>NC_064620.1:632502735-633752735 GCF_023898315.1 Schistocerca nitens | reverse complement strand
AAATCCAAAATGTTGTGATGGCTGTTCTTTCCTTTGGCATTTATAACTCATGTATAAAATTGAATAACGACGTGATATGTGACACATGTCTCAGAGAAATAGAATTTGTTTGTATTTATCTCTGCAAAGCTTTAAGCAAAGTTCATTACGTTATCCAGCACAAAACATTAAGATGTCTTTTACATATTTATAAAAATGCACTGTGTTTTTGAGGGGGAGCTGTCTGTACTAGTGATGTAGTGTAAATCTTCTGCACATTTACAGGAAAATCTTATGTCGTACGAGAGTTGCATGACTTAGAAGACAATGTCTGCTGTTAATATAAAAATACTACTGTATTCATCTGAATACTCACTTTTCTGCTCTGTGAGTGAGCCCTCTCATGTGCCAGTGACCGGTTGTAAGTTTGATCTGTGGGCAGGTGGTGGTGGCGGGTGGTGGACTGGACTATGAGACGGCAGCCAGCTTTTCGGTGTGGCTGGAGGCACGTGATAACGACTCTCCGCCGCTGCGGTCAGTGGTGCGGCTGGATGTGACGGTGCGGGATGCCAACGACAATGCACCTGTGCTGGAGCGCGCCGTCTACAATGCCGAAGTGCCTGAGGAGCGGCCGCCACCTGTGCTGGTTTGTCGTGTGCACGCCGACGATGCTGACACCGATGTCAATGGAGAGGTGAGCTGGAAAGCACTCGGTGAAGAGGAAACTGGTCAGTGGTGAAATATGCACAGGAGTGGGGGCACCAAATTCTCACTTTGTCTGACAGTGATAGAATAGGTGTCTGGACAAGCCCTCAGAGTCTTAAAAAGTTGTGTCTCACGGGGAGAAATAATCGGTGGGGACAGAGGAGTGCACTTTTTCCTGGCAGAATTTGATGTAATAATATTGGGGTGGGCCAGCAAGAGCCATTTGAAAATGGGAAGCTCTGTTGAAGAGTCCGTTTTAGAGTCCAGAATGACAAGTTGCAGTGGGTTGTGACTTCCTGGTATAGTCTTCACCTCCACTTGGAATTGCTTTAGAGAGGTGAATGAAGTGTCATTTCACCCTCGTCGCTGCTGCTGTTCCTCTTGTAAGTGGCCCAGGGTTGACTGTTATCTGTAGTGTCTGTGTACCTGTTCCACTGCAACACGCTCAACCCGTTTGATTGGTTATAACAACAACTTGCAATTTATGTTTACAGGGCTGGGGAGAAGTCATATGTTGAAGTCATGCAGCATCTGAAGCTCTAGTAAGAATTGCTCGCTTGTTGAAAGGGGGGGGGGGGGTGTGGACATAATTGTTCCACTGTCCATTCAGTAGTCATTCACAGTGAGAATCCAATATGTTGTTAAGCAGGCATTCAGAGATGGATCACATTCAGTGTTGGGAACGATTGCTCTCATCCCTGGGTAACTTACTATGCTGGAGGCTTCCGTCGCCTGGTCTGAAAACAAATACATGTAATACAGAATGTGTTCGACATTTGTAAAAACGTCTTTTTTAACTTGTGACACGAACACAGACATTGCCCTTTTTCATAGACAAAAACATTGTCAGTGGATTCACATTAATGTTTTTGTAGGAAGCATTATTAATCACAAATGTTGTATTTGGAAGGTATTTTTGGGATTACACTGGTGAGAGCATATTGCATGAAAG
Organism: Schistocerca nitens; assembly: GCF_023898315.1. Lineage (NCBI taxonomy): Eukaryota > Metazoa > Arthropoda > Insecta > Orthoptera > Acrididae > Schistocerca > Schistocerca nitens. Next base: position 633,751,099 of record NC_064620.1, on the reverse strand, counting down.
GTGAAGTTTCTGGCTGAAGTATTTGTTGCACGGTTTTAATCTCTTCGGAATTTTTGCAATGGTGTGAAGAACACTGCAGAGTGAGAGATCTGCTCCCTGCACTGAATTATTTTCATCATGAGTATTTTCCGAAAGTTTGTAGAAGGTAATATCATTATGATACAACATGTTCCAAATTTAAAAATAGACACTGGGTTTGGCATGAACACATTATTATAACCAATAAGCAGGTTTCTCCTGGAAAGCTGTGAATGTGAAGCTTTGTTTGTATAATTATTCCAACCGTGATATGTACAGATGCACATGTCTTTAATAGTACATAGTAGATCTCTCATTATTCAAGTATTTCTGAGTGACTCTTAAATACTTCTTTTCCCAGATCACTTCTTTTTCCATTAATAATTTCCATTCATATGTTTTTTTCTCCATCTATATCCTAAATCTGGAACAATCTTTCATAGGAAGCAGTAGTTGGCCAAAAGATTTATCTTATCTTTTAAAACTGGAAGCCATGCTCTCTCACTGTTGGAAGTTTGCCATTTGTTTGGATTATTTCAATATTATACTTGTTGAACAGTCCACCTTCCTTTTTGAACCCCTGGTCCTCAATTATAATGCATTTGCAGCTACCCATACAGACACATGTAGCATCAGCTGCCAATGAAAACATAAAAACTTTTGAAATTAATAGACTTTCATTTTTCACAAGTTTGTAGATATTGTACTCGGTCTCATGGGCCATACTGTACACAGGCTTCCTACCACCAACATTCTTTATCACTGGAGTACTCATAATTCCCTCAACATATTTTGGGTAGTGAGGAGTTTGTGGCACAACTTGACCAGAAGAAGGGATCGGTTGGTAGGACATGTTCTGAGGCATCAAGGGATCACCAATTTAGTATTGGAGGGCAGTGTGGAGGGTAAAAATCGTAGGGGGAGACCAAGAGATGAATACACTAAGCAGATTCAGAAGGATGTAGGTTGCAGTAGGTACTGGGAGATGAAGAAGCTTGCACAGGATAGAGTAGCATGGAGAGCTGCATCAAACCAGTCTCAGGACTGAAGACCACAACAACAACAACAACAACAACAACAACAACATTTTGGGTAGTGTCAAACAGGATATATGCCCTAGTCCTGAACCAGCTCCTTGCACTACCTAGTGAAGTCTTCATTGAGTACAGTGTGTGGTGGCGTCATAGCTTACACTGTAACTTGATAACTGTGAACACATTCATGTGACAGTTTATGACTGACTACCATGTTTGTACTTTCTGTGAAAGCGGCATTCAAGGGGTCGGGATTCTCTTAAAACTGCAGGTCAGACATTTCAGATAGAGGCCTGTGTACAGCCGACTGGTTATCTCTTTGGTGGAAATGAAACTTACTTTTTTGAATAAGTTTTAAGCTGTACAAGCATCTATTTTGAGAAGTGTTTATCCAGTTTTACAATATAGTTTAGGTTTCTTATATACCTGCCTTCTTCAAGTGTATCATATACAGCGTAGCAGGCTTTGGTAGATTGTATAAATTGACATCACGTTTTATTGCCGTAACATGTTTACCAGGCATGTAGTGCATGTTAGCTTGTGTGAAAACTTTTTTCATCTTTATCAACTACAGTGTTCCTTGGTTTCATTAATATGCTGTGAGAAATGAGTGATGAAGTGCAACTCACCAACATTTGCATTTTGCCGTTACTGCTTTCATACAGCAATGGTACATATTTGACATAATTGCAGATGACTGTCAACTTGATGCCAATGTTGACTGACATGTTAAACATCATTTTGGACCACTAGAGGACTGATCTTTGGCCATATGGTCTCTGTGGGTGCAGTAATAAAAGAGTTTGATCTGCAGCCACAAAAAGGATGTGTTTCCATGTACTAAAATATAAAAAATATCTTTGGAATGTGATTAGTGTATTGCAATTAAATAATTTTAGGAAGGATGTATCTTATTATTTTATTGTGTGTAATTATCTTACTATGTATGATTTTTTTATTAAAACAACTTTTGGATGAAGAATTAGTTCTTCATGTGGTCAACCAGCTACAATGGAAACTCTCCGTCTAGCATCATGAAGAAGTTCAGTGATTTAAAGCTCGTCACAGGTTTGCAAGCTGCAGAGGCAGAGGCCGACATTTATGTGACATTTTGTTAAATATATACCATTGCTGTATGGAAGCAGTAACAGCAAAGCACAAAGATTGTCAAGAGACCACTTTTCAAAGAAATGCTGTGCTGCCATTGTTGCATATTTCTTGTAAGAAGGTGTACGGTAACTGATACGTTCTTCCCCTCGCCACTCACAGATGAGAGAGCAACCGATGACATTTAAAAGTAAGAAAATGCATTCACTGACATTCCTCAGGTGTCGTACCGGCTGCGGCCGACGGAGTCGTCGGCACTCTTCTCGGTGGACGCAGTGACCGGAGAGGTGTGGACGCGGGCACGGCTGGACCGGGAGCAAGCAGGATCGCACCGGCTGCTCGTGGAGGCAGTGGACGGTGGGTCACCCGTACTGTCGGGCACTGCCACGGTGCTGGTCGCCGTGCGTGACGAGAATGACAACCCGCCTCGCTTCACGCGCCTCTTCAGCGTCAACGTCACCGAGAACGCCGAACTGGGATCCTTCGTCATTCGCGTCACCTCTTCCGACCGGGACGTGGGTGAAAACGCTAACGCTTCCTACAGCTTTGCCGACAACCCGGGCGAGCGGTTTGCCATCGACCCGGTGACCGGCAACGTCACAGTGGCAGGGCTGCTGGACCGCGAGGCACAGGACGAGTACCTGCTCAAGGTGATGCCTCTTCTGCTCCGTGCCCCGTGTGTCTCTTCCAGTTTGTCAGTCTTTATGAGATCCACGCAATAAATTTAAATTTCCTTACCGTAGGGTCTCCCTCTAGAGCAAGTACTACTCCTTCCCGAGCTCCAAATCGTCACTGCAGTTCCCGATATCTAGGGCAGCTGCATCAAATGTAGCAGGTCGAGAGAGGAGAGGAGAAGAGACGGTCGAATTTGCCCCCTCGACAAGCGAGGGTAGGGAAATCTCTGTATAGCAGAGACAGTGCCACAGTCAGATGCGTAGGGGCCAGTAAATGTGCAGCACGTCTGGGGAACATAATACTCGCATACCGATGTTGCCTTTTGCTACGGATACGGACATTCGCATCACCGTTAGCATTGCCGCCACTACTGCTGCTGCCAATGCCATCCTCGTCAATGCAAAGATGACTGAACTGCCTGCAGAGTACTTGTTCTTATTTGATTGGTGACGTGCAAGCAGCTAGGTGTACGGGTGCACGGTATGCTGTCACCCTCCACCACTGAACTACACACATACATATCCAGCGAGCACACCCCTGCAGACCACATACCGCATCCACAAACTGCCTCCATTAATTTTTGTTTTGTGGTAGGTTCCTGCAGGTGTCTTCAATGACCAGGGCTGCCAGGTCCTTCTCCAGGTCATCCCATGGGGCATATGGTGTTTGGTTTTCTCTCAGGTGTCTTCTTCACCTGCCTTTCTTTTCACAACTGAACAACCACCCCCAAAGTTATTTTAACTAGCTACAATGAGGCACTTCTCCATTGAACTTTTTGTCCTGTTCGCATGCAGTGCTAGTGCTCATCTAATCTCTGCAATTTTTTGTCATCATTTGCCTGTTCTGATTGGCTAATGATGTGTCTGCTCATGTGTAGGCTTAAGGTCTCCTGCTGGCCCTCAGTATCGTGATTTTCGTTGAGTGCATTCTGTGGCTTGAGGTTTAGTTAAAACTGCCAATAGATGCCAGTTGCGAAGTACTACGGACACCTGGCTGAAAATGACTTATAAGTTCGCGGCACCCTCCATCAGTAATGCTGGAATTCAGTATTAGCCTTGATGACAGCTTCCACTCTCACAGGCATACAATCAATCAGGTGCTGGAAGGTTTCGTGGGGAATGGCAGCCCATTCTTCGTGGAGTGCTGAACTGAGGAGAGGTATCGAATAGTGCCACGCAAACCGACTGGGGGTGCAAGCCTCCCCATGAAAAACACGACTATACCGTAACACCACTGCCTCCGAATTTTACTGTTAGCGCTTCACGTGCTGGTGGATGATGTTCACCAGGCATTCGCCATACCTACACCCTGCCATCGGATCGCTACATTGTGTAGCGTGATTCCTCACTCCACACAACATTTTTCCACTTTTCAATCGTCCAATGTTTATGCTCCTTACACCAAGCGAGACGTCGTTAGGCATTTACTGGCATGATGTGTGGCTTATGAGAAGCCACTCGACCATGAAATCTAAGTTTACTCACCTCCTGCCTAACTGTTGTAGTACTTGCAGTGGATGACTGCTGAGGTCGCTGATATGGAGTACCTGGCAGTGAGTGGCAGCACAAGGCACATAGTATGAAAAACTTATGTTTTTGGGGGTGTCTGGATACTTTTGATCACATACTGTGTGCACATGATGCAGACACTAAATTAAGTTAGCAACTTTACATAACAATTGAGCAATGGAGAGCAACATTATTACTGGTATGCTTGTGCTCTGGGTCAACTTGGTAGTGAATAGAATGTAAAAGAACCATTTTGCCAATGGAATTTAAAGTTTCATATGGGTGGGTTTGGTTATTTAGGCAGTAAAACAATCTTATCTGTTTGTCACAGAACTACAATTGCACAAAAACTGCCTAAAGTTTATGAAAACTTTCATATCTTTTCAGTGTCATATGATTCAACTTTGAGATGCTAAAATTTTTGTTTACATTCCAAACAAAGGATTCAGACCAAATGCCAGTCTGTTTTGATATGGTGACCAGCACTGCAGTAAATAATGTAGGGAAACATAGTGAGCAAATATGTACATGTGATGCAGAAAACTTTGCTGCACAATGATGTTGAGCATTACGGCTGATGGACAAAAAAGCTTCGTGGCCAATTTTGTTGTAAGAGCTTGTGACATTACACTGCAGTAACTTGTAATGGTATTAATTTCAACCCACAAAATACGTGTACATTTCATTTTGAAATTGACAGTTTATGATCTTAGGTGTAAAATCTCGACTATAGGCCATGCTGTGATTTTTTGAGCAAAAATTTACAAAAAAAATTGCCGTCTATATTTGCGAAAATAAGATATGTTCAGAGGGAGGCAACTAAGACAGGCAACACAACATATATCAGAATAATAAAATAACATTTAAGGCTGCTGAATTATTACACCAATTTTTTTTTCCGAGTGTAACTATGTACTTATACCTCTGTTGTCAAAAAGAGCATTGGAAGAGAATTTTGATGACATAACATTTCACTCTCAAATATTAACAAAGTAACAGTGCAGCAAACAGCAGTTCCGCCATCAGGAGAAGAGGTCCCTCAAATGTCCGCCCTGTGGTTCAGGTGTTTGTTATTATGACTGTCATATTGAGTGTTCAAAATGTTGATCTAGAGCATTAATACATACTATAATGCAATTCCAAACAGACAGAGTATTAGTTGTTGATTTTAATCCAGACTTTTTCAGCACAGGTCAGTGTTTTATTGTCTTGTGGAACCACGGGTGTTTCCTTGTGGACCTATTGTTTTTATTTTCTCCAAAGTCTGGAGTTGTTAAGTTTGGTGAACTTGTAGGCTAATTTATGTTTGTCAAACAACTATTCTAACGACTCCCAAACGTTTCATTGAGAAGGTCTATAAAAATCTCTGCCAAATACACAGGCAGTTCGTGGAGTGGCTTATGTCCAGCAGGATGTCTTGCAAAATTGTGGCAGCATATCGGTTGGGAACCGTAGACCCTTGTGGCTATTTAGAGTCCTTTCAATAAAACAGGGACCAATGATGAGATACATCAATAGCCCATACCACATGTTGATGTAGCAAATGCTTATTCATCAGTAATGTGAATTTTCAACTGAGCTGTATTGCATATTGTCTAGATTGTCTTTCACACTGTTTGTAATCAGTGCTTCATCCATAAATAAAATCTTACATAGAAATAGAAATGAGCATATGGCATCGTTGGCCAGGAGGCCCCTATTCGGGGAAGTTCGGCTGCCAAGTGCAACTCTTATTACATTCGACACCACATTGCACAACTTGTGTGCCTGTGATGAGGATGAAATGATGATTAGGACAACACAACACCCAGTCCACTAATGGAGAAAAATCTCCCACCCGACAGGGAATCAAACCCTGGCCCACTTGCATGGCAGGCAAGCATGGTACCACCCAGCTAAGCAGACGGACTCTTGCATAGAAACAACACATGACTGTGCAGCTTTCCTGGACACCATTCAAATAAGTGTAATTGGTTTCGAAAGTCTTTGTCATGAAGCTCTTGAAAGTGTCAGCTCTCCAGCCTCATCACTTGGAACTTGCTTTCAGTTATTGTCAGCTCACATGTGTCCAAAGGGTGCATAGTAAGTGAACTGATCTGCACATTACCTAATTTCAACGTCAGAAAATATCCTCATATTCCACTGAGCATCAGCATTGGGAAAAGCCAGGCAGCATTACCGAAAGAAAGATGGGAATTTATTTGAATGATAACAGCAAATATTTATTTGTTTATTATTTATAAAAAACAATTAATAAATATACATAATTAATTATTTATATTCTAGACATGTTACATCCTCTTTGAAGGCTCTTTCCAATCCACAGAAAAAAGTTTGTAATTCCAGTTGGAAAAAAAAGAATTATGCAGGAGATATAAACACTAAAAATGACTTGCTTATCAAAAACTGCACCTTGATTTATTTCTTTTTTCCTTTCAAGGTATATTTGGTGTTGTGTATCTTAACTTCATCACTGTATATTGTACAATATATTTTGAAGTCTTGCAGTTCTTACAGTGTTTTTAAGCAGGTACATAGTTCACAGTGAAGCAGATGTTTTGACATATCTGATTGAACAGCCACAGACCATGTGGTCCTCATACGACAGTAAAGTCTCATTTTCAACAACATGGTTACAAAATTATATCTACGTTTTTGCTTAGTTTACTATCTCCAGCTTGATAATAGCTACACAATAATAGGATAATGTTTTATCTTTTGCCTTCAAGAAATGTGTGTCACTTCATATTCCACAAGGCTACAGTTCAGTTCACACCATACATTATACAGTTCCTACATAAGTTTGTTGACTTTTACTTCATCTGTGCTGTGAACAAAATCTCAAGTTTTGTATTCAATTTATATTCATTCATTCTCATATTTTTCCTCTTTTCCTAAGTTTTTTCTCCTTCTTTTTATAGTTCTGTGTCAAGGGATTATAAACAGTTCTGCACTGAAAAAAAGCAACTGGTGAGCAGCCATATCACCTATAAGAACCTGTCACAACATTGGGCGGAAACTGCCTCCCAGTACACATATCACTGCTCCCTCTGCAGTGGAAAAAAAAATATCATCTACACAACTAGATACTTACTGCAGATATTCTGCTGAATGGAAACACACTGTAAAATTAGCCCATTTGTGGAATATGCTCTGGAAGAAAATATCGTTGAAACCTGTATTGTGTCAAAATATGTTTAGCAACCACAAACACAAGACATATGTTGCTCCCACCCCAACATATGTCGTCTGACCTCAGCCCAGTCTCGGCTGGCACCAATTGGGACATGTCCCGGCTTCGACCTGCCTCAACCAGATACTAGCAGCAACTGTATGACCAGGGATCGGGGTGAGATTCCTGTGGTTTTGGTGTGTTTATGAACTTGGACCACAGTGTCTCACTGTTGTCATCATCACAAAAGGAAATGCTATATATTGTTTGATACCTGTCTGTAACCCAACTGCTCATGAGTATACATATCAGGGGTAGACTGCATCACTATATGACACATTCAGTTTTACTTTTTTGCTTAACTCCCCCAGTTTGTAACTTGGACCCTGGATTTTACCAAAGAGTAAAATTTGTAATTGAATGAGGTACCACAGTGGTAAGATACTGGACTCATGACTGTAAAGATGGCAGTTCAAATCCATATCCGACCGGTCCGATTGATGAGGGTGTGCTGCAAAGTAGTGGCTCCAAATTTTTGATTGTGTCCTCAATATCGGTTGAGGTGTTACATATCACGTGTATTCCACGGTCAACTTTCCTGCTTAGCTGATGCAAATTGCAACTCTCTGCTGCTAGAAGGCTCTGAATTGTAGTGTGTAATGTGGCAGAACATAATGTAACTATGTTGGTGCACGAGAAAGTTCCTAGACATGTGAAAGCACAAATTCAAAGAGTTTGTTCACACATGGCGAATCCTCTCTTACAGAATGACAATACCGCACCACACATGAGCACCCAACATCTGCAACAATCCAGCACCTTCCAATCACTGTCATCGATTATCCACGATAGAGTCCCTACTTGGCCCCATCTGATTTTTATCTGTTCCCAAGATTTAAAGAACACCCTCAAGGACTTTAGTTTGACAGTGATGAAATGGTAAAAGCAGAAGCCAGGTTGTGGTTCCATCAACAAAGTCAAACATCCTACAGTGACGAAATCAACCAACTGCTCTCTCTTTTGGAGAATGCGGGTGATTATGTTGAGGAATAAATATGTGGACTGGAAAAATAAAGATGTAGAATGTTAATAAACTTTGTTGTATTTCAAAAGCTTTGTGAATTTTCACATAAAAAACCTGGAGGCGCTACTTTTCAGCTCACCCTCCAGAACTGTGCATTCTTTCCCGAAAGGAGTAAAGGTAAATATCGAGGTTGTTCCTTCAAATGGAACACAGTTAATTTCCTTTCCTATCCTTCCCTGATTGCAGAATGTGCTTGTAACTTACTGCTTCATTTTATCTCAAAAACATAATTTAAATCTGTGCATTATTTGAAAATAAAATAATTTATTTTTCACTTTCACATTTCACATGAATTTAAATTACAAATATTAATTTTTACAATCCAGTTTTGAGCAACTTTGTTACCTTGGTTTCTCCTCCTACGTACAGTTTCTAATGTCATTAAATATTAACGAAAGGCTGGTGTTGACAATTTGATGTTCAGAATTAGACTCAAGTATTGCAATTTAATTATAATTTAATATAACTCAATTAAATTATAATTTAGTAATTTTACTAAATAAATAGGGTTCTCAAATTATCTTGTGTGTATGTGGATGGAAATCATCAATTTTTTTAACAAAACTGTCTATTTATGTTCATCACTAGACTTAATTACAAGGGTAATTTAATAACACTATTAATCCCCACGTAACCTATAGTTAAGTTTCAGGTTGTTTCTCACCTAGTTTCACAAAATATGTTAATCAAGATGACAAAATTTTCCTTTATGAATTATAAAAGACATTACCTTCAATGAAAACTCATTGTAATTATGTAACTTATTTATAAATTTATAAATTTTTGACTGATTTCATCAAAAACACAACTTGATGAAACACTTTCCTACTGATTACCATTTTAATTAATGTCTGTTAAATCGAAATTTAAACATTGGAAACTCCAGGTAGAAATATCAACAACATAGGAAAATGGTAGATTGCTACTGACAGTAAAGAAGACTCATTAAGTTGTAGACAGGCACAATTAGAAGACATTTACATAAAGCTTTCTGCCACAGCCTTCATCAGCAAAAGAGAAATACACACAAGCAAGCAAGCAGCTCAGGCCAGAACTGCCAGAGTTGGCGGTCATGTGTGCATGGGGTGTGCTTGCTTGTGAGCATGAATGGTGTGCATTTCTCTTTTGCTGATGAAGGTTGTGGATGAAAGTTTTGTGTAAATGTCTTTTAATTGCGCCTGTCGTCAACTTAATGTAAGAAGCAAGCTATTTTTTCCTACATTGTTAAATTGAAATATAAGTGTTTCTTGAAAAGACTTTTCATGTAGCTATTGCTGTAAGTCTATTGAACAGTAATATGATTGTTTTTACACAATTAAATGGCCAGTTGGGACTATCACATCACAAGCTGTACCTGTAATGACCTCCCTCCATGGCTTTCGCACGCAGGTGGCGGCAGTAGACGGGTCGTGGCGTGCTGAGACACCACTCACCGTCACAGTCCAGGACCAGAATGACAACGCACCTGAGTTCGAGCACTCCTACTACAGCTTCAGTGTACCAGAGACGATGACTGGGAGCAGCACTCAGGGCGACATCGGGAGTGAAGTGGGAGCGTCGGGGCAGGGGCAGCAGCAGCAGCAGCGGCGGCAGTCGGAGGCAGTATTCGTGGGGCGTGTGGTGGCCACAGACCGTGACAAGCAGGGCCCCAACTCTGTTATCTCGTACGCGCTCCAGCAGCCCTCCGATTTATTCACCGTCGATCCGGCAAGTGGCGACATCTTCTCCAAGCGGCGGCTGCGCTACAAGCACAGTGCCTCAATGGACCGCTCACCCGAGAACCAGTACTCCTTCACTGTCACTGCCACCGACAATGGCAAGCCACCCATGTCCTCGGAGTGCCTCGTCACAGTAGACGTTGTCGATGCCAATAACAATTCGCCTGAGTTTGAGACAGATACCTACTTCTCGCCTGTGCCAGAGAAGGCTTCTGTGGGTCTGCGAATCATTAAGGTGAGTACTATACTTCTTGCACATTTGAAATGTGGCCCTTTTGTGATCAGTGAAAGTCAGTCAGTTTCATGCTGTTACGGAATGTTTACACCCGTGGCCAGCATTAGCTATGTAACAATTTCATGCTCCGTAACACTACGAATTCACTTCTTTTATAAGCTGTAAGCTGACTGCCGTGGCAGAAGGATGCAGGGCTCATCGCAACAGCCGATGGCTGTTAGCCAATTGCAAGTGTTTGCTCCTGGTATCCTCCTCCACATAAGAGACACCGTAAAGTGTGTGATTAACAGACTGGTGTTTGTAATAGCTACAACACAGAGAGAGAGACACTTGCAACTCAAATGAACAGTAAGCCACAAATTATGTACATGACAATACACAAATCATAAGAATTACAGAACTGTGCTGAATGTGAAGATTACACCATGACACTTTCAGAAAACAGTAGTCACTATTTTTCCTGCAGTTGGTCCATCTGTTAGTGAGTAGTCTTGGATGGTAAATGTTAGAAGAAGTACACAGCTGCCAATGTCATTAATATTGAGTAACTAATATTCTTCAGCAAAGGGTTGAGTTCAGTATTGACAACTGTGATTTAGGCTCTGTGGGAAAATCTTTGTAAAATTGAGCATGTAACAATTACTAGGGAATCTGCTAAGAGTTTGGAACACAATCGTACCTGTTTAATTGAGGTCTGAGAATGATGTAAAGTACATTAGTGGGACTGATACTCAAACATATCTAATGAGTGAGCTGCTATTTGTACAATACAACACAGTCTGGATAAAGTGTTCTGTCAAACATGTTAGTGCAGAATTTTAGGAATCACTTTATAGGATTGTGTGAAAAATGTGTTGCCCCTCATTTTTCAGTCACATACTTAAACTGTAAATGTGTCTGAATTTTTCCAGTAAGAGAATACTGGTACCACTATTTTGCAGTATGACCAGAGTACTGTTCTCCAATACATGTCATTTTTATGTTCCCGTTATCCTTTTTTATGGCATATCTTTCCAACAGACAGAGCTGCTGAAAACGCATTGACACAGTTGAAGCACTAACATTAAAAGTAAAAAACAACAGCCAAGGTGAACATCAACATACATTTGGACTTTTTTAGCAAAACATAAGAATCCTGTAAATCAATAAACATTAGCTTCTTGTATCTCTACAGTAAATAGATGACTCGAAAGGTATTCCTATAGAAGTGTTATCCATAATGGAACACCATTTAATATTGTTGTGGTACTGCAGCACATTATTTGGAAGACACAGAAATTAAGCAGATGCACATTGAGGGATACATGTGTGTATTACATTACTGTAGACAATGTAAGGAGGGGGTACGTGGGTATGGTGATAGTTGCCCATAAGTAACTTCATATTATTGAATTGGTGTTCAGATAAGCTTAGTTAATATACTTATTTTGTAATGACAGAAGTTTCAGTTTAGTGTTTTTCCGGCTGTAGCAATATTAGCTTGTCTGTACCTAGGAGATAATGTGTATTGTAGTGAGGAAAGACATCTAAAGGACATAGTCCAGCAGAGCTAAATTTTAGTTTTATGAAGAAATTAAAATATGTCACTCCAATCTTCAAAAAAATATCAGAAACATATATTCTGACAAATTATTATATTGATTCTTTAGTGGCTGTTAACTAAACTGACCTCTTGTTTCTGTGGCAGTAAATTTTTCCATCCATGATATTCATTAATCAATACTTTAGGTGAAAAAAACTGCATTTACAAATCATATGAACGTACACTCTTGTAAATAAAGTGATATTTGTGAATAATTTTTATTTTCTCTCGTAACTAAATTGTGTTAAACTATTTAAACATATATGTCACATTTATAATATATAAAGTAAATGATGCTAAATAATTCGTATTTGCAAAGATTTTTGTAAAAAAGCTAAAAGCTATTTTCGGTGACTACTTTCACTGACTGTCTTACGCAATGAGGAATCCATTTTCTTTGTTGCAAATGCTTCAACAAAGACTGGAAGAAATTTCAAGGCTTTGTTTTTTAAGCATGAAGATGAAATGTGATGGCATGTCTTCCTGGTCCCGCAACGCACCAGAATTGAATACAATTGAGCTATTTGAAATTCATATCTGGAATAGTTTCTTTGCAAGAAATGGCACAAAATCTCATTCCTAGCTATTCAGAATTTGTGTACATACATATCCAGGAGCATTTTGGGTTGTACAGTTTGCCAGAGGTGGCCATACAGTTTAGACATTCCCATCCCATAATATAAATGAATAAATAAAAATATTTTTAACATTGGTACTAAAAGATTGTGCATTCTTATGATTTATTATCTATAACACAGTACCTCATTCCAGCAATGAAACAGTAATGCTAAAATATGAATTTAAAAAATCCGTTTCAATACATATTTTTATAGCAAGATGTGATTGTCCAGGTTTTTTGCAATTAACTTGACACTTACATCTCTAACTTGGTTATTTGATAAATCTGCTAGGCAAAAACGTACAGTCTGTCTGTCAGTTGGTCTCCATGAAATAGATGGCCTATAATAACTGCCACATATTCATTTACATTTTTATAACAGTAAGATCCTAACATTACATTATTCCAAAAGTCATTCCAATTAACTTTACTACTTTACATATGTTTTACATTGTTGATTGCACTGCACGTTGTTTAGTATTTTCTTGCACATTGAATAACTCCATGTTCATTCATTAAATAGTACTTTTACCACTGAAAATTTGTCCTTTTTGCATGTGTCATTATTTTGATTTACTTTTATTTTTCTTGACTAGTATTTGGCTTGAATCTCTGCCCATATTTATTCAGTAATTATGAAAATTATAAAAACTTGTTTTTCATAAATAATGATCATCTCGGAAATATCTGGCAACTGCTGAAACTGATTTCTTAAATCACATTTAACTCTCATTTGAAAATCAACTCTTTGAGGACGAGCCATTTAGAAGAATTTCAAGCCCAGAAGATTACATTTGTGTGATGTATCTTAAAGTGTAACATGCACAAAAGAGATCAACATTATATGTGAACGCTTGAATTCCCTTAGAGCTTCTTAATCTATAGGCAGTGGAGAGTGGGCGTGGTAATTATGATGATAAATAATCACTTGCACTCTTGTCACTTACTACGAATACTTTTATTCTTGCATAGAGCGCCTACTACAGAGAACTGATCTGGTAAAGATACAGTTGTTCTCGCTGCCGAAGGGTAGCGATATTATTGCGGGGTGAACCAGTGGATCTCCGTCCCCACAAATCTTAGAGACCAACATTATACATGAAAACTTCGCTTTTCTTGTGGCAACACTGTGTATATTAATTTAAACCATTAACTTTTCCTATTTGTGTGTTCGTTCCACTTAACAGCGATGTTCCTATTGGCTGACTACATCACATGTCCTACGCTCTGAATGTCCGCTGTCATCGGGTGGCGAGATCACTTGATGTGAGCTGTGACTGGTATACTAAAGAGCATCACAATCTCGATTTCAATGCTTTGGAAAATAACATGCGTTGTTTGGTGGAATTCGCATTTATACTTTCGTAATGCAAAAATGTGCAGTGTACATGTTGCTACACATCAAAGATCTTTCCAAAAAGTGTTTTTTCTCCCCTCCTGAGTTTCATTTTTTATAGTGCCGAGAAATTCTATGCCAGTGTGTTAAACCGTAGCCATTCAAAGGATTTATTACTTTTACAGTTCCGAGGGAAAGTATACTTTTACTTAACACAGAAAAAGTGTATTTTCAACCAGGTGAAAATTTATTTTTAACGGGGAAAGCTGTGAATTTTTTTATTTCCCCTTACCCGCATATGCACCCTAAAAACATCTGAGGTTACTATTGGAATATTGTGTGCCAGGTTATTAATGTACAATATGAACAACAGGGGTCCCATCACACATCCCTGGGGCACTCGGGAAGGCACTTGTGCTTCTGTTGATGATTCCTCATCCGAGATAACTTGCAGCACCCTCTCTACCAAGCCTACCTCAATATCAGTTTTGTTTGGTATCCCATCTATACTTTTGGTAATAATTGTTGGTGTAGTAGTGAGTCAAATGTTTTTGGGATGTCAAGAAATGCTGCGTCCATGCACTTAACTCGATCCGTGGCTTTCGTGTGTGAAAAGTCCAAGCTGGGTTTCGCATGATCAATATTTTCTGAATCTGTGCTAGTGGGTGTGGAGATCGTGCTGTTTGAGATACCTCATTATAATCCGAGGTAATATATTCCCTACCAATTTATGACTTAAGTCAGTCACATTGCACACTGTATTAAGATGATGTTAATATTTTTTCAACAACTGTAAATTAGGATAATGGTGATGGGGGTAGCCTGTGGGTCCTCCTGTGGAATGTTTGACAAACGGCAGGTGTGACACGTTTTCAGGTGACGGCACACGATGACCTAGATGTGGGTGTGAACGCTGAGGTGGAGTACGTGAAGACAGGTGCGGGCAACGGCTCTCAGTTCTTCCAGGTGGCACGTGACACAGGCTGGATCTCTGTGGCACGAGCCCCAGGCAGTGCCGGTGTGACATACTTGCTGGGGGTGCGGGCACGCGATCGTGGCGTCCCGCCACGACACGCTGATGTCACTGTCACCCTGGTGGTCACCCCAGACAACCACCACAGCCCTGTCTTCAACACGCTTAGCTACCAGGTAAAGGTCTGACAGATGTTCTTAAATGTTCGAGAATAGTGTATAACAGTTCCAAATTCAGTATGTGGCTGTTCAGATCTGTTGTAGTGAATAAATTACATGCATTCATTGAAACTGACTTAAAATGTTAATTGAAACAAGCTCAACTGGAAGGACAACTTTTGCTTTACTCTTTCCCCATTTCCAGACAATAGGAAACATGTCAGCTTGTTATATAATTATAACGTGTTTCATTAATATTTGTGAAAATGAATTGGTAAAGAGAAGAAAGAGTTGCAGTTTTCTCTGCATCAGGCAGGGGCAGCCACTTTATTCTGTCCACAAGATCAAATTGTAATAATAAAAGGAAGATTAGGGTTTAACATCCTGTCAATTTTGTGGTCAGTTAGAAATGTGCACAAGAAAGAACAGAGGAGCAAATTGACTATGTCCCTATTTGAAGGACCCATCCTGGCATTCACCTTAATTAATTTATGTAAATGATGGGAAACATAAATATGGGTAGCCAGATGGTGTTTCAAACCCCAGTTCTTCCAAAGTGCAAGCATTAAATTCTGTCATCTTACTTGCTCATAATTGCAAAAGTTGTGGCAAAGCTATTGTTTTTATGTACCACGAGTCCTATTTACTTAAATAATACCATTGCTGTTTGTGTAACTATTCTGGAAAATTGTGTAGGTTTCTGCTAGAAGACTTGATTACCTGCCCTGTGCCAATATACTAGAAAATAGTCATTTTTGCCAATTCATTTACAAATGGCCTCCTCTGCTCCTGCAGCGCCACACTCATGTAGCCCACTGATGACTACAGTGCACAAAGGCTTGTGCTGAAACAGTGGTACACATGTTATGTAACTGGTTAACATCAGCATTCACCAGGTTACCAGATGTTCCGCAATCTTGGAGCACACATATAGACATATAGCGACCCTCTGTATTTGATCAACTGTTTTCATAAAGTGCAACATTGAAGGTAAAGGCCTTTTCACAACCTTCATCATACCTTCAGTGAATGAAGAATACAGTAAGCAAAGCTGTGAGTAAACCTTTTCTGTACATCATTGGATCATCATGTCACCAAATGCTAATGTCTCCTCATATTTTGAGTGGTTCACTGTAGACAGAATATCACACCATACTGTGTGGTAGTGAATGATAAATTTGAAGTTATGGGACACTTACCTGTCTTTCAAAGGCCGGGAGTTAAGTCATAGCAATAAAGGTTTAGCAATGCTAGACACCCCATTTGTCAATGGTTACAGCAAAATAAAGGATTTTTTTGACATATAATAAATCATCACTAGTGACCATGTATAACAATAATGGAAATTCCTGGATGGAATAATATGTAAAATAAAGGAAGGACAACAACTCACTGTAGTTGACTGATGTGTGGCGCTTAGAAACATGCAAGAGAAAACAGTATTTGTACTAATGTTTCGAGCTCTTTCTCTAGTCGAAGTGCACACACACACACACACACACACACACGCGCAGCAGTGGATGTGTGTATTTGGATATCTCTGTGGTTGTGTGTGTGATGTGTGTACTTTTGCTAGAGCAATAGCAAGAGCAAGAGCTCAAAAGCTAGTGTGAATTTATTTATTTACTTTTATTTTATTTTATTTATTTGTATATTTATTTTTTCATGTGCCACATGCCAGTGACCTTGCCTGTGACAGGGCATGTAACTGTGATTTTCCTCCATACTTTACATTCTACACATTGCAGGAAACTGAAATAATAGGAAAGGTCTTGTTCAAGTATTTTAAGGCATCAAGACATGAATATCAGTTTCCTCCAGAAAATACGTACAAATATAGAGAATAACAATACTGAGATGGCAGTACACACCATTCTTTGTCCTTGTACTTTACATCTTTTTTTTCATGTTGTGAAATAATGGGAGGAAATAGCTTTTTTTTCCACATTCATTGGTACTGAGTTTTCCATTGTCAAATACATTTACATTAAAAAGTTTTTCAGAACATCTATTTGTGTCCTTAATGACACTTAGTTTAGATTGTTATCCTTCTGTATGTACAGTTCCTCAGTTATGGCATCTCTTCTATGGCTGAATACTTTTACGAAAAATACTAACTTCAAGCAGTAATGTGGGTATTAAAGAAAGCTGCAAAGTCACAAAAATCAAACATAACTTAGTACGTCAAGAACAGTAAATGATCGTACGTGTAAAGTAGTACTACTGGCACACTGATGAGCAGGAACAATGACCGTTTCTTGTGCACAGGTCATAGTCCCTGAGAACGAGCCTGTGGGCTCCACCATCGTGACACTGTCGGCGACGGATGGTGACGAGGGCCCAAACGGGATGGTGCGCTACACCATCTCCAGTGGGAGCGAGTGCGAGGAGTTTGCTGTGAGCGCAGAGACGGGAGCAGTCACCATCCGCCGACCGCTCGACTATGACTCGGTGCCAGAGTACCACCTCAACATAACCGCCAGCGACCTTGCCTTTGAACCGCGCCATGCCACTGCCACACTGAGGGTGAGTATGGCTCTTGGGACACAGCAGCTGCTGCCAGCCTGCAGCTCTCCCTCTCTTTCTCTGTCTCACAGCTTTCTAGTATTTTGCCATACCACTGTTAAATAAATTGATACACCTTGTTTCAGCAGCAGTGCATCATCTCTGTCCCAGAAAATGGATTATTTTTTGAGGAAAATATCTATCAGTCCATCACCAGTATATAAAGCAGAAATTTTAACATGGCATCGCAGAAATTTTAACATGGCATCTTTAGGTTGCAGGGTTTAAGAACTGTGGTTGTGTCAAATACTTGAATTACCTTGTTTACAATGCCAACATAGTCTAACATAAACAATCATGACACCACACAGCTGTGAAAGTTGTTATCTTCTGATGATTGAAATGATTCTGATACCAATCTCAGCAAGCAATTGCCCAGTAGCTATCAGAAAATGCATTACGATGTGTGTTGTGTGTTGTTTTCTTTTCTTTTCTTTTTTTAAAATGAATGAATGGAATCTGTGTAGTTCATCACGAATTTTGTTTATAACTCTCAGACACAAGAAGAGCTCGGCAATATCTGTTATTGTGTGTCAGTTCTGCTTTCACAGAAATACAGGACACGTGCGAGAGGGAGATGAGGCTTGTTTCCCTGCACAACTCCTCTTCCCTGTGATGGCCAAAGTTCTAGTTGTTTACACTCACAGCCAGCCACCAGTTTATAGTGGCCACTCATGGCACTACAGTAGGTGGAAAACAAAACCTATCGGTGTATTTTGACCGTGCCAAAATTCTTCCCTTAGTGTGCGACTAGAGCTATTTTCAGCTCTGCTTCTGTGCTATAAGCATCTTGCCACTTCTGCTTGTGGCATTACCTAGCATTGGTAACTCGGCTGTGAAGATTGGCAAAGGGCTAAATTAATATAGCCTACTGCAGATTTTTTCATTATCAATTTGGGTGAGAAAAGAAAAATAATGCCGAGAAACACCTCACATCAGAGACTCACTCAATTCACTGGCGGAAAAATGCCACTGCTTCATAGCACAAAACAGTCATATAGTGAACACTTCAGTACACCCAACAAAAGAAGGAAAGAGTATTTCAGGAAAAAATTTTGAAGTTTTTGCAAAAGCAAACATCTCAGTGAGAAAGCTTCCCAGTTTTTTTTAACAGTCAATTTCAAACCACTAAGGTTTTATCTTCAGATACCTAACATGACAGCCTTTTAAATTTCCACATCAATCATTTAAAAACAGAAAAAAATATATCTGAATTTTGTCATAAATAGAAGTGACTTTCCAAAAATAGATATCAATTTTTCCAAAAATAAATGCTACTTTTTCAGGTCCCTACTCATAACAAATGATTAGTGGTGCACTAGAGCACACCATTTCCGTAGCAGCTGTGAAACAATATCCGACACCAACTCAACTGAGGAATTACATATGCTTTGCAGTCCATAACAGCAGTCCATACTTAAAGTGCCTGTAAACTGAAGACATTGCTTCTATAATGTGAAGAAATCCCCATTGAAAACATATTGTCAGCTCTGTTTTATCCCTTCATAAAAGCTGTGTGCAAAATGTCTGTTTTAGGAAGACAACAATCCTCCATTTGGATGCTCTCCTATTTACTTCCTGGCTTGCAACATAGCTTCAATCTGCCACTGCCAACAAGTGGATAGAAGTAAAGGAGAATAGCCATTTTGTTTTGTAATCAGATTGAGTTCCCAGAACTCGTTTCCTGGACAAATTCTTAATCTCAGTGCAGAGGTATATACAACCTTGCGGGATCTGGTATAGGTGACCTATGTTCCATTAGTTAATGTCCTCATCTACTTTGTCTCTGTGTTTGCATTTCCGACAGTCAAGGGAACATATCCCTCTCCAGTCTATCCGGGACCCTCCATTTGCTCTAATATCTAGGGAAGGAAGTGGTGTTCTGTTTGGCATCAGAACATGTGGGTATCTGGGATAACAGATTTGTAGACACAGCAGCCGAAGAGGCACAAATACCAGGTGGCTTCACTGTGCACCGTAACCTAAGGTGCAACTTCTTCACGTGTCAGTGGGTGGTTGAGTGCCTAGAATAAGCTGGTAATAAGCTGCAGTCCCTGAAGCATGTTACATAGTACAGACTTGGCTCTCTCCAGCCACAGGTGAAACAATCAACACCTGATTCCTAACTGTGTGGCAGTAGAGTTTCCTACGGTGAGAAGGCCTACCAGTGTGCAGTCACACAGCATACACATGTCACATTGTAGGAGAGTGAATCCACTCTGCACGGAAGAGATCTGTCCGTAAATTAGCCAAATATGTGCTCTATGTTACACTTTGAAAGAAAGTATCGAGTGTTTATTAAATTTTTTGTTGCCTCCCCATACTTTTCACAGTATGTATAGATTGCTTGCCAAGTTGTTTTAACCTACAGACCCTTTTCAATTGTGCACTTTTAGACTATTTTAAATCTTTCATGCAGTTACGTTTTGGATAAATTTCTTCATTATTATGGTTATTGTCATTTTGAAGTAAAGGTAATATTTTGACTTTATGTAAATTGAGATGGTGGAGTGATGATTGTGATCTGTTTTTACCTGTAACCAGAAGCACAACAGTAATTTGTATTTACGCAGTAAGATTCCATGACTTGATGCCACAACTGACACTCTTCCTAATTTACCATTTTCAGGTGACTCTGACGGACGTGAACGACAACGCACCATCGTTTGAGCACGCCAAGTACTCGGCCTCGGTGCGTGAGAATGCGCCAGCGGGCACACCAGTGTTCACACTGCTCGCGCATGACGCCGACTCGGCACGCTACGCTGTCGTGCGCTACTCCGTAGTGGGTGGTTCGGGACGCGACGCCTTCCGTTTGGATCCAGATACGGGCGTGCTCTACTCCCGCCGACCCTTCGACTACGAGCAGACCCAGCTGTACACACTCGACGTGCTCGCCGCTAATCCCGACTCACCCATGTACGGCTCCACCGAGGTCAGTAATCTGAGCGTATAGAGTGAGAGGGACTCTATTTGAGAGATGCCAGGACTATTGCTCTAGTACGGCAATCAGTTTCCTCGTCTGACTCTGCCCAGCTGAGCTATCGTTGTGCCCCCTAACTAACTCAGCATCGTTCAGAGTTTAAAACACGATCCCGCCTCTTCTGTTCGTATCATCTGCCTGTCTTTTCCCTCCGTTCTGTCAGCAACTTTCCATATTTACACACAGACTGCAGCTGGCAGACTTCGACTGCAGAAGAGCATCGAACCCGCTGCCGTACTGAGAAATCGACATAAATTCTCGTGGCAGTTTGACAACCAAAGAAACCCAGTCACAGTATTAACCCTTCACACTATTAAACTTACAGTTAAGTGGAGTATCAGCAGTCATCGCTAGAATTTTGTGAGAATTCCATGTAGTGTCTAGTTTCCTAATGTAATCACCTTGCAACTCAGTGGGCTATAAAATAAGTAGCATATTTCTTAGATTGACACTTAATTCCTAATCACTACTAATCCAACTAGGACAGTGACACCCACTTGTAACCAACAGTACACAAAAAACAGCATCAGTGGCACTGTAAAAGCATACAACTGCTGCGCAAAATGCCGAACGCACCTAAATAATATACTGTTCTCAATCACAGCAATTAAAAACAATGAACATCATTGCTTTCAGTCTGGAAAACTGGCAAATTCCCACATTGTATCTAACACTGCAGACTATTTCTACAACACATCATTGCTATCAAATACATAAGTGCTTGTTCTGGAATGTCATCATCGATCATTACACTACCATAAGTTCCCACAGTGGTGGGTGAAGACCTTGATGTATTGGTTACAGTCAAACACCAGAACGAGAATGTCAGCTGACATAATGTATATATAAGACATACCATATTGTGTTGTACTGCCTCACGTGTGACACACGTAGCTGCTGCTGTTGTCTTCCCACTACCTGAGCGTGAGAGGGTGAGGAGAGGAGATGCTATGTGCAGGTGGTGGTGCACGTGACGGGAGAAAACGAGTTCTACCCACACTTCGTGCAACCCGTATTCCACCTGGACGTCTCCGAGTCTGCTGAAGTGGGCACAAGTGTCGGCACCGTGCGTGCCACAGATGAGGATGCAGGCGATGACGGGCACGTCTTCTACCTGTTTGTGGGCGCCAGCAATGACAGAGGCTTCAGCATCGTTGCCACCACGGGTGAAATCAGAGTGGCGCGCCGCCTCGACCGCGAGACACAGAGCCGTGCCGTCCTCACTGTGCTGGCCAAGAACCGTGGCTCCATCCGTGGCAATGACACTGACGAAGCCCAGGTATGCTGCCTTCAGTATCGCTTTTGGTGTAGTGTCAGGTTCAGGTGTGGAGCCCTTAAGTTTAGATGTGGGAAGAAACTGCACAACTTCTAACGACTTTCTCTTGCAGAGAACTGCTTACGCAGTTGATCTAAAATATGAGTGTGTCGTCTGAAGCTCCCAAAATGTATTAGGATTAATAAATGTTCAGGAACTTCGTTTATAATGTAATTGGATAGATAAAAAATCTACTCACCAAGCAGCAGCAGGGGAACATGCATGCAAAGGAATTTAAATTTGCAAGCTTTTGGAACCAGTGGCTCCTTCTGGCAGAAGGGTTGAAAGAAAAAGAAGAGGTGTGCAGGGGAAACCTCACCAGTCCTTCTCCTTCACCTCTCTTCCTTCCTTTTCAACCCTTCTGCCAGAAGAAAGAACCGCTGACTCCAAAAGCTTGAAAATTTAAATACCTTTCTATGTGTGTTCTCCTGCCACTGCTTGGTGAGATGTTTTACCTATTCAATTACAAAAGATTTTCAGAAACTGATTATTTTCATTGATACTGGATGCATCTTTGCCTTTCTAGCAATTTAATGAACAGTTGGTGACACAACCTTTGGAAATATTGTTTTATGTCTTGTCTTCAATGCTTCGATCAGAGTGACCTCATCTCTACTCAGTAATCAAATTATTTGTAGTGTTTCAGACATTTAATTTTGGTTTTGAGGATGCTCCCCATTTCTGGTTGACTGTATCAATTGTTTACAGATGGTATTACGTGCAAACTAGGACGACTGGTGTGCACCATATCTGTGTAAAGGGGAATTCTCAGGCCAATCCGGACTCATGATTCACCAATTTAAACTAGACTACATTAAAACAACAAAAGCTTTGTTTCTTCTGGGTCTCACAATTACTCATTGAGAAGCAGATGGCTCTTACCTCCCAGGTGGCACACGAGTTTTGAAAAGGAATGCAAAGTGTCACAGCTCACAATGTGAATAGCCCTGTAAAAATCAGTTAAATGTAGCCTTATTGACAAGACATTTAAGTGAGTATTTGAAAGCAAGAGTGCACTTCCTGTAAACCGAAAGTCTCAGTTTGTCAAGGAGAGAATTTTTCTTAAACTCTTCATCATAAGGGGTCAGTTCTTACTTCTTACAGATAAAGTCTATGGAAAGTTGTAGATGGAGGCTCGAGTTGCACTGGTGTCAACAACCATCTGTTCGAGTTGGGTATGTGACAGCTGATTATTTCATTATGACTGGGTTCCTAGCTGTGTAACTGTGGCAATGCTTGTAGTTTATGGACACTCTGCATCTAGCCCAGGTCTCCTCCTCTTTCAGGACATTACTTGGCTGAAAGGATGCCAACTTTCTACCAATGGAGAATTCCTGCAGGCATTCAATGAATATGGACAGTTTCCACAGCGAATTTAGGAAAAACAGTGTGTTGAGTGATTGTGAAAACTGCAGGCAGTGAAACTTATTTTCCATTGTGACAGAAGGAATGAGGTGAGGCTCAAATGTGTGCCCAGTTTGGACTAGGGCTGCAAAAATAGGGGTGATTTGACTCGTTTCCTTTGTCACCGTGACTGATTAATCGAGCTGTTGAATACAAACCTTACAGGAAATAAAATGACAGCACCAACACTCTGGAAGTACAAATTACAAAGATGTCCATCGAGGTTCAGCACTTACCGAGTGTCGGCTATCGACAAGTGAGGTATTGGTAACTGTTCAGAAGATTCAGTCAGGGACAGTGTTCTCATTTTGTGGCAAACTGAGCATATTTTGCTGGTTGTGAACTGCCACTAGTTCCAAATACACTGTGGTGCTAGAATATCTCACCTGTTAATTTTTCATGGGTAAATAAATTCCACAATGGGAGACTTGTTAAAATACTCGGATGCTTCGGACAACTGGCTCGGGATGTCAATTGAACCTACTCGTATCAGACACTATTTCAAAGGGAAGTGATAAGTCACGGGAAGTCAGTACGCAATGCCTCAGTAGACAGTATTGTTGACAAATTGCAGGAAGTAGGTATAGGATTTGTGACATGTCTGTAGACAATTGCAGCAGTGGGTATAGGATTTGTGACAAGTCTGCAAACAACTGCAATTATAACAAGTGAGAAAGTTTGCAGTTTCAAGACGAGTACAGAAGTAGGTTACTGGATAAAGCAATTTTGGTGATCTGTACACTAATAAAAGATTAGTACTGCTAACTTTCAAGTGTTTTGCAGACAACGAAGACAAGTCTCTGTTGACAACATCGAAAACAACCCTCGTACGGTAAGTGCCTGTGGCAATATTAGATTTTGTGCTGGGGCAATGCTGACATTTGTGGTCTTTTGCTGCAGGTGATCATCTCCATCCAGGACGGCAACGATCCGCCGGAATTCGAGCGAGAAGTGTACGAAGCGGAGGTGTCGGAAGGGGCGGCGCCGGGTGCCCCGGTGGCCACCGTGCGCGCCACCGATAGTGACGTGCGGCCTCACAACAACCACTTCTCCTACTCGATCATCGCCGGCAACGCTCGGCACGCCTTCAAGGCGAGTCGTTTAGTGTTATTTGACTCTCTTGCCTTTGTGCGTACTGTACCGGTCACGACTGTGACAAATGAATGGTCCATCAGTTCTGGTAAGCCCGAGTCAATACTCTTAATGGAACTAGCTAATGTTACAGTTGCATTATCTACACAGCCTGTATAGCTTGTGCTCTGGAAGTGGAGGCTGACGTGGATGAGTGGAATGTTTCCTCCTCGTCTGCATATGATGGGGCAAAACCTGCAGTGTTCTCCATGTTTAGCATATTTTTCATCTTCTTCTCAGAAACATTCAGTAGAC
Source organism: Schistocerca nitens (assembly GCF_023898315.1). Classification (NCBI taxonomy): domain Eukaryota; kingdom Metazoa; phylum Arthropoda; class Insecta; order Orthoptera; family Acrididae; genus Schistocerca; species Schistocerca nitens. The sequence continues at coordinate 633,726,227 of NC_064620.1, read as the reverse complement.
TTCGTAATAACCATTGCATTACTACACTCTTTTTTATGAGGATAGTGTAAGTTTTTGATTTGATGTTTTCGGTAGTTAAAAAGCTGTAAGGATGAATTACAACAAGACATTCACCTATTTCCATACCACAATGTGTATAACTGTCTAGGATATCTTGTACCACTAGTTATGAATATTTTGTGGGCAACTCTGAGGGGAAAATATGTCAGAAATAATGGCACACGTTTGTCATTTCACGTCCTGGTTTTCCAGATGCCCATTGTCTCAACAAAACAAATATCTTTCAATACTACTTCCTAAATGACTTGTGCCACATAAAGCTGTATGATATTCTTAAATTTTCCCTAGTGGCCAAACATGAAAAAAGTTGGGACACGAGCTGTTGATGTACCCTGCTAGAATTTTTGTCTCCTTTGTGCATCAAGTGCATTGTGGGTGTAGTTGTAGATGGATTCAGTGCTTTGTGGGAAGGTGAGATGAAAGTATTCTGGTACGATGATCCGACAGTTTTGACAGCCCACCAGAAGGCGTGGACATAGACGACAGCCACTAGGCAGCACGTCTATAATGTGCGAGCACTGCCGTCGTCACCGTCACTATGCTCGGGCTACACCTACTGCGTCAGCCTGTCGGTGCTCACGGTGGTCCTATAAAGCCGGCGGCACAGGGGCCCGGCCTGCAGTTGTGTTAAGACAGTGCTCGTGATCGTTTGCCTATTCGTCATGCTGTAGTCGCTGATAGTTGCTACATCTCGGTATATGATTTGGTTTTTGGTTTTCCTCTCTGGTCTCGGTATTTCGCTGTACGATGTGTGTTGTCAGTCGTCCCTGTTGTGGATGTCCACGTTGTATCGGTGATTCCCTATTAATGCCCTTTGGCCGGTGTGCTCTGGGCTCCCTCGAGTCCAGTTACTAGAGATTTTGGTGACAATGAAACAGTAGAGATGAGTATCTAAACATATACAAACCTACTGCTTAGTGTGGTTGATTCCAAACATGAGAACAATCTTGTCACCAAACGAGTGCTGCCAAAAACCTAATCCGTTGTGCAGAGATGTTCCCTTTTTATATGCTGTGGTGCATTACTGACCTGTGTACCAGTTCTGCTGAATTCTCCAATCACAATTGAGATGCAGTCCTGCCCAGTGCACAGTGGACGACACAAGAGCTGAGTCAACTGTCCTCTTGTCGATAGGTGGACCCGGCGACAGGCGTAGTGGAGACCACATCGCGGCTGGACCGCGAGGTGACACCGGCGTACGCACTGGTCGTGGGAGCCATCGACACGGGCACACCACCGCAGACGGGCACTGCGACTTTGCGTGTGCAGGTCACCGATATAAACGACAACGGGCCACAACTGGCCGCTGACACGTCACGAGGTTACGTGTCTGAAAACGAACCTGCGGGTACGTCCGTAATGACGCTGACTGCTACTGACCCCGACCTGCCACCCAACGGAGCACCCTTCGCCTACAGTGTGGTGGGTGGCCGCCACCGTGACCACGTCTCTGTCGAGCGTCACTCGGGGCTCGTCCGCACGACACGTCCACTGGACCGGGAAGCCACACCAGAACTTGACATAATTGTGAGTACATCTCTTGTCTTTTCAAACGTTGCCTCTTTCTCGTACCTGTTTACATCTATGACTTGGCTTATATAATTTATAATTTATTTTACAATTTCAGTTTTCCAGGAGCAATTTTTTTGTTAAATGGATAAGGGGATATACAAGAGAATATAAGAGAAAGGAATATGTGCTGAAATGGAATGCCAGAAATCTTAAGACAGAATGAAATGGAATGCAAATTCTCTCTGGCAGTGACCAGTGTCTTAAGTAACATAATGGAAATCAGTTTGCCGGAATAGTAGTGAAATATAATAAGGAAGAAAATAACTAATGTGGTACAGGACATCATAAGTATAGCGATAGTAGAGGTGAAGAACCTGTGAATGACTCAAGACTCAGGAAATTGTCAATCTCACGGAAGAAAGGAGAAAATCGTACAACTGTGGAAGGACCATTGCATTGTAAGCTGGTTAGGAATGAAATTAATAGGATGTGCAAACAGGATAAATGATAATGGAAGAGAGAAGTGTGTTGAACGAGATATGATTGTAGGAAGATTGACATAGAATACAGGAAAGTTCGATGTAGTTTTGGGAAAGTAGAATGTAAAGGTAGTAACCTACAAGCTGCAGGTAGGAAACCTCTATTAAATGTGGGAGAAAGTTCAAATGGTACTTAGAAGGCTTATATGGTGAAGTCTCGCAGTGTGATAGGAGAGGAGCAAGAAGTTTGGTAGAGCACCAAATGACTCGATCTCAAATAAGTCACCAGTAATTGATATGCCTAAACAGCTAACTGAAATCTGTGGGTGATTTGGGAACTAGAAAGTTATTTGGGTTAATGTCAGAGATCTGTGAAACAAATGACTTACTATCAGATTTTCAGGAAACATCACCATCACTGTACTGAGGAAGGGACTTTTGGATGAACACAAAAACTGTCAGACGATTAGTGTGACAAGCCACATTTGTGAAGTGCTGATCAAAATAGTATACAGTAGGGTAAGAACAAAAATTGACATTGTAATGTGCAAAGATCGGTTTGATCTCAGGGAGTGAAAAGGTGCCAGAGAAATAATTCTGACATGGTTATTGGTGATGGAAGGAAGATCCAAGAAAAATCAGGACATCTTCTTAGTATTTACTAATGAAGAGAATGTTCATAATTCTTAGACAATTGAGGGTGAAATACAAAGAAAAGCAAATTATTTGCAACACTTACAAGACCCAAGTGGGTGTAATAAAAGTGGAAGTTCAAGAAAGACCAATTTGTATCAAGAAGAGAGTAAGTCAAGCTTGTAAGCTACCACTACTACCATTCAAATTTGTACACTGAAGAAGCAATAAATGAAATGAAAGAAAGTTTTGGATGAAGATGAAAAGTTCTAGGGGAACACATTCCAGTGCTCAGATTGTAGATGACACAGCCCTCATGTCAGATGTAGATAACACTTAGGCTGTTGAAAGGTGCGGACAGCATACATAGCATAAAATACACTTGTATCTTATGGATAAACAGAGCAAAGGTGAAGATGATGAAGGATAGCAGAAAGGAGAGTAATGACCAGTTTAACATCAAAACTACAAATGGCACAGCAGTGTAAGAACTGATAGAATTCTCCTATCTAGGAAGCAGGATTACACAAGGTGGGTGAAGCAGAGAAGCTATCAGAGATGGATTGGTAGAGATGAAGATAGCTTGCATTCTTCAATAAAGGAATTCCTTTTTGTATCTTATATTGGTATGGAATGCAATAAGAAATTCCCAAAAGAGTACATCTGCAACACGAGGTGGTAAGAAAGTGATACTCAGACCATTGGAAATTGAGATAAGAAGAAACTGGAAGCATCTCAAATGTGCTGCTATTTAAGTATGGGGCACACACATGCTCAAAGCTACACTGCGTATCCTGAGTACATTGTTCCTTGCTGCAGCTCCAGTTATCTATAAGCTTAACTTTGTTTCCAGGTTTTTGTATGTAGCTGTTAATGTCAAAAATTACCTGGTAGATAAAGTATGATATAAAAAAGTGCTGGAAAGAATAGATAAGGAATGAAGTCTGTGGAAGACCCATGGAAGCAAAGACGACAGGTTAACGCAACATCTGCTAGAGCATCAGCCAGCCAGCCAGCTGGAGAGAGAGAGAGAGGGGGGGGGGGGTTATTCAGGAGACAGCAATCCTAAAATATGAAGACCAGACTATAGGGGATGTTGGATCTAGTAGTTACGTAGAGCTGAAAGGATTGGCACGTGATAAGAAAAAAGGTGGAGGACAGCGCCGAAAACAGTATTAATAATAGGGGAAAAAACAGCTTTTCGATAACTTTTACTTTTGTTGTAAAACAAGTACTAAACGCTTGGCTCAGTGAGTAACTCAGTTTTTCATTTCTCTCTTATATTTCTCCATCAGCAGGTGATAATAAATCAAAAAAAGTTTTGCATCACCGTGGATACAGTCCCTTTAATTGTTCAGAGATGTCACTAAACGTGCCCAAAGATGTAAACAACCATGCATGAACAGTGCCTATTTGATGAAGGGGGTCCAGCAGCCAATAAGTTCTAGTCATTCCACCAGGAAGGAGGTACATGGCTTGTGTTGTCTGTAGTTCAACCATGCCTAGATGGTCAATACTGCAGCTCGATTGCATCCACATTGTTACGTTGTGCAAGGAAGGGCTCTCAACAAGATAAGTGTCCAGACATCTCGGAGTGAACCAAAGCGGACATGGAGGAGATACAGAGAGACAGGAACTATCTATGACATGCCTCGCTGACATCAGACAAGGGCTACTACTGCAGTGGATGGCAGCTGCCTATGGATTATGGCTCAGAGAAACCCTGACAGCAATGCCACCATGTTGAATAATGCTTTTTGTGCAGCCGCAGGACGTCGCTTTATGACTCAAACTGTGTGCAATAGGCTGCATGATGTGCAACTTCACTCCTGACGTCCATGGCGAGGTCCATCTTTACAACCACAACACCATGCAGGGGGTTACACATGGGCCCAACAACATGCCGAATGGACCGCTCAGGATCGGCATCACGTTCTCTTTACCGATGAGTGTTGCGTATGCGTTCAACCAGACAATCGTTGGAGATGTGTTTGGAGGCAACCTGGTCAGGCTGAAAGCCTTAGACACACTGCCCAACAAGTGTAGCAAGGTGGAGGTTCCCTTCTGTTTTGCGATGGCACTATGTGGGACCGACTTACGCTTCTGATGGTCATGGATATCACCGTTAATGTCCATCCTCCGATCGATAGTGCAACCATATCGGCAGTGTATTAGCTAGACAGTCTTCTTCATGGATGACAATTCGCACCCCCCATCGTGCACATCTTGTAAATGACTTCCTTCAGAATAACAACATCGCTCCACTAGAGTGGCCAGCATGTTCTCCAGGCATGAACCCTATTGAACATGCCTGGGTAGATTGAAAGGGCTGTTTATGGACGACATAACCCACCAGCCACTCTGAGGGATCTACGGTGAATCACCGTTAAGGAGTAGGACAGTCTGGACCGACAGAGCCTTGATGAAGTTGTGGATAGTATGCCATGACAAATACATGCATGGATCAATGCAAGAGGATGTGCTGCTGGGTATTAGAGGTACCAGTGTGTACAGCAGTATGGACGACCACCTCTGAAGGTCGTGCTGTATGGTGGTACAACATGCAATGTGTGATTTTCATGAGCAATAAAAAGGGCAGATGATGTTTATGTTGTTCTCTATTCCAGTTTGCTGTACAGGTTCCGAAACTCTCGGAACTGAGGTGATGCAAAACCTTTTTTTTTATGTGTGTATTTAGTGGATTAATTCAGATTGTTGATTGAGACCAATTACAGTTTACGAATTCCTTAAGAATCAGAGTATGATGAGGGCAATAAAATGTTTTATTGCTGCAAATGTTTTATCTCTAAAAAATTCAAGCTATACTTTAATTCAGAAATGTCCCGTATACCACAATACATAAAGAATTGCTTCCTACTGACACTTTGGGTATAATGTAAACATAGTGCAGATGATTAGACTGTACATAATCTTGAGAAGGGTGCCATTTTATTCCTGTTTTCCTGAAACATACACCTCGACACCTCTGAATGTCGTAGGCACTCCCGACCCACTGTACATGACAAATTTTACATGTACATGTTGCGAATGACAGGGATAGTTTGTAAAACATTTTAAACTGGCAAATATTATTTTACTTCTGGTTAATGTTTAACTAGCTGTTGCTACATGATTATTAATACTTCACAGCTCAATATGCCACCACACAAAAGAAAAAGCTTAAGAAAAGTGCCAGAAATATGTGACATGATGGAAGTGAATTACTGATCTCAGCCGCATGAGGGCAAGCCCTCAGGTGGCTGAGATTGGCAGTTCACTTTCATCTTGTATATATATAGCCACACAAGTAATAATAACTATGACATAATAGAATATAGGATTATCGCGATCTGTTGTATTCTAATGCTGCTGAATAAATGTTTATCTTCGCAGAAAAGATGCCGTTAAAATAAGAAATAATGTGACAACAGGTTACCATGAAATGGAAGTGTACGATGTCTAACATCTCAGTGGTAAGGAAGAAGTAACCTTGTCGCAGACTTGTTGAGCCTCTTGAAAACTGATCAAAATTACTTCTGCAGCTAAGTAGTGGAGAGGGGCGGGGGGGGGGGGGGGGGTTGTCCATGTGGGAGACACCAACTGTGTTTTGTCAGTGCAACAGTTAACAGGCAGCCTGCTGTCCTGTGTGGTCATTGCGCCCTGCAACTTTTTTGGGTTTTATGGTTGTAAGAGTTGTTATTTTATGTGTTGTTACTGTTACTTGTACTGTACAATGTCAGTAGGAAGTTTGTCAAAAGTTATAAGTGTGGAAGATTGACATCATTCTCTTAGCATGGAGCTTGCCATATTAGCTCATTCGAGAGAAATGGTTTGCATGTTAAATGCCTACTTTGAGACTGAAAAATTTAATGGTAGTCAGCTGCTGGGCTTTGAATATAGATGAAAACACCATTATGACAATTTGCAAGGAAGTGTTCGAGATAGAAAAGGAAACTGGAGAAACATCTAAACTGAAAAACCTGGTGAAAAAAATATTGTATGGATAAGCAGATTACAAGATTTATATTATATGAGAATTTTCCTCCATAATTACCAGTATACATTCATTTGCAGAGGATACGGTTCGTCATCATGTTTATAATTATTATCACAGAAAGGAACATCCAACACTGCAAGTTATTGGTCACACTGAACAAAACAGGACTTTTTCAGGCAGTTGCATGCAGTTATTCACCATTTTACACAACCTAGGGTTTCACTGTGGGAATTTCTGTAGCTGTAAGTTCTTGATGCAGAGGTTGGGTGGTCATTTCTGGTCATGTTGTCAAGCAGGGCTGGACAGATGAAACTACCAAAGGAATAATGGCAATGCCTTCCAGTAATTGGGGCAGAACTGGAACTCTATGAGAGTTTTGTAACACGAGGTAATTTCAGTTAAATATGATGCATGCAGGCACCTTGCTAGGTCCTCGCAAATGGCCTCCTGCTTTTCAAATCAAAGAAAACAGGAAATGAAACTTCTGTCAGATTAAAACAATGTTCCAGGCCACCACTTGAACATATGACCTCTGCCATCTGCAGGCAAATCCTCTATCGGCTGAGGCACTTCACTTGTGACCTCTCTTGACTCATGACCTCTCTTCACAGCTTTACTTTTACTGGTACCTCATCTCCTGCCTTCCAAACTTCCAGATCCCAGGTTCATGTCCTCGTCCGGCACACAGTTTTAATCTGCCAGGAAGTTTCATATCAATGCACGTTCTGCTGCAGAGTGCAAAATTCATTATGAATGTAGGATATTATCATGAAGAAAAAAACCATGTTACACTTACAAAGTGGTTCATAGAATCAGTAATAGCAAATCTGAGAAAACTGTCAACAATAGTTCTAGTTAATGCTTCTTACCATTGAGTTGTTGTTGACAAGGCACCTATAGACCTACAGACAAAGGGAAAGAAGGACATGGTGTACCCGGAAATTTATTGTTGCCGTGGTAGATGGTGCTGACGAATGAAAGTTCCTCTGACCATGTGCCGTGTGTTCCTTTTGTGTTGCAGGCTGTGTTATTGATGCAGTGTATTGTAAGCAGCAGAATGGTCCAGCGTTCACACCAGTAAAAAGCCGAGATGGTGTTTGCCTATGACCAAGCAAATGGAAACAATTGAGAGGCAGCACAGCAATACCAAAACAAGTAACCTCACAGACATGGACCACATCACACACATTTCAAACCCTATTTGGGTATTTGTGTGATCATGGGTCCTTTCAAACAAACAAATGTGCTGGGAGGCAGTGGACTGTGTGTACATTAGATTTGGAGGACTGGATTCTACAGGATATTGAGACGAACCCTAGTACAAGCTCCATACAACTGCCCACTAACACGGTGTTAGCCAAAGTATAATTATGTGTTTCCTGTATGACAACCGCTACTATCAGTATCACTTGCAATGAATGCAAATACTATCAGCAGCTGATTTCCCTCTACGGGAAAAATATTGTCGATGGTTTTTGCACCAGACTATCACAATTGTGGGATTTCTGTCATCAGTCTCTTTACTGGCAAAGAACGTTTACCAGAATTGGCATCATCATTCCGCACAATCGTCATTTGTGGGCTACAGGCAATCCTCAGTGAATGGTTGACATGTCTCATCTGCATCTGTTCATCATCAATGAGTGGGCAGGAATTCTTGGCAACCACATACTAGGACTGCTTATTATTCCACAATGCCTCGAAAGAGGAACATACCAGGACTTCCTGCAGATAACTCTGTCTGAGCTGCTTGAGACTGTGCCTTTTGCAATACAACAGGTTATGTGGTTTCTGCGTGATGGAGCACCACAGCACCACCCCACTTCCACATTGCAGTTCGCCGACATCTCAACAACATCTTCCCCGGATTTTGGGTGGGATGCTGAGGACCTGTAGCATGATCTTCTAGATCACTGAACTTAAACCCCCTGGATTTTTACCTCTGGGTATATCTGAAAAGTGTTGTGTATACTGAACCACTTCCTGATGTGCCGACCTTTCAATAGTGTGTTCACGGCACCTGTGACACTATTCAGAGAGAGCAGGACATGTGAAAGAGTGTAGCAATCCATGATACGACATGTGGACATGCACGTTGCATCCCATGGAGGCCACTTTGAACATTTGTTACATGGATGTGATGCAGCTCTGTACCGTGTTCCGAGATGATTTGTTGTTGTTGTTCGCACGTTTCAGGACAGATGTTTGAAGGGACCTTTTTTCTTCCATTTACAGTCAGGAATGTGTCCCTGTATATGTTGGTTTTATTAATGTTCATTGTGTATATAGACACCTCGCTTTTTGTCAGAAGACACAGTGTATTAACAGTGACAAACTTAATCAGTCATTTGTAGGGGAGGTTGTGCAAACTTGATACAGGAAGGTGTTTCCTTACTCGAGCTCAAACCACAATTTGTACATAGGTTGTTGAGACATGCCACCAAACTACATCAGGGTAACCAGTAACTAGTATTTCCAGAATGGAACCGATTAAGCTAGATAGCTGATCAAAGCTTTAGCCATAGATGGAACTGATCTAGGAAATAAGATACTGAGCTTCAGTGTTCTATCTGTTATAGTAGCTAAGTAAAGTTTACAACCACCAGAGGGATCGACACTCCATGTATACAGAATTTTGGGATAACTCGGTGTATGAGCTGGCCAGAAAGAAGGTGCGCGTTTTGAAAATTGCCATTAAGTTAGCTGTTTATATCCCCCCAGGTATAACTTTTCTCTTGCACCAACAGTTGACAATATTACCTTGTAAAATAAAAGTGTAACCAGTCTGTAAGTAACCTTTTGTGACAGTACTGTGTAATTTTTATTTTATTTAAATTTATTTTTTTTAAATCATAGAAATTGGTTACAAGTTGTGGCCTGCCCTCAGTATAATGAAATGCAAATACTCATGACAGGTGGAGGTGGAGGACAGCGGGGAGCCACCGATGCGGTCACAGTTGCCGGTGACAGTGGTCGTGCTGGACCAGAATGACAGCCCGTCTACACCACGCGCTGTCCATGTGCTTGTCTATGCCTTCGAGGGGCAGTTGCCACACGGAAAGATTGCCGACGTGCGTCCCAACGACGCAGACACCACGGGTGACTACCACTGTGAGGTACTTTGGCTTTACCTTCTGTTGTACCTGTAGAGGTAATTGATGTATAGTTGTGTTCCAGGATTAGGTCCAGAAGTAGTGGTTTTGAAACTCAAGAGTGTGAGAAATTTTGATAATTTATTACATCAAAAGGAAAATTCACTTGAGAAAAATATAAAATTACAAAGGGCCAGTACTTACTTTTCAAGAGGAAAAATTCCAATACTGCTGAAAGACACATTTACAAGAAACACTGATTGTAATAGCTTGAGGGGGAAAGAGGGATAGGTAGCACAGCTACACCAGGACAGGATGAGAGGACCCATCCATAATCAGGATGAGGGGTAACAAAGATGAAGGGGGAAGCATAGAGAGAGAGAGAGAGAGTAGAAGGTGAAAGACGAGGATGAGGAATAACAAAAATAAAAGGGGAAGCATACAGAGAAAGTAGGAGGTGAACTATAGTGTAAGCACTGTGCCAACTTCAGTCCAGAGATGAGTGAAGGACAGAGTGAGAAAGAGAAAATGGATAGATGAAGAGAAATGATAAAAAGTTATATGAAGAAAGTAATTGACTAAGCAAATAAACACCCCATGTATAATAATGAGGAGGGGGGGGGGGGTTAGTATGTTAACAGAGGGTGAGTGCAGGAGGCTGATGGGATGTAAGAATATGTTGGAGAGCAATTTCCCATGTGCAGAGTTCAGGGAAATTTGCATCAAATAGATTGAACCAAATACCTCGTGTGGTGCTGCAAGCACTCAGGATCCCCTGGGGTCATATTGTAGACCATGTTCAGCAGTTGCATACCAGGTGTCCCGGCACATTCAGCTCTATGTCCATTCATGTGCTCAGGCCATTTGGTAGAGGTTACTCATATACAAAATAACGTCAGTGAACACACTTAAGTTAGTAAGCAACATGTATGGTTTGACACATTTCTTTGCCTTTTATGTTGTACGATTTACAAGTGGTGGGACTGGAGTAAGTGGTAATTGGTGGGAACACCTTCATCATTCATGACTTTCTAATTGCTGTAATTTTTATGATAGTTTGAATGTTTATTGAGTGATGTTATTGTTATTCATAGTGTCTCTGATCTGTGGTTGCCCTCTCCAGAAAGTTGTTTATAACTGGTGGGTGCTTGGTTCAGGTTTTACAGCAGGAACTAGTACAGGGTGGTAGGAATAAGATCTGGGAATGTGATGTACTTTGACAAGGATATTACAGAGGTTGGGAGGGTGATCCAGATGGAGCAAACAGGAACAAGAATTATTACATTCATTTCAGATGGCAGGAAATTGATTTATAAGATCCAGAAATGACTAAGGAATTAGCGACGTACAAAATAAGATTCAGAAATGTCAAGGAATTACTGCTATAAAAAGCAGAAATATTTGCTCTGTATAGAATGAGAAGAATCCAGTAATTTTCACACACAGTTCAAGTAATGAGGTGTTTAAGAAATAATATTTATGATAAAATTGATGCTGTGCTTAATGATGAGATGATCAGCTATAGTTTACATTCACAAGTTAAAGTACAAAATAATTTCCCAAAACTCACTGGTTGAAAAGTTTGCCGCAAGTTAACTTCAACTCAATGATCTGGTGTCCTTTAGTGAATGTAAGAGTCATTCCACAGTTTTCAGTAACCCAATTAGCCTGTGGATAGAATTTCTTCATGGAATTAAATCCTGTTGGATTTGAAGAAGGCAAGTCTTAATATGCACTTAATGCACACAGAGTCTGTGCTTGCGTGTGTGAATTGTGTTTGTGTGTGTGTGTGTGTGTGTGTGTGTGTGTGTGTGTGTGTAGTGAGTGAGTGAGTGAGTGTCTGTTGTCTATTTCCAACGAAGGCATTGTTGGCTGAAGGCTCACATTTTGACAGTCTTTTTGTTGTGCCTATCTGCAACTAAGGCACCTCCAGTGAGTAGCAACTACCCTTTTCATGATATTGTTACTGGCTGATAATTTAATGTTCACAGACCAAATTCGCTAGACACATTTGTACATAAACTCATGTTAGTATGTCATGATTGCTATAGTAACACATACTTTCATGGGACTCAGGCAGAATAAGTGACACCTTGTTACAGAATTTGTGAGCCAGGATTCAGTACATACTTATCTGCTATAGTTCAATTCTTTTATCTTGGCAGATCGTGCATGCCCGCCCAGATGTGGGAGATTGCTGCATTGTCGGTTGCAAACGTCGCACTCGCCAAGAGAAGCAGCGCCATAGTATTGTACGGTTCGCAAACTTATGTTTAGGGGGGTGCACGCAGTTTGTGAAGTAAAGCCACCACGGCCGCATTAACCCTTTCACTGCTACAGAAACGTGCTCCCTGCATTCCGCGCTGTGTGCGATTTTGTCATCACTGCACTGCTCGCCTGTGCAGACACATGGTGTTCCGACTGCTTTGACACACTTATCATTCGATTTCACAAAAACTATTTGGCCCAAAAATTTGATTTTTACACGTATTCTTGACTGATACCTTCCCCCCACAAATGACTTATTTTTGTTTCGATTTTCAATGCTGTTATTGTGCAGCATTAAATGTAGTAAACTATTGCACGAAATTTTGAAGAGTTTGCAGAGGTAAAAGTCCATAGCGTATACTTTCCGTATGGTCGATTTTAGTTGCCACAATGCTGAGAATGAAATGTGAACAATATACCTAAATTTCATATAAAATTTACTGTATAACAATATCTCATTTAATTTAAGTACCAGATAGGTGTCGTATGTACTCTTGAGAAATATTCCTCTTTCGTGACTGTAACAAAAGTTTCATGTACACCGGGCACGTTTGGCTTTATTTTAAAGCACTTCAATTAATCAAAAGGAAGTAGACATAATACATTAAACAAAACTGTCGACTTACAAAAACATTAGGACTTGAATATACTGTGTATCAGTGAAGTGCTCTGACCTATGTCAAATATAATTTTTGTGTGTGGCACACACAAAGAGCATTTATTTGCTAAAACACTGATCAGCCAACACAAACGTCGAATATTTTATTACTGCAGCACAAAACTATGAAAGGTGATTTGGCAATGGAGGAGACAAAATACAGTCCACCAAAGATGCTTCAAAAGAGAAAAACACGTCTGGTCTAAATAAGATGCTTATTACAGTTGCAGAAGAGGAATATATTTCAATACCATTGGTAAAACTGTGACTGTGGAACAAAAACAAGAAAGAGAACATGAGTACCATTGTGTATGTGCCTTACCTTTCATTGATTGAAGTGCTTTAAAATAAAGCCAAACTTGCCCGGTGTAAATAAAACTTTAATTACAGTCGCGAAAGACAGAATATTTCTCAATATTACATACGACACCTATCTGGTACTTAGATTAAATGAGATATTGTTATACTGTAAATTTTATATGAAATTTAGGTATCTTGTTTACATTTCATTCTCAACATTGTGTCAACTAAAACCGAACATACGGAAAGTATACGCTATGGACTTTTACCTCTACAAACTCTTCAAAATTTTGTGCAATGGTTTACTACATTTAATGCTGCACAATAACAGCATTGAACATCGAAACAAAATTAAGTCATTTATGGGGGGAAGGTATCAGTCAAGAAGATGTGTAAAAATCAAATTTTTGGACCAAATAGTTTTTGTGAAATCGAATGATAAGTGTGTCAAAGCAGTCGGAACACCATGTGTCTGCACAGGTGAGCAGTGCAGTGATGACAAAATCGCACACAGCGTGGAATGCGGGGAGCACGTCTCTGTAACAGCGAAAGGATTAGTGAAGAGACAAAGTACTAGAAATTTCAAAAATTTACATTCAAACGAATAAAATTCATGAAGTAAGACACTTCGATACTGTTTTTAAATAAAGAAAATATTAAGCATCGCACAAGGTTTGAACTCAGAACCTTTCGTTTAGCAGCACAACACCTTAACCATTACACTGACGTAGCTTGTTATTCGATGGAATACCTGGAGTGCTCTAAAACTGTACGCAAAATATCGACAAACACTGTTGGTATGACTATGGATTACTCACACTTCGTCGAAGTACAATAGGAATTAAACAATTACCGCTGTTCTTTATTGTGAAAAAGCAGTTCGTGAGAATGATACAAACACTTTTCCTTCCTATTGCCTGAATTAGGATGATTATTGCTTGTTTGGTTTAATTAATTAATAGAATATGAAGCAATTGGTATAAAGAATGCTTTTTCCATCTTTCTGTAAAATAAAGTCTGCTATCAAGACATTGCTTTCGTTCTATTACTTTATTTATGACTGAACATTTCTAAAACTGAAGACACTCGTCCGTGCTCTGCACTGCAGTCAAGCTCTGGCAACGTCGTTCTCTGTTCATTGGCTGACTGTGGTTTGTGACGTCAGATGCGCAGAACGAACCTAAACTCTGCTGGCATCATAAATGATGCGCACTATAATAGCTACGACTGTAATGGTGGAATTTATGGCAGAAAGATTATGTAAGAGCAGTAACACAGTAAACATGAATAATATTCTCCAGGTGCAAGTAACAGATTTTAAGTACATTATATGCAACATTACGCTGAATTATGAAAGCAAACTTCTCTAGAATGTGTGCATTCATTTGAAGACATATTGAGGATCTTTTTAGTATACAACAACAACAACAAAATAATCAAACCAACAGAAGATAATTTGTTTATGAAGTTAACACTCGAGTATCACACAGAGGGAAATAGCAGTCCAGATTGCCCAAGGCAAAGGTAAACTGGTTGATTGGAACTGGAAACAATACCTAACTTGTGACTGTTTGATGGTAACAGATTGAGCTATATACAGTTCGTCAAATTATTTGAACCTTTCGCAGGGACCTAGATGATGAATCCAGCTGCATCCCAGTAGGGTTTGCATGAAAATATAAACAGCAACTTGGAAGTACATGAATGTTAAGTAGAAGCAGTTTTGCTGCTTAAAAAAAATAATAAATAACATAAAAGAAACACACACACAATTTGTGTCTCAAGTTGTGTTCATTATGGATTCCTCTTATATGTGCAGTACTTATATTTGTCGGTGGTTTCCTCTGCCCGGCAGGTACAATCTGGTGGTGGCGGACTTAGCATCCCAGCAGGCACTTGCGAGCTGCACGCCCTGCCCTCACTGTCGCAGTCATCGACCACCGGAACGGGGGCGGGCCGCGGTCTGGCACTGGCCGTGACTGGCAATGACGGCGTGCACGCTGACGTCGTGTCAGCCGTCACAGTCGAACTGGCCACCTTCGACGAGGAGGCCGTAGCAAATGCGGTGCCACTGCGTGCTGAAAACACAACAGCGGAGCGCTTCCTGGCGGCCCACTACAAGGCTGCTGTTGACGCATTGCGTGCTGCTTTTCCTGCGCCTGCCGATGCACCACTGCTCTTTGGCCTGCAGCAGGTCGACGCAGGGCTCGAGATGGCCGTCGCCGTGCGCTCCCAGCAGGTATTGTCGAATCGGTGGATTGTGGCCAATATTTCTTGAAATAATCAGCAACCAGTTGCACAAAAGAAATTTTATGTCCATTACCAGTTTCAGGCACCTACAGTATTACTCCTCTTTTACACTTTCAGGGGTTCGAAGGGCTGGTAGTGTAAAAAGGGGTAGAACTGCTCTGTAAAAGCCAGGCGAAAGTTTTGCAGTGCCTATTGATATATAATAGTATGTGTGGGTCTCATTTCTCACACTTACCTCAAATATCCCGTGAAAAGCAATTGCGATATTGCTCTGCCTTTTTGCTGATATTGCTCTGCCTTCTAATTCTGTTTATTTGCTGGCAAGTAGAACAGTATTAGTAGTTGAAACATTATGAGATAGTCTTCCTGTGGGCTGATTCTTGTGTTCTGCTTCAATTTTATAACATTGAAAATGGAGTTATCCATAATGGAAATCTTATGTCTTTTTAAGAAACTTTCAAATTTTATCAATAACTCAATATTTACAATTAAAAAATCACAGTTGCAAGAATCAATGTTTTCCACAAAAGAAGTCCATAATAGATTTTTGTTTAGCCCTTTTGTTTGATATGCGCTTAATCTGTTTCTCCAATTCATAAAGCGTTTCGAGCATATTTCCACATTCTTCAACAGAAGAAAAATATCTTTTTAGTTCCTCAAATGCTGCAGTTGCCTGCTGCTGTTCGACCTATTACATCAAGTGAATGGTCTACTCCCTTAGTTATAGTGAAGAAACTGCCTCTGTGGGGATTTTAAAGTTTCTGTGAATACACAATCTACGGGTACCGTACCCAGACGAACTCTTTGCAGAGTTATCACATGGGCAACATTCTCAAAAACTGACTTGTTAGATGCCTACTTACAACTCCCTTTAGATATCGAGTCACTATGTATTTTAGTTGTCAGTATTGCTTTTAGTCGTCAACACTTGCAGCCTTATGGAGTCGCCAACACTCCCACTATTTTTCAGTGTTTTTTGGAATAACTTTCATTATCTGTGCTGGGTTGTGCAAACTATTTGGATGACATTCTAGTTTGTGGTGTCTCCACTGAGGAACATGGACAAAATCTCCATACTCTTTATTTTATTTATTTTTTGGTCTCTCCTCCAAGTGGCCAAATTGAAGTGTCATTTAGAAAAATGTCCATTTTTTTCAACATTCTATCATTTATCTTGGGTTTGAAGTTTCTCGTGAGGTTCTCAGAGCCCTGTATCAACATCTTTGTACTATTGTGTCTCTTCCGTGCCCTACATCAGTCAAAGAACTTTAGGTTTTTTGTGGGCAAAGTCGCCCACTACCATAAATTTTGGCCTAGGGCAGCCACAGTCGTGCAGCTGTTACATGTGCTGTGCAGAGGTGCTTAGTTATGCCAGTTGCTGGAATTTTCCACCATTAAGAGCATGTTGCAATGTGCGTGCTGCTTAGTGATGTACCAACTAGCCATCCATTTAATCCTTGCAATGGACACTTTACAGTATGGCTTGGGGACGATACTGGGTCATAGATATTGTGATAGTTCCAAGCGGCCTGTTGCTTATGCCTCAAAAACACTGACTTCTGCTCATATTAGGTATTCAGTTAGAAAAGGAAGCTGTGGCCATTGTATATCCTGTGAGAAAATTCCATGTTTTTCTCTACAGTGTCAGATACCGCCTGGTCACCGATCTCAAACCGTTGGTTTCCTTATCCATACCAAGTGAGGTGGCACAGTGGTTAGAACACTGGACTTGCATTCAGGAGGACAATGGTTCAAACCCACTTCTGGTCATCCTGGTTTAGGTTTTCCATGATTTCCCTAAATTGTTTCAGGTAAATGCTGGGATGGTTCCTTTGAAAGGGCACGGTCGACTTTCTTCCATAATCCGATGGGACCGATGACCCCACTGTTTGGGCCCCTCCCCCAAATCAAACAACCAACCAATCCTTATTCAGTCCTTCTGCGTCATTACCAGATAAAGTGGCACATCACATTCAACATTGAGCCCTTCTCCTTTCGTGTTACAACTCGAGACTGGAAAATTTCAAATGTTTCAGGAAAACTTGAAAAAAACACTCGAAAAATCTCATTTTGTCCCAGTAGATGAAATGGTTTGTTTACTGAGATATCATGTATCGTCGATGGCTGGGTGCAGCAGAGTATGTGAGCCGCTTCCCTACTCCCTCATTCTTTCTGTTTCTTCCCTTTCTGCCACTCCCCTCAGCTTGCAGTCAATGCTGCCACCATTTATTGCTGCTAGTCTAGCAGCTGCCAACGAGAGGCAGGGAGGTGTGGTTTGTTTGGATCTGATTCTCAGAGACTTGATGCAGCGGCTGGAGACAGCAGTCATGTGTGCATGAGCTGTGTCCGAGTGATTGTCTGAATTTGCGTGTGCTCTTGTTTTCTGACAAAGGCTATGGCCAAAAATTTAGTTGTGAGAGTGTGACTGTCTTTTCTATGTGCCTGTCTGCAGCTCAGTGGCCATCTGTACAGTGAGTTGCTACCTATGCTATCATTCTCAGGGTATTCACTTAAGTTATCTGTTGCATGGATTGATCACTGTGGTCTCATTTCATCAACATGGTGTCTGTGATGTACATAGCTGGCCAAACCAGTGGACTTCCATGACGAGCCAAAACCGCAAGCCATATCTGTGGGTATCTGTAACGAATCTGGCCTGCCAATCTGAAGCCCATCATTTCCCACTAATGTACAGGCCCTACTAATCAGATCTAGTCTCACCAATCTGCCTGCAGGCCAGGTCTGTTTGTGTGTGGAATAATGCGGCGGATTTTGCAGTTTATCCAAGGACCTCAGGATTGCGGTGCTTCTCAGCAGGGCATAGGCCATAGGCAATGGATTTCAGGAATTGTGACTGTTCCACCACAAGTACATTGTACTTTGAAAGTAGATTATATTTATTACAAAGTATGGATGATAAGAGGAAGAAAATTGTGGCAGTCACTGGCAGTTTGTACACTATGTGCTCAGCTATTTCTTCAAAACAAAGCCACACAATACCTGTAAAATAATAGACATAACACAGTGGGTAATAACCGGCAATAACAAACGTAGTAGATCAGGTTACCTTCCATTCGGAAAGTGGGTGCACTCAGTGACTGTTATGTGACTTATAAATTATAGATTGCAGCAGTCAGTCATCCTTTTTTGGATTTTATTACACAAATCCAGATTTCGGCTAGTCTCAATGCATGTAAGTCCCAGTTGTTCGGGCATCAGTCACAGTTCTTTGGGAAAAAAAAAGTAGTGGAACCAACAATTTATTGGTAGTCACCTATAGTGCAGGTTTACACAACTGCCTTATACACATCTTTCAAGAGGCCTACTTTTTCTGAGGTTATTTCTGAAATCAGTGAAGATATTTTAAATCTGTCTTGTGGCTTCAATGAAATGAGTGTTTTTGCCATCAAATCTGTTTCGTTTTATTGAAATAAAATAACAGCAGTGGTCTTAATGAAACATATATATCATTTGGCTTGCTTTCTCCATCTACAGATAGTTCATTGCAAAAGATGTTGATGTTAGTACTTAAGATTTTTGCTCACATGTTTAGAAATACATTTTTTTTTGTCAACTTATGTCTTTACTTACCCTTGAGATCTCAAAATTTGTCCCCCCCATGGGGCCCCACAGCTTTTTTGTGGATACGTGTGTGGCGCACATGGGTCCCTATGCTGCCCTAAGCTGTTGCAGCCTTTATTCTTTTCCAGGCTGCTTTAACTTCCCTTTCCTTCTCCTGCCCTGCCCTTCTTCCTTTCCCTTTGCCCCTTCCTTTCCTTATCATGGTATTCTTCTTTATGTCATTCCAGCTATCCTCATGCAGTTTTGGCTTGTTGCTTTTCCTCTTCCTTTTTGGCTATTCTTTTTTGGTCCTCCTAAGGGGTTTGCCTAGCATCCCCAAATTTGAAATCTGTAGTGAGAGCCAAATGGGAAAGAACTCCCTCTCTAGCATTTTTAGTTTGGGTTCTCTCCCCATTCTCCTCCTCCTCTTCCCCTCCCTTCCCTTCCCTTCCCTTCCCTTCCCTTCCCTTCCCTTCCCTTCCCTTCCCTTCCCTTCCCTTCCCTTCCCACCAAAGCCCTTTTGCCTCCCTGCTGGGTCACCAGCTGAGTAGCCAGTCTGTGTGTTGGGGCTGTTGTGTACCTATCTGGCTGAGCCCCCTGACACTACAGGGATCACACTGCCGATACCTGCACTGCGAACGCCTTGTGCAAATCTGGCAGTGGTTGCCCATCTATTCTGGGATTCAGAACTCCTGGCAATGACTGCCCTGCCAGGTGGCCATTACTGTGGCTGGGTGGCACCCACAAGGTGAGCCCCTGTTCGGAGTGGGTGGTGCCAGGGCAGATGTTTGGCACACGAAATGTGTTAAACTCTCTGGCGGCTCTACTGTGGGCACGTCTGTTCCTCATCGTAGTTCTGTCTCGGTTCCTGTTTCTGCCATCACAACCTTATCCTCCTTGGATCACCCTGGGAGGAGGGCCACACTTGCTGGCTTGGGGCAAAATCCTTTCCACGGTTCCTGGTTTGTACCAGGACTGACAGGGAGACTTTTGCCATCACCAACCCCCCCTCCCCTTTTTTTGTGGAACATATTGAAGACAAGTTCAGAAAAGTTGAGTCATTAAGCAAGATGAGACCTGGCTCTCTCCTTATAAAGACAACTTCTGCCAGTCAGTCAGCCTCCCTCTCTGCCTGCGACCGTTTAGGAGACATCCCTGTGGCTATCGCTCCTCACGAGTCACTCGATATGACACAGTATGTAATTTTCCGTAGGGAATTTCTTCTTCAGTTCAGTGATGAATTTATGGCTAATCTGGAATGATAAAGCTTTCATTTCGTCCGGCGTGTCCAGAAATACTCTAAGGACCGTCGTGTAGACACTGGTGATTTCATCGTGGCATTTGAGGGGGACACCCTGCCCGAGAAGGTCAAGGTAATGGTGTACAGATGTGACATCAAACCTCCCGTGCATTGCTTCCACTGCCTCGAGTTCGGCCATATGTCCTTGCGATGCAATACCACTTCCATCTGTGGCTGCCCTCTTCATGTCAGGAGCCCTTGCGCCTCACCTCCTAACTGTGTAAACTGCTACGGTCTCCATTCTCCCAACTCACCGGGGTGTCCAAGTTTCACAGACTTCACCCTGTAAATTCTTTTCTACCATTCCCTCAATTACGTCTTCTCCTCCTCACCTCTCGCCCTTGCTCCCACTCTGCCCCCCTTCCCTTTCCTTAACCTCAGCAGCTCCCACCCCTTCCTCCTTCCCTTTCCCCAGGAACTGCTCCTCCTCCTCCCACTCCTCGGAATGCGTGCTCTTCTCTGGGTCCTGCTAGGGATAGGGCTCCATCTCGGAACACCCCTCCCTGCCAATCTCAGTACGGTAAGCTCGTACCCTCGTGCCAGAGGAGAGACACGTGCTCCGAGGACCCAAAGTCACTTCAATACACACCGCCCCCTGTTGGGGAGTGCCACTTTGTCGGGTAGAGGTCTTCTACTAGACCAACTTACTACAGACTTTGATTTGTGTCTGCTCAATGATACCGCTACCCACTTCAGTGTCGCTCATGGCACCTTTACTGCTATTGATCTCACAATCTCTTCCCCTGCTCTCATGGCTTGCCTACATTGGTCACCCTATGATTATCTTTGTGACAGTGACCTCTTTCCAGTGATTCGGTCATTACCCTACTACCACCAGGCAGATAGGCTCCCACGTTGAGCATTCTGCATATATATGTCTGCTGTGCACTTTGAGACCTCTGTCTCGAATTGCGTTGATGCGCTCATGCAGGGAATCTCTGCCACTATTCTTCACGGTGCTGGCACAGCTGATCCCCTAACCACAGGTCCCCCACATCGTCAACCAGTGGCGTGGTGGACCGAGGACATAGCAGTCACTTTCCAGGGCCACGAAGGGTGCTGCAGCAATTTAAACAACACCCTCCTCACTTTTAAGTGTCTCCATACTAAGGCCGCTTACCTTATTAAGCGGAATAAGAAGGAATTCTGGGAGCACTATGTGTCTTCCCTGGAGACATGTGGCTCTTCATCGCAGGTTTGATCCGAGCTCTGTAGCCTTCTGGGCTGCCAGCGACAGTCAACTGTCCAGGGGCTTATCCTCCAAGATGCTCTGTCTACTGATCCATTGGTCCTTGCAGAACACATTGCGACACACTGTGCAACAGCGTCGGTGTCCTCTTCCTATCCTGCTACCTTTCTCTGGCAGAAAGACAGAGTTGAACAGACCCCCCTCCGTTTCAACCCTCACCGAGCTGAACCCTATATTAAACCCGTCACTGGATGGGAATTCTTGCAGACTCTTACCTCTGCACACGAGACGGCCCCAGGCCGGGATTCCATCCACAACCAGATGATCCGACACTGGGACATTACACAGAAGCAGCTGTACAGCTACTGCCCAATCAGCCTGACAAATGTACTTCGTAAACTGCTCGAGAGGACGGTTAGCTACTTAGAGTCTTCAACCGCATTTGGTTCGTAGGTACCTTCCTCTCACAATGCCGAGACAGTAGAGTTATCGCTGTCCTTAAGCCTCTGAAGAACCCGACGTCTCTGGACAGCTACCACCCAGTTAGCCTGACAAACGTACTTTGTAAACTGCATGAAAGGAGGGTTAGCTTCCGATTCTGTTGGATACTTGAATCTCGGAGCCTTTGTCCCCTTACCAGTGTGGCTTCCCGGAAGGATTACCTCCAACTGACCATTTACTTAGATTGTAAACTGCAATCTGACAGGCTTTTACTAACCGTCAGCACCTATAAGGCATACAACATGGCTTGGCACCATCACATTTTAGTTACCCTCCATGAATGGTGATTTTGCGACCCTTTTCAGACTTTTATTGGCGAGTTTTAATCCCCCCAGTTCTTCTCGGTTCAAGTTGACACTTCACTCAGTTCCCCTCAGATTCAGGAGAACGATATCCCACATGGTTCTGTATTAAGTGTCACACTCTTCCTCATAGCCATAAATGGGCTTGTGACCTTTGTTGGCCCTCAGGTTACCCCAGCATTGTATACCGATGATTTTTGCATCTGGTGCAGCTCCCACTTGGTAGGGTCTGCTGGGAGCTGGCTCCAGGGTGCCATCCGATGGATGTCTCCCATGGCTTCCAATTTTCTGCCTCTAAAATTCAGATTATGACTTTTGTCGTCAACCCATAGTAAACCCTAATTCAGAACTTTATTTAGGTGACTAGCTCCCAGATGTTAAAGCACAGTCCCGTTTCTTAGGCCTTATTTTTGATAAAAAGCTGACATGGCTGTCCCATATTCACCAGCTGAAGACCACATGCATGCAGAAGCTTAATGCTCTCCGCCTCCTGGGCCACACACCTTGGGGTGCAGACCTTGCTACTCTTCTCCATCTTTACTTTGGAAGTCAGGTTTATGTGTCAGTGGCTCCTTCCACTCAGAAGATACTTGACCCTGTCCATCATTGTGGGGTGCATCTGGCTATTGGTGCCTTTCGCACTAGTCCCGTTGACAGTCTCCTCACAGAAGAAGTCCTCTTTGCAAGCAAGGGGCATCTCTCTCCTGATCACCATCCATAGGTGGAATTGCCAGTTGGAATGCATCTCACTTTGTCGGGATCTCCATCTCCACTCACTGAAATGCGTCCTGTGTATTTCCCCTCATACCGCCCCTTGGATGGTGCCTAGACCACAGATTAGGACAGACCTGTTCCAGAGTCCTAAGGTCTCTGTCGCCTCTATGCTTTCTACCCTTTCACGTCTCCTACTGGCGTAGAACACCAGTTATTCCTGGAATCATGAAATGTATTCACAGCAGAGCTGCTAACCATCAGCAGGGCCCTCTATTTTGCTACTCAGACTTCCCTCCACAGTGTTTTAACATATACTGACTCAGTGGGCAATCTGCTAGTCCCATCATCGTTTGGTCTCTGCTATCCATGACCACCTCTTGTCACCTGGCCATGCCGCCTGCTCAGTTGTCTTTCTCTGGGTTCCAAGTCAGGTGGGTATCCCAGGGAATGAACTGGCTGACTGTTTGGCTAGAGAAGCCTTTCATGACTCCAGGTGTTGATATGCAGATCTATGTCAAATCTGTCTTTGCCCAAAAGTGAAATGACATATGGTGTGCTACGGCTCTCAGTAATAAACTCTGCACAATCAAGGAGACAACTGCACTTTGGTGCTCTTCCTTTTGCTCCCCTCAGACGGAGTCCACTGTTTTATGCCATCTACCAGGCTCACCCATTGTTTCCTCCTGCATAATGAACCATATGTGCAATATGATTGTGGAGCCAGACTGATGGTATCCCACATGTTGGTGGAATGTCCCCTTCTTTGGCCTTTCATGCTAAGTATAGTCTTCCTTAATTTTAAAATTAGCAGACAATTCCTAGATAATGGAACTGGTCCTCAGTTTCCTCTGTGAAAGTGGTTGTTTCCAGAATTCGAATTGAGAACAGCTGCCAATATGAGTAACGTAGAAGTAAATAGCCTCGGAGTAGTGAAGCAAGTCTTCTGGTCCGGACTGTATACCAATTAGGTTCCTTTCGGAGTATGCTGATGCATTAGCTCCATACTTAACAGTCATATACAACCGTTCGCTCGACAAAAGATCCGTACCCAAAGACTGGACCAATATTCAAGAAAGGCAGTAGGAGTAATCCACTAAATTACAGGCCCATACCATTAACGTCGATATGCAGCAGGATTTTAGAACATATATTGTGTTCGAACGTAATGAATTACCTCAAAGAAAATGGTCTATTGACACACAGTCAACATGGGTTTAGAAAATATTGTTCTTGTGAAACACAACTAGCTATTTATTCACATTTAGTGCTGAGTGCTATTGACAAGAGATTTCAGATCAATTCTGTATTTCTGGATTTCCGAAAGGCTTTTGACACTGTACCACACAAGCGGCTCATAGGGAAATTGTGTGCTTATGGAATATCATCTCAGTTATGCAACTGGATCTGTGATTTCCTGTCAGAGAGGTCACAGTTCATTGTAATTTGCAGAACGTCATCAAGTAAAACAGAAGTGATTTCTGGCATTCCCCAAGGTAGTGTTACAGGCCCTTTGCTGTTCCTTACCTATATAAACGATTTGGGAGGCAATCTGAGCAGCTGTCTTCGGTTGTTTGCAGATGACGCTGTCGTTTATCGACTAATAAAGTCATCAGAAGATCGAAACAAACTACAAAACGATTTAGAAGAAATATCGAAATGTGCGAAAAGTGGTGGTTGACCTTAAATAATGAAAAGTGTGAGGTCATCCACATGAGTGCTAAAAAGAACAGGTTAAACTTTGATTACACAATAAATCAGTCTAATCTAAAAGCTGTAAATTCAACTAGATACCTAGGAATTACAATTACGAACAATTTAAATTGGAAGGAACATGTAGAAACTGTTGTGGGGCAGGCTAACCAAAGACTGCGTTTCATTGGCAGGACACTTAGAAAATGTAACAGACCTACTAAGGAGACTGCCTACACTACGCTTGTCCGTCCTCTTTTAGAATACTGTTGCGCGGTGTGGGACCCCTACCAGATAGGACTGACTGTGTACATCAGAAAAGTTCAAAGAAAGGCAGTACGTTTTGTATTATCGCGAAATATGGGAGGGAGTGTCACAGAAATGATACAGGATTTGGGATGGACATCATTAAAAGAAAGGTGTTTTTCGTTGCGACGGAATCTTCTCACGAAATTCCTGTCACCAACTTTCTCCTCTGAATGCGAAAATATTTTGTTGACACAGACTTACATAGGGAGGAACGATCACAAAGATAAAATTAGGGAAATTAGAGCTCATATGGAAAGATATAGGTGTTCATTCTTCCCGCGTGCTATACAAGATTGGAATAATAGAGAATTGTGAATGTGGTTCGATGAACCCTCTGCCAGGCACTTAAATGTGATTTGCAGAGTATCCATGTAGATGTAGATAAGGTTTTGCTTTACGCATGGAGCAGGGGCAGGGTGGTTGTGGTTGGGGCCTCTCTTCATGTCTTCTCAGTCTGGGCCCCATGACCACCCCCCCCCCCCCCCCCCCCCCCATGGAAAGACCACTCGTTTTTTCCAGTTTTTAGATTTGATCTAATCTTTTATGTATTTTACTGTGTGTGTTTTAACTTCTCTGTTTTATAGTTTTGAGTCCCCTGACTCTATCCATCCACTTTTAGCGGACCCTCTTTCTTCTGTGAGAACTTTGGAACGCCCACCCGGCTAGCCTCGTGGTCGAACACACTGCTTCCTGCAGGGGAAAGTGTGCCGGTACCCGGCATGAATCCGACTGGCAGATTACTGTCGAGGTTTGGTGTGCCGGCCAGTCTGTGGATGGTTTTTAAGGCGGTTTCCCATTTACCTCGGCGTATGTGGGCTGGTTCCCCCTTAGTTACACTGTGCCGGCAAATGCTGCGCAAACACCGTTTCCATGTACGTGTACAGCACAATTATTCTACCACACACACATTTGGAGTTACACATGTCTGGTATGAGGCGTTCCCGTGGGGGTCTACTGGGGGCCGAACTGCACAATAACCCTGGGTTCAGTGTGGGATGGCTGGGGGGTGGTGGGCTACTGTGGTCTGTTGTCAAAAATAAAGCGAGCCAGGAGGTATTCAATCCTGATAGATAAGTCTACTGACATTACTCAAACAGGACCTCTTGTTATGTTTGTAATAAGGGGAAAATGTACATGCTCTACTTAGCTCTTTGTCTGCTAATATAATGTACTGCAAGAGATATATATTCATGTGCTGGAGGAATTTTGCATAGGCATGTCATTGATAAGAGTAAATGTTCCTCGGTTGTTAGTGATGGTGGACCTGTTATGACAGGAGTTTGATCTGGGGTGGCAGTTCCTTTTAAAAACAATTACCCCTTATATTATCTGTGCATTTAGCTCTAGCAGTCAGTCAAGCAGCTGAATACTGTTTAGAGCGTGTAAAGTTTCAAAATACTCTAAACAGAGTTTATAGCAACTCTGAACAGTCACCAAAAAATTCCAAAACATTAAAAGATATGCAAAAAATATTTAATGAGCCAAGAAAATATATTATTAGAAACTTTGCCATTTTCTGGCTGTCTTTGGAAGAGGCGGTAAATTCATAGTATGTAAATGGGAATTCTGTGGTATCTGTGCTGGAAAAAGAGAAAAGACGAGTAACTGTTGGCTTGGTAAAAAATGTGAAGTGTGTGAAATTTATGTCAGTATTGTCTTTTATGAAAGATGTAATGTTTCTTCTCAACAAATTGTCTTTGACTTTTCAAAAGTCAAATTTAGATAACAAGCACATGCAGATTTGCGTGAACACTTGCATCCAAGGGCTCGAGGACCTTATATTGAAACCTGAACCAAATAACAGTTCTTTTCTTGATAAAGTACCTGCAGAATTTCAAGAAGGTGTGTCATGGAGACATAATGCGATATTCATTGAATCATAGATGTGTTATTAAGTACACAAATGGCAAATTCTTAGATTAGTTGCTTATAAAGTTAAATAAGAGATCAGGGGATTTAGATAAAATAAGAATATTTAATATATGAACTATTTAGGAAAAGATAGATTGCTACTTACCGAAAGAATACAGGTCAACTAGCAGACAGGCAAGATTAGAAGACGCGCACATATAGCTTTCGACCGTAGTCTTTGTCAGTAAAGAGAGAAACACACACACACACACACACACACACACACACAAAAGCAAGCAGCAAGTACACCTCATGCACACACATTCGCCAACTCCAGCATCTCAGGCTGAAATGCAGCATCACATTGGATGCAAGCAGCAATCTGGAGGTGGCGGGCAAGGGGAAGGGATGTAGTGTATGGGTGAGGAGATAGACAAACGCTGTCTGGTGGAGTGTGGAGCGAATAGACTGCCGACAGGCGTAGTGTAAGGAGGTTCTGGGACGGAGGTTGGGGAAACAGGGACAAAAGAGAAGAGGAGCGAAGAAAGACAGCCGGTTGCGTTGGCAGCGGGCTGTAAATAAATGGGGTGGGAGATGAGAATGGGGAGGAGATGATAAGATGGGTGGAAACTTTTGGATGAAGGATGTGGGACAGTATGTTACCATGTTGCTGGGATAA
Organism: Schistocerca nitens; assembly: GCF_023898315.1. NCBI lineage: Eukaryota > Metazoa > Arthropoda > Insecta > Orthoptera > Acrididae > Schistocerca > Schistocerca nitens. Next base: position 633,698,883 of record NC_064620.1, on the reverse strand, counting down.
TTATGGGAGCGGAGAACATGTTGTAAGGATAATTCCTGTCCGTGCAGTTCAGAAAAGCTGGTGGTGGAGGGAAGGATGCAGGTGACTTCGGAAGTGAAGCAGCCATTGAAATCAAGTGTGTTATGTTCAACAGTATGCTGTGCCACGGGTTGGTCTACTTTGCTCTTGGCCACAGTGTGGCAGTGGCCGTTCATCCTGGGTGACAGCTGGTTGGTAGTCATACCGATATAATTTTGTCATTGAAGATGGTGTAATACGGCACAAGTCAAATGTGGGGAGAGGGGGGAGGGGTAACCGTAAATTCAGTGTAACTGCAAAAGAATTCAGTACCATGTAACTGGAATGGTTGTTATTGCTTATTACTTATCAGTCCATGTTTGAAAGATGTATTTGAGTTGTAGCTTCATTTCTTGAAAATGGATAGCATCTCACAAGAGGACTTTTTTTACACAGGAAGACATTGTTGTTCAGGTGAAATTAGTGTTTGAAAGTGGAGATACATTCTGGAGAGCGATTGTCAGTGGCGAGAAATATTTTGATATTATTTACATTCCTTAACAGCCTTTAGTATCTGAGTTGCTTTATTTTGACCAACTGGCTGTATAAATCACGATGCCATGCTTCAGACATTATGTGATATAGTGATCAGACATTCTGTGGTTTAGTGATTTCTACTGAAGATTTTAGATTATGTTCTCCTGCAAATGTGAGATCAATAGAATAGACAGTGGCTTTAGGAGCGATTCTGTGATTTTTTAATGTGTCATTCTTTTCTTTTAAAAGAATTTCGTATTGCCAGACTGGACAGAGTGTGGACATTCAAGTAAGTTTTGATAATATTAATTTGACAATGAAGCATTGTTCACTTTGTGTTCTGCACTCAAGGAATGACTGAATTTTAGTTAACTTGAAGAGGAGACCAGAAACACAAAGTGAACAGAAATTGTTACTACTGTAATTTAACAGTATTTTTGAGGAGAGTGTGAGTTTGATTTGACAGGACAGTGAGGGAGGAAAGCTACTGTTCTTTCCCACTCACAGGGCTACCGTGACAGAGCAGCAGTGACGGAGGCGCTGTCGCGGGCTGCACCGCTACTGCCAGCCCTGTCTGTGGCATACAGTGCATGCCGGCAGCGTGCACCCTGCCAGAATGGTGCCTCCTGTTCTGAGGCACTGCGCGTCCGCCCCAACCGCACCCTCGTCTGGGACAGCCGCACTCTCGTCTTTGCCACACCAGCTGTCATCCTCGAGGTATGTAGCAGACCTGAGACTTTTGGACTGTTCCATTTTACATCGTACATTCCATTTAGAAATTTTTGTAACTTAACTGGAGCACTGTAGTCCATTGACAAATTGATGTAAATACAAACCAAACTTTTATTAATTTCTTGAGTATCATTAGTGCTGTCTTCTTATACCTACTACTCAGCTCACCCAAAGTGTAGCTGCTAAACTGAATAACTAATGAAGGGAAACAAATGTGAACACAGGTGTGTGTTACTTCACTGATGTGGAATGTACTGGAAGTGTAAAGAAAGAAGTCTACTTCTAAAAATGATACAAGCAATAGATAAGTTTCAACTATAGAAAAGAAACGAGACTTTTCAAAATGACACTCATTTTGAAAATTATGAAAATAAAACTTATATTGTGACTGTTCAAGCTTTCCCAGTGGATATCTTGTAAATAGTCTTCACAGGTTTGCCGTCGGCTGATGTGCAAATTCCACAATATTTCCTCGAAGCAACTCTCTGACATCTTCAGGTGGCTGAACTTTGCTGGTGGCTAGGTACAACAGACGGTATCCACGCGTGACTGCCCCTGTACATAAAACATGCACAAAGAATGTGCAGGCACAGAAATCAAACACGCACAGTCATTTGCAAATAGATGGCACCATACTCAAATGTCCTCTACCAAAAATCGCAGAGCGGCCCTCCTGCGCGTGCACTGTACTCTATATTTACTAACAGCATGGACCCTTGGGGGACAGCATCTATTGCAAGCCAACACATGCAGTGCTATGTTTGCAGGCCACAAGCTACCATCATCCTGCAAAATGCAGAAGTGCACTACATACGTTAGTTCATAGACTGATCCTGAAAACCTGTTGACTGAGATACAACATTTGAAGACAGTATTCTGACAAAGCGGTAATTCTGAGAGACAGATACGTAATGCATTCAGAGTCAAGCAAGATTCAATCCATGGAGCAGAATGAAGTCACAAAGACGCCCACCACTTTTGCCTTCTAGCCGTATTTTGGTGCCATGTCGTCAAGAACCAGATGAGTCCTCAGAAGATATGACATTAAGTGTGATTTCTGTTCATCTGCAAAACTGAGGAACCTGTTGGGTTTCGCTAAGGATGATTGTGGCCTGTGGAAATGTGTGGTGTGTATAAGATTCGTTGTCAGTGTGGGGTGGCATGACTAGGCCAGACCAGACGTGTCACTCACTACAAGAACACTGCAATGAACATCAACGCCATACACACCTATGCCAGCCAGAGAAGTAGGAAATTGCAGAAGACTTTCTGAATACAGGACGTTGCATAATTTATAAGAAGATGGAATTTTTATCCCTGGCATCATCTTTCTGGGACTGCATCATTAAGGAAGCAGTACATATCCATGCAGCTGATAATATCATCAACAGGGATGCAGGATTTCAACTAAGCACAGGCTGGAACCCTGCATTGGCTGTTATTAAATCAGGACGAGAAAATCAAGCTTTTTCAATAACAGATCCATCATAACATTGGTTTAGAATGGTTTTTTATGAGTCATGTCTGACCACACTGTTAGTAAACATAGCGTACAGTGCACACGCGAGAGGCCTGCTCTGCGGTTTTCGGCAGAGGGCTTGTGAGTATTGCACCATGTATCTGCTAATCATTGCACATGTGTAGTTTCCATGCCTGCGCATTCTTGATGCACATGTTTATATACAGGGGTGCTGACGTACAGATACCGTCAGTTGTACCTAGCCAACAGCAGGGTTCAACCACCTGAAGATATCGGACAGTAGCTCCATGAGAATACTGTGGAATTTGCGCAATGACATCTGGCGGCAAACCCGCGAAGGCTATTTGCAAAACTGATATTCTTTCATTTAAAATCAAAGAATAAAACAAATACTTAAACAGAGACGGAAATTTCACAAATTGTCCCTTATTATGAAATTCTTAATGTTAGTTTATTGTTTGATGCTTGTTGAAATCCTTTTAGTTTCACCCATACAAAAATAATGGACCCAAACTTAGCTTCTTGTTATTAGTATAATTTTGCTATGAGATGTATTTATCTTTACTGTGAATGGAAATGTGGTGGATGTGTCCATCTATCAGAACAAAGACCGATACAAATGTAAACCTTCAGTATTTTGCTGTTTTAGAAGTGAAAACTCACTCATTGCAGAAATCAATGTTCTTATTTGCTCCCTCCCTCTCACATGTCTCCCCTCTCCCCCCTCTCTCTCAATTGTTCGCTTGTGCTACTGAAACATTTCTCGGTGCACAAACACCATACCTTAGTGTGAGAAAGATGCTGTGCCATAAGAATCTTTTTGCACATCTTAAGTTTGAAGAAAATGTCAAAACTTATTTCCAAGCATGCTGAAGAAACTCTGTCCATATTTTGTGACTCAGAGGCCAGTTATTTTTGCTGTTACCAGAAGTAAGGCAAAATAAATACCTAGAATGATTCTATGCAATTGTAGAGAAGAAGAAAAAGGCATCTGCAGCTGGAAGCAGGACAGGAACAACATAAACTTTGAAACCTCATCATATCCTCCGTAATCAACTAAGACCTGTAGAAAACAGTTAATCCTTCCAGAAAGCATCACATTTTATGCAGTGCAGCAGTACTAAATTGTTACATCAGTATTTGGCTGTACATATTATATCATTTATAATTTTCAGGTGTCCAGTAAATATTATTTTCAGGGTAATTTATTTTTGACTACATAGTCTGTGTAAGGTAAGCAAGTGGAAAAGCAGACCCTGAATACTCCTGCAGCTTTTCCTGTGGCAGAGGTCAGAGCTTCTAAAAGGCAAGGGAGTTCACCAATCAGCTATCCTAACCCCACACCCTGCAAGATATGTTTGCTACCTAAGAAAGTAAACAAAGGAAAGGAGTGTAGAAGTGCTGTTGTTGCTGTGGTCTTCAGTTCGAAGACTGAAGTACTAATGCTGCCATTTCCTTTTGTTAGTTTCCACAATACATGTGATAGAAGTATATACTTCTGTTTCCTATGATGTACTGATGGCTACTGTTGTAGTGATGAATTTGCAGTAATTTGAGTGATTTACTCATTTGATAATTTTTAAGACTGCAAAAGCAATTTTTATTCTCAGGAACTTAACCTCATCTCTACGTTTCTTGTATATTGCAGTAATTCCTGGAGGGAGTGATTTGTCAAATAAGAGAAAGGCGACCACTCACCTATAGTAGATCAATGCATGAAGCACAGAAACACATAAAAGAAAATGACATTCACACTAACTTTTGAGCACTGGTTCTTTTCTAGAAGACAACCACACAGACACCCAAGTCCACATTCTTGTGGCTACGGCATGACTAATTATTGATCTAATCACGTTTTTCTTGTGTATTTTTATTTCAACATGCTGACTTTTACTCCATCCAGCAAATTATGACAAGCTGTATTACACTGCTGACAAACCTTGTAACAATTTTTCAGTGTTTTGCTTCATCACAAATGTTCTTCATATTACCTTCCTTCTCAGCTCTTTGGTTATTAGCAATGTAATTAATGTTAGCTGCACAGTTAGTACAGGTACACACCTAAACTATTAGCAAAATAGCCTCCACTTACCTTGATTAACAATGTATTATCATAAACATGGACTTATCCACTTTCTTCTCTTCATGCTTTACATATAGTGTCATGCTATTCCTTTTGTGACTGGCTTTTTTTTTTTCACTTACATGATATGTTGAATAGAATTTCCAGAGTCTCACTTGTAATTTAATCTTCCCTTGGACAGATTGTAATTCTTCAGGTATCTGGGGTTATTCCTCCTTAAATGATTGCATAATGAAAATACAGTTTGATGCTTGTCACAAGGCACTAGTAAACAGATATTCACAAATTACTGGTGACACTAACTTTTATGTTTCCTTCACCAAGCCTGCCACAATAATAAATGCCCAGTGCTCACATTTTTAATGTTGCTTCAGATGTTGCACTCGGTTTCATTTTGTTGAACCAGTTGTTTCAGTGGTAAAAATGTCATACAAGGTGAGTCATGTAAGAAGTAAGACCTACACTCCTGGAAATGGAAAAAAGAACACATTGACACCGGTGTGTCAGACCCACCATACTTGCTCCGGACACTGCAAGAGGGCTGTACAAGCAATGATCACATGCACGGCACAGCGGACACACCAGGAACCGCGGTGTTGGCCGTCGAATGGCGCTAGCTGCGCAGCATTTGTGCACCGCCGCCGTCAGTGTCAGCCAGTTTGCCGTGGCATACGGAGCTCCATCGCAGTCTTTAACACTGGTAGCATGCCGCGACAGCGTGGACGTGAACCGTATGTGCAGTTGACAGACTTTGAGCGAGAGCGTATAGTGGGCATGCGGGAGGCCGGGTGGACGTACCGCCGAATTGCTCAACACGTGGGGCGTGAGGTCTCCACAGTACATCGATGTTGTCGCCAGTGGTCGGCGGAAGGTGCACGTGCCCGTCGACCTGGGACCGGACCGCAGCGACGCACGGATGCACGCCAAGACCGTAGGATCCTACGCAGTGCCGTGGGGGACTGCACCGCCACTTCCCAGCAAATTAGGGACACTGTTGCTCCTGGGGTATCGGCGAGGACCATTCGCAACCGTCTCCATGAAGCTGGGCTACGGTCCTGCACACCGTTAGGCCGTCTTCCGCTCACGCCCCAACATCGTGCAGCCCGCCTCCAGTGGTGTCGCGACAGGCGTGAATGGAGGGACGAATGGAGACGTGTCGTCTTCAGCGATGAGAGTCGCTTCTGCCTTGTTGCCAATGATGGTCGTATGCGTGTTTGGCGCCGTGCAGGTGAGCGCCACAATCAGGACTGCATACGACCGAGGCACACAGGGCCAACACCCGGCATCATGGTGTGGGGAGCGATCTCCTACACTGGCCGTACACCGCTGGTGATCGTCGAGGGGACACTGAATAGTGCACGGTACATCCAAACCGTCATCGAACCCATCATTCTACCATTCCTAGACCGGCAAGGGAACTTGCTGTTCCAACTGGACAATGCACGTCCGCATGTATCCCGTGCCACCCAACGTGCTCTAGAAGGTGTAAGTCAACTACCGTGGCCAGCAAGATCTCCGGATCTGTCCCCCATTGAGCATGTTTGGGACTGGATGAAGCGTCGTCTCACGCGGTCTGCACGTCCAGCACGAACGCTGGTCCAACTGAGGCGCGAGGTGGAAATGGCATGGCAAGCCGTTCCACAGGACTACATCCAGCATCTCTACGATCGTCTCCATGGGAGAATAGCAGCCTGCATTGCTGCGAAAGGTGGATATACACTGTACTAGTGCCGACATTGTGCATGCTCTGTTGCCTGTGTCTATGTGCCTGTGGTTCTGTCAGTGTGATCATGTGATGTATCTGACCCCAGGAATGTGTCAATAAAGTTTCCCCTTCCTGGGACAATGAATTCACGGTGTTCTTATTTCAATTTCCAGGAGTGTATATAATTTCATGAATGGTTCCAGATACCAAAATTAGATTCTCAGCAAATGATAATAAGCTAAGGGTACACACTTTTGTTAAGTGATAAAGATTCTTAACTCCAGTATGAGTCAAGATATTGAAGCAAGTATGAATTTTAAATAAAATACTTTTTTAATGGCATCCCAAAGTGCTTGAAAAGACATGTACAGTGATGGAAAGCTTGCTAGTTTTGAGGTTGAAAGTCTTCACAAAAGAATCTGACTAATATTCTAAAATTGAAAGGCAAGTCGGCCAGAAACAGTGGAAACATGCTCATGGCAGGTTGTCATCGTATCAAGCCTTCCGACTGTGTGCTTGTCGGTACTGCAGGACTAGTAGAAATGGCATCGTTCGTTGGCAGTTAATTTCTACTTCAACATACCTTGCTTACATCATGTACATCAATGAGGAGAAATTAGGCAAGTTACTTTTATGCAGCAAATGTCAAAGAAATGCTGTCGAAATGATACAGTGGTATAGGGATATGTGTTCTGGTTGCCAATGTCCTTCACACCAGGCACTTGCATTAATTATTAGATCATTAGTGCAAACAGGTAGCTTCAGTGTCAAACAGCACGAGGATGAAGACAACAACTAACATAGCAGATGAAGAAGCTGTTCTGGCTACAATGCTTATCAGCCTGCACAGTGGCATGAGAGGTATCACCGAGGAATATGTGATTAGCCAGACGAGTGTCATTTGCACCTTGCATCAACATAAATTCCACCCTTATCATCAGGCACCAGAGTACATGATGTTACCTCAAATGCTCTTCAAAACTTTGAGCTGGAACGTCGAAGAATGGAGAATGACAAACGCCAGAGACGTAAACTCCTCCAGGCTCAGCCACGTCCTCCACCTTCCATCAGCTGTAATGTCTGTGGCCGCCTGTTCCACGCTAGGATTGGATTGCTGAGCCATCAACGACACTTCCACGCCTGAACCATGACAAAGGAAATCTCAGGAGAAAAATGAAAACTCGGATACGAGTATCAGCCGACGACGACGGTGTGCAGTGCCTGGCAGGTGACACTACAATTTTTCAACATTTGCTCTTTACCAACAAAGGATTGGTCACGCACCACAGAAATATAAATTTATGTAACATGCACTACTGCAGCTGAAAATCCATGCTGGCTTCATCATGTACATTACCAACGACTGTGGGGCATAAACATATGATTCAGCATCATAGGAAATTCTGTTGTAGGACAGTACTTCATCCCAGATGAGCCACAAGTGGTCATTGTAAGTAGGGCCGAATGGCTGGTGATGTAAGTGATCTCCTTTCACTCGACTGTTGAGAGGATGTTAAAGTCATGTCTTCCACTGAGGCTGATTTCAAATCAAACATGAAGGCAGATGAAGCTTAAAAGTTCATAAACAAGACAACACAAAAAGACAGAAGGAAGAAAGAAAGAAAGATTATGGTTCAATATCCCTTTGTGGATGATGTAATTAAAGGAGGAGTACCAGCTCATATTAGGGAAGGATGGGAAAAGAAATTGGTTATGACCTTCTGAAGGAACCAGCTCAGCATTCACCATTAGCACATTAAGGCAAGTAGGAACCATCACATTTGAGATGCTTAACAAAGTTCCTAGTTCTGTAGAATGGACAGAAGAAAGGAAACAAACCAAATTACTGAGGCCGGGCTCTGGAGGTGTTAAATGGAAGTACATATGCACATTTTCTTATGAACATTCCGCCTGTTCTTCTAGAAGTGGTACCACTGGATAAGCAGCAGTGTGTGTTGTTCCAACACAACAACTGCCCAGCTCACTCTTCTCACATTACGATACAAGAACTGAATGAAATGTTTCCTGACCGTTGGATAAGATGGAATGCTGCAATACCACGGTCAGTCTGTCTTCTCGATTTCTTCCTACGGGAAGCACTGAAAGATGCAGTCTATCGTGAAGCACCAGCTACATCAGACGATATGCGCTGTCAAATCTGTTCGTCTGTCTCTTGAACGATGAGTGCAGATGTGCCTTGCAGTCCACGGTAAACAATTTGAGCAGTACTTTTTGTTAAAAAATTAATTATTTTTTGGAGGACATGTCATCAGTCATTCAGATAAAAATGTGTAGTTCATTTAAAGTGTATTCGGTCTTATTACAATTTTGAGCAGTGTCTATAGACACATTTGTCTGACAGCAGGTGTTTTACCTTTAAGAAGTATTCAGGCATCTCCATACAAAAGCAGGTCAGGTGTACACAATAGTTTCTTTTTTTCCACGGATGAAGCTGTTTATCATTATGAAGTATAAGTGACCGATGTTTCTGGTTTGGCTTTGACAAGAAAGCAGTAAGGGGGAGGGTTTCAAAGGAAAACTGTCTGACAGAACTGTAGTTGTTTCCACAACAACCTGGAAACTAAACACATTTGAAGTAGTTTTCCTAAGCCCCACCTGATGTGGCAGAAGCTGAGCATATACTTTAGTTCCATATACAAAAATCATAGCTGACCACGTATCAACGTTGTGTAGGAAACCAGGTTTTATCTTAGTAGTATAAGCACGTCTTGCTGCATATAACAACAGAGCCTGGCATGCGAGCTCTTCTTGGTGGTGGTTACACTGCAGTAGCAGACTCTGGCCCCACCACTTTCCAATTTTAGTGCATTTCTCGGATTCTTTTGTGAAAGTTTTCAACATCAGTATTAACAAGTGCTATATCACTGTAATTGTCTTCCCAAGAGCTGTTGAATGCAGTTATGAAAAGTATACAGTTGTGTTATAAACAAGCGTACTTGTTTCACTATCTCGGTTGATACTAGAGTACAGAGCATTATCCACACAAAACATTATGTGGTCTTCAGCACACTATCAATTGTGGAAAACCTCATTACAATATCTGGAACTATTCACAAAGTCAATGTGTGTCACCCTGTGTGTGAAAGAGAGACAGAGAGAGAGAGAGAGAGAGACAGCACAACTCACACACTGCAGCCCTGTGTGAGTTATATGGTACGTTAGCCCGTTGTCCCTCCTCCGTGAAGATTCAGGGGTTGGATTTGGAGATATGGGTGTCAAAAGAGGCCATCACACCAATGGACTCCTTTGGGAAGGGCTAGAATGTTGCAGAATGTATAGCAGCTTCTAAAAGGTGTGGAAATGTTCTAGAATATTCCAGGATGTTCTCAAATGTTCCATTATCTTGTTGTGGGGATATGTTCCACCTCAGAAGGGTATATATAGACAATATTTTGTAATATGCTGGAATGTTCTAGAAAGTTCCAGAGGTTTCTTTAAAGGTGTCAGATATTTATTGATATCTTGGAATGTTCTCAAATGTTTTGTAATGTTCTTGGATTTCTATAAAGAAATTAAGAAGTGAGTGAAAGTATATTTTATTTCATACTAGCTGTTTACGGCCATGCATTGCTGTGTCTCAGTCTAATTAAATGGAAAAGAATTACGCACTGCTACTTGGTACGTATTGCCAATTTGATGAAGTTAGTAACTGTAACCCTTCAAGTGAGTAACTGTTTATCTGCTATAGAAGACATCCTTATCCTTATACTACTTCATTGGGGAAGATACACAACCAGTCTAAACAATCCTATCATTACCAGAACATTAAACAGTTATATTTTCATTTCATTAACACTGGTTTATTTGAAAAGACTTGGGTGTGCATACGTAAAACTACTCACAGTTCTTCTCTACAGGAAATGGGCAGATTGGCAAATCATTTACTTTCACTTGAATTTTTAACATGACATCACAAATATCTTCTCCTTTCTCTGTGGACACATTGTCTTCCTTTCTGGTGCTTCAATTCCACAATTTACCATCTTCTTAATAAATCTATTTTCTAACCCTGCAGACACTTCTTCTTTTCCTCTGATGAACCTGATGAAATTAAACTCCAATTCTTCACTCCCATCAAAGATACGTAAACAGCCTTTTCCGTAGTCTTACATCTTATTTGTGCCAGCCAGTCATTACCAAAATTCCAATTGACAGTCAAAGAATCAGTACAACTACGACAGTGTATCTATTTAAAATCTTGCACCTAATGAGTGCCTGCCCAGTAACAGCATGACTCCTATGACCAGTTGCAGTAATTATATGCAGACTATTGACAGGGAACACAGGTGCCTCTTCTCCTTCACACAGCTGTTCATAGAAACTTTTGGAGATTGCTTTAGTATCTCTTCCAAAATCTGAAACTGCTGGAATTTTCTGACCATTCACACTAAATTAAATCACTGAATTCCACACCTCATTGACAACTGCACAACTTCTCCCAGTGGCTCAGTCCTATTATCTTCAGTTTTACATTCAGTCTTCTGTATTCTCATATCTGACTCACTAGGCTGTTCACTCATTCCAGAGCAAGCCTCATTTAAAACTAATTTCAGTTTATCGACAATTGCACGCACTGCCAGTGTCTGTCATCTGTATCTCGGTGTGGTGAACAGTCCTGAACTCTTCCATTGTGCACTACCTATTGGTTCTGTCTGCAAAACTCATTTTCCCTCCTTTCATCAGTTTGGAACCAGTTATCATTGCACACATAATTTTATGAACGTTCATCACTTCGCTTGTCATTATACCACTGTCGACTGTCATTTTGTTGATTCCACAGTGCACATCCAAAATTATCTTTCTGCGGTGCATCACATCACTGAAAATGTTGTTTGCAATGAGTCAAACTTTTCTTTGATCCCACCGCCAATCTTTCATTCTCAGTTTCTTCCAGACAATCTCCAACTCTTCATAACTCTCAGAATCATCAGAGGTTTGTGTCACTAATTGTTTCTTACTTCCCATGGTAAATTCTTCAGCAAAATTATGAGCAAATCGTTATCAGTAATAAGTTTGTCCAAATAACTATTACATTCCTAGCATTTCTGTAATTGTGCATGCAAAATAATTTTTCTTTTATACTTCTTTCTTTCTTACAGGACCAATATTTAGAAATGCGCTTTTGAAATCACCAAATGTAGAATACTACAGATAATGAATTTTCCTGATCCATTTTCAGTTCATGCAAACAAAACTTTAAATTATTTTATTACGTCCATGGGATGTAATTGTTTATGTGGATCGAATTCCTTAAACTGTCCTCATTGGAGCATGTTGTCGACAGTGATATTTGTACAACAAACTGTGCTATGATTTTCCTGCATTAGTGATTCTGTTTCATGTTGGATAATGTTCATATCAACTGGTGTATTGGATTTTTTGACATTCTTCATTGTATCTTCCAGTGCGTGCACTTTTGATTCTAAATCAAAACATTTTTGTTGTAAGCCCGATTATTGTCTATCATTGCTTCACATGATTCAACATTTATGTTGATATTGAGTTTACATTTTAAATTTTACTAATTAGTTCTGACTCATTAACAAGATCCATATCGACATCGATTAACACTGCCCTATCCATTTATAACATCACCACTCTCTGTTTGACTAGCCATTGTTAATCAGTAGATTTCACATGCAATGTATAGTCAAAGTAAATGTTCACTGTCCATGTTCCCTTTCCCACCCAATGTTGCTCAGAGATTGAGGCACCACACATCATATTTTGATGCTGGCGATAGGATCTGAAGATTATTGTAGGAAGGAACATTCTGTCACAGTCACCATATGTAACACGAACATCAAATGCGTGCTATATTACATCAATACTGTTACCTCTCTCAACTCCATTCACTAAGAGACAGATGGAATCCAATGATTGATACTTTAAGGAAGCAGATAATGATGAGTACTATGAAGAATAGTTATCATTATGAGGTCACAAACAGTACTATTTATTGTGGAAAACACGACACAGTGAATACTTTGAAATTTTCACAATTGACTAATATTCTGCATGTCGCTGTTGATTAATATTCTGCTTGTCACTATATGACCTCTACCACTCCACACTGAAACTCTCAAATGAAATAATGCAGCACGATTTGTCATATACCAAACAGATTACTAACATTAACCAACAACCCAACTGTGTGGCTCTTATAACATAGCTTTGCTTGATGACTGGAGAGTGCCAACTGCTGCCCAGCACTGGCGCTCTTCAACGACACTCAGACTTTATTCAAAAACTTTTTCACTTGGCAACAATTACTCTAAATTTCTACCTTGGCGAAATCAGAGGTACAGGGTGACAATTATTGAACTGTTTGAAGAAAAACGTAAATTAGTTACAAACTACGGCGTGCACACACTTCATTCAACATTCAAACTTCACTACAGATATTCAGATTTAGGTTATGACATGTTCAATATGCCTGCCATCATTGGCGACGATGTGGGGCAGACAAATAGTGAAACTCTGTGCGACCCCGTGAGGTGTTGGAACATCGATGCTGTCAGTGACGTTGTGAATAGCTGTTCTCAGTTCATCAATGGTTCTGGTGTTATTGCTGTACACCTTGTTTTAATATAGCCCCACAAAAAGGAGTAGCACGTGTTCATATACAGAGAATATGGCAGCCAATCAAGTCCCATGCCAGTGGCCTCTGGGTACCACAAAGCCAGAAGGCAGTCCCCAAAGTGCTCTTCCAGGACATCAAACACTCACCTTCTTCGATGGGGTTGAGCTACATCTTGCATGAATCACATCTTGCCAAAATCAGGGTCACGTTGGATAATGTGGATGAAATCATCTTCACCTGTTGAGGGTGAAGAGACTTTTTGATCGCAAAATGCAGGTTCTCAGTCCCCCAAAAACGCCAATATTGCTTATTGACAAACCCGTCGAAATGAAATTTGGTAAACCAGCATGCACACAGTGCATACTAATTCCTATCGTGCCTCCCAGCCGACTGTACAGTTTGAACGTCCTAACACAACCCGTTCAAAAGTTATGACAATTTTGTTTCATATAGTTTAATAATATTGTCAACCTGTAGCTACAACATAGTCAGTATGATTAAGCAGTTTGTTAATCTGCAAAGATGCACCATTTACATACAAAAGGAAAACACACACACACACACACACACACACACACACACACACACACACAAAGTTAAAATGCAAACAAAACTAAAATTTGGTGCCGAACTCTGGTGAACAAATGAACACTGACTGGGCTGGGACACACAACAAACCACAATCACTCTGTGTTTTGATGAAGTGAAAAGTGTTTTACTACATTATTTGTGGAACATACTTGTTATAGATACTTGGACATCACAACGCCTCACGATGATGCAGAGAATGAAAGTGTTTGCCACACAAAAACGCAAGTAAAACCGAATATAGGCTCAAAAACTTCATCGACAAACTAAATTACATTCTGGAAGATAGGTTAACTCCCAGCAAAAAACTTTCTCATCAACATCATTTGGTTGCAGATGACAAGCTACCTGTAGTAATTAACACACAAGTGATCCGGAAAATTCATGCATGCCAAGTGTAAAGGTATTTACAAAAAGAAACAATCTATTGTTTGAACTAAACATCCACATAATATTATAATCATTTAACAAAAATGTTCACATTACAGAATAAATAAAAACGAAAACCCACTGATGATGGCACAGTGGTGCCGAAACATGTTTAGGTACTGAGAAAACGGTGTTTTGCGTAACTGGCAGACCGCACATCAAACAATATGAGAACTTGTTAAAGGTACTGTCCCTTCCTCTGACTAAAGTGATTCGGGGAAATCTCAAAGATTCAAAGAGCATAATTGTTTGGATGTTGCTGAGAATGAGAGAAGTGAGTCAGTATTGTGTGGTTTTCAATATAGGATCTCTATCATTGTTTTGCCATTGCATCAGTTTTAATGCATATTGATGGTTTTTTCAGAAGTCTGGACATATTTGTTGGAAAATGAGAATTAATAGATGTGTCTCATGCAGATTATTATCATTACATGATCTATTAATCTCACTCCCAGTGGACTACAGAACGTCACTAGTTGAGAAATTTCTCTGCATCACATACCCTAATTTCACTTCTTAATGCAAATAAAAGAGAACAATTACCACCCTACAGCTACTCAAGTCAAACTGTGATTGCTTTGCATTTTAAACAAAAACTCACCAAAATCAATATAATAGCAAATCTTATTAATGGGTTCAATTAATTTGTAATCCTAGGCAGAACTTGATTTGCCTTAAAATTTTGGTGTCAACTGAAGTAGCTGCTAGGATACATAAAAGCTATCACCTTCAGTTTTGGGATAGTACATCACCTGACATGAGCTGTACACATTTTGTGTTGGTGATGATGTGCACTCAGCTTTGAGAGCTTAATGGTCTGATGTTTGACATTGAAGAAACTTACTGACAGGTTAAAAGTCCATACAGCATAAGTGTTAAAGAGATAAACATGTGGAGAAGAGATCTTTTATTTGTTCCATTCATTCCATTTTTTATGATGTGATTGGGTTACTTTCACATTATTTTAAAAAGACGGTCACAATGTTGCTCTGTACCACTTTCATGATGATCCAGTTTTTGTCTCTTAAAAATATAATATGTGTTATGTGATATTTTTATTCCACTACAACAATGGGTATGGGCCTAGTCATCCTAACAAATAAAATAAAAACTTTGTTAGTGTCAATTAGCCAATCAAAAACTCATCCTTGTGGAGAAGACAGAACATTTGCCAATACCAGTTGATTATTTTTATGTGACACATGTGGAAAATGTTAATTGATGTTGAGCTGTGTTTGTGGTCTCACAGGATGATAACAACTGTAAAACAATGGTGAAATAAACAGAGATGAGGAGAACAGACACATTATTAAGAAATTAAGTGGAGGGAATTACGCTTGCTGGTCACATCAGAAGAAAATGATTGTACTAAGTTCTGATGTGTGGACTATATTTTAGTTTGGTGGATAGAACCTGGTGAGGGTACATCAGCTGCTGATAAAAATGTATAGATATAACACATCAAGGTAAGGCACTAGCAAAAGTTGTACTTTATACAAGCGACGAGCAGCAGATGCATATATGAAATTTATCAAATCCAAAAACAGTATGGGAAGAACTTCAAAAATTATACACCCCAAGGATTAGCAAATTTTGCACTGTGCAACTGGTACAGAAGTTATATTCACTAAAAATGAAGTATTGTAAATCTGTGGGAAATTATATACGATTGATCAACAGAACTGTAACAGATCCAGCAAACATTGGTGACAAAATTGAAGATGAAGATATAGCAGTGATTGTTCTGTGTGACTTCCAGACGAATGGAATGCAGTAGTTACAGCTTTGTGCCATTTGCCAGGTAATGATTTTAAGTGTGCTACAATTAAAATGTGTTTACTTGCCGATGATGGTAGATGTCATGAATACAATGAAGATAAACATTCTACAGTATCCTTAAAGTATACTGGTAGTCAAAAGTTCCGAAGAATGCCAGTTATGGATCACGACAAAGGACAGGAACAAACGAAGAAAGAAGCTACACTGAAAGGTAGTTTTGTTTGTTACAACTGTCACAGAGTCAGTCACATATCCAGAAACTGTTTTGAAAAGGATGCATTTAAAAAGGAACAAAATAAACTATGTGCTGTTAGTATTGGTGCTGCCTGTGGCACAATTAAATTGAATGGTGATAACTGGATAGTGGATTCTGGGACAACTCATCACATAACTCCAAATGAAAATTATTTTTCAACTGTTGATAAAAATATTTTAACTGAGATCATAACTTTTGCTGATAGTAGAAAAAAGGGGAAAGGTACAGTAAGTGCAAAGATAATTAACACTAAGGGTTTGACTAAGGAATTTGTAGCTGACAATACACTCCTTGCACTGAATAACAACCATGCAATCTTATCGATGAGGCAGCTCACTGAAAATGATAGAGAGGTTATTTTCAATAAAAGAGATTGCAACTTCTACAATGAATCTGGGTAATTTGGCATGAAGTAACAATGACATACACATTCAATAAAAGAGATTGCAACTTCTACAATGAATCTGGGTAATTTGGCATTAAGTAACAATGACATACACACCACAGCTAAACGGTATAGCTGAATGTTTCAACAGAATGTTAATGCCACCTGAAGATAACTGGCAGGTGCCCAGTTGAAATATCGTGCGAAGTATTGAACGACGACCGGCTGCAAGCCCGAAATTTGTTTGAACAGTCAATTTGCAGGGAAAATTTTAAAATTCACATCAGGTGTAATGTCTGTAAATAACAGATGGATGTTTAGAAAGAAGACAGTTGGCCAAAAGCAGATTTTTATAGCTCGCTTGGTTGCAAAGGGATTTAGTCAAATGGAAGGTATCGACTATAACAAGAATTATACTCATGTTTCAAATTTTGAAACAATTTGACTATTGATAACAGCCAGAGTTGACAAAATTGGCATATTGATCAGTATGCTGTGATGAGTACATATCTGCATAGTAAATTTAAGGAATATGCACATATGCTCCAGCCAGAAGATTTCATCGAGAAGGACAAGAAAGTTCGGTTTGCAAGTTAAAAAGGTCAATATATATACCGAAACAAAGTGGGAATGATCATTGAAATAACTCACTAGGAGAACTGGGATTTATTCGAAATGGTATAGATCCTTGTGACTCCCATACCTTTCACTGAGGACTCGACCAGACTTAGCTTTCTTAGTGGCAAAGTTGTCACAACATTGTTCAAAATTGAATATGAACCACTGGAATTCACCAAAAAGGGTTCTAAGTTATGTGAAGGAAACACATTACAAACTCACATATTATCCCACTGGACAAGTACTCGAAGCAGTCGCTGATGCTGGTTGGGCTCCTTTTATAGATAATCATAAAAATATTATGGGATATGTAATATTACTGGCCGGATCTCTAGTGTTCTGGAAGAGTATGAAACAAACTGCAGTTGCACAGAGCACAATGGAAGCAGAATATGTGTCAGTGGCAGCCGTGCAAAAGGGGTGAAATGGATGAGAGAATTACTGAAGAGCCTTAACCTGAAAGAACTGATTGGAGAATCGACACCTGTATCGTTTGATAATCACGCAGCAATTGTACTCTTCGAGAATCATATAGACAAATCCAGAACAAAACACATTGCCATAAAACATCTTTTCATCATGGAGAAAGTAATAGATGGAACAACTGGCATTCAATACATTTCGACAGGTAAAAATCAAGCAGACTTGTTAGCTGAGCCATTGAATCAGAATATTTATGAATGTTATTGTAAGAAAATGCTACATTCAAAATGACATGTGTGGTTACTTTTAGTTATCATTATGAGGTGGGAGTGTTAGCAATAAACAGGAGTATATGAGATCCTTTTGTATTCCGTTCATTCCATTTTTATTAAGTGACCAGATTATGTTAAAGACAATCATAGTGTTGCTCTGTTACCACTTTGATGGTGTATGCAGTTGTGCTGTGTGTGATATGATAGTTTTATTCCACTACAACAATCAGGACTTAAACTTGGGGGGGGGGGGGGGGGTGCTTGTATTTCACTGACAAAATGCTGAGGCCTGGTACAGTGGTTCATTCTGTCGAGAAGATTTACACAGTCAGTTGTCCGTGGCAGAGTGAAAGTTGTGCTACCCTTCAGTCATCTATGGAGATCACTCCTTATTTCAAGCTTCCTTCAGTATTTGCTACTGCTGACCAATGTGTGCAGAAAGTCCTGTGGAAAAATATGCACCACATTGAGGTACAGAGCAGGGAGACCTTTCTTCACTTACTACTGACGATAGTGGCTCTTTTTCTCTACGCATCTGGGATCCTAACATAAACTCAGAATGACTGTCCAACAGAAGTGTCAAATGACTGCCTGACTGAAGTGTCACAATGAAGACACTGGGCTAACACTGAGGTATGTGGTGAAAATCACCACCTAGCCATTACAATTTAGATTTTTGCAGATTCCCTTAATCCATCAAGGCTAATTCTGGAGTAGTTCCTTGTACGCGGTTGCCACTAATTGCCTCCTCTGATTTTGTCGGGTTTGAGTTTGTGACAAATCTGTAACTATCACACTGTCAGTGACACTTTAACCACCCTGCTCTTCAAACGAGCATCGATCTCCTGTACTGTGATGTTTACATTTCGACGAGGAGCGGGAGCTGAGACCCGGCTGTGTGTGCAGGTGGACTGCCGTTGCACCGAGGGCTTCGCGGGGGAGCGCTGTGACCGGCGGCAGGACCCGTGCTCGCCTAGTCCCTGCCTCGCTGGAGGCACCTGTCACCGTGGCGCACGCCTTGGCGACTTCTCCTGCTCCTGCCCGCCGCTCAGGTACGTTCACTGCATTTCGACTTGCCTCCTTTCGCCATTACCTTTTTGTTCGCAGTAAATGACTTTTTTGCTAACCTTGTTATTCTTAAAAAAGTTTAAAAGTGTTCAACATATTAACAGTTAATAAATTATACCTTAAAATAAAATCTTGTGGACGAGAGAAATATTGTAATAACAAAAAGGAAGGAAGGAGTGAGGCATGGTAGATATTTCTCACATATTGTCCATTTTCCAAATGACTACAGGTATTTGAAAGTAAGAGTCTCCATCATAACAATCTCACTAACTCATATGCAATTATAGAAGCTTCAACCAGCTCCTGATTCTGAGGCAAATTATAGTTGTAGTATTTCAGTTTGCTACTACCAATGTTCTTTAGAGTCACGTAATCATAGTGATAGCTTTGGACTCACATTCATAGTTTATCTAGAGTTGTTTGAAATCTCATGTTTTATTTGAGCAACTTTTGAGATCTGAGGGTTACTCTTTAATTTCTGCTATAGTGTTGTGCTGCAGATGTAAGTCATTCCATACCTTTGAGGGGTGTCATATTTTCCTGTTGTGGCTACAAGTGGATCGATCGCTGTTCTCTCTTTCGACACTGCTGACAAAATGGAAATAATTGCATCTGAGAAACTGAAATTTGTCTCATTACGCAATGCCAGTGCACTGCAGATGCTGGCCTCCTGTGATTGAGCTTCTGCACAGCTGACACACACACACACACACACACACACACACACACACACACGCACGCACACGCACACACATGGGTGCACAGCTACAGTTGGCGCTGCCGATGAAACTTTCTCATTGTTACAGGGGCTCCTTCAGCTAAGGGAAGGGCCTTCACTCCTATGTACTATCTCCACTACCTGTAATATTTGAAATTGAGTTCTATACATTCCATGACATTTGCAGGGGTGCTCACAGGTTTACTGCTGAATACAGCTTTTGTGGAAACCTGAAAGCAAACGCTAAGTGACGGGAGTGCCAGCAGTCATAACTGTCGTTTCCATGAGCTGCCTATCAAAGTAATAGTTTTACCTTACAGAGGGGAAGATGTACATAGTTTTGGTAAAGGCAGATGTGTGGATGTTGGCATGACTGCGGTGCATCTGTTGCTGACACCTCACAGTGAAAAATTCTCTGGCGATCCTGACAGACACCATATACGCTTATGGTAACATGTGGTGTCCCACTACCTTTTCCTATGTGTTCTGGTGTCATTCTATTACAGTCTTGTAAATTACAGTAAAAGTACAGAGGTGGAACGACAGGGACCGACTGGCATAGTGTGTATACCAAAATGTGTTGGCAACAGTTTGTATGGGTACCTGTCTTTGTATGGGTACTTGTCGTTCTGGACTCGACTATATTAATCGACACTGGCAGTGTGCAAAGATCAGTATCTAAAGACTCTAAGGGAGAACTGAGGCTGAACTCAAATAGACATAACGGTGGTGTTCAGATGAGCCGACAAGAGCAGCTAATTAAAAACATTTCACTATCTCGACATTGCTATTTGTCTTTATGAATGAGTGCAGGAATATTTTGGCACTGAACTGTGTTCTTATACTTTCATAAATATCATCAAAATTGACCAACTCAGTAATAGCAATACACAGTGTGTTGAAGTACTGACGGAGAGAGTTCACCTAGAAGTTACAGTCAGAGTGGAGGTGGCACAGCATCTACAGGTGTGTGAACAACAGGGCACTTGGTGACAGTGTTGGCCAGAACACAAGTGCTGTTACACTTTATCATGAGTTTACTGCAGTAACAATCCAAACAGAAGAAGCTACCTGCTGTGAAAGGTAAACCTCAGCCTGGCTGTTAGTATTTGGAGGCACTGTGAAAACTCAGAATTGGGAAGTCGATACAGAATTATCGACTGGCAGAATTTTCAACTTCCACAGCATTCCAATTTGAGTATCTGCTTTGGGAAGGAGAAATTTGGGAAATTTTATCATACGAAAGGCAGCTGACATGTAGAGCTCTGTATTTGAAATGTAATGAGGGTGATTCAGTTTCTAGGCTGCAAGGCCTTGAGGATTATATACTGCAGAGCACCCAAGTAGACTAGACACAGCACTTTCAGACTTTGCTCTCGGCAGTGGTCTCGAAGTGGTACAGCTGACAGGTAACGGTCCCGACATTGCAGGGAGGGCCGCCTGTGCGAGCTGGAACGTGGCGCGGTGTGTGGCACGCAGCCCTGCCTGCACGGCGGATCGTGCCGTGAGAGTGCAGACGGAGCCAGCTTCTTCTGCCTGTGCCGGCCTGGGTTCCGTGGCAACCGCTGCGAAGCAGCAGCCGACTCGTGCCGTCCCAACCCGTGCGCTCACGGTGGTGTCTGCGTCGCGCTGCCACCACCACCTGCTCTCGGGTACCGCTGCTCTTGCCCTGACGGACGCTTCGGACGCCACTGCGAGGGCTCAGCATTTGGGTTCGGAGAACTCGCGTTTGCCGCCTTCCCGTCGCTCGACGCCACAACCAACGACGTGTCGGTGGTGTTCGCCACTGCCAAGCCCGATGCACTGCTCGTGTACAACTACGGTGCGCAGACAGGTGGGCGCTCGGACTTTGTCTCGCTGGAGCTAGTGGCCGGGCGTGCCACCTTCTCGTACGGTGGCGCACGCACTGCCATCGCCACAGTGCAGGCGGGCGGCGAGCTGGCGGACGGCCGCTGGCACCGCATCACAGCGACACGCAATGGCCGCGTGTTGTCGCTCAGCGTGGCCTCTTGTGGTGAAGATGGCGACGCCTGCCGAGACTGCAGTCCGGGTGATCGCTCCTGCTCGGCCGACGAATTTGGCCCGACTGGGTAAGTATCTGCAGTGCTTGTAAAAAGTACATCTCAGTTGTGAGGGCTTTGTCAGACCATTGCCTGGTCTGCCTGAACTGGCATTTTTTATGTAATGATTTTGCTGTCTAGGCATTTATCTCTAGCTTTGCTTCTCTCTTTCTTTACTGCAAACCAACCAAAACCAGGGTTTATTATACATGGCAGAAACAGCCATCCCATCTGAATAACTCTGCTACCCACACCTCACCATCTGCGGAGATTATACTTGGTGCAGGAATGTTTACCGTGTTGCCCAGATCGATAGGTTTGATTTCACGTTGAGACTATCAGGTGACAGCATGCTAAGCAATGTGAAACTTCTTGCCTGTTTGGCACATTTCAGAGAACTAATGAAATGAAATAGAAATTTTAGCATAGGACGAACTGGGACTGGTGGAATGCCTGCCATACCTTTTCATGTCACTATACCAGTGTGGCATATCCAAACTCTAGTCTCGTTGAATCTATGATGAGAGATGTAGCTTTCCTCATATGTTCTACTAGCACTGACTGCTGTGTCTAATTGCTTTACATGCTCTCCACTAATGGCTAACATATATCCCTGACTTTAACAGCACCTGCTGTAAAGAGGTTTTGTATCTCGCTGATGTGGCACTGATAAGAGTTTATGAGGTAGACAATTGCACATCAATTCTTGTAATAGGCTGGAAATAGAAAGAGTTTTGGGTGTGTTCATACTGTGTGCTGGACCAAGACATGCCAGGCCAGGCCAAGCCACGATATCAAACATATTGTTTTGCTCTGCACTGTCCACAATGGTGGCCGGGCCACAAGGCGCTGCACGAGTGGGTTCGCACCATAATGGCGACATCCAGAATGTTTTATTATTTTTATCTCAAGCTGGTGAAGCTAAGCTTCAGCTTTTGCGGTACATATATCTCATGTCTCCCATCTGTATCACTGCACAAGGCCTTAAAATGAACCTTCACATTTCAGAGTCAGCGTGGAAAAATTATGAATATTGTAATGATACATGCAGAGTTAATTATTGTGTATGCATTTACTTTCTCCAACTATTTTCATACGTCTGTAACAGTAAGGAACTAAAGAGCCACATTTTCTGTATCATTTTGTTATCATTCAAATTGAAATGTTGAAATTCAAATGGAAACACCTTGGGTGCAATTACAAAGAAAAACTTGGCAATATCAGGTCAGGTGATCCATTGAAAATGAGTTCCACTTGGCCTTGGATTATCACAATTTTTTAAAAGCAGTCTTTAATTCCAGGAGCTATGTACAGTTTCTTGTCAGTGGAAACAAAACCTGTGAGCCAAATGGCATTATCTCAATAATTTTCACCTATCAGCCTGTGTAACAAGACAAGGAAGATTATTTTTAGAGGTTGTCACTGGCTCCAGTCAATGAACCATTGCCAATGCCAACTACTGCATCATTAAGAAATAAGAAAAGAAATTGGAAAAAGATTAAGTCTTTTCAACTTGAAATGGGCAAAATACCTTTTATGAAGTCACAGCAAGATATTACCCAAAGTTACACTAATTATTTCCTGGTGTGTCTCAGGTCTTTAATGTTTCACTGCATGTACTGAAATGTATTATTATTCATTCCGTAATATGAATAAAATTCTTCAGGGAAGTTTTTACTTTACCTAAAGTAGAAAACTTTCCTAAATATCTGCCACTGTATATGGGATAAGCCCGTTATCTCCCCTATTTCTTCTGTGGTTAAAAGAATTAACGAATCACTGCACTGTCAAAACAAAGTAACGAAGTCATAGTTTTATATGATAGCACAAAGGGGCTGGTGGTGAGAAACTGTAGGCTGCACCTATGCTGTCTATGAACTCTCAGCTGTCTCAGATTGCAGATTCACTTGCATCCGTAGCTCAGCCTGCAAGGGGGCGAAAGGGGGGGGGGGGATGACACACCCACCTGCATGGATTAACAGTAATTAGTTTACTTGTCCTGCAATGTTTGGGGAGGATCTGCTGAACCTGCCCCCATCTCTAATGACTTCAGTATTGACAGGATTATATCCTGAACCCCCTTTGTCCTTTAACTGTTGCAATAGAAAAATCAAAATCAAACTTCTTATGACTGGGGATGAGATGTAATTTATTTATAACTCATGGTACTATGCTCTCATAGAAATATGAAGCTGGCCGTGCACCAAGGCATGTTTAGCCACTTGGTGATCCTCATTGCCAACAAACACTGTCTGCCTGTGTCCATTCATGCGAATGAATGACAGCTGGTCATTCCCACATAGAAGGCTTCACAGTGTAGGCATGTCAGTTGGTAAATCACATGGGTGCTTTCACACGTGGCTCTGCCTTTGATCGTGTACACCTTCCAGGTTACAGGACTGGAGTAGGTGGTGAGGGTAGGGTGCATGGGACAGGTCTTACACCAGGGGTAGTTACAAGGGTAAGAGCCAGAGGGTAGGGAAGGTGGTTTGGGGATTTCATAGGGATGAACCAAGAGGTTACGAAGGTTAGGTGGATGGCGGAAAGACACTCTTGGTGGAGTGGGGAGGATTTCATGAAGGATGGATCTCATTTCAGGGCAGGATTTGAGGAAGTCGTATCGCTGCTGGAGAGCCACATTCAGAGTCTGATCCAGTCCCGGAAAGTATCCTGTCACAAGTGGGGCACTTTTGGGGTTCTTCTGTGGGAGGTTCTGGGTTTGAGGGGATGAGGAAGTGGCTCTAGCTATTTGCTTCTGTACCATGTGTGGAGGGTAGTTGCGGGATGCGAAAGCTGTTTTCAGGTTGTTGGTGTAATGGTTCAGGGATTCAGGACTAAAGCAGATTCGTTTGCCACGTAGACCTAAGCTGTAGGGAAGGGACCGTTTGATATGGAGTGGGTGGTAGCTGTCATAATGGAGGTACTGTTGCTTGTTAGTGGGTTTCATGTGGACGGATGTGTGAAGCTGGCCATTGGACAGATGGAGGTCAACGTCGAGGAAAGTGGCATGGGATTTGGAGTAGGACCAGGTGAATCTGATGGCACCAAAGGAGTTGAGGTTGGAGAGGAAATTCTGGAGTTCTTCTTCACTGTGAGTCCCAGCACACCCCATCCCGGTGCGCAGTGTGAAGACGACCTCAGTCTCTAGAAGAACATGAGAGAGCATTTTACTGTGGTGAGGGCAGTTGTGTACGACAACAAAAATAATCAATTACTGACAATGCAATGTAAATGGATAGACAAAAAAATCTACGTATACAGCAACAGCAGGAGACCATACACACACAAAAAGATTTAACTTTTACAACCCTTTGGAGCCAGTAACGCCGTTGTTTTGGCAGAAGAGTTGAAGGGGAAGGTAGAGGAGTGAAGGAAATGGACTGGAGAGGTTTAGGGAAAAGGGTACGGATTCAGAAAAGTCACCCAAAACCCCAGGTCAGGGGAGACTCACCAGGCAGTTTCAGAAGGAAAGCCTGATTGTTGGGGTCTGCACCAGACAAGATTTGTAAACGTGAGAGATTAAAGGTGGAAGACAGATTACTACTAAAACATTGTGCATGAGTCAATAAGAGTGAAAAGTGAAGTCAGGGTGTATACGGCCCGGGAGACCCTGGGAATTTTATCATCCAGTAGAAAACCGGGAAAAACCCAGGAATTTTTTAGAATTCCGGGAATTTTTCATTGTTTTAGTTTTCACTTAAATTTTTTTAATTTTGACTGGTAAGAACTGATACTCCAACAAAGGATGTCACTGTATCCCCCTACTGCAGAATAATACTTCAACAATAAAACATAAAGGAGAGAAAAAAACGAAAATAAATTGCAAAGGAAATGCGCTATATACAACAATGACACACAGTGCTCCTGCAAGCGTCTGCCAACAGCAAAATGTGACAAAGGCTTTAGGAAGACTATGCAATGCTTCATAACAAATTGTCTCTGATGAGCGTGAAGTCACAACTGTTCACATTAGATTCGGTTTAGCAGTTACGAGTGGGCTCATGCACATGTGCAGTTGAGTTGCGTTTGAGTAGTAGATTCTCCCACTTCTGGTTACAGGAATGTGACTGTTGGCTGTGCAAGCAGTCGCAGCAAGAAGCTAGATGCTACCAGGAAAAGGGGGCCGCCAATTTCATATTCTTGAGGGGAAAAAAAAATTTGTTTCACAAAGCGCCTAGCATCCAGCGCACATATGTCTATCGATTATTCATATGATTTTGAAATAGTTCACTGTTGGTTTTTGAACATTTTTGAACACATTTTAAATTGATTTCTGAATGAATCATAAGTTGATTTTTGAATGCGTGCATAGTGTACGTGATGTCTATGTCAGGAGAATCTTCTTCACATCTAGAAATAAACTTTCCGCAGATGAAAGGGGATGGGGCTATACGAGCTGAGCGGACTAAAGCCGAACAGATGAATGGCAATCGCTGTCTGATTATCTGGTTGATTGGGTTTGCGAATGATCAGCATTGTTATAATTACTAGCGAACTCCATAGATTCAGACTACCAGAACGGAAATAAACGACTGACAGGAATAAAAGGTGAGAAAGATTACGTATTATCTTCTCGGTGTACCCAAGAGAATGAAATTTTGACAGAAAATTTTTGGCCAGGTCGCTATACTAGTAAGGACCAGTTGTACAGTCCCCGGCTAGCAGCCGCTTAAGTTCTATTCTGGAAGTAGTGCGGAAAATGTGTTGTACAAACATGTAATAACGCCTAACCGGAGAATAATCGCGGTATAACTAAACCTGTGATTCTGGCAGGGTTTGTGAAATTAATCGGCGAACAAATTTTGACAATGGCAGGAATAGCTGCAGAATTGGTGATGACAAGAACAAGGAAGGAGAAGAAACTGGTACATCACACAAATTATGAAAGAATAAGACGATTCCAAATTTATATACAAATTTCTTAATACTACTTCTAGATCTCATGCTTGAGAAGCTGGTGCATATGAATGAAATGTGAAACTATTTCCTAACATAAAGCTTTTTGCTTGTAGTAGGCCTTATATTCCGTCATGTTATAAAAATGACAATTTGTGCCAAAACAGTCTTGTTTATTTTGTGTGTGTTACAAAATTGCTGCAATATTAGAAAGGCCTATTTTGTTTTATCTAGCAGACAGTAACAAAATAGATGTAATCAGATTGAGAAACAACACCAGTCTTGGGTATTATTTGTGTTAACAGCTTTTTCAGTATTAGATAACGACATTTCGATTTTTCATGTAGCAAAACGTTTGACGTACTTTGA
Organism: Schistocerca nitens; assembly: GCF_023898315.1. Taxonomy (NCBI): domain Eukaryota; kingdom Metazoa; phylum Arthropoda; class Insecta; order Orthoptera; family Acrididae; genus Schistocerca; species Schistocerca nitens. Next base: position 633,671,884 of record NC_064620.1, on the reverse strand, counting down.
TGAGGTAATAGATTCTTTCGCAGAAAGGAAAGCATGCCATGTAAAGCTGTAGCAAGATTAGAGAGAAAAAAATGCTGGGAGCTAAGGATTGATAAAATGTGTACTTTTTTGCTTGTCTCTTGTCTGTATTGGTTTTATGTATCGTATATTTAATTTTATGTCACGCAAAACAACAAGTTATTAGCTAATAGGCAATAAAGAGTGCAATTTTCCTGAAGAGTTGTTGTTCTCCCGATTACAAATAATCCCATCCACTATTAATTGCAAGACTTTTTATTTAAAAAAAAAAGAAAAGAGGGCAGGCTGTCAAACCAGCCGACTGGGAGCAGGAGAGGCACCTCAGGACATTTCAATTCCCACTGTCCTGGATATAGTTTGATAGCATCCATTACAAAATATACACGTTTCATTTCCACAGAGCGAAATACAGTGACGTGCGATAGAAGAATGCTTTATGAAGAGGCGTGACACTGCACTTTGGCACACTTAAGACCAGATAATATGGCTTACATTTCCTCGAACACATATGTTTTATGTTTCAGACTTTTTAGAAAGATGTGCGCTACAAGATGAACATATTTTTGAAAATAATTCTTCTTCTTCTTATTGTTTTTGCTGTTTCCTCTTCATTTACTCTCATGTCAAATGAAAACAAAACTGATATCTGTAGCCGGGAGCTATCAAGTGAATTAAAATACAGTCACATAATTACGGAAGGCTAAAATATGTCATTAGTTTCAGATTTTATTTTATCTCCACCTTTATGACAGTCAAGCATTAATCGCCTTGCGGAACAATGAAGTTATTTTCATCTGTTTGCTATAGAAATTTTACTTTTATTAACCTTTTCCACAGAGGCAGTTAATGTATTTGTTGAATACCACAGTACTGGTTAGTTTCAAGTGTTCACTGCATTTCAGGTGCACGTTTTCATTTTCTAGCACATATGGCATTATGCCTTAATAAAGAACCAAACATGATATAATACAGTACTGATGCTCCAAGAAAACTTACATCCCGAAAACCACACTGAAAAGCTTAATATCGAGCCGAGGTCTCCTTGATTGGGAATCTGGACATATAAATGTGCACTTTAAGTATGCACTTTAAATGTGCACAGTTTAGTATGATTCACGAAATTCCGATGCTCTTGGAGTATCCTCTGATGTCGTTTTTTTTTTTTTTTTGTGCGCAATCGCGGTGTCGCCTGTTATCTACGCCCACTGGAAACTGCTGAAACAAACGTATTTGTAAAAGGTCGCGGGAAAATATTGCGAATGATGGTTTGAAAAGCGTTACTTTATGTGCAATAATGTACCATGAATTTCTTAAAACACAGTGCGTTTGACTCTCATTTAGAAATCAACTCTTTCATGACGAGCCACTTAGAAGAATTTCGAACACTGAAGATCGGACATTTATGTCATTATTAAAAATTTTACTGGCACATTTGTGTGATTCTTAAAGTGTAACATGCACAAAAAAGATCAACATTATATGCGAAATCTTAGCTTCTCTTGCAGCTTATTAACCTTAGAGACCAATATTATATGTAAAAGCTTTGCTTTTCTTGTAGCAACATTATGTATATTAATTTAAACTATTAACTTTCCCTGTTTGTGTGTTCGTGCTACTTAATAGTGATGTTGTTGTTGGCTGACAACATCACGTGTCCTATGCTCTGAATATCTGCTGTCACCGGCTGGCGAGATAACGTGACATGAGCTATGACTAGCTTACAAAAGCACATCACAATCTCGATTTCAGTGATTCAGAAAGTAACATGCGGTGTTTGGTGGAATTCCAATGTATGCTTTCATAATATAAAAATATGCAGCGTACATGTTGCTGCACATCAAAGATATTTCCAAAACATGTCTTTTTCGTTGAGTTTCGTTTTTTAAATTGCCGGGAAATTTTTAGGAAAAAGCTAAAAGGTGGGAGTTTATGGTTGGGGTGGGGTAAGAAGTTCTATGGATTGAGGTGTAAGTGCTTGTAAGGGGCCTGAGGTTTTTATGAGGGACTGCAGGTCAGTTGGAATCACAGGGATAGGATGTTGATGGCACACTGTATGTAGAGGTGTCAGACAGCTGGTGTAGAGCTTCACTAGCATGTTCCTGTTGGTCAAGTACCATAGTGGTAGATCCTTTGTCTACTGGGAGTATAATGGTGGAGTCATTAGTTTTTAGGGAACGTAGGGCCTGGAGTTCTGCAGAGGACAGGTTAGGGTCACATTGAAGGTACCTGAGGAAGAATTGTGATGCAATGCCGGATGTGTGGAATTATTGGAAGGCTTGTAAAGAATGATTTTGAGGTAGTCATGGTGGAGCAAGCTAGGATCATGGTCGGAACTGTTAAAGGCCAGGTTAAATATCAGGTTTGCTGTTGGAAAGGTTTTGGGGTTGGGTTGCCAAGTGGTACTTCCAGTTGACATTACGTGTGAAGGAAAGTAGGTCCTTCACCAAAGTAGTGTGGTTAAATGGAGGTTTAGGGATGAAAGTGAGATCCTTCAGTAACACAGATAATCCAGGAGGGGAGAGTGAGTTTGATGAGAGGTTGAGAACACTTTACTGTTGTGACTGGTTCTTGTGATTTTGAGCTATTGCTGGTCTGGGAGGCAATGGAGAAGGCTGTGGGATGTTAAGAAGGTTGGCCAAACTCAGTTCGTTGGAGAGGATTGGTGGTTGATGGTGTGGCTGTTTGAGGAGCTGCAGGGGCACAGGAAGGAAAACAGCACTGTTGAGTTAGTTTAGGAGTAGGTGGAATAGCTTTTTGAAGTGAAATGTGGCATGTTGTTGCAGTCTGAAGTTGGCTTTGCGGATGATATCATCCAAGGAAACATGAGGGGTAGATAACTGCAGGATTTTGTAGAAGGGGAGAAGTCTGGTGGAATGGAAACTAACAGATGAGGCATATAGGTCAAAGAATATTCAGGTAAGTGCAAAAGATTGTGGTATTTGAAACTGTAAAGGAGCCTGGTGTAGATTAGGATTACATCCAGTAGCAGAGACTTTCAGTGTTAGTCCTTTCTTTGGGAGTAATGCCAAGGGACAAGGAGGTTTCAAGAAACAGAATGTGAGACTTTAAATTTGATAGTGCAGATGCATTTTTTTGAAAAGTATGGACGTAATATTTGATGATAGTCATCATGGCAAGAGAGGACAGTTTGGAATGTTAGAAATTATGGGAGTGGCAAAAACGAGAGGCAGAGGGTGTAAAAAGATAGAAAAATGGAAGAAAAGCAGGGAAAAAATCAGTAAAATCAGAAAAATTTGCGCGAAAATTATGATAACAGACAATAGTTAACAAGAGGCAATGAGCAGGTGAGAAATTCCCACTAGAAGAGTGGTCTATATGATGTGAAAAAATGACTGAAAAAAAAACCTATAGGGAAAGTCGTGAAAGGAGACAAAATTTTAAAAACAGAACATACAGAAGGAGAAAGTCACAGGATATAATGTAAACTACTTTGCTTGGCAAATAAAGTAATGTAGGAGACGTCAGTAAAAGTCAGTCAGAGCAGTTTGGTGAAAAACAAACTCAACAAAAATGTGAAATAATGGTGTGTGAACAGAGTTAGTGGAGGGTAGGAAAGAAAATGGCTGTCAAATTTGCAAATAAATCAGTTGAAGATGATCAGAAAAAGGCCCTGCAGAAGAAGGCAAATTCGTAAATGAAAGTGGAATTATTATATGCAAATTCACAAATAACAATGGACCCACCAGTGTGCACGAAAACTGGTACTAGAAAAGATGTAGGGGCAAAGTGTCAATCTGGGTGGTATAGATAAAAGATCAGACTACTAGCACAGAAGGTAGAAAGCAGACAATAGTTTGAACAAGACAGACGATAACAAAGACTGACAATACAGTTACATAAGAAGGAATGATGGCCACATGGGCTAGTATAACAATGAAAATAATCCATGATTGACAATACAATGCAAATCGATAGATAAAAAAATCTACTTACAAAGCGGCAGCAGGAGGACTCATACTCAGAAAGGTTGAACTTTTACAAACTTTCAGAGCCAGTGGCTCCTTCTTCTGGCAGAAGAGTTGAAGGGGAAGGAAGAGTGTTGAAGGAAACTGACTGTAGAGGTTTAGGGAAAGGGGTACAGTTCAGGAAAGCCATCCAGAACCCCAGGTCTGGGGCACTTAGCGGATGGGATGAGAAGGAAACACTGATTGTTGGGAACTAAAATTTGAAAACCTGAGAGCTTAAAGGTGGAAGACAGGGTAATATGCAAGACATATTACTAGTAAAACATTGTTCACAAGTTAATAAGAGTGAAAAGCTAAGTGCATTGTATGTAACAGAGGTGGGAGGGGTACGGCGATAAATAGACTCATCAGAAAATGAGAGATGTAGAAAATTGAAATGGAGCAAAGAGAGGAGTAGTTACTGTGAAGCAATGCTGAGATGGAAGGAATTAACAGAAATTAAGGCCAGGTGTGTGGTGAGAATGAAGGACATGTTGTTGCGCTAGTTCCCACCTGCAGAGTTGTGAGAAACTGGTGTCTTGGGGAAGAATCCAGATGGCACGTGTGGTGAAACAGGCACTGCAGTCATGACTGCCATGTTGTAGAGCATGCTGTGCAACAGGATATTGTGTGTTGCCAGTATACACTCTCTGCCTGTGTCCATTCACCCACATGCACTTAAATGCAACTCACACACACATGACCACAATTTCTGGCAGCAATGGGACACTTTAATATAATCCTCCTTCCTGTCAACACCTTTGGAAGGTGTACAGCCTCCAGTTTAGTTACATGTTTCATGGATCACATTCACAACAACTAACCAAAAACAAAAGGCATATGTAAAGAATGGATATTAAAGAGGGAAAGAAAAAAATCACAAATAAACCTACCTATGTTATAGCACCATACATAGGCCAAATGATAAACAACTTGTTTAAGAAAACATAAATAAAATTGGCATTTCGTACGAATAACAACCTAAAGGCCAAAACACAGTCAACAAAAAATAAGGTTTCCAATTTTCCAAATCCAGGTGTCTACAAACTCTCTTGTAACAATTACAGTAAATTTCATATTGAACAAACAGACAGGAATTTCGGAATCAGATTTAAAGAGCACAGACAAAATCAACCATTGCACATTTTACTTGTTTTTAAAAAACCACCAATATTAAGCAGGAAAAATTGAAAATGGCCTAAAAATGTTGCACAAAGTACCTAAAGAAAATACAAGGAACATTTTCGAGGAAATAGATATTTACACTCATACAGAAAAATACCCAGAAGACATGCTCAACAAATAAACAGATTTTAAACATAAAAAAAATACCTCAACATTTTTATTGACTGTATTAAAGAAAAAGGGCAAACACAAAACAATGGAACACATATCATTTATATAAAAAACAAAAAACTACTATCTCTTAAAAATTAAACGTAGTCACTGACTTTCCATGAAATAGAAATTCCATTGTAAACATATAACAATGCTGGAGGCAAGGCCGTCAGAAAAACTGTCAAAAAATAACTTTTCAAGATAATGCAAATAAAAAGTATCATAAGAAACAGACAATCTGTATTTACACTCCAAGATGCCATAAGGACCACATCGTACTGGGTAAGACACGAACACAAGGTGCCACATTTAGATATAAACTAACATACGTGTTACGAACAGTGTTCTACCTATTGTACCATCTTCGCAGGTACATTCAATAACTGCAAATCACCAAAACGAGGACATTATGTAACTTGGGTCAGTATGAGGAAATAAATAACTAGTGCAGCAAAAAACTTGTACTTAAAATGAAATATGTTGTTCTCCGATGCCATGCAAGCTACGGGCTCATTGGGAAAGGAAAGATATAGGAATGTTTGTGGCACAAATTTATTATGTAGCGATGAAAATACACTACTTTTTCTCCATTTCCTTTGAACAATGGTAGTTTTCCTCCTGAAGCCTAATCCATTTTAATTGAAAAATCTTGATAGCCTGCCACAGCTAGATTTGAAACTAGTGATGCCTAGTTATTTGGCTAAAGCCAATGCTTTGAGTTGGCACATTTCACTACTCACTGTGCACCCACATTGTCGCTTCTCATCTACATAGTCCCAGAAGTTTTCTTCAAGGTCCAGATGCTTTTCTTTTTGGCCATGAAATGCTCAGCGAATACCGTTCATTTCATGTAGCTGTATTCTGTTTCCCTTGCCAATCGCAAATACAACTCTCCCTCACATAGTACTTCCTTCTTGCTGCGTGGTTTCCAATGTCTGATTCTTCAGTAACTTGAAATTTTTCTTTAGCTGTGCATGAGTGGTAATCAGAATTTGTAGCCTTAATTAACAAATTAACACATGATTAATATCTCTTTTTTAACATGCTGGTGACTCACCACAGACTGAGGTCGCAACAATGCTGTTATATATGGGATCTATTGTTGGAGACAGAGTACCAACCTTATTTGCAATTAATCAGCACACCCCAGTTTTTCATCCTTAACTTCGGGAAAAAGAAGATGTGCATATTGTTCTTGTATATAAAGTATTTTCTTTTCCCTAGGCTACATTGTTATTGGTGATTATGCATATTGCATTGTACAAAATTTAATGACCTGGGTTTTTGCTAAACTAGCTGAAAAAGACACATTGCATTTGGTCTTTATTTTCATATATATATGTTTTTGATTCCATAGTTTCTCCAGTCATGTAATGAAATGTAGTGGAGGCACTTCAAGTGGTGCTAGTTGAATTTTTCCACTCGTGTAACGTATTCCTAGTTTTTCTCTATTGAATTTCTCGGTACTGCTCAACTGACACGCTTGATCCATTTTGCCAGTGTTATGTTTGTGTTTGTTGTATCTTTTAGTGGGACCATAACAGAATGCTTCACCAGCCAAACTACTTTGCACTTCTCACATGCGAATGTTTCGTTCACATACTTGCAACCATTGTCTGTCATGAAGTTCACTCTTTACTTCATTCGTTTCATAATCTTGTATGTAACAGTTCCTCCCTGTCTGCTTGCTGAATGTCTAACTTGATCTTCTCCTCTAATTTGACTCATTCATCTGTTAAGTTTCATCTGAATCTATTCATTCTCTTCCGTTATGAGGGCAAACACATATCTCGCACCTGAGTTTCATTTCTTTGCTGTTCTTTATGTTTTCTTCTATTCAATTCACCAATGACAAATCTCCTCCTCTTTTATGTTTTGGCATCCTGTAAAATGTTAATATCACTTAACACACAAAAATTTTACTTACACTGTTCGCTATGTTAAGCAATTCATTCCCACTCAAATTTATTTATTTTCTATCAATTTCACATTTTCTCAGACCACTCTAACAGATTTCTAAAAGTATACTTGTGAAAATGTCTTGCAATCACCTGTATACACCATTCTGAGCTCGAACAAATCCCCACCACAACAGGATATTGCAATATTTGAGGACACTGTCAAACATCCTGGAACATTCTCTAATCTTCTGGAAGTGTCTGCAACATTACGAAACATTCTTGAACTTCCTGGAAGATTCTGGGAATTGCTACATATTTTCACACATTCTAGAAGAAACGTTATGATCAATCTCAGTCACTTTGTCACTCGATTCCCAGCCGTTCGACAAATTCCCTCAAGAACATCGTCAGTGCAATGCCCTCTTTTGACACCCGTATCTTCGAACCCGAGATTCGCAGTTCCAGATCGAACCTTGCAGATTGTGGGCAGAGGGCAAACATGCTGTATTATCCCCACTGGGCTGTAGGAGTGGGTTGTGCAGTTACGGTAGCACTCTTAACACCTATTCATGTTATAGCGATCAGGTACTGAAACTGATCAATAATAGTCGTAACTGTGTCGGGCTCTGTTAAGGTGCTCCATTGGCATCTCGTCCAGTCCTGGTGTGAATGAGCACAGCCCAAGCTACAGTTTTTCTATGCACAGGACACTCAACTTCGATGGCTCTCCAATGCTGGTGGGCGGCCTGCCGTCCGTGGAGGCGGTGCTAGAGCGCCCAGGGCAGGTGCACTCGGACGAACTGGTGGGCTGCGTACACAGTGTGACAGTGAATGGCCGCGCACTCAACCTGAGCAGCCCGCTGCGCGCACGCGCCGTCGCTCCCACCTGCTCGCGCCCACGTCTCTCACCTTGCGACTCGCTCGGAGCTGATGGTGCCGATCGTGACCGGTAAGTAGCAATTGAACTACTCTTCACTAGGTGGGGGTGAGTAGGAACTTGCATTTGTCAGGTGAAGAACATTGGGCTGCGAGGCATGAAATGAACTGTTACTGTCAAATTTGTGGCTGCTGTGGGTACCAATGGAATCTCACGTCTCTAACGCAGTTTTTCCTTTAGCACATTTTAATGTGCCTCGAGTTGAAATATTTAGTTCATCTTAACTACCGTGACTATTTAGTTCACCTCAACTACCATGAACTTTCCATAGACAGTGATGTTTGGTCTTGGTGGCTCAATATTATTGAAATATTATTGAAATTGTGGTTGCCTATTATGGTCATAGTATTACATTTTTTTGGAGCTCTTACACCAGATGATGTAAGGGGTCTATAACTCACACACTGCTGACACTATCATGTAGATGAGGACAGAAAATATTGCACCTACATCTGATCGATCTGAGCTACAGTCCGTGTTCGTCTCTTCTAATTGGATAACTACTGAAGTCTTTTTGGTACTATGTTTGCAGTGATGCATGTAAGTGCAGCTGCTATTATTTGCATTATGACTATATATTTCTCTATTATTAAAGAAACACCTTACTAACTGGATAGCGGATAATACAGTTCTTGCAGAAATTTTTGAAAAAAAGATCGAAAGATAACAAGTCTAAAAGATGCTGTTCAGCAGTCTCTTGCAAATGTTGGGTGTAGAAAGCATAATCTCCAGTGAATGAATCCTTGCTCATTACATTGTTGCCATCCCATTTTGTAGTGATATAATGGGGAAAGACCTGAAAAATGCAACAAGCTTTGACAGTTTTTGATGAAATAGCAATATCATATCTGACTGCTTGCAAAAGGTAATAATTGTGACTGGATTTTGTTTTCAAAATTTGAGTGCATTCTGGAGACTGCAAATCTGTTCTTGCTCAATTATCACTTTGCAAGGGACGTGCAATGCTGTTGGACTGTGAGATATTGTGACAAAATAATTCAACTCAGCAACCTCCGCTACTGCAGATTCTTCCTATTCTTTGTGATTTTACAGTTTTTAAGCACATTTTAGGGCACAGGTGGGCAACCAGTTCAGTCCGACAAATAGATGAAATTTGTGGAAGAGAGAGCAGAATTTTGCTACAGAAGCTGCTGTAAAACATTGTAAGAAAGGAAATAATGTTCACAGTGTGTAAATAAATGCAAACATCTCGAGATGGGGTGGACTGAAGGGAATATGCTATTGATAATGCGGGTTTTGAGGCATAATTTGTGATCGTGGTGTTTTGGGAAAGGAGTGCTATTTTTATCAGTGCGTTTTACCATAAACAATTATATCACGAATGGTACAGTTTTGACATTGTGTGCTAAGAGCGCTGCTGTTGCATCACATGACAAGGTGGCCTGCAAGCGTAACTAAATATATGAACCAAGCCCACGGACCACCAAAGGTTGCCTGCGCCTGTTCTAGAGTAACAATGATAATGTCTGTCTGCAATGTAAATTATTGTTAGATTTGGAAAGTAAGTTCTGATGTAAAAAAGAATTGAGTGTTCTCATCTGCACACACCCACCTATCCATCCAACACACACACACACACACACACACACACACACACACACACACACATGAGAGAGAGAGAGAGAGAGAGAGAGAGAGAGTGAGTGAGAGAGAGGGGGGTATTATTTACCTTCATCATAAATATTCGCTGTTTCTGATCGTGACCAGTTAGCATAAGATTCTACAGGGTGTATACGACCCGGGACAGCCAGGAGATCCAGGAAAAACCGAGGAATTTTTTCATCTGGGAGAAAACCTGGAAAAACTCGGGATTTTTTTTAGAATTCCGGGAATTTTTCATTGTTTTAGTTTTCAGTTAAATTTTTGTAAGTTTGACTGGTAAGAACTGATACTTTAACAATGGATGTTACTGTATCCCCCTACTGCAGAATAATACTTAAACAATAAAACATAAATGAGAGAGAAAAACGAAAATAACTTAAATTGCAAAGGAAATGCTCCATACACAACAACGTCACACAGTGCTCATGCAGACGTCTGCCAACAGCAAAATGTGTCAAAGGCTTTAGGAAGACTATGCAATGCTTCATAACAACAAATTGCCTCCTATGAGTGTGAAGTCACAACTGTGTACATTAGATTTGATTTAGCAGTTACGAGTGGGCTCATGCACATGCGCAGTTGAGTCGCGTTTGAGTAGTAGATTCTCCCACTTCTGGTTACAGGAATGTGACTGTTGGCTGTGCAAGCAGTCGCAGCAAGAAGCTAGATGCTACCAGGAAAAGGGGGCCGCCAAATTCATATTCTTGAGGGAAAAAAAAAATTCGTTTCACAAAGCGCCTAGCATCCAGCGCACATATGTCTATCGATTATTCATATGATTTTGAAATAGTTCCCTGTTGGTTTTTGAACATTTTTGAACACATTTTAAATTGATTTCTGAATGAATCATAAGTTGATTTTTGAATGCGTGCATAGTGTACGTGATGTCTATGTCAGGAGAATCCTCGTCACATCTACAAATAAACTTTCCGCAGATGAAAGGGGATGGGGCTATACGAGCTGAGCGGACTAAAGCCGAATGGATGAATGGCAATCGCTGTCTGATTATCTGGTTGATTAGGTTTGCGAATGATCAGCGTTGTTATAATTACTAGCAAACTCCATAGATTCAGACTACCAGAACAGAAATAAACGACTGACAAGAATAACAGGTGAGAAAGATTACGTACTTTCTTCTCGGTGTACCCAAGAGAATGAAATTTTGACAGAAAATTTTTGGCCAGGTCGCTATACTAGTAAGGACCAGTTGTACAGTCCCCGGCTAGCAGCCGCTTAAGTTCTATTCTGGAAGTAGTGCGGAAAATGTGTTGTACAAACATGTAATAACGCCTAACCGGAGAATAATCGCGGTATAACTAAACCTGTGATTCTGGCAGGGTTTGTGAAATTAATCGGCGAACAAATTTTGACAATGGCAGGAATAGCTGCAGAATTGGTGATGACAAGAACAAGGAAGGAGAAGAAACTGGTACATCACACAAATTATGAAAGAATAAGACGATTCCAAATTTATATACAAATTTCTTAATACTACTTCTAGATCTCATGCTTGAGAAGCTGGTGCATATGAATGAAATGTGAAACTATTTCCTAACATAAAGCTTTTTGCTTGTAGTAGGCCTTATATTCCGTCATGTTATAAAAATGACAATTTGTGCCAAAACAGTCTTGTTTATTTTGTGTGTGTTACAAAATTGCTGCAATATTATAAAGGCCTATTTTGTTTTATCTAGCAGACAGTAACAAAATAGATGTAATCAGATTGAGAAACAACACCAGTCTTGGGTATTATTTGTGTTAACAGCTTTTTCAGTATTAGATAACGACATTTCGATTTTTCATGTAGCAAATCGTTTGACGAACTTTGATGAGGTAACAGATTCTTTCGCAGAAAGGAAAGCATGCCATGTAGAGCTGTAGCAAGATTAGAGAGAAAAAATCCTAGGAGCTGCAGATTGAAGAAATATGTACCTTTTTTTTATTGGTTTTATGTACCATATATTTAATTTTATGTCACACTAAACAGCAATTTCAGCAAGTTATTAGCTAATAGGCAAGAAAGCGTGTAATTTTCTGAAGAGTTCTTGTTCTCCCTATTACAAATAATCCCATCCGCTATTAATTGCGAGGAAAGATAAGAGGGGCAGGCTGTCAAAGTGGCCAACTGGAAGCAGGAGAGGAACCACAGACATCTCAATTCCCACTGTCCTGAATATAGTTTGATGGCATCCAGTACAAAATGTACAAGTTTCAATTCTACAGAGCGAAATACAGTGACGTGCGACAGAAGAATGCTGTATGGAGAGGTGTGGCACTGCACTTTGGCACACTTAAGACCTAATAACATGTCTTACATTTCCTTGAACACATATGTTTTACGTTTTAGACTTTTCAGAAGAATGTGCACTACAAGATGATTTTTGTTTTTTGTTTTTTTTTTTGAGTCAGTTCGCAAATGTCACAGATCCGAGGTTGATGTGCAGAGCAGTCTCAGTTATAGTGGGTAATCTTCACGTGACCCGTGTTTACATTTAGTGATTTTGCTGTTTCCCCTTCGTTTACTCTCACATCAATGAAAACAAAACAGATATCTGTGGACGGGAGCTATCAAGTGAATGAAAATACATTCACATAATTACGGAACCCTAAAATATGTCATTAGTTTCAGAATTTATTTTATTTCCACCTTTCTGTCAAGCATTAATCGCCTTGCAGAGCAGTGAAGTTATTTTTGTCTGTTTGTTAAAGGAATTTGACTTGTATTAACCTTTTCCGCAGAGGCAGTCAATGCATTTGAAACGAAATTCCACAGTACTGGCTAGTTTCAACTATTCACTGTGTTTCAAGTCCACGTTTTCATCTTCTAGCACGTATGGCATTGTGCCTTATTAAAGGACAAAACATGATATAATACAGTAGTGGTGCTACAAGAAAATTTACATCCCGAAAACCACTCTGAAAAGCTTAATATCAGGTCGAGGTCTACTTGATTGGGAATCTGGACATACAAATGTGCACTTTAAGTATGCACTTTAAATGTGCACGTTTTAGTATGATTCACGAAATTCCGATGCTCTTGGAGTATCCTCTGATGTCTTGTTTCTTTTATGACATAATGTATGATCTTTCAATATTTTACACGTACGTACATACGGGCTTCCTACGTCATGATAGGTGCGCAATCACGGTGTCGCCTGTCATCTATGCCTACTGGCAACTGCTGAAACGAACTTATTTGTAAAAGGTCACGGGAAAATAATTCGAATGATGGTTTGAAAAGCGTTACTTTCAAAGTAAATATTCTTTTATGTAAGTTGAACTATGTGCGATAATGTACCATGAATTTCTTAAAACACAGAGCGTTTGACTCTCATTTAGAAATCAACTCTTTCAAGACGAGCCACTTAGAAGAATTTCGAACCCTGAAGATCAGACATTTATGTCATTATTAAAAATTTTACTGGCACAGTTGTGTGATACATCTTAAAGTGTAACACACACAAAAAAGATCAACATTATATGCGAAAGCTTAGCTTCTCTTGCAGCTTATTAACCTTAGAGACCAGTATTATATGTTAAAGCTTTGCTTAATTCAAACTATTAACTTTCCCTGTTTGTGTGTTCGTGCTACTTAATAGTGATGTTGCTGTTGGCTGACAACATCACGTGTCCTATGCTCTGAACATCCACTGTCATCGGCTGCTGAGATCACATGACATGAGCTATGACTGGCCTACAGAAATGCATCGCAATCTCGATTTTCAATGATTCGGGAAGTAACATGTGGTGTTTGGTGGATTTCCAATGTATACTTTCGTAATAAGAAAATACACACCGTACATGTTGCTGCACATAAAAGATGTTTCCAAAACGTGTCTTTTACTCTGAGCATCGTTTTCTGAAGTGCTGGGAAATTCTACACCCATGTGTAAACCCTTAACCATTCAATGGATTGATAAGGGAAATATACTGTCACTTAACACAGACAAAGCATGTTTTCACCCGGGAGAAAGTGTATTTTTAATCAGGAAATCCGGGGTATTTTTCTTCTTTGTCTGCTTATACACCCTGTTCTATCACTTTGACACCCTAAAAGCACCATCGAGTATGAAATGAATTTAGATTCAGAAAGATGTGAAAATCTCTGGGTACTGGATCACCACCATAGGGCTAATGAAAACATTCCTCCAAAATGTGTGATTATTGCACATGCAAATTATAGCTTACAACCATGATTGGATAATTCAAATCCTAAAAGCACCTTCGTTTTACTATATTTGCAGTGTGCATGAATATAGCTAAAGTTGATTTAAAAGTGAAGGAATTATTTATTCTGCACATTTTCATTCACTATAGTATTCCAGAATCCCTTTATGTGAAAACTGTAGTAATAGGGTAACATTTTGAGGTACAACATCTACAGAAAGTTCTCCTTTTTTAACTAAATATTTCACTACACATATATTTGTGAATGTCCTTCATTGTTACCCACAATTTTCTTATCTCAAAAAACAGTGTAAAACGTAAACTGCACGACTAATCTCAGCCCCTACAAAGATTTCGAGGATTTAACATTAGTATGCAAAAGTGTTTTGTATGTGAATATACTACTGTTCAGCAACCTGCCAGAGCATATTAAATCTCTTATGGATAGGTTTTAAGGGTTTGATGTTAGTGTAAAAAGTGATAGATACTTGGGTATACATGTATTCAACAACCTACCAGGACATATATTTTGTGACTAATGCATCGGTGATTGAAAATTTCTTTTAGGCAACTACATTGTTTCACTGAAGAGTATCTTCAAACATGATCTTCAAAGTACCTTAGTAAGTTATCCACTACTGGCCATTAAAATTGCTACACCAAGAAGAAATGCAGATGATAAACGGGTATTCATTGGACAAATATATTATACTAGAACTGACATGTGATTACATTTTCAGGCAATTTGGGTCCATAGATCCTGAGAAATGAGTACCAAGAACAACCACCTCTGGCCGTAATAACGGCCTTGATACGCCTGAGCATTGAGTCAAACAGAGCTTGGATGGCGTGCACAGGTACAGCTGCCCATGCAGCTTCAACAGGATACCACAGTTCATTAATATTAGTGACCGGCGTATTGTGATGAACCAGTTGCTTGGCCACCATTGACCAGACATTTTCAGGTGGTGAGAGATCTGGAGAATGTGCCGGCCGGGGCAGCAGTCGAACATTTTCTGTATCCAGAAAGGCCAGTACAGGACCTGCAACATGCGGTCGTGCATTATCCTGCTGGAATGTAGAGTTTCGCAGGGATCGAATGAAGGGTAGAGCCACGGGTTGTAACACATCTGAAATGTAATGTCCACTGTTCAGAGTG
Source organism: Schistocerca nitens (assembly GCF_023898315.1). NCBI lineage: Eukaryota > Metazoa > Arthropoda > Insecta > Orthoptera > Acrididae > Schistocerca > Schistocerca nitens. The sequence goes on along the minus strand of NC_064620.1, from coordinate 633,656,776 downwards.
CCATCAATGCGAACAAGAGGTGACCTAGATGTGTAACCAATGGCACCCCATACCATCACGCCGGGTGATACACCAGTATGGCGATGACGAATAAACGCTTCCAATGTGCATTCACCGCGATGTCACCAAAGACGGATGCGACCAGCATGATGCTGTAAACAGAACCTGGAGTCATCCGAAAAAATGACATTTTGCCATTCATGCACCCAGGTTCGTCATTGAGTACACTATCGCAGGCGCTTTCTGAAGTCAGACGAGCACGATTTCTACATCGCGGGGCAAAAGATATTATTCAAATTATGCAGAAGACTGCCAGACGAATCTCCACTGGTGACACATTTTGTAGTATGATGACAATTTCAGGTAGCCAATATCTGCTTCCCTCACATTAGCAGTCTCAATTCTCATGCTTAATTCACTACAAATCCTTTGAACAATGTGCAGTGAGTTACTCAGCTTTCAAGTATTCTAATAAATATGACTAGTAACAAAAGATAGCCACATCATATGATGTGATTTGAAATAATCAGATATTTTAATCAATAGATTTCCTGCAATCATTTGAGAATGGCTACATAGCAAAAACACATGTGAATACAAGATGTGTTTTTTTAATGCTTCAAGTAAAACATTTTCCAAAAAAAAATACTTCAGCATTTTTGCATCTTTCACATGCAGTAAGTTCTTTCATCAGTGCAGGAGATGACTTAACTTTCAGGTTTCTACTTTCCTCAAATCAAACCTATAAATCATATATGACGTGCTATCCAAAATTTTCGGGATTGGTGCTGCCATCTGTCGAAAACCTTATCTAATGGTCACCATCCTCCTCGAAGTAGTTCCCATCCACACGTACACACCGGTCCCAGCGCCTGTGCCACGTTTTCTAGAAGTACTGTTCTTTGAGGGTGTTTATCATCGCCAGCGATGCTTCTTGAATCCTCTCTAGAGTGTCGAACCGACGGCTTTTCAACTTGAGTATCAGTTTTGGGAATAGTGCGAAGTCGCAAGGTGCCAAATCTGGCAAGCAGGGTCTGTGGGGTACAACCATCATGTTGTTTTTTGCCAAAAAAGCGCTGGTGAGCAAGGATGTGTGACAGGGCGCGTTGTCATGATGCAGCAGCCAGTTTCCTTGACGCCAAAGTTCAGGCTGTCGTCGCCGCACGTTTTCATGGAGCCGTCGCAAAATGTCACAGTAGTATGTGAAATTCATTGTTTGGTTGGGTGGGACAAATTCTTTGTGCACAATTCCCTTTGTATCAAACAAAATGATGATCATGCTCTTCACTTTGCTCTTCACCTGTCTCGCTTTTATGCGCCTTGGAGAGTGCGGGCTCTTCCATTGGGATGATTGTTGCTTTGTCTCTGGGTCATAACCGTAAATCCAGCTCTCATCGCCGGTGATAACACGTGAGAAGAAGGTTTTGCCCAAGATTCGCACAGAATTTGATACACAAGCACTGTTCTGTTCACGGATCCATCGTAAAATCGCCACACACTGGACACAGAGTATTACAGAAATCACTGTGGACACACAACACATCCTCCCAGCTGAATGCCACTCCGCACACTGACTCATCAGATATGCAGCTCTCGCAGCCTAGCGGTACAGAGATCTACTACTCTTACTTTCCAGATGACAGCACCAGTCCCGAAAATTTTGGATTCCGCCTCGTACATGATTCTTTGCGTAGCAGTGAAGAAATCTGCGAAAAAGAGTCCACAACAGAGACTTGTGGCAATGAGTCTCAACAATACATTACAGTGTGTGCTAATCTTCACAAGAAATGTGCTGTAACATGACCTAAAGCTGAACATCATGCTCCCCCCCCCCTTCTCCCCCCCCCCCTCCTCCTCCCTGCCTCAACCAGCCTGAATAATTTGAGTTGTGGTCTGCAAACAAAATATGCTACACCAGTCAATTTGTCTGGCCGTAGATACTTAAAACTATCCGTGCGAGTTCAGGCTAGGTTACAAGTTAGGCTATAATATAATTAAATAGCAACCCTGTTATACTACAACTGTCCATAAAGTTCATTTATTTCAGTTTCTACAACTGTGGAATAAAATTCACATAATCTAATGTAAAGAGTGCAAGGTGTTGTTTTTTGAATTTTTCTTTGCAAATCTCAAGGGTGTGCTGGCAGATACTGTCAACTTGATACAAAAAAATTGAAGGACTTGTGGAAAATGTTTCAGTTAATCACCTCAATAAATATGGTACACACCACCATTAGTTACTCAGTTGGATGAAAATAATATTCACTACCCTCCTAAGACGACTCTCTCCCAAGGCACATGTGCAGTGCAGAAGCTGCTCCACAGAGTCTCCAAGATTTGATCCCCACACAGGTGCGGTCCTGCGGGGAGGTGTGCAGAGGGGTGGCCGTCACGGCGCTGTGAATGCCACACGGGCTCTGTCGGCTCCTCTCCCGAGTGGGTGCTGGCACCTGACTGTGGCCCCGCACTGGCACCAGTGTCGCTAGCCGCAGGTGCGCGGTTGGATCTCCCGCCGGGAGAGCGCCACCGCCGGCTGCAGCTGCTGGACACACTGTACCGCGGGACGACGCGCTGGCGCCGCCCATCTGCACCCGCACCCACACCCTCTGCAGACCAGCACCGCCTGACGGACAGGGCCGTCGCATTCGCATTCCGCACGCTGCGTGCAGATGCCGCACTCTTCTTTGCGGCCTCCAACTCCGACTACACCTCGATAGAGGTCACTACACTGACTTGTTCTCTTCATATTTTTTATTTATTTGTTAAAGAATATCGTGCTAACATCCTAAGCTGCTTTTAAAATGTTTAGTTGCCCAAGAAGTATTCGAGTGTAGAACCCATTGTCGGTGGCACCTCACAGTGCACAGGTTGTCATGTACATTACTTTCGTCAGATATTAAATGGTGACATTTCTTGCTCATACTGGACAGTACTGTCGTGTAATGTAAACACCGAGTGCAATCTGTGTACTAGTGTGGGATGCTAGTTTCTACACCTGTTTACTGGTTTGGCTATTAAACATTTACAAGGTGTCCTTTAACACATATTTACTAGCTGCAGAGCACCAAGCACTCAATATTTTTAATTTTATTTGTTTATTAGTCCTTTTTATTTATAATAACGCTGAATGCCACAGATATTAGATATATCTAATAGACTGAAACTGCACACAACTTGTGCACAATAAGTTTCTTAAACAGAATTTATTATGACATTCTAAACTACTATTTTCATTCTGCTCAAATATTTAAATTAAACATATGTTAGTAAGAAATATTAACACAAAGCAGTGCTTTACATGTCCATTTACTACTGATTGCCTAGGAGCAGTGGCTCGGTAGATATGACTATGGTTGTTGTTGTTGTGGTCTTCCGTCCTGAGACTGGTTTGATGCAGCTCTCCATGCTACTCTATCCTGTGCAAGCTTCTTCATCTCCCAGTACCTACTGCAACCTACATCCTTCTGAATCTGTTTAGTGTATTCATCTCTTGGTCTCCCTCTACGATTTTCACCCTCCACGCTGCCCTCCAATACTAAATTGGTGATCCTTCGATGTCTCAGAACATGTCCTACCAACCGATCCCTTCTTCTAGTCAAGTTGTGCCACAAGCTCCTCTTCTCCCCAATTCTATTCAATACCTCCTCATTAGTTATGTGATCAACCCATCTAATCTTCAGCATTCTTCTGTAGCACCACATTTCGAAAGCTTCTATTCTCTTCTTGTCTAAACTATTTATCATCCACGTTTCACTTCCATACATGGCTACACTCCGTACAAATACTTTGAGAAACGACTTCCTGACACTTAAATCAATACTTGATGTTAACAAATTTCTCTTCTTAAGAAACGCATTCCTTGCCATTGCCAGTCTGCATTTTTTATCCTCTCTACTTTGACCATCATCAGTTATTTTGCTCCCCAAATAGCAAAACTCCTTTCCTACTTTAAGTGTCTCATTTCCTAATCTAATTCCCTCAGCATCACACGACTTAATTGGACTAAATTCCATTATCCTCGTTTTGCTTTTTGTTGATGTTCATCTTATACCCTCCTTTCAAGACACTGTCTATTCCGTTCAACTGCTCTTCCAAGTCCTTTGCTGTCTCTGATAGAATTACAATGTCATCGGTGAACCTCAAAGTTTTTATTTCTTCTCCATGGATTTTAATACCTACTCTGAACTTTTCTTTTGTTTCCTTTATTGCTTGCTCAATATACAGATTGAATAACATCGGGGATAGGCTACAACCCTGTCTCACTCCCTTCCCAACCACTGCTTCCCGTTCATACCCCTCGACTCTTATAACTGCCATCTGCTTTCTGTACAAATTGTAAATAGCCTTTCGCTCTCTGTATTTTATCCCTGCCACCTTCAGAATTTGAAAGAGAGTATTCCAATCAACATTGTCAAAAGCTTTCTCTAAGTCTACAAATGCTAGAAACGTAGGTTTGCCTTTTCTTAATCTTTCTTCTAAGATAAGTCGTAGGGTCAGTATTGCCTCACGTGTTCCAACATTTCTACGGAATCCAAACTGATCTTCCCCGAGGTAGGCTTCTATCAGTTTTTCCATTCGTCTGTAAATAATTCGCGTTAGTATTTTGCAGCTGTGACTTATTAAACTGATGGTTCGGTAATTTTCACATCTTTCAACACCTGCTTTCTTTGGGATTGGGATTATTATATTCTTCTTGAAGTCTGAGGGTATTTCGCCCGTCTCATACACCTTGCTCACCAGATGGTAGAGTTTTGTCAGGACTGGCTCTCCCAACGTTGACAGTAGTTCTAATGGAATGTTGTCTACTCCGGGGGCCTTGTTTCGACTCAGGTCTTTCAGTGCTCTGTCAAACTCTTCACGCAATATCATATCTCCCATTTCATTTTCATCTACATCCTCTTCCATTTCCATAATATTGTCCTCGAGTACATCGTCCTTGTATAGGCCCTCTATATACTCCTTCCACCTTTCTGCTTTCCCTTTTTACTTAGAACTGGGTTTCCATCAAAGCTCTTGATATTCATGCAAGTGGTTCTCCTTTCTCCAATGGTCTCTTTAATTTTTCTGTAGGCAGTATCTATCTTACCCCTAGTGAGATAAGCCTCTACATCCTTACATTTGTCCTCTAGGCATCCCTGCTTAGCCATTTTGCACTTCCTGTCAATATCATTTTTGAGACGTTTGTATTCCTTTTTGCCTGCTTCATTTACTGCATTTTTATATTTTCTCCTTTCATCAATTAAATTCAATATTTCTTCTGTTACCCAAGGGTTTCTACTAGCCCTCGTCTTTTTACCTACTAGATCCTCTGCTGCCTTCACTATTTCATCCCTCAAGGCTACCCATTCTTCTTCTACTGTATTTCGTTCCCCCATTCCTGTCAATTGTTCCCTTATGCTCTCCCTGAAACTCTGTACAATCTCTGGTTCTTTCAGTTTATCCAGGTCCCATCTCCTTAAATTCCCACCTTTTTGCAATTTCTTCAGTTTTAATCTACAGTTCATAACCAATAGATTGAGGTCAGAGTCCACATCTGCCCCTGGAAATGTCTTACAATTGAAAACCTGGTTCCTAAATCTCTGTCTTACCATTATATAATCTGTTTGATACCTTTTAGTATCTCTGGGGTTCTTCCAATCTTCTTTTATGATTCTTGAACCAAGTATTAGCTATGATTAAGTTATGCTCTGCGCAAAATTCTACCAGGCGGCTTCCTCTGTCATTTCTTAGCCCCAAGCCATATTCACCTACTACGTTTCCTTCTCTCCCTTTTCCTACACTCGAATTCCAGTCACCCATGACTATTAAATTTTCGTCTCCCTTCACTATCTGAATAATTTCTTTTATTTCATCATACATTTCTTCAATTACTTCGTTATCTGCAGAGCTAGTTGGCATATAAACTTGTACTACTGTAGTAGGTGTGGGCTTCGTATTTGTCTTGGCCACAATAATGTGTTCACTATGCTGTTTGTAGTAGCTTACCCGTACACCTATTTTTTTATTCATTATTAAACCCAATCCTGCATTACCCCTATTCGATTTTGTATTTATAACCCTGTATTCACCTGACCAGAAGTCTTGTTCCTCCTGCCAGCGAACTTCACTAATTCCCACTATATCTAACTTTAACCTATCCATTTCCCTTTTTAAATTTTCTAACCTACCTGCCCAATTAAGGGATCTGACATTCCATGCTCCGATCTGTAGAACGCCAGTTTTCTTTCTCCTGATAACAACGTCCTCTTGAGTAGTTCCCGCCCGGAGATCCAAATGGGGGACTATTTTACCTCCGGAATATTTTACTCAAGAGGACGCCATCATCATTTAATCATACAGTAAAGCTGCATGTCCTCGGGAAAAATTACGGCTGTAGTTTCCCCTTGCTTTCAGCCGTTCGCAGTACCAAAACAGCAAGGCCATTTTGGTTAATGTTACAAGGCCAGATCAGTCAATTATCCAGACTGTTGCCCCTTCAACTACTGAAAAGGCTGCTGCCCCTCTTCAGGAACCACACGTTTGTCTGGCTTCTCAACATATATCCCTCCGTTGTGGTTGCACCTACGGTACGGTTATCTGTATCGCTGAGGCACGCAAGCCTCCCCACCAACGGCAAGGTCCATGGCTCATGGGGGAAGGATATGACTATAAGATTTTTTAAATCTTATCAGGGAGTTTGTTGGAAAGTGTCAGATCCATGTAAGATGTGCTCTTCCGGCGGTGTATCATGTTTATGTGAGTTATGTGGAGGTTTCTGTGTTCACTTTCTCATAAATACCTTCTTTCTCTCTTGTACTGAAGTGGGATGTGATGTGAATCAGGAATTGAATTTAACTAACTTGACAATGGTTCTGATTGATAACAATTAATTGTTATTGAGAGCCTTGTTGTGAATAATCAGACTTCACAGAATATTAAATTCCACTGCCTTTAACTGAGCTATCTGATCAGCAATTTAACTAAGCGTTGAACCATTTTGTGTGACCAAGTACTATTTCAGAAAACTTTTTATCATTGACTCATACAACCATTTACTGCAACAGATCACCGACAACTCTGCAGATTGACTGCCACTACCTGCAGCCTAAACACAGGGCAAACAAAACAGTTCTTGTTTTCTGTGATGTAGTTTTACTTATTCTGACAACTCAACATTGCTGTTACTTGCTAGGCTCATATGCACATATCACTATCTGGATCAGCTGTAAGTATGTGTAACGTGTTTCGCCTGACATTATTTTGGTTAAATCACAGTTTCTTTGCAATCTTTATCAAGTAAATATACTTTAAAGAATAAGAGTGCTTTTCTGATACTTGTGTTTCTAAAACACTGTACCGAAAGTTGGTACCTGCTACCAGTTGCAGTGTAGTGACAACAAAATTTCAATATTTAATATTTTGTGTAATTATTTACTGAATTTAAAATTTCAAAATGCTGTCATAATCCTCTCTTTAAGAGGTATATTTTTATTTTAAAAGTTTACCACAATAAAACATGTATTCCTGTTAATGAGTGTATGTCCTTTTTGAGGGTGCATAATTGATGGCACGCAAATAAACAGGCTTTATTCATTCGGTACTTGGGAATGAGAACACTCAAGATTTCCAGTAAACTTTACACACAATGTCAAATCTATTCAAACTTTTTCTTGCTGACACTCCCCACAAAATAATGAAAGGAACAAAGTTTATCATTTACTACATTTTCACTGTTCATGCTGTAAAACTTGAGCGTCACATGAAAAACTAGCTTTTGCTTAAAATTGAACGCAAACTATCCATTTTATATTCAGTTATTGTTTCGTAATGATAGTGCTTAGTTACTTCCAATGAACTTTAAGCATAATTTTAAACCCTCTCTGCACTTTTTCTTGTGTACATGGTTAAAGGCAAGTATTTAACACATTAACTCATTTGTAAAGTAAAGATGTTTTGAAGTTATATTACACATGGGAATTTGATTCTTTAAGGATGTTGTGTGTGTGTGCAATTTATTTATTTATTTATTCATTAAAATTGCTGACAGTTCTCCAGTGCAGCTTGTCACGCTTTTTATATTCTGCTTATCATATGTAATATCCAGTAAAATATCCTTATCTGCTGAATGTGGTCATTTTAAGATGTTACTCTACCAACACAAGTATGTGTAGCTGTAGGTGTATGCTTTCTGTTTGGATGGCAGTGTTTTGCAATACTTTCCTAATGTCCATTTTGCTTGCAAAAAGTGCAGTGTCACTTAACTCATAAAACTGGACTCTTACTCATCCACCATAGCATCACTTTCGAAAGTTAGGTGCTTGCATGCCTCGGTAATATTTATGAAGTTTATCAGCCACTGCTCCTGAAACTGGTAGTATCAGTCATTTTTAAGTCTGTACCCAGAATTTCATTTTATCAATCTTCAAACGTATTTCAGTTCTGAAACCTTTAACACTTACTCTAAAATAGTTACACTCTGACATAGTTTACAAAATTTCTTACCTCTCTTTATTCTTCTCAGGTAAGTTTCTCAGTTCACTGCTGCTGCCATTTGCATATTTTCAGTTCTTTATGGCTTTACACAGCTTTTACTACAGTTCTTGTTCATGTCAAACTCAGAGAAAATGTGTTAAATCTCTACATTTTTTGCCCACTGCCACTGTTCACCTGAACTTGCTTCAAACTGTAGCTTTTCCTTTTCGCCACTTATTCCACACACAAACTTCAATTTCCAAATTGTGGGATATTCTTCTTTGACACTTGTCTAGACTCCTGTCATGAAAATATAAAACTACCTGTTAGTTCTGAGGGTAGCATCTCTGAAAAACTGCTGTGATATGAATGCAGTTGACATGCAATTGACCACACTAGAGTTGCTTAGTGGATGTGGATAACTTGCAGATAGCTTACAAGGAACCCTTTGAGTGCAAGATCGCAAGTTCAGTCTTTAGTTCATTTGGAAGTGTTGTTTTAACAGTTACGACAGGAAAAATATTAGCTGCTCATGACTTAGCCTGTGCATTAGGAGGGCGACAGAAAATGAGTGTCCAGGAGGTGCAGGGATCAACCTTATCCGGGGTGTATGTATTAAATTTCACAAAATGCACATCATCAGCATTCAAAAATATGCAAGACAGACCATTAACTTGTACCATGAACACTTAAAAACAAATATTGTGCCACAGTGATCACAAAGGTTCACACCATTGAGACAACACACTTCTCAGAAGGAATAGTTTGCTCTAAATTTTTACCTGAAGACCAGGAATCAAGCAAAAGCAAGTTATTTTGACCAGCTATTGACCAGATGCAGTGCTCATACCATAGCTGTATTTATCTTATGCCCATTTTTCTACTCTTACTTGCTGTGATGTAAATAATTGCTACTGCGCTTCCAAGAGGATGCAGGCTTGAAAGAACTGTAGGGAGCACAGCATGTCCTACTTCTCACTGTGCAATAAATAAATTGCCATCCAATTTATCATCCAGATTAACAGTCGGTATAATTGTATACGAATGCATTAAGGCATTGATGTTAGTTGATCTAGATACAACTTTCTTGGTACCTATGGTTTCCTTCCTTTCATGTGTGTTTTCTCTTCAAACCCCGATTGTACAGAGGTGAAAACAAATCCCTACTGAACAGTGGGATAAGTTTGTTCTCATCCACAAATTTTTGGGCCTATTCCAGAGTTTGCTGTGCATCGTCAAGTTGATGCTCTGTTTGACATTTCGTTACGTTATGTCCTTCAATTCTCTAGCATAATCTCAAGTTATGCAACCATCCATTGCTTCCCTTGAAATCACTGTAATCTATGTCACATGCATAATGTAGTAGGCAACTATCGTGCATATATTCTAAATTGTATCGAGCATCCTTGATGTGCACAACCTCCAGTTTTTGTAACAAGTGCGCATTGTCCTACTTCAAATATCTGAAATTTTTCCTATGCACTACATGGTCATATTGCTGTGGACTTATTCAAAATCTGTTCATAATTGTTTTTTACTATACTGTGGATGATCTCCTGTACATAATTGTGTTTAGTGCTGGTTCTTCAGACAACGATTGCTCTTTACTGTGTTTCACTGCAGGCGGGATTTGTGGCACCCTGCAGCCATGGCAGCTGGGTGGCAAAATTCATAGCATCGTGTATTGCATTTCCATTCACATATGAAATGTCTCTCTACAGTATACAACAATTTGTGCAGCAAGGGAGGGGAAATGACCATATGGGAATTAAGGACAGATGTTGGTAAGGTCACTACAGCCATGTCCAATTCTTTTCTGCAGTGTGATAAAGCCTGTAGGGGCAGAAAAAAACTGGTGGACACTTTTTTGGCTCTGTTCTGTAAAGATTCCCAGCAGTCTCGGCTGGCAAACAGCATTGAAAATGCCATAACCTCTAGGAAATGGCAGAGTTTCTTATGAATAGCCTGATACACAGCAAACCTATATTATATAATGATTGATAAATCCTCAGTGTTTCCCTTTCACTTGGTAATGCTAAGTACGCTGTTTAGCAAACAATTATCTCTAGCCATGTTAGAGCCAAGATTCCAGTAGGGAGCAAGTGCAGCTGAGTTAGTAATCACTGTCTACATGTTTACCATATTAGAGCAGTGTGTGTCACTTTCACTATTTACACAATAACCAATTGCAAGTAATAAGTCAGATTTACATATCTGGGTTTCAACTAAAACACAGCCTCTGCAGAATATATTCTGAAGAAAATTCCCTCCAGTACTAGATGTTGCTGACCTGATACTTTTTCCATTGTGTAACACACTGTGGTAGAAATATACCTTACATTTCTTGTTTAGATTTTGTCTGTTGCTTGGATTTAATGGCCACGTGCCTGAGGGTGTGTGAGATATAGAGAGATTACTTTACTTTTTGTGCATTTGTTTTTATACAATTCCTGTAATGACGTAATTTAGAATTAAAGTTTTCTGCATTGTATTAATCATTGTGCATTTCAGTTGTCTGGCAGAATAAACATTCACAGTAACTAGACATAATTGTCAATCTCTAATCTTGTTTACTGTTGCCAAGTTATCTAAGATATAGAAACAACTGAACACTATCCCAATGTGTCTCACATGATCTCAAGATACTTATCACATTTAAAATTTATTACTGTTCATATTTGTTTAAAAAGGTTTTGTGGTATTATTAATAGAAATTTCCAGTAATATATTTCTGGGAAAGAGCTGCATGAGCATTACCTTAAAAATGAATACATAAGTCTGCTGTGATGCTACATATTTCCAACCCTGAGTCACCGGGAGCACATCCATCACAGTCAAATGTGCTCCACAGAGGGAGACAGTAGGTTATTAATTTAATTCTTGTCCCGGGCAGTTGCGTGGTGGGCAGCTGGTGTACATATCCCGGCTGGGAGGTGCGCCGGCTGTGAACACGAGTGCCGCAGGGTCTTTGCTGTCGGATGGCGCATGGCACCACGTGCGGCTGTGCGCACAGCGGCGCGCGCTCTCACTGCAACTGGATGGGGCGCGGGCAGGCGACGAGCTGGACGCGGCCGGGGTGCACGACTTCCTGGACCCCGATCTGACTGCACTCTCGTTAGGCGGTGCACCGCCACACCTGCTGCCCGGAGCCCCAGGTCGGTTCTCTGTTTCACAGTATGTGAATAATTTGTATTATTTTATGTTGAGATTATTTGTGCAGAAAACTGTCTCTTATTCACTTATATTTACAGTATATCTCCATGAGGGTGTGACACTCTGAAATTTTTGAAACTGTCTTGTTTACAAGGTGTATTTCCTGCAAAATGCTGTTGTGGTAAATTTTTGATGCAATTGGCAGATTACAACAAAAATTAAATCCTTAATCTTTTTAATGGGCCAGATAGTGTCAAAATAGTGCACGATGCACTGCAGAGTGACAGATTCTTTCTGTCAACCATCCCCTAGGCTGTGGCTAAGTATAGTGCTACTCCTGCTGGGTATGCGGGAAACTGCAGTGAGGTTTGGAAGTGGGAGAGAGTGACTGGCAGAATTGAAACTGAGATGGCAGTTCATGAGACTTACCCAAATTGCTCAGTCAGTAAAAACATTGCCTAAAAAAGGTGTAGTTTTGAGTAATACCATGGTCTACAAAAAGATTTTAATCTGCCACGATGTTTCATATTCAGTATTGTTTTATAGGTTTACTGTTATGTCTCCTTACCGGGAGACCCATCAAATTTGTGTGGAAAACAGGCAAACTGAATGTAGTACAGCAAGTGAGATATGGGTGTATCATTTGATTTAGTCTGCAAATGCCTAGCAGGAGTTATACAAAGTTACTTGGCAGAATACAGATGATCTTTCAGTTGTGACTCTTTGTAGAGCAATCGTCAACAGCTGACAATTCTAATGTCCCACATTGTGTGTCTGTAATAATTAATGTGAGCTTGAGTTACAATTAATTATACTGTTTCCAGGGGTACAGAGACTTTTCCATCATTTGGCACAGAAAAGATCATTAGCACCTGGTGCAGTGACTGGTTGATGATTCTCAATGTAAATTAACATTACGTGTTACATTTAAATAGGAAGAATGGCTGCATATTAGTTTAGCATCAAATACTGTGCCAAAAAATGCAACAACTGTTGCACTTAATACAATACTGGAAAGCTCTGAGTGAAATACAAACAATGGAAGGAGTAAAGGTAAACACTCACAACACTGTTGTGGCACTGAACAGTAGATACGCACATAAACAGGACTGAAAACGTTGCTGAGCTTTTGCCCAGAGCCCTTCTTCATAGGGCACAAGTACAAAACACGCAAATAAACGTGTCTGCATTATTGTGGATGACTATGTTGTTTTGTCACTGCAACTGAACTGTGGTGAATGAACAGAGAAAGGGAGCAGGAAGGGCTGGGAGCAGGAAGCAGCAAGGGAACTGGGCTGGAATGTGGCTGCATGTGGCAGCAGTGAACTGGGACGGTGAGTGGGAACAGGATGAGGGGGACTGAGGTGACAGGGTATGGGGCTTGCGAGAGATTAGAGCCACGAGGATTATGAGAGTGAAGGATGTGTTTCCCATCAAGGAATGTGGCAGTTGCAGAACATTGAACTGAAATGCAGAGCATTATTTTTCAAAATTTATGCCATTGGAAACTACCACACCTGTGGCAGATGACAAAAGTATTATGATTAATCCTCTTGGAGAAAATGCAATGGCTGATATTGTTAACAATATTTTTCATGTCGTTATATATTAGTCCGAGAGTTTTTCATCAGTTATTTGGTGGTCCTCTCAAAATGAACTTGCCCTTAATTTTGACCAAAAACTGTCTATGCAGATTTTTACACAGATCTTTGGAAGGAGTGGCTAATAATGTGCAATTTTTTAATTCTTTTGAATTGATAGAAATTGTAGATAAAAGGACTCGTCGAATACCCTTGCACCGGAGTAGAGTAACTCACTCAGAACTGTAGGTGGGGAGGCAAAGTAAGTGGAAATGATTCTTCTGTCTTTGTGCTGGTGGGCTAAACTGCAGTTTGAACTGGTTATCGACAAAGATTGTTAAGGAGTAAAAGCACTGAGAAATAAGTATAAGAATTCTAATATCATTGAAGAGGCCTGTACAAGATGTTTGGTTATCTGCAGATTTATGCTTCCTTGTTTTGATAAGCACTGTGGTTACTTGAACTAAATTCCAATAGAAGGTAGTTCTTTAAGACAACAAGAAGTGAAAGGATGCACAACAAGCCCACAACCTGATTTTTGAAGGCAAGAGAACACAAGCGCAAAGCATCAATTTTGCTTACCCATTGTTTACCCATTTTATCTTGTTACCTAGCTGGAGATTAAGGGAATGTACACATATTGCTTTGTTTAAAGTATGATTAGTCATGTATATTTGTGGTACCAGCACATCATTTTTATTTATTTGAAATTGCACATTATGAGTCTTTAAGCATTCTCACTTTAGTTTTATGATATGGTGCATGGACATTTGCTCACCAAAAACACAGGAACTTGATCAAGCCATGCTGATTTTTAATTGGTGTGGTCTCTCTTTGACATTGTATGAGGAAAAACGTCATTGTCCTTACCACTTTATTTTTTATAGATGTTATGCCTATTTTGGAAGTTTTGTTAACTTCACTTTAAAACTGAATAAACAACCCATTTGAAAATTTGCCTTTTTGTGAATCACCGCGTATCAAACCACTGATCTCTATTTTCGTTTGACTCAAATTTCTTGTCTTATAATAAATCAGACTGCTTTACTTTCTCATATGTGTCTTATTTTGTTTAATGAGGTACATATTTTTCAGTACATTATGCTAAAATGGTCCAAACAATGTAGGTAACTTTGACACTTATGCATCTACTTTTTTCTGTTTACAACAATTCCCAGCCTTGAATTGCTAACTCCTTTGAGATAAATAATCTTTTAGAATAATTTTTTACTGGTGTGCACTTTAGTGGCTATTTTATGCTTGTGTTTACATTTATCATGTGAGAGAAAAAAATGTAAAACACAAGACCTTTACTGATGATGTTTATTCATAACAGAAACTTACCAGTGATAAAATATTATACAAACTGTAGATAAGTTTTTTTCAAGTTTTTTCTTCACCCATAGAGTCTGATGTGGTTTTCTGTCATAGCTTGCAATACTATTCAGTGTCTGCTGTGGCCAGAAATATTTACTCTCAAAATTAAGTCTAAGGATGATTATGTAAAAATATCAAACATTTTCAGTATACAGGAAGAGTGAATTTATCTAAATAAATGAATTTATCTAAATAAATGTTTGTTCCTGCTCCACAGATTTTGAGGGTTGCCTGGCCAACTTCACCATCAACGACGAGTTGCAGCCACTTAACGGCTCAGGGAGCATCCTGCCTGATGTTGTGTGGCATGGTGCCGTCACGCCCGGCTGCACGGGGCCTGCCGGCCTCGCCACCACCGCCACTCCCGACCCACTCAGCATCGGCATCACGCTCGTCATCGTATTCTTCGTTGTACTGCTCGTCGCTATTCTCGTCAGCTTTGTCGTGTTCCGGCTTCGGCGCCAGAAAAAGGAGAAAGGTGGCGGTGTGAGTGGTGGCGGCATTGTGGGCAAACAGAATGGCGGTGCAACGTTAGTATCAGGAGGTGGTGGACCCGGAGGAGGGGGTAACGATGGCAGTGGTGGTGGATGTGGTGTGCTAGGTGGACGTGGATTGTCTGCAGCAGAAACTGCTGCCTTTCTTGGTGAAACGGGTGAAGTGCTTAGGCCACATCACCTCGTCGGACCTGAGCTTATTGCCAAGAAATACAAGGTGAGCTTACAATTTTAGTGTCTCGTAAGAAGATGCATGTTCTTTTGATAATGTCTTTCATGGTACATTGTTAGCTGTTTCAAGTGGAAGATATACTTTGTTAGTGCTCCACAACTTTTACTGTTTTTAAGGGAATAACTGGTGATATAGTGTTCAGTTTTGGTGGACTTGCATAGAAAGTGTAATTTGATCACCTATGTGCAAAAATCCATGCACCTGACATGTTTACCTGCCTGTGTAAGTTGACTATAAACAGTGTAGGAAAAGATAGGTTGCTACTTACAGTAAAGATAACATGCTAATTAGCAGACAGGCAGAATTAAAAGACACTTATCGTAAACTTCCAGCCACAGCCTTCGTTGAAAAAAGAGAAACACACACCATTCACTCACACGAGCAAGCACACCTCACACACACATGACCACCAACTCCTGCAGTTTGGGTGGTTGTCGTTACAGTAAGTAGCGCTCTATCTTATCCTACAGTGTTTTTATTCCTACCTGGAGTTCCAATTACATAAGCTGGCTGCTGCCTTTCCCTTTGTGTGTAAGCAATACCAAGTGTGTCAGATAAATTCATTTTGAAATTCTAAACTCTAATATTTCACATACAAATTAAACATTCAGTCTGTGTCATTTCCTCTCTATCTTCCATAATTATATCAAAGTTCTTCATCATAATCCTCTGGAACAGTTATCCACATGTGGCAGAATCTGCTTGGAACACAAGCCTTTCCCTCCTTGTGTTCTTCCCACTACCTCCCCCCTCTTTCTCGCTACTCTGGCCCAATCTTCTCTTTTCTTCTGGATGCTCCCATCCAGTTCTTGCAGCTATTTGTCCCATGGCCCTTGCCCTCCATCATCATCTGCTTCTTGCTAGTTATAATCATTTCCTCCGTTCTCTTCAATTGCCCTTACAATATTAGTCTTCTTTTCTTTACTTCTCTTTAAGCAGTTCCTCAAGTGTTGTCTCCCTAACCATTTTATTTCTCATATTTTTCCATTTTAGTTGCACCTATCTGACTTCTCAGAAACTTCATCTGCAGGTCTATCTTTTTGTTATGACCATCTCAAACATCTTTGCATTAAATTTTAGGCCATGTTCTTACACAACTTCATCCCAGACATCTTCATTGTTCACAAATATAAAACGATTTGTCAGCAAAAATGATTGCTGCCATTCTGTTTCCAATTTCTCTTGCCACTTGTCATTATATCATCCGCCACCATTATGAAAAGTAATGGAGGTAGTGTACCAAAACATTTGTGTGTCATTTTATATTGTGCATTTTTTTATATTTATGAATAGAGGACAAAAGTCGTACTATATCATCATTTGTAAAACTACATTTATGCTCTCAAAATAGTTTTGGTTATAATATCCACTTTTAGAAAAACATTCCCCCTAATTTCATTGCATGTATGTGAGTTTAGTAATATAGCCATTAGAAGTTTTAGATGTTTATTATTGTTCTGCGTGATGTGTTTCTTAAGAAATCATTGTTTCTGAGCTCAGTTGTGTATTCTACAAATTTAGGCGGCAATGTCTTGTTCAGAAATTGATTTCCCCTTAATTTCGATGTAGATGTTTAGGGATTACTGCAAAATTTCCACCTTTTTGTGCTTGTTGATAATTTTTTTCTAAGAAAATGTTTGAAAGTTTACAATAATGCCGTAAGCAGCTCTTATGAAGTTGATTGCTGTGATATAATATTGCATTCTCTCTATATTATTACTGCCATGTCATGTTCCAGTTTGTTTTCCTCTTCAACAGCAGTTCACATTGTATGCATTCGTCATTAATTTTTGCTATTTTTTGAGGTTGTTATGGGTATCTTCTGTTAGTTAATATACGCTTGAGAAAACAAATTAATCAATAAGCTTCAGGCAGTCACAAAATTTTATCCCAGGTTGTTCTTTTCGTAGAACACAAACCATTCTCTTAGGTATTGTAGCATCCATTCTTAAAGGGAACTTCTAATCTCAAATACCCATTGTAGTGGGTTGATGGCAGCACACCTATTTCTTATAATAACAATAGCTAAAATAGCCTCAGACTGCAAAGATGATTTTATAACTTTTATGATCAATTCCGAGACTTCAGGAGATGTCTTTAGATGTACCTTTGAGCACATCTAAATTATGTTAATTATTAACTTCTCAGGTTGCAGCAGGCTGTCAACCAAATTGCAAGTGCACATGCTCACGTCCACAACACCACATGAAATGACTCCAAATCCTTTTTGCGTTATAAACAGACTATGAGATTAAAAGAGAATCAGTGAAGTTCAAGTTATTTATTTTCTATTTAAAAGAATATTTGCACCAGTCACATAGCAGACCCACTGTGAAGACTTAGCAAGCATGAGGTGTGCTAGTTGCTGTTTGTAAACAGTTGGAAACTGTCCTGACTGCCATCAAGTGATGCAAAGCTACTGTTACAAGAGTCACATACGGGAGATACTAAAAGTACCTCAAGTACTATCCTTTCCTGTTTATACGTTTCTTTCCAGTTCCATCCCCCTCACAAACAGGTTTCAAGTTCTGCCTCGTTCTAAAACTGATGAGCCAGTGTTACCTGCTGTTAGCCATGTCAAGAAGAAGTAAAGTCAAATGGATTGGAATGTATCACATGGTGAACATGGGGGGACATGGCAGCAAGAAAATGGAATGATCATCATGATCTACTCAGTGCATATTCCTGGGGACCTCGTTCATGTGCACTGAAGAGGCTGCACAGAAGCCATTACGGGAACAGTTTGCAGTTAGCTGCAAATTGTGGTACACATTGTAACTAACAGTTTCAGTCATCTGGGCTGTGAGATCGTACTCAGATGATTCCAGCAACTGTCAGAGAAGGTTGAGAAGATCAATCTTACTTGTGGATTATGAGTCAACAACAAAATTAAATGATGAAATAATAGTGAGAATATGATGAAAAGGATACTACTCGCCATACAGTAGAGATATTGAGTTGCAGACAGACGCAACAAGAAGACTGCTAGAAAAGTAAGCTTATACCGAGAAAGCCTCCTTCAGAAGTAGACAAAACAGACACACATATGACTACTGTCTCTAGCTGCTGAGACTAAACTGAGAACAACTATCAACTGTGCATGGTGGGAGAAGTAGTCTGTGTGGTGGAGGTAAGGAGGAGGCTGGGGCAAGATGGGAGGGGGGAGGAATAGCAGGGTAGGGGTGAGGGACAGTAAAGTGTTGCTTGTGGGAGCATACAGGAATGAAGTGGGGAGAGGACAGGACAACTAGGTCCCGTCAGGATGTTAGACGGAGTGCAAGGGGATGGAGGAGGGAGCAAAAAAAGAAGAGAGTAAAATGACAGTGGGTGCATTGGTGGAACAGGAGACTGTGTAGTGCTGGAGTGGGAACAGGGAAGGGGATAGGTGGGTGAAGGACAAAGGTTGAGGCCAGAGTGTTACGGGAACATAGAATACATTGCAGGAAG
Source organism: Schistocerca nitens (assembly GCF_023898315.1). Classification (NCBI taxonomy): domain Eukaryota; kingdom Metazoa; phylum Arthropoda; class Insecta; order Orthoptera; family Acrididae; genus Schistocerca; species Schistocerca nitens. The sequence continues at coordinate 633,638,042 of NC_064620.1, read as the reverse complement.
CCACTTTTGCAATTTAGAAAAGTTGAAACTCTGGCAGAGTATGTAATTCAGTTGTTCCAGTCCTGAATGGTGGTCATGTTCACTACACACCTGTCTATTCCACCAATGCAGCCACAGTCATTTTACTGTTTTCGTCCCCTTCGCCTCTCCATCTAACCTCCAGACTGCACCTAGCTGCCCTACCCTCTCCCCACCCCATCCTTGTATGCTCCCACAAGCAGGACTTTACCATCCTCTACTTCTACCTTGTTATCCCTTCCCCTGCCCCAGCCTCCACCTTAGCCCCACTGCCCAGATTGCTTCTCCCATCATGTGTAGTTGCTCGCAGTCTGGCCTCGGCAGCCACAGACAGTGGCCATTTGTGAGTAAGTTGCGTTTGCATGAATATGTGTCTGTGTGTGTGTGTGTGTGTGTGTGTGTGTGTGTTGTCTTCTTCAAAAGAAGGCATTTTGGCCAAAATCTTACTTGTTTAGAAGCCTTTTTGTTGTGCCTGTCTGCGACTCAACATCTCCAGTATATGGTGAGTAGCATTGCATCCTTTTCATAATATTATGAGTCAATGGTTTAGTCAATATATCAGCAGTTTGATTTGAATTCTCATTACATTTTGGTTTGAAAATCTTTCCAATGTTTTGTTGAATGAACTTGAATCCATTATTAATATTCTCCTTACCTTGTGTTGTTCATGCATAGTTAAGTATTTTCAACATACATATGGGAGCTTATTGTCAATACACAGCTTTGCCAGTTGATTCAGGCCTTAATTTTGAAGTTCTTCTTCAAAGAGTTTTACACAACATGTATTGTCAATGAAAGAGAGAGCAGCTCGGTACTCTGCTTCAGCTGTCAAAATAGCCATAAGGCATTGCATTTGAGCATACAAAACAGTGGGTCTGCCCCATGAGAGGAGAATTCCGCTGGTTGAACATTGGAGGAGATATCACCTCCACAGTCAGAATCAGCACAGGCAATTAGTGTAAAGCCTCTGTCAGTGAACATATCAGATGTTCATAGATCCTTTTAGGTACTGAAAAATACATTTCATCATTATCCAGTGACTCACCATTGGTTTTACAATATCTGCTTACATAACAGCGAAACTGGTATCCGAGCAAGATAATATTGTGAGGTACAAATATATTCCCTGTATTTCTCAATAGGGTTCTGTTGTCTCCAGTGAGAGAGTGCTCACAAAATTTTCCTTATTTGTCACTATTCTACATTCTGTATGTGTAGCTAATAGATTTCAACTGTCAAATTTAAAAGGTCATAGGATTTTCTCTGCTTGTTTTGATTTAAAAAAAAAAATCCCCGTGAACTTATTTTAGCTTCCATGCTAAGATATGGCATTAGATTCTGAAATATCCTATCAAATGTAATTTCAGTCTAACAGTTCAACTCGTTCAAAACTTCAAATAACTAGCACGTCATCAACAAGCAGTGCTATGATGATGTTTTTGTCTTCATTAAATTAGGTGTGAAGGTCATCATCAGTTTTTCAAATCCCAATGTCATCAGAAAATTCGAGAATTTCTCATTCCATTTCTGTGGAGCTTGTTTTAGGGCATACAAACTCTACTCTGCTGTACAAACTTTATTTGCACCATCATTGCATCTGACAGGCCAGACAAACTCTTCTTTGGCTTACAAATTTTGTTTACACCATCATTTAATCTGTCAGAATGATTTGCCTGAGTCTCTTCTTGCAGATCACTTTATAATAATGCTAACTTAACATCAAAAGCTGTTATTTTCATTTGTGGCTGCAAGATTATTAAGCAGTCTAATTATTTCAGAAAATGCCACAGCGCCAAAAGTTTCTGAATACTCTATCCATTTCAGTTCCTTGAAACCCATTGCATCTTGTCTTGCTTTATAATTTTCGTCTTGCTGACACAATACTCAGTGACAAGTTAAATGTTTTCCATTCTTTGGGAGTTTTATAGGACTCAAGGTTTTCAATTTTATTTAAGATTCGAATGCATCAGATATTTCTTTGTACCAGTTTTTGACTTTGCCTTCAACTTCTGACATGCCAGACTTTGAGACATTACTGAGTTGCACAAGATCAATTTCATAGTATGCGAGTCTCATAGGCATCCAATTTTATCAGTCACATAGTTTCAGTGGTACCATTGAGGAAATCATCATACTTCCTGATTTCATTCTTGGTGCCTCTTATGAAAGTCTTGACTTTGATATATCCTCTTTATCTTAGATTTTTTAATAAAAAATGAAGTTATCAGAGACAACAGTGTATACTTCATCAGCAGGAATACAAATCATACCTGAAAAGTTTTCTTTTATTTCTTTTTAGTCTTTATATGGTTTTGATGTTCAGTTAAAACATAGCAATCACACCCCAAATGCCCGCATCTCGTGGTCGTGCAGTAGCGTTCTCGCTTCCCACGCCCGGGTTCCCGGGTTCGATTCCCGGCGGGGTCAGGGATTTTCTCTGCCTCGTGATGGCTGGGTGTTGTGTGATGTCCTTAGGTTAGTTAGGTTTAAGTAGTTCTAAGTTCTAGGGGACTGATGGCCATAGATGTTAAGTCCCATAGTGCTCAGAGCCATTTGAACCACACCCCAAATATCTCAAATTAGTAAGCTCCATTGTACAACCAAGTCTCAGTTCAGCCAGGCTTCTTCCTTTTATTGAACTCATTCCTGCATGTTTTAGTGTAAAGACTGCATATTTTATTTCTTCAGGGCACAGATTCTCATTCTGGTTCCACACACATGTAAAAAACTTCAAATTTGTCTGTAAGTCATTTAATGTAAGAATTCTGGCTTGTGGTCCCATTGTTTGACTTTAAACATTTGACTTTCTCCTCGAACTGATTTTCAACTATTTTTCATGAATGTTTCTAATTTACAAACAGTTCATCTCTTATCTTCAGAAAAGATGGGAACAGTCATCTTCAAACAACAAAAAATAACTTTCTTAAGGACGTGAGATTCATTCCACACAAGTTGACTTGAGTTATATGAGAGTGAAAAGATAATTAAACCGACACCCTAGCTGCAAACAGGCGTTTTGAGAGCATAAATCATATGTAGTTTTATGAGAGTATATTCAGTATATGTCATGTTTGTTGGATGAGATGTAGGTGTGTGTGTGTGTGTGTGTGTGTGTGTGTGTGTGTGTGTGTGTGGCCTTTTTTTTTCACTCTCTAAGTGACATTTTCATGTGCTAACTTTTCATACCATATTTTATTTGAAATTCCTGTCTTTATTTTGTTAGCCTTTTCCCGGATTTGAGAAAGTGTATTATAGTTTGTTTTTGATACACATAAAACAATTTTTGCTTTCAGTCAAAAGCCTATAATTCAGTCTCTCCAAATCCAATTCATGTAATCCAGCAACATCGCCAGTCAGCACTTTCATAGAGATCGCACAAAGTAATGTGCACCTGTGCAGCAATATGTTCTGATTCTCATCGCTGGGCGAGTCTGACTCTCTGTTTCAAAAGGACGGCCATTTTAGTTTGCTGTCGCCTGCTGAGGTGTATGCCTCAGCTTTAGAAATGGCCATCTCAGTTGTTTGTGTGCTGATTCTGTTACTCAGTACTCTAGTTAGAGGCTACTTAGTTGTTGAATTATCTATCCTACTGTCGTGACCTGCTAACCTTTTCGCTGCTACAGATGTGCTCTCTGCATTTCGTGTTGAGGGCGGCTTTTGTTATCTCTGTACTGTTTGTCAAATGCTGGTGCCTGCGCTGAGACACAGCTTTACAGCCCATTGAAACACTTACCAATGTAGTTTTTGAAAACTGTTTGGTGAAAAAATTTGATTTTTTCACGTGTGACATCCTGTTATCTTCACTCAATAAAAACTGAATTTCATTTTGTTATACATCATACATACTGCAGTGCACCAGAATAAGTAAAACGTTGCACACAATTTTAAAGATTTGGCAGAGGTAGAAACGCATTGCGTAAACTTCGTGTAAAGTCGGTTTTAGTACTTACATTGTGTTGAATGAAATGCAGATAAGCTATATAAATTTCTCTTAAAATTGAGAGCATAAATCATATCTTGTTTCGATACATATCTGTCACACACAACCATTCTTGTCCTTGTGCACTGAAAATCATGGTCATCAAACTTCATAAAGGATTCAAGGTACTGAAATGAGTTTTTTTGCAAATGATGGCACTGAAATTATTAGGTTTCATACCTGACAGACAGTGTGCACAATGAGCCCATTCACATGCTTGTGCATTGTGCTTCGTGGTCTTAACAATCATCACATCTCAAAAACATTTCAAGATATCTAAATGGATTTTTTTGCAAGTGATAGCACACATGGAGGCCCATATGTTGTACGATAAATACTCGAAACTCTTTTATTCACCGAAGCATGGGAGTAACTTGTCATAGCAGTAAGAGTTTGGTGGCTCAGGATGCATACAGATGTTCATAATACTGTAGGAGAACCCAAGTGGGACCTGGGGAAACGGCATGTTCATCATGGAGCAGCAGCAGGAAGGGCTTCGATCCAACCCTTTAATTAAGTGTGGCAAGAAAATCAGTTAATAACCATGCCAACCCTGCACACATGCATGACAAAGGCAGAAGAATAGAAGAAGAAGGAGGAGGAGAATGTCTCACCAGCATTGCATCATGTCTGGCTCCATAAGGTCACAATATAGACAGGAAGTATTAGATGCCCCAGGGCTCACTGTTAGGTCCTTTTGTTGTTGCCTTGTGTGTCAATGATATGTTGTCAGTTTTGTCCTACTGTAAATACATACATAGATGACCTTCAATAATATCCAAGTGCAAAATCGATAAACTTAAAGACAGTTGTCGAGAATTTCTATTGAGCTTTTTGTGCTATCAAAATCGGCACGTAATATATGGTCATCCCAAACACAGGTGGTCCTGGTTAACCATCTAATCTCACTACCCCAAAATTTTGGGAATCCTGACCATCTTTAATATTAAGTGGGACAAACATCAATTTCTCTTCCTTGGCAAGGAGCCTAAAAGTAATAATAGATGAAAAGGTTTCCTGGGTTGACCACAATTGCAGTGCGCAAGATAGCATCAGCACCTTCCATACCCTCCAAAAATATAAAAAAAAAATTCCCTTTATATCTGAAAAAGAAATTTGTACAAATGCTTATACTTACAATTGTTGATTATGGAGATGTTATCCTGCAAGCTACAGATGCATGTATAGGACAAAGAAGAGAAATTTGTTGACATCGAGTATAGATGTAAGTGTCAGGAAGTCGTTTCTGAAAGTATTTGTATGGAGTGTAGCCATGTATGGAAGTGAAACATGGACGATAAATAGTTTGGACAAGAAGAGAATAGAAGGTTTCAAAATGTGGTGCTACAGAAGAATGCTGAAGATTAGATGGGTAGATCACATAACTAATGAGGAGGTATTGAACAGAATTGGGGAGAAGAGGAGTTTGTGGCACAACTTGACAAGAAGAAGGGACTGGTTGGTAGCATCAAGTGATCACAAATTTAGCATTGGAGGGCATCGTGGAGGGTAAAATCATAGAGGGAGACCAAGAGATGAATACACTAAGCAGATTCAGAAGGATGTAGGTTGCAGTAAGTACTGGGAGATGAAGAAACTTGCACAGGATAGGGTAGCATGGAGAGCTGCATCAAACCAGTCTCAGGACTGAAGACCACAACAACAACAACATCCTGCAAGGTTGTTATCCGGATAACACATGATGCCTGGAACTGTTGATGAATGCCTGCATTCGATATACAAAGTGATTCAGGAGGAATGTTGCACCTCCTACAAGAGGTGTGGGAATTCTCCAACAGATGGTAGCACTGTGATGTCACACCGAGGCAACAGCTGCAAACATGCTCAGGGTTGGAGCAGTGAGCGGTTGTGAGACCATGTTGGTGTCGTGCCTGAGTTTTGTTCAGTTGAGCAAGTTCGATGTGCATTGTTTCTGTGAATACCAACATGCTGCATAATGTGACCCATGCAGAATTTGCATAAATTTTCTTTGCATAGGGGTACTGCAATGGCAGTGCCCATGCGGGTGTGACTGAATACCAGAGATCGATGAACTCCCTATGTGAGGGAATTTCCCAGGGTTTTTTCAAATGTTACATGACTCTGGAACACTACCCAGTGTACACGTAACATCAGAACATGAGGCTGTCCAGTCTGTTGAGGAAACGGATGACATTATTGCAATGGTACAACAGAGTCCCACCGCCAGTACATGGTGTATTATCCGCATTCTGAATGCTTGTAGCCACTCCATGTGCAACCCGTGCAACATCGCATCCACGTGACTCAGTAAGTGGACAACGATTTTGTTAATGGTTGGCTGCACACAGAGACATCATGCGCTACATTTACACGCAATGGTGTCATGAACACCCATAGTTCTAATAGTTCTAACACTAGGGAAACAAGATTCCAAGTTAGGTTCTCAGTGAACATCTAGTGTGTTAGGATTGATGACCTGGTGATAGGGCTTGAGTTTCTGCCAAATCACATGACACCCACACCATATGCACATTTGCTGATAGAAGACTTACCTGCACTTTCAGAAGATGTGACATTTGAGCAACAATGGCAAATGTACAGGCAACGTGGTGGATCACCAATTCACTATACCAGACAAGTATCCCAGTGTCTGTATAACACATTTCCTCAACAGTGGATTGGCCACGCCGAACCCACTAACTGACCAGCCAGGTTATAACCTAACCCCATTAGACTTCTGTTCATGGGGCTGGTTAAAGGGGGATATGTAAGTTACGAAGGTGGATATACATGAAGAACTTGTCACTCGCTTCACCGATGCTGTTGCCCATATTAAAGCCCACTGAGATAATGTTCTAAGTGCAACGCAATATACTCTCCAATGCATTGACGAGTGCATCAAGGTGGGTGGTCCTCTTGTAGGATGATCAGTCATCTGTCTCACCATTATTCTGTCCACTACAGCATTTACACAGCATTTCAGTAAATAGTATTCACACTTATCTTCATATTCATTCATTGATGTGTTTAGTCTTCAATTTGCTCCAGTTCCAGAACAATCATAAAACGGACACACATTCATAGGACTTTTTTGGTTTATTTTCACATGTAGAATCACCTCACAAATTATGTGACATTCCTCCTGATTCACCCTGTATCTGTGATGTTCAACTCTTTGACCATATTCATCATCATATACACACCTATCCAGGTAAGTGCAGACAAGCGCAGAGATTTCCATACATTGTGTCTCTTCTATTTCCATATCAATGTACACTGCCCCTCATTCTCTCCTCATCCTGATTGCTCTGGTATGAAAAATACAGCAGAAACACTCATTTCCATGAGAGCAAAGTCTTTTCTGCCCCATTCCATCTCTCAGCTGCTTTCTTGAAGTCCCTTTAAGTGTCGAGAACCTGACTCTGGAATGACCTCCCTCATTCTATTAAAGAACTGAACAACATATCCAGCATTATTAAAGCATAAGTAATTTCTGCCTTTGTCCCTGTATTCATTCATTATGCCATTGCATCATACGAGGCTTGACTAAAAAGTATCCAACCTTTGGCCAGAAAAAATATTTCGAATACCTGACGGGGTTGGGACCCTAATCCCCTTCAAAGTAGGCCCTTTGTGCTTGCACACACTTAGCCCACCAACCCTTTCACTGCTGGAAACACCTCTGGAAGTCTTCTTTTGAAATGGTGTTCAGCTCCGTCGTCGTGTTGCACATTATCTCTTCTCTACTCTCAAAATGGGATCCTTTCAGAGGCGTCTTCAATTTTGGAAACAACCAGAAGTCACAAGGAGTCTGGAAGTAGGGAGGTTGCCGAATAGCTGTAATTCCACATTTGGCCAAGAAATTTTGGATCAAGTGGGATGAATGTGCGGGGGTGTTGTCGTGATGCAGTTGCCAGTTTTTTGCCGTCCACATGTCTGGTCTTTTGCGCCGAACTGCATCACGGAGTCGCCGGAGAAAATCCTGATAGTACTCCTTTGTCACTGTTTGTCCTTCTGGTGCATATTCGTGATGTGCAATTCCACAGGCATCAAAGAAGACAGTCAGTATCAACTTGATTTTGCTTTGCACCTGCCGCACTTTCTTCGGCCTTGTAGACTCTGTATGCTTCCATTGCGATGACTGTCTTTTTGTTTCTCGGCCGTACCCGTACACCAATGACACATCTCCAGTTATCACGGTGTTCAGAAACCCACGATCAGTGTTAGTGGTGTCCAGAATGTCCTGTGCAACGTCAAAACAGAGGTCTTGGCCACAAATTTCGCAGCCACTCGGTGCATCTTCAGATCATCATGCAAAATTGCATGTACAGAATCTTTACTCACTCCAACCTATTAGGCAATCTCCTCCACAGTCAAACGACGATCTGCCGCTACCAAATTTTGCACCCTGTCAACAACAGCTGCACCCCGAGCAGTTTGGGGCGTGCCAGAACACTGGTGATTCTCTGCTGATGTGCAGCCATTTTTGAATCGGTTGAACCACTCCTTAATCTGTGTTACACCCATTGCATCTTCTCCAAACACTTGCTGAATCTAACGAATTGTTTCGCTTTGAGAATCACCAAGCTTTTGACAAAATTTGACACAGTATCTTTGCTCAACACGTTCAGTCATCTTCAGAGAATCGGTAATCCGACGAACACATTCTGTAGCACTTCACTCAGCGACTGACAGGCAGTGACTGATGTGCTGGAAGGCGGGAACAAAATTCACACATGTGCATAAAGGTCTCTTCCTTTACTGTGTACGGTGGCACTGCACTATCATCTCTAATGCACGGGAAAATCAAAGATCATATACTTCTTAGAAAGACCTCATATATTACTGTATTTCCTGATGACACAAAATGAGCCATGCTGTTAAAAGTTTTTTGACATCTTCTGTCAGTCCCATCTGGTGAGGTCTCCATACAGTGCAACAATGGTTTGGAGGAGGAAGGACAAGCTTGGTAGCCCCGCAAGTTGCTCATTTGCCTGTGCTCCTACCTGGTGCAATCTACCTAAATTTCTTTCTCTCTGAACTCACTTCTGTACACCTAAAATACATTTTGTATCTGTCACTTTCACTGTTATTATTATTATTATTATTATTTCTACTACTACTACTTCTACTACTACTACCGCCACTATAGTGGCAGTAGTAGCAGTACACTGTGCTGTCACATTAATGTGATCACCTATCAGAAGCCTGAATAACCACCTATCGCAGTGCGAGACATGCAAGAAGAGAGTCAGTCAGATTCTAGAAGGTACTTACGGGGATGTGGAGCCATGCAGACTTCATCATAGATACAAGGTGATTCAGGAGGAATGTCACATAATTTGTGAGGGGATTCTACATGTGAGATGTTACGGAGATGATAGATAAACTCCAGTGGAAGACTCTGCGGGAGAGATGCTCAGTAGCCCGGTACGGGCTTTTGTTAAAGTTTCGAGAACATACCTTCACCGAAGAGTCAAGCAGTATATTGCTCCCTCCTACGTATATCTCGCGAAGAGACCATGAGGATAAAATCAGAGAGATTAGAGCCCACGCAGAAGCATACCGACAATCCTTCTTTCCACGAACGATACGAGACTGGAATAGAAGGGAGAACCGATAGAGGTACTCAGGGTATCCTCTGCCACACACCGTCAGGTGGCTTGTGGAGTATGGATGTAGATGTAGATGTAGATGAAAATAAATCGAAAAAGTCCTGTGAACATGTGTCCAATTTTCAATCCTTACAGAACTAGAGCGGGTTGAGACTACACTCATCCATGAATGATTATGAAGACAACTATGCCGTAGCATGTTACACTAGGTTTCTCAGTTGAGTATCCATGGTGCAAACAGCCCAAATGATGTGACCCCACAGGTTCTCAATTGGGTTTAAATCTGGAGAGTTTGGTCGCCAGGGGAGTATGGTCAACTCATCCTGGAGCTCTTTGAACCACAAAAATATGAGCTTACGGAGTATCGGAGCAGACCTGTGATTGGATTCGAGGCTTTCTTGCAGATAGAACTCAACACACCGCTCTTAACAGAACTAAAGCGACAGAGGTAAAGGTAATATCTGGGGTACCCCAGGTAAATGTGACAGGACCGTTGCTGTGCACAATATATATAAATGATCTAGTAGAAAGCGTTGGATGCTCTTTAAGGCTCTTCGTAGACGATGCAGTGGTCTATACTAAAGCAGTAACTCCAGAAGATAGTAAGAATTTACAGAACGCCCTGCAGAGAATGTTGCAGGCTCTGGCAGTTGACCCTGAATGTAAATAAATGTAACGAAAGATGTGGCTTATAAGGTGCAAGTTTGCCCGATTCTTGAATATTGTTCATGTATCTGGAATCCCTATCAGGAAGGACTGATAGTAGAGATAGAGAAGATCCAATGAAGAGCACTGCATTTCATCACGGGATTGTTTATCTGGCGAGAGACTGTTATGGAGATGCTAAACAAACTCCACTGGCAGACGTTACAAGAGAGACGTTGTGCATCATGGAGAGATTTACTATTGAAATTTCATGACAGCACTTTTCAGGAGGAGTCAGACAACATATTGCTTCCCCCACATACACCTTGTGTATTGACCACGAGGAGAAAATGCGAGAAATTAGAGACAATACAGAGGATTACCGACAATCATTCTTCCCACACACTATTCTCGATTGGAACAGGGTTGGAGGGATCAGATATGGATACCGAAAGTATCCTCCACCACACACCATTAGATATGATGTAGATGTATACACTGCAAGAGCTGTGGGACAGGTTGTAGTGACCTGCTGGTAGATGCCATTGTGCCGAGGAAAAAGAAACTCCGTGCAGGGGTGCACATGGTCCCCAAGGATAGGTGTATACTTGTGTTGATCCAGTGTGCCTTCCAGAGTACCCTGAAAACATTCCCCGGACCATAACAATCCCTCCTGGTTACAGAGTCTTTGCTTTGCTTTGGAACGTTTCACGCCATAGGTGCCAGCAGCCATCTGTCCGATGGAGCATAAAACTGATTCATATAGAAAGGCCCCCTGTTGCCACTCAGTGAACATCCAGCTACAGTCTTGAAAGTTTCTTCAGGTTTGCTGTCAGATCTTAAAATCAGCTCGATTCAATATTTTTTCAGTCCAACTGTCACCATCTTCAGGAGAACACTGCTGATACTGCTGAGTCCCACTGAGAACAGTTCTCTCAGTATCAGCAACATTCTCCTGAAGATGGCGAACAGTGGGCTCACTGAAATATTGAATTGACTTGATTTTAGGATCTGGCAACAACTCGAAGAAACTTTCAAGACTTATTACACCGGGAAAGCATACAAAGTCACGTCCAGTTCCAGTATTGGCATGCAAACTCTAGACTTGGTTGCAGATGGACAGCAGTCAGCATGGGTGCACAAACCAGTTTACCAACTTAGCCATTTCAGAAATGCTTCCACTCTTGGCCCAAAAGCCAATGATTGTACTCTTCTCGCTGTCAGATGAATTGCTCCATTTCTGCATTACAATAGTGATTGCATTGTTTTCCCTATCTTTTGACATATTCTATATCTCCTCCACTGCTAGTGCTACCACATACCATCTGTGAGTAGTTATCGCACACCGAGATTGAATATAGGTGATGGTCCCATTAGTGTGACTGGACCGTGTAGTAGTAACCCTAGCACTAAGTTTATTAGTTCTTAGTCAGTACTACTTATTCACTTTATCTGTACATCCATTTAAATATGTTCTAATTTTACTAACAGTATTTTATTACTATTTGCCGTATTAAATTTAGCATTATTTCTTAAGTAACTCTGATGTAGAAAAAGTAATGTTTGTGTGAAACCCGTATCTGATGTAAAGAGGCCTGCAGACCCTGATTAAGTTAAATAAGCAAATAAAATAAAATAAAATTTTGTTAAAATACCCCGGGAAATTGCTTTTGTCTCATTTCGTACAATAATGATTTGCCTGGCAATATTAATTGAATCGTCAGGCTTCTTTTCCAGATGATTGAGTTGTAATGAAGTTCTGTGTGAAGAAAGCTGCACAAATATTCAGTCAGATGTGGATAAACATTAGAGTGTGGCAAAGATTGTGAAGGGTGGTACAATATAGGAAGTATTCTCTGCCCTGCATTTCACAGTGGTCTGCAGAGCACCGAAGCAGATGTAGAACATCGCAAATATTGGTTCATCGGTAGGGTTCTGGGAAAATGCAGAAAGTCTACAGCAGTGGTCACCAAGCTGTGGCCCGGGTCAGGCATTTGTCTTATTCACGGTTCTCACTAGGGGACTGCGCCTACTACTTGTCACTAATTTTTTTCAGATTTATGGTATATGAAGTCTGTTCAAAAACTTCTGGAACATTCATAATTTTGTGCCAGTGGTGTGTCGGGGTGATGATGTCGGCATCCTCGCACACACCTGTGTTTAATGTGTAACTACTGGAAGTTTCATTGTTGTATGTCTGTTATTTATTTCTTAGTGCTGTATTGAGTAGAACGTTGTGTCACACTGTTTGCGAATTTTGAGGTGATAAAGTTAGAGGAGCAATGTATCTGCATTAAATTTTGTGTGAAACCCAAGAAAACCTTTATAGAGACCCACCAAATGATGCAGGAAGCCTATGGCGATGAGTGCTTAAGCCATAATCGGTGTTACAAATGGTAAACATGGTTTAAAAATGGCTGGACAGAAGTTAAAGATAACCCTCATTTAGAACGCCCTTCGATGTCTATTGACGATGCTCACGACAGGAATGTCAATTAAATTGGGCTTGTCAATCGAAGACTGATTGTCCGAGAGATTGCAGTGGAATGTAACATTTCAATTGGATCATTTCATGAAATCCTAACACATCATCTTGTAATACATCAAATTACTGCTAACTTCGCTCCATGGCTCGTGAGTTGAAACCAGAAAGGCCTTCGCCTCACAATACATAAAGAGCTTTTAGATCATGCAATTTGTGCTCCTTAAGAGAATCATAACTGGTGACGAGACATGGGTCTACGATTATGATGTTGAGACCAAGATTCAATCTTCACAGTGTGTCGGGAAAGGTTCTCGAAAACCAAAAATAACTTGTCAGGTCAGGTCAAATGTCAATGCTATGCTGATACGTGTTTTTTTTTTTTTTTTTTTTTTTTTTTTTTTTTTTTTTTTTTCCCCCTGAAGGACTAGTTCATCATGAATTTGTGGCACAGGGACAAACTGTTACTCATTAGTAACATTGGGACTTGTTGCAATGCCTGCAATAAAATGCGAGAAGGAAATGGCCTGAAATGTGGCAAGACAATTTATGACTCTTGTTTCACGATAATGCACCTGCAAATTCATCCCTGTTGGTGCCTGACTAGCACACAGAAAAACAAATTCACTGTAGTGCATCATGCTCCATACTCTCCAGATCTGGCCCCTGTAGAGTTTTTTGTATTTCCAAAGGTGAAAAACCCATTGAAAGGACAAAGATTTGCAATGGTAGACGAGATAAAAGAAAATTCACAGATAGCGTTTCGCGTACCAAGACTGCATCCGGATGTGGAAACGGTGTTGAGGGTGATGTATAAATTGTGGATGAGAGTATTGCGAAGGAGAACGTACACAATAAGGAAAAGGTAAGCATATACAGCGACTGACCCAAAATGAAAGTGACAGACCTGGGAGCCCCAGATGATCAAGCATTTAGGGGAAAAAATTGCATTTCTGGGGCAAATGGGGTGTGACCTGAGCCCCTTATGTTAGTGTAGCATCCAGGCAGCGGTCGGCTCAGTAGAAAGCATTCAGAGCGATAATCTGAGGATCGTGGGATTGAGTCCCCCTGCAGTAAACTTTTTCGTTTTTTATTTTCAATTTTTACATTATTTACGTTCAATTCAAATTAAATAATGAACAGTATATTGTATGTATCAACATTTTTATAAAAGTCATGGAAACGAAAGATAAAACAAAACTATCAGATCGCAAATAAATTTCCAAGAAAGGATTGTAATTAAAGTGTTCATTTTGGCCTTTGAACAACCCTCAACAGCTGCAAGCAAACAATAGCTTCCTGGTGCAGGTGAAAGCAGCCTGTCGGTTGTTGGGAACATCACTACTACTGCATCAAAATCTGGGAAACGTACTTCCTCTCTCTCTCTCTCTCTATCTATCTATCTATCTATCTATCTATCTATCTATCTATCTTCTCTCCCATTTCTTTTTTTTATAGAGTAGTGAAACCTCACATGTAGGAGACCAAATTTCTTCTGTTAGTTGACCAATGAAGAGGAGAAACATATCCGCAATTATACAAAGAGATTTTTGAAGATGAAGGATTGTGACTATACAGCATTAAAGTGATTCGCCCCCTCCCAATGCACTCCACAAGTGCAACCATGCAATGGCTCTTTTTATCATCAGGTAGAGAATTTGGTCAAAAAGCTTCAAAACTACTCTTATCTCATCGCAGCAGCCAAAGGTATCACATCCCTGGAAGGCTGCATCAAAATACATCCCATTGTACATCACCAGATATCTTCACAATACATCCCATTGTACATCACCAGATATCCTCTTCAATATTTGTTGAAATGATTAGTTACATGTGGTTTGCTCCTGAGCTGCATGCTGAGAGAGAGAACCTTTTATGAATGTAAACCAAGTTTGTTTTTCTGTGGAATAAAATAACTATATAATTGTAAAAATGTCATGTATGCAGTGCGTGCAAGATGCTGAGAAAAATACTACACCCACTGTCTTCATGATGAATGTCACCTCAGCTTCTGTAAACTACCAACGGAAATTAATAAATGTATCGAAACGTGTATACGAAGTTCTCGTGTAGGTCTTACAGTCCCTTCCTGGAAATTTATTTTCAATCCTAAATTTTCCTTTACCTCCCCTTTTGATGCTTTTGTAAGAAACAATATACAGAGCATTATTTCAGTTTATTTGCAATGTAAGTAATGTAAAAATTGAAAATGAACATAAAGAGAGAAAAAATTCCAAGTAAGGACTACCTCATGAACTTCTGATTGTTATTCTGTGCTGTTTCCGATGTGTCAACTACTGCGTGAAATCAACCGACCTGTGCCAGAAATGCTATTGTTTTCTGAACAGCCATCTGGAGCTCCCACTTTGGTCACTTTCATTTCTGGCCAAGGCCTGTATATGCCACAGGTTTGGACGAAATCAGTGGAGACGAGTAGGCGCGGTCCCCTCGTCCGCCACATTTTATAATAAGTGATATGAATATAATAGAAGGAAACATTCCACGTGGGAAAAAATATATCTAAAAACAAAGATGATGTGACTTACCAAACGAAAGCGCTGGCACGTCGATAGACACACAAACATACACACAAAATTCTAGCTTTCACAACCAACGGTTGCCTCGTCAGGAAAGAGAGTAGGAGTGGGAAAGACGAAAGGATTTGGGTTTTAAGGGAGAGGGTAAGAAGTCATTCCAATCCCGGGAGCGGAAAGACTTACCTTAGGGGGAAAAAAAGGGACGGGTATACACTTGCACACACACACACACACACACACACATATCCATCCACACATATACAGACACAAGCAGACATATACCTTTTTTCAGTCGAGGCGGAAGTGCAGAGGTAAAGATGTTGTTGAATGACAGCTGAGGTACGAGTGGTGGCAACTTGAAATTAGCAGAGATTGAGGCCTGGTGGATAACGGGAAGAGAGGATATATTGAAGTGCGAGTTCCCATCTCCGGAGTTCGGATAGGTTGGTGTTAGTGGGAAGTATCCAGATAACCCGGACGGTGTAACACTGTGCCAAGATGTGCTGGCCGTGCACCAAAGCATGTTTAGCCACAGGGTGATCCTCATTACCAACAAACACTGTCTGCCTGTGTCCATTCATGCGAATGGACAGTTTGTTGCTGGTCATTCCCACATAGAATGCGTCACAGTGTAGGCAGGTCAGTTGGTAGATCACGTGGGTGCTTTCACACGTGGCTCTGCCTTTGATCGTGTACACCTTCCGGGTTACAGGACTGGAGTAGGTGGTGGTGGGAGGGTGCACGGGACAGGTTTTACACCGGGGGTGGTTACAAGGGTAGGAGCCAGAGGGTAGGGAAGGTGGTTTGGGGATTTCATAGGGATGAATTAAGTGGTTACGAAGGTTAGGTGGACGGTGGGTTGGTGGAGTGGGGAGGATTTCATGAAGGATGGATCTCATTTCAGGGCAGGATTTGAGGAAGTCGTATCCCTGCTGGAGAGCCACATTCAGAGTCTGATCCAGTCCCGGAAAGTATCCTGTCACAAGTGGGGCACTTTTGTGGTTCTTCTGTGGGAGGTTCTGGGTTTGAGAGGATGAGGAAGTGGCTCTGGTTATTTGCTTCTGTACCAGGTCGGGAGGGTAGTTGCGGGATGCGAAAGCTCTTGTCAGGTTGTTGGTGTAATGCTTCAGGGATTCCGGACTGGAGCAGATTCGTTTGCCACGAAGACCTAGGCTGTAGGGAAGGGACCGTTTGATGTGGAATGGGTGGCAGCTGTCGTAATGGAGGTACTGTTGCTTGTTGGTGGGTTTGATGTGGATGGACATGTGAAGCTGGCCATTGGACAGGTGGAGGTGAACATCAAGGAAAGTGGCATGGGATTTGGAGTAGGACCAGGTGAATCTGATGGAACCAAAGGAGTTGAGGTTGAAGAGGAAATTCTGGAGTTCTTCTTCACTGTGAGTCCAGATCATGAAGATGTCTTCAATAAATCTGTACCAAACTTTGGGTTGGCAGGCCTGGGTAACCAAGAAGGCTTCCTCTAAGCGACCCATGAATAGGTTGGGGTACGAAGGGGCCATCCTGGTACCCATGGCTGTTCCCTTTAATTGTTGGTATGTCTGGTCTTCGAAAGTGAAGAAGTTGTGGGTCAGGATGAAGCTGGCTAAGGTAATGAGGAAAGAGGTTTTAGGTAGGGTGGCAGGTGATCAGCGTGAAAGGAAGTGCTCCATCGCAGCGAGGTCCTGGACGTGCAGGATATTTGTGTATAAGGAAGTGGCATCAATGGTTACAAGGATGGTTTCTGGGGGTAATGGATTGGGTAAGGATTCCAGGCATTCGAGAAAGTGGTTGGTGTCTTTGATGAAGGATGGGATACTGCACGTAATTGGTTGAAGGTGTTGATCTACGTTGGCAGAGATACGTTCTGTGGGGGCTTGGTAACCAGCTACAATGGGGCGGCCGGGATGATTGGGTTTGTGAATTTTAGGAAGAAGGTAGGGGTGCGGGGTGTCGGTGGGGTCAGGAGGTTGATGGAGTCAGGTGAAAGGTTTTGTAGGGGGCCTAAGGTTCTGAGGATTCCTTGAAGCTCCACCTGGACATCAGGAATGGGATTACCTTGGCAAACTTTGTATGTGGTGTTGTCTGAAAGCTGACGCAGTCACTCAGCCACATACTCCCGACGATCAAGTACCACGGTCGTGGAACCCTTGTCCGCTGGAAGAATGACGATGGACCGGTCAGCCTTCAGATCACGGATAGCCTGGGCTTCAGCAGTGGTGATGTTAGGAGTAGGATTAAGGTTTTTTAAGAAGGATTGAGAGGCAAGGCTGGAATTCAGAAATTCCTGGAAGGTTTGGAGAGGGTGATTTTGAGGAAGAGGAGGTGGGTCCCGCTGTGACGGAGGACGGAACTGTTCCAGGCAGGGTTCAATTTGGATAGTGTCTTCGGGAGTTGGATCATTAGGGGTAGGATTAGGATCATTTTTCTTCATGGCAAAGTGATACTTCCAGCAGAGTGTACGAGTGTAGGACAGTAAATCTTTGACGAGGGCTGTTTGGTTGAATCTGGGAGTGGGGCTGAAGGTGAGGCCTTTGGATAGGACAGAGGTTTCGGATTGGGAGAGAGGTTTGGAGGAAAGGTTAACTACTGAATTAGGGTGTTGTGGTACCAGATTGTGTTGATTGGAATTTTGAGATTTTGGAGGGAGTGGAGCTGGAAGTGGGAGATTGAGTAGATCAGAGAGACTGGGTTTGTGTGCAATGAGAGGAGGTTGAGGTTTGCTGGAAAGGTTGTGAAGGGTGAGTGAGTTGCCTTTCCGGAGGTGGGAAACCAGGGGATTGGATAGTTTTTGAGGTGAAGAGTGGCATGCTGTTCTAATGGTATATGTCTGCTTGTGTCTGTATATGTGTGGATGGATATGTGTGTGTGTGCAAGTGTATACCCGTCCCTTTTTTTCCCCCTAGGGTAAGTCTTTCTGCTCCCGGGATTGGAATGACTCCTTACCCTCTCCCTTAAAACCCAAATCCTTTCGTCTTTCCCACTCCTTCCCTCTTTCCTGACGAGGCAACCGTTGGTTGCGAAAGCTAGAATTTTGTGTGTATGTTTGTGTTTGTTTGTGTGTCTATCGACGTGCCAGCACTTTCGTTTGGTAAGTCACATCATCTTTGTTTTTAGATATACATTTTATAATAATATGTATCTAACAACTAACAGCCAGATCCGAAGACATCAACTAATGTTAACAGATTCTTAAGAGTGTAGTTTTCCTGCCCTGTAACATACAAAAATGCTTAGAGGAAGTAATATTTTAAGGTTTACCTAATTTTATTTGATGTTGGCGAATTCTGTAACGTATCGTATGAAGTTTACACTTCTCTTAGGGGCAGAACATAAATAGCTCAGTCACAGCAGGGTTAGAGGATGTGAGAGGGGGAATGTTTTATTGTTTGTCTTCCAGTACTGACAACTCATAAGCATTCACAACATGTACCAATCAGCTGCTATGATATGATTTTGACAGTGAAGTAATATGGATTTGTTTGCATTGTATTGATGATCTCATATTCAGATTTGGTACTTACTTGTAGGAGGGATACGAAATGAAATGAAGGCTGTCGTAATGCGATGGAAGGAGTTGAAGAAAAACGACATTCAAAACGTTTAGTAAATATTTGTGATTGTGTCTCAATTGCATAATGCATTTAAATGTAAGTAAATTTACTGTTTTTCATTCATCATTCACTCACACAGCAACACAACATTTTCCAGGCTGTTACAGTGTGACAACTTCAGGGAGGCAGCAGTTTGAAACAGAAAAGTCGTCACGTAGTTCTCCGAATGGTGCCAACTTTTAATGATCAGTACTTGTGAAGCAGCAGGCAGCTTATTGTGCGTTTGCTATAGCTGGCCAGTTGTTGTCTCATAACATGTTAATTTATATATTTTTCTAATTAATAATAAGATGGGTACATATTCAGCCTGAGGTGCCACCACAAAAGTGGCCGCAGTGGCTCTTGAGCAGGAAAGTTTGATGTCAGCTGATCTACAGAGGTGAATGCATGCAAAACACTTATGCAACTCAAGTGTGTAGGATGCATACTACATAGAAGTAACAGAAAAGAGCGAAATTATACAAAGAAGGGCAGCACAAGTGGCCACTTAAGAGAGTCCCAGAAGTGCTGAAAAACCTGAACTGACAGATGATTGATGACAGATATCAGGTTTACAATGTTTCAATAACCAGTCTAGATCAGGAATTTAGGAATATATTGTAGCCCCCTGAGCCATTACATCTCAAATCAATACACTTCAAATAAAATTTTACCTCACCGTTTTAGATGTTCCTAAGATTTGGTGTACTCATATTGGGTGCTGAGACTAAGAAAAATACCATATTTCCATTTTTTTTATCTCAAACTGCTTCTGAAATATGGCTGTGCAAAATTTTGCAAAACTGTCCAAAAAAGCAACAACAACCTTTTTAAGAATCATTCTAGGAGCTGTCCTAATTGAGCTAGAGAGCTCAGAAAGGTGTCATTTTTCTACATTTTTTATGCTCTTTCCAGTGATAAACAACACAGCATAGGTTCTAATTAAGAAACTTTTTAAAAATATGAATTGGAGTTTTGATCTAAATTTTTCTCCAAAAAAGTACATAATTTAAAATTTTCAAAGTATTTTCATAAATACTTGGCCCTATTAGAAATCACATGCCAAATATAAAAAATGTGATGTTAAGGGGTTCATTTAAAAAAAATATTCCTGGTGGTTGTTCTCCACTAGTATTCCCAGTTTGACATAATCCACCTTTAGCAAATAGAAATTTAAGTGAAGTACACGGAAAGATCAAAAAATATCAGAAATATAAAATATCATTGTTGTGAAACAAAACCAAGCAGCATATTCTATAATTAAATTCAGTTGATTGCTTAATTTAATTCTGTACGATCTAATCTAAAAGCATGGTAAATTGATAAAACAATAATATTGAATATGGGACTTACGACTACAAATTTAGATAAGGTATGAAAAAAATGTAAGTGTTGATATAATGTTTCTGGTCCAAAGAGGTTAATCGAAACATACACTCCATTTCCACAGAGTTGAGCCATTGTATGCTTGCTGTCGATACAATCATTCAGTGTCTAGAGCCTTTACTTAGAGGATGTGTTCTGTATTGTTTTCTTCTTAGGTGGAAAATTATACTTTAGAATGTTCCTAATCCATTATAGTGCACTATGTTATTGGTATAAAGCAGTTATTATCCCTACATTGAAGTTTGAAAAGGCCATACCGCAACCAGATCCAAAAACTATGAGATCTAGTTAAGTGAACAGTAGACAACATGACAAAAATACATTGTGCCTATTCCACTCGAGAGGATTATGCTGCTTCAGAAATGTTCTTATAAAACCAACTTGAAGAAGTGTTGACAATCAAAGGAACACAGCAATTTCATGCTTTCATTCAATTCAAAATTATAAGTGAAACACTTTTCAAATGATGTGCAGGGTTGCTAGAGAGAGGTAACTGCATCATTGGACAAACTGGAGTTACAAGACATATACTGTGAGGTCACCACTGTGATTGACTAAAACTGGTGGCTTGCGAACAGTTTAGAAAAAAATGAAGAACTTGATGAAGTGAAAGTAACTGTTGTTAATGAATCTGGACCAGCTACATCATTCTCCTATCCTTCACATGCAATGTCCCATAGGTGTCAGTTGTAGTTGTTCTTACAAAAGTGAATCTGTTTACTTTGACTGGGAGAACATACTCTCTTATTGAAAGTGATGTAAGCCAAACACAGTTAATTTTTTTAAAATGTAATCTGTGGAGATCTGAGATAATTTTTTGCGAAACAGCTTTCAATTCAGCACTTAATTTTTCCTCAGTGTAGTGTTAATTTATGTTTTATAGATAGTTATTTGAAACTGTTAGTACCTATTGTGTTACATTTAGCTACATATATAGGTACCTACAGTTAAAAAACAAGCATGTATTTGATAGTTCTGGTCTAAGCATCATGGACCAGAACTATTACATCAAAAAGTACATTTTCTTCATACCTTATTTAAATTTGTAGTTATAGATCCCATGTTCAGTATTTTTGTTCTCCAGTTAGTAGGCTATTAGTTTCAATTGTGAGGCTATTAATGAAAAACAAGGTAAAGAATATTTTTTTTCACAATGAACCCATCATCATCCCATATTTGTATTTTGCCATGTATTGCACAACTAAGTATTTGTGGAAATTTTTTGAAAATTTTTAATTGTGTACTTTCTGGAAAAAATTAAATCAGAAATTCAGCTTGTATTTTTTAATCTTAATTGGAACCTAATATGTGTTGTATATCACTGGAAAAAGCATAAAAAATGATGCAGAATGATACCTTTCCCAGACCACTATCTCAATTAGGACAGCTCCTATAGTGATTTCAAAATAGTCTGTTCACGTTTTTTGGCCAGTTTTTGAAAATTTTACACAGCTGTATTGCAGAAACTGTATGAGATTTAAAAAATGGAAATGGGGTAGTTTTCTTAGTCTCAGCACCCACCAAATTTTAGCAGAATCAAAAATGGTGAGATAAATTTGGTATTTTTATTTCATGTGGAATGCACGACCTCCATCCCCCTCCGCATGTACTGCTCCTGTAGCCAACTTGGAAGTTTAGTTTACACTAATCTCAGTATGCCCAGAAGCACTTTGGCAGTCTGTATACCCACTCCCCACGTGCAAATCGGAATGGGAAGAAGCCCCAATTTGTGGTACTGCGGGAAGCACTATCTGCAGTGCACTGCACAGTAGTTTGCAGAGTATGGATGTAGGTGTTGGTGAAATTAATTGTTGAACTGTAAATTTTTTGTACTGCACAGACATCCAGGGATTGCAGGATCATCCTGGCCTTCAGGATGTCAAATACAGGTGACAGGTGACCACAGAGAACGGCAAATGCCAGGTCCACGACGACGGCAAGGCCAGAGAATGCTCTCGTACGACAAACAACTTTATCGATCGCTCATTCTACACACGAGTCAGCCGGTGCCAGCAGTCGGGAAGTCCCGTAGCAGTGGAATGCGACATTGGCTACGTCTGCTGGCAGACTGCGACATCGGGAGTGCCTGTGGTAGCTGGCTGGAGTGGTCTCGCAGAATTAATGGTGTAAGCTCAGACCGGTACAGAAAGGCAGTCAGTCACACGTACTGTCGGTCAGGCAAAACGCAGCTGGGACATCTAGAGATGGTGGAGTACCACTGATCAGCTGACGTGGAGTGGCTCCCTGGAGTTGGACCCCATTCAGTGCCCAAAAGCATAGAGAACATCAGAGCTATCAGGCCTCGAATCTAGTAGCCGGAGCAATCAGAGAATGTCAGCTCTGAGAGTGCACAGGTGCTGCAGCCAGGGTCAAAGACAGTATCAAAGTCGAGATGCAGCACAACATCGTCGGTGATTGTGACAAAATCCTGGTCTGGCGTCAGGACAGAATGGGCCTCGTGCCTGTTGATAAGAGATGTATCTGTGGTGAAGATACCAGTGATTGTGATCTTCAGCTGTGCAGAGGGCAAAGTAATACTCATCCAGACGACATTACTGTGACAGAAAATACCCACTCAGTTTCATGTAAAACTGCAAAGTGCCGCCCTAGGCATCATATTTGGAGTAGACCAGTCTATTGTAAGGCAACCTGTAGAGTGCTGAATGCTGAGGTAGTAGTACTCTAGTGTCTGCCAATGGATTTTTGTAACTGGCAGCGTACTCGCAGCCCATTCGAGTCAGTGGCGCAACAATACTTGACATGTGTGTCTGAAGGAGTAGACGCTGTTGCCAATCCAAACCTGTACAAAATAAGAAACTTACTGGCAGATTAAAACTGTGTGCTGGATCGAGACTCGAACTCGGGACCTTTGCCTTTCGCTGGCAAGTGCTCTACCGACTGAGCTACCCGAGCGCAACTCACGCCTCTTCCTCACAGCTTTACATCCGCCAGTACCTCGTCTCCTACCTTCCGAAATTTACAGAAGCTCTCCCGCGAACCGTGCAGGACTAGCACTCCTGAAAGAAAGGATATTGAGGAGACGTGGCTTAGCCACAGCCTAGGGGATGTTTCCAGAATGAGATTTCCACTCTGCAGCAGAGTGTGTGCTGATATGAAACTTACTGGCAGATTAAAACTGTGTGCCGGACCGAGACTCGAACTCGGGACCTTTGCCTTTTGCGGGCAAGTGTTCTACCGACTGAGCTACCCGAGCATGACTCACACCCCGTCCCCACAGCTTGGGTAGCTCAGTTGGTAGAGCACTTTCCCGCGAAAGGCAAAGGTCCCGAGTTTGAGTCTCGGTCCGGCACACAGTTTTAATCTGCCAGGAAGTTTCATAATAGCGCACACTCCACTGCAGAGTTAAAATCTCATTCTGTACAAAATACTTCAACATTTATTCACTGGCTGTGAATTCCATAACATCGACCATATTTTGTTATAGGTCTACTACTCAATATGAAAATTTGTGCTGGACTGTGCTCGGAAGTACTTTGTACAGCTTTGAATTGTCAGTAATGTCTGTTGTTCCAGACGTGCAAGTAAGTATTGCGAGCTTAGGCAGGCACATGGCAATCACAACATTGGTCTTGATCCCTCTTTGTCTCATTGTCACTGTTGCAGGTATCCAAGTAATGTTGCAAGCATTAGGTGAGGAATTTAGGGGACTACGATGTAGGATGTAGACAGTGTGACATATGGTGGCTTGGGTCAATCCAGGGAGCATGCAAGGACAGCTGAAGTGGTTAAAGAGACCACTCTCGATAAGCAGGAAATCTGGATTTGAGTTCCGGTCCAGCAGAAATTTTCATATGTCACTAAGGGTAGTACAGTTATACCTAATACAACTGATAACAAGGAATTCGCAGCCAATGAAAAAATTTCAAAATACTTTCTTGAGTTGACAGGGAAGACATTTAGCAGCAGATGATTTCACGAATGGCATCGTATTACAAATACTCACAAGTAAAGATTGTGTGTGAATCTTTCTTCTTCTGAGTAGGAAGATGGTAATGGTGATAAATACATGAGAGATTGGAAACAGCATGAGAAGCGTATGAAAGTTCGTGACAAATTAAAGCTGTGTGCTGGACCAGGATTCAAAACTGGGACCTCATGTTTTGTGGACAGTGCTGCATTGTTCATGAAAAGTAAGATTGTGGCCTAGCATACAGCTTTAATCCGCCAGAAAATCTCAAAAGAACATACATTCGACTGCAACATAGAACTTAATTCTAAGAGCTAGTCTACTTTAGGTGAACTTATTTATTGGGGTTGAGATTAATGTTATTAATACACTTGCAAAGACATGATAAAGAAAAAGGATGGTGTTATTTCATGCCAGTTTTCCATTGTATGACACTGAAAAGATTGTGAAATAAGAAAGGAAATAATAAAAATCTGTAGCAAGCTCCTTAAAGAACATTAACACAGAAGGTGCTGCGACTGGGAACATATTTGATTGAAATGGGATTCCTCAGTGAATTTCACTGCCAAAATGTATCCTGGCGGTCCCCTAGTAAGATTCTCACAGAATAGAAAACTCACTGAAATTGTGCACGAAGATGGTACTGTTCCACAGGTTTTGGGAGGAGACAACAATTTGCAATCCTGAAACTTCAAGAAACATATACACTGTGTCAGTCTGTGAGCCTCCATAATATTCACTGTACTCTTCCTTTCTAGTGAGAATAAATGTTCTACCTATTCATTTTTTTGCTATGTTTCTCTGGCTCTCTTGCTTGTATTGTGGGAGATATCTGCCAAAACTGATACAAGCTTCTGTGCAAGCAGTATTTAAAAAAAATGAATATAATGTGGTTTTTAAGGAAAAAAAGAGTCGTTTAACAGAGCTCGGCCACTGCACAATCTAATCGACAGTCTGTTTTGTGCAGGAACGCGAGATCGTGGCACAGCGTCCAGATATTATCGAGCGTGAAGTAGTGGGGAAGCCCCTGCAGCCGCCACAGCTGAGCGCCCCGTCCTCCGCACCCGCACCCCAGCCCACATCGGCCACGGTCGGGCCCAACGATCCCGACCTGCCCGAGCACTACGACCTAGAGAATGCGAGTTCCATCGCGCCGTCTGATATAGACATAGTGTACCACTACAAAGGGTACCGTGAAGGTGGAAATGTCAGAAAATATCGGGCCACACCTCCTCATCTTCCACCACCGACCGTTGGTAAGAATGTGTAACTGAATACATTTTTTAATGAATACATTACTTAACAGTTATAATAAGTGACTAGAAGGCTCAGAAAATAAGTCAGAGAATTTTCACGCATATATGAACTGCAGTTTGTATCTTTTTCCATGCATTTATATTTTTGTTATCCTACTGCTATCAATTTCAGCACAATGTTCTGACTCATCTAGCTGCTTTTATGTATTTCCATGCTTTTCTCCTTTTTGACTGACAAGAAACCTGCTGCCAGTTAACAGTGAGCAGTGAACTAAATAACAATAGTTTGTGCCACATTTTAACATTTATTCTAGCCACAGGAGCCTCATACCATTTTTACTATCGTACTAAATAATCCTACTCCGAGCTGCAAGTTGTCGATTGTCTCTCGCTAACAAATCTCCTCACACTTTTGACTTCAGTTTTTCTTGATTACAAATATGAGTGTATGATTTCACAGTAGTTAAAAACTCCTAGCTGCTATAAAGAACTGAGATTAATGATAAATTGTATGTATGTGATGCATTTTTACTAGCAAAAGTACATCAGTAAAGCCATAAAATTTTGTTAACACCATTGACCTTTCATAGATCCACAATTAGTGCTCTAATATAACTTCGTCATCAGCTATTTTGTGTAATATGTGCTAGTAACAATAGCTTTTCTGGAGACCTGTAGTGTTAGCACATCTCGAGTAGAGAAGTAGCTCGATTTTCGAGAATAATGACGCCAGTTCCTGTGAGACGAGGCGGGTGGATTTACAAAGCAGCAGTTCTGTCTGCCACAGGGGTGGGCTACCACCACAAGCACTCTGCCAGTGGGAGTGCGGCGGCGCAGCAGCAGCAGCACCGGCACTCGCCCCGTGGCGGTTTTGCACCACCGCAGAGGGATTCCCCGCGCCAGGCGGCTCCCCCGCCCCCAGCTGACAGTTCGCCCGGTGCACCGGGGCCGGGGCCGGGGCCGGGCTCCGTGGCGGCTGGCTCGGGAGCAGGTAAGCTTTGGGCTGAAGTATGTGCGTAGGCACTGTAATCTTCCACCACCTCTCCCTACATTTCAATGGTTATTAGTGGTCTCAGATTTAACTGAGGCATTCAGATGTCATTTGGTTGTATGTGAAGGACTCACATTCGAGGGAACATTAAGACGTGTGACGGTGTGCCCAGTAACGATCCAATGGCCCTGTTTAATTTTTGTGCAGCTCGATTACACTGCACTTTTTAAATTGGGATCGACAGGGTTTGTATTCAGTTAGTTTGATAAACAACACTTGTACTAACTGTTTATTAATCCACAAGTTCGACCTGACAGTACTTCAGTCCTCACTTACCTTCACAATGCTATTTCATCACAACAGAAATTTCCCAACGTATATCACTATAGAGTTTTGATGAAATCCCATATAAGACAATTATTGTCTCACATCAGGCACGTGGGACTGTTAATCTTGAAACACCTGAGCCACTTAAATTTCAAACACATCTTCTTTATGGACTTCGTATTTTGTTATTGCTATCTTTCCTCTGAATTCTATAATTAGTATTTTTTTCATAATGCTTCCTCCCACCAACATTTATCTCACTTTTAATGTACTCAAGTCTTCAAAATAACCCAATTCCCTTCAAGATTTTGCCTACATCCGCTCGTGATACACCTAGTCGCTTACTCTTTCACACTCAGCTCCTAATTATCTGGAGATGATCTATATAGTTACTGCTTTAAATATTTTATGTAATGATGTGCCAGTATATGGAGAATTATTTGTTTGAAATTACGAGGCGTGTTTTTTAGGTAAGTATCGTTTTGAAATTAAAAAAAGACGTGATAAGATATCTCAAGAATTTTATTTTTACGTGAAAGCCTGTACCTTAATCTACGCACTGACGCCATTACAGTCTGATTCTTCCTTGTGTACGTTGTGTACCGAGTGTTTAAAATGCCTCCGATAATCGTGAGTCCCGCCGACTGTGAAGTACGGATTGTTCTAAGATTTCTTAGTGCTAAGGGCCTAAAAGCGATCTATATTGATCTGTGCAGTTTACAGAGAAAACATTATGAGTGATGGAATGGTAAAAAAGTGGGTGAGAGCATTTAAAGATTGCCACACAAATGTGCACGACGAACAACGGATCGGGCGTCCTTCGATCGTTAACAAAAGTTTGGTGCAGGAAGTGGACAATAAGGTGAGCGAAAACAGACGCTTTACGATTTCCTCCTTGCGGGATGACTTTCCTAATGTTTCTTGTAGTGTTTTGTATGGCATTGTGTCCGAGCACTTGAATTACCAAAAATTGTGCGCACGTTGGGTACCGAAAATGTTCACAAAACCAAACATTTAGACAGTGCATTAACTTTCCTTGAGCGATACCACAACAACGGTGATGATTTCTTAAGCCAAATTGTTACGGGCGATGAAACATGGGTGGCCTACGTCATACCAGAATCAAAGCAACAGTCCACGGAAGTTGGGCAAGGGCATCATTTTGCTGCAAGACAATGCCCGTCCGCATGTGACGAATCAGACCAAAGATCTCATCACATCTTTTTGATGTGAAACTCTAGATCATCCTCCGTACAGCCCCGATCTTGCGCCCAGTGACTACCATTTGTTCCTGCACCTGGGTGGTCAGCGTCTTCAAGATGATGACAAAGTCAAAACAGTGGTGATGCAGTGGTTAACAAGTCAGGCGGCAGACTTCTATGAGGAGGGTATTCAAAAACTGGTACAATGTTATGACAAGTGCCTCAATATTGACGGTAATTATGTAGAAAAGTAGATTAAGGTACAGGCTTTCATGTAAAAATAAAATTATTGAGATATCTTAGCACGTATTTTTTTAATTTCAAAATGGTACTTACTTAAAAAACACAGCTCATACTATCTAGCATGTATCAAAAGTCTTTTACTGAAGCCCCATACTTAAACAAGTGATCAGTGAACTTCTCGTTGAAGTCTGTGGTCTATGACTTTATTCCACATTTTGTTTATGTAGGCATTCCTCCTTTCTTTCTATTATGGTTGTATTCTGTAGATATTCCCTTCGATTTTTCTATTTGTTGTAGTGGTATGAGAAGCTATTGTTTCTTGTATAACAAAATCACACATTTTAATGAACAAATCCAAATGTATTACAATGTTTATCAATAGTGGTTTTTTATTTTTCTACTAACAGCTTCTATTGTGTCTGTAGTTGCTTGGCAGCTGCATCTTTCAGAGACATTTAGCTTGCAAAAGGCATTGTGAAAACAGTGGAAAAGACAGTGTTCGTACAGACAGCGCTCTAGTTACACTGAATGTTTCTGGAAATCAGTTTCGGAAGTAACCTCATACTGGAAACTTTCCGTTGTAGATCATGGAGTGTTGTACGGTCGAGTGAGCAGTGACATACACTTCACACCCTTGCATGGTTGCCCCACACTGCTGAGTATCTCCATGAAGCTCTGCAGTTACACTGTTGCCATTACACGTAATTATATTTTGTTGTATTGGAGAATCTTCATATTAGTGTCAATAAACCACCGCATAACCACTGAAAGGCAACCAATAAAATAAGCTGCTCAAAAAATTCAACATTGCAAGGAAACACTGAGTAGATTAGAGCAATAAATTAAGCAGCAGATATCCTAAATTTAAGATTTATTAAAAGTAAATAGTAAGAAAAAGTCTATTTTTAATAGTTGCTAAAATGTGCAAGCTGATGGGATGTGTAGGACAGCATCTTAGCCCAGTGAAGCTAGCACAGACGGTGGAGAGTCATGGGGAAAGGTTTTAGTGCAGGTGTAGATTATAGAAGAAAATTGATGTAGTAAAGATTTAGAGAAAAAGAGATTGTAATAGGATACAAAGAACACCAGAATGAAAAGGACCAATCCAAAGTATGGTGTTTGTATGAAAGCTTTCCGTCCATTCACTAAATGATGTGTGTAAGTTTGTTTTTTTTAGGCGATCGACTCACAATTTTTGCACTTCTGATGTTTGTCTCACTTGCAGAAAATGGTTGATTTCCTACTACTTTATTTCTTAATTTACTTCCTAATTCAATTTTCAAAGGTTATATCATAGTTAGCTCAATGACTTCCCCCATAATATTGTGCCTTACTTAAGATTGATTCTCAGTTTCTAACCCACATCTTTTGGAGAGTTGCTTCCCATCTTAGTTATGTACATCTGCAACACAGAACATTTAATATTCCTGTAACACTGGAATGTGATCTGGAAGTAAGATCTATCAAGTGTGCTGTTTACTGTGTATTCGTACAAAATATATATATAGGCCTCTTCTCAGTGGATGAATGAGAAGAAATCTTTATGTAATTAGTTCGAGTTTATTTTAATTCTGTGTGATTTCCTGCATTTACCTATCATCATTTACACACACACACACACACACACACACACAAAATTGGACAAAGTGGAGTAAATCAAAATCTGACACTACAATCTGAAGTTCACTTGATTTACCAGCCTTTTTTGCACAGGTGGAGGTCCCGTACTCCAGAGCACACCATTAGCTCGCCTTAGCCCATCCTCTGAGCTGTCAGCTCAGCAGGCACCGAGAATCCTGACACTGCAGGACATAAGTGGGAAGCCCCTGCAGTCCGCCTTGCTCGCAACAACATCTTCGTCTGGAGGTGTCGGCAAGGACGTGCTGCACTCCAACAGTGAGCGCTCACTCAATAGTCCCGTGATGAGCCAGCTCTCTGGGCAGAGCTCGTCTGCCAGTCGCAAGGTGAGTCTGCAGCTGCGTATGTTTCAGTCACCTGAGCAAAGATTGATGGGCTCGTTAAAGCCATAGTGCATTCGAAGGCAACAATTTGACATACAGAAACACTTGCGAAACTTGTAACTCACAGAAAAAGTGACCCAGATTAATTGAGCCTGGTACAATGCAGAGAGCAGTAACAATGAACTGGTGATAAGTGATTAGGATTGCAGAAAGATGGCTTACACATAGGTCCAGCCATGATCAGAGAATTGAAAGTTGATGCAAGCTTAGTTTGAGAACTGCATCTGTTTCAGAACAGGAATTTATTAAACTACAATTAACATATGTGTAACAGGCACAGTTTTAGAAGGTTATGTAGAAGGGAAAAGGAAGCGAGGAAGGAAGAGATTCCAGATACTGGATGACATGATGGACGGTACAACATACAGCAGCCTTAAGAAGGAATCAATGGATCGCAGAAAATGGAGAGGCAAAGGACCTGCTAATATAGCAGATAACTGATGATGATGATGATGAACAGGCACTAATAGCAAATAAGCTATACCAACTCGGATTAGCCTGGCCAATGCCAGCAGGAAATTGGTCACAGATATAAACCCTACGAGCCTGTGGTGTGTGAGAAGAGTCATTTAGTTCAGTATAGTTAGATTCTGAAAGTATTTGTATGGAGTGTAGCCATGTATGGAAGTGAAACATGGACGATAACCAGTTTGGACAAGAAGAGAATAGAAGCTTTCGAAATGTGGTGCTACAGAAGAATGCTGAAGATAAGGTGGGTAGATCACGTAACTAATGAGGAGGTGTTGAATAGGATTGGGGAGAAGAGAAGTTTGTGGCACAACTTGACTAGAAGAAGGTATCAGTTGGTAGGACATGTTTTGAGGCATCAAGGGATCACAAATTTAGCATTGGAGGGCAGCGTGGAGGGTAAAAATCGTAGAGGGAGACCAAGAGATCAATACACTAAGCAGATTCAGAAGGATGTAGGTTGCAGTAGGTACTGGGAGATGAAGAAGCTTGCACAGGATAGAGTAGCATGGAGAGCTGCATCAAACCAGTCTCAGGACTGAAGACCACAACAACAACAACAACAGTTAGATTAAACTGCAGGCAGGCACACAACCACAAAGGTACAGAGAGAATGGTCACTTGCATCCACGTCAGTGATTTCACGTGCAGTGTCAACCGCAGGGTCAGGAGAGTGGCCTACAAGTAAGAGCTTTACGTTTTCTGTAGTGTCTGAGTGTGATTCCACACATTCAAATAATGATTCCCATGTAGTACAAAAACAAAGCACTTTACTTCTAGTGCAAATAGGAGTGGAAGTACCGTATTTTCTCAAATCTAAGCCGCACCTGAAAAATGAGACTTGAAATCAAGGAAAAAAAATTTCCCGAATCTAAGCCACACCTGAAATTTGAGACTTTAAATTCAAGGAGAGAGAAAAGTTTTAGGCCGCACCTCCAAATCGAAACAAAGTTGGTCCATTGTTATATGAGACACAATTTAGGTGGAATGAATGACGATACAGCTACAGTAGTTTGGTTCGAGTCGTAAGCTTAGCAGTTAAGCTTTACCAGGTAGCCATTGCTATCGTCAGGCGCTCCGTCCGTATTTATACGGGTACCCTTCCTTTTTTCATGTGCTTCGTCTGGTTTGAATTGATTACTTATTTTTCTTTGATCTGATAAGTGCCGTTCTCTTTGCTATAGGTGTGTTCGTCACTCTAAGCTGAAAATGCATTACCGTACTGTGTCATGCATTGTTTGTCGCATTCTGATAATGGGTGTTTATGGCTTGTCGCCGCTCGCAGCATGGCTTGCTTTTGTGCGCGCTACCGCCACTTACAATTTAAAAAAAAAAAAAAAAAAAAAAGAGAAAGAGAGGAATCGTCTCATTAGCGAAACAGTGGCAAGAGACTGCTACTTGTTGTTACTTCCACTGCTGCTTTCTTTGATAATAATCAACAAGAACCAAATAATAGACTGCGGATGATAGAAGATGTTCTGAAAGAGAGTTTAGCGAAAATTTTTCTCCGTTTGAAAATCTTTGCAGGCGCCTCTTTAGTACGTTATATTCTGCACAGAAATTAGAGTCATCTTAGATTTAAAAATCTAGTCAATTCATTTCTGACTGTATCACTATTAGGCATAAGAATAATACGAATATAAACATGACATGATATGTATATTCTTCTGCGTTTGCTGTTGTCTCACTCTAGTTTTGTAGTTTATTAGGCAGGCAGGATTTAAATAAGATAGCAGCAAACACAAAACAATACATGGCAAAATGTTTGTATTCGTATTATTCTTATGGTGAAGAGAATACTGCGTGTGATTCACAATTCATAAAAGTTCCTATTAGCAACCATCTCTTCTCACAGGTAGGAAAAAATTCAGAACGTAGAGTTGGCCATATTGACAAACATCCCAAACAGTCTTGTCAGATGGATTTTCGTTATACATTGAAATGCTGCTACATTCGAAGATGAACAATACAGAATTTGCAAACATTGGCAAACAATCTAAACAAGAACCCTAAAAAGTTTTGGTCATATGTAAAATCGGTAAGCGGATCTAAATCCCCTATTCAGTCACTCGTTGACCACGATGGCACCGAAACAGAGGACGACCGAAGAAAGGCAGAAATACTGAATTCAGTGTTCCGAAACTGTTTCACTGCGGAAAATCGTAACACGGTCCCTGACTTCAGCCGTCGCACGGACGCCAAAATGGAAAATATTGAAATAAACGATATCGGAATTGAAAAACAACTGCTATCACTTAGTAGCGGAAAAGCATCCGGACCAGACGAGATACCCTTAAGATTCTACAGTGATTATGCTAAAGAACTTGCCCCCTTTCTATCAGCAATTTATCGTAGATCTCTGGAAGAACGTAAAGTACCTAGCGACTGGAAGAAAGCACAGGTCGTTCCCATTTTCAAGAAGGGTCATAAATCAGATGCGAATAATTATAGGCCTATTTCACTTACGTCAATCTGTTGTAGAATAATGGAACATGTTTTGTGTTCTCGTATTATGACGTTCTTAGATAATACAAATCTCCTTCATCATAACCAACATGGATTCCGCAAACAGAGATCATGTGAAACCCAGCTCGCCCTATTTGCCCAAGAAATTCACAGTGCCGTAGACACTGGCGAGCAGATTGATGCCGTATTCCTGGACTTCAGGAAGGCATTTGATACGGTTCCGCACTTACGTTTAGTGAAAAAAATACGTGCTTACGGAATATCGGACCAGGTTTGTGATTGGATTCAGGATTTCCTAGAAGAAAGAACACAACATGTCATTCTTAACGGTTCAAAATCTGCAGATGTAGAGGTAATTTCAGGAGTACCGCAAGGAAGCGTGATAGGACCTTTATTGTTTACAATATACATAAATGACTTAGTTGACAACATCGGTAGCTCCGTGAGGCTATTTGCAGATGACACGGTTGTCTACAAGAAAGTAGCAACATCAGAAGACTCGTACGTACTCCAGGAAGACCTGCAGAGGATTAATGAATGGTGCGACAGCTGGCAGCTTTCCCTAAATGTAGATAAATGTAATATAATGCGCATACATAGGGGCAGAAATCCATTCCAGTACGATTATGCCATAGGTGGTAAATCATTGGAAGCGGTAACGACCGTAAAATACTTAGGAGTTACTATCCGGAGCGATCTGAAGTGGAATGATCACATAAAACAAATAGTGGGAAAAGCAGGCGCCAGGTTGAGATTCATAGGAAGAATTCTAAGAAAATGTGACTCATCGACGAAAGAAGTAGCTTACAAAACGCTTGTTCGTCCGATTCTTGAGTATTGCTCATCAGTATGGGACCCTTACCAGGTTGGATTAATAGAAGAGATAGACATGATCCAGCGAAAAGCAGCGCGATTCGTCATGGGGACATTTAGTCAGCGCGAGAGCGTTACGGAGATGCTGAACAAGCTCCAGTGGCAGACACTTCAAGAAAGGCGTTACGCAATACGGAGAGGTTTATTATCGAAATTACGAGAGAGCACATTCCGGGAAGAGATGGGCAACATATTACTACCGCCCACATATATCTCGCGTAATGATCACAACGAAAAGATCCGAGAAATTAGAGCAAATACGGAGACTTACAAGCAGTCGTTCTTCCCACGCACAATTCGTGAATGGAACAGGGAAGGGGGGATCAGATAGTGGTACAATAAGTACCCTCCGCCACACACCGTAAGGTGGCTCGCGGAGTATAGATGTAGATGTAGATGTTGGATAATGTATGAAAATGCAGAGGTCGAAACTCGGGGCAGAGAAAAAAGCTCGTCTTCCACCTTCTTTTTAAATTTATTTACTGACGCAGAGGTTTTGGCGCCAGTATTTATCTTTGTGCCTACAAAGCATGCCTGTGTGGTGCTACATATATTCGACGGCAGAAGTTAGTTATGGCGGCACCTACCAACATTTTTCAGAACTTCCCCTTGCTTTGCACTCGATTCTAAGCCGCAGGCGGTTTTTTGGATAACAAAAACCGAAAAAAAAGTGCAGCTTAGATTCGAGTAAATATGGTAATTCACAGTAAAATGTCCACGGGGACTCTGGTTCCTACGAATCTGATGGAGACTCAGTACAATCTTCCAGAATTAGGAGCCCCACAACAGCCTCTTAATGAAGTTACATGCATATGGAGTAGGTTGCCAGACATGTGAGAATGTGAGTGGCTCGAAGGCTTCTTAAGTAATAGAATCCAGTAAGTTGTTCTCAGCAGCAGGTGTTCCTCAGAGGCAGTGTGATAGGATCGCTGATATTCTCTGTAAGCATAAATGATCTGACAGACAGGATGAGCAACAATCTGCAGCTGTTTGCTGATGATGCTGTGGCATATGGGAAGGTATCATCTTCGAGTTATAGTAGGAGGTTACAAAGTAATTTAGACAAAATTTCTAGTTGATGTGATGCATGGCACCTAGCTCTAAATGTAGAAAAATGTAAGTTAATGATAGTGAGTAGAAAAAAACTATCCCATAATGTTTGAATACAATATTAGTAATGTGGTGCTTGACACAGACATTTTGATTAAGTATCTAGATGTAATGCTACAAAGCTATAGCAAATGAAACGAGTATGTAAGGACTGTAGCAGGGAAGGCAAACAGTCAATTTTGGTTTATTCAGAGAATTTTAGGAAACTATTGGTCACTTGTAAAGGAGACCACATATACACTCCTGGAAATGGAAAAAAGAACACATTGACACCGGTGTGTCAGACCCACCATACTTGCTCCAGACACTGCGAGAGGGCTGTACAGCAATGATCACACGCACGGCACAGCGGACACACCAGGAACCGCGGTGTTGGCCGTCGAATGGCGCTAGCTGCGCAGCATTTGTGCACCGCCGCCGTCAGTGTCAGCCAGTTTGCCGTGGCATACGGAGCTCCATCGCAGTCTTTAACACTGGTAGCATGCCGCGACAGTGTGGATGTGAACCGTATGTGCAGTTGACGGACTTTGAGCGAGGGCGTATAGTGGGCATGCGGGAGGCCGGGTGGACGTACCGCCGAATTGCTCAACACGTGGGGCGTGAGGTCTCCACAGTACATCGATGTTGTCGCCAGTGGTCGGCGGAAGGTGCACGTGCCCGTCGACCTGGGACCGGACCGCAGCGACACACGGATGCACGCCAAGACCGTAGGATCCTACGCAGTGCCGTAGGGGACCGCACCGCCACTTCCCAGTAAATTAGGGACACTGTTGCTCCTGGGGTATCGGCGAGGACCATTCGCAACCGTCTCCATGAAGCTGGGCTACGTTCCCGCACACCGTTAGGCCGTCTTCCGCTCACGCCCCAACATCGTGCAGCCCGCCTCCAGTGGTGTCATGACAGGCATGAATGGAGGGACGAATGGAGACGTGTCGTCGTCAGCGATGAGAGTCGCTTCTGCCTTGGTGCCAATGATGGTCGTATGCGTGTTTGGCGCCGTGCAGGTGAGCGCCACAATCAGGACTGCATACGACCGAGGCACACAGGGCCAACACCCGGCATCATGGTGTGGGGAGCGATCTCCTACACTGGCCGTACACCGCTGGTGATCGTCGAGGGGACACTGAATAGTGCACGGTACATCCAAACCGTCATCGAACCCATCATTCTACCATTCCTAGACCGGCAAGGGAACTTGCTGTTCCAACTGGACAATGCACGTCCGCATGTATCCCGTGCCACCCAACGTGCTCTAGAAGGTGTAAGTCAACTACGCTGGCCAGCAAGATCTCCGGATCTGTCCCCCATTGAGCATGTTTGGGACTGGATGAAGCGTCGTCTCACGCGGTCTGCACGTCCAGCACGAACGCTGGTCCAACTGAGGCGCGAGGTGGAAATGGCATGGCAAGCCGTTCCACAGGACTACATCCAGCATCTCTACGATCGTCTCCATGGGAGAATAGCAGCCTGCATTGCTGCGAAAGGTGGATATACACTGTACTAGTGCCGACATTGTGCATGCTCTGTTGCCTGTGTCTTTGTGCCTGTGGTTCTGTCAGTGTGATCATGTGATGTATCTGACCCCAGGAATGTGTCAATAAAGTTTCCCCTTCCTGGGACAATGAATTCACGGTGTTCTTATTTCAATTTCCAGGAGTGTAGAACACCAGTGCATCCCATTCTTGGATACTGTTCAAGTGTTTGGGATCCTCACCAAGTTGGATTAAACGAAGACATCGAAGCAATTCAGTGGCAGGCTGCCAAATGTGTTACCAGTAGGTTCGATCAACACACAAATATTACAGAGTTGCTTTAGGAATTCAAATGGGAATTCCTGGAGGGAAAGCATTCTTTTCAAGGAACGCTGTTGAGAAAATTTAGAGAACCAGCATTTCAAGCTGACAACAGAACGATTTTACTGCCACCGATGTACATTTCATGTAAGGACCACAAAGATAAGACAAGAGAAATTAGGACTCGTACGGAAGCATATAGACAGACATTTTTCTGTTTACAAATGGAAGAGAAAAGAAAATAACTATTATTGGTACAAGATACCCTCTGCCACATCGTGGCTTGGGGAGTATGTATGTAGATGAAGATGAAGATGAAGGAGTCTCAAGAAAGTTACAAGCCACTGAGGCTACTAGTTTGTTTGTTGTGATGAACAAGACTTGAAAGAGTAAGGATTTACAGGCTCATTAAAGCCACAATGTATGTTTCAAAGGCAACAATTTGACATACAGAAATAATTGTGAAAGTTGCAACTCACAGAGAATGAGGCCCAAATTATTTCAATCTGGTAGGATGTACAGAACAATTACATTGTACTGGTGATAAGAGATTAGAATTACAGAGGGATGGCATACATGTAGGCCTAGCTGTCATCAGAAAGATGAGAGTTGATATGATCTCATTTTGGGAATTGTGACTGTTTCAAAACTGGAATTCATTAAACTACAAACATGTTTGTAACAGACACTAATAGCAAATAAGCTGTCATATCAGATTAGCCTGTCTGATGCCAGCAGAGAGTTGATCAGAAAGATAAACCCTATGAGTCTGTGGTATGTGAGGAGTCATTTAGTTCAGTATAGCTAGATTAAGGTGCATGCAACCACACATTTACAGAGGTGCAGACAGATTGGCCACTCGCATCCGCGTCAGTGACTTTGTCCTGTAGTGCCGACCACAGGATCAGGAGAGTGGGCTACGAGTATATGCTATTTAAGTCCAGTGAAATGTTGTCTCTGAAGGTGACTGCTTGACACAAGCACAAAATCTAAGATCACTTAGCGTATATTGTCCCAGGAGCACAGTGTCTGTTGAGGCCATGATTGGTAGAGGCATTTCATCTGGTAGTGACTGCTATCTGCTTGTTGTGATGCTGCTCTGTTGATCCTCTAGTATGTGCTGCGTTTGGAACTCTGGACACAGCGCTGTGGCTTCACAGATATAACTGTTTTGCTAGCAGCCAGGTGCCATCTTAAGCACATTGCCTGGCAGACAGACACCTGCCCCACACTCGGCAGGCATGTGATATGCATGCACTGAATTCTGAAGGTTATGATGCTGGTGCTGCTCATTTCTATGGAGTCCTCTGCAGACTAGCTTGTAAACACTAGCTAAGCAGCGTTTGTACACGAATCATTGTGTTTATTTGCATTCAGCACACACTAAGCAGTCCTATAGAGGAAGGAACTGCTGAGCAGGTGGATCCTACCTACTGCTGTTTTGTATTTACTGTACCTTGTAGCCTGTATGAAGGTGAGGAACGACTCTGTGTGTGAGTGTGTGTGTGTGTGTGCGTGCGTGTGTGCGCCCTCACAGAATTTATTGGAAATTTTATTTAGCTCTTTGCCAGCCTCGTGAACTGCCTCTTAACTTTTTGATGACAAATCCTCACAAGACAACATACTTCTAAAATTATGTTGACTACCAACTCTTCTGCATTAGACATTGTTGTTGGCCACCCACAGATTTTATTCAGTTGTATAAAATAAAATAAAAAACTGCCTTCAGTTGCAGGTCATGATATTTATTTCAATGCACGGTGTGGGCTGCAACAATACTGCATGGCCTTTACTTTGGAGTGCTTCTACATCCCCATAATGATGTTCACCAGACTTGGCTCCCAACAACCACATTTTGGTCTTGAACTCAAAGAAGCGGCTGGGTTGATGGATATTCATATCAAATGAGCAAGTTTAATCTGAGATAGTTGCTTCCTTTGCAAGGTTGGAAAAAACTGGATTTACTGATGCTGTTAAAAACTTGGAAAGTTGTTGCACTACATGCATTGATCTTCAAGATGAGTATCTGAGGGGATAGTTTATGAAAAGAGTGGGAAAAACTGTAAAAGCAACCATTACATAGCTTTTCCATGTCCTCAGGCTCATTTTCATATCTGAGCTTTGCCAAAAAAAAGCACTTAGGAGAGAATACACAACAATATTGGCCAACCTGTGGCATTATTTTTAATTCCAGAGAACACTTTGACACAGTTACGCTGAACTGATTCTATCAGTATTGAATGAATGTGTTAGAACATCTGCTGATGCTGTATTGTAACCTCATACAATTCTAAAAATTGTGGAACCTATACAGATCAATTTCCTGAGAAGTAACTACTTCGTTTGTAGTTAATTCCCCAGTTAACTGACATTATTTGTGGAATGTTATATTCATACAAATCAAATGAGATGTACGATTGAAAGAATACAGTATGCTTAAATGAGGTTTGAAAGACCCTCTGTAGCACACCTCAAATTACTCAGACTACATCCACATTCAAACAAATTACATTTATTGATTATTTCATGCAATTTTTCATTGACTTTACATTTTTAATTTTGTGTGTATTGGCATGATAAAAGCTGTGTACATGCTGTAAATTATTTTTCTCAGATATGTTGACTCTGCAATACGTATTTGTGATTTTAATTTAAATTAAACTATATATAATTTTTCTTCACCTTGTTTTTTTTTATTGAGGTTCTGATTGATCAAACTTTTTATCTGTTGATGACTTCAACCATCTTAAAAATCTGTGAGTGAGCAGAGCACAAATGCTCAGGGTCTGTGAGTCACTAATGACTGAATGACATGCAATCAGGCAGAGTTCTGGTTTGTGGAATATTGTTTATGCCAGCTTGTGCTATCATCCAAGATTTCAAGTTTGTTTTGTTTGCATATGATACAAAAATTGCAATAAATAGTAAATCAAGTGTAGCCTTAGAGAGGTTGGCTAATAAATCTTCATGGACATTAATAAGTAGTTCCTAGCCAGTTCTCTGTCACTAAACCTTGAGAAAACATTCTATATGCAGTCAGAATGGTAAAAGGTGTCGTGCCAGTATATGGCTAAAATGTGATGACAAGCAGATAGAAGAAGTTGGAGGTGTTAAATTCTTGAGATTACAGCTTGATAATAAATTTAATTAGGGGGGAGCACACCACAGAACTGCTGAAGCACCTATACAAATCTCTGTCTGCTAGCTAAAAAAATCTAGTGTACAGTGCTTACTTTCGTTCCATAATGTCATGTACGGAATTATTTTGTAGGGTAACTGATCAAGCCAAGCTAAAGTTTTCTGAGACAAAAAATGTGCAATACATTTGAATTATTTGTGGTTTGAACTCAAGAACATCCTGCAGAGGGCTGTTTAAAGAAATGGAGATGCCAACTACTGCTTTCCAATGTATATTTATTCCTTAGTGAAATTTGTCATTAAAAATATTTCTTTTTTCAAACCAACAGCCCAGTTCATGGAATCAATACTAGAAATTAAGAATAAGTTTTACAAAGATTTAAAGTCACAATTATTCAGAAAGGTGTCCACTATTCAGCAATACACATTTTCAATAACATGTCAACAGTCATAAAAAGTGTGACTAATAATGAAGTTCAGTTTGAGAAGAATCTAAAGAATTTATTGGTGACCAACTCCTTCTACTCCATTGATGAATTTCTTAGCAGAACCAGTTGATGCATGTAAGGTACTAGTAATATCACATAATATGAATATCACGTACAATCTGACTTCTGTACAAATTTTATGCAGTAATGCAACCAATGCAAATAAGTTCTGTAAAATGTTTTTTATTTGATGATGTGTGGCTACAACAGCCTAATAATAATCTTATGCACCTAAGTGTATTGAACATGTAATATTTGGTGGCAAGTCTGATATCCTTATAATTGTGCAACTTCATTTGAGATCTGTGGAAGGTAAATTAGCATATCCATTCTTATTTTGCAATATTTATTTTGTATTCTTGTTTTCTGACATGTTCCACATACCAGGGATCTCTTCACTGTGGATCAGTTGGGAAGAAAACTAAATCTAATCTGACCTACCTGTATTTTATTTGTATGCGGTATAGGTATGAATCGATCTAGGCCCCTTGCAAAATTCTTTGGCAGTAGTGATGTAAAACGGCATGGATTACAAGCGAGAATGTATGAAACAAAGCTCTCACAAGTCATCAAAATGTCCAAGATCTCTAGGACAGCTGACTGGTCAAGAGGCTAATCTCTTATAATAGTTGCACATCTACAGAGAAGAATTCCATTGTAAAGATGCTAGCAATCACTGATGGACAAACAGAAAATCAGATCATAAATTATTGTTTACGAGTGATCTGTAAGACCAAACCCTCGTTACCTTACAGACTTCTTTATGGCCACAGACACCTCTGTGACTTAAAATTCAAAATTTATGGTGAAACATACACTATATTATCTTTTACCTGCAGTCTCCACTATGTTAAACATTCCTGTGACCCCGTGCTCAAATTCTATTTTTTCTCAAATCTTGTTATAATTGCCACACTACAGATAAATAAATAAATAACCTTAGCTGTGAAACATAAAGTGCTATGTATGGTCTTAGAGTTCTCAGTGTCGAGGGTATTAGTGTCCTTTGAAACAGAGGGTCGTGTCCACAGGTTTCAGCAGTGGTCGGAGGCAGCGGAGTTGTCGGGACGGGTGCCGGCTCGGTAGGATCTGGGGCAGTCGTGTCCGGTGGAGGTCCCGTGCCGGAGGTTGGGCTCACAGCTGAAGAAATCGAACGCCTCAATTCGCGACCTCGTACCTCCAGCTTGGTGTCGACGTTAGATGCCGTTTCGAGCTCCAGTGAAGCTGCCCGAGGGCCATCAGGACCTGGAGGAGTTGGTGGCGCCACACCTCTTCATCGGTATGTGGGTCTGCTATTTAAAATAGTATGGCATGCTTTCTTAGCATATGGAAAACAATCTTTCATTTTGTTTAGTTTCAATTGTAATAATTAGTTTATCCAATTACATCTGTGTATCCTGGTAAAAGGTGGGTAAGTGGCTTACTAGTAGCAATCCTAGTAGAGATGGCATTTAATTGCCGTTTTGTAATCTGTGAACCAGTTTCCCAAGCCAGTTACATCTATGTCATCACTTTGCGATATATTATTATTTCATTTCACATTGCACTCATTCATTCATTCATTCATTCATCGTGTTCCATAGCATCCTTCAAGAAGGAAAACTTTCAGTGATGTAGAACAAGTTAAGGTATGCATTAACACGAGACAAAGATGTCATAGAAACTTAAATTTGTATACTACATTAACAATAAACTAAACTATATACCACATTAACAATAAACTATCACTATACTACCTATGACTATGTTGTTGTTGTTGTTGTTGTTGTGGTCTTCAGTCCCGAGACTGGTTTGATGCAGCTCTCCATGCTACTCTATCCTGTGCTAGCTTCTTCATCTCCCAGTACCTACTGCAACCTACATCCTTCTGAATCTGCTTAGTGTAATCATCTCTTGGTCTCCCCCTACGATTTTTATCCTCCACGCTGCCCTCCAATGCTAAATTTGTGATCCCTTGATGCCTCAGAACATGTCCTACCAACCGATCCCTTCTTCTGGTCAAGTTGTGCCACAAACTTCTTTTCTCCCCAATCCTATTCAATACTTCCTCATTAGTTATGTGATCTACCCATCTAATCTTCAGCATTCTTCTGTAGCACCACATTTCGAAAGCTTCTATTCTCTTCTTGTCCAAACTATTAACCGTCCATGTTTCACATCCATACATGGCTACACTCCATACAAATACTTTCAGAAATGACTTCCTGACACTTAAATCTATACTCGATGTTAACAAATTTCTCTTCTTCAGA
Organism: Schistocerca nitens; assembly: GCF_023898315.1. Classification (NCBI taxonomy): domain Eukaryota; kingdom Metazoa; phylum Arthropoda; class Insecta; order Orthoptera; family Acrididae; genus Schistocerca; species Schistocerca nitens. The sequence continues at coordinate 633,595,252 of NC_064620.1, read as the reverse complement.
AACGCTTTCCTTCCCATTGCCGGTGTACATTTTATATCCTCTCTACTTCGACCATCATCAGTTATTTTGCTCCCCAAATAGCAAAACTCCTTTACTACTTTAAGTGTCTCATTTCCTAAGCTAATACCCTCAACATCTCCCAACTTAATTCGACTACATTCCATTATCCTCGTTTTGCTTTTGTTGATGTTCATCTTATATCCTCCCTTCAAGACACCATCCATTCCGTTCAACTGCTCTTCCAAGTCCTTTGCTGTCTCTGACAGAATTACAATGTCATCGGCGAACCTCAAAGCTTTTATTTATTCTCCATGGATTTTAATACCTACTCCAGATTTTTCTTTTGTTTTATTTACTGCTTGCCCAATATACAGATTGAATAGCATCGGGGAGAAGCTAGAACCCTTTCTCATTCCCTTCCCAACCACTGCTTCCCTTTCATGCCCCTCGACTCTTATAACTGCCATCTGCTTTCTGTACAAATTGTAAATAGCCTTTCGCTCCCTGTATTTTACCCCTGCCACCTTTAGAATTTGAAAGAGAGTATTCCAGTCAACATTGTCAAAAGCTTTCTCTTAAGTCTACAAATGCTAGAAACATAGGTTTGCCTTTCCTTAATCTTTCTTCTAAGATAAGTCGTAAGGTCAGTATTGCCTCACGTGTTCCAGTATTTCTACGGAATCCAAACTGATCTTCCCCGAGGTCGGCTTCTACTAGTTTTTCCATTCGTCTGTAAAGAATTCGTGTTAGTATTTTGCAGCTGTGGCTTATTAAACTGATTGTTTGGTAATTTTCACATCTGTCAACACCTGCTTTCTTTGGGATTGGAATTATTATATTCTTCTTGAAGTCTGAGGGTATTTCGCCTGTTTCATACATCTTGCTCACCAGATGGTAGAGTTTTGTCAGGACTGGCTCTCCCAAGGCCGTCAGTAGTTCCAATGGAATGTTGTCTACTCCGGGGGCCTTGTTTCGACTCAGATCTTTCAGTGCTCAGTCAAACTCTTCCCGCAGTATCGTATCTTCCATTTCCATAATATTGTCCTCAAGTACATCGCCCTTGTATAGACCCTCTATATACTCCTTCCACCTTTCTGCTTTCCCTTCTTTGCTTAGAACTGGGTTTCCATCTGAGCTCTTGATGTTCATACAAGTGTTTCTCTTATCTCCAAAGGTCTCTTTAATTTTCCTGTGGGCTGTATCTATCTTACCCCTAGTGAGATAAGCCTCTACATCCTTACATTTGTCCTCTAGCCATCCCTGCTTAGCCATTTTGCACTTCCTGTCGATCTCATTTTTGAGACGTTTGCATTCCTTTTTGCCTGCTTCATTTACTGCATTTTTATATTTTCTCCTTTCATCAATTAAATTCAATATTTCTTCTGTTACCCAAGGATTTCTACTAGCCCTCGTCTTTTTACCTACTTGATCCTCTGCTGCCTTCACTACTTCATCCCTCAAAGCTACCCATTCTTCTTCTACTGTATTTCTTTCCCCCATTTCTGTCAATTGTTCTCTTATGCTCTCCCTTAGACTCTGTACAACCTCTGGTTCTTTCAGTTTATCCAGGTCCCATCTCCTTAAATTCCCACCTTTTTGCAGTTTCTTCAGTTTTAATCTACAGGTCATAACCAATAGATTGTGGTCAGAGTCCACATCTGCCCCTGGAAATGTCTTACATTTTAAAACCTGGTTCCTAAATCTCTGTCTTTCCATTATATAATCTATCTGATACCTTTTAGTATCTCCAGGGTTCTTCCATGTATACAACCTTCTATCATGATTCTTAAACCAAGTGTTAGCTATGATTAAATTATGCTCTGTGCAAAATTCTACCAGGCGGCTTCCTCTTTCATTTCTTAGCCCCAATCCATATTCACCTACTACGTTTCCTTCTCTCCCTTTTCCCACACTCGAATTCCAGTCACCCATGACTATTAAATTTTTGTCTCCCTTCACTATCTGAATAATTTCTTTTATTTCATCATACATTTCTTCAATTTCTTCGTCATCTGCAGAGCTAGTTGGCATATAAACTTGTACTACTGTAGTAGGTGTGGGCTTCGTACCTATCTTGGCCACAATAATGCGTTCACTATGCCTTTTGTAGCAGCTTACCCGCATTCCTATTTTCCTATTCATTATTAAACCTACTCCTGCATTACCCCTATTTGACTTTGTGTTTATAACCCTGTAGTCACCTGACCAGAAGTCTTGTTCCTCCTGCCACCGAACTTCACTAATTCCCAATATATCTAACTTTAACCTATCCATTTCCCTTTTTAAATTTTCTAACCTACCTGCCCGATTAAGGGATCTGACATTCCACGCTCCGATCCATAGAACGCCAGTTTTCTTTCTCCTGATAACGACATCCTCTTGAGTAGTTCCCGCCCGTAGATCCGAATGGGGGACTATTTTACCTCCGGAATATTTTACCCTAGAGGACGCCATCATCATTTAATCATACAGTAAAGCTGCATGCCCTCGGGAAAAATTACGGCCGTAGTTTCCCCTTGCTTTCAGCCGTTCGCAGTACCAGCACAGCAAGGCCGTTTAGGTTATTGTTACAAGGCCATATCAGTCAATCATCCAGACTGTTGCCCTTGCAACTACTGAAAAGGCTGCTGCCCCTCTTCAGGAACCACACATTTGTCTGGCCTCTCAACAGATACCCCTCCATTGTGGTTGTACCTACGGTACGGCTATCTGTATCGCTGAGGCACGCAAGCCTCCCCACCAACGGCAAGGTCCATGGTTCATGGGGGGACTTATGACTATAGACCATCTAAATTTAATCAAGTAAATCAGTAAGGAAGCTGATTCGTTGGAGAGAAAAAAAAAACTACTGCGTGCTCAGTTTTATTATACAGCTGCTAATTATCTGCTTAATATTTACTTGATTACAATTGTATTTTTCAAATGAAAATCTTGTACATGTATAAATACTTTATGAACATAATAGAGGGAAACATTCCACGTGGGAAAAATACATCTAAAAACAAAGATGATGTGACTTACGAAACGAAGCGCTGGCAGGTCGATAGACACACAAAGTAACTCAAAACAAACACACAAAATTCAAGCTTTCGCAACAAACTGTTGCCTCATCAGGAAAGAGGGGAAGGAGAGGGAAAGACGAAAGGATGTGGGTTTTAAGGGAGAGGGTAAGGAGTCACTCCAATCCCGGGAGCGGAAAGACTTACCTTAGGGGGAAAAAAGGACAGGTATACACTCGCGCGCACACACACACACACACGTATCCATCCACACATATACAGACACAAGCAGACATATTTCAAGACAAAGAGTTTGGCCCAAACTCTTTGTCTTGAAATATGTCTGCTTGTGTCTGTATATGTGTGGATGGATATGTGTGTGTGTGCGAGTGTATACCTGTCCTTTTTTCCCCCTAAGGTAAGTCTTTCCACTCCCGGGATTGGAGTGACTCCTTACCTTCTCCCTTAAAACCCACATCCTTTTGTCTTTCCCTCTCCTTCCCCTCTTTCCTGATGAGGCAACAGTTTGTTGCGAAAGCTTGAATTTTGTGTGTTTGTTTGAGTTAGTTTGTGTGTCTATCGACCTGCCAGCGCTTCGTTTGGTAAGTCACATCATCTTTGTTTTTAGATATATAAATACTTTATTGTATTTATAGTATGAGGGGCATTCAATAAGTAATGCAACACATTATTTTCTTGGCCACTTTCAGTTGAAAAAATGCAGAATTTGTTGTGAAACATCATGTAGCCTTCAAAAGGGCATCCGTAATGGAAGCATTCCAAGCAGAGAGCTGCCCTTGAGTCTTTTTTTGACGGAAACCAGAGCATCACTGACACTCATAGGCACTTGGAGAATGTCTCTGCAGACCTGGCAGCGAATAAAAACACCAGATGTAACTGAAAACTTTAGAGGAAATCCCAGTTCACTAGCATGTAATATATTCCCTAATCATACTGTTGTCATTGGAGGAGACTAATCATCAAACAATCAGTTGAGATAAAATTTTGGAACTGGTGGGCAGGATGTAACATCCTGAGAAAAAATACTAAATGCCTTCTGTGGAACCTTCCTTGAACAGATAGTTAGGAAGCCCATTCATGATGGAAATATATTGAATGTAATGGCAACAAATAGACATGACCTTTCTGATGATGCCCATGTTGAAACTGATATTAGTGATGATGCAGAAGCATAGCAACAATGATTATTAAAATACAGAGGACAACTAAGACAAGTAGAAAGGTTTATAAGTTCAACAAACTAGACAAAGAGGCAGTAATGTCAGAGGTCAGTGACAACAGAATAGAACAGAACTTAAAACATGTAGCTTTGGACAGAAGCATGTAGAAGAGCTGTGGCCCAAGTTTAGAAGAGTAGTTGACGTGCACCAGGTAGATATGTACGTAGTACTACAGTTCATGATGCGAAGTACGCTTTATGGTACTCGCTTACTGTGACGCATTGGCCTACTCGCTTACTGCGGAGCATTGACCTATTTAAATGTCACATCACTACAAATATGGTTGACATAGATTTTAGTGTCATTGACAAGCAGCTAAAATTGCTAAAATGGAACACTGCTTCAGGAAACCCCTATCATATTCCTTATAGAATTTATGCGAGTTGGCCCAGCTTTTAACCACATTATACAATACCTAAACACTGAGCCCTGTGGTTGAGAGAAACTGCAGATCTCACCCATCTACAAGAAGTGTAGTAGTGATTTTCTGTAAAACTAGCATCCATTATCTGTGACATACAGCTGTTGCAGAATCTTAGAACATAATCTTAGCTCAAACATAATAAAATATCTGAAACAGAATGACCTCCACCATACCAAGCAGCATGTATTTCAAAATCATCGGCTGTGCAAAACTCAGCTAGTGATTTTCTCACATGACATTGTGGAAGCCGTGGATCTAGGCAGTCAGCTATATGCAACATTTCTTGACCTCCAAAAAACATGGGATTCAATACTATACCTACGGTTATTAATGAAACTATGATCATATGAAGTATCAGGTGAAATTTGTTACTGAATTGCGGATTTCTTAGTAGGAATGCCTCATCATTTTTGTTTGGATGAAGAGTCTTTGCCAGATGTATAAGTAACTTCACGTGTGTCCCAGGGAAGTGTACTAGGAGATCCTTGCTGTAAGTGTTGTATGTTAATGACCTGGCAAACAATTATTGACAGTAGACTCAGTCTGTTTGCAGATGATGCAGTTATCTTTAATGCAGTACTGTCTGAAAAACATTGCACAAATATTTACACAGATCTTGATAAGATTTCAAAGTGATAAAAAGATTGTAAGTTGCTTTAAATGTTGAGTCATGGTTAGAATCAGTCAACTCATACAGACATCTGGGTGAAAACAATTTGTGGATAGATGAAATGGAATGATCACTAAGTCTCAGTTGTTGGTATAGCAAGTGGTAAACTGTGATTCATCAGTAGGATTCAAGAAAATGAAATTCTACCAAGGAAATTTCTAAATATACTCTTGTCAAAGCCAGCCTGAAATATTGACCACATTTATGGGACCCTTTATAAATAGGACTAACAAGGATATTGAAGCTATAGAAGAATGAGCAGCAGGAGTTGTCACAGTTAGTTTGATCAGCAGGAATGTGCCAAAGAAGTACTAAAATATCTTGAGTCATCAACAGAATTTTACACTTTTATCTGGTATATTCCGCTTATTCAGATATTGTATGTATCTGATGGCCATAAATTTCTGTTTATGTGAAAGACAGTTAACAAGTATCCTGATCCTAAAATAAAAACCTGAACTGGCAGATTATAGATGTCTACTAACCCATTAAAGTCTTCTTAGAAAGTTCCAAGAACCAGAATTAAGTGAGGAATATAGATATTTACAGTGCAAACAAAAGACTGTAAGCAGTCGTCACAATGTTAAGTATATTTTGATGTATTCCTCATCCGAAGTATCACTTGCCTTTATATAATCATTAATTTTCTCAAACGTCTGTGTAAGTCATTTTACTTTAACCATTTTTCTAGTTATTCTGTGATCTTTATACCAATATCATGATTCATCAACAGAATTTTACACTTACTTTTAATCTGATATATTCATGCTCGTCCGTGTATGGTGTTTATCTGGTGGCCTTAAATTTCTGTTTTCATGAGAAGAAGTTAACAACTATCATGGTCCTAAAATATATTCTTTGCTAGCTATCTTTTTTGAACATATTATTAGCTTTTTGACTTACTTATTGACAATATGTATACATTTTAATTGTACTATATAAACACTCGTGTATCTCAGGCATATGAGTGTCAGAAACTCTGATCTTGGATTGGCAATGTGATTTACATTTTAATGATACTTATCTAGTACCAGTGCTGGTTATTAGTGTTACAACACATGCTGCAAGTCCTTTCTCTGAAGTGAGCCAGTGAACGCTGCTGATTACTATTGACACTCTCAAACAAATCCGAACATTTATTTACTGTCATTTTGCTGAAAGGAAAACATTACCTGTTGCTCTGGAGATAAATTGTGATTCTGGAGATAAATATGTGCGAACATTTCTTCAAATGTTACCATATTTCCTCATATGTTAAACACGTGGTGTACTCTTAGTTCCACTGCACCTCTCCTTTATCCTTTCCTGGTTGTTAGTGTTACAACACATACTAGAAATTTTTCTCTGTGGTGAGCCAGTGAGTCCTCCTGATTCTGTCTACACTCTCAAACAAATCTGAACATTTGTTAGCTGTGATTTTGAAGATGAGAAAATATTACCTGTGGTTTTGGAGGTCTTCCACAATACTCATTGTTCTTTGGTCTATAAAACTGCTAATATAATACTGTTTGTATTTTTGTCATCAAGTGAAATATCATCAAGAAGGGAGTAGTATTGTATGGTTGTACAAGAGAATATTTTGAGATGTATTCCAAGTAATCTTAAAGAACATTCTTATCTTCAGATAGAGCAAAAAGCAGTGCATTTTTGGTAGAATAATGTAGTAGCAACCCATTGTACATGTTAAATTTAAAAGGTTTTGTTGATACGGGAAGTTTATCTGTAATGTTCTATGCCGTAAATAAATGTTGAGTAGACTTTTTTATGTAGATTTAAGCAAAGTCATTAGATACACTTATCTAAAGATAAAAAACATTTGCTCCTTGTGCAAACAGGAAAGAGCCACTTCATCTGCATCACGGAGTGGCCGGGGCTGTGAATGGTGGAGGAGGTCCCGGTGTAGTGGGATCCCCTACGCAGCACGGGTGCAACACTGATGACAACGCCAGCTCTACGACGACAGATGAGAGCGGCAATGACTCATTCACTTGTTCAGAGTTCGAGTACGACAATACAAATGATAAGACACGAGGAGCGGGAGAGGTAATGCACTCCATTCACTTATTCTCCAAACAGCTGCTGAAAATGACTAAATATTCTTCCCAGAATGTTGCTCTTATTTCAAGTTATTTAATGAAGACAGACATACCTATTAATTATCCTCAAAGTATTTTTATGTCTGTATTAAAAATGTTACATATCCTAAGTAGAGTGAGGATCTCTTTCCAGCAGGGAGAAGTACATCACAAACAACAATAGTCAGGGTAATTGTTGATTGCTGGTACAACAGTCATGTCTGGCAGTTTTCTGCACTTTTAAGGTAACGTCACTTCAGACATACGTCACACAGATGCAGAATCAGCAGTGGCATTGTATGTAGTCTTGTCATTGGCTGTTCACCGTACTGTATGAGTTGTGACAACAGCTTTGTAGGCTAAAGAGAAAAGTGACAGGATTATATATCAGAATATTCTAAAACTTGGAAAATGAAGTAGAACACAGTCAGAACAACATTATGATTAAAATTGTGCTAAATGTAAAGAAATGTGTTTTCCTTTATAAAAGAAATTTAGCTTCCTCTGTCATGTACAGATCTCCCCCAAATTAAATGAAAACATGTTGGCTGTGTTTGTGTGGCATTCTACAAAGGCTGTTCCAAAAGTAAATTCTGATGCTGTCTGGTGTGTGGAGGATAGGGGATAATGGTTTGAGTGTGGCTTTGTCACATGGCTAAGTACAAGTCTGGCAGAGCTGTGGAAAGTTATTGAACTGTTATTAATGCAGTAACTGTAAATTAAAATGGCCACTATCGTCAAAAATCATGCCACCTGAAATACGTGTTGTAACCCCTTTACTGTGTGCTAAAAATGTGAAAGCTACAGACATTCCTAGTGAACTTTGTGCATACAGAGGAAACAGTACGATTGATATTGCTGCAAGAAAATGCTGCTGCTTGTTTCGGAAATGTCAGACAAATGTCATTGGTGAAAAAAGAAGTGGACAGATGAACTTGTTGCATTGGTCAATGACAGAATCAGAGAAACTTGTCAGTTGACTATTACAGTATTATTAGTCAGTTTCCCTCAGATATTGCAGACAGTGTTGTACAAACTTGTGATTGATAAGCCTGGTTACCACAAATTTTGTGCATGATGGGTCCCAGAGCTTCAGTCTGTCCCCAAAACAAAGAGGTTGGGAGCCTCACTAATGGTTCTGATGTGGAGTGATACAGAATGAGATGAATTCTTCACTCACATTGTGACACGGGATGAAACATGAGTTGCATATGTCACTGTGGAGACAAAAAACAAGTCATTGGAGTGGGGCTAGAATAGCTTACCACATTAGGCTTCAAAATCATTTTAAGCACAAAGCTGATGACAACTGTTTTTGGGGAGAAAGGAAGCACTCCATGTTGATTTTACAGAAAGCGGTCCAAATTAAAATTTGAAATTGTTTATGAAATCATAAACAAGCTAGGAAGATCCATTCGAAGCAAAAGGCATAGGATGTTGGGCTAGTGGTGTTTTTGTACACGATAACGGTAGACCACATACTGCTGCAAACACACACACAAACTTAGCCTTACACTTTCAACTGGAAATTGTAGTTTATTCTCCATCAAGCCCTTATTTTTTGCCCATTGATTTTCATCTTTTTCCAAAGGGGAAAAAATGGCAAGGGTCAGAGAGGTTTGGAATTAATGACTAGTTAAAAGAGAGTGTCGAAGTGGAGCTTAACTAGCAGGCAGCAGACTTCTACGATGAGGTCATTGAGAAACTCTTTCCTCAGTATTGAAGATTCCTCAATATAGGAGGTAATTTTATGTTGTAGTTTTAACAAATCAAACAATAGAAAATTCAGGATGAAATAACAATATGAATTAAGATTGGCTGCTGCTCATCACATAGAGGTTTCTTTAGCTATCATACAAAATCTTTCATCAAGTGAAGAAAAAAAAAAAAAACACACACACACACACACATATACATACACACAACCACTGTTGTCTCCAGCCACTGTGCCTCCACTGGGGGCTAGTACCTGACCTCCACCTGCCTCTGTTGCCTTCCCTGCTCCCAATCTAGCCTAACACACACATGCTATCCCCTCTCTCCCCATCTCACCTGCATAGTCCTTTCCACTTCTGTACTTCTCTCATCCTGTCCCCCACCCTCCCTTCAGCACACTTCTACTGATGCTTCATCAAACAATCCACCATCCTATCCGTACTCCTGTATCCCTTCCCCTCCCATTGCAACATGTCTTCTGTACCCTGTTACCTATCTCCCAGATAGCATCCCAGAGTCCCCAGAGAGCATCCCAGAGTGTCCCAGTGAACTAAAACACCAAGAAGAATCGCTTCTCGGCTTTTGGCAAGATCAATGTGTAGTAGTGTATATTAAACAATTAAATAAATATAAAAATAAACCACCCACCTTCCCAGGAGTCGGAACTCCTGCAGAAATACAGAAACGTATGATTATAATCATTAATAATCAATGAGAACGCTGCATGGCTGTGTAAGACATGCAGTTGCCTCGTTCTCAATTAAATGCAGCAGCTTCGTACTATAAAGCAACTACAAATCATCGAAACATGCCGTAGCTGCCTGCGAGTACTGATAAGAGCCGCGCCATACGTCACACTTCCTGCAGATACTGAGAAACTGGCTGGGTGTGGCAGGAAGTAGCGCCCCGATAAACCGCAATGGCGGCACCGGATGCGGAGCAATTCTGCGGATCCCGCCGGCGGCTCGTGCGGCGGCTAAGTCCCGTTCGAGGTCACCCGCCTTACGTAGCTGCAGCGACTAAATAAACACAGCCGTGCATGGCTCTCTGGGCCACCAGAAACTAGAGCAGCATTCGTTATCCACCACCTCCTGCACCACCATCGCCACAGCTACCCGAGATCATCACATCTGCAGTGATGAGCAGCCCCTCTCCAAACGTGCCGTGAGTCTCATTGGGGCCTTCCCAGGCTGCAGTTATCCTCCCAACATTGTCCTCCAGAACAGATGTCTCATGTCTCGTCCACCTCAGTCACCGTCCTCCACGTGACTGCCGACTGTCACAAATGAGCATACCCCTCCTGACTGAGTACTACCCAGGAACTGCAGCATACAAGTCACATTCCCCACCAGGATCTCTACTACCTCTCGTCATGCCCTAAAATGGGAAGTATCCCTCCCACTATCCTCTCCCGTAGCGATAGTTCGGCAGCCACCTGACCTACGCAGTATCCTTATCTGCCCCTATTTCATCCCTGCTCTCAAACTGTAGCCCTGTGGCTCGTATCCCTGCAAAACACGTAGCTGCAACGTCTCTTCCGTGCATCCTCCCACCCCTACCTGCTCCTGTCCTGCCACAGGCATTTTTGAATCCCATGAAAGGTAGGGCAACCTGCGAAGCAAGCTGTGTAGTCTACTGAGCTATCTGCAGTCACTGTGCACTATTTTACACAGGCATAGTCACTGAGAAGCTGCATGTCTGCACCAGTGGTCACTGCCGAGGTATGCCCAACAGAGATCTGGACCACCCCTTGCCAAACAAACCGTGTGATAAGATGGGTTTGATTTTAGTGCGTGCTGCACAACCTGTGCCGTCTGGATTCTTCCCGTGAACACCAGCTTTTCTGAACTGCACAGGTGGGAACTCTCCCTGAAACAGATCCTTCATTTCTGCAACAAACACCCCTGGCCTCAACCTTTGCTGTTACTGTTCTCTGTGTGCCTCTATGCACTGTCAGCTCCCCCTCCAGCACTGCATATGCCTTCTATCCCCAGCATATTTGCCTAAACCTTTCCCTTTCTCAGCTTCTCTCCTCTCCCCCCATCCCCTCCCAGCTCCTCCTGATACTGTAACCGACAACCTACTATCCTGTCCCCGTCACATCCCTGCATGCTCCCACGGGCAGCACTACAGCGTATTTTTCCACCCCTATCTCTTCCCACCTGACCCCTCTTACGGGGTCTTTTAAAAGTGATCGTCTATACTCAGAGATATGACAGAAATGATCATTCAAAACAAAGAAGTCAAGTAAGCATGGGCTCTAAAACGTATACGAGATATTCTCGATCTTCCATTTCGTGAAACAAATCTCTTCTTCTGCAAGTTCGTTGCTTTCCATATTTTGGGAAATGGTAGTATGGACCAAAACAATGAAAAAGTGTTCAGTAAACATGTACTCTAAAATGCATACCTTAAAAGTTATGAGCACTTGTTCATTAGAAGAGTTGTGTTACAAAGTACCAAAGATGAACAGGTGCTCATAGCTGGTAAGGTATGCATTTTAGAGCACATGTTTACTGTTCTTTTTTTTTTCTTGTTTTGGTCCATATCACTTCCCAAAATATGGAAAGCAAAGAGCTTGCAATAGACGAGATTTGCTTCACACTCTCAAAGATGAGGAACTGCTCATAGCTCTTAAGATATGCATTTTAGAGCCCATGTTTACTTGACGTTTTTGTTTCAAATGATCATTCCTGTCATATCCATGAGTATTGACCATCACTTCTGAAACACCGTGTACAATAAAAAAAAAAACCTCTTAATGTACTAGTGTTTTTTAATAAATTAACAGAACTTACATTCCAAATAACCATCTTATAAGGCACATTCAGATAACCTTTTTACAGTAACATCCTTGTTCAAATTCTTTTGTATCAGGATGCTCTTTCAAACTTTATGAATTTGCACAGCCAGATAGGAAATAAGGAAATGTTGGAATCTGCTCAGGTTGAAGTCAGTTCCTAACTAAACAGTCTTTCACATGGCAGATTTTAAATATTAACATCGATGTACTGCTTTCAGATAAATACAATTTTTCTTTATTTTTATATTCACCCAGATGTGTCTTGAAGCTGTTGCACCATTATCAGTTCATTTGTTTTGTATGCTATGGTAAATTCACTTCACAGAAAATTTTAAAATTTGTCGTACCTCTACACTTGGATATGTATGTGACTGTCTACGTTGGAAAGGGATAGTTTCTCTACAGTTTGTCATTTGCATGTAGTTATACTTTCACTTTGATTTGTATTCTGCAAAGGAATTTAGAGATGGAAACAAAAAAAAATTATTTCAGCTCCTTTTCCACTTTATAGTCTGTGACTGGCTTCTTTTGCATCACACGCATGCACACACAATCACACATTTATGTGACAGCGCCTTAAAGAAAGGGTTTGCCCAAAACTTGACTTAAAAGTTAGAGCCTCTTATACTACAAATGGGTATCTTTTAATCTTCCAACAAGAAACATGCTTGTTGTGGTCTTCAGTCCGAAGGCTGATTTGATGCAGCTCTTCACACTAGTCTATCCTGTGCAAGCCTTTTTATCTCTAAATAACTTCTACAACATATATCCATTTCAATCTGCCTACTGTTACTACAAAAGGATTACGAAGGAAATTATCTGTGTTATTTCTAAAGGAATCATCCTGGCATTTGTGAGGTGTGATTTAGGGAAATCACATAAAATCAAAATCTGGATGGCCACATGTGAATTTGAACCATCGTCCTCCCGAATGTGAGTCATTGTGCTGAGCACTGCACAAGCTCGCTCAGTGGAAGGTGTTGAATTCATTAAATGCTTAAACCAACGAAAGGCAGAAATACTGCATTTTTATGGTATATAAATCTGACAGGATACAACATATCTGAAGAAACGAATGTAAAGTTGAATCTAATGATGGCAATAGCCAAAAAAAGTTACTAATGAAATCAAAATTGCAATCTTGATAGTACATTGTAATAAAAAAGTACAAAAATTTATTTTGGACTCATATTCAGACTTTATGTCTTCAATTGACAGATTCGTGCAATACCACGTATGAGAAAGTTGAGTCACAGAAACAATAGTGGTGCCAATGCTGAAGGAAACTAATTCCATTAAATGTGTAAACTTTAGGAGAATAAGTTTGATACCTCATTTGGAAGAAAGTCTACTGACAATAATGAATAAACCATTTTACTCTATTGTTGAGAGAGAACTGGATAAAGAACATTTGGGCTTCAGAAAGGGTAAAGGTACAGAGATACAACTGGACCATTACAGATTGTTGGGGAAAGGAGCAAGGTTATAAACGGTATTAGAATTGCTTATGACATGTTACCACTAAGTGAAAATGAAAAGTCAAGCAACAGTATGTTAAAAGAACACAACACCAGCCATGAAGATAAATATGAGGAACACCAAGGCAATAGTTTTTACATGAAAAACAAATAACATAAATGTAAAAAATTTCCATTGTGTTAGGGAAACATGTTGATAGCTTCAGATACATAGCATGCAGTATAACCAATATATGACATGTAATCTAGAAATAAAAAACAAAGGTATAGTGTGGATACTTGATTGTGCCAGTTGTAGGTTGAAAGGGGGAGGGGAGTCAACCTATGGTTGCATAAGATATCAGGAGAGGTCAGGCTGCGCTACCTCGGTAAGGCGATCCCTATGTCGCTTCTTCTTTGACAGAAGCACAAATCACAGGGGTCTGTCAACCGACTGAGAGGGAGGCAGGGCTCATTCCCTTGCACTGTTCCTCTCCCCTCAGCAATCGTAAGTCCATGTTTGTTTACATTCTTAACTGACTGCCAAGTTAAAACGTCTGCACCATAGCCACTGCAGAAGAAATGCTTTACAGGGGTAGGACTATTGTCTGTGGTCCATTAAATAAACAGTTAAGAAAAGGAAAAGAATAGTGAAGTTTTGTTTCGTGTACTTCCCTGTATGATGCTGAAACATGGATGCTGTGGCAGAGAGAGGAGAAATTCTTGGACACTTTTGAGATGTGAATTTGAAGAAGAATGGAAAGTGTGGAATGGACAAATAAAATGGAAATGATGTTATGTCACACAGGATGAATGAGAAAAACAATACTGGAACTGAGGTGGAAGAGAATTTGACTAGAATACTGGATGATAAGAGACTGGATAATGAAGGCTGGCTTAAGAAGGAATGGTGACTTGAAAGGGGCTAGAGGAAGAAGATAGCAGCAAATTGACAACATTAAGATAAATGCCTCATATTCAGCTGCAAAAAGAATCGCGGAAAACTGGGAGAAATAGAGAATGTTGAACTTGCCTAATGGACAGAACACCACTTTATCACATGATATGCAAATCTTGATGATTGTGGAGGAGGTGGTGACAGATTTTAAAAAGTAAGTGTTTTTTGACAGTAATTAAATGTACAAAAATGCTGTCATATATGGGGTTCGGGTTCGTACAAAAGCCAATTACAGTTAACAGTTATTTAATAAATTGATATTTCGTACAATGGTTAATATCTGTAAATGAAAGAGTTTAATTTCATAGAAATTGATATGTTAGAAGTGATAGAAGTGATGTAAAATGTATGTGAAAGTAGAAAGGGTAAGAACTAATATATGCAGAAGAAATATAGGTTTGATGAGGAACTGGCTATTCAAGTTGATATCAGCAACTGTCTCTCTGTACAGGCAGTCTGTCACAATGTAGGAGCTCTAGAACCAAAAGTGGTGCAGGCTGTCCATAAGCTTTTGTAATACTGGGAGCCATGGCTCACTCACATTCATAACAGTGCGCTGTGCAGATGTCATCGTCACTAGCAAGCAGATCGTAGAAGGGTCATGTGCTATGAGTGATTAGATGGCACCACTGTTACAGAAAGCCTTTAAAAATGTCAAAGAAGGCACCCTAAGAGTACATTAAATAATCAACAGTAATCTAAAAATAATTTTAAGAAATCCCTTAGTTAACTGTGCAGATTTTGTTGTAGTGCTTATTTTGAAGAGTTGCCATAACAGACTGCAATGTTGTGGTATCTAGTCAAAGTTTGTTTCCTGTCATAAGCCTCTGTAGTCATTCTACAAGCTGCTTGCCACTGACAGTGAGAATATCCACACAGCTCTCTGATACCAACATGTGCCAGTGGCTCCCACTACAACAAATGCTAACGGACAGCCTGCCCACTTCCAATTATATGTCTCCTTCATCCTGATGGACTGACTGTGACGTGAGATGACTGATGGCCATGATTTTGAACAGCCACATCCACTTAATTTTTCTTTTTTCTTTGCATACATTTTATTTCATATTGTTTCTACTTTCAGACACATTTTCCATTATTTCTACCACTTTTAACATAGCAGTTTCTATGTAATTAAACTCGTTTATGTATAGTCATTAACCATTGCACCAAATGTCAGTTTATTAACGTAATTGTTAAATGTAACTGACAAATATATTTGACTACAAATTCCAACATTTCAACTACAGTCAATTATCAGTGGTAAGATTTGTAATTCTTACAGATTATTTAGGTTATCACAAACATTGTTAGTAAATCCAGTTAACAACTATGTGTCCTCTGTGTCACTGCATTATAAGGTGATAGGCTATCTCGTTTCTCCATTTCTGGGCTCATGTTACATGAATTCTCAATAACTTTATCTTTATTTTCTCTTGGAGATCTGATGTTAGTTGTAAGGTCGAAAAGGGTTATCTGTGCAAATAGAATAAAATGTGACCTAGACTGTGAATTCTACGATTGTGTAGATATCAAGATCACAAGCCTCCTCATTTCATGTAGTATATTTGCTGTGCGCTCTGATTTCCATGACCTTGAGACATACTATGTGTGTGTGGGGGGGGGGGAGGGAGAGGGGGGGGGTTAGATATTGTAAATGTGTTTGATGCACTTTCTGTGCTGTGGAATGTTATTTTCAAAATGATGAACCAGTAACATCTGATATATCAATTATGTGTATTTCATTTGGTTTTTATCATGCTGTGCTGGCAGTCACATTTCAGGTTCTGAAGGTTTACTTTTGCAGGTTTCAGCAACTGGTGCAGATCAGGGTAAACCACCACTGCCGCCAGTGCCTCCTGCGTCTTACGACGGTTTCGACTCGTCCTTCCGAGGTTCGCTGAGTACCTTGGTAGCGTCTGATGATGACCTGTCGACTCATGTCGGTGCATCTCTATACAGAGCACACAATGGGTCTCCTTCGTCAACGGCTGCGGCACTCGGCTGGGACTATTTGCTCAACTGGGGTCCCAATTTTGAAAGCCTAGTGGGTGTTTTCAAGGATATCGCTGAACTGCCAGACTCTGTAAACTCGCGAGTGGCCGCATCACTGCGATTGCCGAACAGTGCACCCAAGCCATCCGAAGAATATGTCTGACAGCTATGACATTATCTTTTGGCTGCTCAAAAGGGACAATGAGAAATTTTATTCTTGTGCCAAACTGCAGACAGTGATTCTGTGTTTACTTGCAGGTGATGAAGAGAACGTCTGACTTTCTGGTAAACTGTTTCTGTGTTGTACATGAGGAAGTTTTCATGTACTTTCTCAGAACAATCACACTTATCCAGAATATTTCAGACAGCACGTTTCAGATGTTGCATACTGTGATATTTTAAGTGAATAGTGCAAGAGACTTTTCTGTGCACATCAGAGTTACAACTCTCAGGTCAATTTGTGTCCCCATAAGGCAGCATTGCGTCCAGTTATAAGCACACCTCATTTTGTTGCAGTGCTGCATTCTGCATATTGAATGAGGGCAGTTCCCATGTAAATGGTCCATAACACTAAATGCATGTTGTAAATGCACCCCCAACCTTAGAAATGTACAAGCAGATTCACGAAAAGAAACTGCGGACTGTAAATAATTGTAAATGTTCATACCTCTTGTGCCATTGTGTCCTGTGTCACTCTGTGCTTCTGGCTATGTTATAGTATTTACTCAAACTTTTTGAAACTTCATTTTTCATCATCCTTGCTTGGTTTGTTTACCATACCTGTGGCTGGAACAATATAAACATCCCTTTAAATTTGTTTTACTGTATAATTAAGGGCCGATTATTTTTCACTCCCCCTTTTTTCTCTCATCGTGAATACTGTTATTCATTTGCAGATTCACAGTTAGTGGCACAGAACAGTATATTTCCACTTTCAGGCAACTATTTTGTGGGGAAAATTGCCCACTAGGTGTGCTCAATTTTTATGTCCATTAGACAGTATGGTACAAAATGAAATATTGCCAATTTTATGATGTACTATATAATTATAAAAAAATGTATAATGGCAGTACCCCATACTACTTTTACTTGTAAATATTATTTGTATTTTTATATTGTCAACGTCTGTTTATTTGTATGAAAATTGTGAAGTTGTACATTTGTATGTAATATTCAGTAACTCACTGTACTTAGCCAAAAGAGGTAGTGCCAAATGTTTTGCCTGTGTGAATGAGTGTTAAAATTTGAGTGTTATAATGTGAGAGATGTGAAATAATAAACAACGGAAGATGACACAAATTTTCATGTGTGTTAATTTATTTAACAACACAGACATATCAAAACTTTTGGGAGAAAATATGCTTGTGAATTTATTCCTCTAGTCCCATTTTACACTATCGCATTTTCTCCAACATATCAACATTACCTTACCAGAGGAATTATGAAAATTTTTCCATCATCAGATATTTATTTAATGTGGATACTATTGCTCTTTGATAAAACAGTGTAACAATATTATTAAAAGAATAATTGCTATTCACCATATAGCGGAGATGATGATTGCAGATAGGCACTACAAAAAGCCTGGCAGGAAGTGAGTTTTTGGCCAACAAGGCCTCCATCGAAAATAGACGATAAACATACACACCTGCGTGCGTGCAAATGCTACTCACACACACATGACCACAGTCTGGCTGCTGAGACCAGACTGCGAGCAGCAGCACGTGATGGGAGAGGCAACTAGTTGGTGAGGATAAGGAGGAGGCTGGCATGTGGAGGGGGAGAGAGAGAGAGCAGTGTAGGGGTGGGGGCCAGTAAAGTGCTGCTTGAGGGAGTATACATGGACGAGGTAGAGAGACGGTAGGGCGGCTCGAAGCAGTTGGGAGGTTAGACGGTAGGGCGGGGTGAGATCTACTGGAAAAGGAGAGAAGTAAAAAGATGGAGGGTGTGTTGGTGGAATAGAGAGCTGTGTAGTGTTGGAATGGAAACAGGGAAGGGGCTTGATGGCTAATGACAATGACTAACGAAGGTTGAGGCCAGGAGGGTTATGGGAACGTAGGATATTTGTAGAGAGAGTTCCGACCATGCCTTATCTCTCCAGTCACCCGCCAGTTAATTTTTTGTGATTTTGACTGGTAAGAACCAATACTCCAACAAAGGATATTACTGTACCCCACATCTGTAGATAATACTGCAGCAACAAAACATTACCAAGAGGACGAAAAAACGAAAATAAAACTTAAGTCACAAAGGAAATCCACCATATACAACAACGAAACATAGTGCTCATACAAGCGTCTGCCAACAGCAAAGTGTGTCAAAAGTGACAGCTGTTGACATTAGATTCGTTTGAGCAGTTGCGGGCGGGCTCTTGTGCATGCGCAGTTGAGTTGCGTATGGGTAGTTCCTTCTCCACTTCTGGCTACGGATGTGTGGCTGGGCGCCATTATCTAAAGTGCGCGTCATTTATATTGGCGGCCGAGTTTAGGTTCGTTCTGCGCATCTGACGTCACAAAACACAGTCAGCCAATGAACAGAGAACGACGTTGCCAGATCTCGACTGCAGTGCATAGCGTGGACGAGTGTCTTCAGTTTTAGAAACGTTCAGTCATAAATAAAGTAATAGAACAAAAGCAATGTCTTGATAGCAGAATTTTTATAGAAAGTTTGGAAAAAGCATTCTTTATACCAATTGCTTCATATTCGATTAATTAATTAAACCAAACAAGCAATAAGACTCCTAATTCAGGCGATAGCAAGGAAAGGTGCTTGTATCAATTTCACGAACCACTTTTTCGCAATAAAGAACAGCAGTAATTGTTTATTTCCTATTGTACTTCGCTGAAGCATGAGTAATTCATAGTCATACCGACAGTGTTTGTCAGTATTTTGCGTGAAGTGTTATAGTCCTCATGGCACTCTGTCGACAGACGAGCTGCGTTAGCGTAACGGTTAAGGTGTTGGGCGTCTAAGCGAAAGGTTATGAGTTCAAACCTTGTGCACTGCTTAATATTTTCATTATTTGTTTTTAAACAATATCAAAGTGCCTTACTTCACGAATTATGTTCGTTTGAATGCAATTTTTTTGAAATTTCTAGTGCTTTGTATCTTCATTAACCCTTTCGCTGCTGCAGACACGTGCTCCCCGCATTCCGCGCTGTGTGCGATTTTGTTATCACTGCACTGCTCGCCTGTGCAGACACATGGTGTTCCCACTGCTTTGACACACTTATCATTCTATTTCACAAAAACTATTTGGTCCAAAAATTTGATTTTTACACGTCTTCTTGACTGATACCTTCCCCCCATAAATGACTTAATTTTGTTTCGATGTTCAACGCAGTTATTATGCAGCATTACATGTAGTAATTTTATATGAAATTTAGGTATCTTGTCCACATTTCATTCTCAACATCGTGGCAACTAAAATCGACCATACGGAAAGTATACTCTATGGACTTTTACCTCTGCAAACTCTTCAAAATTTCATGCAATGGTTTACTATATTTAATGCTGCATAATAACTGCATTGAACATCGAAACAAAATTAAGTCATTTATGGGGGGGGGGGGGAGGTATCAGTCAAGAAGACATGTAAAAATCTAATTTTTGGGCCAAATAGTTTTTGTGGAATCGAATGATAAGAGTGTCAAAGCAGTCGGAACACGATGTGTCTGCACAGGCGAGCAGTGCAGTGACAAAATCGCGTACAGCGCGGAATGCAGGGAGCACGTCTTTGTAGCAGCGAAAGGGTTAATGCGGCCGTGGTGGCTTTACTTCATGAACTGCGCGCTCCCCCCTAAACGTAAGCTTGCGAACTATGCTATACTATGGCGCTGCTTCTATTGGCGCGTGTGTCGTGTGCAACTGGCAACGCAGCAGTCTCCCGCGTCTGGGCGGGCATGCGCGAGCCGCCAAGATAAAAGAATTGAACTATAGTATTGCCCCGGTTCAGAAATATCGTAGATCCGGGGCTGATGCACAGAGGAGTCTGAGTTGTGGTGGGGAGTTGGGTAGTCTCCACGTGACCTGTGTTTACGTTTAGTGATTTTGCTGTTTCCTCTTCATTTATTACTCTCACATGAAATGAAAACAAAACAGATTTTTGTGGCCGGGAGCTACCAAATGAATTAAAATACGTTCGCACAATTATGGAAGGCTAAAACATGTTATTATTTTCAGGTTTTATTTCCACCATTCTGACAGTCAAGCATTAACACTTAGGCGCCGATGCCCGTAAAAATACGGGCGTGCGCAACCTGCCCGAAAGTCCGGCGCCCATAATTTTACGGGTACGTGTTCTTGTTCTTCCCCTTCCTTCCTTTGTGTGTTCTTAACGGCTCCCGCTTGTCTGGGAGGCGCTGCATGGACTGTAGTTCGAGTATTGGTCACTAGATAGTGCGGGCATGCTGTGGAAGGGTGTGCTTCCCTTTTTATTTGTCGGCTTTTGTAAGCAGCGATTTTGTCCCGCGCGGTCTCACAAGGGAACCTCCCCATCCCACCCCCCTCAGATTTAGTTATAAGTTGGCACAGTGGATAGGCCTTGAAAAACTGAATCCAGATCAATCGAGAAAACAGGAAGAAGTTGTGTGGAACTATGAAAAATAAGCAAAATATACGAACTGAGTAGTCAATGTGCAACATAGGCAACATCAAGGAGAATGTGAGCTCTAGAGCGCCGTGGTCCCGTGGTTAGCGTGAGCGGCTGCGGAACGAGAGGTCCTTCGTTCAAGTTGTCCATCGACTGAAAAGTTTGATTTTTTATTTTCAGACAATTATTATCTGTGCGTCCGTCCGTACAATGCGAGGTAACTGCGGCGTAGTACGGGGACGCCACACCTAAACAAACATCGAAACACACGACGTCAGTCGACTACAGCGCACGGAAGAGAGAGTATTCCTGCTAACAAGGCTCCCTGGCTGGCAGTTGACTGTTCACTACTTTGGACGAGAGTGCATTAAATACGTGAGATGTATTCAGTGGGCAATATGAATCCAGCAAATATAGCTCGCGATTTCAATAACAATCGCACGGTTTTGCGGTGTGGTCGCAAAACACAGGCGCTAAACTTATTACAGTGAACAGAGACGTTAGTGAACGAACGGACAGATCTAACTTTGCGAAAATAAAGAAAGTAAAGTTTTCAGTAGAGGGAAGAATTGAACCAAGGACTTCTAATTCCACAGCCGCTCACGCTAACCACGGGACCACGGCGCTCCTAAGCTTGCAGTGTCCTTGATGTTGCTTATCTTGCACATGGACTACTCAGTTTGTATATTTTGCTTACTTTTTTTCATAGTTCCACACAACTTCTTCTTGTTTTCTCGATTGATCTGTGTTCAGTTTTTCAAGGCCTATCCACTGTGCCAACTTATAACTAAATCTGAGGGGGGTGCGATGGGGAGGTTCCCTTGTCAGTAGCGTCGACATGGCGAAGCGTGGCTTGACGGACGAAGAAATGCTCACGAGTTATATCGTGATTTAGAAGAAATTGACGTTGATTTGTCAGAGGAAGATATTGTAGATGACGCTGATGATGATGTGGACTATATTCAAGAAGAAGTTTCTGGCAATTCAGGTAAAGAGTTCTGACAACAAAATATCTATAATTTTTGTTCAGATTTTCACTGAAAAAACTCTCAGTACGTAATTATGATTTTATTTGCAAATACTACTCTTCTGATAGACTCAGAAGAGGAGAGCAGGTGTCCAAGCACTTCAGCAGCAAGTAATGCCGTCGATACTGTGCCTGAAGAACGAGCGAGGCTGACGGCGAGGGGGAAGCCGAGACGTGCAAGCTTGGACGACTACTGATCGTGCACCACATATCGATCTATTCTCAGCACAATTTGGAATAGGCAATGTTGTCAGTTTAGACCAGAACAGTGCACCTCTAGAATTTTTTTCATATTTCCTGACAGACAGTATGATGAAACATATAAAGGAACAAACTAATCTGTATGCTCAACAATGTATCAGGAAATTATGAAGCACAAATTCCCTTTCACCCACCTGCTCATTACCAAAGTGGAAAGGAGTTACACTTATGGAAATAAGGAAGTTTCTGGCAAAGTGTGGCGAAAAGACAGAAGCTACCAGTGTAGTGAATGTAAAGTAGCATTGTGCAAAATGCCGCGCTTCAAAATTTACCACACAAAGAGCAAAATTGCATCCTAAAATAGTTACAGGAGGTTACTGTAGATGAGACATACTGTATCCATCATAATTACAATTTTTGTGTAAAATTAAAAAAAAAAAATCCTTCTAGAAAATACAGTGAATGTACCTTTGACCAATTTTTCCTTTTTTCAAAAACAATGTTATTATTATAACACTTATCAAAAGTATGTATTAATTCAAGAGAAAGGTATTATATATGGTTTTAAACAAGAAAGTCTAGGTTTTTCAATAAGAGTAATTTTATTGCTATAACTGAAACCTTTCATGAGTTGTAGTAGTTTAAAATACGTTAAAATCAGCCAGAATTTATGGTAGACACCCGCGCGCAATGGCTCAGGACCCAAAGTGTTAATCACCTTGCAGAACAATGAAGTTATTTCTGTCGCTTTGCTAAAGAGATTTGGCATTTATTAATCTTTTGTGCTGAGGCAGCCAATTTATTTGAAACGAAGTGTTTAATTTCACACTGTTGGCTATTTTCAACTGTTCCCTGCATTTCAAGTGCACGTTTTCCATCTTCTAGCTCGCATGGCATTATGCTATAATAATGAACCAAACATGAGATAATACAGCACTGGTACGCAAGAAAATTTACATCCGTATCTGGACGTACGAATGTGCACTTTAAGCCCAATTATGCATTTTAGTATGGTTCATGAAATTCCGATGAACTTGAAGTGTCCTCTGATGTCTTGTTTCTTTTGCGACATAGTGCAAAAATCTTTTAATGTTTTACACGTACGAACATACGGGCTTCCTGTGTCATCGTAGCTGCACAAGAGGCGGTGGCGCCTGCTATCTGGCGCTCTCTGGCAACTGCTGAAACGAATCAGTTTCTGACAGGTCACGGGAAAACATTGCAGATGGTGGTTTGAAAAGTGTTACTTTCAAAGTAAATTTCCTTTTACACAAGATGAACTATATGCGAGAATGTATGATGAATTTCTTAAATCACAGAGCGTTTGACTCTCAATTAAAAATCAACTCTTTGAGGATGACCATCTAGAAGAATTTCGAGCCCAGAAGATCAGACATTTGCGTCGTTATTAAAAATTTTACTGGCAGATGTGTATGATATATCTTAAATTGTAACACACGCAAAAATGATCAACATTATATGTGGAAGCTTGGCTTCTCTTGCAGCTTATTAATCTTAAAGACTACGATTATATGTGAAACCTCTGTTTTTCTTGTAGCAACACTATGGATATTAATTTAAACCATCACCTTTTTTTATTTGTGTGTTTGTGTTACTTAAGAGTGATCTTGCTATTGGCTGACTACATCACATGTGCTATGCTGTCATCAGCTGGCGAGATCACATGACATGAGCTACGACTGGCTTACAAAAGCGCGTCGTAATCTCAATTTCAATGCCTTGGAAAGTAACATGCGGTGTTTGGTGGAATTCGAATTTATATCTTCGTAACACGAAAATATGCGGCATACATGTTGCTGCTGCATATCAAAGATCTTTCCAAAACGTGTTCCCCCTCTCTTGAGTTTAGTTTTCTAAAGTGAAACTCTACATCGGCGTATAAAACCATAAACATTCAAAAGACTTATAAGTTTTACAGTGCAGAGGAAAAGTAAACTCTCACATAATTCAGGGAAAAATGTATTTTCGTCTGGGATAAAGTGTATTTTCAACCGAGAAACCCAGGATTTTTTTTTCCTTGTCCATGTATACACCCTGGATACGCTGCTTTACTGCAGAGTGCATTTTTTGAGTTTGTCTTTTGTTTGCACTTAGCAGAAAACTCAAGTGCATACTCTAATTATACATATCAGTCATAAATTATGGAAGGTTAAGTAAATAGTGGAAGGAGCTGTAAACTGTAACTATGCACCATTTAATTGTGGCATTGAGTGGTTGACAGACACGTAAATGGGATTAAAACTATTCCTAAGCTTTTGGACAATGCCTTTCCTGAAAGCTAACAAAACTCTTCCATGACTACATTGACCTGCCTGGCCAGCTACATTGTTCCGGCACTATAACCAGACTGGCCAAGTCGGGACAATGTAGCTGTGTACTTACAACTGCATGGTTTTGTTAGCTAACTCTGAGGAAGGACAATATCCAAAAGCTTAGCAACAATTTTAGTCATGTTTGTGCTCAGTGCCTCAATTATAAGGAAAGCAGTTACCATTTTTTGTTCCATTATGTCTATTCCACTCAAGAATGTTAATTAATGTATACATACAGGGTGTCCCAGGAGGAATGGTCAGTATTGAAGGATATGATGGGAGTGATCATTTGAAGCAAAAATGTCTAGTAAACATAGGCTCTATAGTCCATAACTTAAGAGAAATGAGCACTTGTTCATCTTCGCTAGAGTGAACACAAATCTTCTACTGAACAAGTACTCGTATGTCTTAAGGCATGCATTTACAGCCCATGTTTACTATACTTCAAATCATTCTTACTGCCACCTGGGATATGCTGTATAAGGCTTCCATGTTTGTGGTAGCCATTAGTGTTTCTATGTTACTAAAAGAGGACGTGGAAGATTTTTCTGTTAGATGAACAGTTAATGGTTTGACTGCAACGTTATATATATCGTATAGCACCATTTATGTAGAGAAAAAAAATTAAGGTATCATATCTCTCCAAGTAATTTGTTTTACACATGAGGGAGTGACCATTAATGCCAAATATCATATTCATAGCAAACTCCTGTAGTCAAGTAGGTTTGCCTTCTGCAAGTTCAGATGTGACTATAGAATTAAGTGCAAGAGGTGCTCAGTTTGCTGTTGTAATGATTGGTGGTACACCTTTTAGCCTTCCATTTCATCTGACTAGTTCCTTTTGTTTCCTGTACTGCCTCTTATAAGTCACTGTTAATTGCTCCCCCCCCCCCCCCCCCCTCCAAAAAAAAAAAAGAAGTGTTCCACAATGGAAAAGTTATCTTCAGAATTTACAGTCAAGGGATGAGATGAGGTGCCCAGTTGTTAACATGACACGTTGGCATTAATTACATCCTTAAATTGTTTACTCTGACCTCCTGCATAGTGTAGCCCACTGTTAATGCCATGTAAAATACTTACTTGGAAATGCAACTATAGGGCATGTTGGACTATACTGGTTGCATGCACTTCAAGGTTCGACATACAGGGCATCAAATAGCCGAAACTTAGCCTGTTGTCGGCAGGCTTATGCACAAGAGAATTTGCTGGCTTTCAGATTAAATCCTTTGTTAGGCCACATAGCAAACCCCTCGCCCCCCCCCTCCACACACACACACACACACACACACACACACACACACACACCTGTTCCGCTAAATTGTGCATTCTGCCAGTTGTGTGTCTAGCCAGCACAAAGTAGGTGCACTAGTGTGTGTGTGTGTGTGTGTGAATGTGTGTGTGTGTTGTAATCTCCCCTCACTCCTTTGTTGCTGTCACTTCTATTGATGATAGTAAAGACTTTTTAAAAAATACGAGACCAGTAACATTTACAATAAACTTTTTACTTATCTTCTTTTCTGGTAGTTGGCTCCAGTTCTTCATGTCTAGGGGTCTGATCCTCGAAGCTTAAATTTTCACATTTTAGGTTCTCATGTTCCAATTGACGTAAATAAATTTGATGAATGTGCAGATTGTGTTTACGTTTATTCGCTTCACATTTTACTCTATCACACTGTCTTTTGAATTCTCATATTAATAAAGCCAAATTTACTTTGTTCTTCCAAAATACATAAACACATTCAATCACATCAGGGGCATGCCCACTACTACTTCCTCACTCTGCGATAACAACAGTATTCAAAACCTTTTACAAATTTTCTTGACAAATGAATTTCTATTGATTTATAAATGAATCCAGAAATATACATAATAAACAATACCAGATTTCATAATTAATAATAGAAATTTTAAGTGTGCCAAATATTTCTTAATTTACAATGTTTCTAAAAAAATAAATTTGACTGTACATACAGAGGTAGTACTATCGATTGTAACAATAAAAATAAAGTAACTCAATTTCTTAGTTTTTAGCTTCAAATGTAACATTGTGTATAAAATTATATGAAATTTTTCAGATAACAGTTGAGATAATATTGACCAGTCCAAAATTCAAAAATCAGTTCTGGTATCAACTACTTCTTTGAGGAAAAGTAATGCTAGAGGAGGATGTCCCTTTACAGAGAGAGAGAGAGAGAGAGAGAGTGTGTGCGCATTCTTGCTTCATGTGCGCTAGTTTTCCTTCTCTTTATTTATGTATGTGACTGTTGACAACCCAGTCCTTCTGCTGTTCAGCGGTGGTTTCCTTTACTCCTAAGTTAACATTCTACCACTACTTACCTGCTATAACAATATGGAAAGATAGATTGCTACCCACCACATAGAGGAGACATTGAGTTGCAGAGAAAAAGAATGCTAGAATTTTTCTCTTTGTACTTGTCTGCGATTCAACGCCTCCACTAATTATTAACATATGTTTTATGTGCATTTTTATGTAGTGGATGTATCAATGCAATTTTCCATTCTTCTAGAATTTACTCAGCTTGCCTAGTGTTTTGTATGACCAATATAATTGATTTTTAAGTTTTTAGTCACAGCTGATTTCAGAATTTTTGCAACAATTTCATCTTCACTCGATGTTTTGTTATTTTTTAAGCTTTTAATATGTCCAGCAGTTTCCTCTTCATTTGGTACTTTTGAATCTGGATTGCTTTTAAGGGAATTTCCGGCTGAAATCTTTCTGTGGGTTCAGGGAAATTTAGAAGTTTCTAAAATATTTGCTAAAAATTATCTGAATTTTCTTGGTTGTTGCATGCCAACACTCTGTTTTCGTTACTGAAGTCCTGGTGTTGGTTTTTTGGAAGTCTTTTTCAATTTCACAGAGTTGACTGTTTCCATATTGTCTTTTTGTTTGTCTAATTAATTTCAAAGTTTCTTTTCTAGAGCCAGAAACGTGTCATGAGTATTTTCTGATTTGTGACTATTCCCTGTTTTGAACACCTTGTGCCAAGATTTTATTGCCTATTCACAATCTTCATTCCTCCAAGGATATTTTATCTACCTCCTTAAAGGAATTTAGTTTCAAGGACTGTTCATGAACTTGGTGAGTTGTTCCCAGTTTTACACTTGCATTTTGTCATGTTCATTTGCCAGTAACAATGACTGGATTTAGTAATATCGAATTTCGAAATCACTGACATCCTTCTGCTGAATTTTTTGCGTTTAAAATTTCGGTTCAGTTGGAATGAAGATTAGAGTTAAGCATTCCATTGACAATGAGTCATTAGAGACAGAAAACAAGCTCAGATTAGGAAAGGATATAGGAGGAAATCGGCCATGACTGTACCAAAGCACCACTCCAGCATTTGCCGTAAGCAATTTGGGGAAACTGCTATAAACAAAAATCTTGGTGTCTGGATTTGAAACATTGTTCTTTCAAATGTGAGTCCAGTGTGCTAATCACTGCATCACCTCACTTGGTAATTTCACTCAGGTTAGGTGGGTGTCTGTCAATATTTGCTCATTTGTATGGTAGAACATTTAAAATATCCTTGAGAGACTGGTCATTTTGGAATTCACCTATATTTTTGTCGGATGAGTGCCACGTCTGTTGTTTTAAAGGTTTATTTCTTAAAATGGTTGACAACTCTGAAGCTGAAGTTTCTACAGTTCTACAAGTCTCTTTTCATTTTGATACGTGCACTGGGAAACTGCCAGTTGTTTTCCTGTATTTGTCTCTTTCCTTAAATGTGATTAGAATTTTCATATAAATTTGTGGAATTGATATAACCTCTCATGACTTATTTACTTTTCCTGGGTTTGTTTACGTATTAATTACTGTATGCATTTCATTTGCTGATTTCAGGCAAATTGAATTTAATCTGTTGTTCGCAGACTTTACTTCAATTATGCATGTCAGAATGTCTTGTGAAACTGCAAATGCAACCATTTATAGTATTGTTAAGGATTCTTTTGTCTGTTTTAATTTTCAGTAGTCTAATTTCCAGAATACACTGCATCATCGTCTGGCCATCTTGTTTCTTCCACAGTTAAAATTTTAACTTTTTTGTTCTGTAAATCTTTCTCTTAATTTGTAGAGCTTCAGGGCTTTAGGAGTGAATTAATGTTGATTCTGCCAAGGAAGGACTCTGGTTCTCTCTGGTCTGGTGTAACATTTCAACTTAGTCTCACCAGAGTACGACATGCTAGTTGCTGCAATACTGGTGGAGGATTTGTTACCCTCCTGGATTATTTTTATAATTACTAAAACACTTCTTTGTGATACTTGGAATTACAGGGATAGATCTGTAAAGAAAATTCAGTGGTTAAGTCTGGAAGGGTTAGTTCCTGAATTTTATATTATGATTGCACCCCTGATTAATGGACAGTGACTACATTGCTATTCAATCCAAGTTGGAGATAAATTGGGTTTTGTCAAATGTGCTGCATCTTCTGCCATACCATGATCCATTTTATCCATCGTCACACCCACTGAAAATGCTATTGTTACATAAGGTCCACCTTCCTCAACACCTGCATGATGAGACCCCAGGTGAATGACAGATAAAGTACAAAATATTACATAATAATTAACATATTCACTGGTAGCTGGGTCCACTGCATAATGGTTCTGTAGTTGCAAAATCACTGATTTGACTCTCACTAGGGGCAATTTTTTTATTATTCTGTATTTATTATCAAATGTAAATGTTACTTAACAAATCTTGAATCCTTTTTTTTTAATAAAAATAAAAACTTATTTTAAATTACTGGTCATACGAAAGCAGATACAGATATGTGAAATGCTTTATTATTATATGAAGAAATTATATACTTCAATAATATTGTTCAGTTTTTTATTTTCTGCTAGCTGAGAACCTGATGTTGCCCATTAAGTATTTATTCCATTTCTACTAGTCCATTGTTGTGTTTCATCCCACATGTGTGCGGCAACTTGGCTGTAACCAGCATGAGTAAGGAACACTACATGGTGGATCTGTCAGTGAGATGTGGTTCTAGTTACCTTTGATTGTTCTTCTTCCAATACAGTTGCCTTTTAGTTTTGTTCTCGTGGTCTGGCTACTCTGTACCATAGCAGTAAGTGAACTTATTCCTCTTGACTTTGTGTCTAGGCAGGGTGATGCTGTAAAAGAGTGTGTCAGTACTTCCAGCTACTGATTGATGAACACATCTTCAACGATAATCTTCTTTATTGTTCCAACTATTCACATGTGTGCCTTCAAAAGGCAGATCCAAATATCAGTAACTCATAAACTCAGACACATGGATCAATATGTCTGACCACATCCAATTCGACTTAAGATATAAGATTTACAGTCTTAATTTGTCTTGAGCATTTACTTAGTAGAACACTAGACTCTCGCTAATCTGGCCATTCCTGGCACATACGGGTGCTGGATTAGCGGAAGTTCTGGATTATTGAGTGTGTAAAATTTATTTTATTCATCTATTTTGTTTTTTATTTATTTTGAAAACATAGGGGATACAGTGTACTGTATTTCATTAAACTGAAGGATACAATTTTAAATCACAGAGGATATACTTTATTAAATCCAAAAATACATTAATTTTCAAAGAAATCTTAGACCTTGAGTGTATACTGTACATAATTATACAGTCGTATCACCCACTATGAAACATGTCCCTAATTTTTAACTGTCACAATGATGATACGCGATGGTGGCATGCTGTATCATGCAACCGCTTTACCAGCTTTACATCGTTACTGCATGTATCTGGTTGTTGCATAATGTGCTCCAGGAAGACCTCGGCAGCTTCAGCACCAGCAGTATGAGAAATCTTCATGCTCTCTCCTCCTGTGTCCTCTTCTTCATCACTTTCACCATTACTTTCTTGCGTGATTTTGATTATTTCTTCATTTGTTAAAGTTAGGTCCATATCACAGTTTTCCTCATTCAGCCACTAAGTAACATCTCCATCATCAATTTCTTCTCCTCCTCGAAGGTTGTGGAACATGTCAGTGTACAAAGTAATTGATAATTCCAAATTGACTGGCTCATCACTGTCACTCACTACTCGATACAACTCGACATCAATGGATGGCCACAGTTTTCTCCAGCTCTTCATTATGGTAGCACTCTTCATTTTACCCCATGCTTCGGCTGCTTGGAAAACAACATCACATATGTTAATTGCTTTCCACACCTTCAGCATAGTCTTGATACAGTTGTTTTCACTTTCGTTCAGCAAGGAGATGAGAAGTGAATGTTGATAATGACATTTAACTGATTCCAAAACTCCCTGGTCCATGGGCTGAATTAGAGCTGTCACACTGGGTGGGAGAAAGAGTGCTCGTATATGTATACCATCAGACTTTAGAGAAACATCTGAAGGATGCCTGGGAGCACTGTCAGTTATAAGGCTAGCTTTCAATGGAAGCTTTTTCTTCTTTAACTCTTTTCTCACTGCTGGTACAAATGTTACATGGACGCACTGAGAGAATATTTGTCTGTCCATCCACGCTTTCTTCTGAGTGCAATACTGAACTTGTAGACTATTTATGTCAGTGTGTTGAAAACAACATTGATGTTGGGATTTTCCAATCACCATAAACGGTAGTTTATGATTCGCATTTGCATTACAACGTACCATTAATGTTACGCACTGTTTCTGTTGCTTGTAACCACGAGCTTTCTTCTTGTTCTTGGAAGCTAATGTTTTTGAAGGAAGCATTTTGTGAAAGAGTCTTATTTCATCAGAATTATACAATCTTGTTCCTCTATTATCTTCTGTATCTCGCTTACAAACTCATCAGTATCCTTACCGTTAGCTGAGAGACTTTCCCCGGTGACTGTCATTTGCCAAATGCCGTGTCATTTTTTCCTGGTTGATAGACAACCTTCCCTCACTGCAAACAAGTTACTACCACCAAGTTGTTTGTTAAATGCAGCTGCTTTTTCCTTTATAATTGAGCCACTGACTGGAATTCCTTTACTGCATTGTTGTACGAACCATCTATAAACAGCTACGTCCAGTTCTTCATTCTCACTCTTTCACATAACCTTCCGTTTTCCCAACTCACTATCCATTTGTGTTGAGTACTGTCACATAACATCATCTTTCTTTTTGATGTCGTAAATAGTTGCTCATCCAACACTGAACTCAACAGCAATGGCTTTCTGTGAAGAACCTTGCTTTAACGTACCTAAAATTTCGAGTTTCTGCTTGAGGTCTAGCGTAACGTGTTTCCTTTTAGAAGACATGATTCCGAACTGTAAAGAAAGCTACAATTCCAAATACAGTATGTAAAGCATTGTTTAATTAAGCATTGTTGTGCACGATATTTCATTGTGCACGTGTTTATAGATGTACGCCAAATTACTGAGAGGCCAGACTACTGAGGGCCGGATTAGCGAGAGCCTAGTGCATGTTCATTTCCTCTGGGGTGTTTGGGGCACCTTCAAGGGATACCCACCAAGGTGACCTCTGCTATGTTACGTTACTGAATATTGTATCACCTGCACAATTCACAGGTATGAATGTATGCGGAGGATTATTCTCACTCCAGAAATGTTTATAAGAGACATGTCCGTCTTTTACCAGCGTGAGCATCCTCACTGGAATATACTCATTTTGGCAAGTAATCCATGTCAAACTACAAATTCCCTACTGAGATGAAAGATGTCACGGAAATTCCTTTATGCACTCTTTGCATTTAATAATACATATTGGTGTAATGGGACATACCCATCCATGGTCCTCATGGTCGTTTGCAGAGTATAGATGTTGATGCAGATGTGATGCTGTTCAGTCTTCTCTACTGAACAGATGTGTCACAACTTCGCTATCACAGACACTGTCTGTTGTTAGTGTGGAGAGTAAGAACAACAACAAGTGAAAGAAAGAAAACGAAATAGTAAATTTTCATTGGCATCTCTATCAACAACCCATAAAGAACCTCCCATATAACATTAATAGAAATCCTACTATTTTGTATTGTTCCTCTTTTAGACACACAAACACACACATCAATAAGATACGTACATGTTTCTTCTGTAAGAAACGTACTACATATTATTAATACTTAAATAAATATTGAAAATTTCAGTTATCAGCATAGCACCTTTTAATGTTATATCCTTGCTTTTACGAGTAAGGATACAATTTAGTTATTAAATAAGATAGAACAGTAAGAGATACAGAATATAGAACACTGGAAGGGGAAGGAATTGCTTTGGAGAAACAAAAGAAGAAATACCCAAGCCATTAACTTGAACTTCTGCTGAATTTGAAAAACTGTATTGACATTGTATCATGGTCTGTATCTAGATCAACCAGGAACAGTGCCTTAGGATGTGGTATTCCACCACCTCAGAAGGTCTGCAGTAGTGTGGAAAGAACACAATCATCTCTTTCTTTATGTTGGAACTATGATGGACATATTTTAATAAAACTAAGTCATCTACGTTAAATTTAGGTACATGAGCTTTATTGTTAAACTTACGTAGTCTGCTCTGAGCTGACTTGTGTAACTTGATACTTATCTTATTGTCTGTTACTGCTGGCACTTCTTCCTTCGCAGGGAGCCATCTAAAGAATTTTAATAGTGGCTCTCCTATAAATATCTTATGCATTATCTCTACTGGTGATAACCCAGTGAACATATGGCATTACGCATTCAAATGGTTCAAATGGCTCTGAGCACTATGGGACTCAACTGCTGTGGTCATCAGTCCCCTAGAACTTAGAACTACTGAAACCTAACTAACCTAAGGACATCACACACATCCATGCCCGAGGCAGGATTCGAACCTGCAACCGTAGCGGTCACGCGGTTCCAGACTGTATCGCCTAGAACCGCACGGCCACTGCGGCCGGCTACGCATTCAATATGACCTGGAATTCTAGTATCATCTTTGTCCATATGGTATGGACAAAGATGATAATCGGTCAATATCTTTCATTACTCTTTCACATGTATTATATTGTGGGTGATACTTTGATATGGTTACATGATGTTCACCTTCCCATAGCATAAACTCTTTAAAATTGGTAAACTGTGGTTCATTATCATTTGACAGTATTTTAAGTATTCCTCTATCTTTAAAATAGTTATTTATACAATTTGCTACTGTGATTCTATTAGCTTGCTCAACTGGATAAAGTTTTGCATCACCTTGGTTCCCAGAACGCCTGAAGATAGGTATTGACTGTGGATATTGTATCACAGACAGTCTCTTTGACTGTTCAGAGATGTCACTAAACCCTCCCAAAGATGAAAGCAACCATGCATGAGAAGCGCCTATTAGCCAGAGGAGAAGTCGCTATTAGCCGGACGGGGTCCGACAGGCGATCAGTTCCAGTCATTCCACCAAGAAGGAGACACACAGCTCATGTCGTCTGTAGTTCAAACATGCCTAGACGGTCAATACCGTTCGATTGCGTCCGCATTCGCTACTTTGTGGCAGGAAGGGCTCTTGACAAGGGAAGTGTCCACGGATCTCGGAGTGAACCACAGGACGTTGTGTTATGATTCAAACTGTGCACAATAGGCTGCATGATGGGCAACTTCACTCCCGACATCCATGGTGTGATCCATCTTTGCAACCACAGCACCATACAGCGTGATACAGATGGGCCCAACAACATGCCGAATGGACCACTCAGGATTGGCCTCATGTTCTCTTTACCGATGGGTATTGCATATGCCTTCAACCAGGCAGTCGTCAGAAACATGTTTTCAGGCAATCCATTTGGGCTGAACACCTTAGTACACCCCATCCAGCGAGTGCAGCAAGGTGGAGGTTCCCTGATGTTTTGGGGTGGCATTATGTGAGGCTGACGTACGCCGCTGGTGGTCACGGAAGGTGCCGTAATGGCTGTACGATACGTGAATGCCATCATCTGACCAATAGTCAACCATATTGGCAGCATATTGGCGAGGCATTCGTCTTCATAGATGACAATTCGCACCCCCACCGTGCACATCTTCTAAATGACTTCCTTCAGGATAACGACATCACTTAACTAGAGTGGCCAACATGTTCTCCAGACATGAACCCTATCAAACATGCCTGGTATAGAGTGAAAAGGGCTGTTTATGGATGATGTGACCCACCAACCACTCTGAGGGATCTCACCGTTGAAGAGTGGGACAATCTGGACCAACAGTGCCTTGATGAACTCGTGGATGGTATGCCATGATGAATACAAAAGGATGTGCTACTTGGTATTAGAGGTACCAGTGTGTACAGCAATCTGGACCAGCACCTCTGAAGGTCTCGTTGTGTAGCAGTATAACATGCAATGTGTGGTTTTCATTAGCAATAAAAAGGGTGGAAATGATGTTTATGTATTCCAAATTTCTGTACAGGTCCTGGAAGTCTTAAAACTGAGGTGATGCAAAACGTTTTTTAATGTGTGTATTTCAACTAACACTTTACCAGCGCAAACATACAAGTCATGACCCCTCTACCCAAACGTAGTTGGCCAAATAAATCTGCTTCCGTAAGGTCATGTAACTCTCTGCGTCCTATGGGATATTGCTTGTAGTTTATACCACTATTGTCTTCTTTGACCTTTTGACATATATTACAACTCTATAATATTTTAATTACTTTTTGACTACAATTCTTAAAATAATAAAATTTATTCATATGTTTTATGCACATTACGTATTGGAAAATGTCCATAACCTTTGAGTATGAACTGTATTAATACAATCTCAGCGCACCGAGGTATGCATAATTTCCAACATAGAGTACGTAAATGTGATTTTCAAAGTAAAATATCATTTTGTATTGTCCATGAAAGTTGTTGTGATGGCACCAGGGAATCCTGTTTACGCTGTTGGTATTTCTTACTGAAGTATTCATCACCTTTTATTCCTTGCTTTATCTTAAGGGCTAAATTGTGTACCTCAGTTTTCGTATATGTAATATCTAAGAATTAAATTCTAATATCACCCCAGGGCCCTTAGTACATTTCAAACTGTTCATACCTAATGGCAGTGTACATATTTCATTGGGAACATAGTTCAATGAGCCTTTTATATAGTTAATCTCTAATGGAAATTGCTGTATGAGTAGAACACACCTCATCAAGTGATCATGTAGTAGTCTGTCTCCATGACAAAGGCTAATGCATGGTGGTCAATATACAGGGTGGTCCATTTGGTCTTGAATGGGCCAAATATCTCACGAAATAAGCGTCAAACGAAAAAACTAGCTTGAAGGGGGAAACCAGATGGCACTATGGTTGGCCCGCTAGATGGCGCTGCCATAGGTCAAACGGATATCAGGTGCGTTTTTTTAAATAGGAACACCCATTTTTTATTACATATTTCTTTAGTCCGTAAATAAATATGAATGTTTTAGTTGTACCACTTTTTTCGCTTTGTGATAGATGGCGCTGTAATAGTCACAACTCACCGTTGAAGAGTGGGACAATCTGGACCAACAGTGCCTTGATGAACTTGTGGATGGTATGCCATGATGAATACAGGCATACATCAATACAAGAGGATGTACTACTTGGTATTAGAGGTACCAGTGTGTACAGCAATCTGGACCAGCACCTCTGAAGGTCTCATTGTATAGCAGTATAACATGCAATGTATGGTTTTCATTAGCAATAAAAAGGGTGGAAATGATGTTTATGTATTCCAAATTTCTGTACAGGTCCTGGAAGTCTTAAAACATTCACAATTTTAGACAAACAGTTGGTAACAGGTAGATTTTTTAAATTAAAATACAGAACGTAGGTACGTTTGAACATTTTATTTCGGTTGTTCCAATGTGATACATGTACCTTTGTAAACTTATCATTTCTGAGAACACATGCTGTGACAGCGTGATTACCTGTAAATACCTCATTAAAGCAATAAATGCTCAAAATAATGTCCATCAACCTCAATGCATTTGGCAATATATGTAACGACATTCCTCTCAACAGCAAGAAGTTCACCTTCCGTAATGTTCGCACATGCATTGACAATGCGCTGACACATGTTGTCAGGTGTTGTCGGTGGATCATGATAGCAAATATCCTTCCACTTTCCCCACAGAAAGAAACCCGGGGATGTCAGACCTGGTGAACGTGCTTCGATGACCAATCCACCTGTGATGAAATATGGTATTCAATACCACTTCAACCAAATGCAAGCTATATGTCAGGCATCCATCATGTTGGAAGTACATCGCCATTCTGTCTACATCTACATCCATACTCCGCAAGCCACCCGACGGTGCATGGCGGAGGGTACCCTGAGTACCTCTATCAGTTCTCCCTTCTATTCCAGTCTCGTATTGTTCGTGGAAAGAAGGATTGTCGGTATGCCTCTGTGTGGGCTCTAATCTCTCTGATTTTATCCTCATGGTCTCTTCGCGAGATATACGTAGGAGGGAGCAATATACTGCTTGTCTCTTCGGTGAAGGTATGTTCTCGAAACTTTAACAAAAGCCCGTACCGAGCTACTGAGCGTCTCTCCTGCAGAGTCTTCCACTGGAGTTTATCTATCATCTCCGTAATGCTTTCGCAATTACTAAATGATCCTGTAACGAAGCGCACTGCTCTCTGTTGGATCTTCTCTATCTCTTCTATCAACCCTATCTGGTACGGATCTCACACTGCTGAGCAGTATTCAAGCAGTGGGCGAACAAGCGTACTGTTAACCTACTTCCTTTGTTTTCAGATTGCATTTCCTTAGGATTCTTCCAATGAATCTCAGTCTGGCATCTTCTTTACCGACGATCAACTTTATACGATCATTCCATTTTAAATCACTCCTAATGCGTACTCCCAGATAATTTATGGAATTAACTGCTTCCAGTTGCTGACCTGCTATATTGTAGCTAAATGATAAGGGATCTATCTTTCTATGTATTCGCAGCACATTACACTTGTCTACATTGAGATTCAATTACCATTCCCTGCACCATGCGTCAATTCGCTGCAGATCCTCCTGCATTTCAGTACAATTTTCCATTGTTACAACCTCTCGATACACCACAGCATCATCTGTAAAAAGCCTCAGTGAACTTCCGATGTCATCCACAAGGTCATTTATGTATATTGTGAATAGCAACGGTCCTATGACACTCCCCTGCGGCACACCTGAAATCACTCTTACTTCGGAAGACTTCTCTCCATTGAGAATGACATGCTGCGTTCTGTTATCTAGGAACTCTTCAATCCAATCACATAATTGGTCTGATAGTCCATATGCTCTTACTTTGTTCATTAAACGACTGTGGGGAACTGTATCGAACGCCTTGCGGAAGTCAAGAAACACGGCATCTACCTGTGAACCCGTGTCTATGGCCCTCTGAGTCTCGTGGACGAATAGCGCGAGCTGGGTTTCACATGACCGTCTTTTTCGAAATCCATGCTGATTCCTACAGAGTAGATTTCTAGTCTCCAGAAAAGTCATTATAGTCGAACATAATACGTGTTCCAAAATTCTACAACTGATTGACGTTAGAGATATAGGTCTATAGTTCTGCACATCTGTTCGACATCCCTTCTTGAAAATGGGGATGACCTGTGCCCTTTTCCAATCCTTTGGAATGCTACGCTCTTCTAGAGACCTACGGTACACCGCTGCAAGAAGGGGAGCAGTGAAACATCTTGTAGTAACATCGGTAGAACATTACGTAAGAAATCAGCATACATTACACCATTTGGATTGACATCGATAAAATGGGGGCCAATTATCCTTCGTCCCATAATGCCACACCATACATTAACCCGCCAAGGTCGCTGATGTTCCACTTGTCGCAGCCATCGTGGATTTTCCATTGCCCAACAGTGCATATTATGCTGGTTTATGTTACAGCTGTTGGTGAATGACAGGTCGTCGCTAAATAGAATGAGTGCAAAAGATCTGTCATTGTCCCACAATTTCTCTTGTGCCCAGTGGAAGAACTGTACAAGATGTTCAAAGTCGTCACCATGCAATTCCTGGTGCATAGAAATATGGTACGGGTGCAATCGATGTTGATGTAGCATTCTCAACACCGCCATTTTTGAGATTCCCGACTCTTGCGCGACAGCAGCTAAAACACCTACTTGGGCACCATCATTTGTTGCAGGTCGTGGTTGACGTTTCACATGTGACTGAACACTTCCTGTTTCCTTAAATAACGTGACTATGCTGCGAATGGCCCACACTTGGATGATGTTGTCCAGGATACCGAGCAGCATACATAGCACACGCCCGTTGGGCATTTTGATCACAATAGCCATACATCAACACAATATTGACCTTTTCCGCAATTGGTAAACAGTTCATTTTAACATGGGTAATGTATCACAAAGCAAATACTGTCCGCACTGGCGGAATGTTACGTGATACCACGTACTTATACGTTTGTGACTATCACAGTGCCATCTGTCACAAAGCGAAAAAAGTGGTCCAACTAAAACATTCATATTTCTTTATGTAGTACACAAATATGTAATAAAAATGGGGGTTCTTATTTAAAAACACACAGTTGATATCCGTTTGACCTATGGCAGCGCCATCTAGCAGGCCAACCATAGTGCCATCTGGTTTCCCCCTCCAAGCTCGACGAGTTTCCTTCTTTGTAGTTATTTCGTTTGATGCTTATTTCATGAGATATTTGGCCCGGTCACTATTAATGGACCACCCTGTATATACTGCTAACTATTTTTGTATCCCAAGTCAAAGTTTGAAATTTCTTTATGCTCCAAATGATGTCAAGCAGTTCCTCCTCTGTGGCTGTGTAATTCATATTGTGTTTACTTAAACTATGACTTGTAAAAGCAATTGTTCTGTGTTCCCCTGTTTCCTGGTCCCATTCTCCTTGGAATAATTCCAAGGCTACACCATGTTCTGAGGCATCTGTCACTAATTTGAAAGATTCATTCACCACAAGATGCTTCAAAATTGGTGCGTTTACAAGCACCTGTTTGGTAGAGCCAAACGCTTCTGCTGTACCTTCATTCCATATCCATTCTTCTGTCGGTTTCAACAATCTCACTGTGGATCATTCATAACCTGTCCACGTATATAATAATGACAAAACTCTCCTAGTCCTGGGAATGAATGAAACTGCCTAACATTCTATGGTTCTGGATAATGTTTAATAGTTCTTATCCTGTTGGTGTATGGTTTTGTATCATTTACCCCCACTAATTGTTACAAAAACTTAAGTTCTTCCCTACTAAAATGAGATTCTGCTAGTTTAATCGTAATACCTTTTTCATAAAACTTTTGTAGGGTTTTAATTAACAGTGAACAGTGTTTTTCCCATGCTTTCAACATCAAGAGAATATCAGCACCACATATAAGTAGCTCTTGTAATAGTTCTCTTCCTAATGCATGACCCAGAGCTCAAATAAAAACTGACACAGATATTGAGACCAAGAGGTAAGATGCGAAATTGATAAGATTTTCCATTGAATAAGAAAGCTGTATATTTCTTGAAGTTTCCATGCAGAATCGCCTGCCAATATCCAACCATTAAATCCATTGAAGTAAACTACTGGGTCTGCTTGAATTTGGCTAACGCTTCATCAATACTTACAGGTCTATCCCTTTTCATTTCTACATGTTTATCGAGTGTAGAGGCATCTAAAATTAAACGTATGCCTCCTATGGTTTTTTAACCACTAACAGTGGATTATTATACACATTAGTACTCTATTCAATCACCTGATTGTCAACCATCTTGTTAATTTCATCCTGTACTACAGATATTAAACTTAAAGGCATAGGATAAGGTTTGTAAAAGAATGGGTTACTACTCTTGATCTTAAATTGACAAGTGTAACCTATGATTCCTGGCTTGCTGGAGAAAATAGATTTGTAATAGGGTATTCGGCTGTTTCCTGGAAATTGTCTTAAATGATTAATTATGTCATTTAATGCATCTAACGCGCTTCTTTTTCTTCTTGAATTTCATACAATTTGAAAGCCCACTAAAACGCTCCATTTGAGATATGTTATGCCTCTAATGTCACTGGCGAGGTTGCTGCCCCTACTGTCATAACGCTAAATCACAGTGATGTCTTGTTTTGGAATTTACGTTACAAATGATATGCAGTTCCATACTATAGAAGTACATCTATAAAAACTTGTGAAAAGTTGTTTTTGAGTGTTCCAGAGAATGAGAAGATGCTTAAAATGTGGTTTCACTGTACCAGTAAACTTCCATCATGTGGATGCACAAGTTCATTAACTTCATTAAAAATGTGTTGTACTGTGAAGTTAACATTAACGTACACTGGAGATATGCTTTCGCACTGTTACATGAAAGACCCCCCCCCCCCCAGCCTCCCACACACCATAATTATCCAGTGGTACAGTTGTTAGAGCGATAAAATGTCGAATTTTATAAGGTGATGTCCATAGATTGCTGGTTTGAATATACACTGCATGCACAGTGGCACCAACAACGGTTGTCAGACACTGTCGCCAGAGGTCATGCGGTAACGTCGGCCACCAGTGTGGTCATAGTGCATCTGATCTCCTCCAACAATTTTTGGCAGGGTTGAGGAGGTTAAGTTAGGTTAGGTTAGAATCTAATCTATGTATGAAGTAGGTTGGATTTTAACCTCAAAGGGTAGGGTAGATACCATGATGCCTCTGTAGTTGGATATGAGTGCTGCATAGCGGCTTCCACTATTCCAAGGACACCGAATGCATATGAATGAGCTTTCCTGTCTCATGAAAAAAGGGGCAAGTACTAGACACTCTGTACTCAGTTATTGGAATAACCAGACAAGTTTTACAAATATGTGAGATGACGGGAGAAACATTCTGTTACATACTTGAGATAATTTGTGGTGACCTGGAAATGCAAGTTATAAACACTCTGTTTTGCTATATTTATTTTAAGTTGTGCAGATGTGCATCAATTAACCTTCAATTGCTGTCATTTAACACATGAGTTAAATACAAGCATAAAGTGTAGCATAAGATATTCTGAAAACCTAAAGCACTTAAAAGTGGAAATACATGCAGCACACCACATTTTGCAAACCACTCCATAAAAACAGGATCACTATGCTACTGGCATAAAACACCAGCAGTAATAATAATTTGTAGACAATTAATGGCAACCTACCACATAAAAGATCCTGTACAGTAGCTATAAGCTTATAAGGTACACCACCCTTTTAGCTGGAACAAATTATAAACACTCTGTTTCACTGTACGTATTTAAAGTTGTACTGATGTATGTTAATTACCTTTCAGTGACTCATTTAGCACACGAGTGAAAGGCAACCTTAAAGTGTAGCATAAGCTACTCCGAAAACATAAAGCACTTAAAAGTGGAAATACATACTGTACATCACATTTGCAGACCACTTTATATTAACAGGATCACTACTCTACTGGCATAAAACGCCAGTAAGCAGTAATAATCATTTGTAGACAACCTACCACAAAAAGATCCAGTACAGTAGCTATAAGCATATAAGATACACCACTCTCTTCACTAGAACCAATTAATTTTTGAGGTTATAATCTATGACTAAAATTTCCAATAAAGATTTTACCTATTTGAGGTTTTGAATAAAGCTGCAGTTCCAGTCCATAGATTCTGAACTATATTTTCGTCCCCAGGATGCCACAAACTCCCTCTTTCTTGGAATAAACTTTTCAGTTTCTCACGCTCCATATTTTGTATGCAAGAATGTCGGTTGATTTGGCTGAAGAAAACAGACTGACCTGAATTCCATGTTCAGGAGATAGGATTGGCTATAGTGTGACTGTGAACGTAGTGACATACTGATTTGAAAAGATCGCTCGTCTCTGGCCGATGTCGGTCATCGGCGGAATCCACTGATATTGGAGCCACTGTGACTGCAGCCTAACCTGAAAGAACATTTTAACTTATTTTTAAAACGACTTGAGAGTCTTCTCATATGAAAACCAAATCATATCCACAAAACCTCACCACAGCAATCAGAAACAGAATATTATTGTTGTTTACATGCACTTACACTTGCAATTGCTGTTCACATACGTCACGTTCAGGAAGATATATTCTAGTTTATGTGACCACACACATTTTGCTTTATTAGAAACAATGTTTTTATCTTTGTACTGTCCAGCTACAATCCTTAGTGTTTAAACTATTGCAGTTTCATCATCTTGCATGACGATGTAAGTCTGCTTCAGACGATAACATTAGCTTACACTCACAAACATTACAGGCCTTTTGTTTGTGCCACCCGCATTTTGTACACATTTCATATATCTCCATATAACATCATCGTCCTACACCTCATTGTACTGTGGGCGTATGATGATATCTTCACTACTAAAAAAGTGGAATGTTTGTTCGCAAAGTAATTACATGTATCCTCTGTTGTCCATTTCTCAGTTTAAGACTTACTTTACAGTTGATTGTGCTATCCTTCACGCCACTGAACACAGGCTGAGTGAAAAGTCACTGCTGAGTGTCTTCTACAGATGAAATCAGCACTATGTTTGGTCAAGAATAATTTTATTGTGTTTTGGGTGCAGCTCATGACTGATAATCGACAATCTAGTTGTAATAAGTGGACCCATTTGCAGAAATTTCTAAAACTCCTTAATTCTGAGCGAGTTTAATGATGTTCCAGGGAACAGGGAAAAGAATGTCCATCGTTGCACATACCACCGTTCTAAATGGGTGGAGCATAAACACATCAACTTTCACAAGTCTTCCATTATCACCATTCAAAAAATTCCTTCCTATTGTTACTTAAAAGTTGTAATTGCGTTTTCCATCACTAAACAGCTAAAGTGTTTGCAAGGATAATGCTCCTATAACACACGTATCACTTTGTGACATTACCAAAGCACCAGCCAATAACAGAGTGCTTTCGATCACGTGACTAGATCTTCATATTTAATGATATTTAAGCTTTAATTATATTAGACTAACAGATATATTGTGAGAATGTTGCCCATAAATGCTACTTAAATGTTATAATGAATCAGAGTAACAACAATCCAAACCAAATTTTTAACATAGGAAAATAGCCTATGCGATAATATGATACAATGCCATTTTCGGATTCTCCACCTTGGACTCATAAGCTAGATTTTGTACTAGTGTATTTGATTCTTCATCACTTAGTACTTTTACATTTGTGAGTAACTGTGAGTCTGTATGACCATGTTACACGTAACAACTTCATGATTTATTTTGAAAGGTACTAATTTACGCTTCGCATCAACTTCATATGAAATCCATATTAAGATCTAAAATCACTTTGTATTTTAGCAGCTAGTCTATCTCAACAATCTGTCTAAGCTAACATTTGAAATCAAACAATGGAAAATCCAAGATGGGACGTAACAATATCGTAAAAAGGAAAGTTGCTACTCACCATATAGTGGAGATGCTGAATTGCAGATAGTCACAAAAAAAAGACTATCACAAATATAGCTTTTTGCCAGTAAGGCCTTCATCAAAATAGATGACAAACACACACATAGACATTCAAGGGTATGTGTGTGTTTGTCGTCCAATTTTGACGAAGGCCTTACTGGCCAAAAGCTATATTTGTGACGGTCTTTTTTATTGTGCCTATCTGCGACTCAGCATCTCCGCTATATGGTGAG
The DNA here is from genome assembly GCF_023898315.1 of Schistocerca nitens. NCBI lineage: Eukaryota > Metazoa > Arthropoda > Insecta > Orthoptera > Acrididae > Schistocerca > Schistocerca nitens. The sequence continues at coordinate 633,551,198 of NC_064620.1, read as the reverse complement.
TAGCAACTCTCCTTTTCACATTAACATTTGAAACAACCAATAAAGATTACATCACCAAAATCAGCCCAATTTTATATAGGGTCTCATCTCAGGCTATTTGACTTACTCATTCTTCTGGTAGTATAGGAACTAATTGATTCTATTTTATAAAAAAATGGTTCAAATGGCTCTGAGCACTATGGGACTTAACTTCTGAGGTCATCAGTCCCCTAGAACTTAGAACTACTTAAACCTAACTAACCTAAGGACATCACACACATCCATGCCCGAGGCAGGATTCGAACCTGCGACCGTAGCGGTCACGCGGTTCCAAACTGTAGTGCTTAGAACCGCTCGGCCACTTCGTCTATTTTATAGTTTGTAATAATTCTTCTGATATCAATGACACTTCACTATGTATATCGATGTACGAGGGCGGTTCAGAAAGTAACCTCCGATTGGTCACAGTGCGGGTTGTGGGGGGAGTAGCGACGCCATCTGTGCGTTCACGCACTCAACAGGTCAGTCGGCATCAAGCCGTGGTCGAGTGAACGTCGTACCTGCGATAGTTTAGTTTTTGTGGCAGTTTGAAATGTGTGCTGCAATAGAAAACCCCGCCAAATGTGAAGTGCGTGCTGTCATAAGGTTTTTTACAGCCAAAGGATATTCTGCAGCAGCTATTCATCGTGAGCTTTGTGCCATGTACGGACCAAGAGTTATGAGTGAAGGAGTTGTCCGTGAATGGGTACGTTTATTTAAAAGTGGACGAGAAAACGTTCATGATGAAGAGAGGAGTGGTAGACCATCATTGGTGACTGACGAACTCGTTCAGACAGTTGATGCAAAAGTTCGTGAAAATCGACGTTTCTCAATGTCGGAGTTGTCTACTGGTTTTCCACAGATTTCTAAGACTCTCTTGTACGAGATAGTGACAGCAAGATTGGGTTACCGTAAGTTCTGTGCACGATGGGTGCCCAAAATTCTTACCGACCACCACAAAACTCAAAGAATGGCCTCTGCATTAGACTTTCTGTCACGTTATGAGGACGAAGGAGAACCATTGTTAAACAGAATCGTGACCGGTGGCGAAACCTGGATTAAGTACGTGAACCCTGAGACAAAAAACAATCAAAGATGTGGGCACATTCAAATTCGCCTACCAAACCAAGAAAAGCCTCGCAAGATTTTTCTGCCAGAAAACTGATGGCAACGGTGTTTTGGGATGCCAAAGGGGTGTTGTTGGTTGAATTCATGGAACGTGGTACAACCATTAATCAAGACGTGTACTGTGAAACAATAAAAAAGTTACGACGGGCTATACAGAACAAACGCCGTGGTATGCTGACTTCCGGTATCGTTTTTTTGCACGATAACGCCCGTCCTCACTCTGTTCGCAGAACAACGGCCCTTCTTGAGTCCTTCAAGTGGGACGTTATCAACCATCCACCTTACAGCCCAGACCTGGCGCCAAGTGATTATCACCTCTTCATGCATTTGAAGAAATGGCTCGGGTCACAGCGGTTTGATGACGACGAAGAGCTCAAAGATGCGGTCACAGGCTGGCTCCAGGCACAAGCGGGTGATTTTTATGCAGAAGGAATTTCAAAGCTTGTGAAGAGATACGATAAGTGCCTCAATCGCTATTGAGACTATGTAGAAAAATAGTGCAAAGATGTAGTTGTAAGATGTATATATTAAAATATTTTTATTTAACTTGGTGTATTTTTTTAAATCAACCGGAGGTTACTTTCTGAACGGCCCTCGTATATATCTGCCTTATGACTGTACACTTCTCCTAACACAATAGGTTTTGGTGGTATTAGATTAGATTCAATTTTCATTCCATAGATTCAAAAATGAGATAATTCTCATGTGTGTGGAACATATCAGAAAGTATAACATAAAAATACAGAACATTTGAATATAATACTCACTTCCCTGATCATTTCTTGGGAGACTGTCAAGATATATAAATACATTACAGTAAACTTGAACTGCTAATATTTAGAGAATTTATACATGCTCAGAATGAAACATAGATATGCACTTTTAGTAAATCTTGTCGTACACAAAATACCTAATCTTGACTGTTGTGACCAAGTGCTGTCAAAACTGAAATCTAACAGATATTTTTACTTAAACTGTTCTTATGGTCTCTGTTAAGATATTCATCTACAGAGTAGATGAAGTTGCCTACCAAAAAGTCTTTCAAGCTCTGCTGAAGCTGTGATTTATCTGAAACCAAATTTTTAATGATTGCTGGAAATTTATTGAAAATGTGTGTTCTTGAATACTGGACCCCTTTTTGGACCAATGTAAATGATCTTTATGTAGATCGTTCTTACTACTAGTATTGATATCATTTATTGAGCTGAAAATAGAGACATATTATTTGTATCAAATTTAATTAAGGAATAAATATAATGAGAAGTAGTCGTTGTAGTACCCAGTTCTTTGAACAGGTTTCTACACGATGTTCTTGAATTTACACCACAAAAGAGACTTATCACTCGCTTTGCAGTCTAAGAACTTTTGCTCGGTTTGACAAGTTACCCAGAATATGATCTCAAATGACATAATGGAACAAAAAATTTTGTAAGTATTTTTATATTTATATTTCCTACATCTGACATAATTCATATTTCAATTAGGCTACAGACTTGTTTAGGTGCTTCAGCAATTCTGTGGTATGCTCTTCCCAACTGAATTTCTTATCAAATTGCAAACCCAGAAATTTAACACTGTCAATTCATTCTATCCACTACAAGATGGCGGCGATTGAGAAGTTTAGTGAATTTGTGCCTCCAGTTATTTCGAATTTTCAAATGTTATCCGGCATCAATAGTAAGAAGATGATCAACAAAAGTGCTTCGCAAAGTTTCAAGTCAAGTGCCACGCAAAAAACTTGCAGTGGAAAATCATCCAGATCTAAATGTAAGTGTGTAACATGTGGAGTCCATCCTGACAAAGCAAAACTAGTTGAAACTATTAATTCGTTGCAAGAAATTGTGCGCAGATCCTTGGCAGAAAACAAAGTGTTAGCTGATAGACTCAAATGTCTTGAAAATGATCACAGAAAACTAAAAACCGCCGAGCAGGGCGTAAGTGAATTCGACAGAAATAAAGTGTACACAGTGACCGAAGATTCCGTCGCCATTTCAAGTTTTCCAACACATTCTGGGTGTACCGGTAACGCTAACCATAGCGCAATCATTTCGTCGTCTTTAGTAATAAATTCTCCTGCCGTGCTGCAAAAAACGGTAGGCCTACCTACAAAAGATCAAATCGTGCATCATCTGAAAAAAAGCCTGTTATTAAGCAAAATGTGGAACCTCGCCAGCCAAAACCGTCACTCGTAAACAGAAGCAATGTAAATTCAACATTCAAGACGACAGTTAATTTAACTAACACCACAAATGCAGCAAGAAGAATAAACGTATGTTTAATGGGTGATAGTCATCTTAGAGGCCTTGCACACGAAATAAAAAGCTTAAACAGTGAAGTAAATGCTTCAGGTTTTATTAAACCTGGCGCTCGTCTTGACCAAGTGCTTTCAACTGTAAACAATATCTCTCGAAAGACAATGAAGGAAGACTTCATTGTAATATGTGGTGGTGCAAATCACGTCGCACACAACGATGGTTTGCATGCTGTTAATGCCCTAAAATCTGCTCTAAACCATCTAAATGACTCAAACGTCATTGTTCTCAGTATTCCACACAGGTATGACTTGCCTCAATTCTCGTATGTAAACAGGGCAGTAGCATATACAAACAGTCAATATGCAGAAATTTGCAACCGTTACGCAAATATACAAATGGTTAACGTGCAACATTTTAGTAGAGATCTTTACACCACTCACGGCCTTCACCTCAATCGGCGCGGAAAAAGTCACTTAGCGTCCATTATTTATGAAATCGTCGTAAATGCTAGGAACAACGTATACTCAAAACACACACATTCGAAGAATGAGTGCTCCACAACACAAGAAGGCTGCAGGAATGGGTATAGACAGACGACATTGAACAAATGGCTGCTGAAAACACCAGGTAAAGCTGTTTCTTCCCAGGCTCCGAGTACATGGAAACAGACCAACTTGAATCAATGGATAGTGAAAAATACCAAACCCACTCTGTCAACTGATATTTCTTTTTTAGGGATAAATATATAAGTGGATCTGGGAGGGTGACACGTCCATCAAGCGTTCAACAATCCAAACTCACTTTCAAATTAATTCAGCAGGACTTTTCAAAGTCTTGACAATATGCACAACGAGTTGGATACCATTGCAGCAATTGACAACCCTGATATTTTAGTTATAAGTGAACACTGGTACACAGATGAGCTAATTAGTGTATGTAAGCCACTTTCCATGATCTTTTGTTCTGACTTCAGTAGAAAAGAGAAACGTGGTGGCAGTGTAGCTATCTTTGCAGCCAGTGGTAGTAATTATAGTGTAATAGATGTAAGTGCTTTCAGCATTGAGGGTGTAATAGAACTTAGAAAAGAGAAACGTGGTGGCGGTATAGCTATCTTCGCAGCCAGTGGTAGTAATTATAGTCCCAGCTAGCACTCAAGCTTATTTCAAGGTGGATATTGAGTTTAGGTTCAGTTGAAAATTCAAGATTGAAAAATCAACCTGTTACACAGCTTATTTCAAGATGGATATTGAGTTTAGGTTCAGTTGAAAATTCAAGATTGAAAAATCAACCTTTTACACAGTTTACATCAAGCTGTAAAAATTTAGCTTGAATTAAAATCATTTTCCCAAGCTTGAAATAAACTGTAATTTCCCTGGAAGGCTGTACAGAAGATGCGCGCGCAGCATAGCTTCCATAGACGTCCACGGGAAGCGCCACAAGCGTTTATAAGCCCTGCACTGTCTCTGCTAGGTTTAAGGCCATTTTATTTTTGTGACGTGCGTTAATGATTGTTGACTGTTGTGAAGTTTGTTTTATACTGGAAAATAGTTCGGAAAGTGTGTGGCGTCCCCTGCCTTACTGCTACACCGGGTCTGAAGAAGATATATAGTATATTACAGGTACGCTGGTGCATTTTTCTCTAGTGGTACGTTAATATTACAAATGTTAAATATTATTACGTAACGTAAAGAAAGTGAAATGGATTACCAGCTAAGAAAACGTATTACAAGTTGTTCAGCAAAAAGAGGTCATTTTAAACTAGCTCTCTAGTACGTGGCACCAATAAATTAAAACTTAATGTTATTTTACCTTTTTAAAATCTCGCCTTTTTATATATATCACCCTATTGCATTTGTTTACTTGTAAATACTCACGTGTGTCACACCATGAATGAATAATCGTGAAGTGTGAAGTTTCTTTGCGAATACAAATAGTAATGACATGGTGAACAGGAAAAAGTGCATCAAGAACCAGTCACTACATAGGTGTCAGTCTTTTTTATTTGTGTAGCTTTGACTGGTCTTCAGTTGCCCTTAATTTTGTTGTTCCCTAGGTGAAATAATACTGCAAGGCCTACTGGTACGTCTTACTTTTATTGTTATTTGTAATGTGGCTGAAATCTAATAAAAGGCAATATTAAAACATGACAAGGAGAACATTTTTTGTTCTTTTACATTTCAGTTCCACTGAACTGGTAATTTCTTAAATTCATTTTGATTTCATCTTTTATTTAATTTTGATTCAGTTTTACTCACCAAAAAATAATTTTGTATAGAATAAAACGTCTACGTTTTTCTAAACAAGTAGTTTCCTTATAAGCTTAACAGTACGAGGTGTATATGATTTCAAGTAATTGTTTCTTTATAATTCAGATTAAATGGCCCTGAAACTGTTGGAAATAGTGATGTGTGGCTTCTTGACGAAGTCGTCACAAAATTACGCAAATGTCATCATTACTTTAAAAATTTCAAACAAAAAGTTATTTCAAATTGCTTTAAAGTCTCTTTGGAATGAAGTCACCAGAAGCAGCTGCTTACTCAGTGACTTTTATACTATTTAATGATCAGTGAATTTGAAGTTATTTTGCTAATCTGGGGCTTAAATTATATTTAGGTTGATCAGTTTCAACTTTTTACATTTTTTATGTTTAGGTATGGCTAACATTTTCTTTTACCTGTTACAGGATCATTATACCAGCAGAAGTCAGCGATATTTGATCCTGCTCTGGTCTGTGTGCTGGGGCCGGAGGGGCTTCAGAATAATTAAATTTTAAAATAAAACAATTTTAAACACTTTGAAAATAAAAAATTTTAAACATACATGTCTTGATAATTTTTTTCACACCATTTCCATTGTGATATTTATTTAATTAATTAGGTTCAATAAATTCAGATTAATAATTATGTAGCTTAAAGCAGGCTGTAAATACCAGGCTGTATTCCACGTGTGTAGATACAGCTGGAGCCAAACTTGATAAGTCAAGCTTGAAATACAGCTTGAACTCTGCCAACTTTGATGTTTGTTTCAAGCTTGAATCCAACTAACAGGCCTGAATATTCCAGCTTTGATCAAGCTTATATACTTGAACTTTACATCTGGAAACAAGTTTGAAACCGGCTTACTGTGCTATCTGGGGTGTAATAGATGTAAGTGCTTTCAGCATTGAGGGTGTAATAGAACTAGCAGCAATTAATTATAAGTGGGGAAAGAGAACTTCATTATTATAGGCCTATACAGACCTCCATCTGGTAGCCTAGATGGTTTCTTTGATGTTCTTAATGACCTGCTTGTTGACATTGACAGTAAACACTGCAATAAAAATGGTTGGGTTAACATAATACTAACTGTAGATATAAACATTGACTTGCTGTCCAATGACTCTGTATCTAAAAAAACTAATGCTAATACTAGCTCAATTTAACTTAGCATTTCTGATAAACGAGCCCACCAGAGAGGTCAATAGTGTAAAATCATGCATTGACAACATTATAACTAACATGTCCCACTTTACATGCAGTGCATCAGTTCTGAAGCTTGCCATTTCTGACCACCACACAGTACAGGTATTGATAGAAGCTGAAAATCTTCATGTCAATAGAAAAGAGAAACAATATGTGACAAAAAGAATGACCAATGACGACAATGTTAAAGATTTCAACTGTTTGCTAAAAAGCCTACAATGGGGTGAAAAAAAAACAGCATTACTTTCAGTGAGTTTTCATCAGATTTTTATTATTGCTTCAATGTCTCATGTCCAGAAATGACCCTTACAGTAAATGACTGCAAAAAGATACAAATAAATAACTGGATAAATCATTAAGTAAAAACAGCCAGAGAGAAACTTAGACTTTTCCAATATGCAAATAAATAATAACAATAATAGACTAAAGGTAGAATTTAAGAACTATCAGGATTACTACACTGCTGGAAATGGAAAAAAGAACACATTGACACCGGTGTGTCAGACCCACCATACTTGCTCCGGACGCTGCGAGAGGGCTGTACAAGCAATGATCACACGCACAGCACAGCGGACACACCAGGAACCGCGGTGTTGGCCATCGAATGGCGCTAGCTGCGCAGCATTTGTGCACCGCCGCCGTCAGTGTCAGCCAGTTTGCCGTGGCATACGGAGCTCCATCGCAGTCTGCCTATTGGCTTCTGTCTCGGGTTCTTCGGCCGACGTTCATCTAATGATTTTTCTGACGTTTCGCCAGCACGAGTGGCTGGCATTGTCAAAGCTTCACCCTCCATTGCCGGTGGTGAACTGGAGGCGAGCTCGCGGCCGCAGACTATATGTACCTGGCGCGCCAACGTCCGAGGGCTTCTCCGCGGTCATTTCCGGTGCGGTTCTCCTCTTGCTACCTGCGACGGTCGTTCGCTGTGTGTCGGTTTTCGATACACGCTGTGTCCCAGGTTTTCGCCGTCCCTTGTGACCAGCACATCTAGAAATGGTCCAACTGAGGCGCCAGGTGGAAATGGCATGGCAAGCCGTTCCACAGGACTACATCCAGCATCTCTACGATCGTCTCCATGGGAGAATAGCAGCCTGCATTGCTGCGAAAGGTGGATATACACTGTACTAGTGCCGACATTGTGCATGCTCTGTTGCCTGTGTCTATGTGCCTGTGGTTCTGTCAGTGTGATCATGTGATGTATCTGACCCCAGGAATGTGTCAATAAAGTTTCCCCTTCCTGGGACAATGAATTCATGGTGTTCTTATTTCAATTTCCAGGAGTGTATAAAGATCTTCTGCTAGAAACTAAAAGTAAATATGTAGCAACAATGTTAAGAAACTCTACTAACACGGGTTTAGCTGTTTGGAAAGTAATAAATAGCTTTAGGGATTGTAAAGACAGATCAACAAGTGATTTTACTATAAACCATAAAGGGCATATCATGAAATGTCAATGTCAGATTGCAAATGTTTTTAATGAGTACTTTTCTTCTGTTGGAAAATCTGTCAATGACCATTTTAAGAATCTTCAGCATAGATATAGGGGCATTCCAATTAAACAAACCATATACTTGGCCCCAACCAATAACAAGGAAGTCAAAAACATAGTAATGTCATTAAAAAATACAAAATCAGCAGGCTATGATGGATTGTCTATCAGTACACTGAAAAGATGCATAGACAACATATCTGATGCCATGGCTACAGCAGTAAATGATGTAATTGCATCAGGTTGTTTCCCAGATAGTCTAAAGACAGCACAAGTAACCCCGATTCACAAGAAAGGTGATAAATCTAAAATTGAAAACTACCGCCCCATCTCAATCTTACCTGCATTTTCTAAGGTAGTTTAGAAAGTTATTTATACTAGACTAATGACATTCCTGAGTCAACACAATTTAATATTTGAAAATCAGAATGGCTTTATGAAAAACAAGTCAACATCACTAGCATCAGCACAATTAATAGACAAAATAATAACGGCCATAGAGAACGAGGAGTATGTAACTGGAGTGTTCCTTGGTCTAGAAAAAGCTTTTGATTGTGTCAACATCACCATATTACTTGACAAGCTGTGGAACCTGGGTACCAGAGGAACTGGCTATGAGCTAATAAAATCGTATATGAGCGATAGAAAACAATTTGTCTTGCTTAAAACAAACAGTGGGTCTTAGAAATCTAAAATCACTGATATCAAATATGGAGTGTCTCAAGGTTCTGTCTTGGGACCCCTTCTTTTCTTGATTTATGTTAATGATATACAGTATTGTTCTCCTAGCTGTACAAAAATATTGTATGGAGATGACACATCAATAGTGTGTAAACACAAAGACTATGGGAGTCTGGAGGTACTGTGCAACAGTGTAACTAATGAAATAGTCAAGTATTTTAATGAAAGACATCAAAATGTAAGTGCTTCAAAGACTGCAATGATTGAATTTAACACAAGGAAACAGATAGAATTTGACATGAAATTATCCATAGGTAATGACATTGTAAAAAAGGAAAAATGGACAAAGTTCTTGGGAATTACAATCCAGGACAGCCTCAAATGGGACATGCATATTGATTCCTTAGCATGTAAGCTGTCGAAGAATGTGTTTGATATAAATATGATTAGCAAATATTGTAAGGACCTGTGTGTACTAAAAACTACTTATCATGCCCTATTCTCATCAAACTTAAACTATGCTGTAGAAATATGGCGTGCAACAACTCAAGCCAACCTAAGTACATTATTAATACTACACAAAAAAGTTATCAGAATTATTTGTGGTTCCAAACCTCGAGAATCATGTCGGAATTGTTGTTGTTGTGGTCTTCAGTCCTGAGACTGGTTTGATGCAGCTCTCCATGCTACTCTATCCTGTGCAAGCTTCTTCATCTCCCAGTACCTACTGCAACCTACATCCTTCTGAATCTGCTTAGTGTATTCATCTCTTGGTCTCCCTCTACGATTTTTACCCTCCACGCTGCCCTCCAATACTAAATTGGTGATCCCTTGATGCCTCAGAACATGTCCTACCAACCGATCCCATCTTCTGGTCAAGTTGTGCCACAAACTTCTCTTCTCCCCAATCCTATTCAGTACTTCCTCATTAGTTATGTGATCTACCCATCTAATCTTCAGCATTCTTCTGTAGCACCACATTTCGAAAGCTTCTATTCTCTTCTTGTCCAAACTATTTATCGTCCATGTTTCACTTCCATACATGGCTACACTCCATACAAATACTTTCAGAAATGACTTCCTGAGACTTAAATCTATACTCGATGTTACCAAATTTCTCTTCTTCAGAAACGCTTTCCTTTCCATTGCCAGTCTACATTTTATATCCTCTCTACTTCGACCATCATCAGTTATTTTGCTCCCCAAATAGCAAATCTCCTTTACTACTTTAAGTGTCTCATTTCCTAATCTAATTCCATCAGCATCACCTGACTTAATTCGACTATATTCCATTATCCTCGTTTTGCTTTTGTTGATGTTCATCTTATATCCTCCTTTCAAGACACTGTCCATTCCATTCAACTGCTCTTCCAAGTCCTTTGCTGTCTCTGACAGAATTACAATGTCATCGGCGAACCTCAAAGTTTTTATTTCTTCTCCATGGATTTTAATACCTACTCCGAATTTTTCTTTTGTTTCCTTTACTGCTTGCTCAATATACAGATTGAATAACATCGGGGAGAGGCTACAACCCTGTCTTACTCCCTTCCCAACCACTGCTTCCCTTTCATGTCCCTCGACTCTTATAACTGCCATCTGGTTTCTGTACAAATTGTAAATAGCCTTTCGCTCCCTGTATTTTACCCCTGCCACCTTTAGAATTTGAAAGAGAGTATTCCAGTCAACATTGTCAAAAGCTTTCTCTAGGTCTACAAATGCTAGAAACGTAGGTTTGCCTTTCCTTAATCTTTCTTCTAAGATAAGTCATACGGTCAATATTGCCTCACATGTTCCAGTGTTTCTACGAAATCCAAACTGATCTTCCCCGAGGTTGGCTTCTATTAGTTTTTCCATTCGTCTGTAAAGAATTCGTGTTAGTATTTTGCAGCTGTGACTTATTAAACTGATGGTTCGGTAATTTTCACATCTGTCAACACCTGCTTTCTTTGGGATTGGAATTATTATATTCTTCTTGAAGTCTGAGGGTATTTCGCCTGTTTCATACATCTTGCTCACCAGATGGTAGAGTTTTGTCAGGACTGGCTCTCCCAAGGCCGTCAGTAGTTCCAATGGAATGTTGTCTACTCCGGGGGCCTTGTTTCGACTCAGGTCTTTCAGTGCTCTGTCGAACTCTTCACGCAGTATCGTATCTCCCATTTCATCTTCATCTACATCCTCTTCCATTTCCATAATATTGTCCTCAAGTACATCGCCCTTGTACAGACCCTCTATATACTCCTTCCACCTTTCTGCTTTCCCTTCCTTGCTTAGAACTGGGTTTCCATCAGAATTCCATGTCGGAATCTGTTCCCAAAATTAGGTGTGCTTACCATTATAGTTGTATACATATTGAAAGGTATATTGCTTGTGAAAACAATAAATCCGAATTTCAACCGTGACCTGCACCAGTATGATACAAGGCAAAAGTTCAGATAACATGTAAATAGCCACAGAACAGCTTTATATGAAAAAAATGCACTTCATGCTGGGCTGAAGCTAGCCAATGCCCTACCAAAAAGTCTCACAACCCTTCCTATTAACAAATTAAAAGATCAGCTAAAAGGAATTCTAATTGAAAACCCTTTTTATTCCCTAGACGAGTATTATATCTGTATGAAAAGTGCTTCATAAGTATGTCAAGCTCATAGTTTTAAGTAACCTGCAACTAATATAATGTTGATAAAAACAATATTTGTAATATCGTGATTGTATACTACCAAATGTAAAATCCATCAAAATGTAAAATTTATTAATACAAACAAGTCTTTAGTTTGTAATTTATAAACTTACGTATTCAGAAGAATAATCTGTATGATGTCCTGAAACCGTATTATTTCTAGGGATTGTATTTGATTATTCGATGTTGAATAAATTATTATTATTATTATTATCTGTGTGAAATTTAATGCTGTCTAATTCCTCCATCTGCATGTCTTTGCAAGTTATATACATATTAGAAAATCTTTTCCAGGTTCTGAACTGCATATAGTGGGTCTTTCCAAAGTTTTATGACAGTGGATTAGCTGCAACCATTTATTAATGTCAGTGAAAATCTGGTTACCAGCTATTTCTAGGTCTAAACTTGCTTTGCTTTTTATTGCAATGTTTGTGTCACCTGCAAACAAAACAAGAGATCATTAATGAGCACAATAAAAAGCAGTGGACCCAAGATGGAAACCTGAGGAATATCACATGTAATTAATTCACAATATTGTGAAGACTGATTGCTTATTGCACAGGTATTTCATGATGACGCTCTTTGTTTCCTGTTGCTGCATTGCAAGTGACACCATAATACCCCAATATACTGAAGAGAATGTACACCTACATCTATATTCTGCAAACCACTGTGAGATGCATGGCAGACATTAGATCCCATTGTACCAGTTATTAGGGTTTCTTCTGTTCCATTCAGGTATGGAACACAGGAAGAATGATTGTTTGAATGCCTCAGTGTGAGCAGTAATTATTCTAATTTTATCCTCATTGTCCTTATGTGAGCGATACCTAGGTGACTGTAGTATATTCCTAGAATAATCATTTAAAGCCGGTTCTTGATTTTTGTTACTAGACTTTCCCCTTGGATAGTTTAATTCGATCTTCAAGAGTCTGCTAGTTCAGTTCCATCACTATCTCTGTGGCACTCTCCCATGGATTAAACAAACCTGTGACCATATGTGCTGCCTTCCCTTGTGTAACTTCAATGCCTCCTGGTAGTCCTATTTGGTATGGGTCCCACACACTTCAGCAATATTCTAGAAGTGGTCTCATGAGTGACTGATTGACTTCCCCAGTATTCTACCAATAAACAAAAGTCTATCACCAGTCTTACTCATGACTGAACCTGTGTGATTATTCTATTTCATATCCCTATAAAGTGTTGCACCCAGCTATTTGTATGAGTTGGCTGATTCCAACTGTGACTCATTGATATTATATTCATAGGATACTACATTTTTTTCATTTTGTGAAGTGCACAATTTCACATTTCTGAACATTTAAAGTAAGTTGCCAATCTTATCAAAATCTGACTGAATATTTACGCAGCATCTTTCGGACAGTACTTCATAGATATGTGCATCATCTGCACAAAAAAGTAAGTTGCCAATCTTATCCAAATCTGACTGAATATTTATGCAGCATCTTTCAGACAGTACTTCTTCATAGATATGTGCATCATCTGCACAAAGCCTGATGTTACTATCAATAATGTCTGCGAAGTCATCAATATACAACATCAACAGCACAGGTCCTAACACACTTCCCTGAGGCACACAGTTACTTCTACATCTGACTATGATTCTCCAACCTCAGTTCAGTCAAAAATTTCACTTCATACCCCATATGATCATACTTTTGACAATAAGCATAAGCGCGGTACTGAGTCAAATGCTTTCTGGAAATCAAGAAATACTGCATGTACCTGACTGCCTTGATGCAAAGCTTTTAGTATGTCATGTGAGCAAAATGCGAATTGGGTTTCACATGATTGATGTTTTCAGAATCCATGCTGGTTGCCATTGAGAAGGTCATTCTGTTCAAGATATCTCATTATGTTTTAGCTCAGAATATACTCTAAGATCATACAACAAATCAATTTCAAGGATATTGGATGGTAGTTTTGTAGATCACTTCCACTATCCTTCTTGTAGATGGGCGTGACCTGTGCTTTTTTCCAAGAACTGGGCACGGTTTTTTGTTTGTTTTAGTAGTAGTAGTAGCAGTAGCAGTAGTAGTAGTAGTAGTAGTAGTAGTAGTGGTAGTGGTAGTGGTAGTAGCTTTATTCATCCATAGATCTCTTTTTGCAAGGACATAGGACATGTCAAAGTATTTACAAGTTTAGATCAATTTAAAATATGCTAATTCGTATACACATATCTTTACAGACTTCTAGTTAGAGACAATCATTAGATTTACTTCTGGTATACAATACTTCGTTTACAAATTACTTATTAAATAATGTAATGAAACTCTGCTCACTCATATCTCACTATCAGTCACTGAACACATTATACACACATTGTTTCATAGCACTTCACTCACTACACACACACACACACACACTGGTGATCTTTGGGCCATTTTCTGTACCACAACTTCCCATTTGCTATCCTGAAAGACTGAGTCAGCATCCCTCCATAATGAGAGAGATGTTGAGCTCAGAAAGAGGAAGAGGTGTTAGTATTGTGCTATGCATAGCTTGGGGGTAAGTATTTCTATAAAGGAAAAAAGAAGGAAAAAACATAAAGTGAAGGTGTTATGTGGAATTTTGGATGTCTATAATAATAATTATTATTATTTATTTGTATAAAATTTTTTTTATCAAACCCCTATTCTGTTTTATCTAAGTAATCCCCCAATCCATAAAATGTATTGCATAACACGTACTTTTTAGCTAAAAAGTACTTGTTCTGCAATACATTTTTAAATGAATGTATTTCTGAAATTTCTTTAACCTCTTTTGGTAATTTATTGTACAGTTAAATTCCTTGGTAGAAAATGATATTTTGAGTTTTATGTTTATTTTTTCTTGGTAAATGTAAGTTGAGTCTATCTCTTGTTGCATGGTCATGGACAGAGCTATTTGTGCAGGAATTACCAATGTTATTTTTGATGTGTACAACTGATTGGTAAATGTATTCATATGGAGCAGTTAAAATCCCCCGTGTTTTGAACAGATCTTTACAATGACCACGACTAGTATTTTTGGTTATTATCCTTATAGCTCTTTTCTGGAGTTTGAAAATTGTGTTAATATTTTGTGCGTTTTTTCCCCAAAAATGAATGCCACAGCTAAGAATTGAGTGTTGTTGTTGTTGTTGTGGTCTTCAGTCCTGAGACTGGTTTGATGCAGCTGTCCATGCTACTCTATCCTGTGCAAGCTTCTTCATCTCCCAGTAACTACTGCAACCTACATCCTTCTGAATCTGCTTAGTGTATTCATCTCTTCGTCTCCCTCTACGATGTTTACCCTCCACGCTGCCCTCCAGTACTAAATTGGTGATCCCTTGATGCCTCAGAACATGTCCTACCAACCAATCCCTTCTTCTAGTCAAGTTGTGTCACAAACTTCTCTTCTCCCCAATCCTATTCAGTACCTCCTCATTAGTTATGTGATCTACCCATCTAATCTTCAGCATTCTTCTGTAGCATCACATCTCAAAAGCTTCTATTCTCTTCTTGTCCAAACTATTCATCGTCCATGTTTCACTTCCATACATGGCTACACTCCACACAAATACTTTCAGAAATGACTTCCTGACACTTAAATCTATACTCAATGTTAACAAATTTCTCTTCTTCAGAAATGCCTTCCTTGCCATTGCCAGTCTACATTTTATATCATTTCTAATTTGGCCATCATCAGTTATTCTGCTCCCCAAATAGCAAAACTCCTTTACTACTTTAAGTGTCTCATTTCCTAATCTAATTCCCTCAGCATCACCTGACTTATTTGAGTATACATATGAATAATATGTAACTAAAAGACACTGCATGTTGCACACTGATGATAGGATTCTAAGGGCATAACATGTTGATGACATACTGTTTGCATGTACCTTTGTGTTTTCACACCACTTCAACTGAAAATCAATACTCATTCCTAGAAATTTTGAATTTGTTACACAGTCTACAGAGGTGCCATCTACATTTAATTTAACATTACCATTTTTCCTCTTCAAACTGAAATTCATGGCATTAGTTTTCTTTATGTTCACTGTCACTTTATTGCTTATTGACCAATCATAAACTTCCTAGAGAGTTTCATTTGGTCTCTCAGCAAGGAGTTCTCTTGTTTTCTCAGTGACTATAATATTGCTGTCATCGGCGAACAGATTTTTTCACCGTGAGTAACACTACTGGGAAAGTCATTGATGTATATCAGGAACAGTATTGATCCTAATATGCTATCTTGCAGAACCCCTATATTAATGTATTTTGATTCTGATAAGTGTGTTACTAAATGTTTAGCTCTATTTGAAGTATGTGTTAACCCTATTCTTTGTACCCTGTCTGTAAGGTATGATCAAAAGCAGTCATTAGCTACCCTTCTTATTCCTAATGCTTCTAATTTATTTAATAGAATCTTGTAGTCGACTGTATCAAACACCTTAGAAAGATCCAAAAATATGCCTGTGACACTCTCATCTTTATCAAGAGCATCAAGGACAACTTTCGTGAATTCTACTATGGTTGACTCCATGTTTTTGCCACTTCGGAAACCAAACTGTGATTCCCTTAAAGGGTTGTATTTATTCAGGTAATTCATTAATCTGTCTTTCATAATTGCTTCTATTAATTTTCTATGTCTTCTGCATTACCTTTCTTGAGCAAAGGTACAAGTCTTGCCAGTTTTAACTGCTCTGGAAATGCCCCTGATGTGAAGGATTCATTTATTATATTTGTCAAGGGCCTTGTATAATTCCTGAGCAATGTTTCAGTATACACATTGTTTATATGTTTATTTATTTATTTCATGTTCCGTAGATCCAGTTAGTGAGTCAATCACAAGGATATGGAACATGTAAAATTGTACAGGTTTCAATTTTAACGTACAATTAATACAAGGGCAATTCAATGTCAAATTGTACATAGTTTAAGTAAGACATACTATAAATACAGTAATAGATACAATGTCAGCTAGATAACATTCAACCATTCAACAGAAAAAGGAGTTTCAAATAAAGGTTAAAGATAAGAGCACACAGTTAAATCAGATATTAGGCAAGAGTAAATACAGGTACAGCCAATTTGTTGTTACAAAAAGTGTGCTAATGCTCAAATGCACAATAAAATCAATTGAACTACTTCTATACACAATAAGTTTAGTGATGGTATACATTTTCTTTCAGATATTCATCCACAGTATAAAAAGATTTCTCTGTCAGGTAATCTTTGAGAACTTGTTTAAATTTTTGCAGTTCTGTGTGAACACATTTGATATGTAGTGGTAGAGCATTGAACAGCTTAATGCTGGAGTAGTAAACTCCTTTTTGTACCAGAGTGAGACGTTTCATTTCGAAATGTGGATTGTTTTTGTTTCTGGTGTTATAGCCATGGAATTTACTGTTGTCTTGGTAGATAGAATAATATTTGCGCACAAAGGTCAGCAAGGAAAAAATATACTGTGAGGCAGTTGTTAGGATACCTATCTACCGAAACAAGTGCCTGCAAGAGTGTCTTTGATGGACCCCACACACAATTGTCTAAATGATAAGCCTACAAGATATAATGAATACTTAGACAATATAATAAGTAATATCCATGAAAATAATGTTGAAATTGGAGTAGTCACGTTAGGCATAGCTGACCATGATGGCCTATGGATTACAGTTCCAGTCAGCATTCCAGATGAACAACAAAAAACTGTTAGACCTATGAATGAATGCAACATAAGACAGTTTAGAACTACATTAATGTCAGTTAACTGGAATGACATCTTATAAAAAGATATGTGTGTGAATAACACAAGCAAATTATTTATAGAGGAAATTGCAAAAATATTTGATGAGTGTTGTCCCAGATTAGTAAAAAGACAGAATAATAACCAAGCTCATAAACCACAGAGACTAAACAATTGGTTAACACCATACCTCAACAGCATCAGGATTATGCTTCTTCTGTTTAAGGACAGATCTCATAACAGCAACGAGTACAAAGAGATGTACATTAGAATAAGAAAAATTTATAGATCTGAAATAAGTTTGGCAAAACGTAGGGCGAATGATAACTATATTCTTAAATCGAGAAACAGCTGTAAAGCTGCCTGGGAAGTAATTAAAAGTTAAATATATAGACCAACAACTCAACTAGCTATACCCATAGCCCCAGATATCTAAAACTCACACTTTGTAACTTCAGTTTACAACAAGATTTGTCTCCCCTCAACGCCATGCTTGATGCTAAAACTCTTTTAGGTTCAAATAAGTATGTAGTCCATAAATTCTGCTGGGCAACAGGAACTGAAAATGATGTCAGCAAAGCAATAGGCAAACTAAGTAGTTCCAGAGCAGAGGACTTCTATGGTCTGTCAAACTTTGTCATAAAGAAGATAATAAGTGATCTGCCCCCTCTAACCACTCTCATTAACCGTATATTACAGCAAGGGATTTTCCCCGACTGTTTGAAAATAGCAGTAACTATTCCCATATTTAAGAAAGGAGATAAATCAAATCCAAGTAACTATCACCCTATCTCTTTAATCCAAATAATATCTAAAATAATCGAAGACTGTGTTCACCAACAAATGAATCATTCTTTTGAGAGGAATAACTTGTTAAGTAACTCACAGTATGGATTCAGGTCTAAACTATCCACAGTTAAAGCAGTTGAAAATATTGTTAGTGATATATATGATGGCTTTGAAAATAAATTAATCTCCTGTGCTACTCTCCTAGACCTGAGTAAAGCATTTGACACTGTATCTCATAGTACTTTGATCATGAAATTAAGACACTACTGCATGGAAGAGGACACCCTGAAATTATTAGAATCCTACTTAACCAACAGAGTACAATTTGTTAGTGTAAATGGGCAGCTGTCAAACCCACAAACAATAAAAAGAGGTGTGCCACAGGGTTCCATACTTGGACCCTTCCTGTTTGTAGTGTATGTTAATGATATGCCACAGTATTTACCCTGTAAACAGTCCTCTATGCAGACGATACAACTTTTATCAATTCAGGACAGACTCTTGAATCTGTATGAGAAAAAAATAATATAATATTTGAAAAATCGGTTCATTGGTTTAGTGCAAACTCCCTATTCATAAATGAAACAAAAAGTCAGGAAATATTCTTTAATTTGAAGGTATCAAACGAAGAAAATAAGTCCGTTAAACTGCTAGGAATGATGATTGACCGGAAACTTAGCTGGGATAAACATATCACATACGTCTGTTCTAAACTTGCACGTGCTATGTTCCTACTTTACAAGCTTAGGAGTAATGTCAGCCAAAACGTACTGCTGCATTCATATTTTGCTTATATCCACCCCAATCTTTCATATGGTATTCTGCTCTGGGGAAATTCTCCCAATTCAATATCAATTTTCAGATGGCAAAAAAAAAGCTCTTCGATGTATAGTGTGTTTATCTCCTAGGGATACATGCAGGGAACATTTCAAAAAACTTAACATCATGACAGTTCCTTGTTTTTACATCTATTATAGCTTACTACACGTAAAAGAAAACATAGCTCAATATCCCCTTAGGTCATCTGTCCACACCCACAATACAAGACGAAACCACACAATTGATCTGCCATACTCTAGACTGTCTAAGATACATAATAGTTATAAATATGTAGGCCTTGAACTGTTTGATATGCTCCCTAAAATTGTACAAACAGTATCTAAAAGTAAATTTAAGACAACATTGGGTCAATGGCTCAAAGGTAAAGCATTTTACTCAGTTGATGAATTTAAAGATTGTAATATGGCAGATTTGCATTTTTAACATAGAGAAAGGTACCTCTGCCTGTAGTAGGACCTAAATTTGTATCAATAGCTTAGGATAATGACATAGTGTTATCAACATGTGTATGATAATGACATAGTGTCCTCAACATGAATACTCCTGTATAATGTTTTCCTTTTTATTGTAAAATCAACAATATATAAAATTCCAAATGTGTGCTATTGTACTACGCTAACATTCATATGATTTGTATATACATTGTTATGAGAATATAACCATCTTTATACTGTAATTGAACTTATTGATGAAGCCCATTGTATAAGAAAATACTGAACGGCTAATAAAGATTCTTATTCTTATTCGGATTGCTTTTTTTTGGATGGTGAAAACTTTTTTTGCAAGTGGTTGGTTCCCCCAGAATATGATAGCATATGACATCAATGAGTGGAATTAGCCAAAGTAGGCAACCTTAATGGTGTCAACTTCAGCCACTGAAGAAATTATCCTTAATGCAAATGTTGCCGAGCTAAGTTTTTTTACAGAGATGATGTGAACTGACCAATTACATTTGCTGTCTATGTAAGCACCCAGGAATTTTGTATCTTCAACTTTCTGTATTGGTTGATCTCTACATTTTATGTTAATTTCATCGAGATTACTTTGTGATGTATGGAACCTCATATAATGAGTTTTATCCGCATTGAGTGAGAGACCATTTGAGGAGAACCAATTTAAGATGTCATTAAAAACAGTATTTGTAGTTTGTTCAAGATCGTGATCTATCAAATTGTCAATTAGAATTGTGGTATCATCAGCAAACAGGGTAAATTTGCTGTTTGCCTCAGAACAAAGAGGAAGATCATTAATAAAGATGAGGAAAAGCAGTGGGTCCAAAACGGAGCCTTGAGGCACACCACACGTTATCGTGCCCCATTCAGACGAGGCAGGTTCTCCAGAAGAGCCATTTAGCATTACAGTCTGCTTCTGATCCTGTAGATATGATTGTAGCCACAAGCCAACAGTACCACCTAAACCATAGTATTCTGCCTTTTTCAAAAGAATTTGGTAGTTTACACAGTCAAAGGCTTTCATAAGATCACAAAAAAAAAAAAAAAAAAAACACTGGAGACAATTTTTTGTTAATAGCTTCCTAAACTTGGTTGCTGAAAGAGAATATTGCCTGTTCAGTACAAAGACTGGCATGAAAACCAAACTGATTTTTGCTTAAGATACTGTGGAAGTTGAGATGGTCTACAATCCTCCAATGCATGAGTTTTTCAAGAATTTTCGAGAAGGTAGTTAATAGGGATATTGGGCGATAGTTTGTAACAGTGCTTTTATCACCTTTTTTAAAGAGAGGAATCACTACAGCCAATTTTAGTCTGTCAGGGACAATCCCTTCTTGTAGCGATGTATTGTATATGTTCCATAAGACGGGACTAACAAATTTATAACAGTGTTTCAGTATTTTAGTAGAAATATTGTCCACACCAGCAGAATTTTTATTTTTTAGTGATCTAATTACTCTTATGACTTGGCTCACAGTAACTGGAGATAAAGATAACTATGGGATTCTGTTGCTAATAGCTTTCTGTAGGAGGGACAATGATTCTTTCATAGAACCATTACAGCCTGTCTTCTCTGCTGCTCTCAAAAAGTGGTTATTAAATATTTCTGCAACCAACTCAGGTTTCTTTATGATACTGTCCCCTGTTTTAATCTCTACCTGAGACATGTTCCCTGTTGTCCTGCTAGTTTCCCTCTTTACTTTGGTACTTCATCTAAGCCAGGTTATGAAGCAACATAACCTGGGTTGTGAGTAACTGAATCCACTTTCCCTTCTTCCCTTTCTTTCCCCTCTCTCCTCCCTGATGAAAGAACATTTGTTCCGAAAGCTAGGAACGTAAATTTTCAGTTCTGTTTTTTGTGTATCTATCGGATGTACTGAGCTGAGGTAAGTACTGGCCAGCCCCTCTATCTCTTTGTTAGTATTAATTAAGTTTAAAGACTGTTTTAAATTTGTCAAGGGCGCGAGATTGGCAGTGTGTAAACAAAAAACGACACAAAGGTCTTATGTGCGGTGGTTGTTATTTTTGTACTGATTTAGAGATACAATGACAGAAGAATGAATTTGTAATTACTTTGCTTTTAGAGAATTTACGTTATCAGTCGTGTTTGGTCAGGTTTTTAAATGTTTATAACTTGGAAAATTGAGGCCTAGATCGTGTCAATCTTACTAGTAAACAATACGAAATGTGTTAGTTAAATATGATTTAGAAATGTTTAATTACAATTTCATTGCGACAATAGACACTGTTGAAACTTATAGCTCTTTTTTTTAAACAAATTTTGCACTATCAAGAAAACTTGAATAGAATTTTTTGTGTTTATGTCACGCAAAATTTCAGGTTATGTCGCGATTATCGGGACTAACATCTACATTTATACTCCACAAGCCACCCATCGGTGTGTGGCGGAGGGCACTTTACGTGCCACTGTCATTACCTCCTTTTCCTGTTCCAGTCGCGTATGGTTCGCGGGAAGAATGACCGCCGGAAAGCCTCCGTGTGCACTCGAATCTCTCTAATTGTACATTTGTGATATCCTCGGGAGGTATAAGTAGGGGGTAGCAATATATTTGATACCTCATCCAGAAACACACCCTCTTGAAACCTGGACAGCAAGCTACACCGTGATGCAGAGTGCCTCTCTTGCAGAGTCTGCACTTGAGTTTGCTAAACATCTCCGTAACGCTATCACGCTTACCAAATAACCCTGTAACGTAACACACCACTCTTCTTTGGATCTTCTCTATCTCCTGTGTCAGCCCGACCTGGTACAGATAACACACTGATGAGCAATGCTCAAGTAAAGGTCAAACGAGTGTTTTGTAAGCCACCTCCTTTGTTGATGGACTAAATTTTCTAAGGATTCTCCCACTGAATCTCAACCTGGCACCCGCCTTACCAACAATTAATTTTATATGATCATTCCACTTCAAATCGTTCTGCACGCATACTCCCAGATATTTTACAGAAGTAACTGCTACCAGTGTTTGTTCCACTATCATATAATCATACAACAAAGGATCCTTCTTTCTATGTATTGGCAATACATTACATTTGTCTATGTTAAGGGTCAGTTGCCACTCCCTGCACCAAGTGCCTATCTGCTGCATATCTTCCTTTCAGCTAAAGAACAAGTTTTTTCAAGAAAAAGGTGTGCTGGGATGATAATATTCAGTTGTGTGACAAGAACAGACACTACAGCAAGTATGCAAAACAAAGAAAATTTAAATTTGACACTATTTTCTCTTAAATTATTTCTTTTATCGAACAAAGAAAATACCTGTGATCTCACTCGGCGGCTATCTTTATTGTGGGATCTAAAATAGATTGTAATTATATGGGGGGCTAACTCAGCCACAAATTCAGTATAGAATCTGACAGGGATTCTACCAGGCCCTGGAGCTTTATTCAGTTTTAATGATTTCAGCCATTTCTCAATACTATTGACACTAATACTTATTTCATTCATCTTTTCAGTGCTACAAGGATTAAAAAGGGGCAGTTCACCTGGCTTGTCCTTTGTGAAGAAACATTTGAAAACAGAGTTAAGGATCTCAGCTTTTTCTTTGCTACCCTCACTGTCTCGTTCACTAGGGACTGGACACTAACTTAACTTTAGTGCCACTAACAGCCTTTACAAACTACCAGAATTCTTTGGTTTGTGTCATTGGTTGGTCGGTTTGGAGTGAAAGGGACTAAACTGCAAGGTCATCAGCCCCTTCATTCCTTTAAGCGGCAAACTAGGAATGGTTGTCAAAGAAAGGAGGCAAAAGGGAAATCCTGGAAAGTTTAAATGTAACTAACCCAATCAAAAACAGAGATGAAAGCTCAAAAAAAAGACAGCACAGACAAGATGTTAAGAGATCAGTCAAGACATGGCACAGAAATCTGGAAATGAGAATAAAAAGGGAAGGATGGAGGTTACGCTGGGCCACCAAGCAAGGGCCGCCAAGCGACCACGGGGTGGGGGTGGGGGCAGTGGCAGATAAATACGGGGGGTGTGCGCCTTCCCCCCCCCCCTCCACCCCCTCAATTGTGGGGCCGTCGGCATTGCCACCTGCGCTGCCCCCTGACAATGACTGTCCTATGACAATGTAATTAACCAATTTGCCAGAAAGAATAGGTGCACAGAATTCATTGTTTAAGGAAGAGAACCACAACTGTAACTTTTTTATGTAATAAGATGGCATTGCCTTGTATATGTGTATAATCAGTTTAAATAAAACTTTCTTAAGCTTTGCATGTGACTTGATTATTTTTTGTCACACTAAAAATAAAGGTAGCTCAAGATATGTTTAGCGCCCCCTCCTTGAGGTTTTTCTGTATCCGCCACTGGTTGGGGTGGAACAGGAGAGGGATGCACCTCACAAAGCCTTCAGGCGGTCAGTGAGGCCAAACATACATATAGGAATGAATAGTCACAAACTTCACAAGCAAAATGCAACACCAGCTGAGCCACTTTGGCATCATCTGCTAACACCAGAGGTAGCACATCATGAAGATTGAGCCTCAAAGCAGCCAAATTAATGCAGATTGTTAGTAAGGGGGTTCTGCATCAGCACTGAGGAGGATCCTTATGCCAGAGAATGTGGCTGCGAGTCAGGCAAGTGCGGCCAATGTGGAGTCGACAGAGAATGATGGATTCCCTGTGAGAAGTGTGCAGGGAAGACTGCCACATGGTCATGGTTTCCTTAATTGTCCTTAGTTTGTTAGGGGAAATCAGGGCAGACCATTCTGAGTTCCAGGCTCGCAGCAATCGATGGCACATAAACAACCACAGGTCCGGTTCTGCGACCCCCATTTCAGAATTAGCATCCTGATGGCTAGCTTGGCCAACTCACCAATTTCCCAAAATCCCAGAATGACAAGATTCAGATTCAGAGTCTTTATTTGCCATTGACCACATGTAGTGAAATAGTCTTTATAATGATGCCATGATTCATAAAAGTTGCTGTATTAGTTAGTGTTTACATTATAAGTTCAAATTATTTATGCTACATTAATCAGTTGTACAGTAGTGCAACCATAGATTTAAAACTCAATTTCTGTGTCACAAGTATCCATGAATTCTGTAAGATTGTAGTATGAATTGTCTATCAACCATTTGTGCAGTTTACTTTTAAAATTATTGAAAGATGTATTGAGTGTAGTATGTGGTAATTTGTTAAATAATTTCAAACAGTTCACTTTGTGACAGTTGCCTGTTTTTGTCAGCCTATGCCTAGCAATCTCAATATTCTCTTTGTTTCTGATGTCATGAAAGTGTATGTTCTCTCTGGTGTTAAATTTTGTTCTGTTCTTATCAGCATACATCAGTGATGCATCAATGTAAAGATTTATCACTGTCATCATTTCCATTTTGATGATTAAGGGATGGCAGTGTTTCCTTGGACCAACCTAGCACATTATTCATAGCACCTTTTCCTGCATCAGCAGTACATCACTGACATGAATTGAGTGGCCCCATAGTAACAGCCCATAATATATATGAGGCTGAAATATTCCAAAGTAAGCTGTTCTGAGTATTTGTTACTCACTGGATCAGGCAGTTTCCAGATGACATAGGACACCCTTGATAACTTTTTGCAGACCTGCTTGATATAGGGCTGCCAGTTAAGTTTGGAATCAATGTGCATTCCACGCAGTTTTTTGGGTTTCGGTTCTGCCTCTTTAGCCAGTCCCAACTGCAGATGCTGAGTTTTCTCTGGATTACATATTAGTTTGTTAGCTGAGAACCATTTTAGTGTTAAGGTGAGACTGTCCTGTGATTTCTTTGATAAATCTCAATCTGTGCTGATTAAGCTTGTATCATCTGCATAGCAGATAACTGACTCAGGCCCAACATAAGATGGCAAACCACTAATTGCAACAATGAAGAAGAAAGGACCACAGACAGAGCTCTGAGGTACACCAGATGTGGCACTATTCATACAAAGAGTGTCTAGTTTGAATTGACACAAATTTTCAAAAACTGAAAATGTAACCAAATTGTGTGCCGGACCGAGGTAGGAGACGAGGTACTGGCAGAAGTAAAGCTGTGAGGACGGGGCATGAGTTGTGCTCGGGTAGCTCAGTTGGTAGAGCACTTGCCTGCGAACAGCAAAGTTCCCAAGTTCGAGTCTCGGTCCGGCACACAGTTTCAATCTGCCAGGAAGTTTCATATCAGCGCACACTCCGCTGCAGAGTGAAAATCTCATTCTGGAAACATTCCCCAGGCTGTGGCTAAGCCATGTCTCCACAATATCCTTTCTTTCAGGAGTGCTAGTTCTGCAACGTTCGCAGGAGAGCTTCTGTAAAGTTTGGAAGGTAGGAGACGAGATACTGCCAGAAGTAAAGCTGTGAGGACGGGGTGTGAGTCGTGCTTGGGTAGGTCAGTAGGTGGAGCACTTGCTCACGAAAGGCAAAGGTCCCAAGTTCGAGTCTTGGTCCGGCACACAGTTTTAATCTGCCAGGAAGTTTCAAATGGAAACCTTTTGTCCTACCTAACATGTCTTAAATCTAAAATTGCACTGTGTGGAGATTCCAACATACGTATAGGTGATGGAAGCACTAAAGAGAGAGTCTTCATGACTTTGATAAATAGCTATGGGCTGTTTGTTGCAAAACGACTGCCAACAAGAGGTGACACCTGCCTAGACACAGTTATCACTAACCTCAATACCTGGGACTATAGTATCAGTGTAGTTGAACCAATGATTGCTGACCATAGTGCATTAGTAATGGAAATAAGTATGAAATGCTCAAGTCAACTGCAACCAAGCTCATGGCACTCCAGTTATACATTTAGTAAAAGGATCATAAAAGAAAAAAAGGATGAATGACCTAAAAATACCCCCATCAAGTGTAAACTGGCAGCAAAAACTTGCAGGAATGGGGGCCACTGCCTCATTCGAATATCTGTTCCAATCATTAAAAGCTAAATTTGATGATTTATTTCCAGAAATCCACAAGAAGTATCCTACAGGCAAAGCTAAAGGAAGGAACAAACCTACTATATGGAAGATGTGGTATACCCCTGAGCTAAATAAACTAAAATGCATTGTGCTAATTTTCAGGGACCGTATGAAAGCAGCTATAGATCTCCCATCTAGAGACCTGCTTCATTGTAACTATGTAAGAGCCAAACAAATTTACAGAAAGCAAGTGGAGGAGGTAAAAAAGAGGTACAATGACAGATTCATTAAAGAGGCTCACAATCCATGCAAAGCAGCTCGGAATCTGGTAAACGAGTGCAGAGAAAAGCCCACCTCGGCCTTAAATTCTGGTAGCCCTGACGCCTTCAATCAGTACTTTGTTAGGATAGCGAAAGATACTATTAATGAAATACCTGACCCAGGCTTAGTCCCCACAAGTCACACGAGAAACATAACCAGTGGCACTTTTGAAAACTGGAAGGAAGTCCACCCTAAGGATACCGTAAAAATAGTTGAGTCGTACAAGAACTCGGAGAGCGTAGATATCTATGGTATGTCTTGCACAATGCTGAAGATAATTATTCTAGAGCTTGCTCAACCATTATCTATAGCAATTAACAAATGCTTATCCTCTGGTGTCTTCCCAAAATTTCTTAAACTATCACGGACAGTACCAATCTACAAAAAAGGTGATCCGTGTGAAGTGTCCAGCTACAGACCAATTTCTATCATTCCTATTCTCGCTAAAGTCACGGAGTCTGTTATGAAACTCCAGTTACAGAATTATTTTGAAGTAAATAAGCTCTTCCAGGACACACAGCATGGTTTTTGCAAGGGAAAGTCAACGTTTACGGCAGCACTGTACTTAACCAGAATAATAAGGCAAGGATTCGAAGACAGGGAAAGTGTGGCACTGACACTCTGTGATCTTAGCAAGGCATCTGACTGCATTCCCCACAAGATACTGCACAATAAATTGAAGTGTTACGGTGTTGGAGGTGTTGTTCTGGCAACTTTTCAGTCTTATCTGGAAAACCAGAGACAAGTGGTATCAATTCAAGGAGCAACATCACAAGAACAAAAGTTGGAACATGGAGCACCCCAAGGGTCCGTCATAGGGCCTCTCCTGTTCCTTATTTATGTCAATGATATGGGTCATAACAACAATATGTTACAGTTTGCTGATGACACCACCCTTTTTGCCAAAGGAAGAACTGCTGCAGAATCACTCCAAGAAACAGATGTACTCTTCCAAAACATTAAGGAATGGTTCATCAAAAATAAAATGAAAATGAATGACGAAAAAACACATCATCTGATATGCATTCTTAACAACATCGGATGCCGTGATAATATGGAGGCTGTCAAAGTGTTGGGCTTCTCGATAGACAGGAAACTAACAATGAACAAACTTACAGTGTACGTGTGCTCGAAGCTTTCCCGTGTAATATACCTTCTGAGGAGGTTAAAAGGTGTATTGAGTGACCAATATCTCATAACAGTATATTATGCCCTATTCCACACCCACATCAATTATGGCCTACTGTTATGGGGACATTCTGCAGGTTGTAAGGATGTGCTAATTCTACAGAAAAAAGCTCTCAGAATAATCACATAAGGCAAAAGACAGGAGCACTGTAGGCCTATATCCAAGCAGTAAGGAATTATGACAGTCTTCAGCCAGTACGTGTTTTTATGTCTCATCAGCGTGAAAGAAAACCGAGGAGTCTTCAGCATGAGGCAAGATATACACAATCACAATACCCGTAACAAGAGGAGCATCGAAATACCCAGGTATCGACTGACGGGAACGCGAGACAGCTTTCCAGTGGTTGCCCTAAAGATGTTCAACTCACTGCCTCAATAAGTGCAATCCCTGCCGCTAGGAACATTTGGAAGGAGAGTAGCACAGGACCTGAGAGAAAGCCCATTGTACTTCATTGGTGAATTCTTTAATAGTGACCAAAGTGAATGGACAAACAAATATTGTTTCTATTAAGTATAAATGCCCTAATTTTGTGAATATTTTTTTAAATGTATATATGTAATTAATCTTGATGCTGTCTGTCCAGTCGTGACTGGTAAACGACACAGATCTAGTAATAAAGTAATATTTAGATAAGAGTTGATTATTTCAAACTCTGTATTATTTATACCATATTACATGATTTTGGCTAGTAGGAGGTCAAAGGGGATATAATCAAATGCGTTACTCAGATCACAAAGTTCAAGTGGGACCGTTTGTTTATTTTCTAATGCAGTTAATGTCTGATAAACTATTTCAAGGACTGCAGAGGTGGTATGTTTCCCTTGTCGAAAACCGTGGTGTCTATTACAGAGAAGGTCATACTTTTCAGAATATTTGCTTAGCTGTTTGTGGAAAATTGCTTCAAATATTTTGGAAAAGATTGGTACAATAGACACTTGTATTTAGTTTTCAGTGAGGTGTTTTTCTGCCTTTTTGTATATAGGTATAACTTTGGAAATTTTGAGCTGATCAGGGAAAACTCCAACTTCTAGGCATTTATTCATAATAAAAGCAAGTGGACTACACATGAGGCATATTGTCCTTTTTTTGTGTAGTTAGATAGCCAGTAGTAGTCCATGCTTTTAGAGTTTGATAATTTTCTAACAATATTTATTATATCTGTGGGTGTGACAGGGTCGCTGTGAAATTCATGCCCTTTAAGTAGCTGATCAGCAAATATATCAATTGCTGGTATGTCTGACGGTTTAATTTTCTATTTTAATTCATTTACTGTAGTTGTAAAATATTTAGTGAGCTCTTCTGGATCAAGTAGAAGTAGGGGTCCCGCCAAAAATGACTGGTCATCCAGCTTGATAGAGGCCAGAGATAAGATCCTAGATAGTTGTAACCAGTGGGTGATGAGAGTAGCACTGGTCTATAACCTGAAGGCTGATAAGGGAGTCACTAAAGATTAGGATACTCTTTATAGTACAAGAATGAATGTAGCTAAGGGCTGGTTTAATGGACATTAATTCAGCAGTGAAGACATTGCAACTGTTTGGGAGGGAGTGGATTGCAGTGCACCGTGCATGTGTGTGTGCAAGGCCTGTTTATCTGTCGACTCTTGAGCCATTGGTGCATTCCATCCAGATACGTCTCAAGTGCAGCCAAGAACAGGTGGCAGCAAATTGTGGAGTCAATGGAATCTTTTGGACCAAAGGAAACTTGGAGACAAATCCGAGGTTGGGGCATAAGCCATGGGGGCAGATGTTACGCCTCCCTGACCAGAAGTGTCAATGGAGGAAGCTGCAGTTCCCTTCCAGGAAAAAGGACACTGTATTTGGGATGTTTAGGAAACCTACGAGCATGTGTTGCGTAATCCAGCAGCTGTTGTTGGCACCTGATAAGTAATGGAGGGACTCCAGCCTCAGCTAGTAAACTGTTCACAGGACTAGTTTGGAAGGCCCCTGTCTCAAGTCAGACCCTACAATGATGAATATGGTCCAGCATCCATAACGCTGAGGATGATGTTGAACCATATGCAAGGTTCTCATACCCAAGACAGGACAGAATCAGAGCTTTGTAGAACCACAAAAGGGTAGAGCGACCTGCACCCCCAGCTAGTGCTATTGAGGCAGCAAAGTGTGTTGAGGTGTCGCCTGCACTTTCACTTAAGATGGTGAAGGTGGGGAAGCCCCGCTAGCTGGGAATCAAAGACCTGTCCCAAAAAGCAGTGTGTCTCAGCTACAAGAAGCAATTGATCATCTAGGTAAAGCTCTGGGTGTGGGTGGGCAGTACGGCAGTGACGGAAGTGCATTACATGAGTCTTGGTACCTGAAAACTGAAAGCCCTGAGTGAGAGCCTATGACTGTGCCCTTAGTATGGCACCCTGTAGCCCATACTAGAGGAACGATAAAAATTGTTGGCATGTAAGGAAGGTGCTACTGAAGATCTCACAGCCGCCACTAGACAACTGATGGCCACCACAATGAGGGGGACACTCTGTACAGGGCCCTGTGGGACCCTGTTCTTTTTGGAATGGGGGGGGGGGGCAGGGGGGGGGGGGAGTTCTGAGTGAAGCACCCACTTGACCCGAGAAAGTACGATGTGACAAATCGAAAGTAGACCCCGGAGACCCCACTTATGTAACGTAGTATGGATGTGATGACGGCATGTTGTGTCATAAGCCTTCTGTAGGCCAAAAAAGACAGTGATGAGGTGCAGATGATATGCAAAGGCTGTCTGTGACTCCAGATGAACCAAATTATCAGCAGTGGAGTGGCCTTTGTGAAAACTGTCCTGAGACGCAGCCAAAAGGCCCCGAGACTCAAGGAGCCAACACAGCCACATGCTCAACATGTGTTCAAGCAACTTACAGAGAATGCCAGTAAGGCTGACTGGGCGATAATTGTCCACCTCTAAGAACTACAGTGCTTTCTCACCACTGACATGGGAACTCACTCTTGTTCCAGATCCGATTGAAGAGGCCAAGGATGTGATTCTGAGAGTCTGCTGGGAGATGTTTCAGCATTTGGTTGTGGATGCGTCTGGCCCTGTGCCCAGGAAAAGGGCTAGTGCACTGGAGAGTTCCCATTCACTGAATGGAGCAGGTTGCAGGAAGTAAAAAATAAGCTCATTCACTCCAACCACGGTTTTATGAACCAAAAGATTGGGTGGTAGTTCTCAGATGCAGATGCGCAGACATAATTCTCAGCGAAATGTTTGGTGAAAGAGCCTGGATCAATATAAATGGTAAGACCTAAGGAAATACTTTGGGACTGGAAGCCGTAGAGGCATCTGATCTTTGCCCATAACCATGATGGAGAGGTATGTGATCCAATGATGGAAACATACTACTGTGTCCAGACTAAGCACCTGCAACTCTCGCTTCCCGCAAAGCAGACCGGTACAGTGGGCCCCGGACCGAGTAGGGGTCAGCCTGGCCGGTCGTCCCGGAAACACAGACGCTTCCCAGAGACCACCAGGAGGCGTCCACGATGCCGCAAGAGGTCGCTACAGCTGCGGAACTCTTTCCTTCCGCTCAACACGTGACTACAAATAGAGCCAGCCATATCCATGCGCCAAGTAGTATTTAGGCTGGCGCAGGAACCTGGAGAGGCAGTTCACGCCGAGCAAGCCCACTGGTGACATCGTAGCTGCCGCGTCATCGTCCACCACCGCCAGCATACCGGAGCCATCCTCGCAGGGCCTCTACTCATCCTCGGACTCAGGTGACGGCAACGTGAACTCCGCGCCGCTCTTCACGAGACGCCCGGGGCTTGGTTTGGTGAAGTTGTATGGTTATTACAGTCAGTTTATGTTTGGAAGAATCTCTGATTTAGTTATTGGTAGGCTTGGAGGATCAGTCCTACCTCACGAATATTGTTTTGTAAACTTTGAAGAAAGACTTTAGCTTAAATAAAAACGCTATAACTCACACTCTGAGATTTTCCTATCCTCGTATGGCGGATATTTTACATACCATTCCCGGGGTTCTTGCTTTCATCATTTTATGAGGCAGCAGATGTGGGAACAGAGTCGTTTAAAGGCAATGAGGTTTGCCAGTGAAGGGTGTCAGTTATGGCACAGGAGAGCCTGCCTTCATTCTGTAATGGCCACATCGATCTCTGGGGTCTACCAAGGTACCGTCTTCTGTTGGGGGCATCCCCAAGAAGTGGGGGTATGCCCAGGAAGAGAGGATGGCTTGATTGGTAGCCAAAAGAATAGCTGCCATTATGTGCTGAACAGCTGCATTGATACTGCATTGCAATAGGGAGCTAAGGACGACAGCAAAGGTGAACCGATCCAGTCAGCATTACAGAGAGCCCATCTGGATGGGGTTCAGGGAGCAATGATGAGGGTGTACAGGAAGATCAGGTCATTGTGACCCCCCACCCTCCCAGTGGATAGATGGTAGTAGACCATGGCTGCAAAAGGAAAGATCAATGGCCGAATAAGTTCTGTGTGCCACAGTGAAGAGTGTGGGGCACCAGAGTTCAAGAAGTAAAGATCGAGCTGTGCCTATTAAGATTCGATGTCTTTACCACAGCCAGTGATAACTGTTCCACCTCTCATAAGATTATGGGCATTGAAGTCACCCAAGTCTAGGAAAGGTGGGAGGAACTGAGAGAGCGATGCGGACAGCACATTCTGGGACACAGCATCATCGGGAGGGAGATAAACATTACAGATGATAAAATCCTAATGTGCCCTTACCCCAAAAGCCACAGGCAGCAAACGTATATCAAGCAGCACAAGGTCACTATATAGAGTCCAGAACATACATACACTCTCAACCAGATACCTTCTCAAAGTCAATAAGATCCTTAAAATAACCTCGGTAGCCACAAAGGCAGTGGTCCAAGTTGCTGGCAACCATGTTTCCTGGTTGGCAATACAGATTACACGATAAGTGCTTGCTATAGCTCAGCCAGGTGGTGGAAAAATCCGTTACAATTCCACTGGAGGATAAGACTGTCTAAACATTGTGGGGCTATGAAGCAACCAGGGGAGAGCTGGCTATGAAATAGGGTCATGTGCTGCCACTGGTTGAGATGTCAGGGATCCACTGACACAGGTTCTGTGGCACATTGTCTGGAAAGATCTGGTGCCTCAGGGGCCATTGGAAGCTCCACCTTGGGCACAGAAGGAGGCTGTGCGGTTTCCAGTTGTGTGGAGACCACCAGAGTTTCCTTTGACTTTGAGGACTTTCTTTTGTCCTTCTTGTCCTCCTCCTCCTTAGAAGATGAGAACTGGGAAGGTTTACCTGAAATGGTTTCCAGGACAGAGGAAGAACAAAAAGTCTGACAGCCTGTGGTTCCTTCAGCAACAGGCTGGCGTCTGGCTGTGGACCAGCAGGAACCATGGAAGGAAGAGTCCAAAGGGACCTCTTGCTAGCCAGAGAAGCTGGAGGAGGATGAGGTGCCTCCAGCTGGGGGATGGGGACCGGTGTCCTCGGCAGGTGGGGGGCCAACACTCCTGAAATGGCTGCAGTGGAAGCACCAGAAGGACCACAGACCACCTCAGGGGCAGGTATTAGTTGGCACCTCTGAAGGCCCACTGGTGCAATGAGAAGTCTGAACTTCATACACTAGAAGTATCTCATTGGGGCAGGATTATAGGCTTCATGTCACATGGGTAGACCATCATGTTGACATTCTCAGGCATCGTATCACCCTCAAAAGTCAAGATGAAGGCCCCAGTAGCAACTCTGTTTTCCCTTCGTCTCCTATGGACACAACAGATGAAGTGCACACTCCATCACTCTAAGTTGCCTTGCAGCTCATCGTTAGATTGCAAAAGAAGATCATGTTGGAAGATGATGCCCTGGACCACACTGAGGCTCTTGTGGGGAGTGACAGTCATGGGAATGACACTCAACTGTTCATAAGAGAGCAGCACCTGTCACTGGGAAGGAGATTAGGTTTTAATCATGAGGGCACCAATCTTCACCTTAGAGATGCCTCCAACTTCCCAGCATTTGTCTTCAATGTGTTCAACAAAAAATAATGGCCAAAAAGGTTTCCCCCCTTGGTCCTGGTACAGACCAGATATTGGAGGGATGATTTTCCTCCTTGCCATCTAGTCTGAGGTCTTCCCACTGCATGGCCAACATAGGGAATGCATTGTGATCATATTTTATCGCATCATAAGAGGCCTTTCCATTTGGAGAGACTGCTGGGGCTGTGTGACCACTAGCGGGAGAAAGTTTAAGTTGCTTTATGTGCTATCTACCATGGTACCACCCACTCGGAAATGGGGCTCTGCCCATGGGTGCCACCCAGCCAGTAATCCACTGCTGGAAGTACCCCTGTCCCAGTCATGAGGGGCACATACTCCATGCCGTACATGAGGAGTGTGCGGTGCAGGCACCAACAGTGCGATCACTGCATGTTCAGGGGCTACCAACGTGCAGGTACTTAATGACTCCCCCCCCAACAATGGGATGGCTGCCACATTGGGTTTTGGGCATACTGCAACAACAGGAAGGAACAATGCCAGGGTGGGAGGGTACAGAGGTGGAGCATACACCACAGAGGGCAGCTTTCCCTGCATGACACATATTTTTGTAATATTGGGAAAAGATGGCAGGCCAAACCCAATAATGGGGACCAAACAATAATCTATGGAAGGTGAAGGCAGCGCCGGGAGTGAAACTGCATATCAAGTCCAAAATTGTGAACCAAGTCCATACAGGGTCTACACCAAATGGACCATCTGACAGAAAGTCATAGAAGGTAAGAGATAGTCGAAGTGTGAGTTTGCAGCACAGAAAGAGGAAGCAGTGCTGCAAAGGCTGGGGCCCTGTGGTAGCCAAGCACGTACTCACTGAAGTGTGGTGAGCCTCCTGGGGAGTCGGTTTTGTGAAAGATCATTTGACAACATTGGGTTTTGGGCATACTGCAACAACAGGAAGGAACAATGCCAGGGTGGAAGGGTACAGAGGTGGAGCATACACCACAGAGGGCAACTTTCCCTGCATGACACATATTTTTGTAACATTGGGAAAAGATGGCAGGCCAAACCCAATAATGGGGACCAAACAATAATCTATGGAAGGTGAAGGTAGCGCCGGGAGTGAAATTGGATATCAAGTCCAAAATTGAGAACCAAGTCCATGCAGGGTCTACACCAAATGGACCATCTGACAGAAAGTCAGAGAAGGTAAGAGATAGTCACTGAAGGCATCACACAACTTCTCTCTTGATAGCCAAATGCGTGTCATTCACCATCTCTCTATCTATAGTTGTACACTTTGTTTTAGACATATTATGCAGTAATCTTGTTTCCTTAGAAATTTCTTTACGATGACTGTATACCATGGAGGTTCCCTCCCATTATGAACTGTTCTGCTTGGTATATATGATGTGATTCACACAGTTAAAGGATTTTGATATGTCACAGAAAATGTCATTAGCCTCTAATTTGTTATCTAATGAATTTAATACCTTCTCTATATGGGTACTCTTAAGGAACCCAAACTGTGACTTGGACAATATATTATTTGCAGTCAATTGCTTAAGAAGGTGCTTGAACACAACCTTCTCAGATATTTTTGAAAACCGTCAACAATGAAATTTGTCAATAGATTGATGGTATCTCTTTATCTGCCTTCCTGTAAAGAGGCTTAACTTCAGCATATTTTAGCCAGTCTGGAAATGATCAACTGATAAGAGATTGGTTACAAAAATAATTTAAGACAGAATTCAACTCACATGAACACTCTTTGATTAACTTTGTTGTTATGTGGGCAGAATGAGATTTTCACTCTGCAGTGGAGTCTGCACTGATATGAAACTTCCTGGCAGATTAAAACTGTGTGCCGGAACGAGACTCGAACTCAGGATCTTTGCCTTTCGCAGGCAAGTGCTCTACCATCTGAGCTACCCAAGCATGACTCACAACCCGTCCTCATAGCTTCAATTCTGCTTGACTACTACCTTCCATACTTCACAGAAGGTAGGAGACAAGGTACTGGCAGAACTGAAGCTGTGAGGACGGGTCGTGGGCCATGCTTGGGTAGCTCAGATGGTAGAGCACTTGCCCGTGAAAGGCAAAGATCCTGAGTTCAAGTCTCGGTCTGGCACACAGTTTTAATCTGCCAGGAAGTTTCATATCAGCACACACTCTGCTGCAGAGTGAAAATCTCATTCTGGAAACAAACCCCAGGCTGCGGCTAAGGCTTGTCTCTGCAGTATCCTTTCTTTCAGGAGCTAGTTCTGCAAGGTTCACAGGAGAGCTTCTGTGAAGTATGGAAGGTAGGAGACGAGGTACCGGCAGAATTGAAGTTGTGAGGACGGGTTCGTGAGTCGTGCTTGGGTAGCACTGATGGTAGAGCACTTGCCCATGAAAGGCAAAGGTCCAGATTTCGAGGCTCGGTCTGGCACACAGTTTTAATCTGCCAGGATGTTATTATAACCCTTTACAATACTTTGATTTTAACAATTTTATGATGGATGCAATGTCTCTGGGAGAAGTGAGTGTCATTTCAATTTTACTAAAGTTCTTTGTAGACACTGTTTATTTATTTTATTTATCCATCTGTTGACAATAACTATTCCATGGATGTTGTTAAGGGTACATGTAAGCCATTTCAAAGAAATGGGACATAAACAATATATACGTAAAAAAGTACAAGACAAAATAATACAATGAAGTTAATAATAATACAATGAAATTAATATAGCCTATATACATCCCTGCTTGTTATTTTAAATGCATAGTCTGTTTCTCATATGGCTTTAGTTTTGTCCTCCCTAAACGGCAAGTCCTTATACACACAACACTGCTTAAGAATATATTTACATCACACAACAGCTGTCCTTTAAGTATGTAAATGTAATGAATGATTGGGTAATGAATGATTAGGTACAGATAGAGTATTTTCCATTTTGCCTTTATAAATATCATCAGAAAAAATTTATTGACCTACATAGTCATTTACAGAATAAAAACATTGTTCTACTAGAATTTTTTAAAATTCTCTTTTAAATTTGTT
Source organism: Schistocerca nitens (assembly GCF_023898315.1). NCBI lineage: Eukaryota > Metazoa > Arthropoda > Insecta > Orthoptera > Acrididae > Schistocerca > Schistocerca nitens. The sequence goes on along the minus strand of NC_064620.1, from coordinate 633,514,304 downwards.
ATTATCTTCTAACTGGCTGATGTTGACTGGCAGTGCATTGTACAGTTTTGCACCAATATGGCTCACATGCCTTTGTGTATTCGTTCTTTTTGTTTGCTGAGTATGGAGTGCTGCACTATTACGGGTATTGTAGTTATGAAAGTCGGCATTTGTCTGAAAATCTGCAATGTGGGTCCTGACATACAATACACATTTGCATATGTATAATGATGGTATAGTAAGTATTCTAAGCTTTTTGAATATGGGTTTGCAGTGTCTGTGGATGACTGTGAGTTATTATTCGGATGGCCCTCTTTTGCAACAAAAAAATTTGTTTTAGGCGCCCTGTTGTGGAACCCCAAAATATTATTCCGTGTGGCAAGAGACTGAAAATAGCCAAAATATGTCATTCTGGCATCCTCTGAGGTACAAACATTTGCAATAATTCTGAGGGCAAAACAGGCTGAATTAAGTTTCTGTGCAAGTTTTATTACGTGGTCATTAAAATTTAAGTTTTCATCCACATGAATCCCCAGCAATTTTGTAGATGTCACTCTGTCTAAGGCTTTGTCACCCCACACCAGATCGAGACTTATATTTTGACATCTTTTCCCAAACTGCATATAATTTGTTTTATTTACATTCAGTGTCAACCTGTTTGCATTGAGCCAAGAGTGGATCTAATTTAGTACTTTATCAGCAGTTGTTGGTAGCAATTGCTTAGGTGCACTTATCATCACACTAGTATCATCTGCAAATATTATTGCTATGGCTGCATCATCTGAGGTGTGAAAATCATTTATATAGACAAGAAACAATGTGAGCCCTAGGATGCTGCCTTGTGGTACTCCTATTTCTACATTTTTTGCCTCTAATACTGAATTTATTTTGTGGTTGGAGTAAGTTGATGTCAGTCCTACAACCTGTGTTGTTTTTTAGGTATGATTCAAACCTTTTTTTCCTATCCCATGTATACCCAATGCTTCCAATTTTTCTAAAAGAATGTCCTGGTTCACAGTGTCAAAAGCTTTGGAGAGGTCTAAATTTACTCCTACTACACTATAATCTTTTTCTAGATTTTTGATTATTGGTTCAGAGTAGCACATTACGGCTGTTTCGATATTTGTACGTGCTTGGAAGAAATGGCTGATTTCTGTTAAGTAAATTATGGTCATTTAGATATTTGTTGATTCAGTGCTTCATCAGTTTTTCTAATATTTTTGAAAATGCTGGGAGGAGAGATATTGGGCGATAGTTTTCTACCTTATACTTGTCGCCGTTTTTAAATAATGGCTTCACTTTTGAAATGTTCAGCCTCTCTGGAAAAGCTCCTTCACTGAATGATAAATTGGCTATGTGTGCAAAGGGCTTTGTGATTTGTGGTGCTGTCCTTATTATGACTGACACAGACCAGCCGACATTTTGGGTTTCGAGCTTTGTATCACTTTCAACACTTCACCCTCATTTGTTGGCTCTACCCTCATCCTACAAGCTGTTTTTGGATATTCAGGTTTTTCTTCATTTGTAAATTTTAAGCTTAATGAAGTTGTTGCATTTATGAAATAATTGTTAATATAATTTGGCAAATCTTGTTTATTAATATTGACATTTTTAAAATTTTTGAAGCTAATGTCCTGGTTTTCACAACTCTTCCCTGTTTCAGTCTTCACAATACCCCATATGGCTTTTGATTTGTTTTCAGACTGTCTTATAAAACTATCATTACTCATGAATTTTGCTTTAGCAATTACTTTTCTATATACCCTCTTGTAATTCCTGACATATTCTATGAATTGTGGGTCTGTGGATGTTTTCATTTTAGAAATTAGTCTCTTTAGAGTTCCACAGGAAGTTTGATGCCAGCTGTGATCCAAGAACTTGGCTTTGTATTGCCATGTGACCTGATTTTTGACAACGTTTTTGGAAAACACATTTCAAAATAGCCCATGAAAATGGAAGAAAATGTGTTATATGCATCATTTGTATTTGTTAGGGATAGTACTTCTGCCCAAGCCTCATTAGTTAGCATATTTATGAATTCTACACTGTTCTCTGTAGAAAAATTTCTTTTATACATGAAGTGTGTTTTTTTCTCTTTCAGTGGCCTTGAAGGAATTTTGAGGACAAGAGCATTGTGGTCTGATGATCCCAAATCAGTATTTGTTACTTCAACTTCTGTGCGTCCTACATTTGAAAATATATTATCAATAAGACTGACTGTATTATTTGTTATTCTTGTGGGTGTGTGTATGTGTGGAAACAGGTTGAAACTACATAACAGATTTAGGAACTGGTCTTTTAGCCTACTTTCACTCATAAGTTTAATATTGAAGTCCCCACACACAACTACAGTGGCTCTATCAGTGAACAGAGTGTTAAGCAATATTTCTAATTGGTTAAAGAATATGTCTGCATCACCAGTAGGTGGTCAGTATATTGCTATGGCTATGACTATGACTTTTCCCTGTATTTCATTCAACTGCACAGCTGCTGCTTCAAAATGATTTTCCACACTCAATGATTCAGCTTCACACCTTCTTTTATAGCTGATACTTGGTTTGGTAAATATACATACACCTCCATTTTTGGTATTTTTTCTACAATATTGGCTTGCCAACTTAAACGGATGAATATTAATGCTACTTAGTTCAAAATTTCTGCACCAATGCTCCACAATGCACATGCAGTCGATATTTGCACTGTTCATAGCTACCTCAAGTTCTAATGATTTATTTCTAAGACACTGAATGTTTAAGCTTAGAATCTGCAGGTGATAAGGATGAGAATTAGTTACATTTGTATTTACATTTTTTGGTGTCATACTCCGTTCCTTGCCCTGGAAAGGAACCAAAAATCCTCCAGAAAGACAGGTTTTCTGCACCTTGTAGGTCGTTCTCTGGGGTATAGTGAGTTGATTGCTGCTGCTGCTGGTGTAGCTCCTGGTGTCATTGATGCTGTCATTTCTGTTGTTGTTGTGTTTGTTGTTGTTGATGGTGGTGGTGTAGCTGTTTCTGATACTTCAGGTGTTGGTTCTCAGATTGCACTGTTTACTGCACCTGATAGCCCCAAGCTGTCAGTAACAGAAACAAAGTACTTGTTTAAGAGGTTTGCAATACTACATGCACTTGTTACCAAAGACTCATTAATTTTTAGAGCTATTTGTTCCTCTTCCTTTATGGCCTCAACTGTCTCTGTGTTCACTACATCCCAAATAGTTTTTATTTTGCCGCATGATGTAATTATCCTTTTCTCATAATAAAGCTGCTTTTCTGGATTATTTGCTTCAGTATTTTGCAGTATTCTTTGTAATGTGTTACAAGGCTAACATCAGAGCTGTTTCTAGACAGTAGATATAGTTTCCGTTTTGTCCCTTATGATACCTTTATTCCTTGTGTAACCCATGCTTTATTTTTAGACTTCTGTTTGCTTTGAGTTACCTTTAAGGGTAAACAATTTTCAGATGAGGAAGTAACTGTACTAATGAATGTAAATAATTATGAAAAATCCGCCTCGATTGCACAAACTATCTGGTGTTTACCTAGGTTTCTGCGTGGGTAACCATGCCTACTTCAGAACAAATATAAAACAGCTCGCCTAAATACGCATAGTCAAAGGCTAAAAACAACACCAACAGCGGCAAGACCCCATAAATTTTTTTTACAAATACGCGGTACATATGTACCAAGTCAATAATGTTACTTATCTCAACCCTGTGTGTATTGCCTCGCCCCAGCCAATGTACGATGGTCACAGGCTCTCCCTAATAATGTGACCATCGTACGTTGGCTGGGTAGAGGCAATACACACAGGGTTGAGATAAGTAATATTATTGACTTGGTACATATGTACCGTGTATTTGTAAAAAAAAAATTATGGTGTTTTGCCACTGTAGGTGTTGATTTTAGCCTTTGACTATGCCTATTTAGGCAAGCTGTTTTATATTTGTTCTGAAGAAGGCGTGGTTACCCATGCTGAAACCTAGGTAAACACGAGGTAGTTTGTGCAATCGAGGCGGATTTTTCATAATTATTTCGATACTTACGATTGCTGACACGCTACAATGCTGAAAGTTCTTACTAATGAATTCTTTGTATTTTCCATTTGAGGCAGAAGTATTGTAGACATCTATCCCGTTCATGTCTTTGAGCAGTCTTCTGAAATTCACAATTTTTGACTGATTTATTATGCTCCTGTACTCAGATTTAACATAAGATACTGCATCTCATAATCAGATGCCGATTTATGATTGGTTTTGTTGGAAATGGTGGCCTCTAACCTTTGGTTCACACTTTCTTCTAACTACTTCTGAGTAGCATTCCCTTTAGCCGTAATGGTAGCTTCTTCGAATTTCTTACTACTTTTCCCTTGTGCTTTAATAGCTCCCTCTTTTTTTTTTGGTCAATACTTAAATTCATTTTCGCTTTAATATCATACTCATGTATTTTATGGGCTGTATTTATACTAGAGTTCACTTTGGTCTTAGGGGCTTCCTGTGATTTTCTTCACGTTTCTTCTAATTTCTTGTTGACTGCTTTACTGTTTTCCTGCATATCTTCACTGTTCTGTTCCACAAATAATATAAACCACTTCAGTACCTCCACTGGCATTTTTTCTAGCCTAAAGAGGCATATAATAGTAATTAAATTCCTAACTAATTAGTTAAACTAGGTGTTCACCCACTTTCTTGAGTCACAAATGTCAGTAACCCTATAAGTTCCTGTACATACAACAATAAACTAAAAAAAAAAATAATGCTAAACCAACAAAATCATAGCTCACCCTATCTATAGAACAGAAAACTGCACCGGTGAAGTTGATGCATCATGTTGAAAAGCTGTGGCAGGTGGCTGCTAACCTAGCAATGAGCCACTGATGTGATGTGCCCCAAAGACTCATGTCACCGTAGTCAGAGCACCAAGTTGAACTGCTGTCTGTCATCCAGTCCACCTGCTATTATCCTGTCTTACTCTTCCTCACCAAACCCACCGCAAACTCGTCCATGTCGTAATTGGTATGTACCGTAAAACTGGGTAATACTGATCATTTTTGGTTATTTTTCACTGCATTTTCCATGACATTAAAATCTTATTTACATAATTTTATATTTAAAATGTGTGAATCTTTCTCATCCATTTGATGATAATAAAAAATTGAAACAAGCAAATATATTGTGAGTACAGGAAAGAAATCATTGATCGGTGTTACCCCATGTTGTGGAATATTTGTGATCAGAGGTTTATTTTGATTGAGTATTGGTATTACTCTTTTTTGTAGATGGCAATGATCAAAATTTTACGTTTAAAAAAAAATACATTCTTCACTGTAGCTACAAAATAGAATATAGGCCTACGCATTTAAATATATGACCAAGAAGAATTATAAATTTTAACACACAGCTCAACACTCAGATTTAAACACTTGTTTCATTACAATAAGTTCTACTCCACAGCAGAAACATCAATGTCAGAGAAAGTAAACTTCCTTCATTTGCAAGATATCAGTTCCGTCTCTGAAGATGTGTTCTTTCCTTATGCCCATTGCATCTGCAACATCTGGGAATACAAAAAAGGCTGTGGCTCCAGCGTTTCTTTTTCACATTAAATTAACTTCAAAGAGTCCCAAACTTGTCTGTTTTATTATCTGGCCAATGAAATGTCGAATTCTTTTCTTTCCTGGTAATGCGGCAAGAACAATAGCACCATTCAACACATTCCTTTTCTGTTTTGACTGAAAGTTGAAATGGTATCTTTGAGGGAGAAGAGACATGATTCTAACAATTCAGAGCGTGTGACTCCACACTTTCCTCATTATCCTCCATATCACCAGTGATCAAATGATTAACCACAATGCCTTTCCCAAGAGGTACAGTCAGGTGCTTTGCACAACGGATAGGTGAGCTTGTATTTGGGTAACCAGCTCAGGCTTGCTCGAAATATCCTCAAAGGTTGCAGTCCAGGACAGATTGTCATTGCTAACATCATTCTCATTTTTGGTAATCTGAATAACACTTCTTCAGCACAGAAAGGCACAATACCAGTTGTTATTGTTGGTGGTGGTGATTTTTTTTCTTTTTTTACCCTATGTTACACTGGTCACAGAATTTATACCTATTTTCATCAAAGTTTCTATCAACAGTTTAGGAAATACTGACTTCTGCATTACTCTTCTGTTGGACTTCTTCCAGTTATCTAACACGCATCACCAAGTCCTCTTTAAGGGGCAAAAGAATGCCATGTCAGAAGGCTGGAAAAGGTGGGTCACATTTGGAGGCAGAAGGACAAATCTAATGTCATATTCCTCAAAAAGCTAGATGACACTTACCGAGAGGTGACTGAATAAGTTATCCTGGATCATAATCTTAGTTACTGCAATTTCTTGGCACTGGACAGCAAAATTATCATGAACCATGTTTCAGACATGTTGAGATCAAACCGCCGACTCATATTCCTGTTGTAACCAGCCCCAAAAAACACCTACCTCAGTCCAAGTATCATAAAGATGTTTACTTTTGTAAACAGTAAATGCGGGTAACAATGTTCCATCTGCAGCTAATGCCATTAAATCACTGGAACTAGTTTTAGATGTGTCTAAAATTCTCTTGGGTTGCTTCAGGCCTCTTTTGACAAGCACCTTCACCTGTCCTGGATCATCAGAAATATTTGTTTCTGTATAGTTAACTATAACGAACCCCATCCAATGTTTCCCTAAGATTATCACAATATTTTTCTGTTCTCTCCATCAGATCAGAGTTTTTTCTCCGAAAAGTATGAACCCTCTCTAATTCTGGTTGATTGTCTTTAAACTTCTTTTACATTTTCCCTGCATGGTTAAGGTAAACCTGTACAATGTTATATACATTCTTGTTTCTCAATGGAAAACCGCACTTGGCACCTATCGGTTAACCCTTAACTAGCGTTTCCTCCTTTTTTGGTACACCCACCTTGTGTTTATACTTATTCCATAACTTATTGTTAAGGGTTGTGCATGGTACAGCAAACTCTTCTGATTCTTTTCTGATGCCCATTTTCCCCTGATGCATGGCCTTTACTGCATTTACCAGGAAAATGAAGTTGTATTTGTACTTTCTGCCAGACCAAAGTTTCTTGACGTATGTTCTCACCATGATCATTATTAATTTATAATAAAACAACTTTCATATAAAGCCCTATAACTTCACAACAGTATTACTTAGAAATTTACGTAAATGTTCAGCTAACTGAGGAATAGTTAATGATGTTAACTTACTCTATTTGTACAACCTGTGAAGCTCTTCAACTGAAGTTTTCATTGTTAACTTTTTTTACACATTTACTGGCCAATTGTTGGTGACAGCTGAGTGAATTCTTGGCATTCAGCCAAATAAACAATAATGTAATTGTGATCGTTTCATAGCTTTGGTTACTGATAATAACTTGACACCAGTGCCTATGAGTTTTAACTTGTACACTAGAACAATGAAGATGATTATTATGTGATTGAAAATCGATTTTGCTGTCAATAAACCATTAAAATTACGGCCAACGCTGACCTTCCTTCTAATGTTACCTTCGTTAATACACTGACACCTGCTCCATTTTTGTCAGAATTTCACAGGAAAGCTCAACTTTCAAAATACAGGCCAGTAATCTCTATTGTTCCACTAAATCCATTCTATGGTATATGCATGTCATTTGAATAATTCTTTGTAAACACACACAATAGTTGTCCCAGTTAGTGTAGACAACTGTGATTATTTATCTTCTGGTTGAAAAAATTTCGTCTTTTCTTTTTGCTACCTAGAATATTATTAATTTGTTTTTGTTGGATGGCTATTGGCAGCACTACACAGCATGGGCTCACTCATATAAGTTCTGATGTTGATTCTGGCAACCAAGTATTTCTTCAAACTAATTCCAAAGAAAAAAAAATACGAAATATATCTTGTTTCCAGCACCCCAGTTTTCTCATCCTTCAGTAAGGTCACCAAATACTGTGTTTCCTTTGGTGTGTGTGCAACAACTTGTCTGCAACACCATGAGTAGCGAACATTGCAGGGTGGATGTGATGAGGTCTAAGACACCTTTGATTATTTTTCCTCCAATATGGTTGCCTTTTAGTTTTCTTATCATGGTCTGGCTACTCTGTACTGTGGCTGTGCATGAACTTATTTGTCTTGACTTTGCATGCAGGCAGGGTGATGTTGTTGGAAAGTGTTCCACTACTTCCAGCTACTGAATGATGAACACATCTTAATGATAATCTTCTGTATTCTTCCAACTATTTACATCAATTGTGAAGACAGATCCAAATATCAGTTAAGTCATAAACTCTTACCCATCAATCAACATATCCAACCACATGAAACTCAAGATCTAAAATGTACAGTCATTATTTGTCTTAAGCATTTAAACTATAGTGTGTCCATTTTCTCTGAGATGTTTATGACACCTTCTGGGGGCATCGTCAAGGTATAAATGCTCATGTTCAGTAAGTGCTACTGCACTGATCACATCATGGCTTGCCACTGCTATCTTATGTCACTGCGTACACACCATCTGCACAGGTCACAGGTCGGAGTGCACAGAATAAATATGTTGTATTGCCTGCTTACATACATTACATATACTTCACAGATATTTCATCTGTATCTCTAGTGAATTTTGCGCTGCAGTTTCATTTCCACACAGCTCAGTGTTTATGACCTCATATCTCCTGAACTAGGTATGTGTCGTACTTTATATATTTTTGCAGGTACATTTAGAGGCATACATGGACACTGTTTGCAAAATGTGTCAGGAACAGAATTATCACTAAAAAAGTAATAAACTGAAGGTCATGCCTCTTACGGCAATTTTACTGCATGAACAGCAAACATGTAATAAATGATGAACTTTTCTGTAAAGTTTCTTGCAAGTCACTATGTGTTCTCATTCAGAAATAATAGATAAATGTAGTTGGGCTACATGTGGGTCATGTGCTAATCTTCTTTTACACTCCCACCCCATTGAGAAGTAAGAGGTTCTTTCTCCCACGGTGGTTCTTTCCATAGAGTAAGTCATATGTGTATCAAGTCGGGTTGAAATCAATCTGGTGGTTCAGGAGGAGACATGGAACATACATACATACACACACACATCTAATTTTATAATACTTATGGATTCAATATTTCACATTTTTGTGCCAAATTTTAATTTTTTGTGAGTATTGCATATTTATACAATTGTCAATTAAAAATAAAACAGTATTTTTATTAATAATTATGATTCAATATCTGTTAATTAACATTCTCATTTGATAATAAATAGCCTATAGCATTAAAACAGCCCCTCCTGAGACTGAAACCAATGACTTTATCATTACAAGACTGCTACGCAACACACTCAGCTACTGGTGACTACGTTAATTACATAATCACGTTTTTTTAAGTCATCTGAAATTTTCTAATCATCAAACACAATTTTTTAACTGTGCCATATTACTTTAAGAAACTGAATTTCAAATCTTATAATAAGTATAAAGACAAAGTGGACAGCATAGTCTGTGAGAGGCACTTGTGAGCTACACCTGCATTATCATCAGTGAACTGTAAGTCAACTAAATCTGGAGGAAATGCTACCATTCTTTGTTTTTAGATGCCTAAAATTAAATAGTTTTCCATTCATCCTGTCCAAGTTAACTATGTTTCTGGAGAAAGATCATTTTTTACTACAAGCTTGGCAGCAGCAACTTACAAACTTGAAGTTTGTTTGAAGTCTCAAGTGAAAAAAAAAAAAAAAAAAAAAAATTATTGTAATTCTCAAAAGGTGTCCCAATTCTAACTAGAGTCTTGATACTGAACTAACCTCAATCTTTGAAACACAACACATCAATTTTGTGTGTGTGGCTGTTCCTACAGGGGAAGGAATGTTAATGTTTAGTTGTACAACCTAAGGAAAACTGTGTACTTTCCAAACTGACTGTAGAGAACGTGTAGCAGTCATAAATAATACCTACACAGATTGTGCAGTGATGAAAGGTCTAAAGCTGTGAATCCACAGGCAATGTAGACATTTAAAGTGAATCTCAAAGGGCACTCATGGCTAAAAGTCTAGAATACAGACAACTTTTGTGACATATAATAAATTTCTACAAACTTTCTTGACTTACATTGATAGTTTTTTTTTTCACTAAGAAATGAACTACAAATCTTATTATAAGTATAAAGACAAAGAGGACAGCATAGTCTGTGAGGGCCAAAATGAATTTTGTGTGAACATTTGCACATGTTCCCAATGAATATTGGTAAAGTTTTACTTTCAGCAGTTTAATAGAGTTCCTGTAGCATACCATGGCCTGGATGCACAGATAGCAGGGCACACATGGGGAGTGCGGTAATGGTGGGGTGCTGTAGGGGAAATGCCAAGGATTGGAGGGGAAGTGTTGTTCTAAACTGAAGCCTGCACTCACATTGTTTGTAAATATTATGTGGGGCCCCTCCACGCCCATGCTTGCATGGTGACTGAAAAAAGATATATATCTGCTTGTGTGTGTGTGTGTACCCGTCCTTTTTTCCCCCTAGGGTAAGTCTTTCCGCTCCCGGGATTGGAATGACTCTTACCCTCTCCCTTAAAACACACATCCTTTCGTCTTTCCCTCTCCTTCCCTCTTTCCTGATGAGGCAACAGTTTGTTGCGAAAGCTTGAATTTTGTGTGTATGTTTGTGTGTCTGTCGACCTGCCAGCACTTTCATTTGGTAAGTCACATCATCTTTGTTCTTAGATATATTTTTCCTACGTGGAATGTTTCCCTCTATTATAAACATATTATGTAATACGCACCAAATGCAAAATCATAGTGACTGCTGTTTTTCAATGAAAACCCTTTTCGAATTTCATAGTGTCTTTCCTCCATGTAAATATCACAATGACTGTGACCATTAACGAAATGCTGCGCACATTGTCATGAACCTGGCATATAAAGTTACAAGTAAGCTAAAACTGAATTTTTTTTTACCGAGCAGTTTCTGTAAAATCGTTTGAGAAAGACTGCAGGGAGTGCGCTTCAATTCTGTCATCTCTGACTGGCTGAAAGGTGACAGACACTGACTGCCTCCCATTCAGAATGAACGAAAGGACTCACTCAACATTTTGAACAAAAATTGGCCACTGCACATTGGCCATTGTATCCTACGCAGACTTTACTTGCAGAGATATAGCAATTTGTTTGACCTGCAGACATAAATTATGTATGTTTGTGGATTGACCCTATAGCGCAACTATCAATAGAGCATCCATGAGTTTTCAGCAACTTTGAAACATAACACATTTGTCAATTTTAAATGCGAACATTTTTAGGTTAGGCTTTACCGTGACTGTTACTGACATTAAATGAAACAATAAGTTCACTGTTACCAGTCACCGTTTTATTTATTTCCACGACGCGTTTCGAAGGTTTAAACCTCCATCATCGGGTGGATTTACATTAGTAAGTATTACATTTGTGTGTGTGTTGTGTTACGATTTTTGGAGGAACTTGTGGCACTGCCTTCAGTGATCACAGGTTCCTTTTGCTGTCGTAACACATCACATGTATACTGCCACATTTGTAAACAAATATGGCGTCTGGAATCAGCTGATTCCAGACGCCATATTTGTTTACAAATGTGGCAGTATACATGTGATGTGTTACGACAGCAAAAGGAACCTGTGATCACTGAAGGCAGTGCCACAAGTTCCTCCAAAAATCGTAACACAACACACACACAAATGTAATACTTACTAATGTAAATCCACCCGATGATGGAGGTTTAAACCTTCGAAACGCGTCGTGGAAATAAATAAAACGGTGACTGGTAACAGTGAACTTATTGTTTCATTTAATTAACATTTGTCAATATTTTCTGCAAAGAAGAAAAATAGGACATTTTATACAATTTATTGCATTCTCTTAAGTGAAACAGTAATAAAGATTTATTGAGTGATTTACATATGGATAATTTGAAGTAAAGTTAGCTGAAAAAACAGACACTAAAAAAAAGTGAGAAACTTCCTGGCAGATTAAAACTGTGTGTCGGACCGAGACTCGAACTCGGGACCTTTGCCTTTCACGGGCAAGTGCTCTACCATCTGAGCTACCCAAGCGCAACTCACACGGCGTCCTCACAGCTTTACTTCTGCCAGTACCTATCGGAACTCGGTCCGGCACACAGTTTTAATCTGCCAGGAAGTTTCATAACAGCGCATATTCCGCTGCAGAGTGAATATCTCATTCTGGAAAAATCCCCCAGGCTGTGGCTAAGCCATGTCTCCGCAATATCTTGTCTTTCAGGAGAGCTGGTTGTGCAAGGTTCACAGGAGAGCTTCTGTAAGGTTTGGAAGGTAGGAGACGAGGAACTGGTAGAAGTAAAGCTGTTAAGACGGGGCATGAGTTGTGCTTTGGGTAGCTCAGATGGTAGAGCACTTGCCCGCGAAAGGCAAAGGTCCCGTGTTCGAGTCTCGGTCCGGCACACAGTTTTGATCTGCCAGGAAGTTTCATAACAGCGCGCACACTGCTGCAGATTGAATATCTCATTGTGGAAAAATCCCCTGGGCTGTGGTTAAGCCATGTCTCTGCAATACCCCCATAGTGATAGTTGAATTCATTATCATCTTCTTGTTACTTTACAGGACTGGAGGTTAATATTTTGCAGTATGTCCTTCAAAGTTCTCTGACATTTGCAAACGTCACAGAAGGCAGCCTCAGTAAGATCATAACTCTACAGCTTGAAGCAAAATATTTTGTGCAAGACAGAAAGTTGATGTGAATCACCAGTGAAACTACCTGAATACAAAGTTAATATTGCTTTCAGCATGAACCGAGCAAGACCAGTCACTGTAACAGCAATTTTGGAGGGAACTGTCAACTTCCCACAGTCATATTCTTTTATGAAGTAATTTTGGATGGATATTTCACCCTCATTGACACATAGCACCCAAGAGGTACAAATCTCACAATTTTTAAGTGAAAGCTCCTCCTTTATAGGATGACCAGAAATGTACATAAATACTGAATGCCAGCCGCCACAGAGACTAAGTTCGAGTTGTTCATTTAAGGTGGCCAATAAAACCGACCGCCCCTGGCATAATTAAATCCGGCCATTTGCAGAATCTGGCAACACTGCGAGATGCAGAAGTGTCAGGAAGAAGTGTTGTCTACTTCCGAGATGTTGTCGTGTTGTGTGAACCCGTGGTCTACTGGTAATCACCGTGCATTCTAAACTTATAGTTGCGTGTTCGCATTGAACCATATCTTTTTTTTTTTTTTTTATCAGATTTCAGTCCTCATCTAAAGTTATAAGTCTGATTGAACATCAAAGATAATTTGCTTCCCATTTTACTCAACAGCAATAACAAATACTTCCAGAAACAATTCCGCAGGACACCTCGTGGCTGCGTCGCGATCAGAACAGCTTACGCTCGAGTGTTTCTTCATGCTGCCTTGCACTCGACTTCCAAAGTTTTGTAGATAGGTTGTAGCCACCCGATCTGGAAGTTTTCCATTTGTGTGTGTGGGTTTTAATGGTGAACCAGTTTGTGTGCTTCTGGATTTGGGCAGTTCTTTGAGAATGATTAACAAACATAGGTATTTGACACACGCTACCTTATGTAATTTTTTCCAATTTGTTGGCGTGGGAGAGAGGTATAGAGTAGCTGATTTTAAGGAAATGCTGGTTTAAGAATGCCAAAGAATCAAAACCCATGACAGCTTTCATTATTGACCGGAATCTTTGGGCTTTTCACAGGTGCCACAGTCCTGTCAGAATCTTACGTAATGTTTTTTTCCAGGTTAAAATTTAGATGTATTTAACATTACCTTGATAACCTAGTGATCTTTAGTGAGAATTTCAATCATCATCTTGAGCATATTAGAGAGATTTTGGAGTCTCTTAGAAAGGCTGTAGGTTCACTGTTAAGCCAGCCAAAGTGAAGTTTGCCCAATCTGAAATCTCCTTTTTAGGAGACACACTTTCCAGCCAGGCGGTCAAGGCAGATCAAAGCCAGACAGCAACCATCCATTCGTTTTGTCCTCCAAAGAATACAGAAGGGGTGGCACATTATATTGGAATTCTAAATTGTCATAGGAAATTCATATCTAACTTTGCCCAGCTAGTGGCTCCCTTAAATGATCTTAGGAAGAAAGGGAGAAAATTCGAGTGGTGGCCCATCTCAAGAAGCAGCATTTGAGGCATTGAAAGCCTCTTTGGTGAGTGCTCCGGTGTCATTAACACCTGACTTTAACAAGTAGTTCATAGTACAGACTGATGCATCAACATCAGGTGTTGCAACTGTCCTGCAGGAGGAGGACAAGGGCGCTGCGCTATTGTGTACGCTTCATGCGGTGTTATTTGCATTTGAAAAATTTAGTATCTCACACCATCCATTTGTGTTACAAACAAATAATCAGGTCCTTAGCTGGGTGTTGGCAAGACCAAGGTGTACCAGGCACATCACTAAATGGGAAATGAGAATTTTGGCATTCCAGTTCAATTTGATTCCAGCACCAGCGGCCACCACTTTGAATGCCCACTGACTGGCGTCTCGGCAATGACAAAGGGTACTCCGGGATCAGCCATATGCATGCTGCTGGTAGCATGCGGCCGAACCTTCCAGAGGTGGATGACGTAAACGTCTCGTTGCAACAGAGACGGCCGATGGAGATTGGCTGCAGTCCTTGCCCCGGCGATCCATCGGGGGAGCGGGGTCGGTCAACAAGAGGTTCCAAGATGTTGTTGGATCAAGTGGGCATGAAGAGTTTTACAAAGGGGGCCATGGAACTGCTGCATACCGCCATTTGTGGAATTGTGGGCTCTAAATGAAATTGAACAGCCACGTAAAAAAAAGGTGATGTTGGTCACGATGGATGTTTGCAACTGTTTAGCCTATGTGAATATGAGTGGCTGTTACTGCTCGTAAAGGTGTATTCCTTGCTCAGATGCGTGAGTAACTTGGTTGATTGTAATGAAGTGCATCATGATTATTGTACTGAGTCCATGTAGTTTTGGATGGGTGTGCTTGCCTTGACAAGAATCATTTGAGTATTGTGTAGCCTGTTATTCATTTAATTATTGTTGAAAAAGGTGTCTTCCAGATTTTTGGGGGAGGGCTGTATAAGGGTAATGTTGATGTATGTACTGTCCGTTCAATGTAGGAATGGACTTTTCTATTGTGTAAGTATTACCTGTGATCATTTTAATATTATTTATTCTGTAATGCAAGACAGTAAACTCAGTGTGTAAATTTAAATATTCTCTTGTTAACTGCTAGTGATATGTGTGCGATTGGTCTGCGATGTTAGTTGATGGGATTTACTTTTTATGTAAAGATTATCTGTGGGCGCTTTAAAATTGTTTATTCTATATGCGTGAAGGTGAACCCAGTACATATAAAAGTTGTTTTGATTGATTCCAAGTATGCTTATGTCATACCAGTTCATTAGCTGCTGTCTTTATATTAATTGTTTCTTGGAGAAAAAGTGGGAATGAAATTTTGAATTGAAATTTTCCTTGCTCATTGATCTTAACAGTTTTATTTTAAAAACCTAAGCGTTATTGGTTCAGCATTCAGAAAATTGTTACAAATTTTTTTTATCAATTCTCTTGTGAGGCTGACTGGGGTTTCACCTCTTGATTGAATTTTCTGTTTACATATTTGCACATAGTAAAAGGATGAACTTTGTTCATTGGAATGTTAGATTATGTATGCCTGTAAACCCCAACATCACCATCCCATTGCAATGTTACGCCTACACTGTCTGTTAACTGATTTCTTACTCTTCCTCTTTTCAGTTGGCCTGTATTCATATTCTCTTCCAGCATTCATCCTTATGAACACACCCTACTTTTTTTATCTTGAAATGACAGCTTCTTGTATACAACAGTCCAACTCAGTCTGTTCTAGATCATGTGCCAGTATTACCCTAAACTGGCCATACAGCTTGCATAGAATTTTACATTCAAATCTTCAAAGCTGCTGCTTATCAGTACTTAATGCACAGTTTCACATATACAGAGCAATCCAAGATTCCTATTACAGGCTTCTAGGGTTTTTAGATGGGGCTTACTGGTGAAGTTCTGATGAGGAACCCATGTCCAGAATTGCACAATTTGGATATAAAGTCTGTATGAAGATATGATTGCTTTCAAATCTCCCACTTCACGGTACACACACAAGCCGAGAAACGTGTGCCATCGCCAGTCCCTGTTGTAATTATGACATCTCAAAACACCTTCGTATGACTATCGTGGCTGCAAGAAATTGGTACATTTGAAGAGGACAACTTTCGTCACATAGAAGAGAATCGAAGGCCAAGTACTCCAGACATTGCCCATATCGTGTTCTCCGACAGCTCAAAGGTCAGAACTCAGTGTGTGCTTACTGTGAAGTGTGACATTTAAAAGTGATCAAATTGTTAAACTGATTTTACACCCAAACAGTACATATACGGACATAGATTCCTTGTCAAAACTAGTACTACTAAGTCCTCTCTACAACCATAGAAGCCAGTAACAGGAATTTTTTATCACCCTGTGTTTGCAATTTAATATAATGTTGTTGATATTTCAGTTGACATGCAATTTGGGATATTAACATTAAATTACAAATAATGCTACACACAATCAGAATTGAAACTTGTTGCTAATAATTATTTGTTTCCTTCCTGGCATATATGATGTACTTTCATCGACAGTCACCTACACTTAAGATACGCACATGGCAGACATACTTCCCAATGGAAAGGTGTCTGTGGGTATAAAGGATAGAGAAAAACTTTTCCAATTAGGTGGCTGAGCCTGCCCTTCAATGTCTCCCATCCATACATGCCACACAACCTTACTTTTACTTCACTATTGAGAGCAAGGCCTTTGAGGTTGTGTTCCATCCTTCAGCTCATATAATATTCTTCTCTCAAATGAGCCTCTTCCATTAATAACTGCTACATCATTTAAATATACATGTATCTTTGTATATTTTGTGCCTATATGACATGACCAGCCATAGTTGCTCGAATGAGTGAGACCTATGCAGCAATAGCGTACTTCATGTTCCCATTTCCATGTATTTGCCTCATGATAAATACTTCATCTATCGTTGACCTATTATCACCAAAGTCAAACTCTCAAACTGTCTCCTGCTGATCTATTGTACATACCACTAGAAAACATTTTACCCACATTTAGCAGAGCCATTCCCCAGAAATTCAAACAGCAGCCATGTTTCCTTCATTGCACCTTAGGGTCAATCTATATGAAGTGGTCCAGTGATGGTTGCTTGACCATTTTTAAATATTTTTAATTTTTTATATGTGATCACTCTATATTTGAGAAGTTCAAAACAGTTTTTAAAATAATTTATCTTGCACCTTTACTGGATGGCGGCCATTTTTATTTGTAGGCGCCCGACAATTTTTCAGTCTGGAGACATTAGCGAAAATTGGAATATCTCTGCACTGGGTTAAGTTACAACATTGCAATTGACATGTTTGTTTTTAGAAAAGTGTCCTCTACAACATTGTCTATTACACAAAATACCCTAAATTCAAAAATAACCAGTCAAAATGACCTCCAAAGTTTGGTATCCAAATTTTCAGAAATCCACTTTTTAGGCCCAAAAATAACAAACAAGGAGTGATTTATGAGAGTATTTTTTTCCTATATTTAGATATCATACACTACTAGTCTCATATAGACAAGAACACTTGCAAATGTTTCCTCAATTTCTTATGAATTTTTGAAATTTGAAAATTTTCATTTTTTCAAAGTTTGGGGTTAGTTATCCCAGGTGAGACTGAATATAAAAATATGATTTTTGCACAGTTTGTACACAAATACGATAGCAACATACTGTAAAAATTTCAACATTGATATCTGACTGTGAACAAAGATATGAATTTTTGAAAATGAGGAAATAATTCACATTACTGATCTTATGGCTGTTGCCTATTTAAATGGTTTATTGTTTCACTGTAATAAAATTTAATTGTGACCTATATTTAGTTAACACGATCACCCAATACTGATTTAGTTTATTTTTAATAATGCAATATTAAACAAAAGGAGTTTTTGCCTTTGTTTCTATGGTAATAAAAATGCCCATTTATGTTTAGGTTTATTGTCAATAGAGAAGTACATTATTGCAGGTGTGGCATTGTTGTAGTCAGTCTGTTCTGAAACCTCTGTTAGAGTGGATGTAGAGTGTGTAGAATGTGTTGTGTGCTTTGTTCTGTGTGTAATTTGTAATTTATTTTGAGAGATTAACTGGAATGCAATAACATGGATAAACATTGCTCTGTTGGACAGATAGCAAGTGAAGTGTGTAACAAAACAGTTTATGGTTCAGTTTCAAAAAACTTCAAAAATGTCAATGACTTTGATGAAGTTAGACAAACTTTGTTTAAATTTCGAGTAAGTTCTTCTGTAACATCAGTGTGTGAGTATCATCAGAAGAAATATATTCTGAAGCACAACCACATTTTTGGAAGAAAGTGCCGTGATCCACTTAAAGTTCATAAAAAGCGTATTGCTAAAGGTTTGAGGGAAATAAAACTTGAACATTTGTCCTTGTTATGTGAGAGCAGAACAACTTCCCAAGTCCCTGTGCCCAAATTGTTACTCAAAAATATTTGTTGTGAATCCAGAACCAGAATCATGTAGGACGTTGCTAATGACATTTATATTCCTAATGAGGAAACTGTTAGCATATTGGATTTTACTTGTAATTTAGACGTATCTCCTGCTTTGAAAATAATAAAATTAAGTAGAAGAAAAAAAGCAGCTATTGAAAATAAGGTAAAACAAATTTCAGACAAAATTAGAAAATACTTGGAATCGTACTTTAATAATACAGATACCAAGATTATTTCTAAAGAAGGAGGAAACCTACCACCAGCATCATCTGACACTGAAAATTTGAGCTTAATAGAGAAATTAAAAATTAAATGTTCAGTGACATCTAAAGAGCAAAAGTAAAGATTTTTATTTGCTCCCTGACTCATGGTGAAGAGAAAAATAGTTCATGAATTCAACGTTTCTCATTGTTTGGTTAAACTAACCAGAAAATTAGTGAAAGAGCAATGCATTACAGTTTTAGGAAAGAAGAAAGGAGTAGGTGTAAGTGAAGAAACTAAAGATCCAGCAGTTTTTTTGAAGATGATGAAAACAGTAGAATGTGCCCAGGTTGCAAAGACAGCAAGAGTGTTGTTATAAATGGAGTTAAAGTAACTAAGCAGAAACGACTAGTGATGTCAAATTTAAATGCACTTTATGTAGCTTTAAAACATTCTCATCCTGAATGCAAAATTGGAAGGTCAAAATTTTGTTACCTCCACCTTAAGTGGTGTATTTTGGCTGGGTCCTCATGGGGACACTCCATGTGTGTTTGTTTATATCATCAAAATGTCAAACTGATGACTGCGGGTGCTAAACTCAGTGATCTTAACTACAAAGAGTTATTAGATTTAATGGTCTGTGACAATAACAGTTATGACTGCATGATGAGTTTGTGTAACAAATGCCCTGGTAAGGAAACCGTTATTGAATTGTTTCACGAATATGATGAGGAAATGCCAGACAGTATAACCTTCAAACAATGAACAGTGGGTCACAACTGACAGGGCAGAAATTATAACAGTGGTTAAATCTCACAAAGAGTACTTGGAGTCTTTAATTGATAACTTACAAAAATTCAAAAGTCACCACTATGTTTCTAAAACCAAAGTGAGTTTTTGAAGGATGAAAAAGCACAACTTCATGAAACTGAATGCATAGTGCTAGCTGATTTTGCAGAAAATTTTACATTTGTGATTCAGGATACAATCACAAGGGTACCACTGAGTCAATGACCAGGCAACAGCGCATCCATTTGTTCTCTACTTTACAAATGAATAAGATGAAGTTTGGAGTTCTTCAATTTGCATTCTTACCGACTACTTGGAGCGCAACACTTTCGCTGTGCATGTGTTTCAAAAGTATGTAATAAATTACATAAAAGAAAATTTTCCCAAGGTTGAGAAGCTGATATACTTTTCAGATGGAAGTGGTAGTCAATATAAGAACAAAAAGAATTTTTTAAATCTGTGCAACTACAAAGTACACTTTGGGTTGGAGGCTGAATGGCACTTTTTTTGCATCTGGCCATGGTAAAAATGCATGTGATGGAGTAGGAGGTACAACAAAACATGAAGTAAGTAAAGCCAGCCTACAAAGACCAACCACAGACCAAATTCTCACAGTACAGGACATGTATGTCTTTTGCAAGGATAATATTAAAGGAATTGCCTATTTTCAGATCAAGAAAGAAGCGATTCTGCATATGAAAACAACACTTCAAACCAAATTTGAAAACTGTATAGCAATAAAAGGAACAATGCTTTCCACAAATTCCTTGGCATTGCGGAAAACTTACACTCCTGGAAATGGAAAAAAGAACACATTGACACCGGTGTGTCAGACCCACCATACTTGCTCCAGACACTGCGAGAGGGCTGTACAAGCAATGATCACACGCACGGCACAGCGGACACACCAGGACCCGCGGTGTTGGCCGTCGAATGGCGCTAGCTGCGCAGCATTTGTGCACCGCCGCCGTCAGTGTCAGCCAGTTTGCCGTGGCATACGGAGCTCCATCGCAGTCTTTAACACTGGTAGCATGCCACGACAGTGAGGACGTGAACTGTATGTGCAGTGGACGGACTTTGAGCGAGGGCGTATAGTGGGCATGCGGGAGGCCGGGTGGACGTACCGCCGAATTGCTCAACACTTGGGGCGTGAGGTCTCCACAGTACATCGATGTTGTCGCCAGTGGTCGGCGGAAGGTGCACGTGCCCGTCGACCTGGGACCGGACCGCAGCGACGCACGGATGCACGCCAAGACCGTAGGATCCTACGCAGTGCCGTAGGGGACCGCACCGCCACTTCCCAGCAAATTAGGGACACTGTTGCTCCTGGGGTATCGGCGAGGACCATTCGCAACCGTCTCCATGAAGCTGGGCTACGGTCCTGCACACCGTTAGGCCGTCTTCCGCTCACGCCCCAACATCGTGCAGCCCGCCTCCAGTGGTGTCGCGACAGGCATGAATGGAGGGACGAATGGAGACGTGTCGTCTTCAGCGATGAGAGTCGCTTCTGCCTTGGTGCCAATGATGGTCGTATGCGTGTTTGGCGCCGTGCAGGTGAGCGCCACAATCAGGACTGTATACAACCGAGGCACACAGGGCCAACACCCGGCATCATGGTGTGGGGAGCGATCTCCTACACTGGCCGTACACCACTGGTGATCGTCGAGGGGACACTGAATAGTGCACGGTACATCCAAACTGTCATCGAACCCATCGTTCTACCATTCCTAGACCGGCAAGGGAACTTGCTGTTCCAACAGGACAATGCACGTCCGCATGTATCCCGTGCCACCCAACGTGCTCTAGAAGGTGTAAGTCAACTACCCTGGCCAGCAAGATCTCCGGATCTGTCCCCCATTGAGCATGTTTGGGACTGGATGAAGCGTCGTCTCACGCGGTCTGCACGTCCAGCATGAACGCTGGTCCAACTGAGGCGCCAGGTGGAAATGGCATGGCAAGCCGTTCCACAGGACTACATCCAGCATCTCTATGATCGTATCCATGGGAGAATAGCAGCCTGCATTGCTGCGAAAGGTGGATATACACTGTACTAGTGCTGACATTGTGCATGCTCTGTTGCCTGTGTCTATGTGCCTGTGGTTCTGTCAGTGTGATCATGTGATGTATCTGACCCCAGGAATGTGTCAATAAAGTTTCCCCTTCCTGGGACAATGAATTCACGGTGTTCTTATTTCAATTTCCAGGAGTGTAGTTTGATGCTATGTAACATCAGAAACCGAAATTTATGAGGATCATTGTGTCAGTAAAATTACATCTTATCTTTAACGTTGAATGACATAGTGGTATGTGTGAATGATTGACAGTGGTGGCTTGCATAGGTTGAAACAATAAGTTTGGAAAACGATATTTTTGTGCATTTTTACCATCATGCTGGTCCAAGAACATCATTTAAGAAATCTACTGGTGACAAAGTTTGGATACCAATTTCAAAAATTCATAAAAAAATTAAGGAAACATTTGTAAGTGTTCTTGCTCTATATGAGGCTAGTAGTGTATGATAACTAACTATAGGAAAAAAGACTCATAAATCACTCCTTGTTTGTTATTTTCGGGCCTAAAAAGTAGATTTTTGATAATTTGGATACCAAACTTTGGGAGGTCATTTTGACTGGTTATTCTTGAATTTTGGGTATTTTGCGTAATAGACAATGTTGTAGAGGATGCTTTTCTAAAAACAGTCATGTCAATTGTGATGTTGTAACTTAACCCAGTGCAGAGATATTCGTATTTTGTTAACGTCTCTAAACTGAAACATCGTCTCGTGCTTACAAACGAAAATGGCCATTCAGTAAAGATGTTAAGGTAAAATTTGTTTAAAAACTGTTTTGAACTTCTCAATTACAGGGTAATCTCACATAAAGAAAATTAAAATACAGTAAAACTTCGTTAACACAAATCCGAAGGGACCGAAAAATCATGAGTTTGTGTTAAAAAAAAATTGTGTTACGTGAATAACACAGATTTTACTAAGTATACATGTACAGCAGTACACTAATGTGTAATACACTACACTATCAGTCACATTATTGTAGACTTATAACACTATAAAGTGATTGTAAAATTACAAGTACTCACAAATTATGTATGTTACTTTCTTGGAAAAAAATTCGGTCACTGTTCGCTGACATTCATGGGAACGATAATATTTTGTAATGATAGCGTCCATAAACCCAGCAGTGACATCGGATGTTGAAGCGAACCGTTCTAAAGAGTCCAAGGCGGTAAACATCTCCTGACGGGTAGGTGGAATGGTATCTGTATTCTCCTCCTCTTCACTTTCTTCTGACGGCCCTTCTTGCACCTCGTTCACAACTTTTGGCACATCCGATTCCACAGAAGCACATACGGCAACACCGCCGTCCACACTAATGAATTCTTCGAAACTAATCCCAGGGTTCGCAACGTCCTGCAGAACTGGTCATTCATCAGGTGAAGTGGCATCTTCTAACTCGTGGACATCTCCAGTGTTGCTATGTCTCCAAGCTCTGTTAAAGCACTTCACTATATGATGTGGCGATACTGAGTTCCAGGCTGCTGCGATGGCTTTTATTGCGTCAAGCATATTCCAATTTGGGGTTGCACTATTGTTTTCAGCAGCATGAATTGCAGCTCTTACAAGTTGCTTGTGATAAGCTCTCTTTATGAGAGAGATTATGCCTTGGTCCAAAGGCTGAAGGCGGCTTGTGGCGTTGGGTGAACCTTTATGTTGGATAGGTTCAGATCATGAATGTTATGGGCAGTACATCTGTCCAATGTAAGAAGAACATGTCTATTTTGAGCACCCATTTGACTGTTGAAATGAAGAAGCTACTAGCGAAATAATGATGTGCCATCGATCCGAGCTTTCTTGCGATGAGAGTAGATGCAATGTAAACTGTCCATATTTATGTTTTTAAAGCAACATGGTTTCTCGGATTTACCAATAACCGAGGGACGAAACTTCTCACTGCCGTCAGCATTACAGCACAGTACAACAGTCACACGTTATTTGCTTCGTGCTCCACTGTGACACTAATCACCTTTTATCCCCAGGGTGTGATTTGGGAAAAGATTGTAGAAAAATCGAGTTTCATCCATGTTAAACACATCACATGAGGCATACTTTTCCCTGACTTGGTTGAATTGATGCAACCAGCTGTTCGCACTTTCTTCATCAACTATATTTGCTTCACCACAAATTTGTACGGATGAAACTGAATGTCTCTTTTGGAACCGATACAACCAACCAGCAGAACAACAGACGTCTTCGATGCCCATATCTTTAACAGTATCTTTTGACTGAATCACAGGGCCAGTTTAAGGGATGTTAGATGCACGCATATGACTGAACCATTCTTGCAGTAATGTCTCGATGTCTTCATACTTGGCAGTACGAAGCCATTTAGATTTTTTTCCAGAACCTGATGCCGCAGCATTAATAATTTTTTCTCGATTCTTAATAATCATAAATAAAGTAGATTTAGGTATTCCAAACAGCTCTAGAATTGCTGTTTTCTTGGTACCACGGACCACTTCATATGGAATCTTAAGCTTTAACTGTACATTTAGAGCTGTCTGTTAACTCATTGCCATTTTCATGTGCTACAGTACTGGTTGTAACGCCACTGACCTACAACACAAAAAAACGAGTCAACAATAAGTATAATTAGCTTTGTAGCTACATTTCCTACATTCATTTCGGAAAAATAATTATGCTTTAGAATACTCTAAGGTCGGAAGTTTGTGTTACAGTGAAATTTAATTACGCTAGGAATGGAAACAGAGTTCGTAATTCGCCTTAACCGAAATTCGTGTTAACCAATAAAACATACAATAAGAACTAATGTATTCCTGGTGGGACCAATATTTTTTTCACATTAACCGCGAGTTCACGCTAACAAGGTTATACTGTATTTAAAAAATGGTCAAGCAACCATCTTAATTTTTATTGGACCACTTCATTTGGATTAATCCCTTAGTTTAATGTGGAATTCTTTTCAGATGTCCTATCAACTGAAGTGTGTAGATTCAGTTGTGGAGATGGGTTCCCTTCACGACCTCTTCTTAACTGATCTATCTTTCAGTCTGCAGTTTTATAAGGTAACTGCTCACTTCTTGTGGGAATGCCTTTCAAAATTCCGTTCATAAGTCTCTCTCCATCCAGCCAGAACATTATTATCTGTCAGAAAATCTCTCTCTTTATCCTTAAACACTATTAGGTCTATATTCTTGAGTTTAATATTCTTAAAAAAAAAAAATCTGCTTTCACAGTATTAGTAATGTTCTTCCATCTCTACATTTGATCATATCTTCACATTTTTCCTCGCACACACTTTTGCTGCCTGTGTTCCGTATTCATTTCATACTGCCTTCATTGTAAGCATTTCACTCTTGCTTCTTTTTTCTGTTCAACTGCAAGTGTACACTCATCTTCGTACTAGTCTTCATTTCTAACAAGGATATGCCCCAGAGATGGGAACAACTTTCAGAAATTGTTTATATGGTTAGGGTCTCGGGTACTTTAGCCAACAGCTGTTCACCCTGGTGGACTCTCGTTTTTGTTTTTTTACTATTCTACGGCATTAAAACTAATAAAATAATCATATGGGAACTGTGGTGTTACGATTAGCACACTACTCAGCCTGCTGTGTAGAAGGTTGCAGATTCAAAATGTCAAGTGCCTCAATTTATTTTTGAATCTTTATAGAAATAACTGATTAATTGGTTTAAATGTATTTTTTGAAATTTCTAAGTCTTTGTCACCTCACTTTAACCATAATACTAACTTTTTCATTTTCTCTCATTTTTTCTTTCCATCCTTTTTTGCATTTGGACTCTTTGTGCATGTGATTTCTATTACTTTCATTTATGCCTCATAACATTTAAATGTTTGAAAATGCCAACCTATCAGTTAAAAACCAAAAGACAAAAGAATATTTACATTAGTTTGCAATGGTGTCAAAATGTATTTTTTGTTGCTGACAAGATGCACATTTTTTGGATGATAATTGTCATACAAACAATTAAAATTCTTCTTGCACTGTCATCAAAATAATGCAGATGAAGATGTAAACAAAAGAAAGGATAATACTTAAAATGATACTCACACAAAGTCAGGAATAGAAATAATAAATTCAATAACATGGACAAACATATAAGATGATCAAATGGAAGAAACTAAAATGCACACAATAAAAAAACCATTTGCACAAAGAGTCCAAATAAAAAAATTATAGGAAGAAAAATGATGAAAGCAAATGAAAACGTTAATATAGTGACTCAAATGACATGACAAACAATTAGAAAGAAAAGCTTTTAAATCAACTATCTGAAGATGAATCACAATCAAAGGCATTTTGGTAAAAATATAAAAATATATTCGAAAGCAGCTTACGAGATTTGAACCCACCACATTTTACACATCACACTCTTATGCTAACCACTTTTAAGGAACCATTTGCACTCGAGCACAGACAATATTTAATGTAGTTAACTTAGATTATATGTATCGATTTTTTAAGACAAGAGAATGCAAAATAAAGCAATTAAACCGCTCTCGTCACAGCCAGTAGGCATCAGCACACTCTCATGTCATTCGTTGTCCTAGAAGGACTTAATATTTTGTGCGGCTCCACAGTTAGCTATATTGATATTTATTAGCAGAAAAGAGGCGCAGAATTAATAAGTCGCTCTCGTTTGTGAATGATCTGCCATTATTTATCTAGAATTTTACGTAAGTGTAATTTATATCTTAATGTATATGTTGAAATGAATATATGTTTATTTAATCTTATGCTATGCTTTGTTTTAGTAGTTTTAGTCACTCCATTTTCATGATTGATGCTGAGGTCAGATATCAGACTCTATCTACAAAAAAAAATATACATAATGAGCCCTGGCTACGTTCCATACATCTTCGGACGTGCAAAGCTCGATAAATTCATGGCGTAAAATTTTAATCCCTCAATTACTTATCCAAACAAACAATTATTATTATTACAAATTATTATTATATTATATTATTATTTTATTTTATATTTTTTATTTGTTACACTGCCGACTATGTGCCAGGACTTATTATTGTATCTGTACTACAACTAATTGTTCTTTTTCATGTACATCCTGAACGGCAACAACCTATGTGATGAGAATATTGAAGAAAACGAATAAAATCTGGAGACAATTTGGACTGGAAATGCAATCTTCGCATCAAGACAGATACCAGAGTTCCCAGTTCAAAACTGTTTAATATTAACTGCATTAGGTAATAAGTCAAGTAGAGTTAATAAGCAGGTATTTGTGACTGTTAATATGGGAAATGGAATTGTACAATGGCCTTTCCTAGTTGTCCAAAGCCTTGCTGCCAATTGTATATTGGGTATTGATTTTCTTTGCGAGAAGGACTATACTATAGACTTCTCCAAAGGCATTTGTTATTTTAAGTATGAAGGCAGATTGGTTGGTTTGGGGGATTAAAGGGACCAGACTGCGACGGTCATCGGTCCCTTTTTCCAAAAAAATTAAAACCACCCAAAGAGAATAAAAACGAACAGCAGGAAATACGTCAGACGACACAGGACAAGAAATACTCCTACAGAGATCAGACAAAACAAATTAAAATCACACAGAGTGTGACGGTGGTTGGCCGACCATAGAGATAAAAAGGAAAAGCCAACCACCGAGAACACATTAAAAACTCAGTGCAAAATCGTAGGCCAATGGCCATAATCAACACAAAAGAACAGAACAAACACTCAGAGTAAACGATAAAATCCCCCTGCCCGAATAAAACATAAAACTAAGCCAGCCATAACAGGGTCATCAGATAAAAGGGCAGGGAGCGTATCAGGCAGCGCAAATGTCTGCCTGACCACAGCTAAAAGGGGGCAGGCCAACAAAATGTGGGCCACTGTCAAAGCCGCCCCGCAGCAACATAGAGGAGAGTCCTCCCGGCGCAGTAAATAACCGTGTGTCAGCCGGGAGTGGCCAATGCGGAGCCGACAAAGTACGACTGAGTCCCTGCAGTTGGCTCGCATGGATGGCCGCCACACAGTCGTCGTCTCCTTAGTGGCACAGAGTTTATTAGGCATGATCTGATCGCACCATTCAGCGTCCCAAAGTGCAAAAACTTTTCGGCGGAGGACTGCCCGCAAATCAGTCTCTGGGAGGCCAACATCCAGAGATGGTTTACTCGTGGCCTCTTTCGCCAGGCGGTCAACATGTTCATTGCCCGAGATACCGACATGACCAAGGGTCCACACAAAGACCACAGAGCGGCCGCAACGGGCAAGAGTATGCAGGGACTCTTGGATAGCCATCACCAGACGAGAACGAGGGAAACACTGGTCGAGAGCTCAGAAACCGCTCAGGGAATCGCTACAGATAACGAAGGACTCACCTGAGCAGGAGCGGATATACTCTAGGGCACGAAAGATGGCGACCAGCTCAGCAGTGTAAATGCTGCAGCCATCCTGCAAGGAACGTTGTTCGGAATGGTCCCCTAGAGTGAGCGCATACCCGACACGACCAGCAACCATCGAACCGTCAGTGTAAAGAATGCCAGAGCCCTGATACGTGGACAGGATGGAATAAAAGCGGCGGCGGAAGGCCTCTGGAGGGACTGAGTCCTTCGGGCCCTGTACCAAGTCGAGCCGAAGGCAAGGGCGAGGAACACACCATGGGGCTGTATGCAAAGTGGCCCGGAAAGGAGGTGGAACAGTGAAAACCCGAAGCCCGGAGAGAAGCTCTTTGACGCGGACCGCGATTGTACAACCAGACCGGGGCCGACGTTCTGGCAGATGGACGACCGATCGCGGGAACAGGAGACGATAGTTTGGATGCCCGGGCAAGCTTAAAACATGGGCAGCATAAGCGGCCAGCAAACGTTGGCGCCGTAACCGCAGGGGAGGGACACCTGCCTCCACTAGTATGCTGTCCACAGGGCTGGTGCGGAAAGCACCAGTGGCAAGCCGTATGCTGCTGTGTAGGATTGGGTCCAGTACCCGCAGCGCAGATGGGGATGCTGAGCCATAAGCCAGGCTCCCATAATCCAGACGAGACTGAATTAACGCCTTGTAGAGCCGTATCAGGGTAGATCAGTCGGCGCCCCAGCGGGTGTGGCTCAAGCATCTCAGAGCATTTAGATGCCGCCAACACGCCTGTTTAAGCTGCCGAATCTGAGGCAGCCAAGTCAGCCGGGCATCAAAAACTACACCCAAAAACCTGTGGGTCTCCACCACAGCAAGGAGTTCGTCGGCAAGATAAAGCCGCGGATCAGGATGGACTGTTCGGCGCCGGCAGAAATGCATAACGCGGGTCTTGGCAGCCGAAAACTGAAAACCATGCGCTACAGCCCAAGACTGCACCTTGCGGATAGCGCCCTGTAGCTGACGTTCAACAGCTGCAATGCCAGTAGAGCTGTAGTAAAGGCAGAAGTTGTCAGCATACAGGGAAGCGGAGACAGAATTTCCCACGGCCGCAGCGAGCCCGTTAATGGCTATTAAAAACAGGCAGACACTTAAAACAGAACCCTGTGGCACACCGTTCTCCTGGACGTGGTAGGAACTATACGAGGCCGCGACTTGCACGCGGAAGGTACGATACGACAGAAAATTGCAGATAAAAATCGGCAGAGGACCCCGAAGACCCCATCCATGAAGCGTAGAAAGGATGTGATGACGCCATGTCGTATCTTACGCCTTCCGCATGTCGAAAAAGACAGCGACCAGGTGCTGACGGCGAGCAAAGGCAGTACGGATGGCCGACTCCAGGCTCACCAGATTGTCGGTGGCGTAGCGGCCTTTACGGAACCCACCCTGAGACGGAGCCAGAAGGCCCCGAGACTCCAGTACCCAATTCAAGCGCCGGCTCACCATCCGTTCAAGCAACTTGCAAAGAACATTGGTGAGGCTAATGGGACGGTAGCTGTCCACCTCCAGAGGGTTCTTTCCAGGTTTCAAAACGGGGATGACAATGCCTTCCCGCCATTGCGACGGAAACTCCCCCTCGACCCAAAGAGGGTTGTAAAGATTGAGGAGGCGCCGCTGGCAGTCCACTGAAAGGTGTTTCAGCATCTGACAGTGGATGCCATCTGGCCCAGGAGCGGTATCAGGGCAAGCAGCTAGGGCACTGCGAAATTCCCACTCACTGAATGGAGCATTGTAAGATTCTGGGTGGTGGGTGCGAAATGAAATGCTGCGACGTTCCATCCGCTCTTTAATGGAGCGGAAGGCCAGTGGGTAATTGGAAGAAGCGGAACTAAGAGCAAAATGCTCTGCCAAGCTGTTGGCAATTTCGCCGGAGTCTGTACAAACTGCCCCATTCAGTGAGAGCGCAGGGACGCTGACAGGGGTCCGATAGCCATAGAGGCGTCAGATCTTGGCCCAGACCTGCGATGGAGAGACATGGAGGCCAATGGTGGACACATACCGCTCCCAGCACTCCTGCTTGCTTTGGCGGATAAGGCGGCGGGCCCACGCACGCAGCCGTTGAAGGTGATGAGATGTTCAATGCAGGGGTGTCGCTTGTGACGCTGTAGCGCCCGCCGGCGATCTTTAATCGCTGCAGCGATCTCAGGCGACCACCAAGGCACAGTCCGCCACCGAGGGGACCCAGAGGAACGGGGAATGGCAGACTCGGCGCCAGTAACGATGCCGGTAGTGACCGATTGAACCACAGCATCAATGTCATCATTAGAGAAGAGGCTCAATAGCGGCAGTGGAGGAGAACAAGTCCCAGTCAGCCTTATTCATAGCCCATCTGCTAGGGCGCCCAGAAGAGTGACGCTCTGGTAGTGACAGAAAGATCGGAAAGTGGTCACTACCACACAGGTCGTCATGCACACTCCATTGGACAGACGGTAAGAGGCTAGGGCTACAGACTGAAAGGTCAATGGCGGAGTATGTGCCATGCGCCACACTGAAGTGTGTGAAGGCACCATCATTTAAAATCGAGAGATCGAGCTGCGACAATAAATGCTCAACGGTTGCGCCTCGACCTGTTGCCACTGACCCACCCCACATAGGGTTATGGGCGTTGAAGTCGCCCAATAGCAAGAAAGGTGGCGGCAATTGTGCTATCAGCGCAGCCAGGACATGCTGCGAGACATCACCATCCGGTGGAAGGTAAAGACTGCAGACGGTAACAGCCTGTGGCGTCCACACCCGAACAGCAACAGCCTCTAAAGGTGTTTGGAGAGGAACAGACTCGCTGTGCAGAGTGTGAAGGACATAGAGGCAGACGCCACCAGACACCCTTTCATATGCTGCCCGGTTCTTATAATAACCCCGATAGCCACAGAGGGCGGGGGTTCGCATTGCTGGAAACCACGTTTCCTGAAGAGCAATGCAGAAGAAAGGGTGAAGGCTGATAAGTTGGCGGAGCTCAGCTAGATGGTGGAAGAAACCGCTGCAGTTCCACTGGAGGATGGTATTGTCCATTGCGGAGAAAGGCGTGACGGGACTGGGAAGGCAGATTACGCCGCTGGGTCACCTGCCGCCTCCGATGGAGCACCCGTGCAAGTGCTATCCATTGCGTCTGAGGGATCGGCGAGATCGAGGTCCTCAGCGGACGCAAGGATCTCCACCTCATCCTCAGACGCAGAGCTTTTAGGTAGCGGTGGAGTAGGTGCCTCCGCAGGTGTCTTGGACTTACGGGTCTTCAAAGTCGTTTTCTCTCGCTGTTCCTTTGGTTGCCGTTGGTTGGGCTTATTGGAGTCAGTCTCCGGGACCGAAGAGGATCGCGAAGCCCGTCGACCAGCGACCTGCGGCTTCTTCAGCCACTGGTTGGTGTCTGCTGTGCCGCTGGTAGGAACCTGGGAAGGGAGTGACCCAAGGGGCCCCTTCCGAGCGAGAGAAGCCGAAGAAGACTTATGCTTCTCCGGCTTAGAAGTGGGGACTGGTGTCCCCGATGGTTTAGTGGGTGCTGCTCCCGAGGTAGATGGTGTGGGAGCAACAGCGAGAGAAGGGGCCCCCATTGTCAAGGGGGCAGGTGAGGTCCTCTGACTCTGAGAGCTGACTGTATATCTTGCAGCTGAAGGAGCTGGAGCACGAGTGACAGTGGAGGCATAAGATGACATCATGCGCACGGGATGTAGCCGTTCAAATTTCCGCTTAGCCTCAGTGTAAGTCAGTCGGTCCAGGGTCTTATATTCCATGATTTTGCGTTCTTTCTGTAAGATACTGCAGTCTGGCGAGCAAGGGAAATGAAGCTCTCCACAGTTGACACAGATGGGAGGCGGAGCACATGGAGTATCGGGATGAGATGGGCATCCACAATCTCGACATGTGAGGCTAGAAGTACAGCGAGAGGACATGTGACCGAACTTCCAGCACTTAAAAGCACCGCATCGGGGGAGGGATATAGGGTTTGACGTCACACCGGTAGACCATCACCTTGACCTTCTCTGGTAAGGTATCACCTTCGAAGGCCAAGATGAAGGCACCGGTAGCTACCTGATTGTCCCTCGGACCCCTATGAACACGCCGGACGAAATGTACACCTCGTCGCTCTAAGTTGGCGCGCAGCTCGTCATCGGACTGTAAAAGGAGATCACGGTGAAAAATAATTCCCTGGACCATATTTAAGCTTTTATGGGGGGTGATAGTAACAGAAACATCCCCCAGCTTCCTACAAGCGAGCAAGGCTCGTGACTGGGCAGAGGATGCCGGTTTTATTAAGACTGACCCTGACCGCATCTTGGACAAGCCCTCCACCTCCCCAAACTTGTCCTCTAAATGTTCGACAAAGAACTGAGGCTTCACAGACACAAACGATTCCCCGTCAGCTCTGGTACAGACGAGATACCGGGGTGAATACCTGTCGCTCTCATTCATAGCCTTTCGTTCCTCCCACGGTGTGGCGAGGGAGGGGAACGATTTGGGGTCATTAACGTTACCTTTAAAATGGGCCCTCGAACGCTTAGAGACTGCTGGTGGCTGGCCACCAGCAAGAGAAGATGTGCCACGCTTCATTGCGTGTCATCCACCCTGATGCCACCTCCTCCGACCGAGGGCCCTCCCCACGGGCGCCACCCAGCCACAGCAAAGGCCACCTGGCAGGATGGCCATTGCCGGGAGTCCCGATGCCCCAGGGAGATGGGCATCTACTCCTTGGCATACGTGGGGAGTTAACGGCGCAGGCATCAGTAGAGCGATCCCTGTGTTGTCAGGGGGCTACAACCAACAGGGTACATGGCGGCCCCACCACAACGGACTGGCTACCGTGCTAGATGTTAGGTGACATGTGGTCCATGGTCGCCGTCAGTGCAGAAAGTGGCCCTGCACATTGCTTGGCAGAAAGTGCACGCAGGAGCGTATCCATGCCCAAGAGATGTAGAGCGGGCAGGACTGCAACGCAATGACGAATAAGCTGGCGAAAGTTCTCAACGCAAGATGGACACAATGCACCAAATAAGGCGCCCTTCCCCAATCGGCTCGCTCTTCGGAAAAATTGAGATATGGAGGTCAAACCCGACAGAGGACCATGACATAAGGCCGAAACGTTTGAGACTCCTTTTAGTCGCCTCTTACGACAGGCAGGAATACCGCGGGCCTATTCTTACCCCCGAACCCGCAGGGGGGATGAAGGCAGAGACATAGTTTTGAACTTGGACACTCGACTAGTAGACCATAACAAGCACTGTTCTGGCTTCAAGATACAGATTATACGTGAGACTGACGTAGATTCCACACAACAACCTGTATCACACAGTGAGGTAGTGAATGATGTACTTATACAAATTAATTCTAAGTTATCAGAATGTGATGCTATTAATGAAGAGGAGAGATCCCAGCTTAAACATATTTTACTTAAGAATAAAGATGTTTTCACTAGTAAGCCAGGTAGGATCAACACATATATGTATACGACTGAAGTCAAGCCTCACCAAATCTATTACCACAAGTCATACAATGTACCTCTAGCTCTGCGACCTGCGGTTTAGGAAGAACTAAAGAAAATGATTACATGGAATATTATAGAACCATCAACATCTCCTTATTGTAGCCCTTTGCATGTAGTGAGAAGACACAATGGAAGTATCAGGTTGGTATTAGATGCAAGAGCTATCAACCAAATTATCTTACCTGTGAGGACACAACCAGAAAATCTTTATGAACAACTTCAGAAATTCTTGGATGCAAAATATTTCTCTACAATAGACCTTAAAAATTCGTTTTGGCAGGTGCCAATAAGCAAAGAATCTAGAAAATATACAGCCTTTATGTTTGGTGGTAGAACTTATCAATTTTGTGTATTACCATTTGGCCTAAATGTAAGCTCAGGAGTATTCATTATTGCACTAAACTCTGTACTCGGTGATGATTTACTAGAAACTGTTACACACTATGTAGATGACATACTGATTGCCTCAAAAACCTGGAAGGAACACACTGATACCCTGAACACTTTACTATGCAGATTCACACAAGCTGGTATCACTGCCAATATTTGTAAATCTAGATTTGCTTGTTCTGAGATCAAATACCTAGGACACATCATCAACACACAATGCATCAAACCTGACCCTTCAAAATTAGATGCTATCAGACATTGCCCCAGTCCCACTACAAAGAAACAGTTAAAATCATTTCTCGGTCTATGCTCATTTTTCAGACGATTCATACCTAAACAGTTACTCAACAGCAGATACTTACTAAACTTATTAAAGAAGAACCAGGTATGGAACTTCCTGGCAGATTAAAACTGTGTGCCCGACCGAGACTCGAACTCGGGACCTTTGCCTTTCGCGGGCAAGTGCTCTACCAACTGAGCTACCGAAGCACGACTCACGCCCGGTCTCACAGCTTCACTTCAGCCAGTATCTCGTCTCCTACCTTCCAAAGGCAAAGGTCCTGAGTTCGAGGCTCGGTCGGGCACACAGTTTTAATCTGCCAGGAAGTTTCATATCAGCGCACACTCCGCTGCAGAGTGAAAATCTCATTCCGGAACCAGGTATGGATTTGGAACCAAGACTGTGAAAATGACTTTACTAAAATCAAAGAAGCCTTAGTAAATTCTTACATGCTGGAACATCCAGACTTCAATTTGAACTTTTGTATTGCCCGTGATGCATCAAATATTGGTTTGGGATGTTGTTTATTTCAACTTGTTAAAACAGAAACTTTAGAACATATTAAGATCATTGGTTTTGCCAGTCGGACTTTAACGGAATGTGAAAGATCTTACTCCACCACAGAATTGGAAACATTATCTATTGTATGGGCATTTAAAAAGTTTAATTATTATCTGTATGGAAGACACACCATTATATACACTGACCATCAAGCACTTACCTTCCTTTTGTCATGTAAACTCATTCATCCTAGACTTACACGATGGGCACTTGCATTACAGAATTACTCTTTCGAAATCAAGCACATCAAGGGAAAAGACAACATAATAGCTGACACACTTTCAAGACTACCACAAGGGTTACACCATAAGAATACAGACTTTGAGAACACACATGATTACAGAATACTACTCATGCAAGACAAACAGTTTACACAATACTACATACACCTATGCACGAACATGGCAACACTACAAGATTCAGATCCACACTGGTACAAAATAAAACAAATCATAGTACAACACAATGACACTTTACGAGACAGATACATGTTACACAACAACATACTTTTCTACAAAAGACACACAAATGCTACTAACTGGTGCGTTTGCATACCACAAGATTCTGTACACAATCTCGTTGCACACACTCACACAGTTTGGGGACACTGTGGAACAAAGAAATGTCTAAACAAGTTACATACATACATGAGAAGAAAAATACATGATGTTATCAGCAAATGTCTCATGTCAAAAATCCAAGCCACAAAATCAATCCACCAAAACAGATTTGCACTCTATCTTACCTACTGGACCTAGAGAGATACTTTGTACAGATGTT
The DNA here is from genome assembly GCF_023898315.1 of Schistocerca nitens. Taxonomy (NCBI): domain Eukaryota; kingdom Metazoa; phylum Arthropoda; class Insecta; order Orthoptera; family Acrididae; genus Schistocerca; species Schistocerca nitens. The sequence continues at coordinate 633,478,804 of NC_064620.1, read as the reverse complement.
AGCGGACCTCATCCAACTAGCATCGGAGGTTGCAAATACATTCTAGCATTTTATGACATATTTTCTAAGCACATCAAACTTTTTGCCATTAAGTCACCCACAGCAAACACCATCATCAGAAGATTCACAAATGATTACATGCCATACTGTGGAAAACCTAAAGCCATTCTATCAGATAACACAAAGTATTATGCAGGATTCACCTGGAGAAAATTTCTAAAGGACAATAACATTACGAGCATATTTATTTCAAAGTTTCATGCATCAGCCAACCCTTGAGAGAGAGTTTTTAGAGAATTAAATAGATTCATGAGAACTTATACCTCAACACAGCACCCAAACTGGATACATTACCTAGCACTTTTTGAGGAAATACACAACAATTTAAATATATATAACAAACCCTATACTGCCAGAGAAATCATGTTTGACTCAAAGGAAACTAATGAATGGAGCAACCCACTACCAAAATTTTCTGACACCAAACCTTCACACGAGGAAAAGGTAAGGGAAGTACTCATTGCAATTACTGAACAAGCTGACATTAGAAATAAGAACTATGGTGCTAATCTGAAAAGAAGGCAAAACTTTACAATAGGCATGCAAGTTTTACTTAAGACCCACTACAAATCGTCATTACCTCTAAAACGTAATGTTAAGTGGCGTCCATTATATGAAGGTCCTTACACAATCATTGATATACCACACCCTGGAGCATATCTTCTACAAAACCCCAAGAATAAGAGAATTTTAGGTTTGTACCCTCACAAAGATTTGAAAACTTTTAGCCCTTAGCAGAGTATGCTGATACAACAAGGTAATTCACATCTGATACTTCAAGCTGGAAGAAGAAGAAGATATAAGCTATAATCTTAAGTATCTACATTTTACAGCACCAGCAGCAGCAGCAAGAAGATAAGACACAGGAAGAACTAACGATTTTCATGCAACCTGCAGACAAGCTGACAGACTAAATGACTGGGGACGATTTCTGCCCTGAACCTGATATATTAATTGGCATGATAGACACTTTATTTGCTATTCACACTCTCACCACAATCCACATGAACACAACACACACAAAAAACACTCTACAGGAAATGACAAATGAGATTAATTGAGCAAGGCTATATACTTTATTTTATTTGTAAATGATACTTTGTGCATGTGCTAATTTGGAATTGATTGTGGATGTGACGTGTCGTGTCTTATTGTAATCATGACTTTTCAGGACAGATCATCTCAAAGATGTTTTCTAACCTATTATGAAAGTTTATGTTGCAGGAAACATTTAATGAGGAAGAACACTTATTGTTTAGTACTGATGCAAAGGAAAATATACTTAAAAGGAAAACTTTATTAAAAAGGGGAAGAGACCTATAAAAAAAATGGATTTTCTGAATGTATCACAATACGCTGAACCTATTAGATAATTTTTTTTAATGTCTGACCCATATGTATTTGTAAATATTTAGTTTAATGCAATTGAAAAATGTAAAATATGTATATGTATTACCAAACAATGTAATGTAAATGTATGAGTACATGTTTCACAGAAATTTTTTTTTTATATCTAAGTAAATATGTAACAGAAAACTGTACTCAAAGTAAAGTGATATTTGTTATGTTTTGTGCTCTGTGTTGTGAACGAACATTCTGTTTTGCAATGAACAATGTATGAACAAGTTGTGTGCAAATATTTAAAAAAAAAAAAAACGGTTCACTGCGCTCATGATGGGACACTATAGGTGACGCGAGTCGCAAAACCACGGCACACTTTTCGACGAAACGACGACACAATATCCAGGAGACGACATACCCCTTTCGGAAGACAAAATTGGAGGTTATTGAGTAGATGTAACACGGACTGGTCAGAAGGAACCACTCACACCATGTAACCCTACCAAGACGAAACCACATTTTAACTACGTCTTCCAAAGCACACTTCATTGCAGGATTGTTGATCTGCAACTCTTTTCTTCAAGAACTTTCGTCTCAACGTAAACAAAACGTGTGACACGTGATATTTATTTTAAAGTGCAAAGACTTTAGCACAGTATAAACAATTTCTAACAAGTGACATTCTAAAGAGAATATGTTCACATATCTCTGAATATGCACAAAACCATTAATTAATTTTATTTATTGAATGAACATGTGTAATAACATTTTGAAGTGAAAGAGAACAATGGAGTATATGCCCAACAATTTTTTACAAAGTAACAGCACAAGTGAATACGAACTGTGAAATTTGTTACAGTCTGTGTAGACCTGTCATGTAATATAGAGAGCTTTACGGGGGGTAGCAGTGATAGCACTGAGCCAGTTCACTGGCGTTTCATACAGGAGTTCCCAGGTTCAATACTGCTCGGAATCAAATATTTTTATTTTTTCTTTTCACTTTCATTTATGTTGTATGTAAATATTATTTATGTATTTGTGTAGATTTATGACATTTTATCATATTTTAAGTATGTTGTATCTGTGAAACAAGATACGTAATAACTCATGATTCATGACATGACAAATAAAGAAAATACGTCAACAAATTGCTCAGCTGCAGGTGGTACACCTTTGCTCTCGCAATTTGGGGGGCAGTTTAAGGAACCATTTGCACTCTAGCACAGACAATAATTTAGTTAACTTAGATTATATGTATCGATTTTTTAAGACAAGAGAATGCAAAATAAAGCAATTAAACCGCTCTCTTGTCACAGCCAGTAGGCATCAGCACACTCTCATGTCATTCGTTGTCCTAGAAGGACTTAATATTTTGTGCGGCTCCACAGTTAGCTATATTGATATTTATTAGCAGAAAAGAGGCGCAGAATTAATAAGTCGCTCTCGTTTGTGAATGATTTGCCGTTATTTATCTAGAATTTTACGTAAGGGTAATTTATATCGTAATGTATATGTTGAAATGAATATATGTTTATTTAATCTTATGCTTTGCTTTGTTTTAGTAGTTTTAGTCACTCCATTTTCATGATTGATGCTGAGGTCAGATATCAGACAATATTAAAAAAAAAAAAAAAAAAAAAAAAAAATTACATAATGAGCCCTGGCTACGTTCCGTACATCTTCGGACGTGCGAAGCTCGATAAATTCACGGCGTAAAATTTTAATCCCTCAATTACTTATCCAAACAAACAATTATTATTATATTATTATTTTATTTTTTATTTGTTACACACTCCACCAAAATGCCTTTATAATTATTGAAGTTTCACATAATTATGAAAATTTTTCATCGATAACTTGCAAATGAGGGCTCATCAGGGAGAATGGCTGCAAGGTGAGATACCTGGGACCGTAACCAACATTAATGTATAGATGCTTTAAAAAACTCAATTCCATCCCGGGGACCTCTCCTCAATTCAAAGAGTATATTCCAGTCAATGTTGTCACAAATGCTTTTTCTAAACCAACAAATACCATAAGTGTGTGCTTGCTCTCTTCTAACGCAAGTCTTTTGGTCAGCATTGCTTCATGTAACCACACTTCTTTGCAATCCAAATGTATTTTTCCTAACATCAGTATCTACAAGTTTTTCCAGTCTTCTGTAATCGTGTGTCAGTGTTATGCAACCATGGCTTTTTAAACTGATAGTCCAGTAATGTTCAGGTCAGTGAGATCTTAGAATAGGTGATGTTCTATCTATAATCATTAAAATCTATAGATTCAGAGAAAGTTATTGATTCTGTTGACTGAAATACACTCTTTGAAATTCTGAAGGTGGCAGGGATAAAATTCAAGCAATACCTAGTTCTGGGAAATCTAGGAGCATTCATCTGCCATTGCCATTCAACTTTTGTCTTTATAGGTCTGTGTTATAATCAGAGAATGAAGGAGGTGGGAAAAAAACCTTTCCAAACTGTCATCAATAGCTCAATTGCATTAACAAAATTACTGACAGTTGGGCACGGAAGGGGGCAGTGATGTCAGTTACAGTTTGTCTGCGTGAACAATACAGCTGTGGTAGAAAAAGCCTGGCCTTTCTCATCGATAGATTCACACGTTGCCCATTAACGTGCACTAATGGGTTTACTTAGAAGAGTGAAAATGTTTCACTTTCCTGCACCCATTCACAACTAGTTTAAGACATTCAGTTGTTCAAAATAAACATGCTGCACAAAGAAACTGTAAACAAGGAAAACAAACAACAACAACTGTTATGTTACCAGCCAGAAATGTCATCAGCAACTGACTGTGACAACTGGCATCTGAGATAGCAGCACGATATGACAGCCATGAACAAAAAAGAAGGTACAGCTACACTCATTCTCTGGTTAGTTGCTGCTACAGTATCTATCTAGTAAACAAGTAGCTGTCAATCACTTTTTTATTCTGATCCAAATGTAACTAAGATTCAATGTAGGCTAACTGCTGGATATAAATGGGTAACAATTCAGTAACAAAATACCTCTGAAAAAGGAACCAGGAATGAAATGTTAACACATGTTAATAAAAACTGACCAACATAGAAATAAAAAAAATCTTTAATATGTTTACACTGTTACAGGAATAAACAGCTCAACAAAACTTAAGCTCTGTTTAAAACACAACATTACATCTACAGCAGTTGCAAATGTTTCAATGATAGTAACTCGTTAACAAAAATCTCTCTTGACACACACACACACACACACACACACACACACACACAGTTTGTACACATTTTCAGTGACTTCATGAGTGAATATGCGACCATGAAATGTATCTTATGTACACTGTCCATAACGTTCAAAGCACTGGAGTCAGTGGCCCACTGTACACCTACAGCAGTTTATGTACACAGATTCTGCTTCCCAAGCAGAAAGCTGCACTATATTTTGCTAATGCAATGGAATATCGATTTGTTTCTATTCTTCTTTCTTCGCTTTTTTCTCTTCTTCTTCAGGTTTATCTGCACTGCTGCCACTACTTCCAGTACTGGAGGAGTCCCTCTCTGCCGCCATCTGAGGGGAGGTGAGAAGAACAGGTTATAGGATTATTATTATTATTATTATTATTATTACCACCACCAGATGAATTCTCCCAACTTTCACATCCATATATTAGAACTTATAAGCAATTAGTTTCTCTCCAAAGTAGGATGTGTACAAATATGATTTGGTGCATGAACAGAACCGCAAACTCCCCCAGTTTACAACTGGCACTCTTCACATGTTCTGCGAATGCTTCTCAGGTCTCATAACATGTTTATGCGGTACTCATGATTGCTCCATACCTTATGTAGCAACATCTTGTCAATGGTCATCACAGCAGCACTGTTGCATTATCAAAGCTGTTCCAGTGTTCTAGGCAATGGAGAGACAGGAACTTGGTCCTTAATTCACCTCCAAAGGAAAAAATCACAAGGTGTTTTGGGGAGCCAAGAGAACAGAGCCACATCATCTTTAGTACTAAATCAATTCAGTGATGCTGAAGTTTGTCGTTTAGGTGGTGACGAACATTGAATGCTCTGTTGAGGGACTGCCCTGTCTTGCTGGAAGGTGTAATTATTGGAATTGGCAGTCAGTTGTGGAAACAACCACAACTGCAGTACATCAGGTTAAGAGGTACCTATTAATCTTCTCATAGGAGAAACACTGCCCATATACCTTCTCTGTTATATGGTACAGAAAACACTAACCTTTGACAAATCTAATTCGTGCACCTTAATTTTGTGAGGCTTTCCAGGTAAACGGAAGGTTGCTTTGTCACAAACATCAGCTTGGAGGTGAAATGTTCATCCTCAAGTCTTTCCTGCATTGCGATGCAAAATTGGAGGTGCAGGCCATACTCTTCAAGTTTTAATTGCTGTACAAGCTGCAGACCACACTTGCAATGTAACTTCCACCGTTAAATCTTCCCCATAGTTTGCTGCTGTATTCGAAGTTTGTGACTTGCGTATACTGTTGACTGGACTGCATAAAAAGCTTTACTTCATCCTCTACAGAGATGGCATTTGGAAGACTTTCTCAACTGGTATTTTTATATTTACAGGGACAACCAGTGCCCCTAAATTCTTGATACCAACACAGTGCTCTGTTTACATGATGGTTCTAGTCCATGATTCTTTCTGAAAACATGCTACACTGTTGTAAAAAACATCTTGCCTATTCCAACACAAAAACTTTTTGTTTTTTCACAATTTTGTCAATGCCAACTGGTAGACACAATGCGAACTCCATGAGTTTACAGTTTTATTTGTACATCAACCATATTTGTACACGTAACACCTTGGGGAATACAAAACTTTGAAAATGAATGAATCATTAAAATAGTAGGCCTGTACAGTGTGTATTGTCTTAGGATAATTACATAAAGACGAATGTATAACATAATGAGTAGACACATTCAGTGTTATGTTCAGAAATGTGTTTAGAACATAAACTAATCATCCCAACAATCATGGTACAACACTACGTGATCAGCAGAAAAAATTTTGCTGTTCCTATACTGTAATCATTTTAAACAGAGATCTATAGCAATAAGTCATGACATTGAAACATGTGTTTATGGTCCTAATTATATCAATATTTTGCTTTTTCGTGTTACAAAATTCTCTCTCTCAGATCTCAAATTGGTGATCATTCGAACATCTCTCGTGTGGTAAGATGAGCAGTTCGCATGCAAATGGTTCATGTCATTGTTTTTAGGATCAGCAATTTATGTTGTAAGCACATTTTCATACAGTTCTGAGTGTTCAAGGTCACACACTTTCCTTATTAGGAAATTAAAAAAAGGGGGGGGGGGGGAACTGATCACAGCCCATTTGCTGCTGGAACATTTCTTTAACAGGCTGGAATTCTTGTCCATGATACAATTTTTTGGTATGCACCCAGTGCCAATATTTGTAAATATTTACTTAAGACTACACTGATGAGCCAAAACATTATGACCATTGTACACTGCAAGGTTGTATACTGCCTGCTGGCACTGAGGGCAAATTGTGATTACAGTGGGCAGGAGCTCAGAAACTGGCTCACAGATCAATGGAATCATGTCGCCTGGTCGGATGAATCCCGTTTATTGCTAAAACAGGTTGATGGTTGTGTTCAGATATACCACGATTCACGCAAATGGCTGCTCAAAACATTCAGTGCGCCACACACTCAGGCCAGTGGGAGCAGTATTACGTTATGGGGTACATTCACCGGGGCTTCCAAAGCACGTGCAGTAGTAATCTAAGGCACCATGACAGCTGTGGACTCTGAACATTATCAGGGACTACTTGTTGCCCCTCACACTTTATGTCTTCCCCAAAAGAAGTGGCACCTTCCAGCAGGATAACTGTCCATGTTACAAGGCCAAAATCGTGCTGCAATGGTTTGAGGAGCACGATAGTAAACTCACGTTGATTTCTTTACCATGAAATTCATCTTACCTGCATCTGATGAAACCCAACTGGGACACTAGCAGACACCAATGCCCACAAACCAGCTGCCCATAAATTAAAGGAAGTGTGTGATCTGTGCGTAGGTATCTGATGCCACAAATCTCTGGAAACTTACAATGTACTCCTTGAATCCATGGCATGCAGAACCACTGACAAATTGTTTCAGAGATGGACTAACATGCTTTTGTGTATGCAGTCAACAATGTTTTGGCTCATCAGTGTATTTTAACAATACCTACATATGCTGTTTTTTCATACGTATTCCATGCCTTTTGTGGTATGATTTTATTAACCCTTTGAACGGAACATCGGTCTGAGATACCGCCATAGTTGACATTAACAATGCTAACGGCGCTGCATTGTTCGTGAGGGTGGGGAGAAGCCCAGTAATCTTCAGTCGGGTCCCGAACCGCAGCTGGCCAACAACGTATTGTCGGCGCATGCATTGTTTTCAAGTAAGTAGAATTTTTGTTACGTATTGTCGGTCTGTGAGACCGTGTTCCGAAAAAATGCATTCCCCTCCCGGTCTGACAGACCGGGTGTTCCTAAAAGTGTCAAATTTTTGCCGGTCTCCCAGACCGGTGTTCCTAAAAGTATCACGCATTTGTCGGTCTGTATGACCGATGTTCCACTCTTTGAACTCTTCTGTTTTCTGTGTAGCAACATTTCATCTATTTGATTGAAATTTTTGCCACCACACGATGCTTAATACTTTTGTGTTCATAGAAGAACGAGAAAAAAGTGTAACAACTCGTATTTAACGTTTTAATTTTTCCTCTTTCCGTTTTTCACACACATTCTCCAATTTACCGCGCAAACTTATTACAGCGATAGAATTATCCCCATTAAATTTCGTTAAAACTCATTTTTCCCTTTTTCCTTGCAGGTTTACAATGGAAGGTCCGAAATATGTTTCAAATCGGTCGAAAAGAATTGTAGCCCTTGCACGCTCTCAAAATTACCTTGAAGAATCAGACTCGGAAGTGGATTCAGATGAATCATGCATTCCAGATGAGGACCTTACTATCCAAGATCCTCGCAATGAAACAGATAATGACGATGACTCTCCCAATGATGATGATCGCGATGATGAAACTATTCGAGAAATATTTGAAGTCGAAAATACCGCAGTTCGCGAAGAAACTGGAGAGCAACCACAGTCTGACATAACTTCTGGTGGAAGCAGACTAATCACTCCACAGAAGCCTGCTGATGTTGCTAGCTCATCTACGCGTTCTGATGACACTCTAGATGAGAGTCGTCTTCCAGTTTCTTACTACGGAAGAAACAAGTGTTTCACATGGTCATCAACTCCTGTTCGCTCTAAGACGCGAACAGCAGCATCCAATATAATAAAGGTACGGCTATCAAAGATACAAGGGCCTGCTCTTACCGTGGGGAAAAACCCACTCCCAGGTGAAGTGTGGCGCCTTTTGTTTACTGACGACATGATTGAGACGATTGTAAAGCATACTAATGAAAAGTTGGCCAAAATTCGTTCTGTTATTGAACTAAAAGAAAGTGTAGCTTACAGAGACACTACTGTGCAGGAAGTGAACGCTGTGATTGGAGTCACAGTTCTTTGCAGCATATTCAAATCTGCGAGGGAGCCTATGACCTCGCTGTTTTCCACTTCGGTCTTGGGGAGGCCAATTTTTCGATCAATAATAACAGAAAAGCGATTAGGAATATTGCTTAGGGCATTTAGATTCGATGACTCGAGCACGAGGGAACAGAGGGAAAAATATGACCCAGCTGCTGCCATTACAGACATATTTAATAAGTTTATTTGGAACTGCCAACAAATTTATAGCCCTGGAGCGCATTTGACAGTTGATGAAACTTTGGTGCCTTTCAGAGGGAGGGTTAAATTTCGTATATATATGCCGAATAAACCGGCTAAATATGGCATTAAGGTCATGGGTCTGGCAGATGCACACAATGCATATATTTACAATGCCTACATCTACTCCGGCAAAGGCTGTGATGGAGCCACACTTTCTACAGCAGAAAAGAAAAAGAGCATTCCCACGCAGTCTGTAATCCGCCTATCTAAAGGGCTGTATGGCACAAACAGAAATATTAGTTGCGACAATTGGTTTTGTTCTGTGGAACTTGCCCAGGAGCTACTAGCTCACAATTTGACATTAGTTGGGACACTAAAAAGAAACAGACCCCAGATACCAGCAGAATTTCAAGCAAGAAGCGATCGTGAAATTGGGTCCAGCCTTTATGGCTTTACGAAAGAAATGACTCTGCTTTCTTATGTCCCAAAAAGGAATAAGGCAGTCCTACTTCTTTCGTCAATGCATCATTCCAATTACACTGACGTTTCAAATGATAAACCTGAAATCATATCTTTTTATAACGCCACAAAAAGTGGAATAGACACGCTAGATATGAAGTGCAGTGTTTATTCTACTAATCGCAAAACAAGAAGGTGGCCGTTGGCTATTTTTTACCACATGGTGGCCATGGCTGGATCAAACGCAAGTATACTTTATGGACTTTTTGGAGAGAAGAAAACCGTATCACGTTTTGATTTCCTGAAAAGAGTTTCTCTATATTTGGTCTACGATTTCGTAAAATCCCGACTGGCAATCTCCAATCTGCCTCAAGAGCTACAAAGTATTATTTCATCTTTAGAAGAAGAGGCAGCAAAAGAAAAGCAAATCGTTAGCCAACGGAATAAATTTGTTGTTCGAGTTGATGAGTGTCCGACGGACACACTTGGTAAAAGAAAAACCTGTCGATTTTGTCCATATCAAAAAAAGAGGAAAACTGCCTACAAGTGTATTTCTTGCGAAGAACCAACGTGCTTGGAGTGTTCACGAAAAGTGTGCAAGACTTGTGCAATTAAAAATAAAAGTTAAATTTTTTCTTTGCATTACATTTTAGTATTCATTTTCTTTGTGTTGTAACTATAATAATGTAAAAAAAAAGTATTTCTAAAGGAGTAATGTGTAAACAACAAAACACTGCAAATTAAAGTTTTTCCTAGTAATAAACTTGAATTTACTGGTATTTTAACAAATATTATGGTTCAAAAACCTATTATTATGTTTAATTACACCTTAAAGAGAGAGAGAAGCAACGTAGAAGTGCGGAAAAGTCATAAAAATAGAGAAAAATACACTTTAAATGTCCTAGTGGTCTAGCAGACCGATGTTCCATCTTACCGCCGAGTAAAAGATGTTCCGGTTAGAGGGTTAACTGAGGAGTGGCGGCAAATGAAAAGGGGGGGGAGGGGGGCTGAGGGAGGGAGGGCTAAAGTTCACCATTATGGATAAATATAAATATTACATGCTACTGATTTGTCTCCAACACAGAACCCATTATCAGTTGTAACAATGTGACAGAGGAAACTTCTACAGCTTCTCTTCAAGTTTTTATTCTTTTTGGAAGCTTTCGTAACAACCCCACTACAAAATTTAACACCTACCACACAAACTTATTAGAAACTTTCTGAAGCAATGCAATAACTGACTTTAAAGTTCAAAACAATAGGAAGTTTTTATTTGTTCTGTAAGCTCAAACACTTGTACGACACCATCTTTTAAGAAATTTAGTAAATTTACCTTTTTGTATGCCATTTCAAATAATTTTAGTGATGCTTGTTGAAGAGAACCCGCTGCTTTACGTATTTCTTCAGGGTCTGTCTCATCTTTCTTGGCAACTAGTTCACGAACTTTCTGTATCTCTTCCTTCATTTTGTCACACTGAAAAAGAGTTGTTATTAGCATTGTTGTTATTGCCACAGAAAACAACAAAAGAAAATAACACTAGTGAGCCAGATAAATGTACAGTACTCAAAGATAGGGACCTGAAATGTATTTATTTTTGGTGAGATTTGCATGCCTGAAGATGAAACTGATCGCAAAAAATAAAAGAACTGTGATTAGAAATAGCAGTACTAACAAAAAGAGTACATAGTTTTATTCTTTATTAATAATAGATTCTTGAGTGGAATATTTGCTTAAAAAACTTCAAAAGTTTCTTTTTTGAAATAGTCTTTGCTCATTTTCTTCTGTTGGCTCTAAGTTTTCTGTTTAGATGCAGCAGCATTTTTTCACTGGTGAACAGTGTGGTTCTCCGAGTTCAGGTGTGCCTTCTCTCACCCAGTTCGACAACTGCGAAGTCTGCAGATCACTGATTTCAAATCTGCAGCTTAGAAGCCCTATTAACATACTACAGAGAAAGGTTTAGGAAGAAAGTTTCAGAAATGGAGGAAGAAAAATAACAGGTATAAAGAAGAAAGCAAAAATAAACACAGTGAAACAATACTGAAAGGAAAGATGAAGACTTTAAATTAGAACACTGGCTCTAGAGGGGCCCAATGTGGGAAGAAGCAGCAAAAGAAGCCAGAGATTTGTTTCTGCCTTAAGCTAGAAATTTTCATGGAGAACGTTTTCCCTTGCAACAAGAGAGACAATAACTAGCGAACAACTATTCTGTATTTAGCAGTAGCAACCCACTAAAAAAACATGTCTGATATCACAGCATAACATTTTGATGACATTTCTGCAGACTTCTCGGACCTGTGTTGACTCAAATTTGGCTTCCAAATGGAAGAGCACAACTAGGTTGAATACCCAATAACATTTCAAAATCATACACTGGGAAAGCTTAAAATTATACTTCACTTCGTGAAGTTTGCTTATTAAATGTATGTATGTATGTATGTATGTATGTATGTATGTGTGTTCTGCACAGTGAAGGCTCCTCGCAAAATATGTACACAGAATTAATCATACAAATCTGAGCTACAATTTATAACAGCATTTGTTTGATGATCAGTTAATAATAATGTTTTACTTTTATCACAATAAAGAGACACCCATGGTTTTTATTATTTCAAGTATAAAACATTACTAACAAGTAGCCAAGGGACGTTATTCACTACAAGTTACTTACAATTAATTTACCATCACCATCATTATGAATTTGTGATCACAGTTTTCCTATAAACATATGAGACATCTGTAGACTATGTAAAGTTATTTTTATGCCTTGCTTTAGTTATTCGTCTTCCATTATGCCAGAGGACAGTTCATAATGAAATGAATTCAATGCACTGATACGAATGTAAACTGTCCAGGTCAGTTGAACTCGCAATGTAATGAATACGTACTGGCATTTTGAAGTGTGCACCAAACTACGACTTCAGACCAAATTTCCTGCTTATCAAGAGGAGTCGCCTGAACCATTAGGCCACCTGAGCAGACCTCTAATGTCACTGATATTGCCACCTACTATGGTTTCCAAACACTAACTGTTTACTCTAAGGCTATGCGGGAATATCCACATTAGAAGAACAGAGATGATCGAGCGGCGTGGCTTTACCCTGACACTGCAAATGTTTAATGAAGTAAATGAACAGAAATGAAATTATATCAATGCTGTCAGAAATGCTGATTCAACTTTCAAAAATATATCAATCGTTTGTATCAGTGTAAGACATGGTCCTCCACCACCTCTTCTCACCCACTGATGCTTTTCCCACACACTGTTGGACAAATTCTGACAGTAGTGTTCTGGAATAATAAGTGGACCCATCAGTGACAATGAAAGGGAGTCAGGCCTTGAGACATGCTCAGATTATATACATGATCTCTTAGGTATAGAGCACTACAACTAAATTTAAAGAATTTGGTAGAATTTTAGCATACCTCTTCTTTTGGCAATTGGTCCTTAAACTCCTCCATCTTGGACTCAATATCATGAGTGATACTTTCTGCTTGATTAACTGCTTCCACACGGTCTTTCTTTACCTTATCCTGTGCAGCAAATGCTTCAGCATTCCGTATCATATTTTCTATCTCGTCGTTGCTTAAGCCGCCTGATGACTGGATAACAACTGTAAACAAAAATTTTAAATATCAATGAGGTACCTACCAGTACCGTAATTTGCGCACATTTAAAATAAAGATTGCTCGTGTTAGGCGTATTGGTGTGACTGAATTAATGCAAGATCACAAAACTGATTTACGAAGAACAGTACAAAGTATGGAAAGTGCTAGATAAGAAAACTTCCGGCCACAACAGAAAGAGATTGTGGTCTCTCTCTCTCTCTCTCTCTCTCTCTCTCTCTCTCTCTCTCTCTGTGTGTGTGTGTGTGTGTGTGTGTGTGTGTGTGTGTGTGTGTGTGTGTGTGCACTTCAGAAAGACTTTTGTCAAATGGCTCAAATGGCTCTGAGCACTATGGGACTTAACATCTATGGTCATCAGTCCCCTAGAACTTAGAACTACTTAAACCTAACTAACCTAAGGACATACACACATCCACGCCCGAGGCAGGATTCGAACCTGCGACCGTAGCAGTCACGCGGCTCCGGACTGAGCGCCTAGAACCGCTAGACCACCGGGGCCGGCAGACTTTTGTCCAAAAGCTTAAACATGCAGCAGTCTTTTTGTTGACCATGTCTACGAGTGAGTGTCTTCTCTTTATCAGGGGCAGCGGTCTATCCTTGTCATAATATTGTTGTTACCCATCCCAGACTTTCCACCGATTATTAATTCTTTATGGACACTTCTAAAATACAACACTGACAACATGACACATCCACAACAGCCTGCAGGTGCCCCCCCCCCCCCATCATTATTTGCAGACTTTTAGTAGTGAATTTAACGGCATATTCTAGTATTCTGGTCACTGTTGCCTTAAATTTAAGCAGAGTTATCAAAGTGAAGAGTATACTTCTCGAATATGTGGTTTTTGCGCATAAATAGGCTGTATCATGTTTCTTTGGCGATATGTGTTATATTGTGAGAACTGAATTATTATTCAACATAAGCTGCCATAAAAATGAGAAAATCAGGAAACAGTTACATTAATAGTCCTTGTTTGACATGCTAGTTTTTTTTTCTTTTTTTTCTTCATTTACAATTTTCTGTGCAAGTTTTATGAATCAACGTTGAAAGTTTAGTTTCACAGTGCATAGTAAAAACACATATTCATGGCTTTGGCACTAATAGGTTAGTTGCTATGTTCGTAAAAAGAGGTGGTTTACTTTTTCATGTATCAAAATGTTTACTGGATTTTGATTTCATATCCGACATAATTTGAGTAAGTGTGTTTTATTACTGTGATATAGCACCTTAAGTGTGGTACTCAATGTGTTGTAGCTGCTGTATTAAACTGATTACTTTATCCACGAAACTACGTTATTTTATCGTTACTGGTCTATCTTGTCTTATAGGTACCTGCAAATGGGAAAGTAACTGCAAAATAATTTTGGATGTCTTTTAGCAGAAAATCTTATTATAATTATCACTTACAATTCACTTCAAGATTTTGTCATTGTTATCACTTTCACATTTGACAGTAACTATAGGCCAAGATATACCAGTTGCAACAGAAATTTCATGTGTTAAATTATAGTAGTCACCACCACAATGCAGCAGTTCACGCAGGCCTACAGCATCATACTTAAGATACCATAATGCAGTAAGAAAACATGCTTTATGAAATTACTTGCTCTAACATGCCGTGCAAGAAATATAGTGACTCCTTGAATAATTTGAGACACGTTTAGTGATCACAAAGTTCTGTATGAAGCTGTACAGCTGTTAATGAGTGACAGACCTCCACACACGACTGTGTTAGGAAACCTTAAAGGTTGTAATTGGTGGTCAATTTATGCAGATACAATGTTCAGTACAGAAGCTCAGTTTGATTGGCAAGAGCTGGACAATAGCTGTGTCGAACTTAAATCAAGTAGTGACAATCGTAAAATCAGCTTTTTTAAACACTCTGAAGTGCAAATATAAATACATCCAGTTTTTTTAAGTTCAAACTGTTAAAGATGCAAACTTTTCCCATACCAATTGTTACTTGTTGGAACAGCTGGTTTGAAGCTATGTTTTATTTGAAAAATTACTTTCATGGCATTGTCAGTTTTTTCCAGTTGCCAGATATGAAAGACACTTGCAATAGAGGTGTGAATTTCATTAAAAAATTGACAAACGCGAAAAATATTCACACACACATGGTGTTTGTCAAGGATCATGCCAAGCTGCTTGTGGATCTGCTAACATTACTCAAAGGTTCAAAATATCCCAAATGTCACATGCTGTATCCTAAATTAAACAAAGAGGAATTAAAAAGGCTGCAGATATATGTCAAGGACAATATTCTGATTTAACAAAAAATTTGCTGCAAACTTTAACTGCTTTGGAGCAAGCTGCTTGTAAAGATCCTATTTTTTTTTAAGGCAGCCAATGCTGCAGAAATTAAGCTTGCAGCACTCTGAAGCAGGGATCCTAATTATAAAGAATTTGAGGCTTTGGCATGGGTATTTTATCCACAAAATGTCATTCTGAATAGTGCTGAAGAACTTCAAATTGAAAGACTTCAGAGTTTCCAAAAGTAGCAACAGAACACACAGCGTCTAGTGGGAATGCGTGTTTCAAAAAACTTGTTGAGAAGGAGCTCAAGGAACACAATAGAGTTGATGTTATTAAAGGTTTTAGGGTCATGAGAACAGAAAGCGAATATAAAATGTTTGCCAAATATTGTTTGGATTTTTTGTGGACACCCACAAACAATGTTGACAGAGAGAGAATTCCACCTCGCTATAATACAATTTTAACTGATAAGAGATGTAATCTAAACGAAAGTAGTGCAGAAATTTATACTCTCCTTTCTTCTGAGGAATAGAATTTGCTGTAACCATAATGGAATTACTGCTGAAATTTGTACTCTCTGAGCAATAACAACACATATTTTGAAAAGTCTGTTGTAAAATACCTGTTTTCTTTCATTCCTCAAGCACATTGACTGTGCAATAGCATTAAATGAAACAGTTGCCAAGAATAGGATGTAACATTGAGAAAAGAGATTATTTTATCGGTCTAATTGTTGCCAAAAAATAGATGCTAATCTGGCTAAAAATAAATCCTAATTACATCAAAAATAGATGCTACAGATTCCGGTCCCTTATTATTAGCAATACACATACACTGAAATCTATGACGGTTCAACCGGCCTACAATCAATCGTACTATGCTATCAATAACAATAGCAAAGGCAGTAGTGCTTATGCTCCATCTCATTTGAAGTCTAGCAACAGCAAATCCCGTATAATATCTATCCAACTCACACAAGGAGCAGCATTATTAATACTACAGTTAGAAAGTTGCTTGTCAACCTATTACTTCTTTTGACACTATCCTTCCCTGGATAGCATTTGCAGGGAAGTGTTGAAGGGAAAGGAAGAGGGAGAAAAAGGACTAGTGACATTTAGGAAATGGGGAGAGGGAAACATTGCCCAGAACGCAGGGTCAGGAGAGTTTACATGGGTGGGATGATAGGGAAGTGATTATTTTTGTTACTAAATAAATGTAACCAACATAAATTGCACTTTTTTATAACAGTATAACTATTGCTGATATTACAACCTGTCTTTCTCCTCAGTTTTATTTGTTTTACTTTTGGCATTTGGCCATTGCCATACAGCCATCCATCATATTTGCAAACTACCTTTATTGTTATTCTACTATACATTTCATGAATTGATAGTTACAAAAATATTACGAGTATGACTAAATGATTGATACATGTTACCACTATCAACTACTCAAAGTTACACACCACAATAATAAAAGAAATAAAACAATATACAAAAATCCGTATGTCTAGATAGTGAAGTCACACATATATAAGTGGGTGAACACCACATTTAAAACCCTACACTCTTTTTTGGTCGACAAAAACACAGCAGCGGATGTTGAAAGTGGAATCTTTGCGTTAACCAATGTGATCATAAAGGATTTTTGCTGTGTCTTGTATCTGGTACACAAGAACAGTAGAAGATTCAAGTCTCCTTCGCACTCCCAGAACAGGTGGGTTGGGAATGTGTCATGATTTAAGCGCAGGCATGTAATGGTTATGAATCCTCTGCTCTTTTCTAATCAATAAACCAAGAGGACACAGTTATTTTAGGCTGCAGCTGGCCACATTTTACAGCTTTTGATATCTTTGCCGAATCTTGTAGTTTCTATCAGTCGTGTATCACTTTTTCATTGATTAACCTCAGCATACCTTGACAAGGAAGTCTCTCACTTAGAATTTCACTTACGTTCATTGCTTGCCTCGCTAAGCTGTCTAATACTGCATTATGAAAGATGGCACTGTGCTCTGGAATCCACAAGGATTTTGTTAGTATTCTGCTTGTTTGTTTGTAATGAATTCTGTAATAATGTTATAATTATAGGTGACATGGTCAATTTTTTTTTTAGGCTCTTTAGTTCATTCAGGGTATCTGCTAATACCGTCTTACTGCTTCATCTGCAAGACATCATGTACTTTACTGCTGCCCTTAACTGTAGTGGGTTCTGCATAATAAGATTGTTGCCTCCAAGGGTAGAGAATAAAAGACTTGATAATTTTCTGCAGGGTTGTATACTGCACATCCTGTTTTATTGGCTATCAATGGTCCTGGATCCATCGGTGTAAATCTTCCTTCAATTCAAGAAAACCATATTGAGCAAACTGGGTTGATTTCAGTCTTCAAATTTGGAGAATTTTATACTGTGCAATGTTATAAAAGATCAGAACATTTTCTTCTCAGTACCTGAATGGGGCTAGAAATTCTGGTAAGAATCATGTTTTTGTAGTTTCTTTTCATACAAGGTTCACCGCTCAAGGGATTTAATAGTCGACTGGTTTCTTTTCTTTTCAGATCAATAGTTAAGTTTTTCGGTGTCTGACCAATATTTCATTATGCCATTTATTAAAGGGTGTCCTGTCTGCGAGACTCACTTCAGAATGAATTTATTCACAAATTTTCCCACTTCCAGTATTCAGTGACTGTTCCCTTGACTCAACAAGGAGAGCTTTGGTAGGTGTGGAAAAACATACCTCCAGCAGGTATTTGAATACATACTTGAAGTTTGTATAGTTTTGATATTGAATTTCCTGCCCCCCATCAAGATAAAAATATGTATCCACACTCCAAGACCGATCTCACAGAGTCCTATACACGTTGAGCAGGATTTTTATTATGCAATGGAGGACAGTACAATAGCCTTTCACTAAAAATTGTTCATTCGGCTGGAGCCGCGTTCGAGATAATGCTGCAGTTGCTATGCAGAACAGCTGTAACCTTCTGATTAAGTTTACTTTACTTGAAATAATGGAACAATGTTCAACCCTGTAACTTGATATCAGGTCATCAATTTATGATTTTATTAACAGCTGTGTATTTTCTTCAGTTTATTTGTTCCATCCAATGAAGTACTACATTGTAGAGTTTTTCATCCAGAGTATCACTGAAACCAAACCATGTTCACTCTGTGGTTCTAAAGCCAGAGAATGTGTGTTATCTGGGATCGCATTTCCGTAACTTCCTCTTGGGTCTATTAATAAGTGGTGTGGATAATTATAGCCTCAGTGATTCTTTTGTTTGCTCAATGTAAGTATTTCCTGGCAGCAATTCTGCTCTATCAATGGGTGGATTAGCAGTTTGTTGACATGTCATACCTATTATGTTGTACGATTCTGAGGGCCTCTACACTCCCTTTTGTTTTGAGTCCATTCTTGCTGGAGAAAAGGGGGGGGGGGGGGGGGTTGTCCCAATTCCTTTGTAAATTTTATAAGTCCAAATGGCTGAAATTGAGGTACATCAATATTTGCAAGCAGAGGGAAAGACTGAACAGTCTGAGAATAGGTTGCATTGCGTAATTAATTCTTAATCACTTTAAAGCACCAGTTGTCTTGACCTGCTATTTCATTAACTCTTTTCCTAAATAGGAAGATACTACATTTTTTCTTCGTATCTTCATGTCCATCACAGCAATGTACGCAATATATACTGGCATTGCGGTGCTGTTCTCTTTTATATTTACTGCAATACTGACAGCTATGATATTGACTTCAACATTGCCAAGCTGTGTGCCCACAACAAACACTGGAAACATCGATTCACTGCTGTTACATGTGGAGTAACTTCACAGAATATGCTATGAATATACACATACCATGGAAGGATTTGAGTAAAAAGTGAGACTACCGGCCTGCAAATTTATAACACAACATATTAAATTCTGAGTGTCAAGTTTCATCTTTCGCTTTACTCTGATGACATGAACATTGGAAGTTCACAACGTTCCATAGAGACACCTTGAATTACTCCAGGTTTCAACACCATATGGTTAGGAACATTTGACTCAAAATTTAGCTCAGATATCATTTCTGACTGTACTAAGTAATATGCAGTTGCTGGGGATTTAGCTTCAATTTTTAAACTGTTTCTGCCTGCTTGTGAGATACTAACACAGTGGCCACAGATCCTTAGCATGTGACTGAATAATTTTTCCTATCCTTCTTGTGTCAGTTTTCTAGCTTTATAAATAAATTATGTACAGACCATTATCTATGGGCTTGCATAAGTTTCATGGAAGTTTTTCTGGTGGTGGTATTGCTACATTTCAATGTGTTGGCAATGGTTCCTGATCTACGTGCACCTTATTTTCTATTGTATGTTCACAAATATCATCATTGTTACTGCTACTGGGAGTTGCCAGTGGAGCAATCTGTTGTATCAGATCTAAAGCTTGTTTTCTGCCATGAACTTTAATGTCCTTGTTACTGACCGTTTCACTGCAGGATTACTTATTTCATTGTTCAAACAATGCATCAACACTTACTACCAGATCACTACCATTATTGTTACAATTGGAAATAATATTCCTTCCCTCAACATACACCCTACTGCCGATGTCAGTAATGCTAAGTGTGAAGCTGGTTGTTAATCTACTGCCTCTGCAAGTGCTACTCAATGATTCTTATGTAATAATACAACAATATGAATGTGTTAATGTCTGTTTCTGTCAGCTAACAACACTAACCAATAATCACAGTTCAGGATTAATGGAGAATCACTTCACGAAAATCAATTTGTAGTTAACATGACGAGAATTAATTTTTAGTTAACATGTGACAGTTAGCTTGACTTGACTCCTTTGGCCCCTATGGGGGCATAGGGCATCCAGGAGAACTCGCCATCCGTCTCTGTCTTTGGCCATTTGCCTCAATTCTGCCCAGGTCTTGCCAACTCTTTTTGCTTCCACTTCCACTGTCCTCTTCCATGTGCCCCTTGGTCTTCCTCTCTTCCATGTTCCGTGGGGATTCCATTCCAATGCTTTTTTCTCGATGGCTCCATCTGGTTTTCTCAAGGTGTGCCCCAACCAGCCCCACTTTCTCTCTCGTATCTGGTCTTCTATAGGTATCTGGTTTGTTATTCGCCAGAGCTCCTCATTACATATTTTTTCTGGACACCAGATATTCATGATGCGTCGAAGACATCTATTTATGAAGCTTTGTAACTGGGTTGTTATCTTTTTATCCATTTTCCAGCTTTCACTGGCATACAGAAGGACTGCCTTCACATTTGTATTAAAAATACAGATTTTTGTTTTGTATGTGATATTTCTATTTTTCTATATTGGATACAATTGTATGAAGGCAGCATTTGCCTTTTTAATGCGGTTTTTCATGTCATCTCCAGCTCCACCGTCTTCCGCCACTATACTACCCAGATACAGGAATGAGTTGACAGTCTCCACTCGCTGCTCACCTATTAACAGGGGCACCTCCATGTTACCTGAATTTACTCTCATTTCCTTTGTTTTGCCTGTATTTATCTTGAGGCCAGCAGTCTCTGCTGCTTCTTTCAGCAAGTTTAATTTAGCTTGCATATGAGTCAGCCTTGGAGCTAATAAAACTATGTCTGCAAAATCCAAATCCTCCAGACGTCCGTGGATCCCCCACTGGATTCCTCGTCTCCTGCCTGCTGTGACTCTTCTCATAACAGAGTCTAGAATGAGTAGAAAAAGTGTTGGTGACAAAATGCAACCCTGCCGGACTCCAGTTGTTACTTTTATGGGCTGTCATATTTCCCTTGTGGAGTATGCAGCATTCATAGCCATCATATAGATCTTTTATGATGTTTAAGATCTTCTGTGGTATGCCATACTTCCGCAACACCTGCCAGAGCACTTTGTTTCACGGAATCGAAGGCCTTTTGAAAATCAATGAATGCCAGGTATATGGTTGCTTGGAATTCTTTGCTTTACTCTAAGATGATCCTAAGAGTGTTGATAAGATCAACACAGCTGCGTTGTGCCCTAAAACCGGCCTGTTCTTTACGCAGTCGCTTTTCAAGGGATTCTTTAATTCTGTTTAAAATAATTGTGGTGAGGACCTTACTGGGCACTGACAATGTAATACCACGCCAGTTGTTACAGTCTGACAAATTTCCCTTTTTTGGGGCTTTACCACCAAGCCATTTTTCCACTCCTTTGGAGATTTCTCTTCAAGCCAAATATGCTTCAGCAAAGGATGGAGCATTTTAACAGTACTTACAATATTGGCTTTTAAGAGCTCCGGTGCTATGGGCAATCCTAATTTCGTCCATTGTGGGGCACTGCAAATTTATATCTTGGTCGTCTTCGACTTCCTCTTGGTTGTCTTCACAATTTAACAGTTCCCTGAAGTGTTCCTCCCATCTCTGTAGCTGTGCCTGTTGAGTTGTAAGCGTCACACCATTCTTGTTCTTAACTGGTCCTTCATGTCTGAAGTTCTTCATTGACAACCGTTTGGTAATGTTGTAGAGGTCTTTCATATTTCCTTGTCTCGCTGCCCCTTCTGCTAATTTTGCTTGCTCATCTATCCACTTCCTTTTATCTCGACGTAGCAATGTTTTCACTTTTTTGTTCGCCTCCATGTATTCTTTATGCGCTTCGCTCTTCTGCGCTCTTGTCTTACAAAAATTTAACTTAAGTTTTAGTTCTTTTCTGTGGCTGATTTCATTCCACATAGCATCGGAGATCCATTCCTTCCTTTGATGTGCCTTAAATCCTAGGATTTTTTCTCCCACATCTAAATAACTGTTCTTGATTTTTTGCCAGCATGTTTCAATTCCCTCTTCCATAAGGTTTTCTTCAGAGAGGACCTGGAATCTGTTTTGTAGTTCAAGGGCAAATGTTTCTTTGATCTGTTGGTCTTTTAATCTTGCCACCTCTATTTTCTTGCACCTAAGATTGAGCTTTGTTCTATTTGCCACTATCTTCAGTCTGAATTCCGCCAAAACTAGGTGGTTGTCACTTCCAACGTCTGCCCCTCTTCTATTTCTGACATCTAACAGAGAGTGTCGGAACTTGCGGCTTATGACTATGTGGTCTATTTGATTTTCGGTAATGTGGTCTGGAGAAACCCACGTTATCTTATGGCAGTTACGATGTGGAAACAATGTGCCTCCAATGACTAGGTCATGTTCAGCACATGTATCTATCAACAGTTCACCATTTACATTCCTGATCCCCATGCCATGCACGCCCGTGATATGTTCAAGCCCTTCATTTTCTGAACCAACGTTTGCGTTCAAGTCACCCAGTAAAATTTTTATGTCCCTAGAATTTGTTTGTCTAAGAACTCCGTTAAGCTCTGTATAAAATGCATCTTTTAATTCTCCTTTAGCTATTTCAGTAGGTGCATAGCATTGAATTACAGTGACATATCGCACACTTGTTTTAAAGCGTGCGGTTATTATCCGTTCTGAGACTGGTTTCCACTCCAGTAAGCTCTTCTTGCTGCTTTTAGATAGTAAGAGCCCTACACCATTCCTGTGCATCGCGTCCTCACCTGTCTGACCCGCATACAGCAACACTCCACCATTTTGTGTTTGGAATTCCCCAGATTCTGGCCACCTTACTTCACTTAGTCCCAATATATCTAGTCGATAGTTCTCCATCTCTTTTTCAACTTGTCTTAGCCTCCCTGCCTCTCTCAACGTCCTTACATTCCAAAAACCCGATACGGGTTTTCCTTTTCAGGCCAAAGGTCATATCCTTAAGATCCATCCGGCTGTTTCTCCTTTTAGTTTCTGTGATATGTGTTTTTTGGTGGTGCGGGTTATCAGCCCCACAGCCCCCGAGTGTCCTGGTGGGGCTGCCACCTCATGGCCTGGACACCTGCCAAGGTTTTATTTCAGGGCCTTACCCCTTAGATAGCTTGTCTTTACCACGACTACAGAATGCTATCCATCCCTTCGCAGTAAGGCCTATGTCCATCAACGTTGTCCTGGTTTCTAAGGATCTTCCGCTGTCCACATTAGGTGACTGTCTCTGCTGCCACACAATCACAAGGAGACAGTTAGCTTACCAAATATCAATTCTACTCAATTTACCATGTATCTTTTTTCAATGGTTTGTGACCTATTTCCTGTTAGCTTGTATCTCCAGTGTCTTGCAAACCAATTTTCTTTATTGGTTACCCAATTTTATTGTTGAACTGCCTTCTCTCTCCGTTTTGCAATTTCTTTTCTTTGCCTACCTACCAACTTTTCTTGTTTGGCTACTGTTTTTCTATACTTTGTGATCATTCCCTTGCAGTCTTATTTGCTTTTCACCATTGATTGCAGTAAATTTAACCATCTCTTGTTTCAATTTTACAGGATTTTTGGCACTTTCTTTCAGTCACCAATTTGTCTGCTTATAGGAACTGTACATCATTTTTCACCACATGGTTATCTTTTTCATGCCTTGAGTGTTTTTCCTGTTCAATGACCCTCCACTTCAATTAGTGATCTACCTGTTTAGTGATCCCCTCCCCACTCAATTCTGCAGCTTTGGTATTAAGGTGCTCCCAACTTAATTGTAGAATTCAATATCAGAATGTGATTTACGAGGTCTGTTCAAAAAATTCTGGAGTATTCATAATTTTGCACCAATGGCGTGTTGCAGCGAAATGCGGCTGCCATCCCTGCACATGCCTGCATTTAATGCGTAACTGCCGGAAGTTTAATTATAGTATGTCTTTTCGTTATTGTTCGGTGCTGCATTGAATAGAACGTTGTGTTGGAGCAAAGCTTCAGCATTAAATTTTGCTTGAAACTCAAGAAAATCTTTACAGACACACACCAAGTGATGCTGGAAGCCAATGGTGATGAGTAATTAAGCTGTACTCAAGTTTTAAAAATGGTTCACACCATTTAAAAATGGTCCGACAAAAGTTAAAGATGACCCTCGTTCAGGGCATCCTTCGACACCTATCGAAGGATTTGTTATCATGAATTCATGCCACAGGAACAAACTGTTAATGGTACTATTCGGACATGCTGTGACGCCTGTGAGGAAATGTGAGAAGGGAACAGCCAGTAATGTGGTGGGAGAATGCATGGCTCTTGCGTCACAATAGCACACCTGCACATTCATCCCTGTTGGTACGGGACTATTGCACAAAAAACGAAATCACTGTGCTAATAATAATTTGTACACTCCAGACATGGTCTCTGCAAATTTTTTTCATTTTTGAAGTTGAAAACCCTGTTGAAAGGATGAAGATTTGCAATGATAGACGAGACAGAAGAAAATTCGCAGACTGTACATCGCACAATCCAGCAAGAGGTGTACCAAGACTGCTTCGGGAAGTGGACGGCATTGGGATTAGTCTATCAATTGCAGAGGATAGTATTTTCAAGGAGACCATGCACAATAAGTGAAAGGTAAGTGTAGAAAAATTTTGTGGACAAAGTTACAGAATTTTTTGAACAGACCTCATAAATATCTTTTTTGAAAGTTATGGTGATCAGTAAGCAATATACATTTCCACCCACAGAGAACTTACACGTCAATAAACAAGTGACATTTCAATATACTGCTTCAGCTTTATATTTTTAAAGTCACATGTAGAACTAATGTGTGCTCTCTATGTAGTCAGATAAATTTATTTTCATCATTATATACACTACTTATACAATAAATAATAAATAACAAGAATCTTACTTTGTTGCTCCTTTCCTGTTCCCTTATCTCGGGCCGAAACATGGACAATTCCATTAGCATCAATATCAAAAGTGACTTCAATCTGCGGAACACCACGTGGAGCTGGTGGGATGCCCACCAAAGTAAACTGACCTAATAATTTATTGTCAGCTGCCATCTCTCTTTCTCCTTGATGGACCTTAATTTCTACCTGTGTCTGTCCATCGGCAGCAGTTGAAAATACCTGGAAGAAAAAAAAAAAAAAAGTATAAAGATTAAAGTGATTAAATAAATGACTTATTTCCAACAACAATTTTTCTATTAATAATGGTCAAATCTCCCCTAGAGGGATGGGTTGTGGAACACAATTCACACAACTGGGGACTTGCAGTTTTTGGTGACTTCTGTCACCCACCTGTTATAAATCATCGCACTTGATATAAAACTCCATTGCAATTGATATAAAACTCCATCCTGAGACCTAGATAAGGACACAACGGCCTGTATGAAAATACTTTTTACTTCTAGTAGGTGGTTGAGAATTTCACGTCTCATCTTAAAATTAACTTATCAACCTCAAATGCCATTACAGTGTGACATACTGACAAACATTTAAGAATCCAAAATACTCACAAAAGCCTTCCGCAAGACATTTGTTATGTAACATTCTCAATGCACCCTTCTGTAGAATATGTAAATACTTTTCTGCAAGATCTGCATCACCCCAGAAAATTACACCATGTGACAG
Organism: Schistocerca nitens; assembly: GCF_023898315.1. Taxonomy (NCBI): domain Eukaryota; kingdom Metazoa; phylum Arthropoda; class Insecta; order Orthoptera; family Acrididae; genus Schistocerca; species Schistocerca nitens. The sequence continues at coordinate 633,452,909 of NC_064620.1, read as the reverse complement.
TACTGAGTGGAAGTATGCTAACAATCCCATCAGAGCAAGGGAAGAGACTTATAAGTGCAACACACACGGATCCAAGGCTTTTTGTAAACTTATACACATGCTGTTGCAATATGATACCTAAAAACTACAAAGATGGAGTTTCATATAGTAGGTGCCTACTGATCTCCACTTCTGATACCTGGAAACCATTTTTATTTGCTTAGAATTTTCTAATAGAAGTCTTTTTATACTGTGAGCTAAGCTGTGTGTTGTGAAATAGTTTTAAGCCTGTTCTGTGTCAGAGGGAAAATTCTCTCAAGAAAATTATGAATGCAACAAAACTGTTGACCAGTACTTACCTTGATGAGAAATGTCAGTACTGCTGATAGATGCACACATAACAGCGCACACACCTTCGTAGCTTTTGGAACTAATCTTTCCTTCCTTGAGAAGAAGATATGGATAGATTGGAGAATGTTAAAAAGGAAGGGCACGTCACTCAGACTCTCACAATAGGCAGGTCCCTCTTATCCTGAGTCTGCATTACCTGCTCTTCCCTTTTAACCTTCCCCAACCTAGCTCCCTCTCCTCCCCATGGAAGTAACTATTACTTCTGAAAGCTAGCATACGTGTGTGTGTGTGTGTGTGTGTGTGTGTGTGGAGGGGGGGGGGGGGGGCTGAAAGCTTCTGCATCATCATAGAACATGCAGACATGAAAACTTTCTTGTTCAGCTCTACCAGGACTGAGTTTAAGATATACTGCTTTCATACAAAGGAAAACACAGCGACTGCCTTGTAATTTTTTTTTTATTGTATGTTTCAGCCTCAGATCACAGAAGAGTACCATAACTGGTTTTCATTTGTTACCAAGTCATATTTAGATGATTCGTTTAAAATAAATTAAAAGAGTGTAGTAAAATACCAAGAAACTGAAGTACAAAACAAATTAACTTCTACATACAGCCTTGGCATTTGAGGCAAACATATCTGTTCAGCTGCAAACTCTTTACAGCAATATACCACCATTCTCACCTTAGCCTTCACTGGATGTCATTACCCCACGAGCCTAGTTCAAAAGCAGATTTCCTGGGCCATCGCATTCAATCCTGGTACTGCTGATCCCTCCAAACAACAACTCTGGAGCAAACCACTGGTCACTCAATAATATCTTGGTCTGGAATGTATTAATCAGCTACTTTGACAAGGCACTGACTTCCCAAAATCAGGCCCTGAAATGAGATCCATTCAGTACAAGATTTTTCCCACCACACAGCTTTTCACCACCCTCCTAATCTCCGCAGTATTCTCGTCAGACTCCATGCTGCTCCTGCATCCATCTCCCTACCGTATGGCTCCTACCCCTGTGTCTGACCCCACTGCAAGACTTGCCCTATGCACTCTCCTACCACCACCTATACCAGCCTTGTAACTGGCAAAACACACACTATCAAAAGAGAGAGCCACCTGTGAAATGACAGTGTAAGCATTGTTCGGCCTTTCACATCAGCATGAATACCACCAAATTATCAGTTAGGATGAATGGACACACGCAGACTTTTTATACTGGGCAACACGCAATATCCTGTTGCACAGCATGCACTACAACATGACAACCGTGATCTTGTTGCCTGTTGCACCACACGCGCCAGCTGGATTCTTCCCCCAGATACCAGTTTCTCAGAACTCCGCAACTGGGAACTAGTGATGCGACATCTTAATTCCTGCCACCCACTGGGCATTAATTTCTTCCACCTCTGCATTTCTGCACAGTAACAACTCTTTTCTTTCCTCCATTTAATTTTCTACATCTTTCATTTTCTTACCTGTCTATTTTTCGCCACCCCCCCCTCCCCCACCTGTTACGTACAATGCACTTAGCTTTTCACTCTTATTAACTTGTGCACGATGTTTTAGTAGTAATCTCTGTCTTGCGTATTACCCTGTCTTCCACCTTTAAGCTCTCAGGTTTTCAAATCTCATCCGGTGCAGTCCCCAACAGTCAGTCCTTCCATCTCATCCCATCTGGTATCTCGTGATCTGTAGTTCTGAGTGACTTTGTTCAAATCCACCCCTTTTCCTAGACCTCCCCATTCCTTTTCCTTCACCCCTCTTCCTTCCCCTTCAACCCTTCTGCCTGAAGAAGAAGCCACTAGCTCCGAAAGCTTGCCTAATTATAACCTCCTTTTAGGTGTGTGTTCTGCCACCACTTGGTGAATAGATTTTTTTATCTATCCAATTATATTATTTAAAAACAGAGATGATGTGACTTACCAAATGAAAGTGCTGGAAGGTCGACAGACACAAACAAACACAACAATACACACAAAATTCAAGCTTTGTGTGTATTGTTGTGTTTGTTTGTGTATCTGTCGACCTGCCAGCACTTTCATTTGGTAAGTCACATCATCTCTGTTTTTAGATATATTTTTCCTACGTGGAATGTTTCCTTCTATTATAACCAATTATATTATTTTGTTGAAAGTTTTGGTACTTTGGTCGACATATCATCTTAACCAGGAGAGTTATGGCTCTCCAGTGACTAATGATTTTTGTTCTCTCTCTAATAGAGAATTTGGGTAAACTCATGTCTGGTTGTGAAGCATGTGATGCCCACCTAATTAATGGATCAGCTGTCTGGCTCTTTTTTAAAATCCCTTTTTCAATTACTATTAGGAAGAACTTCTTTGCATTTAGCAGCCAATGACTTGAATTTTATCATCTGCACACTGTTACAGTTACCAGGAAGCTGTATGTAATTTGCTTTATTGACTTAATTCTTTTCGTGAGCAATAATGCTCCAATCTGTAATTCCTTTGGTTTTACAGTTCTGCATTTTTGTGCACCACAACAACTGAACAGTTTTTTAGATTTGTTTGGTATGCATTCTAAGCCTCTGTTACAAGTAGCCTTCTATGTTAGATAAAGTTGTTTTGATCCCAGAGGTAGCCACCTTTACTCTCAACTTCTATTGGAATTGTCTCTGATCCATTCTGTGTGAAATCTGGGTTTACAACACGGTAAGAATTGTCTCGGGGACAAATTAAATTTATCACATGCCCTTTGTAGTTTTTCCCACGGTCATCCTCTCGTGATGGTGTGATGAAGTTTGCATTTATAATTATGTGAAACAGGACTTTTCCCTTCCAGCAATGCTGTTCCACCAGCATGGCTATAATTTATTTTATAAGAATCACATTAATTCCACAAAGGACAGTGGATTTAAATATATTTATCAATCACTGCTGAGCTGTATTTCTACTGTTGATAATGGTACCTCAGTATCCAAATGCTCTCTACGAACCTTGGAATGTCCAAAAAGGATTTCACAGTTATTTCCACTAAAGTTATTAATACCATTATCTTTAATTACTTAATGGAATTTTTAAAAATCCTATTGGGGCCAGTACGCAATTCAAACTGTTATTTTTTATGTTACTGAATAAACTCTTCAGAAAGTTATTCAATGCAGTAATCTTCGATCTCTGGATACATAACACACCCACTTCCTTACATTACACAAAACAATAATGGAACACCAACATATTCCAACCAAAGCGCTTTTTTTTTTTGTAGTAAAACACACGAATTCCACGCACTAAAACTAAATTTGAACTTACCTGGCTCTTCTTTGTCGGTATTGTGGTATTTCGTGATATAAGCCTTGTAAAGACTCCACCCAGTGTCTCAATACCCAGAGACAGAGGTGTGACATCAAGCAGGAGAACATCTGTTACATCACCAGCAAGAACACCTCCCTGAATGGCTGCTCCGACAGCAACAGCCTCATCTGGGTTCACAGATCGACTAGGTTGCCTACCAAATATATCCTGTACTGTTGATTGCACCTGGAAAGAGAAATTGATGTTGTTATGCATGTAACATCCCTCATTAGTGTTTCATATTTCTCTATGTGTCTACATATGTTCAAAGGTGTGTGAATTCCTAAGGGACCAAACTGTCTACATATGCAAAGCAACAACTGCACAAACAATAATCTGGAAGATCAGGGCATACTGACAATTTAAGACAACCTCAACAAATCAACATTGGCTGATCTGATTCTACAAGGAAGGAAGGAAGGAAGTAAGATTGAGTTTAACATCCCATCGACATCGAGGTCATTAGAGACTGAGCACAAGCTCACATTGTGTCAAAGATGGGGAAAGAAATCAGCCATGCCTTTTGAAAGGAACCATCCCTGGCATTTGCCTGGAGCAATTTAAGGAAATCATGCGAAACCTGAATCAGGGCGGCCGGATGACGATTTGAACCGTCATCCTCCCAAATGCGAGTCCAGTGTGCCAACCATTGAAGCTACAGCCACTGCTTTATTTCCCTCTTACACAAATAATCTGCAGTTAATCGCAGGATGGTCAGAATTGGTATTGATATCACTGAAGTTTTTGTCACAATGTGCAATAAAGTCACTTAATGGGAATAAAATGGTGACTAAGCTTTATGGTTTGGACACACAATGAAAATTCATTCAAATTTACAATCATACCTTTACTCATCCCTTCATTTCCAGCACTTAAGAAATAGAGGTGCCTTACAAATCCACCTCTCCCTCCCCAAGGTGTTACAATGTAGCAGCTAGAAGTTGAGATTTTTATAGTAATAGTCTTGAGGAATGGCACGATGTTCTTTATGGGTTCAAATCACAGTCCAATACTTTCAAAAGCTGGACAGAGTTTAGGCACAGTTGGGAATGTTTGTCAAACACTGCACAGGACCTCAAAACTGTAGCACAAAGGTTCAACTCCACTTTTAAGACTGACATTCCCCCTCTATATAACTGTCTGAAAACTTTCTTTGTTTCTGTCTGCTGAGCTAAGCCTGATTCGAATAAAGTCTTAGCATTCCGTAAGCTTCATAGTTAGTGATTTTCCTCACCATCTTCCTGTCCAACCAAGAACATTAGATTATTTCTGTGATTACTTTTAGGTGGCAATGAAATCTATTTATCCACATATGCACTCTACAAACTACTATAAATTGCATGACAGAAGGTGCCTCTTATCACTGCTAGCCCTTCCTTATCCTGTTTCCCTCTCAACAGTGTGATGGAAAAACTACTGTCTATATGCTTCCACATAAGCTCCACTCTCAGCTTGCCTTGATAGACCTTATATGCGACATATGCAGATGGCAGTAGGACCGTTTTTTAGTCTGTTGCCGGAATGGTAACACATCTCGCACCATGCCTCCTAATTGCTTTGATGTCTGGGCTGTTCGGGATCCCCAACTCTGACAGTACTTACAATTGGGTCGCACAAGTGCTCTGCACGCAGTTTCCTTTACAGGTGAACTACTCTTTTTTCGGATTCTCCCAATAAACCTAAGTCAACAATTCGCTTCCCCTGTAAGTGACCTTCAATGTGGCTGTCAGCAAGCAGTTTCAGATTGCTGCACATCATATATGTGTGTAAGATAATTTATTTATATCAAGAACAAGATCAGTCCTGACACATTTACATCATAGCTTTATTGGGAAAAAAAAGATGATTTATGGTACATTTTCTATGAACATTTAGGTGAGAAGCATCTTTCCTATTGTTTTACGATCTTTTCTTTTTCCTAATATTGAATTCCAACCCTCGTCACATATTTTTGTCTCCATTAATTACCTGAATGAATCATTTTATCTCAACACATATTCTTTCAATCTCTACATTTGCAGAGACAGTGGTGTATAAACTTTTACTACTCCGTTGGCTGTTGGCTTTGTGTCTATCTCAACTTTTGTGTGTTCAACAGCTTTAGTTGTTCCTTTCTTTCAGCTGTTCACTGTACCAGTAAAGCAAGGCAACTGTGGCTAGTGCTATGAGGCAAGATTAGTGAATCATCCAGACTGCTGGCCCTCTTTGGGAACCACAGGTTAGTCTGGCCTCTCCACAGATACTGCTCTATTGTATTAAAGTTATGGCTACCTGTGTTGTTGAAGCATAAAAACAATCCCTCCTCATCGATGTTCATGGTCTATGGAGATTTTAGTTATACAAAATAATGAAAGTAAGGTTATAGTTTCATGGTGCAATAATACCAGTCATATAGAGAGGGCATAAAGGAATTTTATATTGACATGTAGGAAAGTTACTGCAGTACTGTTTGAGAAACACACACTGCAATCACATCGCATGGTTATGGGATCCGCAGAAAATCTAATTTAGGTTTGATAGGCAGGGATTTGATCATCACTACCCTTACACAAATGTTCGATATCCTAACCATCAAATAATCTGGTCTGTGCATAAGCAAATAGGAAGTACTGAAATCAACTACTTAGTTACAACATACAACTACACTGATCATACAATGTAAACTTTCACGGCCGGTATTGTCTTCACTTAAAACTTCCGGGCTGATAGGCCGTGGTCAAAGTATAAAACTGTCTCCTGACGTTCCGTCTCCGACTGCGGGAGACATCCTCGGAGGTACAGCGGCGAGGATGTCTCCCGCAGTCGGAGACGAAACGTCAGGAGACAGTTTTATACTTCGACCACGGCCTATCAGCCCGGAAGTTTTAAGTGAAGACAACTACACTGAACATTTTTACACCACAAAATTTTTGATGGAACTGTACATCATAAAATATCAATACTAGCATGTTACTTTCTCCCCCCCCCCCCCCCCAAAAAAAAACTATTTATGTCTGAGACTACAGAACCACACTGAAAGACACATTAAGTTGCAGACAGGCACAATTAAAAGACACTTAAAGCTTTTGGCCACAATCTTCATCAACAAAAGAGAAATAGACAAAACACACACACCATTCATACACACGTTTCTCCATTTCTCTTTTACTAATGAAGACTGTGGCAGAAAGCTTTGCGTACATGTTTTTTAACTGTGCCTGATTGCATCTTAACGTGTCTTCTTTACGGTAAATAGTGATCTATCTTTTCCTACATTGTTGATATTCCAATGAGGAGTTGCCATTGTTTGATTCTACACTGAACAGAAATTGGAATATGATAAGAATAATGACTATAGGTTTTCTTTTGGTGCCTTTTCTGGATGAAGTGTTGTCAAAGTCTGGATATATAAATTTAAAAATGTGCTTAATTATGTGTCAAAACATTTAAAAATCTGTGTGGCTATAGCTTACACACTTATCTCTAATTCAACTGTTGCAGATGCAAGAATTTCCGGACATAATATTTGAGTCACTGCTGTTCTGAAAGGCTTTATGGTGAGCCTCATTAATTCACATGGACAGAGACATGAAGAAAATGTGGTTGCTGCTACAAATCACAATGGCACATCAAGTAAAAGGCAAGAATTTGTTTGTTGTTTTTCTAATTAGGCATGTACATGGGTATTCACTCATCACAGTGAATATGTTGAAAATTGCTTTATTTGAACAATACTGTTTTCTTATATTGTCAGCAGATCCAAATTTCATTTTTGCCTACAGACATTTTGTGAGCCTGTTTCCTATGTCAAGTATAAATAATGACTGTTATAATTGAGATTTCAATGATTGTATTGCATTGTGAGATAATGTTTCAGTTGTGCAAATAAAGTGGTTACAGGCTCAGCCAGAACTGAATATTAGTAAGTTGCAACTGGCTGCCCTTTCACCTACTAACATTAAATTAATTTGAAGTTGATTCTCGAATTAATATAGTTTTCAGTAATTTTTCAGTCTCAGTTTTGAAACATGGTAAGCAATGTGCATCGTAACAAACAATACTGCTACACCATCACATCTTGTTTTCAAGTATAATTACACTGAAACTAAATTTGCTTCTCAGTTATTCAATGAATTTCAGAAGCAATAAACAAAATTAGCTCTTTTAGAGTATTTATTTCAAAATGATTGTCATACGGTAAGCTAAAAGCTGCTCTCATCCTGTTGGTTTGGTGAATATAGCCAAGCTATCAAAATGATAACACAGATGGGAAGTGACATAAAAAGTCTATAAACATTAAACACCATATCCATCTTACACTTTGAAATTTAACAGTTGATCATCTTCTAAGAATAGTTTCAGTTTAGGTTATAAAGTTAAAATTTACCACAATTACTATCAGTAGTGTGATTGGTCAGTGCAATAATGCCTGTGCTCAAATGAGTGTTAAAATATATTTCATTTCAAGTAACTTGTTGCAAGAGTAGAAGTTTACAGTACATTTCGTAGTCAATGTTATGCTTTGGAATTCGTGACCTGATGCACAAACAGCCATTTTCGAGCTTAACATTTTAAAAGACTGAACTGTGCCTCACACAGCTTATTGCAAAAGTCTTTGTTACATGTGGCATTTACATACAATAGTAACTGATCACACAATACATGTAATAACGTAGCAATATTAAAGTTACTGTTCCATACAAAAAGTAGTTTCACATGTGATTTGTTCTCAGAAAGTGGCAAATTAAATGTTCGGTGTAGTTGAAGGTTCAGTTAAAAAACAGGATGGATGTCAGAAAATCCTTTAATTACTATCACTTTAAAGACATTTCTGGAGAAGCAAGAAGGCATCCTATATTATCAAATAAAGTGGGCATTTCTCTCATACATCACTCTTAGCACATCAAGTATAGAACACACCACATACAACATAGTCGTGTTCTTACCTTAGGCATTCTTGTCATACCACCAACAAGCAATACTTCTCCAATATCCCTCTTGTTCACTTCGGCATCCTGGAGGGCCTTCTGACAAGGCTGAATGGTTCTTTTAATGAGATCCCCCACAAGGCTTTCAAATTTTGAACGAGTTAGCTGAAATCAGATTTCAATTAGCTGACGTTCTACAAAACTATCTGTGTACAATAAGACTAGACAAACTAAGCCACCTTGAGATTCATGTGCTTGGGCCCAGAAGCGTCCATTGTAAGATAAGGAAGATTGATATCAGTCTGAAGGGAAGATGAAAGTTCAATCTTCGCTTTTTCTGCAGCTTCCTTTAATCGCTGCATGGCCATTGGATCCTTTGTAATATCAATGCCTTGCTGCAAGAATGTGTGTCACCAGAATAAGAACAAATTACATGAACACAACACACAAAATTAGCAATAATATTGTGTAAAAATATATGTAATTAAACTGTAGGAAACCTACATCTTTCTTGAACTCAGCAACCAAATGGTTGACCAGAACATTGTCAAAGTCCTCTCCGCCAAGGAATGTGTCTCCATTTGTCGATTTTACCTCAAAAACTCCTTTCTGAATTTCTAAAATAGAAATATCAAAAGTACCTCCTCCAAGATCATAAACAGCTACCCTGAAACAGTAACACAAGATAATTCACAAATTGAAGTTTCAACCAGTAACTAACTGAAGTAAATACAACTTTTGCTGACAATTTCTACCACGGAAGTGATCTGGTACTTAGGGTGCAATAATTCGTAAAGCAAAACCGAAGCAACAATCAACCCGAAGGCTGCTTTTAAAAAGTTCTGTGCCAGTCCACCCCCCCCTCCCTGCACCCACACATGGGGAAACGAAGAAGGGGATGGGGCTTAGTAATTTCTAAGAAAGGAATGGAATCTTTTACTTCATGTAGAAATGTCACCACTCACTGAAGAATTAAACTGCTTGCAACATGGGTGACAATGCAACAAAACTGGTTGTGCAAACTTAATGAGGGTAAGTTTCCCAAAAGTGCTGGTAAAGCCATTGCTCCATATCACTGAGTCGATGTATGTGTAACACACAGGACAAAATGTATCCCCATTATCATACTTGACTGTATTCGAGGCAGCTTGGCTTCCGCTCCATGTTAAATGAAATCCAATGAAGTTCCAGCAAATGTGGAAGAATACATAGTGTAATGTTCACATGAAGTTTTTCTTATGATGAAAGGAGTAACAGTTTAATACTGGATCCCGTATGACGTACCTACTGACACCAATTTCCTCTTCTGCCATGTCATCAGACAATTCCCGCTCCTTATAGATGCCTTCAGTGTACTCTTTCAACCCTATCCCACCCTCATCCTCTCTCTCTCTCTCTCTCTCTCTCCCGCATTTAAGAGTGGAATTCCTGCTGCACTCTTAGTTACTACCCTTTTCTCTTAATTTCGCCAGAGGTTGTCTTCGAATTTTCTATATTCTGAATTAGTCCTCCAACCTTTATTTTTTTAATTTTTTCTTCTTGCCTTTCCTGCATCCACTATACCTATGCTGCCCTGATTTTTTAAAAAATTTAGTTTGGTTGTCTAGGTTTATAACTTCATCTGGATCCAAAAAGTGAAGCTACAATCCTTGGTCATTGATGAAAACATTCCAACATTGTGTCTCAATGGGCACTGAAGCCACTGCTGTGTCTATGGTGTAGGAAATCTGACAGCTATCTTATGCTCCCAAGTACTGAATGCCCATTTGTGCAATGTCAAAACCATGCTAGACCTGTATGATCTCACTATGGCAATAACAAGAAATACCAATTGCAACTCCTTAACAAAAGGAGCAATTGGTGGGTTCAAAACCAGATAAAAAAGTAAAGCCTTGATACTCCTATTTGATATCAATACTGTTCCATCAGTCTTGAGGAAAGATATTCATAATGGTCTGGAAAAGGTTTCTGAATACTCAATTTTTATACTTCTTTCCCTATTACAAATACTTGAACATTTTCACTCCCCTTCTTCCTATGTGCACGTACACAGTGCTGAGCTTCCATTGCAACTACTCCACTGCACCTCTGGCAGCACCTGAGGCACATTCACACTAAGTCTACCAAAAAGCTTAAATTTCTGTTTCTTGCCCTGTCTCTTAAATCTGAGCCTAAATAACAGCATGTCAGTAAGTTGTTTCCCAATTAATCGCACAGCATCTCACAGTTTCTGAAGTTCTAGTTATAAATACAAGTTACTGCCACTTAAGGCGTTTGAAGTTCATGGATACACATTCACTGAATGTTCATGTATAAATTATAGTGAATGTACATTTTTTGGTGGAATATAAGGAGAGCTCACTTGGGCCGTGTTACATGAAACAATAGTGTTTGGAGTTCTGGGTTCCGCAGGACACGGCAGACAAATGCCACCAAAGTGAGGCGACCCATGCAGCTTTCCTATCCTCTGTGCCCACTGCTATCCTGCCCCTTCCTGACAACAACCACCCTTCCCTCTCTTCCTCCCTACTACCTTTCTCCCCTTGCCCACACCATCTAACACATAAGTATGTTGCTGGTCCATGTCTACAGTCCTGGTAAACACTGAAGTCCCCACAGCACAGCTCACAGATTGTATCTTAGTCCTATGTGATGACAATTGAAAAGTACTAAGTTTAGTGAACAGACACATGCAAGCAACTACCCAACCTGCACCACAAGAGTACAAGAGTGTGAAAAGCATTGGCATCAGCACCCTTCTAATCAGACAGGAGACAATGATTAACCACAGAAGAATGTTCCTTGCCGACACCACGCAAACCCATCATCTACATTTAAAAGCTGGCGAAAACAGAAGGAAACTGTTTAATCTCTGCTGTGTTGACGTTTAGATGCAGACATGTGCCTTACCAAATTCTTAGGGGCCTTCCAGGTTACGAGGTGGCAAAAGTGCCGTGTGAGAGTTCCTGAGTGTCATTATCTGAGACTGGATTAAGGGATGTGGGAAGCACTGGACTTATAACTACGGCAATGTATTCGTGACACAGGGTACACCTGCATCCTGCTGCATAGACACTGGTCGAAATAAATTGCCGTGACTCCGAGACAGCTTTTACCACATTCCATACAGGGACCTTATACAGTAGGATACATGGGACTGATGATAGGTTACAGGAACTGAAACTAAATAATATCAAGAGGGATGCAGTGGGGTAGCAGAGGTGGTGTGAAATGAACACTATCAGAGCAGCAGTGAGGGACTGTCTTTTTGTACAGCAGAGCTTCACAATATCATTTGAGCACTCTCCCCTGCACGCTCTCTCCCTCAGGGCAGGACAGTTGCGACTTAGTGGGGGTCACGGGTTCACATTTCAATCTGCAGTGCGACGAATCAGATCTTTTTACACAAAAGTATCAATTTGCAAAATGTTTATCAAATACAATTTACAAAGGCATTGGGAGTCTTGTAATGTCAAAGAATATGTAAACAGAAAATATGAGTGATTTGACCATTTACAAGTGATTTTAAAACTTTAAAGGAAGCTCACTGATGAGGAGGAAGAAAAATCAGGAGAGCAAGCAATTTAGATGAGCTATAAAATTTTTAAGTAAAGCCTTTGTACAATTTCACGTATAGCAATTTATTAAAACACTTTGTAGTTGCAACTGAACATTTATGTCCACTTCATGTAGAACAGTTTTGTGTGCTGGCATTATCAGACACAGCAATCGTGCATCCCATGCAGGGTATGGCAGAGATGGAAACAGGAAGAATACTAAGAAGAATGATAGGAGTTCAAGATTGAAGGCAAGACGAAGACCAAGAACAAGACGGATTGATACAATAAAGATGAGTTTCAGGAACCAAATTGTGGAAGAAGAATGGTGAAAAGACCTAGTAAAGTGGCAAAGTATCGTTAATACCCCAACCTGACCAGATGTTGGACAGAGGGGAAACGAAGATGATGATGATGATGCAGGAGTATGGATGAATGGATCTTTTCAGAACCAAGTTTTATTTGTAAATGGTGGTTTGCTTGGAATCCAACAGAACTTCAGCAAATGACGGAGGAACTGAACAGAGCAAGTAATGACAGAAGACCTGCAAATTAATTACAATAAGATAAAAATAACATATTACGTTGCTGCCTAAGTGTAATAAACACAACAAATACATGTTACACAGACTTTAATTGTTGTTGTTGTTGTTGTCTCCCGTCCTGAGATTGGTTTGATGCAGCTCTCCATGATACTCTATCCTGTGCAAGCCTCTTCATCTCCCAGTACCTACTGCAGCCTACATCCTTCTGAATCTGCTTAGTGTATTCATCTCTTGGTCTCCCTCTATGATTTTTACCCTCCACGCTGCACTCCAATACTAAATTGGTGATCCCTCGATGTCTCAGAACATCTACCAACCGATCCCTTCTTCTAGTCAAGTTGTGCCACAAGCTCCTCTTCTCCCCAATTCTATTCAATACCTCCTCATTAGTTGTGATCTACCCATCTAATCTTCAGCATTCTTCTGTAGCACCACATTTCGAAAGCTTCTATTCTCTTCTTGTCCAAACTATTTATCGTCCATGTTTCACCTCCATACATGGCTACACTCCATACAAATACTTTCAGAAACGACTTCCTGGCATTTAAATCTATACTCTAAGTTAACAAATTTTTCTTCTTCAGAAACACTTTCCTTGCCATTGCCAAGCTACATTTTATATCATTTCTACTTTGGCCATCGTCAGTTATTTTGCTCCCCAAATAGCAAAACTCCTTTACTACTTTAAGTGTCTCATTTCCTAATCTAATTCCCTCAGCATCACCCAACTTAATTCGACTACATTCCATTATCCTCATTGTGCTTTTGTTGATGTTCATCTTATATCCTCCCTTCAAGACACTGTCCATTTCGTTCAACTGCTCTTCCAAGTCCTTTGCTGTCTCTGACAGAATTGCAATGTCATCGGCAAACCTCAAAGTTTTTATTTCTTCTCCATCGGTTTTAATACCTACTCCAAACTTTTCTTTTGTTTCCTTTATTGCTTGCTCAATATACAGATTGAATAACATCGGGAAGAGGCTACAACCTATCCACACTGCAGATAATTTCCTGTATCACCTATCTGGACCAAACCTACTACAGGCCACAGACTCACCAAATAATGACACTTAACTAGAGAGATCAGGGTTCTGTTAGCACATGCTTGGTATGTGAACAGGTTGTGTTGACTCCTTGCTCATATTCGCAGGCACTCAGATCTCTGCAGACTCTGCAAGAGAGGCGCTCTGCATCGCAGTGTAGCTTGCTCGCCAGGTTTCGAGAGGGTGCGTTTCTGGATGAGGTATCGAATATATTGCTTCCCCCTATCATACCTCCTGAGGAGATCACGAATGTAAAATTCGAGAGATTCGAGCGCGCACGGAGGCTTTCAGACAGTCATTCTTCCCGCGAACCATACGCGACTGGAACAGGAAAGGGAGGTAATGACAGTGGCACGTAAAGTGCCCTCCGCCACACACCGTTGGGTGGCTTGCGGAGTATAAATGTAGATGTAGGATGAGATTGTTGTTAGTATAGTTCTACAACAGTTTAGCAAACGCTGATCATGCATCTCACCAAATTCTCAAGGCCCTGGCAAGCTAGTGTACCATGGTTATATGCGAGTTCCTGGGACGTCAGTGTTTAGGATTGGATGAAGGAATACTAGGAGAAATTAAACAATGGAAAATCCAGGATGGAATGTAACAATATTTTGAAGGACAGCAGTTACTCACCATACAATGGAGATGCTGAGTCGCAGACAGGCACAAGGCCGTCAGAAAGTGACCTCAGCAGCCAGAGACAGCAGTCATATGTTGTGTGTGTGTGTGTGTGTGTGTGTGTGTGTGTGAGAGAGAGAGAGAGAGAGAGAGAGAGAGAGAGAGAGAATTTCTGATGACCTTGCTGGCCAAAAGCTTACTTTCTGACTATTTTTGCTGTGCCTATCTGCGACTCAGCAGCTCCGGTATATGGTGAGTAACAACTACACTTTTCATAATATTGGATTATGAGGAGAAGCGGGCTGAGAGAATTCTAGTAATGCTTTCAGCCCACGGGACACCCCCTGCTATTTCTTTCGCAAAAAGTTTTGCTGAGTGAGCAGTAACATTTCCATCTGTTGCCAACATTCTTACTTTCCATGTAGCGAGAAATAAGTTGCCAAAGTTTAACAATCAAAGGCATCTTAGTAGCGCTGAAACTGTATTAAAAACAAATAAAATGATATATAGCAGGGTTATCAGAAGTTCAAAGGAAGAAAGACGACCAATAGAGAATTGAGAACTAGACACGCCTTGTTACAGAGGAACAATGCAGAGAGAAAATTGGGGACCAGGCTTTATTATGAACAACGAAAAATTAAAAACAGCGTTTAAATATTGACGGACTATCAGTTCTAAAAGCAAAACTTGTTTCAATATAAATTATGGCATATTCCATGGAAATCGTTCAGGCCTGTGTACCAACATGGTTACATTACCTACTTATATTTCTGCTAGATCCTATGTCATCTTAATGTCCAAACATGATTTCTACTTAAACTAAGTTATAGTTGTCATTCTGTTGTTATTGTAAGTTGTCTCTCTTACTAAATTCTCACTGTCTTTCCTAACACACTCAAAGAATTTAAATAGCAACAAAATGGAAAGCCTTGGATGGAATAATGACACTCTCATGAAAAAGCTTGACTGTTACTAACCATATAACAGACATGTTGAGTTGCAGATACACACAACAAAAAGACTGTCAAACAAGCAAGCTTTCAATCAAAAACGCTTTCATCAGAGTAAGACCCCCCCCCCCCCCCACACACACACACAAATGAGCAACTCACACACACTACCACAGTCGCTGACTGCCAAGGCCAGACGGAGAGACGCAGCACATGATGGGAGATGCAATCTGAGTGGCGGGGATAAGGAGGAGACTGGGGTGGGGGAGGGACAGCAGGATAGGAGTGAGAGATGGTAAAGTGTTGCTTGTGCGAGCATACAGGGACAAGGTGGAGGGAGAGAGTAGGGCAGCTAGATGCAGTCAGGAAATTAGACAGACGGCGGGCAGCAGAAAATGAGAGAAGTATAAAGACTGTGGGTATGTTGGTGGAATAGAAGGCTGTGTAGTACTGGAGTGGGAACAGGGAAGAAAATTAATTGGGTGTAAACAAGGACTTACAACGGTTGAGGCCATGAAACTTAAAGGAACATAGAATATATTGCAGGAAAAGTTCATTCCCCCCTGCGCCAATCAGGAAAGCTGGTGTTGGTAGGAAGGATCCAAGTGGCAAGAGTTGAAAAGCAATCATTAAATTAAGAAATATGTTGGGCAGTGTGCTCAGCTGGTGGTCCAGCTGTTTCTTGGCCACAGTATATCAGTGGTCATTCATGCTGACTGACAGCTTGTTGGCTGTCATGTCATGCCGACATAGAACACAACACAGTGCTGCCTCTGATGGTGCAGGTAATGCTCGTGACTGGACTGGAGTAGGTGGTGGTGGGGCAACGTATGGGACAGGTCATGCATCAAGATCGATTACAGGGATATATATGAGCCATGAGGCAAGGGGTTGGGATCAGGATTTATCAGGAGTTGTGTAGGGATGGATGAGGATATTGTGTAGGTTCAGCGGACAGCGGGATACCACCCAGATAGAGTGAGTGAGTGAGTGAGTGAGTGAGTGTGTGAGAGAGTGAGCGTGTGAGAGAGAGAGAGAGAGAGAGAGAGAGAGAGAGAGAGAGAGAGAGAGAGAGAGAGAGAGAGAGAGAGAGAGAGAGGGGGGGGGGGTATTCTGATGAAGGCCTTTTTGGCCAAAACCTTACTTCTTTGACATTATTTTGTTGTGCCTACCTGTGACTCAACATCTCTGCCATATGGTGAGTAGGAATCTATTGTTTTCATAACATGTCAACAAAATGGAAAGGATAGATTGCTATTTATCATAGGGAGGTGGTGTTGAGGAGCAGACAGGCACAATCAAAGAGACTGCAAAATATTTAACTTTCTGACAAAGTCCATCTCCTGAAATAGAGTGTGCACAGGCACATGCACACCCCCCCCCCCCCCACACACACACACTACTACTACTGTCTTTGGGAGCTGGAGTGTGACTCCAGTGGGCATCAAATGGCCAATTATAACCCATTATCATTCTAAGCTCTTGAAGTGTGCATTGACAGTAGTTACTGACAGCTTGGGTATTTACACTGTGCCATGATGTGTGCAATGTGCGTACATTATTTGACCAAATTTCTGACAGAAGTATCCATGAAGTGGATTTACAGTTTAATGATCGACATACTTTTTAGCTACGGTAAACCTGCGACAGTACGTACTTCGAAAAGAAGTTATGTATTCCCAAACTGGTGGTGTTCTAACAGAACATTAATTATCTGTCATTAATAATGAAATTTCTCTGTATTCTAGATTTTTCAGCTACAGACCCTGGACCGATAATCATTTGTTGTTGTTGTTGTGGTCGTCAGTCCTGAGACTGGTTTGATGCAGCTCTCCATGCTAATCTATCCTGTGCAAGCTCCTTATCTCCCAGTACCTACTGCAACCTACATCCTTCTGAATATGCTTAATGTATTCATCTCTTGGTCTCCCTCTACGATTTTTACCCTCCACGCTGCCCTCCAATACTAAAATGGTGATCCCTTGATGCCTCAGAACGAAGTCACCCAACATTGGTTGGTTGGTTGATTTGGGGGAGGAGCCCAAACAGCGATGTCATCAGTCCCATTGGATTATGGAAGAATGAGGAAGGAAGATGCCTTCAGAGGAACCATCCCAGCATGTTCCTTAAGTGATTTAGGGAAATTGCGGGAAACCTAAATTAGGATGGCAAGACAGGTTTGAATCATCGTCCTCATCTGACATTGCTTATGAAACTAACAGCTGACAGTAATCCATCAACATACTGTGACAGTAGGCTACCAAGAGAGCTGTTAAAGTAAACAGGTCAAAAAACCAAATCTGTAGGTAATATCACATCAAGTTTGTTGTACTGGCATTTGTTTTAAAGATGCTCAGAAAATTCTCTCCACATATACAGTTCGGAGACGAAAAATTACACATCACTGCATAATGCCATACAAACTGTATAAACTGTACACTAGTTTAAAATAAAATTGCCTTGTGTATGTTGTTAGGGCAGTTCTGAAACTTCCTGGCAGATTAAAACTGTTTGCTGGACCGAGACTCTAACTCGGGACCTCGCAGGAGAGCTTCTGTAAAGTTTGGAAGGTAGGAGACGAGGTACTGGCAGAAGTAAAGCTGTGGGGACGGGGCGTGAGTCGTGCTTGGGTAGCTCAGTTGGTAGAGCACTTGCCCACGAAAGGCAAAGGTCCAGAGTTCGAGTCTCGGTCCGGCACACCGTTTTAATCTGCCAGGAAGTTTCATATCAGCGCACGCTCCACTGCAGAGTGGAAATCTCATTCTGGAGGGCAGTTCTGTTTATTATAAAGAAGCATATTATGTACTTTACTGGTCTGATATCAATTTTATAAGTAAAAGAAACTTACACCTTATCTTCTGTTTTGTCCATGCCATATGCCAATGCAGCAGCTGTCGGCTCATTAATGACACGCAACACATTCAAGCCTGCAATCTGACCAGCGTCCTTCGTTGCCTGAAATAGAGAATGCATTCTGTTTCAGACTTACAACTACTTTGAGTAATCATTATTTATAATGTCTGCACAATCAGAAAATTCTCTCTTCATACATAATTCAGAGACGAAAAATAAGACATCATTGTAGTAGTTCATACAAACTATGGTACTTTAAGACACAATCTTTACCTGACGCTGCGAGTCATTGAAGTAAGCAGGCACAGTTATAACAGCATTCTTAACTGATGTATTGAGGTAACTTTCTGCAGTTTCTTTCATTTTCATTAAAACAAATGCTCCAATTTGACTTGGAGAGTACATTTTCTTATCACTGCCCTCTACCCATGCATCACCATTTGATGCCTTAACTATCTTATACGAAACCGTTTTCCTGCAAAAGTAAGTATTTGTAAATGTAAACAGTTTACGGTTATCACAATGCAAGAGGTATTCATGAGTGGTCATCACATTTAAAATGTCCATGCATTTTGAATAGACATACAGAAGGTATTCTGTCTCACTCATACTGACTTGTCAAGACCAGACATTTATTTGTGACATCACTAGAATGGAGTAATTATGCGACTTATTTTATTAGCATATTTGCAAAACATGAACAGGAACAGCTGCAGACTGATATGCTACGGTATTATTTCCACAATAGGTTTTAATTAGCATATTGTTTCATAAAAAAGAAGGTGAAGTGTAATCAGAAAGTCGGTTTGAGATGCGCCATGCTTTACTCCGCATGTCCTAATGGAAGTGGTACAGTACTGCCTTCCCCTGACCTCAACTAACTTATTGTTATTTAGGCAGACTGACACTTTAAAATGAACATCGAAACATGATGAAATTTCACATTAAAAAACACTGCGAAAGGTGATAACTGATGTACAGATCCTAAAACTGATCGGAGATAGAAACTCAAACTGCGGATCTTCTAGTACTGATGCACTGAGACACACAATCATTTCATATTGTGAGATTCTGATGGGGGATTTAATAGTTTTTCTGTTGACAAGGTAATGCCAACTGTGGCTGAATAATGTGAAGTAGTTTTTGTGTGCCCATAGAAAAGAGGAGAGTTCTATTCTTTTGTTACATTTATCAGTAGAGTACTTGTTATAAACTGTTTGTATGAAACTGAATATTTTCTGCGATGTGTGTTCTATAAGTGAAACTTTCTTTAAAGATATTAGTTAAAATAGTCCAGTTATTTTGTTCTAAGGTAATTTCATGGGAATTATGAGCAAGTCCCTTCAGTACAGGGCCCAATAACTTTGTAATGCACGCAGGCACATTTTGTTGATATATGTAGTGTCAAAGGACAGCCGTCTACTGTGTATGAAGTTTTCACTCTTCAAACTACGAAAGAAAAATGTTTCTGTCCGAAACTTTGCTGTTAATAATGCAACTTGCATTCATTGCAAGTCAACTGAGTTCTACCATGGAACCGTTACCTTCCATGTAAAGGTAAAGGAAAGAAAAGCAGGAGAGAGTAGAGAATATGCAATAAAGGTGTTCAACTAAAAATAGGACAAACTTCCAAAACCAGCTGTGTACATTCAACGCACAGTAAAGCTACAAGCAGTGAAGTTAAGTATTACAGTTCAATTTGGTTTGTGGCTTCTGAATTGCTCTTAATAATCAAGTGTGGATACAGTACAACAAATGGAAAAAAAAAATCTTACTTTCTAAGAAACAGCAGCAAATGTGGAAGAATAGACAAAGAAACCAACAGGAAAATTGAAAGTAAGTAAGTAGTGAAAGTGTAGGAAAGGAAAGAAATACCAGCATAAAAGAGAAAAGTAACTCAAATGGAGAAGCTGGACAGAAATAAGATGGGAAAGAGACATGGCAACTGGCAGTACTTGAGGCAGATGAGGTAAGATTATAGTTTATTATCCACCAATGACAAGATCATTGAAGATAAGAGCACAAGATCACATAATTAAAGGACTGAAAAGGAAAACTACCTTGTCCCTTCCAATGAAACCATCCAAGTGATTTCTTTGATCTGTTAAGAAAAATCACAGTCAAAATTACATTGATCAAATGGGGAATCAATCCTTCCACCTTTCATTTTGAATACAGATAGTAGCATTAGATTAGTTGGCAACATGTCAGTAGGTTCAAAAAATAAGGTATAATTTCTCTTTACAAGACTACACTGACATAACTGGACATTGTTTTAATCTTAATCAACAGCAAAATTTGCTAAATGTAACCCAACCACATAAATATGACGTCGTTAGAAATTCATCTAGGGAGTAGGAGTTGTCATATACGAAGCATTACAACATCCATTAAGACCTTTTATTGACAAGGGAGCTGTTCAAATATTTTTATGCCTATGCCTGTGCAATTTGCTCCATTCAAACAATTATTCTTTCTGCTCTACGTACATGACGGAAGTTAACAGTTATTAATACCTGTCCCACTGCCTGTCAAAGAGAAAGGACACACTTTGCCTGACAAAAAAAGTCAAGCCCCAGAAGAGGCAGTGGAAAGAAAATGAAACCTCAGTGGTTGAAAAGGTACAGAACTTTATTTTATTTACTACAATATCAAGCCAAATTTGCAAATAATTTGGCACTTACCAGGATGCTTGCATGCATTAATTTGGATGGAAGGGGTGTTACACAGCCACAGTATCCTCTCCTGAGGCAAGCTGGCCTTCAACTGTTGTGGGCACTCCTTGATACTGTCACTGCATCACCGTTTATGTCTAAGCTAGTCCCACAAATTTTATCGGAGACAGATTTGGGGTTCTTGTAGACCACAGTAAAGCCTCAACATCAAGCAGACAGATCAAAGATACACACTTCATTTGTGAACAAGCATTGTACTGTTGAGAAATTGGCACCACGATAATGTGACACGAGAGGTAACATACGCGAATGCTGAATGTCCGTGACATAGCACTGTGCCCCCAGAGTTCCCTCAATTACTACCAGTCCAGACTAAGTCACACCTGATGGCTCTCCTCACCAGGTTGCCAACAATCATCAGGGTTAGCACAGAATTGTGATCCACCATTGAACACAATATGAAACCATTCACAGCAGGCCTGCTTCCCAGTCATAGCACCACTCTAAACAGTCGTTTGTGCTGAGGTGTTAGCAGCAGCCTACATGTGACAAATTCCCTAGTATAGCTGCTCCTAATTTCTGACCAATGCTGTAGGATGACATACAAAGTTGTATGGAGTCCATTACCTATTCTCGTATGGCAGGCACAGATGTGAAGGGGTTACAATGTGCTTGGTGCCTAATACAGCAATCCCCTATTGGGGGTAGTGGTTGACTAGAATCCTGAAGACAAGTATGCCTCCCATCGAGTTTCCTCGCAGTCCAACACTGAACTTCTGTAACATCTGAATTCCCCCACAAGTCCAGATACTGCAAAATTCAATAAGCCTGCCAAATGGAGACTCACACTGAAGCCCTTTCCTTATACGATCACGCACCTTCACACATCTGGCACTTTTCACAACCCTTTTACAGGATGGGTGAGAAGTAACTAGGTACTGAAACTGACATAACTTTTATCCTGCAGAGTTATTTACTTGAAATTAATTATACACACCTATATGAGAATATCAGGCGTACGTTAAAAGTCCATTAAATTTTAATGTAGGGTCCTTGGCATCGACCAATCTTCTCAAACAATCTGGAATGGAATCCACAGCTTTTTGGAGGAAGTTGTGTGAGATGTTGATAAGAATAAGGAACTTCCTGAATCTGTGCTTCCAATTCGTCCGATGTGAAAGTTTTGTCTGGTACACCTCCTTTGCCCAGCCCCATAAAAAGTCAGGTCTAGACTTCTTGCAGGCCATTCGTGATGTCCACATCTCCCCAGGCAATGTCCCGCACAACATTTGCAAAGATACATGGTACACAGTCTCGCATGAAGATACTGAATATATTATTTTCCCATCCAGATATCATGGACCAAATGTAATCATGAAGAATTTGAAGGTAGCGTTCCCCGTTCACTGCGTCAAAGGTAGTGTTCCCTGTTCATTGTATTACAGACGACTTACGGGCCAATGATATTCGCAGCTGATATTCCACACCGCATGGTCACTTTTGGACGAGAATACATCCTCTACACCATAACTTCAGCATCCTGTGATGCCCAGTATTGGCAATAGTGCTGACTGATGAAACTTCTCAAGGAATATGGCCTCATCACTCCAGAAGGTGATGTGATACAATTGGAGCCAATCTTAGTGCCAATCCAATATCAACTCCCCATTCTCCATCTGGCAATCACAGTCCTCCAGTGTCAGCTGCTGCATGTAATGGGATTTCCATGCTCAAAAGTTTAATTTTTTATAAAACACTTGATGCACAGGTGCCCCACGAGTCCACTTTCACGAGCTACCGGCTGTATCAATTTCTTCAGCCTATCACTGAATGAGTTCTGCAGAATTGTCACATCCTCATAACACCGAGGACGTGTATGGATCACCTGTTTTCACTGCACTCTTCACCAAATCTGTTGTCACTATCTTCGAATGACAATGACAATTGCCTCCAGACGAACTGATTCATTCCTTCCCTTCACTGTATGCCAGCAACTCTCCACAAGAACAATCAAATTCCACACTTCAAACTATGAAGCAATCCATACTGTCAGCCATCTTTGTCACTGTTGAGTGTACCACCTCAGTATTACGCGGTATGGAAAATCACTACACTATTTAATGTTCTGTGTATCTGCACTGTTTCCAATATTATTCAACCAATATAAATTCAACGATACATAGTTACTTCCCGCCCACCCTCATATTCTACCTAGCCTGCTACCCAACACTAACGCATTCTGATAGCCATTCTGTATGCCAAAGAGTGCCAAAACTCTTTAATCATTTGCACATCCACTGGCGGTGGTTATACGTAAGGCATTACATTGATATCTGACCATGTCTTCTGATGTGCTTCACTTTCTCTTGTCAGCCAGTGTGGTCTGCAACTAAATCACAGGCAAGGACTACTGGGAACAGAACAAACAACTGGCATTCTACAGGCCAGAGCATACAACATTATGTCCCTTAATTCGAAATGTAGGTTAGAGAACTTGAAATGGGAGGGATTGAAGTGGAATTAGTGTAGTGGCACAAATAAAAAAGATTTCTTGCTAGATGAGTACAGAGTTATCAACAACATTAGAAATGGATAATATAAGAGTATGCCTAATAATGAACAAAAAAAATATGATTGCATGTTAACAACTATGAATACCACAGTGAAAGTATTTTTGTTGCCGAGAAAAACACAAAACCTCACAGAAATAAAAATATGTACGCAGACTAGTTCCACAGATGGAGATTGAAGAATGTATGATGAAATAAAATAAGTGATTTAGTAATTTTAAGGGAGATGGAAACTGAAATGGTATTCAGTAATAGGAAAAGGAAGGAAGGAAGGAAGGAAGGAAGGAAGGAAGGAAGGAAGGAAGGAAATATATTAGTGGAAAATGGACTGGAAGACAGAAGCAACATGGGAGAATTTCGCACAGAATGTGCATTGTGAAGCGGAAGGTGGCAACATTCTGTCCTTATTTGTGCCTATTGACAATTCAATGCCACCACTGTACAGTGAGTAGTTACTTTTAATCCTTTCATTAGTTACCATTACATTACAAAATAAAATAGAAACCATCCAGTGTCTCATTGTCTCGTCAACATGTAGGCCTACATCCTTCTTCCTCAATTCTTAAACCAAGTGCTAACAATGATTAAACGTGTGCTCTCTGTACTAAATTCTACCAGACAATTTCCCTTTAATTACTTTCTCACAGCCCACATTCTGTTAAAAGAAAAAACTCCCTCAGACAGTATACATGGGGGGGGGGGGGGGGGAGAAAAATTACCCTGGGTAAAAGAACATTTTTTTCTGTGTTAAGCGACAATATACTTTCCCTCAAACCTGTAAACGATATCAATCCATTGAATGGTAGAGATTTTATACACCGGTGTAGAACTTTCCGGCACTCCCAGCAAGAACAACACATTCTTGAAAGATCTTTAAATGTGTGGCAACAATTACATTGCTTATTTTGGTACTACAAAAGTATATATACAAATTCAACAAATACAGCAAGGTAATTTTCGAACACAGACCATCAAAAGACAAAAAGTCTAATACCCACACTACTATATGGAAAAAGAGATCATATTGCACTCAGTGGCCTTGCAGTAACTTGGAATTCGGGAAAATATAATGCAGTAACATTTATACTTGCTTTCCAAAATACGACTACTAGATGGTATTTTTCATCAAGAAAGGCTAAGCTTTCACATATAATACTGGTCGTTAAAAATTGTTTGCTCTTGTTCAGAGTGTGTGGTAGCACACATCCTAAGAGCACAGGTTAAACTGCAGCATCTGAAAAGCACGATTATAAATTTCACTGCTGTTGTGCAGCGAACATTTCATGGGTTACCTGGCTCAATACATGTTCCGTAGAGCACTTCAACATTTCCATAGAAAAGCTGAATATGCGTGAAATTGCTCAAGAATTCACCTCTCAACTTTTTTTAAAAGGATAATTATATTTTTTGCCATTGTTATTGCATCATTTGTAATCTATGAAAGTACTATGATAAATATGAAAAACTAACCTTGAAAAATTGGTCTTTTTTTAGTGTGTGTTACTCTTTCGGATGCATCAAATACGAATGTGCCGGTAAAATTTTAAATGATGACATAAATGGTTGGCCTTCTGAGCCTGAAATTTTTCTGAGTGGCTGGTTCTCGAAGTGTTAAGTTTCGAAAGCATCAAACGACCCACAATTTAAGAAATTCATAGCACATCCTCACACGTAACATATTTCGTCTTGCATAAAAGGAAATTTACTATGTAATGCTTCTCAAACCACCGTTCACAATATTTTCTTGCAACTTGTTAGAAACATAAAACAGTTGTGACATCAAGTTCATCAAAAGCACTTTGCTGTTACTGCAGTATTATATACTCTTCATCTTAAAGCCTTGGCACATTTTGCTGTTGGCAGACACTTGTATGTCCACTGTATTTTGTTCCAAACAGTGCATTTTCTTTGCAATTAAAGTTTTATTTTGGCGTTATTCTCTCATTTATGTTTTATTGCTACAGTATTATTTTGCAGAAGTAAGATAAAGTTAAATTATTCTACAGAAATTTAACTGAAAACTAAGAAACGAAAAATTTCCGGAATCCTCAAAAATTCTTGGTTGTTTCCCAGATTTGTCCTGGATGAAAAAAATCCCCGGAGAATATAGACTCAGTCCCTATATATTACACACACACACACACACACACACACACACACACACACACACACACTCAAAAAGTTTTGCATCATCCCAGTTCCCAGAACTCCTGAAGATAGACGTTGACCAGAGATGTCACTACACCTGCCCAAGATGTAAATAACCATGCATGAGCAGCACCTATTAGACTGAGGGGGTCCGACAGCTGATCAGTTCCTGTCATTCCACCAGGAAGGAGGTACATGGCTCATTTTGTCTGTAGTTCCGCCACGTCTAGACGGTCACCACAGTTTGATCCTGTCTGCATTGTTACTTTGTGCCAGGGAGGACTCTCAACATGGGAAGTGTCCAGGCGTCTCTGAGTGAACCACAGCAATGTTGTTCGGACATGGAGGAGATACAGAGACAGGAACTGTCTATGAAATGCCTTGCTCAGGCTGCCCAAAGGTTACTACTGCAGTCAATAAGCACTACCTACAGCTTGTGGCTCGGAGGAGCCCTGACAGCAACGCCACCATGTTGAATAATGCTTTCGTGTAGCCACAGGACATCCTAGTTACGATTTAAACTATGCGCAATAGGCTGCATGACGCACAGCTTCACTCCTGAGGTAAAAGGCGAGGTCCATCTTCGCTACCATGACACCATGCAGCATGGTACAGATGGGCCCAACAACATGCCGAATGGATTGCTCAGGAATGGCATCATGTTCTCTTCACCAGTAAGTGTCGTATATGCCTTCAACCAGACAATTGTCGAAGATGTGTTTGGAGGCAACCCAGTCAGGCTGAAGGCCTTAGACACACTATCCAGTGAGTGCAGCAAGCTGGAGGTTCCCTGCTGATTTGGAGTGGCATTATGTGGGGACGACATAAGCTGCTGGTGGTCATGGAAGGCGCCGTAACGGCTGTACGATACGTGAATGCCATCCTCCGACATAGTGGAAGCACATCGGCAGTATACTGGCAAGGCTTTCATCTTCGTGGATGACAATTAGTGCCCCTATCATGCACATCTTGTGAATGACTTCCTTTACGATAACGCCATTGCTTGACTAGAGTGGCCAGCATGTTCTCCAGACATGAACCCTATCAAACATGCCTGGGATAGATTGAATCCTTGCCGTATCGTAATTGAGGAGTGGGACAATCTGGACCAACAGTGCCTTGATGAAATTGTGGATAGTCAATAAACGAGGACATGCTACTGCGGGAGGGGGGAGGGGGCGGAAATGACATTTATGTTGATCTCTATTATTCCAATTTTCCGTATATGTTACGGAATCTAGGTGAAGCAAAACCTTTTTTGATGTACGTATTTGATCTGTATGGCTACACTGTCCCAGATACATACGTTGCGCCAGCAGTGGGGATCAAATCCAGACGCGAGCCACTGTTGCTGGTGGAGGATCAACGTATCTGGAAAGCGGAGATGGTAGTTCGGATGCACCAGGTACCAGGGGATGCATAATGCTTAAGCGCTCAACTGTTGGTGCAGAGCACACTTAGTGGAACCTCTGCCTCTGCTAGGAGGCTGATCACGGGGCTAGTCCGAAAGGCACCAGGTAACAGTCATACCCCACAGTGGTGTATTGGGTTCAGCATCTGTAACATCAGAGGCAACTTTGAGCCATATGCGAGACTCCCGCAATCTAAGACAGGACAGGACCAATGCTGAATAAAGCCGTATCAGAGTCGAGTGGTCCATGCCCCAAATGGCGGGACTGAGACATCGAAGAGCACTAAGGTGAGATCAACATGCACTATTTAGTTGACAAAGGTGGGGAAGCTATGTCAATTGGGCATCAAAGACCAATCCCAAAAACAATTAGAGTCAGTCACAAGGAGGAACTGGCCTACAGCAACAACAGAAATGGATAACACAGTTCTTTGCAGCCAAAAACTGGAACCATGACGAAGAGCCCAAGATTGCACTATGTATTGCTCCCTACAGTCTGCATTCAACAACACCCATTAAGGCCAAACAAAATTAAATGCAAAAATTATCAGTACACGAAGGGGGGGACACCACAGATCCTGCAGCTGCCACCAGACCACTGACAGTCACTAAAAAGAGACGGCCACTCAAAACAGAATCCTGTGCAACTCCATCATCGTGCAGCTGGAAGGTGCCAACCTGTACCTAAGAAGTGTGACGTGGAAAGTTATGGATAAGAATCAGTGGCAGGCTGTAGAGGCCCCATTCATGTAAAGCGGCAAAGATGTGGTGGCACTGTGTGGTATCAAAAGCTTTAGGCAGATCGAAAAAAGGTGTAGACCCTGGGCAAAAGCTGTTTGGATATCAGGTTCCAAGTGGGCTAAATTATCTGCAGTATAGCAGCCTTAGGAAAAACCATCGAGTTGAAGCCAAAAGGTCCAAAAGTTCAAGGATCCAATACAGATTTCAACTCAACATTTGTACAAGTGACTTGCAGAGGGCAGTCGGTTAACCGAATGGATGATAGTTATCTAATTTCAAAACTAGAACGACACTTTCTCGCCACTGGGAAGGGAATTCCCCCTCACTCCAGTTACTGTTAAAAAAAGGCAAGTATATGATATTTGCTAGCCACCAAGTGTTGAAGCATTTGGTTGTGCACCCGATCTGGTCCAGGAGCCATGTCTGAGCAGATGGAAAGGGCACTGGTAAACTGCCACCAACGGAACTGGGCGTTACAAGGCTCCAGGCAGCAGGGAAAGAAACATAAAGGGAATTGTTCCAGACGGTGTTTGAGAAGACTGAGTGCGGACAGTTAGTGGACCAATTCTGAGGCCTGGGTTAAATGCTCAGCAACGGCACCATTTTTGGGAATTCCTGGGACATCTACAACAGGACAACAGCCAAATATGCACCTGATCTTTGCCCACACCTGTCAAGAGGGAGTATGCAGCCCTATGGCAGCGACATATTGTCCCCTACAAATCTTTTGGGCCAAAATAGGAAGCTGTTTGAAGGTCAGGGGTTGATCGACAGATGGATGCTGCTTGTAGCATCGGAGGTTGTGATGGTGGACTTTAATAACAGCAGCAATCTTGCTGGTCCACCAAGGGACAGTCTTCTGTGGGGAAGAACTTTAAGAAGGAATCACAAAAGCAGCTGTCGAAGGGATCATCAATGCCATCCTGTGGTGGAGCAGTTGGGATGGCAGCTGAGGAAAAGGCCTCCCAATCCAAATTACTAAAGGCCAAGGTCAGTGATGCTGGAGAAGAAATAAGATGATCGCAAATTGATCGCTGTTGCAAAAATTGTCATGAATTCTCCACTGAATGGAGGGGAGGAATCCAGGATTACAGAAGGAAATCTCAACGGCTGACTAAGTGCCATGTGTCACACCAAAGTGTGTCAGGGCCCCTGCATTGTGGAGACAGAGACGAAGCCCAGCCAGCAGGTCTTAACAAGCCTGCCCCGGTTAGTGCTGCCCCAGTTAGTGGTCACAATACCACCCAACAGATGGTTGGGGTGCCAAAACACAAAGAAGAAGGGGGGAGGGAGCTGTTTAAGGAGGGCAAAAACTGCAGGAGGCATAGGAGGCCAGCCTCCGGGGGCGAGGGGGGGGGGGGGAGATACAAAATATTGCATATTGTTACAGCAGAGTCTAAACAGATCTGAACAGCCACTGCTTCCAGCAAAGTATAAGGAAGAACTCCAGAACTAACTGTGTCCACGCAAACCAATGTACAGACACCACTGGAGGCTCTCAAAGGATCAACCCAGTTCTGGCAGAAGGCTCAGAAACCACAATGTGTATCCATGAAACAAGATTCCTACAATACAACGAAAGCTACATAGCAGAGAGAATGAAGAGACCAATTCTGGAAGGTGGTGATAAGAGTTTCATCAGAGGAGAGTAGCATTAGAGGCTGGATGGACACTGAACAGACCAGAATAGATCACTGTGCCAAGTCAGTGACCGTCAGAGGTAAGCATTGAGTGTCATCAATGAATGTATGATGGAATTCAGAGGGGGGTGGGGAGCAACACCCCACAGGATGTCAGAGAGGCCTTGTCCTGAACATATGTGTCTGCTACTCCTCCTAAGGAGGGTGTGAGGAGATGTGGTAGCAAAGAGAGAAAGTCATAGAAATTGTAAGATATGAAAGAATGAGCAGCCTTGAGGCCCACAGAGCATTGGTCCTGTTCAAAATAAAAGGTTTCTTGTCCTGGAGACATTGGAGATGGGGATTTCTAGTGGGAGGCCCATGCTCTGTGGGTGCCAGAGAAGATTTCTT
The DNA here is from genome assembly GCF_023898315.1 of Schistocerca nitens. Taxonomy (NCBI): domain Eukaryota; kingdom Metazoa; phylum Arthropoda; class Insecta; order Orthoptera; family Acrididae; genus Schistocerca; species Schistocerca nitens. Next base: position 633,423,223 of record NC_064620.1, on the reverse strand, counting down.
CTCTTTTCGAAGAAAAGGAGCTGTTCCATGAGAGGAGGAAAGGGAAGAAAATAGGCAAAGTTAACAAGGGAGGAGGAGGGGGAAGGGGGGGGGGGAGGAAGAGGAGGAAAGGATGAAACAGAAGCAAAAACAGACATTAAAGATATCAGGTGGAGATTGTCAAATTTCTGTCAGGCCTATGATTAGGATAAACAGTCAAGTGTTTTAAATCCCTGTACCTTTCTTTTCTTTTTATAGATCAGGTAACCCAATGAGCAAGGAGAATATGGACCAGAACAGTTCATGCACTTAGGCAGTGGAGCACAAGGATGCCCCACATGGAGAGGCAGCCGTAGTCACCACAAATAGGATTTACATCACATCGTGAAGATATGTGACCAAAATGTAGACACCGGAGGCAACACATTGGAAGTGAGATGTTGTTGTTGTTCTGGTCTTCAGTCCCGAAACTGGTTTGATGCAGCTCTCCATGCTACTCTATCCTGTGCAAGCTTCTTCATCTCCCAGTACCTACTGCAACCTACATCCTTCTGAATCTGCTTAGTGTATTCATCTCTTGGTCTCCCCCTACGATTTTTACCCTCCACGCTGCCCTCCAATACTAAATTGGTGATCCCTTGATGCCTCAGAACATGTCCTACCAACCGATCCCTTCTTCTGGTCAAGTTGTGCCACAAACTCCTCTTCTCCCCAATCCTATTCAGTACCTCCTCATTAGTTATGCGATCTACCCATCTAATCTTCAGCATTCTTCTGTAGCACCACATTTCGAAAGCTTCTATTCTCTTCTTGTCCAAACTATTTACCGTCCATGTTTCACTTCCATACATGGCTACACTCCATACAAATACTTCCAGAAATGACTTCCTGACACTTAAATCTATACTCGATGTTAACAAATTTCTCTTCTTCAGAAACGTTTGCCTTGCCATTGCCAGTCTACATTTTATATCCTCTTTACTTCGACCATCATCAGTTATTTTGCTCCCCAAATAGCAAAACTCCTTTACTACTTTAAGTGTCTCATTTCCTAATCTAATTCCCTCAGCATCACCCAACTTAATTCGACTACATTCCATTATCCTCGTTTTGCTTTTTGTTGATGTTCATCATATAACCTCCTTTCAAGACAATGTCCATTCTGTTCAACTGCTCTTCCAAGTCCTTTGCTGTCTCTGACAGAATTACAATGTCATCGGCAAACCTCAAAGTTTTTATTTCTTCTCCATGGATTTTAATACCTACTCCGAATTTTTCTTTTGTTTCCTTTACTGCTTGCTCAATATACAGATTGAATAACATCGGGGAGAAGCTACAACCCTGTCTTACTCCCTTCCCAACCACTGCTTCCCTTTCATGTCCCTCGACTCTTATAACTGCCATCTGCTTTCTGTACAAATTGTAAATAGCCTTTCGCTCCCTGTATTTTACCCCTGCCAGCTTTAGAATTTGAAAGAGAGTATTCCAGTTAACATTGTCAAAAGCTTTCTCTAAGTCTACAAACGCTAGAAACGTAGGTTTGCCTTTCCTTAATCTTTCTTCTAAGATAAGTCGTAAGGTCAGTATTGCCTCACATGTTCCAGTATTTCTACAGAATCCAAACTGATCTTCCCCGAGGTCGGCTACTACTAGTTTTTCCATTTGTCTGTAAAGAATTCGTGTTAGTATTTTGCAGCCGTGGCTTATTAAACTGATAGTTCGGTAATTTTCACATCTGTCAACACCTGCTTTCTTTGGGATTGGAATTATTATATTCTTCTTGAAGCCTGTGGGTATTTCGCCTGTTTCATACATCTTGCTCACCAGATGGTACAGTTTTGTCAGGACTGGCTCTCCCAAGGCCGCCAGTAGTTCCAATGGAATGTTGTCTACTCCGGGGGCCTTGTTTCGATTCAGGTCTTTCAGTGCTCTGTCAAACTCTTCACGCAGTATCGTATCTCCCATTTCATCTTCATCTACATCCTCTTCCATTTCCATAATATTGTCCTCAAGTACATCGCCCTTGTATAGACCCTCTATATACCCCTTCCACCTTTCTGCTTTCCCTTCTTTGCTTAGAACTGGGTTTCCATCTGAACTCTTGATGTTCATACAAGTGGTTCTCTTATCTCCAAAGATCTCTTTAATTTTCCTGTAGGCAGTATCTATCTTACCCCTAGTAAGATAAGCCTCTACATCCTCAAATTTGTCCTCTAGCCATCCATGCTTAGCCATTTTGCACTTCCTGTCGATCTCATTTTTGAGACGTTTGTATTCCCTTTTGCCTGCTTCATTTACTGCATTTTTATATTTTCTCATTTCATCAATTAAATTCAATATTTCTTCTGTTACCCAAGGATTTCTACTAGCCCTCATCTTTTTACCTATTTGATCCTCTGCTGCCTTCACTACTTCATCCCTCAGAGCTACCCATTCTTCTTCTACTGTATTTCTTTCCCCCATTCCTGTCAATTGTTCCCTTATGCTCTCCCTGAAACACTGTACAACCTCTGGTTCTTTCAGTTTATCCAGGTCCCATCTCCTTAAATTCCCACCTTTTTGCAGTTTCTTCAGTTTCAATCTGCAGTTCATAACCAATAGATTGTGGTCAGAATCCACATCTGCCCCTGGAAATGTCTTACAATTTAAAACCTGGTTCCTAAATCTCTGTCTTACCATTACATAATCTATCTGATACCTTTTAGTATCTCCAGGGTTCTTCCATGTATACAACCTTCTTTCATGATTCTTAAACCAAGTGTTAGCTATGATTAAGTTGTGCTCTGTGCAAAATTCTACCAGGCAGCTTCCTCTTTCATTTCTTAGCCCCAATCCATATTCACCTACTACGTTTCCTTCTCTCCCTTTTCCTACACTCGAATTCCAGTCACCCATGACTATTAAATTTTCGTCTCCCTTCACTATCTGAATAATTTCTTTTATTTCATCATACATTTCTTCAATTACTTCGTTATCTGCAGAGCTAGTTGGCATATAAACTTGTACTACTGTAGTAGGTGTGGGCTTCGTATCTATCTTGGCCACAATAATGCGTTCACTGTGCTGTTTGTAGTAGCTTACCCTCATTCCTATTTTCCTATTCATTATTAAACCTACTCCTGCATTACCCCTATTTGACTTTGTGTTTATAACCCTGTAGGCACCTGACCAGAAGTCTTGTTCCTCCTGCCACCCAACTTCACTAATTCCCACTATATCTAACTGTAACCTATCCATTTCCCTTTTCAAATTTTCTAACCTACCTGCCCGATTAAGGGACCTGACATTCCACGCTCCGATCCGTAGAACGCCAGTTTTCTTTCTCCTGATAACGACATCCTCCTGAGTAGTCCCCGCCCGGAGATCCGAATGGGGGACTATTTTACCTCCGGAATATTTTACCCAAGAGGACGCCATCATCATTTAATCATACAGTAAAGCTGCATGCTTAACTATTACAACATGAAGCCTTATAACTTTTTCCAGAAGGGCATCCCCTCAAAAGACAGGATAAAAATGCCTGCATCAACATGCTTCTCCTTCGAAATAACCTCTCTAGACTTGCCAGATGAAATGAATGCTGCACCATGCCAGACCAGTCCCGGGTTCTTTGTCAGACTGAAGGAGGGTGGCCCTTGGAAGATTATGGCCTGAGTCATATTTAGGGCCTGGTGAGGAGGGATGCTCACCATGACGTGTCTAAAGCGCTTGAAAGCACAAAGGGACGCCGAATGACTGGCAGATGTTTTAACCAGTAGGGAACCAGGTCACATCTTAGTGAGTCAACTTCACCAAATTTTCTACAGAAAGGAGCAGCTTGGTAGCAGTTAATGTCTCTCGTCTGTCCTGGTGCAGACCAAGTAACAGAGAAAGGATTTTGATCCAAGCCAGCAGGCTTGGCCCTCCTCCCAAAGGGTGGCCCTGGATGATGATAATTTTGGTTGAGGGGGTGCTCGACATCACGGTCATCAGTGCCCTGATGAAAAATCAACAGGAAATCTCATGTGGGGACGAAGGCTGTCCCCACATGCAGAGCAGTTTATAACGTACTAAAGTCTGCTGCCCTTCCCCACCAGTTTGGGTGGCTCTGGAGGGGAAGGGCGGGGATGCAACAGTAAGAGCAGACAGATAACCATTCCTGTTAGAAGAGACAGCTGTGGAAGAGTGGCCAGAAGCATGAAGCTTAGCACCCACTCCTATCAGGGGCTCACCCCATGGGTGTACCCAGCCACACCAAGGTCTACCTGCCATGGACTTTATTGCTGGAAGTTACAATGCCCCAAAATGACAAGCAACAACTCCTATGCATACACAAGGCAGCTGGACTGGCTACATGTGGTCATGACCTATTGATGTGGGATGGGAAGACTCGTGGGGGAGGAGGAGGAGGAGGAGGAGGAGGAGGAGGAGGACCACACCAGACACACTAGGGAGTGGATTCGTCCCCAAATGGCTCACACTATGGAAACAATTCAGAAAGGGAGGTCAAATCCCAAGTGGGACCATAAAGGGAAACACCTAGGAAGAAAGAGGGGGGTGGGAGCTAGGATGGGAAGGATTGGATATGGGGAAGGGAATGCTACCCAGCTCAAGAGGGAGGGGGGGCTCACACCAGGTCACACCTCCAGAGCTCCTAACTGAGGGACCAATTGGCAATTTGGAAAGGTAACAGCTCAGGCAATCACCTCTCCTTGGGCCGTGGCTGTACCATGGGGTATTCTCACACCCTTTAGTCACCTGTTACACGACAGACGCTTGGGAGGAGTGCACAGTGAGGAAGAAGAAAAAGAGAATCATCAAACGCCAAAACAGAGTAAGGATAGGGAAAAGATGTGTGGGGACTGTTCTGATGTCAGGTTACTGGAAGTGCAGACATGTTCCTACAAATTTCCTCTCCCTAGGGACGGGACAAAAATAGGAGGATAGACATGCAGTACGGAAGGGAAAATGTGCTGCAAAAGCTGGGGGCCCATGGTAGCCAAACACAAACTCACCACAGAGTGGTGAGCCCCATTGGGGGACAGGTGCTCACCGTAATGATGTGTGTAAGTATGAATGTGTGATGGATGCTTGCTAGCTCAGCTTACTCTTTAATGTGCCTGCTTGCCATCCAACACCGCCTATGTGGTATGTAGCAATCTATCCTAAGTCATGTACTTGTTATTCCAACACAGATTTTTCCTTGAAACTAGCGTAAAATCTGGGGTACCCTGCAGAGTTGTCACCACAACCCTTTCAAAAAAAATTAAACCTAATAATGATACAATGTAAGTGTTCCATCAATGCTCACTTTTCAATAACCATTTGCAGCAACACAGAGTTCACAAGAACTACACATGCTACTGCTTGATTAAAATTACTTGTTGGTTCACACTATACCTTGTAACTTAGTTCCTGTAACAAGAGCACTCAGTGTCACATAAGTGTGTGTTGATGCCAATGTGCCACAACACGGCATCAGTTAGCAGAGTGTTTGAATAGTGCGCCTTACAAATGTAATTTGTCGGCTACTAGTACCGGCAGCCGATTTAAAAGTTGTCGCCTGCAGCTGGAGAACTTGCATTCGGTCCTTGTTGGCAGCATGTTCCTTGTTATCCCAGCCTTAAGCAAGACAAGTGACTGCCTATGTGGCAATTATGCACAAGAAGTAACAAACACCAAAACAATGTTTTTAATCATCAGCTTAGTTCATATATTTAAAGACATAGGCATTACTAGTGCTATAAGTGGAGTAGCCATGTCCATCACAGTTTACCTTCAGGCTGAATATCTTCAGTCACAATTTTTTTTATTCATTTTATTTTTTGTAAGTTTGCCGCATTTATTAACACAAAGTAATAAATCAATTTATGACTTGAGCCATATTTTATTCTCCACTAAATCATTAGATGCTACCATGATTCTGACCATATCAATTTAGCACAAGATGGAAATTAATTTTATTCCCATGATGACAACCCATTTGATCTTTAAGGCATTTCACTACTATGTAATGGAGAGAACCAAATGAAGAGCAGACCATAAGTAGCTCATTCTGGACTCTTCTCTCATGTGAGCTATTTAAACACTTATATTAAACTGCCAGCCTCCCATTGAAGGCTGTCAAGTAGTAACTTCCAAAATACTCTTTAGTTTTCAGAATGTTCCATTATTCTGTTGTGGGGATACATTCTCACCCAGAACAGGGTATATAAATGATGAAATGGATGAGTCAGTATACTTTTTGGAAATCCATTAGAGCAGAGCAAGGATAAATGAAAATACTGTTTAATATGTGGAGCTGAGAGTACTTTAAGTGTATGTATGAGCATTCAACAGTATTTTTGAATGTGAGAAACATTTTTACACTTTGTTCATTTTCACGATTTTCTCAAATGACTGACAATATTCTCAGAGTGGTGGGGGCAATACAGACCACGTGAGGTGGACTTATTCAGCCAGTCTCAAATACTGTGTGGATCTACTACTCCAAGTTAGAGGTCTCATTGTGTTACCACACTGTCAACATGCGAGTCAGCCATTTCCAGAACGTTTATTAACTTCGACAAAGGAAAGACACTGTCAAACAATGTTAAAAGAAAACACTTTTGTAAACTTGCGTGATGTATGCTTCTAAACCGGGTTCTAACTAAGCACGGGTTAAGTCCTGTGTTGCTTATTTACACAAAATGTAGTACTCAAATAGTATCCAATGTACAGTAAATTATATGCACAGAAAAATTCAACTTTTAGAGAAGTGGCGCAATTCTTACATGTCCTTCTGCACTTCAGCATCATTGAACCTTCTTCCAATAAGTCTCTTGGTTGCATAAAACGTATTTGCAGAATTAGTAACAGCTTGACGCTTCGCTGGCATTCCCACAAGTCTTTCGCCATCTGGAATATTTTATGGTGAATGGTTGTTAGTGACACTATTAAATGATACTGGCAATTATCAGCAAATAATATTTACCTCCAAATACCAAAAGAAGAATTTGTTACAACACAACCTACAATGATGCACTTGATTTATTTACAAATAATTCCTCAAACTTTCTGTTTGCGAAGATAGGACTGGAAGAAAACACTAAAGCAATTACCACTGGTAAAAAACACACCACCATACAAGTGTATTCAAAGGATTGACCGTATCTCACACGAGTTAAAATGGAATGCCAAGTGTGAGGGGCGAGAGTTCATCACTACAGTCACAGTCCTGTCTCAACTAGTTCACCACAGTTTGATGTGTCAAATCTGCGTATCACTGTACCCCTCCTTACAAATAGCTGCAACTACCAAGTACCTGCATTCCAAATGCCACATTTAATTTTCACACTTTTCTTCAGTTATTTGATTAATACAATGGTTAAGACTTAGCGCATTTGAGCAAAAATGCAAGATACAGCAGGTTAAATTTAGAGAGGTTAAATGTGTGCAATGTGCTCATGGAACAAACTAGGTAAATATTCCAGAACAGTTATAGGCTACAAATAATGATATTAACACCAGATTTAATTAAAACAATCATGTAAACATATGAAGCATGAAAAGAAAAATTCATTACTGCTGTGTCAATAGAGGTGTCCAGGTGTCTAATTAGATAACAGGAAGACTAAAGCTGACAAAAAAAAAAAAAAAAAAAAAAAAAAAGGTGCCTTTGTAACATGTGCTTACAAATGTATTTAAATAAGTGCCTGACATAAGAAATCAGTAATAGTCTCTCACAGGTTTACTGCTTTCTACGCAGAAGAAAAAGTTGAACACTGTGTTAAAAAGATGAATACAAAACATCAAAAACAATATTCTGACCAACTATTTGGCATCCACAAAAAAATGTGACAAAGTGCTTATCTGAAAACACAATGGAGCTGAGATATCTGTGGATGAACTACTGCATGGTTGAGTTAGCTGGTCTTGTAACCATAATTTATCGTACACATCCTTCAAAAACAAAAACCATGCCCAGTTCTTAAAAAACACAGGTCACAATCGTCTAAAAAAAAAAGGATAGTCGACATTATCTACAAAACTACCATTCAATATCCTTGATGTTGATCTGTTATAGAATCTTGGAACTTATTCCAAGCTAAAATGTAATGAGGTATCTTGAACCGAATGACCTTCTCAATGGCAACCAGCATGGATTCTGAAAACAATCACGTGAAACCCAATTCGTACTTTTCTCAGTGACATATTTAAAGCTTTGTATCAAGGCAGTCAGGTAGTTGTAGTATTTCTTGGTTTCCAAAAAGTATTTGATGCAGCACCACACCTACACATTTTCGAAAGTATGATCGTATGGGGCATCAGTGAAATTTGCGACTTAACTGTAGACTTTTTGGTAGAGAGGACACAGGACATTAGCTTGCATGGAGAGTCATCAGATATAGAAGTAACTTCATGTGTGCCCCAGGGAAGTGTGCTTGGACCCTTCCTGTTCATGCTGTGTATTAACAATCTTGCAGACAATATTAAAAGTAGCCTCAGACTTTTGTAGATGAAGCAGTGATCTGTAATGAAGTACTATCTGAAAGAAGCTCCATAAACGTTCAGTGGGATCTTGATAATATTTCAAAATGGTGCAAAGATTGGCAACTTGCTTTAAATGAATAGAAATGTAAAACTGTGCACTTAACAAAACTAAAAAAAACATGGTATCCTATTACTATAATATCAATGAGTTACTGTTGGAATCAGTCAACTCGTACAAATATGTGGGTGTAGCATTTTGTAGGGATATGAAACTGAATTATCATATAGGCTGAGTCATGGGTAAAGCAGGTGGCAGATTTCAGTTTATTGGGGAAGTGCAATCAGCCCATAAAGGAGATTGCTTACAAATAATTTGTGTAACTGTTGCTAGAATATTGCTCAAGTGTGTGGGACCCATACCAAATACGAGTAATGTGGGATATTGAACGTATATAGAGAAGGACAGCACAAATTGTCACAGGTTTATTTAATCTGTGGGAGGGTGTCACAGAGAGAGACAATGAACCGAATTGGAAGACTCTCAATGATAGATGTAAACTATCTTGAGAACATCTGTTAAAGTCCCAAGAACCAGCTTTAAATGATGACTCTAGGAATATACAACAATCCCCTATATATCGCTCACATAGGGATTGTGATGATACGATTAGAATAATTACTGCACGCATAGGGCATTCTATCACTCATTCTTCCTGCGTTCCGTACCTGAGTGAAACAGGAAGAAATGCTAATAATTGGTACAATGGAATGTACCCTCTGCCACCCACCTCGTGATTGTTTGCAGAGAGTAGATGTAGAAGACACTTTAGCGGGCATGGTTGTGAGACGACAAAAAATATGATGAAGTAACACCTTTGAGGCGAAGGAGCTTAAAAACACAAAGGATAACTCACAGATGTGATAGCAACAGCATATGGAGATTCATATTTAAGTATTGCTTTCTGCTCCATGTTACACGAGTCATATCGAACGTAAACAAGTCATTTCAAGTTTAAATGCAGGAAAAACTACATCCCTTAGGAGGTAATGGTAATCATCAGATCTTTAATATGCAATAATTCTTGGTGTATGGCAGTATAACTTGTGGAGTACTACAACGCTGTGCTTTATGATCTTTGATACACTTTCATTACCAGTCAATGATTTAGCAATGTCAACATAAACTATGGAATTCAACTTTTCTTACAAACACATTACACAATCTTCTGTTTATCTCTACTAGTAAGCAATGTATTATAAAATGTTGGTCCACTTTTCTGAGCAGAGCTTTGCATGCACATCGCATTTACGCATGTTTGTAAGTGATGCTTTGGCTGAGCTAAAAAAAGAGAGGAAAAATGCAGTTGTTCTGGCATTTCCCATAACCTTGCCAATGCACATGATAGTGCAGACCAGAAAATTTTATTTAAGAATCTAAATTGGTGTAGCATCTTCCTCTTATGGCTAGTCTTACCTTCCTAATTCACAAAAGAGGATCACACACTACACTGCAGTGGTGCATACAAACCACTAAACAGATCTACAACTGTTTCACAGCAGTCTAATTTGCTTTCATAAGTGTGATGAAATATTGAAATTTGTATTCATCTACATACATAACATAGCAAAAACTGAATAAGCACTTTGAGAAGGCAACAAAAAGTTAAACTTGTAATGTTTTGCAGTCCAAAACACTTGCAGACAAACATTCTAGCTTAGTGCATTCATTTCTTGATGTAATGCAGCCTGCGTCCACACATTTAACATGCTTTCAGAAGCAATAAAGTATTGTTCTAAGTAAACACATAAGCCTAACACTTGTGTAAATTTACTCCAACAGTAAAAACTGGGATTACCGGTACATTCTAAGACACACTGTAAGACACAGAATCTCAAATTATGAAGAAAAACTAATTATTCTAAATAGGTCTCCATTATTAAGAGAATTATTTTTTTTTAATTATGAGTTACATGACACCAATACTGTGAGAATGCAATGGCTGAGATCAGTCTGAAGGCTATTTCAATGCACCTTTCCATGCTAAACTACCCTGTTTAACTCCCTGGACCTGTAACTCTCTAAAACAACTTGTACTGCTTCCTGTAGTCAAACCTTTGTTTCCTTTTATAATGTTTACCCCCTTCCCCTCCCACTCCCCTACACAACAAAATCACAATTCCTTGATGCTCCGGATGTAGCCTACAAACCTATGCCTTCTTTTAGTCCAGTTAAACATTTTTTTCCCTTTTAGCCAATTCAATTATCACTTCATCAGTTATTCAACCTACCCACCTAACTTTAAGCATTCTTCTGTAGCAACGTATTTCAAAAGCTTCTATTCTCTCCTCTTTACTGTTTACGGTCCATTTCACTTGGGCGCACAACAATGTAGCCATCACTACCCGTGCACCTATTACAACGAACAAAGTATGATTTATGTTTTGGAGAGGAAAAATATGGAAATGATTGTAGAAGCCTGGTTACAGGCAGATCAGTGAAAGCCATGCCCTTTCAAATCTCTCTTTGATAACTGAGTTAATGGTTACTGGAATTACGAGGCATAATGAGATTTTCATCGCCTACCATCAATAGGGTTCTGCGGTTGTATACTTTGCAGCAGTCCAGACACATATATTAATCTTGTTCTCTGAACTGAAGTCCACCTGCTTCCCTCTGCAGCTTACTTTCTCAACATAAGGATGTGGCATTTCCGTTGCCATCAAATGTTAAAATCATGAATGAATTTAGCTACTGCCTGTCCTACACTATCTACTTTCGATTTAGTAGCCATTGATGTCAACCTGCCTTTACCAAAGATATTTCTAACCAATTCCCTTCTTCCTGTGGCTGGTGTGAAATAAGTAATGGAATTCTGAAGCTCTTGCCATAATTTTTTTTCGCTCTCCTTAATTTTTCACCAGCTTTTTCTCATGTGATGCCAACCACTGCTAGATTATCTCCTCACGACCTGGTTTCAAATCCTCAAATGTTCCTGAAGAATCTTTTGCCACACCTTTCATTACCAACATTACATATCATCCTCACTGCTGTTATCTGTAGAACCCATACTTTTCCACAAAGTCCTCCAAATTTAAACCATTTATGTACATCAATGAAAACAAATTTTGAACATATACCATAATGGGATGAATTTAAAAAATCTAATTACAAAGCAGTGGCAGGAGAACACATATAATGGTATTTAAATTCTGAGCCAGTGGCTCCTCCTCATGGTGAAAGGGTTGAAGGGGAAGGAAGAGGGTTGAAGGAAAAGAACTGGTGAGGTTTAGGAAATGGGAGAGTTTGGAAACAACTCAGAACCCTGGCTCAAGGGAGATGGGATGAAAAGAAAAGGCATCCCAACAATCAGCCTTTTCTTCTCATCCCGTCCAGGAAGTCTCCTCTAACCCGGGTTCTAGTAGGCGACTGTACTGAAAACCCCAACTTTCCCTAAACTTCACCAGGCCCTTTCCTCAACCCCTTTGCTTCCTCTTCAAAATTTTTGCCAGAAGAAGAAGCCACTGTCTAAAAAAGCTTGTAAACCATTTACGTAGGTTAAGAAATGAAGCATGGCAAATTCGAATCTTGTATGCCGCCATATTTAAGTTTCAATCTCGAAATTTATTTTCATTCATGTAGAATAATTTGTCCCTCCCCACTGACTACCACCTCAATGTTGGTGTGGGGTGTGCATGTTTCACTGATCCACTGAGCTAGAGTCGTAAGAGCAATCTTCCTGGTAGGGACACCCGTGTCTGGCAGCTACAAAGTGTGTTCCCCCTGGGTTGGGGGGGGGTGTTCCTTCTTGAGAGTATAGCCCCTTTTCCAACCCAATGGGGCTCCTGCCTAAAAACACCTGCTGCCTTCAGTACCACACTGACTTGTGCTCATTCCCAATAGCGCAAGTGAATGGCAAGACTGAAGAAACCTTTTATGAATGGCTTGAAGGCACATATGATGTGATAGTGGAATAGGATGTGAAAGTGATTCTAGGATATATGAAATCCCAGGTGGGAAGTGAAGCAGTGTTTATACCAACTTTTTTTTTTTTTTTTTTTTTTTTTTTTTTTTTTTTTTTTTTTTTTTTTTTATTATTTTGGTTTTAGGGAGCAAAACTTCTATGGTCATTAGCGCCCAGCCCGTGACTGAAGACAGTAAAAACCGAAATTGAAAATCAATAGCAATGGGAACAAAGTCATAAAAGCGGAGAAACTAAAAGCAGAAGGAATGCTTAAAACTCCACTACAGAAAGGGGTTGGTTGTACCCAAAAAAAGCTTCAAATGACTGACGTCATTTCACTAGCACTAATAAACTGGAGAACGCGGTCGGCTGAGCGCGTGTCATCTGCTAAAATCGACGATAGATCAGGCGATAGCTGTAGACGGGAGCGTAACGGATTAAAATAGGGGCATTCAATTAAAAGGTGTCGTACCGTCCACAGCTGAGAGCAGTGGGGACAGAGTGGGGGAGGATCGCCGCTTAAAAGATGTCGATGGCTAAAAAGACAGTGCCCTATCCGGAGTCTAGCTAAAATTACCTCCTCCCGACGACGCGTTCGGGAGGAAGAGGTCCAAGCGCAAGGAAGGGCTTTCACTTCCCGCAATTTATTGCGGGGAAGTGTTGACCAATGCGCATGCCATAAATGAGCAACTTTGCGACATAAACCGCTCCGTAGATCGGTGAAGGGAAGCGACTGAATAGCTGGCCGAGGAAGAGAAACTGCAGCCTTGGCTGCAATATCGGCCGCCTCATTTCCATAGATACCAGCGTGTCCCGGGAGCCAGAGGAACGCCACCGAGACGCCCCCCAGGTGGAGCAAGCGCAGACAGTCCTGAATCCGGTGGACCAGAGGGTGCACAGGGTAAAGAGCTTGGAGACTGAGGAGAGAGCTGAGAGAATCTGAGCAGATTACGTACTGTATCCGCTGATGGCGGCGGATGTAGTGGACAGCCTGGAGAACAGCGAAAAGCTCCGCAGTATAAACCGAACACTGGTCGGGAAGCCGAAAGTGATTTGGGGCGTCGCCAACAATATAGGCACTCCCTACACCCAACGATGTTTTCGAGCCGTCGGTGTAAATAAATGTGGCGTCCGTCATTTGTGCACATAGAGCAGCAAATGCCCGACGATAAACAAGTGAAGGTGTACCGTCCTTGGGAAATTGACAAAGATCACGGAGCAGACAGATCCGGGGACGCAGCCAAGGCGGTGCTGTACCCCAAGTTGTCAAGAAGGTTTTAGGAAAGCGGAAGGAAAGAGAATGGAGCAGTTGACGGAAGCGGACTCCCGGGGGTAGTAGGGAGGAGGAGCGGCCTGCATACCCTACATCAAAGGAGGCGTCGAAAAAAGGGTCATGGGCTGGATTAGCAGGCATGGAAGACAGATGGCTAGCATAACGGCTCAGAAGGACCGCTCGCCGATTGGACAGCGGAGGTTCAGCAGTCTCGGCATAAAGGCTTTCCACAGGGCTAGTGTAAAAAGCTCCAGACGCTAAACGCAATCCACGGTGGTGGATAGAGTCGAGACGCCGAAGAATAGACGGCCGAGCAGAGGAGTAGACTATGCTTCCATAGTCCAATTTCGAGCGCACTAAGGCGCGATAGAGGCGGAGAAGGACCACTCGGTCCGCTCCCCAGGAGGTACCATTCAGGACACGGAGGGTGTTGAGCGTTCGCAGACAGCGAGCCGAAAGATAGGAAACGTGGGAGGACCAGCACAGTTTTCTGTCAAACATAAGACCCAAGAATTTAGTGACGTCTGAAAACGGAAGGTTGACAGGACCTAGATGTAAGGAGGGCGGAAGAAACTCCTTACGTCGCCAAAAATTAATACAAACGGTCTTACTGGGAGAAAAACGGAAGCCGGTTTCGAGGCTCCAAGAGTGGAGGCGATCGAGACATCCTTGAAGACGTCGTTCAACAAGGCTGGTCCATTGAGAGCTGTAGTAGATCGCAAAATCGTCCACAAAGAGGGAGCCCGAGACGTCAGGAAGGAGACAATCCATAATTGGATTTATAGCGATGGCAAACAGTACAACACTCAGCACGGAGCCCTGGGGTACCCCGTTTTCTTGAGAGAAAGTACGGGAGAGAGTAGTGTTCACCCGCACCCTAAATGTTCGCTCTGCCATAAATTCGCGAAGAAAAAGGGGCAGCCGGCCTCGAAAGCCCCAAGAGAACAGTGTGCGGAGGATGCCTGTCCTCCAACAGGTATCGTATGCTCTCTCCAGATCAAAAAATATTGCTACCGTTTGGCGTTTCCGGAGAAAATTGTTCATGATATAAGTGGAGAGAGCAACAAGATGGTCAACTGCAGAGCGATGCTTTCGGAATCCGCATTGGGCAGGTGTTAAAAGACTGCGTGATTCCAGCCACCAAGCTAAACGGTAATTCACCATACGCTCCAAAATCTTACAGACACTACTCGTGAGAGAAATGGGGCGATAGCTAGAGGGGAGATGTTTGTCCTTTCCAGGTTTCGGAATGGGAACGACGATAGCTTCCCGCCATCGTCTGGGAAAGGTACTGTCGGTCCAAATTCGATTATAAAGGCGAAGGAGGTAACGCAGACTATGGGTTGATAAATGTAGCAACATTTGGACATGGATACCATCCGAACCAGGGGCGGAGGAGCGAGAAGAAGAGAGGGCATGTTGGAGTTCCCGCATGGAGAAAACAGTATTGTAGCTTTCGCGATTTTGAGAGGAGAAAGCAAGAGGTCGCACTTCCGCTGCACGTTTCTTCGGGAGAAACGCTGGCGGGTAATTTGAAGAGCTCGAAATCTCAGCAAAGTGCTGACCCAATGAGTTAGAAATTGCGACAGGGTCCACTAAGGTATCATGCGCGACAGTGAGCCCAGAGACCGGGGAGAAACTAGGCGCGCCTGAGAACCGTCGAAGCCGACTCCAAACTTCCGAGGAGGGAGTGAAGGTGTTAAATGAGCTAATAAAGAATTGCCAGCTTGCCTTCTTGCTATCGCGGATGACGCGACGGCATCGCGCACGGAGTTGCTTATAGCGGATACAGTTTGCCAAAGTAGGATGGTGACGGAAAATGCGAAGAGCACGTCGCCGCTCACGGATTGCGTCACGGCATGCCTCGTTCCACCAAGGAACTGGGGGGCGCCGGGGCAATTCGGAGGTGCGTGGTATTGAACGTTCCGCAGCGGTAAGAATAACGTCGGTAATATGTGTGACCTCATAGTCGACGCTGGGAAAGCGACGGTCATCGAATGTCCCTAGAGACGAAAAAAGTGTCCAATCGGCTTGGGCAAACTTCCAGCGTCGCGGGCGCATATATGGCAGTTGAGGCTGCAGCCTAAGAACACATGGAAAGTGGTCACTCGAGTGTGTATCATCAAGGGCGAACCATTCGAAGCGCCGAGCTAGCGGAACAGTACCGATCGCAAGGTCCAAATGAGAGAAATTTGTCGTGGAGGCAGACAAAAACGTGGGGACCCCAGTGTTGAGGCAAACTAGATCCGCTTGGTGGAAGACGTCTAGCAATAGGGAGCCACGTGGACAAGGATGTGGAGATCCCCAAAGCGGGTGGTGAGCATTGAAGTCCCCAACCAGCAAATAGGGGGGTGGAAGCTGACCAAGAAGATGAAGGAGATCAGCTCGTGCCATTGGTGTGGACGATGGAATGTATACAGTACAAAGAGAGAACGTGTATCCAGAAAGGGAAAGACGGACGGCGACAGCTTGGAAGGAACTGTCTAAGGGGATTGGATGATAATGGAGAGTATCATGGAGAAGAATCATGAGTCCTCCATGTGCTGGAGTGCCTTCCACAGAGGGGAGGTCATATCGGACGGACTGAAAATGAGGGAGAACAAAGCAGTCATTAGGACGCAGCTTTGTTTCCTGAAGACAGAAGATGACCGGCGAGTAGGATCGTAAGAGGATCGACAATTCATCCCGATTGGCTCGAATGCCGCGGATATTCCAGTGGATAATGGACATAGGGTGAACAGAAAATGGAGGAATGTGACCAAGGGTGCTGTCAACTCAACGACTGCTCAGAGCTTGCGACCGACAGCATGGAATGGCATTCAGCCGAAGGCAGAAGATCCTGATCCATAGGCTGGTCAGGAGCAGCTCCTGCCACCAGCGATCGGCCGGTTGACCGGCCACCAGCAGTGCGCCTCGGCGACACAGAAGATGGCCGAGGGCGATTTCCGCCAGGTGGCGCTGTGGATGGGACACGCCTTGGCGGAGAAGGAGAGGAACTGGGTTTCTTTGTAGCCTTCTTGGAAGTATGAGGTTTAGAGGAAGGAGGAACCGATGGTGGTGAAGTTGCCGTACGTAAAAACTCTTCACGAGTATGCTCTTTCTTCGAAGACTTGGTGTCGGACTTTTGGGCTCGAGATTTAGTAGAACCCGACGAAGAGTGAGCCATAGAGTGGGCAGGCGAAAGTGGTGAAGTTGAACGGGCGATCTTTGCGCTGGCCGATCTGACGACCGTGGCACTAAAGGTGAGGTTGCAAGTTTGCGTGGCCGCCTCCTTTGTTGGCCGAGGAGTAGCAAGGACAGTGCTGTATTTGCCTGTCTGAGGCACGGTGGGCTGTCGACTGGCGAATAATTTTCGAGCAGCAAAGGTTGACACCTTTTCCTTCACTCTTATTTCCTGGATGAGCTTTTCGTCCTTAAAAACTTGGCAATCTCTAGAGGATGCAGCGTGGTCACCCATACAGTTGATACAGCGAGGGGATGGAGGTGGAAAAGCACCCTCATGGGCATCCCTGCCACACGTAACACATTTGGCCGGATTAGAACAGGACTGGCTGGTGTGATTGAAGCGCTGGCACCGATAGCAACGCGTAGGGTTTGGGACGTAAGGACGAACGGAAATTATCTCATAGCCGGCTTTGATTTTCGATGGGAGTTGCACTTTGTCAAATGTCAAAAACACAGTGCGGGTTGGAATGATGTTCGTGTCAACCCTTTTCATAACCCTGTGAACAGCCGTTACGCCCTGGTCTGACAGGTAGTGCTGAATTTCTTCGTCAGACAGTCCATCGAGGGAGCGTGTATAAACGACTCCACGCGAGGAATTTAAGGTACGGTGCGGTTCCACCCGGACAGGGAAAGTGTGTAGTAGTGAGGTACGCAGCAATTTTTGTGCCTGGAGGGCACTGTGTGTTTCTAGCAACAGGGTGCCATTCCGTAATCTGGAACAAGACTTTACAGGACCTGCAATTGCGTCGACACCTTTCTGAATAATGAAAGGGTTGACCGTGGAGAAGTCGTGACCTTCATCAGACCGAGAAACAACAAGGAACTGTGGCAACGATGGAAGAACTGACTGTGGTTGAGACTCAGTGACCTTACGTTTGTGAGCAGACATAGTGGAAGGTGAGGAAACCATTGCGGAAGAATCCCCCATGATTACCGGCGTCTCCGATGGCGCGCTCCTCCCTTGTGGGGGCCCTCTCTGAGGGCACTCCCGCCTTAGGTGATTGTTCACACCTCAGGTCACACCTCCCGACAAATGGACAGAGGGACCAATCGGCACTTTCGGAAGGTATCAGCTCGGGTAATCACCCCTCCCTGGGCCTGGCCGTTACCAGGGGGTACGTACGTGTCCTACCTGTCTACCCGGGGCGGGGAATTACGCGTTACCCCGTCACCGGCTACGCATGGAAGTGCGTGGGTCGGCCTTCAGACACGCACAGGGAGGAAGAAAGAGAAAGGGAAAGGAAAGAAGAGGTCTCAAACGCCGCAGCGGAGAAAAGGGTAGAGAGAAGAGGTAAGGAGAAGAGAAGGACAAAGGAAGGATGAAGACTTGCAAGTAAGGAAGGCGAAGAATGTGGTACATTTACAAGCGTCCGTCTCCGGACGTAGGCACAAACCATTCCCCCAGAGGGGGAGAAAAGGAAGGAAAGAGCCAGAGGTGAGGGGGGGGGCGAAGATGGGGGATGGGGAAGGATGCGGAAAGGGAAGGTATGCAGCCCGGAAAGGAAGGAGGGCCACATTAGCTCGGGGTCCCGTGCTCGCTACGCACGTGTCCACAAAAGAGTTGTGGACCCCCTGGGGGTTATACCAACTGTGGGAAGGTACACAGTCCATGAGGAGTGTAATGACAATGGACTGAGGCTGGTTGATTTGGCTGTAAGCATAAACCTCACCAAAACAAGCACTGTATTACCACAAAAGAATACCCATAAAGGGACATGAAAATCTCCAGAATGGGACACAGTCAAAGAGATCATGTGCTTGTTCAAAGAAGGCATGGCTCAGATATTAAGCATGTTAAGTTAAGGAGAGGCACTGATGGAGATTCAGACCTCTACATAGTGATGGTCAACTACAGGCAGAGGATATCAACAAAAATCTATAACCACATAGAAAAGTATAGGAAGTATAATGTGGACCCTATCACCACCAATTAACAGGGAAACGGAAAGAGAAAAATTTGAAAGAGAAATGGATGAGAGTGATTGTCACTGAGGAGGAAGCTAGTCCTGAAGAGCAGTGGAAAGAACTAGTGGAAAGAACAATGAAGCAGGTTGTGGAAGTCAAGCTGGAACAGGAAAACAGAATAAGATGAAGTTGAGTGGTATGATGACAAGTGTGAGAAGGCTACCGAGGAATGAAATAGTGCAATGAACAAGATGCTCCAGAAATGTACAAAGGCTGCCAGACAAAATTATGAAGCAATGATGACATGGAAAGCAATAATTATTTGCAAATGGAAAGAGAGAATTTGAGAAAAATAGACTTAAAAACATCAAGGAATGTAGAACTGAAAAGGATGTTAGAGGAATGTTTAAGGAGATAAAAGAGAAAAAACATAGATGACAACCTTGGCCAATGATATGCAGGGATAAAGAAGGAGAGCTGATTGGAAATGAAACCAAAATCACAGAAAACTGGGAAAAATATTTTTTAAGAACTACTGAAATTAAGATCAGGGTGTATACACGGACAAGGAAAAAAAAATTCCCGGATTTCCCGGTTAAAAGTACACTTTCTCCCGGGTGAAAACATACTGTATATGTTTATACACGGGCGTAGAATTTCCCGGCACTTCAGAAAACGAAACACATGAAAAAAACAAGTTTTGGAAAAATCTTTGATGTGCAGCAACATGTACGCTGCATGTTTTCTTATTACGAAAGTATAAATTCGAATTGCACCAAACACTGCATGTTACTTTCCGAAGCATTGAAATCGAGATTGTGATACGCCTTTGAAAGCCAGTCATAGCTCATGTCACGTGATCTCGCCAGCTGATTTTACAGCGGGTATTCAGAACTTAGATGTCAGCCAATAGCAATGTCACTGTTAAGTAGCGCGAGCGCACAAACAGGACAAGTTAATGGTTTAAATTGAAATACATAGTGCCGCTACGCGAAACGCAAAGCTTTCACATATAATATTCGTCTATAAGACTAAAACACTGCAAGAGAACCTAAGCTTTCACATATGGTGTTGGTCTCTTATGCGCCTATTACAATTCAAGATACATCACACAAATGTGCCAGTAAAAGTTTTAATAACATAAATGTCTGATCTTCTGGACTCAAAATTTATCTAAAGGGCTCATCATCAAAGAGCTGATTTTTAAATGTCAGTCAAACGCTCTGTGATTTAAGAAATTCATCGTACATTCTCGACATAGTTCAACTTGTGTAAAAGGAAATTTACTTTGATGGTAACGCTTTTCAAACCACCATTCGGAATACTTTCCCGCGACCTGTTAGAAATAGGTTCGTTTCTCCAATCACTAGAGAGCGCCAGATGACAGGCATCACCGCGCTTGTGCAGCTACAATGTCGTAGGGAGCCCGTATGATCGGATGTGTAAAACATTAAAAGATCTTACATCATGCCATAAAAGGAACAAGACATCAGAGGATACTCCAAGAGCATCAGAATTTCGTGACCCATACTAAAAAGTGCACATTTAAAGTGCACATTCGTATGTCCTGATTCCCAGTGAAGTATGACACGACCTGATATTAAACTTTTCAATGTGGTTTTCAGGATGTAAATTTTCTTGGAGTACCAGTACCGTGTTACCTCATGTTTGGTTCTTTATTATGGCATAATACCATATGTGCTAGAAGTTGAAAACGTTTCAAATATATTGTCTGCCTCAGCGGAAAAGATTAATAGAAGAAAATTTCTTTAGCAAGCCGACAAAAATATCATCATTGTTCTGCAAGGCAATTAATGCTTGACTGTCAGAAAGTTGGAAATAAAATAAAATCGGCAACTAATAACACATTTTAGCCTTTCGTAATTATGTGAATGTATTTTAATTCAGTTGATAGCTCCCGGCCACAGAAATCTGTTTTGTTTTTTCATTTGACGTGAGAGCAGTAAACGAAGAGGGAACACCAAAATCACTAAATGTAAACACTGGTCACATGCTGACTATCCACTTCCCCACTGCTCTGCGCATCAGCCCCGGATCTACGATATTTCCGAACCGTGGCAATACCCCGCCACTCCCTCAAGCGTTTGAGATACGTCGTCAAAAATTTTTAAAAAATCAAATTTCCAAAAATATGTTCATTTTGTAGCGCACATCTTTCTGAAGTGCAATGCATGAAACACACATGTTCGAGGAAATATAAGACATGTTATTTGGTCGTAAGTGTGCCGAAGTGCAGTGCCTCACCTCCTCACACAGCATTCTCCTATCGCACATCACTGTATTTTGCTCTGTGGAATTGAAACATGTATATTTTGTAATGGATGCCATCAAACCATATTCTGGACAGTGGAAATGAAAATGTCCTGTGGTGCCTCTCCTGCTTACAGTTGGCCAGTTTGACGTCCTGTCCCTCTTTTTTAAAAAAAAGAAAAAAAAACTCTTCAGAAAATTTGCACTCTTTATTGCCTATCAGCTAACAACTTGCTGTTTTGTGTGACAAAATTAAATATAGGCTACATAAACCCAGTAAAGACATGAGACAAGCAAAACCATACACATTTCTTAAATCGTTAGCTCCCAGAATTTTTCTCTCTAATCTTGCTACCGTTTTACACGGCATGCTTTCCTCTCTGCGAAAGAATCTATTACCTTATCAAAGTTCGTCAAACATTTTGCTTAGGAAAAATCGAAATGTCGTTGTCTAATACTGAAAAAGCTGTTAATACAAATAGGACCCCAAGACTGGTGTGATTTCCCGATCTGATTATGTCTATTTTGTCACTGTCTGCTAGATAAAACAAAACAGGCCTTTCTAATATGGCAACAATTGTACACACACCAAATGAACAAGACAGTTTTGGCACAAACTGTCATTTTTGTAACGAAAGCATTCACAAAGCACCAATATCAAATGCCTATTAGGCCTACTACAAGCAAAAAGCTTCATGTTAGGAAATAGTTTCACACTTCATTCATACGAAAAGTAGTAGTACAAAATTTTTATACAAAATTGGAATCGTCATTGTTTCACAATTTGTGTGATGTTCCCGTTTCTTCTCCCTCCTCGTTCTAACAAACAGTCTTGTTATCACTAATTCTGCAACTATTCATGTCAATGTCAGAGCTTATTCCCAGGTTAACTTCACTAACTCTGCCAGAATCACCGGTTTAGTTCCCCACGATTATTCTCCAGTTAGGCGTTGTCAATATGTTCGTACAACGCGATTTCCGTGCTTCTTCCAGAAAATACACTCCTGGAAATTGAAATAAGAACACCGTGAATTCATTGTCACAGGAAGGGGAAACTTTATTGACACATTCCTGGGGTCAGATACATCACATGATCACACTGACAGAACCACAGGCACATAGACACAGGCAACAGAGCATGCACAATGTCGGCACTAGTACAGTGTATATCCACCTTTCGCAGCAATGCAGGCTGCTATTCTCCCATGGAGACGATCGTAGAGATGCTGGATGTAGTCCTGTGGAACGGCTTGCCATGCCATTTCCACCTGGCGCCTCAGTTGGACCAGCGTTCGTGCTGGACGTGCAGACCGCGTGAGACGACGCTTCATCCAGTCCCAAACATGCTCAATGGGGGACAGATCCGGAGATCTTGCTGGCCAGGGTAGTTGACTTACACCTTCTAGAGCACGTTGGGTGGCACGAGATACATGCGGACGTGCACTGTCCTGTTGGAACAGCAAGATCCCTTGCCGGTCTAGGAATGGTAGAACGATGGGTTCGATGACAGTTTGGATGTACCGTGCACTATTCAGTGTCCCCTCGACGATCACCAGTGGTGTACGGCCAGTGTAGGAGATCGCTCCCCACACCATGATGCCGGGTGTTGGCCCTGTGTGCCTCGGTCGTATGCAGTCCTGATTGTGGCGCTCACCTGCACGGCGCCAAACACGCATACGACCATCATTGGTACCAAGGCAGAAGCGACTCATCGCTGAAGACGACACGTCTCCATTCGTCCCTCCATTCATGCCTGTCGCGACACCACTGGAGGCGGGCTGCACGATGTTGGGGCGTGAGCGGAAGACGGCCTAACGGTGTGCGGGACCGTAGTCCAGCTTCATGGAGACGGTTGCGAATGGTCCTCGCCGATACCCCAGGAGCAACAGTGTCCCTAATTTGCTGGGAAGTGGCGGTGCGGTCCCCTACGGCACTGCGTAGGATCCTACGGTCTTGGCGTGCATCCGTGCGTCGCTGCGGTCCGGTCCCAGGTCGACGGGCACGTGCACCTTCCGCCGACCACTGGCGACAACATCGATGTACTGTGGAGACCTCACACCCCATGTGTTGAGCAATTCGGCGGTACGTCCACCCGGCCTCCCGCATGCCCACTATACGCCCTTGCTCAAAGTCCGTCAACTGCACATACGGTTCACGTCCACGCTGTCGCGGCATGCTACCAGTGTTAAAGACTGCGATGGAGCTCCGTATGCCACGGCAAACTGGCTGACACTGACGGCGGCGGTGCACAAATGCTGCGCAGCTAGCGCCATTCGACGGCCAACACCGCGGTTCCTGGTGTGTCCGCTGTGCCGTGCGTGTGATCATTGCTTGTACAGCCCTCTCGCAATGTCCGGAGCAAGTATGGTGGGTCTGACACACCGGTGTCACTGTGTTCTTTTTTCCATTTCCAGGAGTGTAACTTAAAGCGGCTGCTAGCCGTTGGCTATACAACTGGCCCCTACTAGTATAGTGATCGGGTCAAAAATTTACTGTCAAAATTTCATTTTCTTGGATACACCGAGAAGGTAATACGTAATCTTTCTTACCTGTTATTCGTTTATTTCCACTCCTGTAGCCCGAATTTATGGATTTTGCTAGTAATTATAACAACGTTCATCATTTTCAAACCCAATCGACCACACAATTAGACAGTGGTTGCCATTCATCCGTTCGGCCTTAACTCCGCTCAGCTCGTATAGCCCCTTTTGCCTGTAGGAAAGTTTGTTTCTATATGCGACGAGGAGTCCCCTGACAGAGACATCATGTACACTATGCACGCATCCACAAATCAACTTACCATTCATTCAGAAATCAACTTAGAATGTGTTCAAAAACCGACAGGTATGCGTTTCAATGTCATATGAATAATCGATAGACTACCGTGCGCTGGGTGCTAGTCGCTTTGTGAAACAAGGTTTTTTCCCCTCAAGAATATGAATTTGGCTCTGGAGGCTGTCATGTGAAAACTGTGAAGCAAAATAAACAGTACAATTTGCAACAGAACAACTCAGAATAAGGTATTTGCAGATGACATAGCTATGCTATGCTGGAAAACTGTAGTATTTGAATGCAAAGCAGCTACACTTGGCTTGGTCACGAGTATGAAAAAAACAAATCCTCACAGAATGCATACAAGGTGGAGAGACATTGAGCAGACCGAAAGCTTTGAGAGAGTCAATTGGTTCAAGTATTTGGGAGACATGGTTACAGAAGATAATACAGTAACAGGGGGGACAAAGGCAAGAATAGCTGCAGGTAACAGGTGCTATTATAGCTTCTGTAACATGTAGCAATCTTCCAACATTTCAAGACAGCTGAAGACACAAGTTTACGAAACAGTTATAAAACCAGTTGTGTATGCGTCCAGTACAAGGACAATAACACAACAGGTCAGAAATGTCAAAGACAGGAAGTACGACAGCCAAAGAAGGTGCTAACTACAAAGTCAGGTGATAGTCACTCAGTGGGGAGATCGAGACTGCAATGGCTGGACGACAGATATCTGAGAAAGGTAGGAGTACAGACTGCATAAGGCTGGTGAAGTCAAGAGAGGATTAGATGACATAGGTGATCAAAAAGGCCAATTCTCATCATGAGCTGTAGTGCTGGAAAAGAAGAAGAAGGTCAATGTGATCCTCATTTTCCATCACCAAGATGCAACTATCCATGGATGTGTAAAATTGTATGGTGTTAATCTGTACAACTGAAAGCATTAGCAAGATCATAGAAAATCCCAACATGATAATTTTTCTTTTTGTCTCTGCCAGAAGTGAGTTAGTGAGATACAATGTTTCATCTACATCTACATTTATACTCCGCAAGCCACCCAACGGTGTGTGGCGGAGGGCACTTTACGTGCCACTCATTACCTCCCTTTCCTGTTCCAGTCGCGTATGGTTCGCGGGAAGAACGACTGTCTGAAAGCCTCCGTGCGCGCTCTAATCTCTCTAATTTTACATTCGTGATCTCCTCGGGAGGTATAAGTAGGGGGAAGCAATATATTCGATACCTCATCCAGAAACGCACCCTCTCGAAACCTGGCGAGCAAGCTACACCGCGATGCAGAGCGCCTCTCTTGCAGAGTCTGCCACTTGTTCATCTAAGGAGAAGCCTTCACAGAACGGCAAAACAACAGTGTCCTACATGATTAGATGTACAGGTTGTTCCAGGCTAAGAAGAGTTATAGGGTAGCTGCACAGAACCAGTCTTACCCATCAGAAATTTCTGGAACTTACTTTGCACTTACAGCTGATTATTATATTTGGATACTGCAGACCTTTCCTGTGGGAACCAACACAGATTTCGCAAGCACCAGTTGTGTTAATCCAGAAGATACAGAATGACGCTGTTGACCGAACACACATTTATGCAATGTTTATTGACATTTGGGCAGCTTTCTTGACGTTTGGACAGCCTTTAATATAGCTCTGCACCCTAACATAGTATAGAAAATACATGCTTACAGAATATATGAATAAGTACGAGATTGGGTGCAATACTTTCCAGAGCATTACATTCGATTTAATTGGAAGATATTAGATATGCACGTGGCACATCATACAAAAGTGGAAAAATATATAATAATCTGGTGGACAATGCTTTAAAAAGATTGTTTGTCAATGACATAGTTGGGGGACAGGGAGTTGACAGGGTCACTCAAGTGTTTCCAAACAAAGTAATGCATGTACAGTCTTAGACAAGTAAGCCCAAGTTGTCCATTTAAGGCAGACAACAGAACCAGCCACCTGTAAAGAGTTCCAAGTTAAGCCATACACATGATTTGGTAACAATTGAATAAGGATGTCTGGCGAAAGTGTTGTCTTCTACAGCTGTTACAATGTTGTACGAGCTCGTGGTCTAACAGTAAATGTCACAAAATGTAGATACAAAGTAGCGAGTTCAAGTCCACACACTCCCTTACTTTTTAAACCACATTTCAGCTATGTGCTAAAGTTATTGTGTGATGAACCTAGACTGCAACAATATCTGCACAGTATATGCTTGAGAGTTTCTTTGGTCCACTGTGGCCTTTGGTCACACGCCACCTCACCTCAAGTGCCATACGACCAGGTGACCACGGTGCAGTGCTGTGAGAGTATTTATCACCTGTCATTTTCTTATTTTCATTTTGATTTTTGTTGTGTTATTGTACCAGAGTTGGGAGGCCACGACATTTGCCACGATTGCCTTTGTTTCTTGACTAGTTTCCTTCTTAATCTTTGTGTGTTATGATATTTTTACAGTTTCTGACCAATGGAGAGGAAAGAAATAAAATATTTTACTATTGAAGCAATGGTCCAGATTTTGGAGAAAGTGGGTTCCTCCCCACAAATTGCAACTTTCAGTATGAAAAAGTGGTCAACAATCTTGGCACTGAGAATTTCAGCACCTCTAATGGCTGAACAGCCATGTTTAGAAGAAGATATGTCTGTTATAAAACTGTCTGTGGTGAATCAAATGATGCAGACAGTGATACTGTGTAGCAGTAGATAAACAGAAAATTATCGGAGTCAACTGCAAATTATGAAGCCAAAAACACATTTAACATTGATGAAACTGGACTTTTTTAAATTTGTTGCCAAACAAAATTTTGTCATTCAATGGTGATAAATGCTATGGTGGCAAACACGATAAATTAAGATAAAAGTGATGATGGGTGCAAATGTTGATGATTCCGAGGAGCTCAACCCCTTTGCAACAGGGAATTTAAAAAACACCTCATTTTGTAGATAAATGTTCACTTCCAGCTAGATATGACGCCAATCACAAAGCATGGATGACCTCGCATCATTTTAGAAAGCTGTTAGCTACACTTGATGCAAAAAATGGGGGCTCAAAACAGAAAAAACTTTCAGTTGATCACTGTTCTGCACATCCTCTTAATGTGAACTTACAAAACGTGCAGTTAGAATTTTTCCTAGCTAACAGGACAAGCAAATGCAGCCCAGGGAATTTTACACTCCACGTGATTTTATAGCAATAACCTCAGTGAAAGACTTGTCCCTTATGGTCTCACGTTAGCAGGATTTCAGTTCTGAAAGCACTGTATTTCACAGCTATGTTGTGGAAGGCTGGTGAAGGATACAATAAAAAACTGAAAAGGTAGGATTCTTTAAGGGTATGAGGTGGCAGCTGCCAGAAGGTGAGGAAGAAGAAAGCAAAGGCTTACTTCCTACTGGACAGAAAACACTGCAGCCAAAGTTGCACTTTTAATGAATTTCTACAGGTAGATGACATCATAACTGCAGAGGAAAGAACCATGGAGGAATTCACTGCAGAAGAATTGCCACCTAATTCCTCTCTCAGTGACTGAGAAGAAGATGGAGGAGAAGACTGTGCCCCAGTGCTCAGGCAATTGCAGCGGTGGAGGTACTAAAGACTTTTTTTCTGTTGAAGGGCGCGAATATACACTTGATACTCTCTACAAATTGGAGGAACAGACTGAGGCATATCAAACAAGAGCTCAACAAAACTATTATGGATTTCTTTTGTAAACAACAATAATACTTACAACTGTGATTTTTTAAATTTTAAATATTGAGTTGTTATTAAAATCTGGATGTTTCTTAAAAAGACATAACATTTCTATTATGGATAGCTCCAGTTTTCATGTTATATAATTTAAGCAAACAAATTATCGGCTCACATGAAGGCTATCTCACAATGTTCCAACCATTAGTATAATTCAACTTGCCACTGGATAAGCGTAATTAGAAGGCAGAGCAATATCAGCAGTTGTTTTTCACTGCACATTTGAGGTAAGTACTAGAAATAAGACTAATGTACACTACTATATAACAACAAACATTTCGAAACCTTTGCCTGGCTTTTCCAGAGCATTTCTACCTTTGAAAGCGATTTACCTCATTTACGCTCACCCCCATTTGCCCCTCCAATCCTTGGACAAGTGTAAAAGAGGGATTTTGCATAATTAAAAAATATGAATGTTGTGAAGCATTGAAAAATAGTCACAAGTGGGAAAGAGTAGCACATTAGTGACATGTTGTTTGCTTCACATTAGAAATGATGGCAGCTGTAGCAGCTTGAATCCTTTGTATTGTGTGCGCACAACAAGTGCTTTCAGGAAAACATGTCAGAAAAAGCTTTTCTTGTTTCAAGATACTTTGTCCTGACATGAATGATTTTCAGCATTCAGGAAGTGTCAATAATTGACCGACAAATATGAGATACTGTGACCATTTAACCCATTATGGAGATTTGTATTCAATAGACAAGGTCCAGAAGTTTGGTTTAGAAGTACTGCATGCTCTAACACAAACCAACAAAATCGAATTGCTTTATTTTATTTGCATGAACATCACTGGTTTTCCTGCTGAGCATTCCTGGACAGTATTGTTACTGGTGACGAGTTATGAGGTTACCTTAATGTCATAAGAATGGCCGAGTCCTGAGAAAAGAATTTACTTCAGCAAAGGGCAGAGTCAACAATATTTTTCATCTGGAGGCTCCAAATGGGTGTTGTGCTCTACGAACTTCTCCTACGGATGTGTCCATCACAGCTGGTATTTGTTGACAACATCCGAGATACCTTTCGGTTGCAGCGTACAAAAAATAACTAAGAAAACTGCATAACATGTTGCTACTATGCAATAACACACTCCGCTGATGTCACAAACAAAAGTATCTTCAAGTCTGTCAGGGAATTCTGCCCTCGCACACTTACTATTCTGATCTTCCACCCTCAAATGTTTACTTTTCCCATTTCTTATTGAACAACCATCAAAAAAGTTCCTTTCCGGGTGAAAATGCAATTCAAACCAGGTTTGACGACATCTTTAACTCAGAACCAGTAGTTTCCTACAGGCTTGGAAGTTTTCTACAGGCTTGGAATATGTAAACTACAGGAGCACTGTCAGGCAATTTTAGGTAATGTAAAAGAATGTGCAAGGTGTACCAGGAGGAATGATAAATATTTGGAGATGGCCGAACCAATGATTTGGAGCAGGAAAGCCTAGTCAACATGGGCTCTATGATGCATACCTTAACTACGAGCACTTCATCTTCGATACTGTCAGTGGGCAGGTGCCTGCTTCTTCGGCAGGGCCCGAGCAGGCGCACGGGGGCAAAGGCTTGCTCGTTACTGGGAGCTCCAACGTTGGGCGGGTGATGGAACCCCTTAGGGAAATAGTGTACAGAGCTGGAAAGAATTCCAATGTGTACTCTGTCTGTCTGCCGAAGGGCCTCATCCAAGATGTGGAGGCGGCCTTGCTTGCAGCTATCGAGCATACGGGGTGCAGTAATCTGCAAGTAGTTGCTCACGTCGGCACTAATGATGCCTGTCGCTTGGGTTCTGAGGCGATCCTCAGTTCATGCAGGCGGCTGGCGGATTTGGTGAAGATCGCTGGCCTCGCATGTGGGGTGCAAGCAGAACTCTCTATTTGCAGCATTGTTCCCAGAGTGGATCGGGGTGCTTTGGTTTGGAGCCAAGTGGAGGGTCTCGACCAGAGGCTTCGTTGACTCTGTGACGGTCTTGGCTGCAGATTTCTAGACTTACGCTATTGGGTGGGGAATTGTAGGACGTCCCTTGATAGGTCAGGGGTGCACTACACAAAGGAAGCAGCTACTCAGGTAGCAGAGTACTTGTGACGTGCACATGGGGTTTTTTTAGGCTAGGCAGTAGTGCAAGGTGTCCTGATGAACACTCGCCAGTCGACGTACAGGCAGGGAAATCAGGACGCGCTCAGTGTAAAGACACTTCAGCTATCAAGATATTAGCAGTAAATTTTCAGAGTGCTCAGAATAAAGTTCCTGAATTTACTGCCCTCCAGGAAGCGTGTGGCGCACAAATTATTCTCGGGACTGAGACCTGGCTGAATCCCAAGATAAGAAGTTCTGAAATATTTAGTGAGGGTTGGAACGTGTATCAGAAAGACAGATTAGACACCGTAGGAGGTGGTGTCTTCATTGCAGTTGACACAAAATATTGCATCTACTGAGGTCGAAGTAGAGCATGATTTTGAAGTTATCTAGACACGTTTAACAGGGCTAGGAGAAATAAAGTTAATTGTTGGGTGTTATTACCGGCCACCAGGTTCCACCGTGACAGTTCTACAATCATTCAAAGGGAGTCTACACTCTGTATAGCAGAAGTACCCGGATGAAGCTACAATAGTCGGAGGCGACTTCAACCTACCTAGTATAGACTGGGATGTCTATGGATTCATTACAGGTGGTACAGACAAGCCGTCGTGTGAATTACTTTTGAACACATTATCCGAAAACTGTCTTGAGCAGCTAAATAGACAGCCAACACGTAATGGAAATATTTTAGATCTGGTAGCCACGAACAAACCAGACCTCGTCGACGGTGTCAGTGTTGAGACAAGGATTACTGATCATGATGTTGTCATTACGACTATGGTTACAAAAGTTCAAAAGTCGGTCAAGAAGGCTGGGAGAGTATTCTTACTAGAAAGAGCAGATAAGCAGTTGTTAGCATCCCACTTAGTAAATGAATCGACTTCATTTACTTCCGGTACGATGGACATGGAAGAATTATGGGCAAAATTTAAACACATTGTAAATCACGCATTGGAGAAGTATGGGCCGAAAAAGTGGGTTATGGACGGAAAAGACCCACTGTGGTTTAACAGCGCAATTCGGAGAATGCTCAGGAAGCAAAGACAGTTGCCCTCGCGGTACAAGAAAGATCGGGAGAATGAGGACAGGCAAAAGTTAGTAGAGATTCGTGCTGCTGTAAAAAGAGCGATGGGCAAAGCATTCAACCACTACCACCGTCATACCTTAGCAAAAGATCTTGCTGAAAACCCAAGGAAATTCTGGTCTTACGTAAAATTGGTAAGCGGGTAGAAGGCTTCCATCCACTCACTCACTGATCAGTCTGGCCTGGCAATGGAAGACAGCAAAACGAAAGCTGAAATTTTAAATTTAGCATTTGAGAAATCTTTCACGCAAGAGGATCGTACAAACATACCGCCATTTCAGTCTCGTACAGATCCCCGTATGGAGGACATAGCGATAGACATCCCTGGGGTTGTGAAGCAGCTGAATGGGTTGAAAATAAATAAATCGTCAAGTCCTGATGGGATTCCAATTCGGTTTTACAGAGAGTACTCTACTGCATTGGCTCCTTACTTAGCTTGCGTTTATCGCGAATCTCTTGCCCAACGTAAAGTCCCGAGCGAATGGAAAAAAGTGCAGGTGACGCTTGTATATAAGAAGGATAGAAGGACAGATCCTCAAAATTACAGACCAATATCCTTAACATCAGTTTGTTGCAGGATTCTCAAACATATTCTCAGTTCGAATATAATGAATTTCCTTGAGACAGAAGTTGCTGTCCATGCATCAGCATTGCTTTAGAAAGCATCGCTCCTGAAAAACATAACTTGCCCTTTTTTCACAATATCTTGCGAACCATGGATGAAGGGTATCAGACGGATGCCATATTCCTTGACTTCCGGAAAGCGTTCGACTCAGTGCCCCACTGCAGACTCCTAACTAAGGTACGAGCATATGGAATTGGTTCCCAAATATGTGAGTGGCTCAAAGACTTCAACCCAGTACATTGTCCTCGATGGCGAGTGTTCATCGGAGGTGAGGGTATCATCTGGAGTGCCCCAGGGAAGTGTGGTAGGTCCGCTGTTGTTTTCTATCTCCATAAATGATCTTTTGGATAGGGTGGATAGCAATGTGCGGCTGTTTGCTGATGATGCTGTGGTGTACGGGAAGGTGTCGTCGTTGGGTGACTGTAGGAGGATACAAGATGACTTGGACAGGATTTGTGATTGGTGTAAAGAATGGCAGCTAACTCTACATATAGATAAATGTAAATTAGTGCAGATGAATAGGAAAAATAATCCCGTAATGTTTGAATACTCCATTAGTAGTGTAGCGCTTGACACAGTCACGTCGATTAAATATTTGGGCCTAACATTGCAGAGCGATATGAGGTGGGACAAGCATGTAATGGCAGTTGTGAGGAAGGCGGATAGTCTTCTTCATTTCATTGGTAGAATTTTAGGAAGATGTGGTTCACCTATAAAGGAGACTGCTTATAAAACACTAATGCGACCTATTCTTGAGTACTGCTCGAGCGTTTAGGATCCCTATCAGGTCGGATTGATGGAGGACATGGAGGCAATTCAGAGGCGGGCTGCTAGATTTGTTACTGGTAGGTTTGATCATCACCTGAGTGTTACGGAAATGCTTCAGGAACTCGGGTGGAGTCTGGAGGAAAGGAGGCGTTCTTTTCGTGAATCGCTACTGAGGAAATTTAGAGAACCAGCATTTGAGGCTGACTGCAGTAGAATTTTACTGCCGCCAACTTATATTTTGCGGAAAAACCACAAAGATAAGATATGAGAGCTTTGGGCTTGTACAGAGGCATATAGGCAGTCATTTTTCCCTCGTTCTGTTTGGGAGTGGAACAGGGAGAGAAGATGTTAGTTGTGGTAAGAGGTACCCTCCGCCACGCACCGTATGGTGGATTGCGGAGTATGTATGTAGATGTAGAAAATCTCTTCTACCCTCTCCGTATTTTGGGAGGAGGTAGTAGGAGAAAAATAACTGACTAGTCTCTAAAAACCATACCTTACGAGCTATGAGCATTTGTTCAGTAAAAGAGGTGTGTTCCACAATAGCAAAGATGAACAACTGCTAATAGTTCTTATGGTTTGCACTATAGAACATTTTTCTTGTTTTGCTTCAAAGTAAGGAAAGCAACGACGCAGAAGAGATTTGCTTCACAGAACTGAAGATGATGATTATGCAATCACAGCTCTTAAGGTGTGCATTCTAGAGGCCGTGACTACTAAACTTTTTTTGCTTCAACTGATAGTTTGTACCATATCCCTAAATACTGACCATTCCTCATAGTAGAACCTGTATTGTTTATAATTTATAGCTGGTGCTTTCTGTTCTGTTTTGTTTAATGAACTAATGGAAACCTCTATGTAAATTTGCACTTTAATAATACACATTAAATACAACTTACCATATGAACCATACGACAAAAGTCTATTTCAATAAAAACAAAATATTTATGAGTGTGCCTGTATCACTATGGACGAGAGATATATTAATGCAGTTTGGACTTTGAAATGGCCCATGTTTACTAGCTGTTGTGTCATACCCAAATAGAATGAAAATGGAGCATTTCATAAAGAGTTACCAATAATTATGCACACAAAAGTGTAAAGAGGCATCAATTGTGCAGTGTCATTAGATGTTCGCCCTTACACTAAGGTGTTACTGGAAGTAGCAAGACTACTTTTGATGCAGAAGATTTTGTAAGGTTTCCTTAATGATTTTCAAACTGGCTGCTTTTAGCTTTGTTAGAGAATGACTAAAAATCTAGCCCTCAGTGAGACCGGAACCACAAGCCAAAACAACCTTTACTTTACAGGGAGCTACATTCGCTCAGAGCTATTGCAGGGCTACCGTATTTCTCTCTCCCTTACTGTCCCAGTGGTGGCTGTGGCAGATATGGCAATGTATAAGTTGCTATTAGTTGCCATTTCCCTGTGGAATAACTTTCCTGGACTCAAAACCATGCATTGCTAACATTAGTTCACACCTTCAGAGAAAATGACTCCAATTATACAATGGAAATGTCATGAAAATCAAGTGAATTTGGCAGGACGATTCTGTGCTAACCAGGAGGTAACTCACCTGTCACAGAGATGCCAAACATAATCCGTGTTGTTGCAAAGATTTAGTTATACTGCTAGCAGGAAGAATACCAGCCAGCAAGTTCCCTGAGTAGACTAGGAAGCGACTACATCTTACGTCTCAGACGTGGCTGTCGAGAATACACGTCAATTAGCTTTACTATGATTTCTCAGATGCACTGAATGAATAATATACTTGTACATCAAAAACTGTCATAATTATTTACAATTTTCTATCTTAAATGTACTTCATACTAAAAAGTTGATTCCCATACAGGATTCACATTTTTATAGTGTTCCAGGGATTATATTGTAAACGTTATGAGCAAGCCACATGTCTTGATTGTTACAGACTTTGAAAATATTTTTCTTGAGAATGTTATATTGACACCAACCCCAACACACGAACACGAATGAATAGCTGACAACGCAGCATTGACTGAAAAACATGATCATCCACAGAGAGACTTTGTGAGCTATAAATAACAAAGTTCCATATCAAGAAAGTTTACAGTGCACTGAAACCGTACGCCATGAGCAAAACAGTGGGCTCAAAAAGGAGTTGAGGCACTCAAACCAGCTAATGAACGGTAGAGCAGTTGTACCAAAATTTTGAACAAGGAACACAGAATTGTTAACAGTATTATCTAAAATAAGCTGTGCATGGTGCTAATTTTCAGTGCAGCATTTCTCAATTTAACCTGTATTGAGTTCATATAAACAATGGCTGTAGCTTAGCAAAATATTTATGATATTATCAATGCACAATGTGAAAACTCTGATAGCAGCTGGTTCCCTCTCGCAAACTGGTAGGAGCAGGGTCATTTCAGGGAGTGGCGACCGCACCTTACATGAGCACTTTTTCTTCCCCACCTGCATTACCTGAAAGGAACATGTCCCAAAAAAATCCTTATCCATCAAAAGCTCTTAACTTTTGTACAATCCTCCACCTCTTCTCAACTCACACTGGATCAACATGACAATGCAAGGTCAAAATCTTCCCTGATCAAGTACGTAACATTAAAACAAGCATAGCCAGAGGCAAGTAGACCCAGAGGGTAAGAATGTCACACTGAAAAGTCAGGAAATAGGTTCAATTTGAACAAAACTATTTTTGCTACCTCATAACAATAGCACTTGGAAAACTGAAGAATATCTTAGCTGTTTGTAACAAATCACGGAACACCAAACAAGACATGCTTGGAGTCAGTGAAACAAGTCTCTAAAGCGAAATGACTAGTGCCCTCAAGCATCGGCACCTTGTGTTTCACAGTAAATCAGGCAATGTCATGTACTGGCAGCATGGCTCTGCTAATTCATAACAGGAGGGTACACTTTATCAGAAATACCATATCCATTACTTGAGTCCCTGAACAAATATGTTGTTTGATGACACCTCTGCCAGGCGCTTAAATGCGATTTCCAGAGTATCTGAGTAGATGTAGAATATTAAGATTAGCCTGCAAATGAATTGTGCCTATGCACCTACCTCTACCTCAACCGAGGAAGAACTAGAACAGTTCTATAAAGATCTAGCAGGTAAAAATTCAAAAACTATCTCATTTTCATTAATACTCGTCAACTTCAACACCAAAATAGGAGTAGTCCATAGAAGACCATCCCCTCATTGAAAATTTGGGACTTTAGACAGAAAGCAGAGGGCAAATAATGATGAACTTTAACAACCAACCAAAAAAGTTAAGAGGAATGGAACTGAACGAACTATGGATACAATTTACACCAGTGATCAAACAGCAATAAAGATGATTTATTCTACATAAACATATTTGACAAGGGAAACCCAAAAAGCAAGTCAACCTTGAGAAGCCCTCCAAGCACAGTTAAGATATTAGTATATTACATCACATCGAACAACCGACTTTGCTAAGGTGTGTCATTCATAAATATCTTCTACACATCTTAACAGTTTATTTTTTGCCCCCTCACCCATCCACTCCCACTGGACCAACTAATACTTCAGTGAGACACTCCGGGCCTCCAGCTCTACTTGCATGGTGTGCTTGTTTTACAGTTAAACATATTGGTTAAGAGAAGGCTTCAACCGTATCTTCTCATGCTGCTCCTATGAGAGTTGAGAAGAGATGGAGGATTGAACGATAGGGGTTTCAGGGCACAAACAAGAAAAATAAAACTTACCACAACAAAGTTCTGGCACCGCAACCTAGGTCGGCCACCACACACACACACACACACACACACACACACACAAACCAACAAAAAAATATACAACCAAAAGAAAGACCCAACCCACCCACATGCCATCCCCCCAACCCAACCTCCCCCATCACCCCAAAATAAAATACCCATAAACAAAACCCAAACGCAAAATAAAAAAATCTCAGTCACACACTACAACTCAACAAAAACTGCAACAAAATAGATCCTCCACAACTAAATCACAAACCAACACACTCCCCCCCCCCTCCCCGAGCTGCACCCACCCAAACTAACCGCCTTCGGCCTGTACATCTTACTAACAGCCCTTTAAAAAAAAAAAAAGCCCTCAGGGACGCTCTTCCGCCAACAGTACTCATCTAGATGAGACTGAAGGTTAAAAGAGCACCTCTTCCCCCTCCCAAGAACTGACTTAACAGCCCCCCCCCACATCCCCTCTATAGTATCTGCTATATTATCCGTACAAGCCCCGTCTCACAATTTTTAAACTTTTAACTATGGTTAACAACTAAATGACCAAGCCCCGTCTCACCCAACCCCCTATAAGAAGTAAAAGCATCTGAAACTACAGTGGAACCCGGTTCTACAAACTCCTCAATCAACCCCACTAATTCCGTCTTAGACCACCCCCTCCACAACCCTGAAAACATTCCAAACACCCACCCAATTAGACCACCCCCTCCACAACCCTGAAAACATTCCAAACACCCACCCAACCGGTACAACAGACCCCCTTACTCACATTAACATACTAACTACAGCGAACAGCACTACAATAACTTTCACACAAAACCACTCAACTGTTAACTCACTGAAACCAATTCTGCTCCAAACACAGCCAAAACGCGAACCAGCCACTATAAGCAGTAAGACCACCACACAACACGAAACCCCTAAACACACCACCAGAGGGCACCACAAACCGCAACACGACGACACCTACAAACACGCCACCCTCACAAACCAAACTCCACTCCGCATGATGTCACACACAACAACAGCCTTACGTCACGGGTCAAAGCCTACAGGTGGGATCAGACGCTTCAGCCGACCCCACTTACGATAGAGAAACATAAATAATTATGACAGTTTTTGATGTACAAGTATATTATTCATTCGATGCACCTGAGTATTGTTGGTAACAATGCTCTAGTCCCGAAATACTATTAAAAAAATCATAGTAAAGCTAATTGACATACTTTGAGTATTCTCGACAGCCACGTCTGAGACTTAAGGTATAGTTGCTTCCTAGTCTACTCAGGGAACTTGCTGGCTGGTATTCTTCCTGCTAGTGGTATAACTAAAACTTTGCAACAACACAGTATGTTTGGCGTCTCTGTGACAGGCGAGTTACCTCCTGGTTAGCACAGAATCGTCCTGCCAAATTCACTTGATTTTCATGACATTTCCATTGTATAATTGGAGTTATTTTCTCTGAAGGTGTGAACTAATGGTAGCAATGCATGGTTTTAAGTCCAGGCAAGTTATTCCACAGGGAAATGGCAACTAACAGCAACATATACATTGTCATATCTGCCACAGCCACCACTGGGACAATAAGGGAGAGAGAAATACGGTAGCCCTGCAATAACTCTGAGCGAATGTAGCTCCTTGTAAAGTGAAGGTTGTTTTGGCTTGCTTTTCCGGTCTCGCCGAAGGCTAGATTTTTAACAATTCTGTGACAATGCAGCCGGATTCCATTCAGTCCCTTGTTGACCATTCTAGTGTGACAGTTGAAGATAGCAAAACAAAAGCCAAAGTTTTAAAATTTCACATTCAAGAAATTGTTCACACAGGAGAATCATACGAACATACTGTCATTTGACCATCGTACAGACTCCCGTATGAATGACATAGCAACAAGCATTCTTGGCATAGGGAAACAATTAAAAGAAATTTGAAAGCAAATAAATCACACCAGGTAATGATGGAACCTGGGTTTGATTTTACAAAGAGTACTCTATGGCATTGGCCCCCTTAACTTGCATTTATCGTGAGTCTCTCACTCAGGACAAAGTCCCATGGAACTAGAAAAAACATGCGTGTGATGCCCGTATACAAGAAAAGTAGAAGAACAGACCCACAAAATTACAGAGCAATATCCATAACTTCCGTGCTCTGCAGAATCTTTTAACATGTTCTCACTTCAAATATAATAAACTTTGAGACACAGAAGCTTATGTCCACAAAGCAGCATGGTTTTAGAAAGCATTGTTTATGTTAACTCATCTTACCCTATTCTCATATGATATACTGAGAGCTATGGATGAAGGACAACAAGCAGATTCCATATTTCTGGATTTCCAAAAAGCAATTGACACAGTGTCCCACACACAACCTTATACAGTTTTTGCCATGTAAGATATCCATTACAACTTCGTAATAAGTGTGCAGTCCTATGGACATCATGTTGGATGCTGCACTTGCCAATATAATAAAATTTATTTTAACATGTTTCCACTGGAATATCCTCACATTTACACACAGTGTAGAATTAAACATATATTTATTTCAAAAGAAAAAATTGTAATTTTGAAATTCTTACAATTTTAAAAATTTTGGTCTTGGAAAATTCAACTTTATGAATATAGTAATATAGCATATTTTTGTAAAGCTTTGAATAGATTGATACAAATGTCAGGTCCGCCACGCAAGTAGTTTTTGAGATATAGCCATTTTAAGGTTCCAAAATGTGACAAAAATTGATTGCAGAACTTTGGAAACTTCAAAAATCAATAAATCAAAAAACAAATGGTATAAAAAATAGTATTTTTGTACACTGCAACCAAAACGTGTCTCAGGTGCTGGCAACAAATAGCAGCCATAAATTGTCACCAACAACAATACTACAAAGGAATGCTCAATGAGGGATCTGATGACATTCAAGGAATATGCAGCTATATTGACTTGTTTATGGGATGAGAAGTTCTGCCTTATGCAAGACACCTTTTTTTCCTTTTGTTTCACCCATACATGTTTCAGCACTTTTGTGCTATCATCAGTGGGTTTTATTTTTATTTTTAACTTATATTATTGTGCTCTTGTTTTGGTAGCTGTTATGCTACACAATACAGTATATACAACATGTCATAGTTTTAACAACACGTAATGGCAGCGAAAACTCTGCCTATGTTTTGAGTAATCGAAAAACTGCATTACCACACGAACACAGGCAAAGAAGTAAGCCCATTTACTTCTCCAACAAAACAAGAAAACGTACCACAACTTTAAAACTATGACATGTTGTATATATTGTGTAGCATAACAGCTACCAAAACAAGAGGACAATAATATAATATAAGTTAAAAATAAAAATAAAACCCACTGATGATAGCACAAAAGTGCTGAAACATGTATGGGTGAAACAAAAGGAAAAAAAGGTGTCTTGCATAAGGCAGAACTTCTCATCCCATTTTCTTAGCAAGCACGGAGACAACAAGAAGAACTGCACCACAAGATGACTTGTTTAGTTTCGTTGCTTTGAATTAGAGTAGGCAATACTTCTAAACCTGACTTCTGACCCTTGTGCACTGAATGTAAATGTCAACGATAGTTAAGTGGTTGCACATCATCCCATGTCGGTCAGTTATTGAGACTTCCTGAATATCAAAAATCATTCATGTCTGAACAATCTTTGTAAAATAAGAAAATCCTTTTCTGACGTTTAGAGCTACCATCACTGCCTTCACATCTCTATTGACGCCAAAGCAAACCAAGTGTCACAAATGTGAAACTTTTTTTCAGCTGCAAATATTTTACAATGCTTACACAACATTAATAAGTTTCAAGTATGCAAATTATAATATGTAACTGCAAGGTAAATACTAGAACTTCAAACAAGAAAATGAGAGTCGATAAATACACTCACAGTGCTGCAGTCATTTGGACAGCACTTGACCTGAGATGGCCAGTAGACGCAGTAGGGCGAAAAAACACTTGAGTATATTCTGTTTTGTTCTTGACGCAGCCACAAACTGTGCTGAATTCTTTCCAAAAGTTTTTGCTATTATACATGAGTTAGGAAGTGATGCAAACTATCTCTGAGGTTTCAGACCGATAACTTCAGGCAGGCAGCACAAATGCAGTTTAAAAACTAAGGAGATGAGAGGAATCAAACTTGTGACTTCGGGTTTACATTTTGTGATACTACAGGGGGATCACTCATAAAACCCATCACTTTCTGTGGCATGTGGGTGGTGATAGGAGGTCTGCAGGTAAATCTAGTGTGGTCTGTCATGGAAATTATTTCTAACGTACACAACATAAAGCCCTAAAAACAAAAACCAATTTCTCACATACATTAAGGAAGGAGATCTGGACTGCTGATTTTCATTGTTCATGAATTTCTAACGCCTGCTTAGGAAAAACATTACACTCTGCAGTTCTTTCCGTGACATGGTAGCAATTTCTTTATGTATATTAGTTCATCGATTTGATCTGCACATTTTCTCATTTAATGTCTCCTAGAGACAAATCACAGGGTGTTAAACTGGAGAAACGAGGAGGCCATATGACGTTAGTGATAACTATCTTGAAATACACGATTTCCTATAATGATAAGCTGGCCTTATGTGCCATCACATATTCCTGGTGAAAGGTAGCAAAAGCGAGTTCTCTCTCAGTTAATTTGGAAAAAAAGCTGCAAAATGTTTTTGCACATATCTGTCACTTACCTGCTTCCACCACTAATAGCGCACCCCACATTCCTATTTGTTGATTACGCAGTTGGGACAAGCATATTATGTTAGGTTTTTAGGAACTCCAGTAACAGTTATCTTGTTAATTAATGTATCCACTTCGTGGAACCATGATACAACCGAAAAGAAAGTGGGCAGTAAATTTATAGCCATTTGGTCAGAGCCACAGGAAATTCCCACTAGCCTTAGAAAGATGTCTGAAAGAAATCCTTGCCAGGTGGTTGTGTTAATGATTAATCATCCTGTACCAGACTACGAGCTAATACAATACTGTAACAGCTCAATAAGGAGACTGTATTTGCTCCAGACACTTCTGCACTCTACCATGTTGCCAAATCATGCATATAAGCAGACTCACAACTGAGGGCGGCCAGTTTGATTGGCCGCTTTACATTAACGAGTGACTTAAGTCTCTGCATTGGGCAGGTTTTACGTCTAAGACCGCACATACATGTGCAGAGAACCATTATTATGAGGTGCATTCAAGTTCTAAGGGCCCCTATTTTTTTTCTAACTAACTACTCACCCGAAATCGATGAAACTGGCGTTACTTCTCGACGTCATCGCCCTGCAGACGTACACATTTTTCACAACGCTGACGCCATGGCAGCGGCGAAGGCTTCTTTAGGAGTCTGTTTTGACCACAGGAAAATTGCTGAGGCAATAGCAGCACGGCTGGTGAATGTGCGGCCCCGGAGAGTGTCTTTCATTGTTGGAAAAAGCCAAAAGTCACTAGGAGCCAGGTCAGGTGAGTAGGGAGCATGAGGAACCACTTCAAAGTTGTTATCACGTAAAAACTGTTGCGTAGCGTTAGCTCGATGTGCGGGTGCGTTGTCTTGGTGAAACAGCACACGTGCAGCCCTTCTCGGACATTTTTGTTGCAGTGCAGGAAGGAATTTGTTCATCAAAACATTTTCGTAGGATGCACCTGTTACCGTAGTGCCCTTTGGAACGCAATGGGTAAGGATTACGCCCTCGCTGTCCCAGAACATGGACACCATTTTTTCAGCACTGGCGGTTACCCGAAAGTTTTTTGGTGGCGGTGAATCTGTGTGCTTCCATTGAGCTGACTGGAGCTTTGTTTCTGGATTGAAAAATGGCATCCACGTCTCATCCATTGTCACAACCGACGAAAAGAAAGTCCCATTCATGCTGTCGTTGCGCGTCAACATTGCCTGGCAACATGCCACACGAGCAGCCGTGTGGTCATCCGTCAGCATTCGTGGCACCCACCTGGATGACACTTTTTGCATTTTCAGGTCGTCATGCAGGATTGTGTGCACAGAACCCACAGAAATGCCAACTCTGGAGGCGATCTGTTCAACATTCATTCAGCGATCCCCAAAACAATTCTCTCCACTTTCTCGATCATGTCGTCAGACCGGCTTGTGCGAGCCTGAGGTTGTTTCGGTTTGTTGTCACACGACTTTCTGCCTTCATTAAACTGTCGCACCCACGAACGCACTTTCGACACATCCATAACTCCATCACCACATGTCTCCTTCAACTGTTGATGAATTTCAATTGGTTTCACACCACGCAAATTCAGAAAACGAATGATTGCACGCTGTTCAAGTAAGGAAAACGTCGCCATTTTAAGCATTTAAAACAGTTCTCATTCTCGCCGCTGGCGGTAAAATTCCATCTGCCGTACGGTGCTGCCATCTCTGGGGCGTATTGACAATGAACGCGGCCTCATTTTAAAACAATGCGCATGTTTCTATCTCTTTCCAGTCCGGAGAAAAAAAATCGGAGGCCTTAGAACTTTAATGCACCTCGTAATTGACTTCACAGTTCACTGGAACCAGTCACAACTGTGAAAGAGCGGAGTATTTATCTCTGGAACACTACTGAATTCAGAAAAAAGCACTAAACCATACTCCACAGACTGTTGACAGTTATTCATAGACCTATGAGCACTACATTGTAACATTAATGAGACAGGGGCAGAAGACTTGGTAATTTTCAACATCTGTTGCAAGCAATAGATAACAAGAGTGCAACTCATGGCACAAGATACCAATTTTGGTTACAGTGTTGATGACGATGAATGTCTTACAATAAAGTACTTAAATGTAATTTAACTCACCTTACTCATTCTTCAAATACACTAACTATAAAGCATTTCTGAGATACCCTTTATACACCTCCAAACACCCATATCTGTTCAATTTCGGTTTTCAAAATTTGTCCTTTCGTTTACTTGCAGGTTGTGATGTGCAATTCATCTATTTCAACGCCCTTACTTTCACAATGTATAGCAACACTGTTACCCATCACAATAACATTACATACCTGTTATTACATACCTCACACAAAACCATAATAACCACAAACAATATTTGTAGATAATCCTGTTTCAGAGGCAGTGCTTCTAATGTATAGTCTTTAACCCAGCAGGACACTACAATAATGTTCTGCTCTATAATTTACAAGTGTCTAATCCATTTTTTCCTCATCGCAGTTTCGTACAATTTAAACTGAGTACGAAATCAACACTGCCGCCTTTTTTTTAAAGTTTCACACACATCTCCCCATGACAAGCTACGCAATTCCTAAAATGATGACTCTGCAATCCACAGTACAAAATCTTTGAATTAACTTTGGCGAAGCAATAGTGCAAGACGAGACTGCACTGGCTTCACTCACCTGTGGAACATTACCGACATTACAAGATGTGTTAACACTGTTGCAAAAAAATTTGACATAGATATCTAGTACCACAACTTCACACAACACAGAAATGTTCAGCAAAATGCCTACCCAGATAAAAAGACTATCTCTTTGAGCTTTACCATCACTCTGAGAGGAAAGGAGGATTAAAATTGTGAGGCCAACATCAGAGACAGCACAAAACTCAGATTAAGGAACAACATTGGCAATATTGTTGTCTTTTCAAAGGAAATATAGACCTTAGCAAAAGAATTGAAAATCCAAATCTGGACTGCTGGATAAGAATTTTAACCATTACCTTGTTTGGTAAAATTCCGAGAGTCCACACTCAGATAAAAAAATCAAAACTATGGTTGGTTGCAATGACTGATAACTACATGTCAAAACTGACTTGACAATGATGGGTATGATGTCACATATGCACAGAGAGAACAGAACATTAGCTTAGGTTTCTTCCGAAATACATTACTGTGCATATAGTTTAGCTATAAACTACTACAAAATACAACAAGTCAATCTTAGAGTGCGAATACAAAAAAAGGATTTTCTTAAGATAGTCACATCAAAAGGAAGGAATATTCAATTGCTGTCAACAGAAATACCTTTAGTGAAAGCCACAACTGACGGTGTGGTTCTTGCACCTTCTGAATTTTCAATTACTTTTGCCTGTTTGCCTTCCATTACTGCCACACACGAGTTCGTGGTGCCTAGATCTATACCAACAACAGCACCTTTCACACCTTCTGATCTGAAAATAAAAGTAAGAAAGTGAGTAAAACAAACTCTTACATGCACCAAGGAGCAAAATCCAATTTTTTAACGACGCCATATTGCATTATACGGTTAATTCTTGCATTTCACATGTAACACAAATCGAATTATATTTTCCAATGATTACAAATTATCAGACTTCAGTAAATAAAGTGCGTGGCAAAGTTCTCATGCACAAAAAGTGGATATAACAACCCTGATGGAATGTACTACCAGAGCATCAGAAAATTTGCTATCACATTCCACTTTAAAACCCAGAACTCCAGCTACAAACACAATATGTCCCCAAGGAAAAAAAAAAAAAATATTCATACTTTCCTTTCCCCTTTCAAAACTTCTATAAAGAAGCATTTCAGAGTGCAAGCTACATCTGCAATGTAAAC
The DNA here is from genome assembly GCF_023898315.1 of Schistocerca nitens. NCBI lineage: Eukaryota > Metazoa > Arthropoda > Insecta > Orthoptera > Acrididae > Schistocerca > Schistocerca nitens. The sequence continues at coordinate 633,378,781 of NC_064620.1, read as the reverse complement.
ACAAACTTCTGTGTTTCATAACAGCACTACAAACATAAGCTTGACTTTCAATTAAACCTGAATTTGCTCTTTCAGTTTGGGCAGTAGAAACTCGAAATCATTGATGTGAACTACATTTACACACAAGGGATACAATCAAAGATTGGTTTAATATTGTAGTGAATCGCACCACAACCCTGTTACATGGAACAAGAACTAACAACTCGTCATCAAACATTTTCTCATACCTAAGACAATTCAGGGTACGAGATATGGAGTACAAAATGCACTGACTTGTATTATCAAATATAACATTTCAGTCATATTTCGCTAACAAAGTCAAAGTTACTGAGAAGGCCAAATCACTAAATTTGTGCAACTGCAGCAATTAGAAACTCACATAAACCAATGTCCTCTTTTCTGGCCTGATAAACTTTTACGTAATGCAGAGAATTACATTTTCATCATACTCCAATTAGGCCTACTTGCAAGTTACAGAACGTCAATACACGACACTCGACCAGAAAATGTTTTCACGGCAAAAATTCTTATCTTGAAGCATGTTCATAAGACGTGCCTGGAACGAAAAACATGCCAATGTGCCTCATCAATGACATCGTTTCTGTCCAGTACGCCCAACAAATTTATTTAACACCGGCCATGTAAAAATATAATATATTGCATCACGCAATGTAACGACAAAGGGCAGCAAGTAAACATAATAATCTCACTAGAATCTTTTTTACGGTTTTGGACTTTAAGCAATTTATGTCTAGTACTTACTTGTGCCTAAATTGCGTAACATTTTGGTTTGCGCCAAGAGCCGGTGTGGCGACCTGAAAAAAAAGGGAGGTAAATACCACTAACTCCAATGCAAGTACAACAAGCTTGAACATTTAATACATATAGTTGTATAATAATCGCAATAGCACATTATTTTCCAACAATATGATATCCCAATGATTTATGAATACTTGTCCTGCAACGCAGGAACCTATACCTTATTCAGAAGCGTACTAAACTGTTGTTTACTCGCCGATTCCGTTACATGGTAAGTAGAATCAAAAGCCTTACGGCCAACGTATTTCCAAACGAACAACATTTTGTGTATTTCTCAATTTCAATCCCACCGCAACATACAATCTTCCCTTTCACGTGCTCCCACCACAGACTTCCCTCATACCTACATTTTCAAAGATCATCGAGAAACTTCTACTACATATCGATAATAACTATGCAGGTAAACAAATTTCGTACTTTTTCAAAGACCTTTTAGATTAGATTAGATTAGATTTACTTACATTCCAATTGATCCGTAGTTATGAGGTCCTCCAGGATGTGGAACATGTCAGAAAAACAACAATACATGACAAATATTTACAACTAAAACAAATAAGCTAATGTACCATTCCACAGGTCCCAAGTGGAATGATCGTCATTTTTTAATGAACACTAAGAGTCATTTTACAAATACTAATGCACTGAATTTAAAATAAAAAAGTTTTTTATTTATTTATAAGGTAATACAACTACTGTAATACTTATTTACAATGAACAAATTACTGCACTGAAATGGTGCAGAAGTTAGATTATACGAACACACACACACACACACACACACACACACACACACACACACACACACACACACACACACACACACAAATTTTCAATGAACACATTACTGCACTGAAATTGTGCAGAAGTTATGTTGTATTTATATACAAATCAGTTGGTTTTACTAAGAAATTCATCAATGGAGTAGAAGGAGTTGGCCACCAATAAATCCTTTAGGCTTCTCTTAAACTGAATTTCATTGGTTGTTAAGCTTTTTATGGCTGCTGGCAAGTTATTGAAAATGTGTGTTCCTGAATAATGCACACCTTTTTGTACAAGACTAAGTGACTTTAAATCCTTGTGAAGATTATTCTTATTTCTAGTATTGATTCCATGAATTGAGCTGTTGGTTTGAAAAAGTGATATATTTTTAATGACAAATTTCATCAAGGAATAAATATATTGGGAAGCAGTAGTTAGTATCCCTAGTTCCCTAAACAGGCTTCTGCAGGATGTTCTTGAGTTCACACCACATATAACTCTCACTGCACGTTTTTGTACCCGGAAAACTTTAGCTTGGCTTGATGAATTACCCCAAAAAATAATCCCATATGACGTTATGGAATGAAAGTAAGCATAGTATGCCAGCTTTTTCATTTTTATATCCCCTATGTCTGACAAAATTCGCATTGCAAACAGAGATTTGTTAAGACGCTTCAGAAGTTCTGTGGTGTGCTCCTCCCAGTTGAATTTATTATCAAGCTGTAATCCCAAGAATTGAACACTGTCCACTTCTTCTATCTTCCTGTCATCGTATGTTAGACATATACTCTTGGGACACCCCTTACAAGTTCTGAACTGCATGTAGAGTGTTTTTTCAAAGTTTAGTGACAAAGAATTGGCTAGGAACCAGTGATTAATGTCCACAAATATTTTATTGGCTGATCTTTCTAAGACTACATTTGACTTGCTATTTATTGCAATGTTTGTATCATCGGCAAACAAAACAAACTTGGCATCTGGTAATGTTACTGATGAAAGGTCATTGATATACACAAGAAAAAGTAAGGGCCCCAAAATGGAACCTTGTGGGACCCCACATGTAATTAGTTCCCAGTTGGATGAGGCCTGATAGCTTGATACATGTCTCTTTCCTAATAACACCCTTTGTTTCCTGCCAGAGATATAAGATTTGAACCATTTTGCAGCATTTCCTGTTATACTATAATATTCTAGTTTACTTAAAAGGATATTGTGATTTACACAGTCAAATGCCTTTGACAGATCACAAAATATACCAGTTGCCTGCAATTTTTTGTCTAATGAATTAAGCACATTTTCACTGTAAGTGTAGATAGCCTTCTCAATATCAGAACCTTTTAGAAATCCAAACTGTGACTTTGACAGTATGTTATTTGAGATAAGATGGTTGTAAAGACGACTGTACATTACTTTTTCGAAAATTTTTGAGAATGCTGGCAACAGTGAAATTGGACGGAAATTTGATGCTATTTCTTTATCTCCGTTCTTAAACAGTGGCTTAACTTCAGCATATTTCAGCCATTCAGGAAATATTCCACTAGTAAACGACTGGTTACACAGATAGCTTAATATGTTACTTAGCTCAGAATCACATTCTTTAATTAACTTTGTTGATATTTCATCATACCCACTAGATGTTTTTGATTTTAAAGATTTTATGATGGACATTATTTCTGTTGGGGTACTGAGGGTCAAATTCATATTAAGGAAGTTACTTGAAATGTCTGGTCTAAGGTAATCCATAGCAGCATCTACCGAACCTGACAACCCCATCTTTTCAGTAACAGTTATAAAATGTTTGTTAAAAAGTTCTGCAACACTATACACATCTGTCACCAATGTATCATTTACTCTTAATGCTATTTGTTCCTCTTCATGGCTGGTTCTACCGGTCTCCTCCTTCACTATATCCCATATTGTCTTTATTTTGTTATCTGATATGACTATCTTTTCCTTGTAATATATTTGCTTTGACATCCGTATTACAGTCTTTAATATTTTGCAGTATTTCTTATAATGTGCTATAGCATCAACATTGGAAATGTTTCGGAGTGACAGATACAGTTTTCTTTTTGTTTTACAAGATACCCCTATTCCTCGAGTAATCCATGGCTTCTTTGTAGACTTTGCTCTAACCTTGGTAAGTTTTGGGGGAAAGCAGTGTTCGAATAAGGTAAGCACTTTATTAGCAAAAATGTTATATTTTTCATTCATGCCATGAACGCTGTAAACATCAGTCCAGTGAATGTCTCTGAGGAGTGTCCTAAAATAATCAATTTTTGGCTTACTGATTACCCTTTTGAGCTCAGATTTAACAGATTTTATATCCTGTTCAGTATTAACATTTAACAGAAGGAACTGCATGTCATGGTCTGAGAGGCCATTGACTATTGGTTTTGTAATATAATTTTGTTCATTGGACTTTTCTATAAAGATATTATCAATGGCTGTTTGTGAGCAAGTGGCTATCCTAGTACGTAACTTTACTGTGGGAATTAAGTTGAATGATAGCGTTACTAACTCAAACAAGTTCTTATTGGGAGAGTCTTTAAGGAAATCTACATTGAAATCACCAGCAACCACTATTTCTTTGTTTTTGGTTGTTAAATGGGCCAGTACAGCTTCAAGGTGGTTGACAAACAGATTAAAGTTACCTGCAGGTGCTCGATATACACTTAATATTATGAAGGATTTTTTGTGAAATTCTAATTCTGTTGCACATGCTTCCATATGCTGTTCTAGGCAAAATTTATGAATGTCTATGTTCTTAAATATATGACAGTTCCTGATGAATGTGGCAACTCCTCCTTTCTCCATTTCTGATCTACAAAAGTGAGATGCTAACCTAAACTCTGTAACACTTAAAAGTTCTATACCAGTGGTCACATGATGTTCAGAGAGGCAGATTATGTCAGCTGGGTTTGAAGACTCTAATTCATCTATGCAGATAGTTAATTCATTAATTTTATTTCTCAGTCCTCGAATATTTTGATGCAATAAAGATAGCTGACATTTCTCATTGACTGAGTTAAAATTGGGTGGAGTTAAAATATCTGCTGACAGTTGAAAATTCTTAACCAATGGCTGTTTATGCTGATGTAATAAGCTGGAATTATGTTTTATGATTTCTTTCTCAAACTGAAGATTTGTCTCAGTTCTAACCTCTCTTAAAATTTGCTTTCTTTCTGTCCTCCCTACCCTAAAAAAGGGTCTTTTCTGAATCCTATAACCACTGGTATTTTACCACTCATGACAGTGCCTCCCCCCTTTAACTTTCCTGCTATTTCCCCAGCCAATTTACCCTTCCCCTTCCTGTTGAGGTGAAGGCCATGCCTGGTATAATCCCACCTACTGAGAGAATCAACAGGAACCACACCAATGTGTGACCCCGCACCCAACATGAGCAGCCGTTCCAGCTCCAAATTAACTCTCTTGACAGAAGAGTTCAAATGAGGTCGGTCATGGCGCCCAAGAACAGATACAAACTCAACACTAGTATGCTTCGATGCTGATGCAATCTTCGCCAGGTCACACTCTATACTGTACCTAGGATCTCTGTCAATACTGTTACCTGCCCCACCCACTATAACCACGGTGTCTTCCTTAGTGAAATCTTTGCAAAGTGATCCTAAATCCTCTGTCACCTGCTCCAGACCAGCACTAGGTTTAAAAAAATTGTTGACCTGGTATTCTGATCCTAGTTCATCCTGCAAAAGTTGGCCAACACCTCTTCCATGGGAACTACCTAACAACAACACTTTCTTTCTCTTTACTGATTTCCCTACATTCTTACTTTTCAATTTGCTGCTGAAAGTTTGTTGTGCCCTGTCTACACCTGCAACTGCTTGAGGCTCACCAGCTTCTAACTGAAGCAACAGGTCAAATCTATTTTCCACATTCACCATAAAGCTGTCAGACAAAGTTCTAGGCCTGTTCCTCCTGTTGCCTGTTGCCACTTCCCACCTCTCTTTACCCTTCTCCCTCCTTAACCTGTCAAGATCTCCCCTGGCCTTGTCTAACTCAGCCTGAAGGGCGGCAATTTTCCCCTCCTGTTCTAGTATCTTCCTATCTCTACTACAAATCCTACAAAACCACTGATGAGTCTCATTTACTTCCCCTATTCCCACGCCACTACAGTCACCCACATGGAAAAAACTACAGCACCCATCACACCAAAGCCTCGACCTAACAATTCTACGGCAAGTCAAGCACTTTTCACTCATGATAAACGTAATAGTTTATTAAGAATAAGTCAGTTAAATTACAGATAAACACGAAAATATGGTTACACAAATTTGGCCTATACGCAACTGTTTACACAACTATGTGTAAACAAAAACAAAAGTGCAAAGTTTCTGAAACAACAACTTAAACTTTACGCTACTTTCCGGAAATGCTAGTTAAATAATGAAGAGGTACGCTAAGTTAAATTGCTGGAGAGAGCAAGGAACAACTAAACGAAATTCTATAGATTTGCTTCAGCAGAACGTAAACAGAAAATACGACTGTACGGTCTTTTCGTGTTTTCTGCTATATTACGTAAAGAAAAATGAAACCTTTAATGGTAGACTTAAACGGCACACTAATACACTTATTTACCACGTATTCAGTACTAATCTATATGTTTTATAATCTAAAATGACTTATCTTTACGAGAACACCAAAACTCGCGCTAGTCGCCTGGCTGCAGGGCTGTGTATAACACAATTTTGGGAAATGTTTTATAAAAAATGTTCCGTATAGAAAATTTTGACAACTTTTTGTATGGGCCAGTCATACAAGAAACTCACGTTTAAAAGAAATGAAAAATAAATGAAAAATCCCAAGCAGCAGGAATGTTCATGGACCTGCAAGTGCTTTTGATGGAGAACATCGAAAAGCACTCTTATCAAAAATTTCTAAGAATGGTGTCACTAGAAAACTCATGCAATTGCTAGAAACATATTTAAAGGGTAGACAGCAGTGCACGAAGTTATATAGTCTAATGGAGAAATACTGGAGAGGAGAAGGTCAAGAGTAAGAAATAAACATTTTGCTGTCCCTCAGAGCTCCGTTTCAGATCCAGTCCTATTCATATGCTATTTAAATGATTTCTCAAGTTCTCTTGACAATAAGCAATCGATCACTATGTACACAGACGATACATCTGGTGTCTACTATGCAGACAGTGAGCTCAATATAGTTGAAGGGATACAAAATTTTACTGAAAAGGAAAGAGATCACTTTGAAAGAGACAACCTAAAAGAAAACATAGAAAACAGTTATATTATTTACTTTAAGCCAAGTGATCCAAACAGATAAAATATTGTCATTGATGAAATTCTACCAAAAACCTGTACATATTGTAAAGTCTTGGGTTTATGCATAGATGATCGGCTTTCATGGAAGCAGCAAGCTGATTATATCTGTAAATAATAACACCCAGTCTACATGTATTAAGAAGATTATCACCATATCTTAATTCTAAAACCCTAAGTACTGTATATTATGGATTAGAGTACCAATTCTTGTCTTGTAGAACAGTACTGTGGGGTGGGACATGCCAAACTAATATGAAAACTGTTTTCATACTACAGAAGAGAGCCTTTCGGACGATAGCAAAAGTAAAACCAGGAACTCCTTGCAAACCCCTGTCCATTAGACACAATAATCCCAGTTTCTGCCATGTATATACTATAAACTACAATGCTAGAGAAAGAAGATACTAAGATCACAAAAAGAAACATCGATATTCACAACTATGAAGCAAAGTATAGAAAAATCTTTCATATGGTTAACAGAAGATTAACTTTAACAGCGAAAAGCCCCTATGTCAAAGAAGCTCTTTTTAATAACTTGTTATCAAATGAAGTTAAGATATTGACAGTGGATACTTTTAAAAAGTGAGTCAAGCACTGGCTTATCCAAAAATGTCCTTATAACTTAAATTTATCCTGACTTATAATGTAATAAGAAATAATATAAACTAAAACAATGTAACTGTAAAAACTTTATATTTAAAGGAAACGCACATGCGTATAAAATTATGTGTTATGAGCAAAAATTGAGCAAATCAATCTAACAAATTTTTCAAGAAATTCCTTAGAGCATGGAGAAAGAGGTCGACACTTCCAGATAGAATCGTCAGCGTAAAGATTTATTCATGACTGATTGAGTGCAAAGGTTCAGAACAGAATGAAACAACAAAACATTCCACAATGCATATTAAATCCCAGTCAATCTGAGCACAGACCACTGATAATCGTCCTCTACGTCAAGGATGAGTGCAAGGTTTGTTGCAGGACCTCCAATAATGAACGATTGCGGTATACACTGTAAGATCTATGCCAACAGACGTCGTGAAAGGGCAGCTTTCCAACATGAAAAACTACTGGAGGGAATGAGCGAGGTGGCGACACACACGCTGCTTTTCTACATACAGGGTACCACTCCAGAGCAGACCATAAAAATAGTGTTCAAGGAGAACCAAAGTGTGCGAAGCTATGAGGTGCCAACACTGTGGTGAGAACTGAACTACTCATACACAAGAAAGGACCATGTTTGCGCTACTGTTGCCCAGTGTTGTGGCATGTGGCAAATAAATCCTGTGACACGCATTAAGCTTGTGAGTATTCATGTAAGCCACCTCTATGATATATACATTATATATATATATATATATATATGTATGAATGTGTGTGTGTGTGTGTATATATATTTATATATACCATAGGGAAATGTTCTTGAGCAATTGGGCATTGGTGGCTCACATGAATATTCACAAGCTTAATGCATGTCACAAGATATATATATATATATAGCCTGTGTCTGTCCAAACATTTATAACGATAAGATGTAAAAACTTGAAGGAAATCGGTCAAGAACTTTTCGAGATTTTTGTAACAACGGCTGACTTCCTAAAATATGCAGATGTTAAGCCTCTATTCAAGAAAGGGGATAAAGAGATACCATCAAACTACAGACCTATTTCACTTTTGCCAGCATTCTCAAAAATTTTAGAAAAAGTAATGTACAGGCAGCTGCTCAACCATCTGACCACAAATAACATATTATCAAGAACACAGTTTGGATTTCTGAAGGGTTCTGATATCGAGAAGGCTATTTACACCTACAGTGAAAATGTACTTAATTCATTAAATAACAAATTACAAGCAGCAGGTATTTTCTGTGATTTGTCAAAGGCATTTGATTGTGTGAACCACAACATCCTTTTAAGTAAATTAGAATTCTATGGTGTCACGGGCAGTGGTGCAAAATGGTTCAAGTCATACCTCACTAACAGGAAACAAAGGGTGTCACTGCAAGGGACTAGTAAATTAAATCATCAGTCATCATCAGAATGGGAAGAAATTACATGTGGTGCCCCACAAGGATCCATCTTAGGGCCATTTCTTTTTCTTGTGTACATTAATGATCTCTCATCAGTTACACTGCCAGAAGCAGAGTTCGTTTTGTTTGCAGATGACACAAGTATTGCAATAAATAGTATGTCGAGTGTAGTTCTAGAAAGATCTGATAATGATATTTTCATGGATATTAATAAATGGTTTAAAGCCAACTCACTGACGTTAAACTTTGAAAAGACTCACTACATGCAATTCAGAACCTGTAAGAGGTTTCCACCCAGCATATGCATAAAATACGAAGAAGAGCAGATAGAAGAGGTTGACAGTCTTAAATTCCTGGGATTACAACTTGATAATAAATTCAGTTGGGAAGAGCACACCACAGAACTGCAGAAACCCCTTAACAAATCTGTATTTGCAATTCGAGTGTTAGCAGACATAGGCGACATAAAAATGAAAAAGCTTGCATACTTTGCCTACTTTCATTCCATAATGTCATATGGTATAATATTTTGGGGTAACTCCTCAAGTCAAACAAAAGTTTTCAGAGTCCAAAAGCGTGTAATACGTATTATTTGTGGAGTGAATTCACGGACGTCCTGTAGAAACCTCTTCAAAGAACTGGGTATACTAACTACTGCCTCTCAGTATATTTACTCATTAATGAAATTTGTCCTAAATAATATATATCTTTTTCCAACAAACAGCTCAGTTCATACATACAATACCAGGAACAAAAATGATCTGCACAAGGACTTAGAAGCACTTACTTTAGTTCAAAAAGGGGTCCACTACTCAGGAACACTCATCTTCAATAATTTGCCAGTAAACATAAAAAATTTATGATTCTTGAGTTTCTCCCGGCGTATTTGATAATCAAAATACCTGATGATGGCGACATGTATGTTCGCCGAAATATTGTGTCCGTTGGACACTGTAGACCGGCAGTACACCCGTGGATATTTTGATTAATAAAAAATTTAGTTACAAATAAAGATCAGTTTAAAAGGAGCCTGAAAGACTTACTAGTGGCCAACTCCTTCTACTCCATTGACGAATTTTTTATTAGAAACAAATGATGTATTGTATATATTCATACTATTAGTATGGTTATTTCAGCTTAAAAAAAATAAAATAAATTGACATGTTCCACATCCACGAGGATCTCCTCAGCACAGATCTACGGAACAAAAAACTAATCTAATCTAATCTAATCTCCCCTTCAGCTGGCTACCTCCTAACCACCCCTCCTGTGTGGGTGGGATCAACTTTGTATTTTCAAATGGGAACCCAATTTTTTCTTGCATATTCGGATTCTATGCCAAAAAATACATATGGGTTCATCTAACAGTCATTTCCCATTCGTGGTAGATGATGTTTTTGCAATTAAGACCGACATATTTGATTCTACATTTCATTTACAACGTAAATGCACATTTTTGTGTTCTAACGGCTGATATTGACGTCCAAGCGTTTCTGGAGTGTTGAAAATGTGATTGTACGGTACAAATAATATGACTGCACATTAACGTTTCTGGAAGTATCCTACAGGTTCAATTGTGATGAGTCCCCCCACCATAGGCATGTTTGATTTCGCTGACAGCGCTCGTACCCCTCCATCAAGGTGACTGGATTCGGTGAGTGGTTCCACCCAACTGTTGTAACTCTCACGCTGGTCACTATGCGGCTAACGACGAAATACGAACCACTACAATTGCAATAAGGTAAATGAGGTGATAGCGAGAGGCGCAGCTTGTCACGGATACTCACTGCAATCAAACAGTTCAACAGAGCAAGAACTGTGGCAGCGAGCATGTTGAGAGCTACTGTGCACGTGAGAAGTTCAAGGTTGTGCTAAGACACCAACATGGTCTACCATATACGCAAGTTGTGTGCTCTGCTCCACCTCCACGATCATGCGAATTACAGCCTAGAAGATAAATTCTGTAGTACCACGTTAGGGCCAGGTGGTCTATAATTTTGGAAAAAGTTGGTCTAATGTTCATAAATTCCTGGTGATGTAATGGGTAAGGAAGGTTAACATAGACATTCAGTAGCACATACCTTCGCATATTACAGTAGTGGAGACCATGCTATACTAACATATGATGGACAATCACGCACATGTGCTGGCTGTAGCTAGCCTGGCCATATTCACATGTTCATACACAGTGCATACATTGAAGAGTGGCCAGATACCTGCAGGTAAAGCCACAAGCCCCCCCTGTGACAACAGTTCTGTCCCTGATATATACATCTCTACACCTGCCTTATCCATTAAAGCACTAGGAATTTATGAACATTAGACCACTTTTGTCCAACATTACTGAGCATCTCGCCATAGGGCAATACTACACAATTTATTTTCGCAACTATAATCAACCAGATTCAAACCTGTAAGTCAAACTGTAGGTATTACTCCAAAAGTGTTAGTGATGATGATCAGATAACAATGACAAACCAGAGAAAACTGAAATAACTGAAATTCTGCATGAAGTTCAGGCATCCAGTAATGAGGACGAATCAGACACTGTAGTTACAGAGGAACAAACTGTGATAAAACAGTCTAAATCGAACGCCGAAAAGAAACAAAATCGCAAAGGAAGCTACTCTAAAAATAAGCAGAGACTGGCATGTTAGGATGCTAATCAAGCAGCGCCACTACTTCCGAAAAAGCAAAAACGATTAGTAGGCAACTGACCCAGAAAAGTTCTGAAAATTTTGACCTGAGCCACTCTGCATCAGGCCCAATGGATGTAGATGCAACAAACTCCCTCGCAATGAGAATATACCAAGTGGTGCTTGAGAACACTATCAGAAGATCATGTCAACACCCTAGGCCAGATCACCATGGACCTGTAAAAGCAGAAGACACTTTTACCAGACCACACAAACAGGGAAATGAGCAGAATAAATGGTTATGAATAATAATATGGCTGGGATCCTGAAAACTGTTGAAAAAATCATTGTCATCCCGCAAAGAGAAACACATATCAACAACAGAGAATTCCTGAAAGAACTGATTTTGGTATGGCGACTTGTGTTGGATTACCTCACAAGCAAGGATCATTAACTTGTTGTATTTGGAAGTACAAGAGCTCAACAGCGAGGTTATCAGCATCCTAAGAAATATTAAAAGTACCAAATATTGGTAAAAGGGCTACAAGAGTTCACACACTCACTCACTCTCTCCCTCCTACCTCACTCACATTGTCCCACACAATAACTCCATATCACATTCTGTAAAAAATTGCCTTTGTTTTACAGCATGTGATATGGAGTTATTGCGTGGTACAACGCGAGTGAGGTAGGACGGAGAGAGTGGCTTGAATAGCTGGCTGCTAACGTGCTTGCCTCCCATGCAAGTGGACTCGGTTCAATTCCCGGCCGGGTTGGAGATTCTATCACTGAGGGACTGGATGTGGTGTTGTTCTCCTCATCAGTTCATCCTCCCCCAATGTGGCGTCTGAAATAAGACTTGCACTTGGCGTCCGAACTTGCCCAGATGGGGCCTCCCAGCCAACGATGCCATATGCTCATTTTTTCATTTTCGCAAAGGCGATATGGTGAAAGGTGCTACACATGGGGTGAAAACAGAAGTAAAACGACAGAGGAGCTAAAACAACAGCGCAGTGGACTGTGGCTGGCTGACCATTTATAAAAAAAGTACGGCTGAGCCAGTAACACTGTTAACACATTAAGAACATCTCCCCAGAAATCGGGGAAAAAGGTGGACAGATCACAAACCCTTAAAAGTCACACTAAATTCGTTTCAGTGTCACTTAAAATAAGGAATAGATCTGTTGCCAAAACTGCCGCTAACCTCTGGTCTGAAAATAAAACACAGCCTTGTAAAATGTGATACACAGTGATCTACAAGCCACAAGCACCACACATTGTGGGGACCTCCCACCATAGCAAGAAGACATGTGTCATTGGGTTGTAGCCTATGCGAAAATGGGTAAGGTGGACATCATCCCGTTTTCGTGGCTGAAAGGAAGTATGCCACAGTCACATAATGCACTTTACTAGATGCAGCTTATTATCAGTCACTTCCAGCCACTCATGACTCATGACTGTTCCTCAACAACGAGGAGACAGCATGCAGGGGGATAGCACACTAAAATAATCGAGGATCGCTACATGCCTCCTTGGCTGCTGCATCTGTCCTTTCATTCCCCTCAATACCTATGTGCCCCGGTACCCAGCAGAAAGACAGCTCCTTCCCAGCCTTTGTAGTTGGAGAATTGCGTCCTGGATGTTCTGGACTACTTTATCTGCTGGGTAAAAACGTTGTAGATAGTGAAGGGCACTCAGAAAATCGTTACAGACAAGGAATTTAGCACTCATAGCACACCTTGTCTACTCCAGTGCCCACAAGATTGCATACAGTTCTACAACGAATACAGTAAAGTTGGACCTTGAGGACAAAATAAGGGAAAACAACAGAGCTACCAACGGAGTCCCTCTGTTTCGACCCATCTGTAAAGACAGTTGTAGAATTGTGATGCTCAGTTAAAAGGGCAGAAAATAAAGTATTAAAACATATACAGGAGTGGAATCTTTCCTGTACTGCACTAACTCTAAGATTTTCCTGGGTCTCTGCAGTAACCATGGCGGCAAGCAGTTAATACCCTGGATTTAGGATTGTATGTGCTTCACACCAAGTGACTCCAGCACACACTGCATGCAGCTCTCAAACAGCACTGTTACTCATGACGATTGAAGAAAAGGTAGTCCAGAGATGGCTAACCAACAGTATGGTATGCAGGCGAGGTCAGAGCTTTGAGGAATTTACATGCCTGACTCACCATGAGGAGCTGCTGCCAGATGGGGAGTGGTCTAGCTACGGATGCACAAGGGCCTTATAAAACTGGAGCAGACGCATCCTGTCTGCTCCCAAAGACCAGTGGCTAAGGCACTTTGTGACACTCAGTGCCTTCTGAGTTGTGGCTTTCAGGTCTCTCGGGTGTGGTACCACTACAATATGGAGTAAAAAATGAGGCACAGAAACCTCACCAAGTCTTTAAAATGTAGAATGGTGTCCTTCACATGCTAGTCAGTAAACTAAAAATACGACGAGAAAGATTAAAATGAACACACACACTCTTATCTGCAGAACACTGAAAACCTGTCTTTGCAGCCCACTTCTCTCACCTCTGCCCTGTAAGTTGCAACTCATGGGGTACTGGTGGAACGCTGGAGGAGGAGCAGAAAACAGCAAACTCGTCCACAATGAGGAGCACTGTACAGGACTCCTCTCCATAGATATGATACTGTTTATGGCTATGGCAATGAGGGTAACACTTACAACTGTGCCCAAACAACACCATTCTCGTGCTCAAAACAATCCGACAGCATGTCACCAACTCGGGTCCCAATAAAGCACTTAGACAGGACAGACCATATGAAGATAGGGAGGGTCCACGAAAGCTCTGTTGATGTAGACGTTTGAGAATATTGTGCTTCCAAGTAGTGTCATGTGCCTTGCTGATATCAAAGAATTTACCAAGGCAGTGATGTTTACGTAGAAGTGCCTGCTGAATAGCCACGTCTAGTAAGGTCAGGTTGTTGACAGTGGACCGAAATCACCGGAATCCACACTGAGAGCGGCTAAGGAGTTGCCTGGTCTCTAACAACCACACCAGACGATAGTTAACCATTCACTCGAGGGTATTTGCTACACAGCTCGTTAGGCGACGCTCTCGTAACTGCTGAGACTGGACCTTTCGGTGTGGTTTGAGGGGAAGTGTCAGAATTGCCTCTCTCCACGTGTGAATAAAGTTGCCCGTCTGCCATTAATTAAGATTAATGCATGCGTGGAAGATTTCATTTGAGTAGCCCAGACGTAAAAGCCACTAATTGCATGATAAGCGAAACTGATATAATCGCCAAAAACTCGTTCCATCCAAACTGTTAAAGTTAAAGACTTAATTTCTTTTTTCAAAATAAATAAAAATAATTAATTACTCGGTGAATGAATGTCGTGTGATTAGGGCCTCCCATTGGGTTGGACCGTTCGCAGGGTGCAAGACTTCCGATTTGACGCCACTTCAGCGACTTGCGAGTCGATGGGGATGAAATAACGATGATTAGGACAACACAACACCCAGTCCCCATGCGAAGAAAATCTCCAACCCAACCGGGAATCGAACCCGGGCCTTTAAGATTGACATTCTGTAGTGCTGACCACTCAGCTACCGGGGGCAGGCAATTACTCTGCATTAATGATTGACATCTTGGATAATGTTTTATACGTTAAAATCTTATCTGAAATATTGGCTTAGCGGTTTTTGCATCCGATTTATGCAGTTAGCGGCTTTTACGAATGTGTCGATCAAATTACGAAACAGACGTCGGTTGTAGAACCCGCTATTCTGTGATATGTTAGGAATGACAGAAAGATGGAATTTAATTGTTGCAAATATAAACGGAATACGTTTTACTTCAAAGAGAAGTCCGAAAATTCTACAAAACTGTCATATAAAAACACGAAAGTGACATTATTTTATCAGGGAAATCTGACTTACTTGACGTCAAAAAGAGAACAAAAATTAATGTTCAACATTAGCTTTTTTTTTAAAAAAAAAGAATACACCTTCGGCCTTACGACATCACAAGATATTGTAGAAAATAAAATAAGTGCAAAAATGCATCATAGTAAAAAAATCTGACTTACTTGACGTCAAAAAGAGAACAAAAATTAATGTTCAACATTAGCTTTTTTTTAAAAAAAAAAAGAATACACCTTCGGCCTTACGACATCACAAGATATTGTAGAAAATAAAATAAGTGCAAAAATGCATCATAGTAAAACATCGTCAAAATTTTAGGAATTAAAAAATTGGCAGAAAGTTGTTTCTTAATTAAAACAGTTACAAAAAGTTCTAGAAAATGAAATTGACAGAAAATTGCTTTTAAATGACGTCGACCTCAGCACTGTTCGTCAACTCAAAATCGCTTCCGGCTTTGCCCTTGTTCTGGGGTTTGGCAGCAGCAGGAGCGACTCTTAGGAGTGCCTTCCTGCTCGTCAGAACCCCGGTGTAGAATTTGCATTTGTTGTTGGTCACCTAGTCTTCAACAAAGTGGAGCTCCAAAACCTTTCTGACGTTTCCGGGTTTGGCTTCTGAAAGTTCTACACCTGCTACGATTGATGTTGGACCATTTGATTTGCTGAAATGTTTTCTCCTCTTCAGGATCGTCTTCTCCTTTCCAGTTTCAAAACTAGAAGGGCTTTCCACGAACTAGAAAATTTTCTTGCTTTTGCTTTTTGTGAAGTCGATTTTTTTGGATTTTTGAATCATTCTGTGTTAGACATACTACCGTCGCAAATTTCTCAATGTGCCTAGTTTTCAACGACGCTCAACTTGCGAAGTTGACTTTCGATGTTACAAAAAATCCTGTGAGGTGGGATGGACGTGTGGTATTGGGAACAACGGTTCTGTTTCTTCAAGATTGTTGGGAGTTTCGAGAAAAAACCAGTGAGATAGGACATAGCATGCTGATAATTGTCCTGTTTTTTTTATTCTGACCTCCCCCAATCCGTCGGAAAACAACCGAAATTTTTTCGCTTCTTTGAAGTTTTGGTGAGTTAGTCTGTGGTGAACCATCGATGCTACTTCATTTGATCCAATCAAATGTAAAGGTACATTTGAAGTGAGGAACAGGCCGCTTGGTCCTACACCTTTGTTGGTACTAGATTCTTTTGACAATCGTATCTGAGAGTTATTTCACCCGCGATATTTTCTTTCAGGTTTGTGTAGAACACTTCAGCCCTCATTTTATGGACTCTGAACTGGGTTTTCAGGAGCTCCTTTTTTGGCGTATACGACTTCCCAACTATGAGAATGTCGAGCAGGTATCAACATATGGGGCGCCAAAGCCAATAT
This sequence comes from Schistocerca nitens, assembly GCF_023898315.1. NCBI lineage: Eukaryota > Metazoa > Arthropoda > Insecta > Orthoptera > Acrididae > Schistocerca > Schistocerca nitens. The sequence continues at coordinate 633,361,968 of NC_064620.1, read as the reverse complement.
TGAAATCTTGGCAAAATATGTTCCTGTAGTAATCGTGTTTGAGAACATTTCTGTGATTCTCTTCATAATACATGGTCCAATTCTTAATTATGCTCAGTTCGCTACTTAAATAGACTCTTTGGGCGTTGGTTCCTACAGAGTAGTGACGTTCTAAGGGGATGAACTTCTTAGTGTGATTTTTCACACACTCTTTTCTCGCTTCGTACAACTTGGTTCTTATGTCGCCTGCTCTACTCTCAGTGAAAGTTCATCTTGGTCTAAGTGACACAACCCAGTATCTCTATCTTTCTTAATCTGTTAAATTGATCAAAAAGCCACTTTGCAATCAGCAATATTTTCGTTCTCCTAGTCGCTATTATCCGATAAACAAAAATGGGTGGTGATGTTTCACTTCGTTTTTCATCCTTGTCGGATCTTCTTTTAGGAGATGTGATAGAGACATGTTGAGCTATGTAGTTGCCATGCCACTCTCGGGTTCTCTTCTAGTAAAGCGTTTTCTTATGCCTTGCACAGTAAGCTCGTTACATCAATGTTTTCCGGAGGGATGTGACAGTCAGGCATCTTTGAGAAGGCCTTGGTTTGTGTCTGGAACAAAGTTCCATGCTTAAGTACGTAGAAGCAGTAAATGGTGACGAAGGGGAGAGAGGAGACCACAACATGGCTCTTGAAAAGTCTGTACATGCAGGTATAATTGATGAGATAGTGAGCACGACGAGCTAAGTTAAAAATCAAGTAGCATATAAAAAAAAGGTGGGATTAAGCTACATGCTTGGTATAAAATTTAATTTTTACTGCCATAACCCCCTGACCCAGTACTTGCTTAAAAGCTTCCCTAATGGACAACTCCTCCGAAACTGAAAGTGGGCGCAATCTGGCAACAGTGTAAGTGTAGTGCGTGCACAACTACACTGATCGCATACACTCCTTCCTGCTCCCTGCGAGATCTACTGAATTTAACTCAAATTTTCTTTAGTTTTGCTACGCACTACACTTATTTTGTTGCCAGATAGCTACCAGTTTCAATTTGCAGGAATTGTCCATTAAATTGGTCAAACTACGTCACTATGTAGAGCAGAGCACAGATCATACCAAGAAATTGTTGAAGTTATGTCGTATCAAATAGTGTCAGCACAGTTCTCATTGCATACCACTGCTTTAATAATACTTCTCATGTTCTTACCTTTCTGTTTTGGGAACATTTATTTTCCACTGATCAGAACGCCTCTTTCTTTTCCCTCCGTCTCATTCTGATCATTTGTTACTACTACTACGAGTTCGACCTAATTTTCTTCAAAACACTCACACAACTACGTTAACAAACGCCCTGCTGATCAGCTGTGCTTACTGGCGTATATTTGGACAATGCATATGCAGCGAGAGCTTCATTGTTGCCTACGCGTTCTGTACAGCGCAACAAGCCTAACTCTGAATAAGAAAAATATCCCTTCTAATCGTAACAAATCGAAAAGTAGCTTTGAATGTCTAGATTGGTAAGTCTGATGTCAGTTGACGTGCTTTACATCCAGACATGGCATGGCGACCGCCACGCCTGTTGAACTTGCTGGATTTTGCAATCGTTGGACATTTAGCGGGCTTTGCACCCAAAGACAACGTTCAGTTACCGGCTTTTGCAACGAAATACGATTTTCTACAGCCATTTTCAACGGTTTATAGCGGGTTTTGCACCCTGAAACTATTCCATCGTGTAGGCACCGAAAAAATCTATACGACAGTGTGCCAAACTAAAAATCTACGAAAAATGGGTTTAGTGGCTTTTGCATCTGGTCTACTCATTTGATGCTGCTGGAAAATGTCGAACCGGGAAGTACCAGATCTGGCTGTGACCACATGCAGTATCACGAGTCTCAGACAGTGCCGATTCCAGCTCCCACATGGAGAAAGGGCAGTTGTAAGACTCAGAAATGCGGGATCGGAAGTTTACCTCTTCCCCCTCTCTGCAGTCACACAGCAGCGATGAAACATCAGATCCTGGCTGGCATCGGCGGTAGTCATTGCAAAATGCTCTGCCATCGTCCAAGTAATGTCTCCAGGAGATATTTGGAGACACCTCTGCTTCATCACTGCTGCTGTTTGTAAACTGCTGTTTTTACTGAAAATCCTTCAAATGGCTTCCCATAATTCTGTAGAACAAGTGGAACGGTTGGTGGAGTCCAGGAACGCTTGCCATGACTGTATCCTGCTCTCCCTCATTACACATCAAGCCTTGGCCCTCGCGACTCGAAAGGCTATGAGGTTGTCTGCTGCCAGGCGATATTTAAAGTGATGTGTTTAAACTGTTGATGAACTACACGCCTGTCCCAGACTGTTGAACGTCACTCATCAGTCCACCACGTACAGGTCACCTCCTAAAATGCTCTGAAGACTTTAGGATGGACAAGTCAGCGGCATGATGGATCACTCATGTGATGTGGTCCACCTGTTCTTGGATGATGCTGCGGTGTTCAAACACAGCCAGTTGTCTGAGCAGCGTCCAGTTAGCTGCTGACTGTTCATTTCAGTGGCTTCTGTTCAAGCAGTCCTCCAACCAGTAGGTGGATCCACAGTGGTAAGTTGTCCCTGAAATGAAGGTCATCAGTTGCTTCCCACGGTGTTGAGTCTGCTTTTGCTGTAGAGCAGAAAGAGAGGTCGATTGTTGAGGACGACGCAGTAGAAGCTGAGAAATGAATGGGACTGGCTGTATTGAGGATGCACAGCTCCTGTCACATGATGAAGTTCTCCAATGCTTTACCCTAGGGGCCATTATAGGGCGAAACTCATAACATACACTCCTGGAAATTGAAATAAGAACACCGTGAATTCATTGTCCCAGGAAGGGGAAACTTTATTGACACATTCCTGGGGTCAGATACATCACATGATCACACTGACAGAACCACAGGCACATAGACACAGGCAACAGAGCATGCACAATGTCGGCACTAGTACAGTGTATATCCACCTTTCGCAGCAATGCAGGCTGCTATTCTCCCATGGAGACGATCGTAGAGATGCTGGATGTAGTCCTGTGGAACGGCTTGCCATGCCATTTCCACCTGGCGCCTCAGTTGGACCAGCGTTCGTGCTGGACGTGCAGACCGCGTGAGACGACGTTTCATCCAGTCCCAAACATGCTCAATGGGGGACAGATCCGGAGATCTTGCTGGCCAGGGTAGTTGACTTACACCTTCTAGAGCACGTTGGGTGGCACGGGATACATGCGGACGTGCATTGTCCTGTTGGAACAGCAAGTTCCCTTGCCGGTCTAGGAATGGTAGAACGATGGGTTCGATGACGGTTTGGATGTACCGTGCACTATTCAGTGTCCCCTCGACGATCACCAGTGGTGTACGGCCAGTGTAGGAGATCGCTCCCCACACCATGATGCCGGGTGTTGGCCCTGTGTGCCTCGGTCGTATGCAGTCCTGATTGTGGCGCTCACCTGCACGGCGCCAAACACGCATACGACCATCATTGGCACCAAGGCAGAAGCGACTCTCATCGCTGAAGACGACACGTCTCCATTCGTCCCTCCATTCACGCCTGTCGCGACACCACTGGAGGCGGGCTGCACGATGTTGGGGCGTGAGCGGAAGACGGCCTAACGGTGTGCGGGACCGTAGCCCAGCTTCATGGAGATGGTTGCGAATGGTCCTCGCCGATACCCCAGGAGCAACAGTGTCCCTAATTTGCTGGGAGGTGGCGGTGCGGTCCCCTACGGCACTGCATAGGATCCTCGGTCTTGGCGTGCATCCGTGCGTCGCTGCGGTCCGGTCCCAGGTCGACGGGCACGTGCACCTTCCGCCGACCACTGGCGACAACATCGATGTACTGTGGAGACCTCACGCCCCACGTGTTGAGCAATTCGGCGGTACGTCCACCCAGCCTCCCGCATGCCCACTACACGCCCTTGCTCAAAGTCCGTCAACTGCACATACGGTTCACGTCCACGCTGTCGCGGCATGCTACCAGTGTTAAAGACTGCGATGGAGCTCCGTATGCCACGGCAAACTGGCTGACACTGACGGCGGCGGTGCACAAATGCTGCGCAGCTAGCGCCATTCGACGGCCAACACCGCGGTTCCTGGTGTGTCCGCTGTGCCGTGCGTGTGATCGTTGCTTGTACAGCCCTCTCGCAGTGTCCGGAGCAAGTATGGTGGGTCTGACACACCGGTGTCAATGTGTTCTTTTTTCCATTTCCAGGAGTGTATAATGGGCAGTGAAATCACCCAGTGGGAGAAACAGGCGGGGAAGTTGTTCAGTAAGGTCTGTGAAAGCCTCAGAGTCTATTTTGTCCTGTGGAGGTAAATACGGGGAGCAAATAGTGAACTTTGGATCCACATGAACATCAACAGCCACTGCTTGTAAGTCAGAGAAATAGTGTATGTCATTGACAAACAGAGCAATCCTTCCCTTGGCTTTTTCCCCAGTCATTTCATCCTTTCGGTGGAGGGTATAGCCCCTTAGCACAGGGGCATCAGTGGCTCTCTAAACACAAGCATAGGGGGTGTGCCTATGACACGGCTTTCAATTCCTTCACAAATGTCCTGAACTCACGTATATGCCATGGGGTTGCATTTTCACTTTGTCTTTCTACTGGGGTGAAGAGCTCCCAAAACGTGGAGGTTCAGCATTGGAGAAAGTTGGTTGCCATGCAGCATTTGCAGTGCATTAGCTCTGAAGTAGACACAGTAGAAGTGTCAAGTCGAATGACATAGATATGGTACGACAGTTTACAGCGTGTTTCTGGCTGCTGTGGAACCTTCCCATTTTTTTATTTTTTTTTTATCTGGAAGGGGTTTGTAGGAGGTACAGCAGCAGCGGTAGAGGTAGTGCCGGATTTTTTAGCAGGCTGTGCCTTTGGAGGTACCATGAGCTCCGTAATGCTAGCAACTGTTGCTTTATCTGACCTCCTAGGGAGGGCTATGGCCTCTGAAGCAACTACAGCTTGACAGGTGCACTGACAAACATACTTACTCGTGTGTAGAATTGTTGTCGGTCGATATAGGCTTTTTAAGGGCTGAAGCAAAAGATATAGTGAGTGTGGGAGGCTGCCTTATAGATCTTCTTGGTCTAGCCATATGGAATGTGTTTCGATGTTTTAATCTCCTGTATGTTCCTTTCTTTTAGGAAGACACTGCAGTACCTATTCCCAATAGGGTGATGCCAGAGCAATTGACACACTTAAGAGGGGAGAAGCTACCGACTCTGTCATGGGTGGCCTTGTGACATTTGCCCCAAGTGGCTTCTCCCTTACATCCTAAGGTGGTGTGCCCAAAGTGCTGGCATTTAAAACAGTGCGTTGGTTTGGGGACATATTTCAATATGTTTAGGCAAAGGAAAGTGGCCTTGATATGCTGTGGGTGTTTCGTGCTATTGAAGGCAAGGATGAAGGAGTCAGATTTTATGAGGTCCCCATCCACACTTTTCAATACACTTTGCACGATCCCTTCCTGAGTTCACTTATCTTTCACTTCCTCTTTGGGATGTCAAACAGATCTCTATGTGCCACAACACCATTGCTACAGTTCAAGGTGTTGTTGCGCTCTGTTTCTGTGGAGTATTCCTCAAGGCACTTAGCTTTCTAGAGGTTGGTGGCTTGTTGGGAACTAGCAGCTTGAAACAACAGTGCTCTCTAACGAAATCTTGATAGGTTCCATGCCTTTTCCTGCATGTTGCCTCTAATTTTCATCAATTTTCTTAATGTTTTAAGCCATTTCACGGTGGAAACGGGCAAAATAAGGTTATTCTGATGAGAGTATTTGTACTGAGAGCTCAAATTACTTTTCAATTGATTGCTGTGCATAGGAGTGGTGTGGGAGTCGTCGAATGGTGCCTGCGTCTTCCAGAACGTTTAATCAATAAGGTGGTGTTGCACACCCACTTTAGTTACGGATATTTTGGACCATGGAAATGCTTCCTGAATCTCAGAACACTGTGTCACTTCGGAAACATGGAGTGAAGGATCCGGCGAGTGCTATCGCTGTGTAAAGATTGCCAGAAAGCAAAACACACCACTGTCTGCCTGCAGGTACTGCTGTTCTCGATAGTGCCTACGAAACTGAGACAGTTAGTAGCGACCGACCTGATGGGACCTTTGCCAAGGACACGAAGGGGGTATAGTTGTATATTAGTGTTTGTCGAACTGACATCGAAATTTGTAACGTTTACTCCTCCCCCCCCCCCCACTCAAAACGGCAACTGCACTTAACAGTGTCCCGCGCCATAGCTCAGGACTTTCTGGCACAGGTGGGACACATGGAAAAGATTATTTTTGACAATGGTCCACAGTACAAGTCGAGTAAGTGGAAGGAGACTCTGAGAAGGCACAAAATTGAGCCGATCGTCATCTCATCACACCACCCAACCTCCAACTTAGCAGAATGGGTCATAAAAGATCTTAGAAACTTGTGTCAATTGTACTGTGACAAGCAGCATACGTCATGGGATGTCTTTTTGAAAGATTTCCTAAATGTCATCAATGAGACACCCCATGGCATTACTAAGTTGGTACCTGTCACCGTACCAAAGAACAGACAGACTCAGGATCTTATCTGAAAACTGGTGGATCTTCCACCATAGACCTCTGGACAACACCAGGCTATAGCATAATAGGTATTAAGTAGAATAAAGGCTGCAGCTAAAAATAGAAAAACCCACGTGGATAAAGGAGCCCAAGAACGTTGTTTTTGTATGGGGGAAAAAGTGTTGGTGAAATCTTTTTGGCTTTCGAATAAACAAAAACAAAAATGCCAAAAGTTTTTTCAGTGTACAATGGGCCCTACAGGGTTAAAAGAATCGCCCACCAGAACACCTACGACCTGCAAACACCGAAGGGCAAGAAATCCATTGGTATTCACCACATATCCCATATTAAGCCGTTTGTGGAATAAGTCTTGTGTGTGAAACAAATGGGAAAAATTTGTAACATAAACTGAGTTAGAAAACATCTTTCTGCTGTGTACATATTAGACATTAAGCTGTGGTAATTTGATTTTATTTATATTCTTTAACATGTACATGTGTAACTTGTAGGGGCTACGAAGCGACATACGCTCTTGCGCGATCTTGGTTATTTCTGAAAGTGAAGGTATCAGTTGTGTTGTCTAACCTACTTTTCTGGACTTTCAGTTACATGGAGGAGCCACAATTCTTCTGAGTCAACGGTAACACAAACTTGATCTCCATGTGTGTTTTGTCGTTACACCATACCTATTACTGTTTCTTTGTTGAGGAAGAGCTACTGGAAGCATATCGACAGTGTTCTTGGCACGCCTTACAGCGTTGCACCATTTGTTTGTTTTCGCGGTGTTTGTTACTGGTGTTATGGGCACACTATTGCAGTGTTGCGCCTATTTTCAGTGATGTTTTCTTTCGTTGGCGCGTTGGGCACACCACAACGCGTTGCACCTGCTCTTAGGATTTGGAGGGGGATATACAAAAGTGACCATTGTGCCCACCCATGCAACTGCTGCTGGGTGTAACCTTTCTGAAGTGTGACGAGTTTCTCGTACGATGGTACGTCACACCTCTGAACGTGTGGACTCGTCAGGATTTATCGTACGAGCGGTGTAATGCAGAAGGTATGGAATTCCTCAACAAGTCTGGTAATTGGTGTCTTAGTGTCAGACCTAGCACACAAGAGCAGTCCAAATTGATGATATTTAGAAGAACTTATTTACAGAGATAGAGTCTTTGCATTGTAACTAGCGAAGTCTGCAGTGTTTTTTGTGTAAATTTTGCACCTGTAAGTTTCAGTATATCCAGTTCCATCTCCGATCAGCTGCGACCGACTCAACATACGGCCACGCCAGAGACAGCAGTATCCCTTGAGTTGTCTCAATGGGGCAGGACATGTGCATATGTATCGTAAACAGGTGTAGCTGGTAAGTTACATATAATATTTTCATTAATTTCGATTACTAAGGCAACTGCAGCTAATTTTATCACGTCTCATATGTGTTCGTTGTGTATTTTTGTGCGGACGCCGTGTCTTGAGCAGTTTCAGGGATCCATCGAGGCTTCTGGGATCAGAGACGGCGAGGGATGTGCAGTGGCGGCTGTAGATAGCATAGTTAGCCAAGTTAAAACGTCATCAGTAGTTGTGAGCATGCTCCAGTGACAGGTAGGCTACAGTTGGGATTACATATAGTAGTTGAGTGTTATGGGTAGCGTACTTCAGAGGTTCCATACCTGTTTTGGCATGTTGCCTCCCATTTTCATCAATTTTATTAATGTTTTATGTCATTTCATTTATGGGAACAAGGTGAATAAGGTAACTCTGATGAGAGTATTTGTACTGAGAGCTCAAATTACTTTTCACTTGATTGCTATGCATGTTGGGAATTTATGTGGCCTTCCTTTTAGTTTTCTCTGTTACTTCCTTGGGTGGATTGTTGCAAGGTGAGCACCAGAGGATGCGACACACTGCATTTTCGTGAGGGTTGCACTTCCGCGAATACAGAGAGGGTCGTACGTCAGTGGGCTTGAGCACATGGCAGGGCGACTGACGTCGGTCGAGTTTCGCCCATTGCAAGCAGGGAGAAAATACCTGCGAGTCGTCTGAGTGTCACCACAGTTTATGTGCTCACCATTCCGGCGTATCTGAAATGAAGACTGCTGGCGCCGACTGACTGTATTGTCTTCATGATTCTGAGAAAACTTGTGAACTGTGCCCTGCTGGGCGCGACTGTCTGGCACCGGATGGCCAGTGGTGTTGGCATGCTGTTTTCATAGCCGGTCAAATGGCAAGTTCAATGTCCCAGCTAAATAGAAGAGGTATGATTGGTCAACATAAACTGAGGCTAGTTGACGTCATAAAGCCCTGCACGAAATTGGAGGGAACGATCGCTATTGGCGTGGATGATGTTCCAAGATAGTGTGGCGGAATTTTGGAATCAGCACTGAATGCCGATTCATGGCTTTTTCAGGGTAGGGAGGAGTTGAGTAACGTTGACTTCGCTCTTGCGTTGCGTGGGCGCATGGCTTTCGGGATCTAATCTTTGTCAGAATCAGTAGTTGTGAGCATGCTCCAGTGGCAGTTAGGCCACAGTTGGGATTACATGTAGGAGTTGAGGGTTATGGGTAGCGTTCTTCAGAGTTTGTTGTCTTGCGACTTGGTCGCACTTTTTCGAAACCATTGAGGAGCATGACTTGGGTTATACTCCAGTTTCATTCTGTGACGTAAGACCCATATTTTCGCTCCTGTGCTAACAGGGCGAGTTTAGGTGGTGTAGCTGTGTCTCTTAATAGAGATACATCCTCGTGCATCCAGGAGTTTCCCTGCTTTTGGCAGGGATCGGAACAGAGTTGCTGCACAGCAGGAGTCGGTGCCTACATCATCAGAACGCTGCCTACCGACGACGTGCTGCAGGTTTCAGGATTGGTAAAGGATTTTGCGGCTCCGGCATTGTAGGAGCTATCATTTTTGTACTGAAGTCCTCAGTAGCACGCGCACTCACTTTGCTACAAGTCCACCTTGTTTGTTTCTCCACGTGTTCCCATTTGAGCTCTCACTACATAATAGTTGGGGGAGTAACATTTCATTCACTAGGACCTCCAGTCATTATTGTCAATCTATTGCATCATAGAGAGTAGTAGCCCCTCGTTCTCGAGCCAACCCTTATTCTCATAATAGTTCAGCATACCCTATCCTTTAGCCTACTGTTTGTATCGACAATGAGGTACCTTTATGTCCTGACTTATAATAAATCTCGTATAATCAGCATATCATTTGGTGGATAGATGCAGAATCCATTTCCTGTCGTTTATTTAGATAAAATTCCCTTTTTTTACTGAGCGGATTATGATTTTTATTAAATTATTGTGGGTGTGCACTCCTTATTTTACCAACTAGCAGGGTCCACCATCAATTCCTTTCGTTACCGTTGTGCACGTAATCAATTAGGTGGTAGGTAAGGAGGGTATGTCTCGTTCTCATGCAAAATTCACCAGAATTAAAGAGGTACAAACTCCTCTCCATCCCAGCACCTCGCAATCTCTTGATTGATATGAGTGCACCTAGAATGATTCTAAACCTTTTTGAATACAAAAAGGCGAAACCGCCTCAAAGTTGCCCTCTTTTCGGTTCACAATCAAAAACACATTATGACTAGCAACATGCTTTCTGTTACTGTATGCTGAAACTGAGTCAGGAGGGATGACTACACGAGCCCTCTTGTTAGACTGGATGTTGGTAACCTCCAGCGGCCCACCCTTTTCACTGGAAGAGGGAAAAGAAAATTTCGAATGATCCATCAGTGCGCAGCACACGTTGAGGTTGAAGTGTTTTTTTAGAGGTTTTTCCATCCTTGCAATTGAGGTGGTCAACCCAAGTTCCCCGTTTCCTGTGACACACAGTGTTCCATCACCGTGCTGCATGGTATGTGCAAAGCTTACAGTGAGAGAGGACTGGCGGCACGTACTGCCCTCAGCTCAAGTACCCTCAGGTCGCCAAGCCCATACCCAGCAAATCAATGTTGAGCCCCTCAGGGCAAAGTCGTCAGAATTCGTCTTTTATTCATTTAACAACTCAAGTCTACACTATGATGTTTGGCTGACAATTTTCTCTGATATGATCATATGCAGCATGTCCCCAAAAAGCACTGGAAAGACTTAATACGTTGTACAAGAAGGCAAACTGATTGGTTTTCGAGAAGAAATCCACTTTCGAATTCTGACATGGACGTGCATTTTGCATTATGTCAATAAACCAACATGGGTAGCACTTGGTGTTGTCTACACTACAAATGGGTTTCGAACTGTGTACCCTGTACGTCACTGCAAGGCTTGCATAAGCAGTGCTGAGCCTCACCCACATGAGCCAATACATGTGACTGAAGTATTTCAATCACTCTGCAGACTCGAGCAATAAGGTCCTCCTCTGATGTTACAGGTGCGACATGCACCATACTCTTCATACTACCCCACAGAAAATAGTCAAGCGATATCATATATGGCAACCGTTATGCTGTGGAACTGGTCCACCCCTAACAATCCATTAATTGGGATATGCGATGTTAAGGTGTTTCCCCACATCGACATCAAAGTGTGCTGGAGCCACATGTCCATCCACACATTTAGTGGCACTACATTCAATAGGGTAGCGAAAACATCTCTAATAAATGTGAGGTAGATCGGTCCTATTAGTGTGTTTGGCTGTGGATATGGGCCAATGATACGATCAGCAATTATTCCAGCTCAGATGTTAATACCAACATTGTGTTGGTGATTATGAATCACCTGTGCACACTATTTTTCATCTGCCCCAACCTGCTTATTATGCAAGTTTAAAATGCCATCTCTAGTAAATGTGCATTTTTCATGAATAGCAGCAAGCTTAGGAATTGAGGCTGGAGTATGTTTTGTTGTACATACCACTGCGAGAACTGTACTCATCGTGGGTAGTCCTCCTCCTGCAGCGCCTGGACGTTCTGCAGATGGTATGGATGGGGACAGTATTTGTAAAAATAGAAGGGATATAACTTTACTGTGCAATGGACACGCCTCAGGCAGAAAATATCTACATGCAACTTTCTGGCTTCTCTGAGGCTTCTATCAATGGCTGCGAATTTGGAATGATGTGGGGGTATGTATACAGTCTTGCAGCAGCATTTCTCTCACTGCAATCCGCTTTCCTGTATGCAAGCAATATGCGAGTAATTTCCACAGCTGTGTAATGGTGCATGTCACACTGTTGTAAACAATGTTACTGCACTAACAGACCATGAAAAGTCTGCGGTAGCACTCACACAAGGGCTGCATGGAGGTGTGTTATTAGGCTGCATGCCATCTCTACTCAGACACCAAAACGAAACGGTCACAACCCATCGTTCTCGGACTTCGACTCTCTCCAGCGCCGAAGCTGGGAATTTCCAGATATGCATTCATTCTTGAAAATCGCAGTTTGCCTTCCCACATAACTTATTAAGCATTGCCAGTGTTGTTTTGGGAAGCTCTGTATATGTGCTGTTAGAGTGAGCAATCAAGGAAAATTTCGGGCCAAAGGAGTGTGACGACTCAACAACACTCGTCTCCAAGATGATGCCTGTAAGCATGCCTTGGAAAGAACAAAAATGGAATGCAGAAGCAAGTGCAGACATTACAACTTGGCAACGGAATGGTGGCTTAAACATGCAAAACAAAAAAATGACGAAAATGTTTAAAATTAACGCAAGGGAAAAGTATTCATGCCAAAAGAAAACAACCGAATATTGTTTTACTTGTCTCAGAGACTTGCACAAATTATACTCATCGGTAACAGACAATAATAAAAACAGTTAAAAGTTCAAATCGGAATATTTAAAACTTAAACAACAGCAATCAGAAGGCTATAAAATAGGTCCAGTTCGCAGAACGTGATAGATGATGAAGAACCATCCACATTCTACGTAATCCATAAAAATAAGAGTGGGGAAAGGAGATAATAACACATCTAAAACTAAGTGATGACACTAAAGGCAAGTGACTTGCACAGGAAAACGGACCCGGATGAGCTACTGGCAACGACGCATACTGGAAAAGGAATACACTAAGAAGTACTACATAATCTGCAAGGAAAATTAAGCACAACTGAAAGCCTCATTAAGGAAATCGGGGAAGAGGACCTGGAATAAGCAATATCACGAAGTCTGAAACAAATCTCCAGGAGCCCATGGTCTTGATCCGAAGATTTACCATGTATTTCAACAACAAATGAAGTCTAAGTTACTATTTATGTATAACGAATTATTGTAACCGAATTTTAATGTTTCTAAAGTGCTAGTGGAGGGAATCACTGCATTAATTCCTAAACATCAGGAAGTCAGATTAACTGAGGATTTTAAACCAATTACGTTAATGAACAGTAACCCTAAAATCATGGCACGCAGGATTTGCTGTAGACTTATGTACAAATGAACACGATAACTGATCGGTACCATGGTGAGTCTAGGCATGAACAGGGTTATCCTCCACAACTTATGTGAATACAGAGCTGTAGCTACTTCTATAGAGGTGCTGTAGAGGTAGTATTTGTCAAAAGTTTTAGACAGATTAAATCACCAGTGTTTCGTAAACACCATGTATACAATGGATTCTCCAATAAATTTTACTAACCTTACTCGTGAACTTCTCAGTAAAAATGTTACAAATGCGATGATCTGTAGCCACCTAACTAAATAAATTAAAATAAACAGCTCTCTGAGACAGGGTCGTCTCAATGGCTCTATTTTCCATCGCCATTAAATCTTTGCTTGCAACACTGACCCAGCATTTACGAGGATTTACCATAATTAGTAACAAAATATTGAATGTGTATGCAGATAATGTAGGCTTTCTAATCATGGATGATCATGGACTTGGGGAAGCTCTACGAATCGTTAATAAATATGAACTAGCCTCAAGAGTAAACGTGAAGAGGAATAAGTCTGAAATTATGAATAAAGGATGCATTGTTTTTATGCAGCATCACTGCCAGCTAATGACACACTCGAAAATTAAATGCTTAGACATTGAATTAGAAAGAACATTATATAATAGCTGTTAACTACAAGAATATTCTTACGATTATGTGTGTATGCATAAAGAAACACTATACCAGGTGGATTAATGAAATACAAAAAGTAACCTTTGTCAATGTCTATGTAACATATAAGATTAACGAAGTTGCACAAGTGCTGTTGCTGTCACAATAGATGATGTAATGAATCATGCAAGCTTTAGGATGTTTTGTCATTAGAGAATTATTTGTAAAGCTAAGTTGACGCTTTCACACAATCCAGTGTTCGTAAATATTATAAAGTTCGAGCTTTATCTTTTATCTTCTTGTGTTTCCTTGTGTGCTTTAGTATATCACCACTCCTTTCACAATCACTCTCGTGTTAGCCACAATGGAGGCGAACCAGGCATCAATACTGTTAAGGATCTTGACTTAAAACTGACTAGTATTAGGTGATTAATAAATCGATAAACACTTATACTTTTACCTTATATATTAGTATGTGGATTGTACTGTTCATACTTTTCGAAGCAAAGCAAGAAATGACCTCCAAGAAGGGAGTAACAAAACAGGATCGTAAAACTTCACCTTTTTCTTTTATATTAACGGCTCTCTGGCAACTTCAGTGATTCTACGGTTGCTGTTACGTTTCTCCAGTAGATACTTACTTCCCTTTACAAATGTTTAGAATGACCTATTTTCCTTTTACAAAATTTTTATCAACTGCTAAGTAGTATCACGTCTGCCCCACTTTCTGCTGTAAGGGTGAACTTCAGTTCATGCTTCTGACAGCACGCAGTTGTAATTGTTACAGTGATTATATAATTGACTGATTTATTATAAGGTTTTAAAAATCACAGGTTTGTAGCTATGGGTAATGCATGTATGTATATGGTCCAAGGAAGTACCTTTTATTATGTGACGAGAGTATAGGAGAGGGTGTGAGGTATTTACTATACTTTTCTTCTCTTGAGAGTTGTGTGTTGCTCAATTGAAAACTAAAACTTGCTATTTATACAAATAATATTATACAAGAATTGCATACAGTGAAAGAAAATACTTGATACTAATTGCTCACATTTGACTTTACATTTATTTTAGTTTATACCAAGCACTGTTTCTATTATTGAGTGCTGTTTGTCACAAATGATGAATTAGGCTTATTCAAGTCCTGATCAGCTGCGGTCACTTGTACCTCAGTTACGATATTCTAGGTTTAGTGTTAGGTCAGTTTTAGTTACGTTATTTTCTGTAGATCATTTTCCCGGATTATTTTATCCATATGATGTGGAACAAGTCAGATTACAAGACATATATACGCACATGAATAGTGCTAATATTAATATTACTGAAATTTTTAGTTCTACACATGCAACTACATTTAGAGGTACAATTTTTTTTACCATTTCTGAAACAGAAACTCCTCCATGGAGTAGAAGGAGTTGTCCAAAAAAATGGATTTTAAACTTGATCTGCTACCTGGCAGACACTTTATGTTGTTGGCCAAATGCTCAAAGATTTTTGTTTCTGAACAATGAACTCCTTTTTTAGCAACTGACAGCTTCAATAACGAATAGGAAAGGTCATTTTTCCCTCTACTGTTGTACGTATGAACATCACTGTTCTTTGCGAATTGAGATGGATTATTTGTAACAAATTTCATTAGCGAATATATGTACTCTGATGGTGTAGTTAAAATACCTAACTAGTTGAAAAGGTGCCTACATGACGTCCTTGGGTGAGCACCACTAATTATTCTCACTGCTCTCTTTTGTGGAATCAATACTTTATGTCTAAGTGGTGAGTTACCCAGAAAACTATTCCATAAGATATTATTGAGTGGAAATACGTAAAGTACATTAGGAGGCTGACCTGTTTATTACCAAGACATTGAGCCGCATTGTTCCCAAGGTCAGTTTTTACGTCGTCACATTGTTTGCGCTAGTTATTGGGTTGTTGTTGATTCTGCGTCTGGTGCAAGTGAATGTGTGCAGCAGTTATGTCAAGCCAGACACCAATTTTTGCCTTGAATCTATAAATCACATCCCCAAGATACCACAACAGTTCAGTTGCGGCAGAGTGGAAACTGTAGATGAAGCAAGCCTTGGTGTTTCTAAGCAAGACATCAGTTTGGTAAGTGCACCAACGTTTGGAATTCGCTTAGAAATTGTTCAACTTATAGCATTCACCATTGTGCTTATGATACACCACACATAGTCAGTCTCAGTTGCTTCTTCTTACACCTCCTCAGAATTTTACTTTTATTAAACGAATAAAATGTCTTTAAATTTGTTCATAAATATTCGTCATAACTGTCACACTTTCACTTTTCTTATGAGTTTCCTGGTGCTTACATCGTCCCGTCCTTATCTTCATATCAGTAACAGGTAAGGTTGTTGCTGATACATAGGTTTAGACTGTTTTTTATACATACTTCTATCTATCTATATATACATATATAACCAAATTGATCCCCCCATACCCCCATTAACATGGATCTTGTCATTGGTGGGGAGACTTGCATGCCTCAGCGATACAGATAGCCCTACCATGGGTTCAACCAAAACAGAGGTGTAACTGTTGAGAGGCCAGACAAACGTGTGGTTCCTGAAGATGGACAGTAGCTTCTTCAGTAGTTGCAGGGATAACTGCCTGGATAATTGACTGATCTGGACTTGTAACATCAACCAAAATGGCTTTTCTGTGCAGTGCTGGCACTGCGAATGGCCGAAAGCGAGGGGAAACTACAGCCATAACTCTTCCAAAAGGCATGCAGCTCTACTGTATGGTTGAAACATGATGGCATCCTCTTGGGTAAGATATTCTGTAGGTAAAATAGTTTCTTATTTGTATCTCCAGGCGGTAACTACTCAGGATGACGTCGTTATCAGGAGAAAGAAAACTGGCGTTCTATGGCTCAGTGTGTGGAATGTCAGATCCTTTAATCGTCCAGGAAAGTTAGAAAATTTAAAATGGGAAATGCATAGGTTAAAGTTAGATATAGTGGGAATTAGTGAAGTTTGATAGCAGGAGAAATGGGTACTCTGGTCAGGTGAATACAGAGCTATAAATACAAAATCAAAGAGGGGTACTGCAGCAGTAGGTTTAATAATGAGTAAAAACATAGGATCGTGGATTAGCTACTATGACCAGCATAGTGAAAGCATTATTGTAGCCAAGACAGAAACGAAGCCAACACCCACCACAGTAGTACAAGTTTATATGCTAACTAGCTCCGCAGATGAGTAGTTGACTGAGGAAATGTATGATGAGATAAAATAAATTATTCAGATGTTTAAGGGAGCCGAAAATTCAATAGACATGGGGGACTGGAATTCGATAGTAGGAAAAGGAAGAGAAGTAAAGGATGTAGAGGAATATGGACTTGGGGAAGGAATGAAAAGAGGAAGCTGTGAGATAGAATTTTGCACAGAGCATAAATTAATCATAGCTAATATTTGGTTTAAGAATCATGGGACAAGGCTGTACACATAGAAGAGACCTGGAAACACGATATGGTTTCAGATCGGTTGTATAATGGTTAAACAGAGAGTCAGGAACCAGATTTTAAATTGTAAGGCATTTCCAGATGTCGACTCTGACCACAATTTATTGGTTATGATCTGAAGATTAAAACTAAGGAAACTGAAAAAAGACAGGAATTTAAGGAGATGGGACCTGGATAAACTCAAAGAACCAGAAGCTGTAGAGGTTTTCAGAGGGAGCATTAGGGAATGATTGACAAGAACAGGGGAAAGGAATGCAATAGAAGAAGAATGTGTAGCTTTGAGAGACGAAATAGTGAAGGCAGCAGATGATCAAGTAGATAAAAAGACGGCGGTAGTAGAAATCCTTGGGTAGCACAAGTGATATTGAATTTAATAGAGGAAAGGAGGAAATGCAATAAATGAAACAGGCGAAAGGGAATACAAACATCTACAAAATGAGATCTACAGGAAGTGCAAAATGGCTAAGCAGGAGTGGCTAGAGGACAAATGAAGGATGTAGATCTAGGATAGGATTTCTACTGCCTACAGGAAAATTAAAGAGACCATTGGAGAAAATAGAAACAACTGCAGGAATATCAAGAGCTCAGCTGAAAAAGCAGTCCTAAGCAGAGATGGGAAAGCAGAAAGGTGGAAGGAGTATATAGAGTATACAAAGGAAATGTACTTGTGAGCAATGTTATGGAAATGGAAGAGGATGTAGAGGAAAATGAGAAGGGAGATATGTTACTGGGTGAATAATTTGATAAAGCATTTAAAGACTTTAGTCGAAACAAATGCCTGGGAGTGGACAACATTCCGTTAGAGATACTGATAGCCTTGGGAGAGCGAGCCATGACAAAACTCTTCCATCTGGTGAGCAAAATGTATGAGACAGGCGAGATATCCTCAGACTTCACGAAGAATATAATAAGCCCAATTCCAAAGAAAGCAGAGGTCGACAGATGTGAAAATTAGCGAACTGTCAGTTTGATAAAATACTAATACGGATCATTTATAGAAGAATGGAAAAATTGGTAGAAGCTGACCTTGGGGAAGATCAGTTTGGATTATGGAGAAATGTAAGAACACACAAAGCAATACCATCCCTACGACTTCTCGTAGAAGATAGGTTATGTAAAGGCAAACCTACATTTCTAGCATTTGTAGACTTAGAGAAAGCTTTTGACAATGTTGACCGGAATACTCTCTTTCAAATTGTAAAGGTAGCAGGGGTAAAATACAGGGAGCGAAACGCTATTTACAATTTGTACAGAAACCAGATGGCAGCTATAAGAGTTGAGGGGCACGAAAAGGGAGTGGTGGTTGAGTAGGGAGTGAGACAGGGTTGTTGCCTATCCCTGATGTTATTCAATCTGTGTATTGAACAAGCAGTAAAGGAAACAAAAGAAAAGTTTGGCGTAAGAATTACAGTCCAGGGCGAAGAAATACAAACTTTGATGTTTGCTGATGACAATGTAATTCTGTCAGAGACAGCAAAGGACTTGGAAGAGCAGTTGAACAGAATGGACAGTGTCTTGAAAGGAGGCTATAAGATGAACATCAACAAAAGTAAAATGAGGATAATGGAATGCAGTCAAATTAAATCAGGCGATGCTGACTAGATTAGGAAATGAGACACTTAAAGTACTAGATGAGTTTTGCTATAAGGGAAGCAAAATAACTGATGGTGGTCGAAGAACAGAGGATATAAGATGAACACTAGCAATGGCAAGAAAAGTGTTTCTGAAGAAGAGAAATTTCTTAACATTGAGTATATACTTAAGTGTCAGGAAGTTCTTCCTGAAAGTATTTGTATGCAGTGTAGCCATATATGGAAGTGAAACATGGATGATAAACAGTTTAGACAAGAAGAGAAGCTTTTGAAATGTGGTACTACAGAAGAATGCTGAAGATCAGGTGGGTAGATCACATAACTAATGAGGAGGTACTGAATAACACTGGGGAGAAGAGAAGTTTGTGGCAGAACCTGACTAAAAGAAGGGCTGATTTTGTAAGACACATTCTGAGGCACCCAGAGATCCCAAATTTAGTACTGTAGGGAAGCATGGGAGGGGGGGAGGAGGAGTAAAAATCGCAGAGGAAGATGAATACATTAAGCAGATTCATAGATATGTAGGTTCCAGTAGTTAGTCAGAGATGAAGAGGCTTGCACAGGATAGGGTAGCATGAAGAGCTGCATCAAATCAATCTTTGGACTGAAGACCACAAGAACAACAACATATACATTGACTTACTTTACACATTCATGTTACAATAAGAACTTATCGTGCATTAAATTTAATGAGGGGAGTCTGTTGGCAACAGGAGTATATATGACCAATCCAATTCTTAGCGTCTGTGTTGAGGCTGGTGAACCACTACTTGTTATCTGGTGGCTGGTCCTCAAGATGCACGATGTGTGTAGCAAACTCTCACGTCACAGTCACTGGCATTTCATACTATTGCTAGCCCTCCTGTAGACCAACTATCTCGAAATAGGCCATGAGCAACAAATCCAAATAGCATTCACCTGTGGCAGGACTTAGTGGCTCTTTGTGCAAACAGTATCTGGCTAGTGTTTCTAAATCTATGTTTTACAAAATTTTAGCCAAGCACTGTGACTGTGTGGTCAATTACACTTTTGGTTCTATGCATGATAATTCCATCAGACGTGCTATTTCCAGACTTTGTTGTCAAGATTCGCTTACCTGGTACATTTACAGTGTATGATGCTGAACTATATGCGATCTTAAAGCACTGGAGAAGATGTGATGCTTTCCTGCTACCAAGTTCCTTATCTGCACTGGCTCTTTAAGTGCCTTTATCTATCAGCCAGCTGAAAAGTATCTTCAGCTGATTCATGATACGCTTTCCCACTTACAGAGACAGGTTAGGGTGTGTCATTCTGCTGGGTACCAGGGCACATGAACATTCACGATACAGCAGCAAGGATGCCTGTTTGGAAGTTACATTTTCGAAATGTGCTGCCCTGTCCACACAGTTGCCTCGTTATTGAGGAACACCACGCATCTGTGGGAGGAGGAGTGGTTAGGGTTGGAGACCGACAAGATGCGGTCTGTGGAACCAATGACATAACCGTGGTGTTCCTCATTCTGGCCGCTGTGCAGGGAGCAAGTACTTTTGATGCACCTCCAGAAAGGATACTGCTGTCTGATGGATGGAAGACCCACAGGCGTGCAGTGCTTGAGGTCTATGGATTTCTGTTGTTGTTGTTGTGGTCTTCAGTCCTGAGACTGGTTTGATGCAGCTCTCCATGCTACTCTATCCTGCGCAAGCTTCTTCATCTCCCAGTACCTACTGCAACCTACATCCTTCTGAATCTGCTTAGTGTATTCATCTCTTGGTCTCCCCCTACGATTTTTACCCTCCACGCTGCCCTCCAATACTAAATTGCTGATCCCTTGCTGCGTCAGAACATGTCCTACCAACCGATCCCTTCTTCTAGTCAAGTTGTGCCACAAACTTCTCTTCTCCCCAATTCTATTCAATACCTCCTCATTAGTTATGTGATCTACCCATCTAATCTTCAGCATTCTTCTGTAGCACCACATTTCGAAAACTTCTATTCTCTTCTTGTCCAAACTATTTATCGTCCATGTTTCACTTCCATACATGGGTACACTCCATACAAATACTTTCAGAAACGACTTCCTTACTCTTAAATCTATACTCGATGTTAACAAATTTCTCTTCTTCAGAAATGCTTTCCTTGCCATAGCCAGTCTACATTTTATATCCTCTCTACTTCGACCATCATCAGTTATTTTGCTTCCCAAATAGCAAAACTCCTTTACTACTTTAAGTGTCTCATTTCCTAATCTAATTCCCTCAGTATCACCCGACTTAATTCGACTACATTCCATTATCCTCGTTTTGCTTTTGTTGATGTTCATCTTATATCATCCTTTCAAGACACTGTCAATTCCGTTCAATTGCTCTTCCAAGTCCTTTGCTGCCTCTGAAAGAATTACAATGTCATCGGCGAACCTCAACATTTTTATTTCTTCTCCATGAATTTTAATACCTACTCCGAATTTTTCTTTTGTTTCCTTTACTGCTTGCTCAATATACAGATTGAATAACATCGGGGATAGGCTACAACCCTGTCTCACTCCCTTCCCAACCACCGCTTCCGTTTCGTGCCCCTCGACTCTTATAACTGCCATCTGGTTACTGTACAAATTGTAAATAGCCTTTCGCTCCCTGTATTTTAACCCTGCCACCTTCAGAATTTGAAAGAGAGTATTCCCGTCAACATTGTCAAAAGCTTTCTCTAAGTCTACACATGGTAGAAACGTAGGTTTGCCCTTCCTTAATCTAGCTTCGAAGATAAGTCGTAGGGTCAGTATTGCCTCACGTGTTCCGACATTTCTGCGGAATCCAAATTGATCTTCCCCGAGGTCGGCTTCTACCAGTTTTTCCATTCGTCTGTAAAGAATTCGCGTTAGTATTGTGCAGCAGTGACTTATTAAACTGATAGTTCGGTAATTTTCACATCTGTCAACACCTGCCTTCTTTGGGATTGGAATTATTATATTCTTCTTGAAGTCTGAGGGTATTTCACCTGCCTCATACATCTTGCTCACCAGATGGTAGAGTTTTGTCAGGACTGGCTCTCTCAAAGCCGTCAGTAGTTCCAATGGAATGTTGTCTAGTCCTGGGGCCTTGTTTCGACTCAGGTCTTTCAGTGCTCTGTCAAACTCTTCATGCAGTATCGTGTCTCCCATTTCATCTTCATATACATCCTCTTCAATTTCCATAATATTGTCCTCAAGTACATCGCCCTTGTATAGACCCTCTATATACTCCTTCCACCTTTATGCTTTCCTTTTTTTTCTTAGAACTGGGTTTCCATCTGAGCTCTTGATATTCATACAAGTGGCTCTCTTTTCTCCAAAGGTTTCTTTAATTTTCCTGTAGGCAGTATCTATCTTACCCCTAGTGAGATAAGCCTCTACATCCTTACATTTGTCCTCTAGCCATCCCTGCTTAGCCATTTTGCACTTCCTATCAATCTCATTTTTGAGACATTTGTACTTCCTTTTTGCCTGTTTCATTTACTGAGTTTTATACTTTCTCCCTTCATCAATTAAATTCAATATTTCTTCTGTTACCCAAGGATTTCTACTAGCCCCTGTCTTTTTACCTACTTGATCCATTATTTTATTATATTATGAAGTGGCGACGATGACAGGACTCGAACCTGCAATCTTACTGTTGGAAATAAGTCTCTTTATTTAGGGAGACAGTATAATACCATTATCTCACTGCTAACCTACTATGTTCACAGTTCGCCTGTTCGAACTTCAGTACAGTATGTACAATAAAATATTCTATTGTACAATATCACGTTCAATATATCCAACCTTTGGCATCTTTTAGGCAGTGTTTTGACTGGAAAGGCATATGCTCTTTCCCTAACATGTGAGGTCTGCATGAGTTTTAAGAGCTATACATGGTGTTCACTCTCAACACAAAGATTCTTGGTTCAATAAAATTGCATTTCCTTGAATAGCACGTAAGGGATCCAAAAATTCTGGAAGAACAGTTGTATTTAGTGCCTAGTCATACAATGGCTTATGGAGGATGCAAGAGCAGCAGCTGGTACAATCCTGGGTAAGATGACACCTTATATTTAATTTTATTTTATTTTACATGTCTAGTTCCGTAGGACCAAATTGATAAGAAAATCTCCAAGGTTGAGTAAAACGCAATGGCAGATAGTGCATTGCAAGGTATAGGGACTGCTCTTAAGAAGATCGGAAAAGTGGCAGAAGAAGGGGGATATATGAAGAAGGAAATGAAGAATGAATTACAAGAGGCGGTGAGTGAAATAAGAAAATGATTAGAATCTTTCAAAAACGAAACAAAAGCAAATCCTATGAGAGAGGTTAGGACCCTCCAAAAAGAGGAGACGAACGAGGAAGAAGACAGCTGCACTGCTGGACAACTAGCGACATCTATCAAAGAAACTCAGGAAACAGCACATAGCGGACAGTGGATTGCTGAACTCCTAGCGACATCTACTGGGGAAACGCAGGAAACAGCACATAGTGGACAGAGGCAGACTGAATAGACACCTACAGGATCTGAGAAGAACTTCAACAGAAACATCTTTGGAGTGAGTAGCTCTCTGGAAAAACAAAAAAAGACGAAAATAACACAGCAATGGGAGGATTGTGGCATAAAGCGGAGGAGGTAACTGATTGCCTAAAAAACCAACTAGAGATATTAATACAGGAGCAAATAAAGAAAAATCTAGAAGAAGATTGCCAGCTAGAATCAGAGAAAACCAAAATGATGGAAACAACATTCAAACTAAGTACAACAACAAAATTAAACCAGGGGGAACGACAATGTACAGAAATCCTCTGCTCCAGCAACAAAAACGGCCACAAGTACAAATCAATGCGCATGAGCAACATAATAAAACCCGAAATCAGGTTAATGAACTAGAGGAACCAACTTGGAGTACTGCAGTAGGGAGGAGCTGGTACAGGAGAACCCAGATAATGGGTACAAAAAAAGACGAAGAAATGCAAGCAGCAGAAACAGCAGCGTGGCTATATATCGCTAACTTAAAGAGAACTACCACAACTGATACAGTAGTGAAATACCTCAACAAGAAATGTATACTGGGACAACTAGAATGTAAAGAACCGGGCACACTGGGTGACAAAAAAGTTTTCAAAGTAAGCATTCCATTTGAAGATCTACAAATCATACAAGAACCAGAATTCTGGCCTGAAAACGTAAAAGTACATCGATTTCATTTCCCAAGACGATCAGTGGAAGAGGGAGCAGAGCTCAACTAAACTAACAAGAAAACTAGAAGAACAAGAAATAAAAGCAGTCTTGTGGAATACAGAGGGAATAAAAAGTGCTCTTAACCTAACAGCAACAGACATTCTGCAAAACTCGGATCTTGCAATTCTAAAAGAAACCTTCCTGATAGACAACTGACAACATAAAGATTTCTACGATTTTTACCTAATCGCAAAGAAGGGAGAAAGAGGACGACTCATGGGAGGAATGTCTATCCTACTGAAACCCTGGATGCCCCCCACCAAAAAAATTATAAAACAAGAAAATTGTATGCTAGTAGAAACAGCAAACAAAAATATAATTGCAGCCTATTTCCAACTGCACACAAATGCTGTAGAAATAATTGACGACATATTCACACACATCAAACAATGTGACAGCAAACCCACCATTATTGCATGTGATCTCAACTGCAGAATAGACACAGAGAACTATAAAACAGACTAATCACTGAAACCCTAAAAGAATATGATTTCACCCTACTGAACGATAGGCAGATACGTACATATATATGCCACAATGGGAAAAGCACCCTCGAAATCGCATTAACAAGAGGAGAAATAAAAGGAAGTACTCAACCAATATGACATGATTCCATCACTCCTATATGAAAGCACATTCCAATGCAGATAAAAATAAATAATGTCACATCATCACCAGCAAGAAAGACCCACCAAATCACACAAAGAAAAACAGACAAAGAAAAATTAACAAACCAGCAAGAACAAATAACACAGATAGAGGAAGGAGACCTTGAAAAATCAACAGACAAAATAGAAGACCTCCTAAAAAATTCAGTGATACAAACAAACCCAAAAACAAGGACGGTAAAAAGATGGTTCGATGCTGAATGCTACGGCAAAAGGAACAGTGTCCAAACAACGCTCTACAGATTAAGAAACCAGCACTACGAGAAAACATGCATACTATACGTAGAAGAGTGGAAAATGTACAAAAAACCAATAGAAGAGAAGAAAAAATGATTCATAGAAAGAGAGGAAGAAAGAGAAGTGATTGAAGCAGAGAAAGACCCATACATAGCGGCAAGACCAAGAAGACTGGCTCATACACCAATCATAGACATGAAGGAATGGGAAGACAAGTTCAGTAAGATGCTGAACAAACGAGGAATCAAAATACCCCCAAAGAAAGAGAAACATCAGACAAAGGAAAAAGACAATGTATGGGAACCTCTAAATGAAGAAGATGTAACAGAAGTAATGTAAAC
The DNA here is from genome assembly GCF_023898315.1 of Schistocerca nitens. Lineage (NCBI taxonomy): Eukaryota > Metazoa > Arthropoda > Insecta > Orthoptera > Acrididae > Schistocerca > Schistocerca nitens. Next base: position 633,336,932 of record NC_064620.1, on the reverse strand, counting down.
ACTGAAGAACAAGAAAGCAGCAGGACGAACATATAAAAGACGCAAAAGAGGCTCTCCAATACAAATGGATCAAACTATCAACAAATGCCTGGATCTTGGAAGAATTCGGACCCAATGGAGGCACTCGATAATAAAAGTTCTCTACAAAGGTAGAGGAGACCCAACGGACAAAAGCAAGTACAGAGGCATAGTCCTGGAAAATACTCATTTCAAGAAGTTTTCAAAGATAATCACACAAAAAATCAAAGCCTGTGTGGACAGTCAGCTCCCAGAACGACAAATGGTCCTCAGAACTGGAAGATCGACACTTACGGCAGTCAGGCTTCTTGTAAACAACATCGACGAAGCGCTACAAAAGAAACAAATGTTCTACAGTGTTCATAGACTTTAGCAAAGCCTTTGACCGACTGGAAAGAGATCTCGTAGTCCGAAAACTGGAAAACACAGTGGGAGAAGATAGCATATGGGCAAGAATAATCAAGTCAATCCACAAATATAACTAATAACAATATCAGACAACCTCTATTTTTCGAACCTCATTCTGCACTCGAACGGAGTCTTACAGGTGACCCAATGAGCCCTTTACTGTACATTCTTGCCACTGAAGATGTACTGCGAATTGGAGAAAATAAAGAAGATGTATACAGATGTGTATACGCTGACGACATAGCCTTAGGATCAACAGATATACAGAAGCTGCATATAATCATTGAGGAAATAGATAAATGGTGCAGTGAACACAAACTACACATAAACATAACAAAGACAGAAATGGTGATTTTCAGAAAAGGAGACAAAACACCCAAGAATGCAGAAATCAACATCATAGGAGAAAAAATAAAAATATCATCAGACTTTAAATACCTAGGGGTGACATTGCAACCAACAGCCTAATGCTTCACAAAACATACAACATAACGTGCAGCCCAAGCAATAAAAGCAACACAGGACATCAAAAACATCCGCCTACTCAGTCTAGAAATGGCCATGAAATTATTCAACACAAAAATCTTGCCAATCCTGGCGTATTTGATGGAGGCTATATAGACAGAAAAAAATCTAGAAACACTAGAAAAGGTAAAATCGACTTATTTAAAAAGAGCACTAGGTCTCTCAAAGACAACAAGCTCTAGACTAGTGTACCTGACAGCGAGAGAGACATTTCTAATTGAAGACATCAAATTTCGATATATGATGCCACACACCAGGGCTTCCAGAAATCAACTTAAGATCATGGAGGATAAACGAGAAAAAGTATGGCCGGTGTTCTGTGGTGCTGAAGCAATGACGAAATATTCATGGACAGCACCAAACTTCGAACTGTGACACGTCGTAACTAGATTATCTATTCATGGCTTTCATCATCTAATTTGCAAAAACAAAACTTATCACAACCCAACCAAAACATGTGTTAGTGAATTGTGTAACAAAGCCTATGAACGATATCACATAGAACTGTGCATTAAAAGAGTGAAATCTATAAATGAACATGCAAAAATGTAAAATGTAAATGTAAGTGTTAAGCAAAGTAACTGTATATGGCTATTTGGCTGCAATTTTATTAAATAAAATAAATCTCATAGGTTGTGGAAAGTGTCAGTACATGAAATTACAACATAAAAGTAATAACAGATAAAATAAAATGTTTATGAATCCAAAAAAAGGCCAACCCTAAGTTTATATAAACTCTAATTCACAATATAACATAGGAATTGTCTTAATTTTTCAAGGAACTCCTTGACAGAATAGAAGGAGTGACCCATGAGGGAACTCCTTAGTTTTGATTTGAAAGCGCGTGGATTACTGCTAAGACTTTTGAATTCTGGTGGTAGATTATTGAAAATGGATGCAGGAGCATACTGCACTGCTTACTGAACAAGAGTCAAAGAAGTACAATCAAACCACAGATTGGATTTCTGCATAGTATTAACTGATTGAAAGCTGATAATTCTTGGAAATAAACCGATATTGTTAACAAGAAACAACAGAAAAGAATATGTATATTGAGAGGCCAATGTCAGAATACCTAGACTAATGAACAGGGTCGATAAGAAGTTTGCGAACTTACAGCCCTTATTGCCCAAACTGCTCATTTCTGTGCCAAAAATATCCTTTGAGAAGTGGAAGAGTTACTCCAAAATATAATACGATATGACATAAGTGAATGGAAATAAGCAAAGTAGACTACTTTTCATGTCAAACTATACCTTAATTCAGATGCCATTCAAATAGCAAAAATGGCAACATTAAGTCTTTGAAGGAGATCCTGAACTTGGGCTTTCCACGAAAGTATACTATCTACCTGAAGACCTAGAAATTTGAACTGTTCAGTTTCACTAATCATATGCCCAGTCTGTGAAATTAAAACGTCGGGTTTTGTTGATATGTGTATTAGAAACTGTAAACACTGAGTGTTACTGTGATTTACTGTTAGTTTGTTTTCTAAAAGCCATGAACTAATGTCATGAACTGCACTATTGGAAACAGACCCAATGTTGCACACAACATCCTTTATTACCAAACTAGTGTCATCAGCAAAAACAAATATTTTAGAATTACCTACAATACTAGAGAGTATATCGTTTACATAAATAAGGAACAGGAGTGGCCCCAACACTGATCCCTGGGACACAGCCCATTTCCATAATAGTCCAATTTCTGGAGCAATATCTTGTGATCAAGACAATCAAACTCCTTAGTTAAAACAAAAAAGATGCCTAGCGTTCGAAACCTTTTGTTTAATCCATCCAGTACCTCGCAGAGAAAAGAGAATATAGCATTTTCAGTTGTTAAACCACTCGTAAAGCAGAACTGTACATTTGATAGCACATTATATAAAATAAAATGCTCACTTATTCTTACATACACAGCCTTTTCAATGACTTTAGCAAAGACTAGTGGCATAGAAATATGTCTAAGATTGTCTGCATTGTCCCTTTCTCCGTTTTTATAAAGAAGCTTTTCTACTGAGTACTTTAATCATTCAGGAAACTAACCACCCTGAAAGGAAAAACTACAAATATGGAAAGGTACAGGACTAACATGTGCAGCACAATACTTAAATATTCTGCTAGGCACTACATCATATCAGCAGGGTCCTTAGTCTTCAGTGATTTAATTATTGACTCAATCTCTCCCTTGTAAGTATCACAGAGGAATATTTCAGACATTAATCTCGGAAAGGCATTTTCCAAGAGGGCTATATGATTCCCTGTATAAAGAAAGTTTTTATTTAATTCACCAGAAATGCTCATAAAATGATTGTTAAATACTGTATGTATATCTGACTTAGCAGCAACAGAAAAATTCTGTAACACATTTGTTTATCTGCATATGTCAATGTCTGTTGATTGATCATATGCCTTAAGCAAGATTACCCATTTCTCTACCCTGTTTAACAGATGTGAGGGACTCAATTTTGCACCATTTTACCATATACGTCAGACTACTGCCGTCACTTCTCCTATTTCTCCCTGTATTCATTTATCCATAAATTTCACTTTTACACATATTCCGATGCTTCTTGTTCCCCTTTTTCTTCGTCAGCCTATCGACCTCATTATTTACACATAACTTTGGTAACACTTTCCTTTTTCACTATTTGCACCATATTATTAATCCGTCTCAGCTACAGACAACATTACCTCCAAAATGAAAATTATTAATTTATTCAGAGATTATTTTTCAGATTTTAGGAATTTTCAAATTCAATTACTTCTCTTAATGCAGAGTATCCATATTTGGTTGTCACTAATCCTTTTTATGGATCTCATGTACTATTTAATTATATTAGCCATTATTTTTTATCATTGATACTTATAAGTTAAACATTATTATTTTAACAATTATAATTTAGTATTGGAAACTATCTCTCATATTCTCTTGTAAGTCATCATTTGGGCATAGTCATTTTTCGGAATCATTCTTATTGACCAGGAACACAATACAATCTAATAGCATCTGTATAACATGAAGGCATATATTCCTTGCATACTATAGATGGAACAGAAGAAGAAAATGAAACTTGGAAGGGAAACAAAATTTCATCCACCTTGGACTACATAGTATACAAATTTGTGTATCCACCAAAGAATGGCAGACTCCATACACAGTCTAATTACTACCACTTTTGAAAGGCTGCAGATCTACAACGCTCCATGGGCTTAGCTCTCTTCCTTTTTGGGTATTCCAGTCAGCATGCATTTGCATGAGGGTTACCTATTATCCTGAATGATCCTTGATAAACATGCATAAACTTCTTTCTTTCCACTGAAATTTCTTAGATTTTTCTTTAGTTTTGACTAACACTATTTCAACAATATTAAAATTAGATGGGGAAGACGTTGTGTCATGTCTTCTTTACCTGTCCAAGGCTGTTTTACTTATGTGTGGCCTAGCCTGCGCATTCTTTTCACCTAATGAGCTCTGAGACAGGACTGGAAAAATCTACCAAGTTTGAGAAGATGTTATGGGGTCCCTGATTAAACATTAGTTCACAAGGAGCAAAGTCTATTGCATCATGTATAAAGTTGTTGATGATTTCTTCAAACTTTTTGATATGATTTGCCCAAGTTGATATGATTTGCCCAAGTTGAATCCTCTCATTCATATGTCCATATGGAAAATATGCTGAGATCCTTATATGGCGAATTCCATCTAGACATGCTTTAAATTTTCCAGATACAAATTGCGGGTCATTACCCAATCACGACTCTTAAGTTTGTCAATCTTTACAAAGAAGTCCTCTTCGAACTTGTCTTCCAGCGTTTTGACATGTTCTTTCTGTATTGGATGTTCAAAAATGGCTCTGAGCACTATGGGACTCAACTGCTGAGGTCATTAGTCCCCTAGAACTTAGAACTAGTTAAACCTAACTAACCTAAGGACATCACAAACATCCATGCCCGAGGCAGGATTCGAACCTGCGACCGTAGCGGTCTTGCGGTTCCAGATTGCAGCGCCTTTAACCGCACGGCCACTTCGGCCGGCTGTATTGGATGTAGTTTCACATAATTTCTAAGACCATCAGTCACCAAGAATGCACGGGTACATCCATCTTTAGATGATGGGAGGGGTCCAAAAGGATGGGCTACCATAATTCCAGGGATTCACTTGGTTATACATTGTGCATGTCTCCCTCTAGTATACTATTTACTGCATGTATCTTCTGCCACACAATATTGGATTTTCTTACTCTACAATTCATGTTTTCGAAAATCACCTTCTCACTTAACTTAGAAATGCACTTATTGGCACCAAAAAGGCCATATCGTAGATGTATGTAATCTGTCAACAGAATCACATGTTGTGATGAGAAACATGCATTCCATTCTGCAGAAACTAACTTCCTTGTTAGCAATAAAGTTCCTTTATGTAGACAACAGTACTGTGTTACTTTTGGATAATTAGCGACTCCTAAATGGCTTTTGACTAACCTCGACTGATCTTCATCATTCTGCTCCCTTCTTGAGTCTTTACATACTTTCTTCAAGGCACTTTGTAACAACGAAAACATAGATAAAATAACTTCTGCACTATCTAAAATTTATCGCTGTTTAATATCTGTTGATAACTGAATCTATAAGCTCTATCGTAGAATTTATATTTAATATGTAATCGATGTAATAGTGTATTACTTCAGACTGTATATAACTGAGTGTAATGATAATGAAAATATTGTAATTTTCTGGGTCATAGCCAAGGGAACTTTATTTAAATGTATCGATAACATCGACAAATTGTAGTAGCTGTGCCATTGTTTATCTTTGCATATGGAGAGTCTCTGTCACGTTGTGAGGAGAAAGGAAGCAGAGCAGCTTGAGTCATGAAAAAGTGTGGAATTATTTGTTGGGTGCTCCTACAGACGTGGGATGTAGCTGCGACTTCACCAGTGTAGGCACACCTAATTCGTTAACCATCAACTATTACAGCATGGTAGGAGTGGACAGGTGGAGGAAGCTGCAGTTCTAATTATTGCCTCTCTCAAAATTATCCTTGGCTCTGGAGATGACTCGGGGTCCTCATCCAGCAACAGCAGCACCAGCAGCAGCTCAGCATTGTCATCGGCTACATTCTTCATAGTCCGCCCAGCTACAACATGGTAAGGCTGTTATGTGAAAAAATTGTAAACTTATGTAGGCATTACCCAGTGACATTTCTTTCACAAAGTATGACTAACTTGAATAATCACCAGCAATAGTTAAAACTTGAAGGGCACATGTGGTGTCATTGCCCTCAGACATTATTACCTAGCAGGGTCCCTTTCCTTTCCATGCAATCACTGAGTATTGTAAGAATATAAAAATAGATTAACTACTTACAGCAAATTTTTTGTTTTTGCTAATGACCAGTTTCAGTATAAATTTTCTCCCTTAGTAAATCATTCTTGTATTGCATAACAGAGGCTTAACTAGTTTGCAATTTTGGATATTAACTTCATCCACTTAAAGTAACATAAAATTTCAGTGGCAAAACTAATAACTAAAGGTACAGCACAAATTAAGAGTGCACATTTCATTTGTTCTGCCTTTAGCTTAGCAAGTGACTTCTGCTGACTTGGTATATATCTTATTGTTGTTATATTAAAAGTAAAATCAGCTGCTCATTTGATTAAAGTAAACTTAATTCAGTTTTTCTATAAACAAAAGGAAATTGCTTGCCTTTTTCTAAATTTTGCATGACGTTACACTGAGGTTACTGAAAGTCATTTTTCCACATGACAAAGCTTAAGTTATGCCAGTCATTTATTTAACCAGTAGCTTCATTTACTTTACTTTCAAAATTTAGTACTTCTGAATAAGTAAGTGCTAACTCAGTGCTTTCTGATTCATTTATTTTCTCATAAACCGTTGTGTTGGGGAAAAGCGCCACAACCTTCTGATGCCACGCCAGTGATTATTGCTTAAATTTCTTTGCCATTACCTTTCTTAAGATTCTGGAAATTTATTGCCCTAGCGAACTGGCGACAATTCAATTATCTCATTTTCAGCTAATCAGTGTTTTGTTTGTGTAGTAAATATTATGTGGTACCATTTTCTCCCTTTTGTGGTTCGTGAGCATTTGCACTATATTCCACCCATTACAGAATTATCACCAGTACTTAGCTTAAGTTTAGAATAGATTTTTCTTTCAGATGAGTCTGTTGTTCAATTTTCCCCAACTAACCGGTGTTACTTTCCTTCGGTAAATATAGCCTTATTCACTGTACGTAAGATTTCATTAGGCATATGCAGTTATATCGCAGTCCAATAGACCGATTAGGAAGGAGGAGGTTACAAATTTACTCCTCGACCTCACTTATGGCCAAGATTCTCACTTCATTCTCATCTGCTAATGGAATTTTTGATTCTCTGAATAACTCAGTGTTTCTTGATAGCCTGTCTCCTACCAGATTGTTCTTCCTTTCTATGTATTTAATATCAAGTACAAACTGCTGAAGGTACATTGCGCACCTGGTTAGTCTTCGATGTCTCAGTTTGTATGTTTTTAAAAATACAAGTGCCTTATGATCACTATATATTATCACCTAACAAACTTTTGCATACCAAACGATAGCCAATGCATCTAATTCCGAAATTCCATAATTTCACTCAGCAGGTTGTTCGTTTACAGGAGCCTAAAAACTATTTTTGCGATTTTTTTTTGTCATCAGTCATCGGAATGCTTTGATGCGACCTGCCACGAATTCCTCTCCTGTGCCAACCTCTTCATCTCAGAGTAGCACTTGTTAGCTACATCCTCAATTATTTGCTGGATGTATTCCAATATCTGTCTTCCTTTATAGTTTTTGCCCTCTACAGGTCCCTGTAGTACCGTGGAAGTCATTCGCTGATGTCTTAACAGATGTCCTATCATCCTGTCCTTTCTCCTTCTCAGTGTTTTCCACATATTCCTGTCCACTCCGATTCTGTGGAGAACCTCATCATTCCTTACCTTATTAGTCTCACTAATTTTCAACATTCGCCTGTGGCACCATATCTCGACTGCTTCGATTTTCTTCTGTTCCAGTTTTACCAAACTCCAATGTTTCACTAACATACAACACTGTGCCCCAAGCATACATTATCAGAAATTTCTTCTCAAATGAAGACCTTTGTTTGATACTAGTAGACTTCTCTTCGTCAGGAATGCCCTTAATGCCAGTGCTAGTCAGCTTTTAATGTCGTCCTTCCTCCACCCGTCATTGGTTATTTTGCTGCTAGGTAGTGGAATTCCTTAATTTCATCCACTTCGTGACCATCAATTCTGAGATTATGTTTCTGCTAGTTCTCATTACTTAAATCGTTCTTCGAATTACACTCAGCCCATATTCTATACTTAATAGACTGTTTATTCCATTCAGCAGATCATGTAATTCTTCTTCACTTTCACTCAGGATAGCAATCTCATCAGCGAATCATATCACTGATATCTTTTCACCTTGAATTTTAATTCCACACCTGAACCTTCCTTTCATTTCCTTCATTCCTTCTTTGATGTACAGGTTCAATGAGAGGGGCAAAAGCCTACGTCCCTGTCTTACACCCTTTTTAATCTGAGCACTTCGTTCTTGGTAGTCCACTTTTATTATTCTCTCTTGGCACTTGTATGTATTGTATATTACCCATCTCTCTTACTATAGCTCACCCCTATTTTTCTCAGCACTCCGAACATCTTGCACCATTTTACATTAGCGAGTGCTTTTCCCAGTCGATAGTGCCTATGAACTTGTCTTGATTATTCTTTAGTCTTGCTTCCATTGTCAACCACAACGTCAGAATTGCCTCTCTGGTGCCTTTACCATTCCTAAACCCAAACTGATCATCATCTAATACATCCTCAATTTTCTTTTCCATTCTTCTGTGTTTTGTTCTTGTCAGCATCTTGGATGCATGAGCTGTTAAGCTGATTGTGCGATAATTCTCGCACTTGTCAGCTCTTGCAGTCTTTGGAATTGTGTGGATGATATTTTTCTGAAAGGCAGGTTGTATGTCGACAGACTCATACATTCTACACACCAACATGAATAGTCGTTTATTTGCCACTTTTCCCAATAATTTTTGAAATTCTGATGGAATATCATCGGTCCCTTCTACCATGTTTGATCTTAAGGCTTCCAAAGCTCTCTTACGTCCTGATTCTAATGTTGGATCCCTATCTCCTCTAAATCGACTACTGTCACTTCTTCTACCACATCAGACAAATCTTTCCCCTCACAGAGGCCGTCAATATACTCTTTCCACCTATCCAGTCTCTCCTCTGCATTTACCAGTGGGATTCCCATTGCACTCTTAATGTTACCACCTTTGCTGTTAATTTCACTGAAGGTTGTGTTACTTTCGTATATGCTGAGTCAGTCTTTCCAACAATCATTTCTTTTTATATGCGGCCATTTCGTCTCAGATTCCCTGCAGTTCGTATTTATTTCAATCCTCAGCGACTTGTATTTCTGTATTGCTGAATTTCCCTGAACATTTTCGTACTTCCTTCTTTCATCAATTAACTGAGGTATTTCTTCTGTTACCCATGGTTTCTTCACAGTTACTTTCTTTGTACCTATGTTTTTCTTTACAACTTCTCTGATTGCTCTTTTTAGAGACGTCCATTCCTCTTAAACTGCACTGCCTAATGAGCTATTCCTTATTGCTGTATCTTAACTTTAGAGAACTTCAAGCCTATCTCATCCTTCCTTAGTTCTTCTGTATCCCACTTCTTTGTGTATTGATTCTTCCTGACGAGTCTCTTAAAATTCCAGCCTACTCTTCATCATTATTACATTGTGATGTGAGTCTATAATTGCTCCTGGGTATGCCTTACAATCCAGTATCTGATTTCAGAATCTCTGTCCCACCACGATGTAATCTAATTGAGATCTTTCCGTATCACTCTGCCTTTTCCAAGTATACCTCCTCCTCTTGTGATTATTGAACAGAATATTAGCTATTACTAACTGAAATACACTCCTGGAAATGGAAAAAAGAACACATTGACACCGGTGTGTCAGACCCACCATACTTGCTCCGGACACTGCGAGAGGGCTGTACAAGCAATGATCACACGCACGGCACAGCGGACACACCAGGACCCGCGGTGTTGGCCGTCGAATGGCGCTAGCTGCGCAGCATTTGTGCACCGCCGCCGTCAGTGTCAGCCAGTTTGCCGTGGCATACGGAGCTCCATCACAGTCTTTAACACTGGTAGCATGCCGCGACAGCGTGGACGTGAACCGTATGTGCAGTTGACGGACTTTGAGCGAGGGCGTATAGTGGGCATGCGGGAGGCCGGGTGGACGTACCGCCGAATTGCTCAACACGTGGGGCGTGAGGTCTCCACAGTACATCGATGTTGTCGCCAGTGGTCGGCGGAAGGTGCACGTGCCCGTCGACCTGGGACCGGACCGCAGCAACGCACGGATGCACGCCAAGACCGTAGGATCCTACGCAGTGCCGTAGGGGACCGCACCGCCACCTCCCAGCAAATTAGGGACACTGTTGCTCCTGGGGTATCGGCGAGGACCATTCGCAACCGTCTCCATGAAGCTGGGCTACGGTCCCGCACACCGTTAGGCCGTCTTCCGCTCACGCCCCAACATCGTGCAGCCCGCCTCCAGTGGTGTCGCGACAGGCGTGAATGGAGGGACGAATGGAGACGTGTCGTCTTTAGCGATGAGAGTCGCTTCTGCCTTGGTGCCAATGATGGTCGTATGCGTGTTTGGCGCCGTGCAGGTGAGCGCCACAATCAGGACTGCATACGACCGAGGCACACAGGGCCAACACCCGGCATCATGGTGTGGGGAGCGATCTCCTACACTGGCCGTACACCACTTGTGATAGTCGAGGGGACACTGAATAGTGCACGGTACAGCCAAACCGTCATCGAACCCATCGTTCTACCATTCCTAGACCGGCAAGGAAACTTGCTGTTCCAACAGGACAATGCACGTCCGCATGTATCCCGTGCCACCCAACGTGCTCTAGAAGGTGTAAGTCAACTACCCTGGCCAGCAAGATCTCCGGATCTGTCCCCCATTGAGCATGTTTGGGACTGGATGAAGCGTCGTCTCACGCGGTCTGCACGTCCAGCACGAACGCTGGTCCAACTGAGGCGCCAGGTGGAAATGGTGTGGCAAGCCGTTCCACAGGACTACATCCAGCATCTCTACGATCGTCTCCATGGGAGAATAGCAGCCTGCATTGCTGCGAAAGGTGGATATACACTGTACTAGTGCCGACATTGTGCATGCTCTGTTGCCTGTGTCTATGTGCCTGTGGTTCTGTCAGTGTGATCATGTGATGTATCTGACCCCAGGAATGTGTCAATAAAGTTTCCCCTTCCTGGGACAATGAATTCACGGTGTTCTTATTTCAATTTCCAGGAGTGTATTTTATAGGCTCAATTAGTCTTCCTCCTCTCTCATTCCTTATCCCAAGCCCATATTCTCCTGTAACCTATTCTACTACTCCTTCCCCTACAACTGCATTCCAGCCCCCCATGACTATTACATTTTCATCTATACACTGTATTAGGCGTCCAATATCCTCACATTTATTTTCTCTATCTCTTCATCTTCTGCTTGTGACGTCGGCATGTATACCTGAAATATCGTTGTCGATATTGGCTTGCTGTCGATTCTGATAAGAACAACCCTATCACTGAACTGTTCACAGTAACACACTCTCTGCCGTACCTTCGTATCCATAATGAATCCTACTCCCATTATACCATTTTCTGCCGCTGTTGATATTACCCTATACCCATCTGACCAGAAATCCTTTTCTTCTTTCCAGTTCACCTCAATGAGCTCTACTATATCGAAACAGAGCCTTTACATTTACATTTTCAGATTCTCTTGCTTCCCTTCCACATTCAAGCCTCTGACATTTCAGGCCCTGAATCGTAGAACATTATCCGTTCGTTGGTTATGCAATCTTTTTCTCATCAATACCAGTCCCTTCGCAGTCCCCTCCCATAGATCCGGATGGGGGACTATTCCAGAATCTTTTGCAAATCGAGAGATCATCGTGACACTTTTTTCAATTATGGGCCACATGTCCTGTGGTTGTATATTATGTGTCTTTAATGCAGTGGTTTCCATTTCCTTCTGCATCCTCATGCCACTGATAATTACTGCTTCTTTCGCCTTTAGTGGCATGGAGAACTTACTGATCATAATTTCCAGTTTGCAAGTGCACGTTACTCATTGTGTTCACTGAAAGAAAGTGTTCCTACTTACTATTTACTCAACGAGATCAGGAACAACCGGCATAAATAAACGTTTTGTGTTTTAACTGACTGATATATTAAGTAAAAGTCCACACTCCCAAAATATAATAATATTCCTTATCATAATAATAATGTCCCTATTGGAAACTGCACTACTAACAGTTCAGAGGCGACCTATGTGAAAAGTTCCAGGTAATATGGTCTATCGCTCTGACTTCTAATCACAAAAAGTTAGTTGCTCACCTCAAAAACGGGAAATATCTCGTCACTTACCCGCAGTTTTGTCAAAATTATGGGCAGCACCTAAACAATTACTTGTGTGAAATTCAAAGCGATGCAGAATGGTGTACAGCCCTCGCTAGTTCACTTCCTACTTTTACCAAAAACTCTTTTTGTAGCTGCCTAACTCTGCCGTCATTTGTGGCACAGCAAACGCAGCCATTTGGCTGACAGGAAAATATTGATATCTCGAAGCGAAGTGTCTCTCGCTACTGTGTCTCTGGCAGTATTTATATACGGGCGCAGCAGACCGACAAACGGAACTTCTGCTGTCAACCGCTTCTGGCACAGATAACGTCTAAATGGTCCTTTTCTTAGACTCATATTCATTAATACCTCTGTGGCTTAATAATTTTCAATCTTCTTAATTTTTTTACAGGTAAAGTTAAGTTTGCTTTAGTTACTGAAAAACTTTTAGCTCGACTGCATTTAAACTTTGCCGACTAACATTTTTAGAATGGAATCAACAGTAGAACATGACCTCTGAATTGCCCCTTGTTTTAACTGTTAAAGTCTTCAAACTTGGTGCACTTGTATTATTTCATCAATGTCAGTGAGTGCAATAATTATAAATTTCTATCAAAAATGCATATGGTACTTAATCTATTATGAATAAGTATGTTTTTGTTCCAAATTTGGTTTTCAGTAAATATCTTGAAAACTAATAGCGACAGGTTATTGGTGTCACAGATATAAGATTTTTAGATCAAACTGAGGCAACATACGAATTTTCGTCTTTCTCAGTCCAACACTTAGCGCCTTCAGTTTTTTTGTAAGAATGCTTAATTTGGCCAAAATATTTCTCTGATCAAGTAGAGACTTGTAACTTTTAATTGTGACATATACAGGGTGTTACAAAATGGTAAGGCCAAACTTTCAGGAAACATTCCTCACACACAAAGAAAGAAAATATGTTATGTAGACATGTGTCCGGAAACGGTTACTTTCCGTGTTAAAGCTCATTTTATTACTTCTCTTCAAATCACATTAATCATGGAATGGAAACACACAGCAACAGAACGTACCAGAGTGACTTCAAACACTTTGTTACAGGAAATGCTCAAAATGTCCTCCGTTAGCGAGGATACATGCATCCACCCTCCATCGCATGGAATCTCTGATGCGCTGATGCAGCCCTGGAGAATGGCGTATTGTATCACAGCCGTCCACAATACAAGCACGAAGAGTCTCTACATTTGGTACCGCGGTTGCGTAGACAAGAGCTTTCAAATGCCCCCATAAATGAAAGTCAAGAGGGTTGAGGTCAGGAGAGCGTGGAGGCCATGGAATTGGTCCGCCTCTACCAATCCATTGGTCACCGAATCTGTTGTTGAGAAGCATACGAACACTTCGACTGAAATCTGCAGGAGCTCCATCGTGCATGAACCACATGTTGTGTCGTACTTGTAAAGGCACATGTACTAGCAGCACAGGTAGAGTATCCCGTATGAAATCATGATAACGTGCTCCATTGAGCGTAGATGGAAGAACATGGGGCCCAATCAAGACATCACCAACAATGCCTGCCCAAACGTTCACAGAAAATCTGTGTTGATGACGTGATTGCACAATTGCGTGCGGATTCTCATCAGCCCACATATGCTTATTGTGAAAATTTACAATTTGATCACGTTGAATGAAGCCACATCCGTAAAGAGAACATTTGCACTGAAATGAGGATTGACACATTGTTGGATGAACCATTCGCAGAAGTGTACCTGTGGAGGCCAATCAGCTGCTGATAGTGGCTGCACACGTTGTACATGGTACGGAAACAACTGGTTCTGTCGTAGCACTCTCCATACAGTGACGTGGTCAACGTTACCTTGTACAGCAGCAACTACTCTGACGCTGACATTAGGGTTATCGTCAACTGCACGAAGAATTGCCTCGTCAGTTGCAGGTGTCCTCGTCGTTCTAGGTCTTCCCCAGTCGCGAGTCATAGGCTGGAATGTTCCGTGCTCCCTAAGACGCCGATCAATTGCTTCGAACGTCTTCCTGTCGGGACATGTTCGTTCTGGAAATCTGTCTCGATACAAACGTACCGCGCCACGGCTATTGCCGCGTGTTAATCCATACATCAAATGGGCATCTGCCAACTCCGCATTTGTAAACATTGCACTGACTGCAAAACCACTTTCGTGATGAACACTAACCTGTTGATGCTACGTACTGATGTGCTTGATGCTAGTACTGTCGAGCAATGAGTCGCAAGTCAACACAAGCACTGAAGTAAACATTACGTTCCTTCAATTGGGCCAACTGGCGGTGAATCGAGGAGGAGTACATACTGACGAAACTAAAATGAGCTCTAACGTGGAAATTAAGCGTTTCCGGACACATGCCCACATAACATCTTTTGTTTATTTGTGTGTGAGGAATGTTTCCTGAAAGTTTGGTCGTACCTTTTTGTAACACCCTGTATTTGCATATTCTGAACAGTTTTTAGCTCTCTAGCTTCAGAAATTTGGGCCATTTATTTTTTCTTAAAGTAGTATACTAAGCGAAACATATTCATTTTATCTTTATGAGATTTCACCACATTGACATTAAAGCATTTAAGTATACACTAATGTAGTTTGGAAAAGTTATTTTAATTTGTAATTTCATGCTTAGATTATGGTGCAATCCTTTGTATGCTAAGCACAGGCACACTATGATGATGTGGCGCTAGTAGCAGTGAACCGGGATAAGCCTCAGCACACTCACTTCCCTTTGTACCTTGTAAGGTAACAGGGGATAATATGGAACTCTTTAAAGTAATTTAAAATTTAAAGCACGGCAGCAGAGATAATATGCTGGGCAAAATAGACCGGAAAATACTTGTTTGTGTTTTGATGGACGTTGTAGTTCCGTGGGATAGTGTTTTGGTTTTCTTTTAATTGCAACGAATTATATAAGTGTGGTGATAATTTGTAAAATTATATAATGTATTTAGATTTAAGTATTTAAATATTATAAAATATTGTAAACAAATTGTGGCCATGTTTAGCAATTGTTTTGACTACTGTGGTGTCATGTGACCCGACTCAGGACTGTGGATGTGAGCGGGAAAATCGGGGTCTTTTGTCGTTGGCCGTTGTGGTTGTGAGGTGGGAGCGGGAAAGTGCCGCGAGTGCAAGCATGGACGCCAGGGTATGCGAAGGAACAAAGTGAAAGTGTGTGGGTGTGAGACAAACAGTGTACGAATTGCACCGATTATTATTTGTGAACTTAAAAATGCATGGCCACAACGTTAAAGTGTTTCTTTTGAATAAATAAGTTACAATCTGAACGTGTATAGTTCAATTCACTGCTCTTCAAAAGCCAGCCAAAATCAGGCTCAATAATAGGGGCGCAAATGCAACCGTTTACTACCAACCCCCTTTACGGATGAGCCACGTGAAAAATAGGTAGTAAACGAGCCCGAGTACAGTTGCAATTGGGGGCTCGTCCGGGATTAGGACTTTCTTCCATATTCCATAGTATTTCGGAATCGAATGTCCATCTGATAGGCTTTTGAACAGTCAGTGTGGGGGCTCTGAGCTAAATCGGTGCATTAGCAGTACCGGAGTGTTTGTGCTGGACAAGATACGCGCTGCCCCGTGGTTACGCCGATATAAGGCCACCACGATTGTGAAGCAGTCGGTTACACAGTCTAATGAGTCGACCACGTGTTGCCGCGGGTAAAACCGCCGTGCTTGCCGTATCCACGTGTTGCCGTGGGTGAAACAGTCGTCCGTGCCGCGATACGTGCTGCCGCGAGAAGAAACCGTCGTCCGTGCCACGTCCATGTGTTGCTACGGGTAAAGCAGTCGAAGCTGTATCCACGTGCTGCCGACGATCAACGCCGTCGTCCGTGCGACCGACCAACACGACTACATGCTGCCAGGGGCCTACGCAACGTGTTCTCGCTCCTGATTGAGTTTGCTGTGTGTCCACGCCGCCGATTAAGATTCATTGCATAGCTGTGCCGCGGAGCTCACTGCAGACGTCGCGTCACACGAGGATTTAAAAGATAAGTACAGCCAGCAGCTACATTGCAAAATTGTGTCCTTTCATTAGCCATGGCCGATGAGACGCGAGAATCTCAAAGTGAAGGCGAATCAGTGGATGTTAGGAGTACCTGTAGTAGCCCTAGCATGTCAAAAGAAATAGGCTGGATACCAGGAAGTGACCTCAGCACATTTTTTGTAAAACTTACTAGTAAATTAGGAGAAATAGACTCGAAAATAGGCAATATAAAAACTGCAATAGTTGGAGAAATGGATTCGAAAATAGGGGATATGGAATTAAGACTTAGTGATAAAATAAAGACAGTGAGTGAAAAATTTGATCAGCTAGATCTCAAATTCACTCAAATTACAGATAAAGTTGAAAACACAGTTAAAATTGTTGAGGGAATTATTGAGAGAGTTGATGAGGTTGAAAGAGGCCTAGTAGCCAAGGTGGACACTGTGCAAAGTAATCTTGTGGGGCAGATTCAGGTACAGGAACAGAAATGCACATTATTTCAAAGACAAACAGAGGCAGACATTGAATCCATTAAGATAGGAGTGCTGGATTGCCATAAGGGAATTACTGCCAATAAGAAGGAATTAGAAGGGGAAATAAATGTCTTGAGGGAAACAGTTAATACTGTGGCAGCAGGGAATGGAAATTTATTGTTGGGATATCCTCTGGGGCATGGATTTCAGTCAAAACCTTTTAATGGGGAGAGTAAATACCATGCAGTTGACTTTCTAGCTGCGTGTAAGGATAACTTTGTGACAGGGATGAGTGAGCAGGCAAAAATTAAATATGTTAAGAGGCAGTTGGAAGGGGGAGCTCAAACATGGGCAAACCAAAATGATGATAAATTTTGTGATTTTAAAACTTTCGAAAACCTGTTCTTGAACAAATACTGGGGCCAAGCAAAACAATTAAGATTGCAAAACGATTTTTTGAATGGATCCAGTTACAAGAGTGGAAAGGAAAGTATGAGAGAGTTCTGTGTTAGAGAACTGAATAAATTAAATCATCTGGATAGGCCACTGGGCGTATTAACAGAAATATCTACACTAAAGAGAAGATTACCAGAGCATTTGCAATGGGATTTGATTCACAGTGCAACAGATTCAGTGGAAGAATTTCTTAATTTTGTGGATAATATGGACAGGGCATTGTGCTACAGACCTAAATACATGGAACATAGGGAGAGTGGAAGCTATCATGAAAGGGGAAACAGTATTAATTATGAATACAGTAATAACCATAACAGGTGGAGAGAAGATAGAAGTAATCAGAATAATCAGGATAGAGATTGGAGAAGCACGCCACAAAGGTATAACAGAAATTTTGGAGCGAGAAGAGACAATTTTGATCAGATGAGGAGTGATAGAGAAGGTATGAGAGTAGGAATGCCAGATGCAAATGGACAGGGTAGGCAATCAAAAAACTAATTGATGCCTCACTTAAGGTCCGCAGGGGGGCTGGTAATTATGTGAACAGGGCCAGACAAGGACATGATGGGATGAGTAATAAAGTCAGCAAGGAAAATAGGGAAATTGGGATATGTCATATGGATGCTGTCTTAGGAAATGAAAATCTATGGGGGGGTTTTAACAATTATAGAAATACAGATAAAAGGTATAAGAGGAAAAAAGGGAACAAGGCTAATATCAGCAATGAACAGTGTGAGTTTTACATTGATGACATGTTTAAAAGGGAAGAGAAATTACAAGCAGAGGAGGACAATATTGGTTTGTGTGCAGCAAAATTCATTGAAAGATCAGAGACAGAGGTAGTTTCATCAAAAGGGGGAACAGAAGTGGATATGGAATTAAGGGGCAATGTTCACAGTAATAATGGGTGTGATGAATGGGTAGAGATGTCTATTGGAAATAGTATGGAGAATTGTGGAAAAGGTGAGGAGAGGGTTATTCAGTGTGATGTAAAGGCTAATATGAGTGGTGTATTTGACCATGTGGAAAATGCTGGTAAATTACCTGCTGATAATGTTACTGTGCTTGTGGGTGCAGGTGTTAACTGTGGTAGTGATAATGACTTCAGTGTGGATATGGAAATGCGTAATGATATGGAGAATGTTGCTGTAGGTTGCCCAGAAGATAAAATTGAAACCTATGTTTTCTTAACTGATGATGCAAGCCTCAAAGATGTTAATTGTGGATGGTTAGGAAAGGAGGAGGCTGATTATGATTTGAGTGATTGGGTGTCCTATGCAAAATTACATAAAGCTTTGATGCCTGAAGAATGGGGTAAAATAAAATTTAAAATTGCCAGAAAATTGGAAGAATTAAGTGAAGAAGAGAATGTTGAGTTTGCTATTAAGGATCTGTTTGAAGGGGATACTGATGTATGTTTTGGAGAAAGACCTAAAGATATTTGCGTTATGCAAGAGGAAAGCAGGAGTGAAGTAGAAAGAGATTTATTACAGGAATCAGGGCTGAACAGAGTAGAAATAGAGGTGATACAGCCAATAATTGATATCAGTGTGGGAGGAGTTGCAGATGTAGCATTATTAGACTCTGGCTCAAGTTTATCTGCAATCTCTGAATCTTTCTGGCAGCAAATTAAAGGTTTAGGATTAATAGAATTACCAGTTACGGGAGTCAAAATTAAGACAGCAACTGGGACATGTAGCAAGCCCATCAGCAGGGAAGTATTACTGGAATTTAATAGTAATGAGTATTGTTTTGATATTAGTTGCTTTGTGGTGAAGGGTTTGGCGTTGAATGTAATTTTGGGTATGGACTTCTTGTACAAGTATGACTGTAGCATTTTTGTAAAGGACAGAGTGGTAGAATTTGATGCTGGTGGAAATAGACGAAGAATAAAATTTAAAGGGGAATTAAAAGGAGGTGAGACAATTACTCATTTACAAAGGCTAGAAGAGGTAGGTGATGAGATCTGCACTGAACAGCAGATACATGACAAAGTAAATGAAATGGGACATTTAAATGAGGAACAAAAGGTGCAGCTTACAGGTTTATTGTGTAAGCATAAGCATGTGTTCTCTGACAGACCTGGAAAAGTCGTAGATTTCAGTTACGTTTTGAGGGTATTGCCACATGAAGTGATAAGGGCCAAACCTTATCCTATAGCAATAGCTAATAGAGAGGCTGTAAGGGCAAGGATACAGATGATGTTGAAGTGGGGCATACTGGAAATGGGGAGGAGTGAGTATTGTAATCCAATAGTAGTGGTGAAAAAGAGGGATGGTTCTATAAGAATTGTACTGGATGCAAGAAAGCTAAATAAAATAATAGTCAAAGAAAATGATCAGCCAGAGAACATGGATGAGCTGTTGCAAAAATTTTATAATGTTAAAATTCTGTCAAGTGTTGATTTGACTTCAGGGTTCTGGCAGGTGCGATTGGCTGAAGAGAGCAGAAAGTACACTGCTTTCTTATTTGAGGGCAGGACTTATATGTTTACAGTTGTGCCATTTGGTTTATCAATATCTATAGCAGTCTTTGTAAGGGCTTTAAGTCATGTGTTGGGTGATGAACTAATGAGAAAATTGACAGTGTACGTAGATGACATTTTGATTACAAGTAGCAATTGGCAAGAGCACTGTCAGCTGTTGGAGGATGTATTCAAGGCTATATCTAAAGGGGGGATGACCCTAAAGTTAAGTAAGTGTGAATTTTTTCAAGCAACATTACTATTTCTCGGTCATCAGTTAACTCCTGATGGCATTCTGCCCAATAAAGAGAAAATCAAGGCTATTGTTGACTGCAAGGTGCCAACGAACAGGAAACAATTGAAATCATTTATAGGACTATGTTCATTCTATAGGAAGTACATAAGTGATTATAGCCTGAATTCACCTAACTTATGTAGACTATTAAAGAAAAGTGTAACCTGGTGCTGGACATCTGACTGTGACCGGGAATTTAAAGCCATCAAGAATAGCTTAAAAAACAGCAAAATTTTGTTCTATCCAGATTTGTCTTTGCCTTTCTGTATTGGGGCAGACAGCTCAGATTATGGGATAGGGGCAGTGCTATTTCAGGAGAGGGTAGTAGATGGGAAGACCGAGCACAGGGCAATCGCTTTTGCAGGCAGAATGCTGTCCAAACATGAATTGATGTATGGTATATCAGAGAAGGAACTGTTAGCCATAGTTTTTGGATTTCAGAAGTTCAGGATATATGTGGAAGGTAGGAAAGTGATTGTTTACACAGACCATAAGGCTCTGAGCTATTTGCAAGAATGTAAGCTGTTAAATAATAGACTCATGAGATGGGCCATGTTTTTGCAGCAGTTTAACTATGAGATAAGATATATTAAGGGCACAGACAACAATGTGGCTGATGCCTTATCAAGATTACCTTTCATTGGAGAAGAACATGAAGCGAATGGAGACGAGAAAGAACTACAGATATTGTATATGAAAGGAGTGGGTGGAGAGAAGGAAATCAGATCCATCTGTAAGGACATGAGGAGACTTCAGAATGGGGACCAAACCTTGAAGTTTATCAAAACAAACTTTGGAAGTAAAGAACATGAAAAAATAGCTAAATATTATAGAATTTATAAAGGTATTTTATTTAGACGAAGAAATTTGGACAAAGAGGAGTGGAAGGTAGGTTTTCCAGATGAGCATGTGGAAAAATTAATAAATTACATCCACCTTAGCCATGGGCATTATGGGGCTCAAAAATGTTTGGAAATACTGCAGGACTATGTTAGTTTTAACAACATGGCCAGGAGAGTAAAGAAACAGTTGGCTTCTTGTGACAAATGTCAAAAAGTGAAGTATAATACTATTGCAGTACAAGGAGAGATGCAGAATATTGTTCCTAAAAGAAATGGTGAACTGCTGGCTATTGATTTATTTGGGAGGCTGCCAACAGGCCGAGGGGGTGTAAAGTATGTTCTTTTAGCTGTTGATGTATTCTCAAAGTTTGTAAGGCTGTATCCACTGAAAAAGGCCACTAGCCAGAATATAATTAACAAGCTAGAGAAAGATTACTTTGTGAATGTTATAAAACCAGAGAATGTTCTGTCTGATAATGGAGCACAATTTGTATCTAGTGTGTGGGGGAAGTTTATGCAAAGATCTGGGATGAAGCATATAAGGATTTCAGTGTATCACCCTGCAGGAAACCCTGCTGAGAGGTATATGAGGGAGCTGGGTAGGCTATGTAGGACATATTGCAGTAAAAAGCATAGTACTTGGGCAGAATATATAACTGTGTTTGAGGATCTTATGAACACAGTGAAGAGTTGTGCAACAGGATTCTCACCCTATGAGCTCATGAAAGATATCAAGCCTGACAATCTAATAGCAGAAAACATAGATTTTCCTCCATCTCAAGACTTGACAAGTCAAGAGAAAATGCAGGTGGCCAGACAGCAAATGTTAAAGAAAGGACATGAGAGACAAAGGAGGCATGGAGAAAGGTATAAGACAACAAAGTTCAAGGAGGGAGATAAGGTGCTGGTGAGGAACAAGAAAAAATCCAGTGACATTGATGGCGAAATCAAAAAGTTATTTGAATTATACCAAGGACCCTTTGAGATAATGGGTTGTCCACACCCTAATGCATATAGGTTGGTATATCCAGTGTCCAAAAAGCCATTTGGACTGAGAAATGTAACGGAGTTGAAAAAATATGTGGTAAAAGAATAAAGATTAAGGAAGTGAGATTCCCATGTACACTATTGCCGAGTTAAAAAAAAAAAAAAAATTATTGGGGGCTATGTATACGTGTATTTATAATTGGAGTATTATTTGTGTTACTGTGTATGTTGCGATGCCATTGTTGGTGGTCAACAAACTTCATTATACTGTATATATCTGCAATAAGGGAATCTGTTGTCCAATGGATTTGCACAACTGGTGTGGGTGTAATAAAAGCCTTGTTGAAAGTCATACGGGAACTGAAACCTACTGTGCATATAGTCTATTTCTGTATAAATATGTGGAGAATATAGGAGGGAGGAAAACTGCAAATAGTTTGTTAAAAAAATAGTTGATATTTTTATTAAAATTTCTAAATTATCTGTGGCACCTGGAGTTGATACTGGTGCGTGGGGGTAGAAGTGTTGGAGGTCCTGATCTGGGAATATTTGAAGGGTGAAATAGAATATATTTAACTATGCCATGTTTGTGTTTGATTTGTGTGCATGTTTGTCATTTGTACAAACCTCAATAAGAACTGATCAGTGAAAACAGGATGTTCCAGGGAGGATTTGGATAGCCTGATTCCTGGGAAATGTGGGTCTGCATGTCTAGGCAAGATTTATGAGGATTTGATTAAATTTTGATAGGATGACTTGGCTAATGAGAGGAAGCACAGTGCTGTTGGCTGACAAGTTTGGAAAGACTGTATTCCAATGCATAAACCTGTGAACACAAGGATCTGGTTACAACAACTTCGTGCAACTTACAGAAACAACTGTGTAAAAAGTGGAAGTGTTAATGTGCAGTGAGTGGGCAACCTACATATAGACTAACATGGGCATTTATTTTGCCTGCCCAGTCGCTCAGTAGGATACTATCTAATTGTATATTTGAGTTGGATACATTGTTGGATTATGTATGTATGTTTTCCTAGTGACAGTACATACACTGATTAACTCACCACTATAACACTGTTCTACGTGTTTTGGTGCCATTATAGTTATAATTAAAATGTTTAATATATAAAGTAATATGGGTTCACTCCATTTGGTGCTACTTCATGTTGCCGTTATTAAGTTAATGTCACCATGAAGTGGGGGTATGTAAGGTAACAGGGGATAATATGGAACTCTTTAAAGTAATTTAAAATTTAAAGCACGGCAGCAGAGATAATATGCTGGGCAAAATAGACCGGAAAATACTTGTTTGTGTTTTGATGGACGTTGTAGTTCCGTGGGATAGTGTTTTGGTTTTCTTTTAATTGCAACGAATTATATAAGTGTGGTGATAATTTGTAAAATTATATAATGTATTTAGATTTAAGTATTTAAATATTATAAAATATTGTAAACAAATTGTGGCCATGTTTAGCAATTGTTTTGACTACTGTGGTGTCACGTGACCCGACTCAGGACTGTGGATGTGAGCGGGAAAATCGGGGTCTTTTGTCGTTGGCCGTTGTGGTTGTGAGGTGGGAGCGGGAAAGTGCCGCGAGTGCAAGCATGGACGCCAGGGTATGCGAAGGAACAAAGTGAAAGTGTGTGGGTGTGAGACAAACAGTGTACGAATTGCACCGATTATTATTTGTGAACTTAAAAATGCATGGCCACAACGTTAAAGTGTTTCTTTTGAATAAATAAGTTACAATCTGAACGTGTATAGTTCAATTCACTGCTCTTCAAAAGCCAGCCAAAATCAGGCTCAATAATAGGGGCGCAAATGCAACCGTTTACTACCAACCCCCTTTACGGATGAGCCACGTGAAAAATAGGTAGTAAACGAGCCCGAGTTCAGTTGCAACCTCTTGCACTGATACATCGCTTGTTTCACATCACACTTCATAATTCAGTGAAGCGTATTTTCTTCTTTGGAGCCTGATTAATCTTGGAGAACGACCTTTGACAACAGAATAATTCTTGTGGTCGTTGTAACTCAGCACAGAACTGTACTAGGGCACCATCGAAGTATATAATGGTGTGTATATGTTGTACTAACTCCATTACCTGCTTCTGCACAATTTATATAAAGTCTGGATTATCACCCTGAACTGTCAGTAAGCAAGAAAAATCGATTCAGGTTCAAAAAAGAGGAAATAAATAAGCGTCATAGTAGTGAACATGTTTTTAATGTTCATTTGTATTGAGAGAATGACAATGAGCAGTGTTTATGTTTCAGAACTGGAAATTGATCACTGTTCATTCCAAGCACACACACAGTCAGACGCACTGAATAGAAAGTGCCATGCTAAGGAGTATATGCTCAGCAGTTATACTAGTACCACACATATGAGCGAACACGGACATAGTACAAGTCATATGATAGGGTCCCTCTCTGGTAACCAGGATCACATCAATATACATTTTCTCAGTGGTGGGAACGGAAAGTTCATGTGTATAAGAGATGTGCATATTTAAATGTATGACACAACCATGGCTGATGTTACAAGGAAAGTTTGAGTTGTGAAGGAGAATATCTCCACCTCAGCTGGTGAGTACTGTCAGTGCCAGGAAAGCTGGCAGTAACGAATACAGCAATGTCTGGATCGATCTCCACTAAAAGGAAATTATTACGAGAGGTATGATGCTCATTTACAGAACGGTTCCCTGTCGAGCATAGACCTTTGTGAGCTTCAATGAACTGCATGTATGTGACTTGAATTTCTGAAGTCATTTTCATAGAAATTGTTGTAGCAAATTGTGGGTATGAATTCATGCAAGCAGTCTCCCCCGCTCACCAATAATAATTTCCCAAAGGCTTCATATAGAGAGGTGCAATATTAAGGCATTTTCACAACACAATCCTCAAAAACAGCCTTCCTGAAACAATGTTTTGGCACATACACGCCATTTTGTGCACAACTGTATATGCAGTCCCATTCCAGTTTCCACTCTACATTCTCTACCAGTAGCGGTTTCTAATAAAGACAAAATGGGACATCAAAAGAAAAGTAGGTGGCCAATGATCTGCAGATATGAGGTCAGGTTGTCTCTCCGGAAAGAGGCAATAGTTTATCCAAGGGCAGTTTATTGATGTTTATTGCATTTGTTTGTCATAGCATACACATTACCAGATATTTCATTGTGTCGAAGAAGACCGTTCTTTAGATTGTTCATTTGCATTATATGTCTCATTGACAGTGAGGGAATGCATCAGGTTTGCTCTGTTCATATACAAGCTCATAGGCAATTCCGAACATTCAAGTGTGATGACCCACTTCTTTGATCTGAATACATATTTGACTCAAATATGGATTGCGGTTGGGTTTTGTAACTTGTGTGAATCTAACGTAAGAACTCAGATGTCAGAAGAGCGTATGATTACATGCTACAAGCATTTAAGGTTGGTGATATGAACTGTGTAATAAGAGTAGTATTGCAATACAGCAGAAGTTAACTGTTCTAATTTCTGCCAATGGGAATTGAAGGGAGAAGACACCAATGAGTACATGTTCTGTCAAATTAGCATTCACGGAAGCATCCTTAAGTCCAAAATGGAAACATGAAAGAAATAAAGGTATCGCACAAAAATATACTGGTGAAAAGGTGGATTGTATACAAGTGCAAGAAAACTCTGTACCCTGAAAAGATTCACAGCCAGTGGGTTGCTTGCTATCATATCCGTGTTGACATTCAGTGGGGGTCCAGCGTAATAGTGAAGTAGAAGAATGGTGAGTTGGGGCACTTGTCCCAAACAAAATTCTGGCTCTTCAGGGTGGTAATGGAAAGGGCCTTTTCTTGCTGTTTTTTTAGTCGCAAACACGCTTACTTATGTCATTTAGGGGCAGGCAAGACTCATACTCATTTCACCCTGTGGGAGTTTGGAGGCTGGTACTGCAGCTTGACTGACACATTTCCTGAACACCTTAAGAAGTCCCCATGCAGGGAGGCGATTGTAGTGTACACAAGTGGAGAAGGTAACAAGTAGAATGTAAACAACGGCAGGGTGAAATCCTTGAAACTTTCACCATTTGGATTTGCATGCAATAAACTATAAAATCTCAAATCATAAAAGACTTCAGAAAAATCCCAAGTGACATCAAAGACGATATGGATAGCAGTACCCACAAAAAATGTAGAAAAGCGGAAATAGTGGGCAGTGAAAATTGACTGAAAAAGTGAGAATCGTAAAGGCACTTTGGGCACAAGGCAATTCCAGTAACAGTTACATCCTGCATACGAACCAAATCAGCAATATTGCCAAAACTAGCTTAGATTTATGCACAAAATTTGTATAAAACCATTGTGCTTCAAAACGCCAAGATATAAACACTTAGCTTAATACATGAGCTACAAGGAGGGGTGCAAAATAATTTGTGTAACACTTGTTTTACTGCTTCTTTACGTCCTCTAACTCATTAAGATTCAGGTTATAAATGAAAGTGTGTGGTGTTTGATAAGGGTTCTCTAAAACATACAGCAAGTGAGTGACACAACAGTGATACCTCAACTTAGTCGTGTCTTCTCACCTGTCGCCACGTGAGAGCAAGGTGCTTGCATGAGCCAGTAGCAGGAAGCAGCACGGCTTCATACAGTTGATTGTGGTACAATAAAGCTACATCCTTGTAGCGTTGTGTAACTGGTAGTATAGAATTATTTGTGTCGGAATAAGCTAGTAAAAATGGTTACAAAAGTACAGGGGCAGAGAGAGTAAGTGTAAATGTAGAGTAGACACAATAGTATAATAAAATATGTGTAGAACCCACAGATACATTCAGCATGTCGACATATGGGAGGGTCTGAAATTCTGACAAGGGGATTGGCTGGGAAAAATTACCACACAGTTTCTGTCCTTATCAGGTTCATGGCGAAATTTTTCCTTCTGCATACATCCGCTCTCCCACGCTAATGCCTGTACTAATGGCTGGTCTGCCAGCCTCCTCTGTGTTAAGTGTTCCCAGTACAGAGGCTTCTGGGTCCTGCACACCAGAGAGGCCAACCGTAACTAATGCAAACTGGAGCTCAACACACATAAGGGGAATGTGCCCTCATACATGAAAGTAAAGGTTTATATGATGATGTACTGTTACTTGCATTTTGCTGTCATCCTCTGTGGTGCAACTACGTAACTGGGTGTCAGACATAACATCACATGTGTTAACCTTGCTGTGCTACAACAATACGTTATTACTATCGACGAAAGAGATTATACCCAGTGCTATTATCAAGTTGTGAAGTTCATCACATAGACAAGTACTTCTAGGATTGAGATGGTTCCTTCTTTAGATATGCGACTTTACTATGTGTCCATTTTATTACCATGTATTTAATTTCTTTATCTGTATGTTTACTGTTTTTTTAGCTAGCTTCTGTGTATTGGCATCCATGGGATGTCAAGATTCAATGACACAAGAGGTATGTGAAAAGGGTGTGTTGCAAATTTAAGGGTGTGTCATATGTAACTGTGTGAAGTGTGATTCGACTATGTGTACTATAAAAGACGGTATGCATCATAGGGTAACTTTTTCAATACTTTCTCTCCATTTACAATTAGACTGTGAACAATCGAACACGATGAAGCAGCTGGGGTGCTAAATGTGCATTTTTGTAGCCTTACAGTCCCAGCTCAAGGTTGTCAAGAGTTCTCGAAAGAAAGTAGTTGTTAAAGCCAAACTATCAACTACCTCAGCAATAATGTCGATATATTGTGTAGCATATGGCGAACATGGGCAAATTAGTAGAAACTGTGGATGTGACTGGAAGGCTGATGTGAGTCTGTTTCTGTTTATTATTCTTGTGTTTACCCATACATGTGGGGTGTGGTGTCGAATTGACTATAGGCAACCACATGTAAAAAGTTCTGGGTACATCTATGAATTATGCCATGGCTAAAATCGTGATAGTTGCCATGCTGCCAGGGGCAGCGTGCTACTTGCACATGTCAACTACACCACAGGTCAATGATTTGACCCATACAAATTCCCTAATCCAAAAAGTAGCATTCATCTACAAAGAAAGCCGATACAGTTATCCAGTGTGATGCGCAAGCAATAAATTGATAGTATATAACTTACCACTGGGGCGATAGACAAGGATATATTAAAAGCATAGGATGTCATGCGTATAAAAGTGTGTTAGTATGTCATCAAGTTTGTGTAATTATCTAATGAAATCATAACTTTTACTGGCTGTAAACATAGGTGAGTTTTCTGGGCCAGGAAGTATGACTTTGCATTTCCAAATGTAATATTAACCCCACCAGTAGGTATTGCTTATGGTTCTAACAATGCACAGTGGTACATGCCAGCAATCAGCAGCTAGTAGGCTCATGTGGAATGTGTGCCTGATGAAGGAATGTCAGCTACAGGGAAGGAACAAAAAAAGAGTAGAACAACTGTCATACAACTCCAGGGGTCGCAGTGAAAGTCATTGTGTTGTCTGTGTTTAAAAATGAATTTGTAATCTAATATAGAAACGATAACATTGTGAAGGTGAGTCCTACTTACCTCAACTACAAACAGTACAATAGTGGGATCAGTCCACATGAGTAATGAAGTTGTGCTTTTTGTCCATGATAAGGCTTCATTCTAACAAACTGTATGATTGCAGAACGATCTGCCCGTTGTATTTCAACACAGATGGACAATGTCAAACATACATTTCCATATAGCTCCTCATGGAGTGGAGGAAACGTTTTTAGCTTTCCCTTTCTTAATCACTGAATTCTGCAACTAGACCCAGTCATCCGATCGCCATGGAAGTATCATTGCTCCTTTATTAGCCCTCTTAACCTGCTTTGACCCCTTGAAATTGAGCCTTTTCGCCAAATAATTTGAAGTTGGTGTGCTAAATATTTTTATTTCATCAGATCAATACCCAACAGCAATTAATCTAATTCTAAGGGGGAGCTCATGGGGTACCCGTTTAGTTGTACATACTGTAGATTTGTGGACCCTACTATTATAAGCAGACAAAAATAAGGCAAATAATGATCCCAGTCGTTAGATGTCTTATTTACATAATAAGACAACATTCAAACAATAGTTTTATGAACATATTCGAAATGGCATTAGCCTTAGGTAGGAAGGGGGTGCTACTCCATTTGTTAATCCTTTGTAGTTTAGACATTTGCACAAATAAAATGGACATGAAATTTCTTCCATATTGTGTCAAAATGGCATGAGGACTTTTGAATGGTAATACTAAGTGACTTACAAAGGCAGTCTCCAATGGAATATCTGTAATTGGTACCCAAACCAGTTACTGAGAAAAGTGATCAATGACCAAGACCAGTTCTTATTTTGTAGTTTGTCCAATATCCATCACAGTTGCGATAATAGTCATCTGTTTGTGCCAACTATTTTCAGACCATCACATGCATTTTCAAACCATAGCCTTACACATAACTGTAATCATACAGTCCACCAATGTAAAAACGAGCAACAAATGTTCATATTCATTATTGGAAACCATTACATGAACACAAAATGTTACACTTCATACAAATACATAATATGTTTTACTTGCAGTGGAATGTAGCAAAGAACTGGAAGGACACCACATTACATTTTCATATAATGTCTAACGTTTTGTATCATGTAAGCGTTTTTAATGATGAATATGAAAGTTTGTTACTCTTTACATCCATTTCCAAACCGTAACCTTTATGTAAGTGTAATCACATAGTTCACCAGTGTCCATTGGTAGACGATATGATTACACTTACATTTAAGGCTATGGTTTGAAAATGCACTTGATAGTCTGATACTACTCACAACAAAGAGATGGCTGTTATTACAACTATGTCAAATATTTAAAAAATAGAAATAATTCATACCCAAGTAGCTGGTCCTACACTCCATCATCTTGCAACTTCACAAAGACAGTGATCTGTCACAGAACGTATTTATTCTCCTGCTATGTTCAGGGAAATGGTCCCATAATATCCAGTACTACAAATTAATTCAAAAGGTCTGGAGGACTCTCTCAAGGTTGCAAATCAATCTTTAGTAATGTTTTTCTACACCCTTTGTTTGCACAAAAGATGAGCATGTATATGTCTTCTCATTTCACACTGCCAATTTCACCACTAACATGAGGTAAAAATTCGAGTATTAGTGACACATCTTCTACTACAGCAAGACTGAATCCAGCTATGGCGTTGGGTACTATTGTCCTGCTGCAATGCCATAGATATCACTAACTGATTCCTGGGTTGAGTTTATATTGTCTTCAGGTACGAAATCTAGGAGACTGGTGTACTGCTGACAGTTTCCTGATTGTGCCTCTTCCAACTCTATGATAAACATGCCATCTTCTTGCACTACACAGAACTTCCTAAGTAGTGCACCTACATTTTGATGACGTTTATCCAGTTTATCATGCATGTAGTAATCACACTCACTCAGCTTCAATACTCATCTCGTTAAATGACTGCAGGGGTCTTTCAGAAACAGTAGCCACGAAAGAGTAGCATGATTGGTTACCATTGTCAACTTCGTGCCATTCAACAGCATTTAAAATAATTAACTCCAAAATCAAATTTAATAATTCTTTCTACTCTGTACTGTAATTTATTTCAGCCTTATTGATTTAATGAGAGGTAAACCAATCGATTCTTTTTTCGTCATCTTGTTCCTGATTTAGGATTCATTCTGCTGCAAAATCGGATGCATACATTACATACAAAAGGTATCTTTGTATGTGGTAAGACACTATCCCAGAGGTAAGAGTGGCATAAACTATACAGTTGGTTTTTATGATATCTTCACCAAATACAAAAAAGTGTATGCTGTGCAGAACACTACAGCCATTTCAGTTATAAGACGAATCAAAGAGGATTATTTTGCAAGAGTAGGAAAACCAAAAGCTATATTAACAATACCTCATATTTTGTTGGATGTAAATGGAAAGAGTTTGTGGATTACAACCAGATCCAACACATTTTATTATCCAAATTTCATCCGGAAACACCCCCATAGAAAGGGTATTTAAGGAATATCCCGTAAACATACCAAGTGGATTGAATATGTCACTCCTTTCTTACAAGTTGTTAACAACCTTCCCATACATGTACTGGATTTACACCAAATGAGCTGATGTTGAGTTGGAAACAAGGAGACGAGTGGTAGAAACCTTTGCCCAAGATACCGATGCAGAAATTATCACTGGATGATAAAATACTACAAGCAGTAATGAACCTCAAAATCTGGGCTAAATAAGGAAAAGAATTAATGACAGAAAGCTGAAACGTACAACACAATTTTATATAGGACAAAAGGTGTTACTTAGAACGTATCCCAAATCCACAAAAATTGGAAAACTGAGCTGTAAGTGGCAACTACAATACACCAGACCACACATAATTAATAAAATCCCCTACCTGGAAGCTTACAGATTGATATGCACGAATACAGGTAAAGACAAGGGACTTTACTCACACAAAGCCTTGAAAACATTTATGTATTGAGAGAAGACCTGTATACCCTCTAAGTTATATGCAGGGTGGTCCATTGATAGTGGTGCAACTAAAACATTCATATTTCTTTACGTACTACACGAATATGTAATAAAAATGGGTTTCCTATTTTAAAAAAAAACGCAGTTGATATCCGTTTGACCTATGGCAGCGCCATCTAGCGAGCCAACCATAGCGCCATCTGGTTTCCCCCTTAAAGCTACACAAGTTTCGTTCTTTGTAGTTTTTTCGTTTGACGCTTATTTTCTGAGATATTTGGCCCAGTCACGATCGATGGACCATCCTATATGTGTGTAATAATATTAGATTTAGACTGCTGGAAAGTCACATTCCAGAATTTATGTTGTTAGTCGGTAAGGAAAAGTTTTGGTTGTGTTTTTCTTATATTTAAAATGTGTAAACGACAAGATGAGTGATTGTAACAGGAAGTATTTTACTTTTATGTCTCTTGAGACGATGATTCTCTAAATACAACGCTTTGCCGTGCATGTAAGTCAGTTTTAAACAAATAAATGAACTTGTGAAACGCACATTAGCGTGCAATGCAATACACAGCTTGCCACAATGCCAGTGATGTCAGAATGACACAGTGGATGTGCATTCGGAAGCAAGCTGGTCAACAAACCGCAAGCGTGTGCGCAGGAGGCAGGCGCAGCTAGAAGTGATGAAGTGCCCAAAACAAACCAACTGATGAGCTACAGCCTGCACTAGGATTTATAATGATTATCGAATAAACAGAGACATAGAAAATTAAGGGAGAATCTATACTACAACTATGATATATATACTTAAGGTATGCTACTACACTCCTGGCAATTGAAATAAGAACACCGTGAATTCATTGTCCCAGGAAGGGGAAACTTTATTGACACATTCCTGGGGTCAGATACATCACATGATCATACTGACAGAACCACAGGCACATAGACACAGGCAACAGAGCATGCACAATGTCGGCACTAGTACAGTGTATATCCACCTTTCGCAGCAATGCAGGCTGCTATTCTCCCATGGAGACGATCGTAGAGATGCTGGATGTAGTCCTGTGGAACGGCTTGCCATGCCATTTCCACCTGGCGCCTCAGTTGGACCAGCGTTCGTGCTGGACGTGCAGACCGCGTGAGACGACGCTTCATCCAGTCCCAAACATGCTCAATGGGGGACAGATCCGGAGATCTTGCTGGCCAGGGTAGTTGACTTACACCTTCTAGAGCACGTTGGGTGGCACGGGATACATGCGGACGTGCATTGTCCTGTTGGAACAGCAAGTTCCCTTGCCGGTCTAGGAATGGTAGAACGATGGGTTCGATGACGGTTTGGATGTACCGTGCACTATTCAGTGTCCCCTCGACGATCACCAGTGGTGTACGGCCAGTGTAGGAGATCGCTCCCCACACCATGATGCCGGGTGTTGGCCCTGTGTGCCTCGGTCGTATGCAGTCCTGATTGTGGCGCTCACCTGCACGGCGCCAAACACGCATACGACCATCATTGGCACCAAGGCAGAAGCGACTCTCATCGCTGAAGACGACACGTCTCCATTCGTCCCTCCATTCACGCCTGTCGCGACACCACTGGAGGCGGGCTGCACGATGTTGGGGCGTGAGCGGAAGACGGCCTAACGGTGTGCGGGACCGTAGCCCAGCTTCATGGAGATGGTTGCGAATGGTCCTCGCCGATACCCCAGGAGCAACAGTGTCCCTAATTTGCTGGGAAGTGGCGGTGCGGTCCCCTACAGCACTGCGTAAGATCCTACGGTCTTGGCGTGCATCCGTGCGTCGCTGTGGTCCGGTCCCAGGTCGACGGGCACGTGCACCTTCCGCCGACCACTGGCGACAACATCGATGCACTGTGGAGACCTCACGCCCCACGTGTTGAGCAATTCGGCGGTACGTCGACCCGGCCTCCCGCATGCCCACTATACGCCCTCGCTCAAAGTCCGTCAACTGCACATACGGTTCACGTCCACGCTGTCGCGGCATGCTACCAGTGTTAAAGACTGCGATGGAGCTCCGTATGCCACGGCAAACTGGCTGACACTGACGGCGGCGGTGCACAAATGCTGCGCAGCTAGCGCCATTCGACGGCCAACACCGCAGTTCCTGGTGTGTCCGCTGTGCCGTGCGTGTGATCATTGCTTGTACAGCCCTCTCGCAGTGTCCGGAGCAAGTATGGTGGGTCTGACACACCGGTGTCAATGTGTTCTTTTTTCCATTTCCAGGAGTGTATATGATTATATTTATATATGTACAATATTTGCAATTTTAAGTGTTGAAATCATACTTGATATGCGAGAAAAGTCTTGCTGAAGGTAAATAAGGGAGTACAGTATAAGTGCCAAACTGAATAAAAGATCGCACCATGCCTCTAATACAATTTGTCTTTCAAATTTATAAGGTAAGTAGAGATGCACATACGACATGAAATAAGTTTTGCGATAACACGACTGCACACTCAAGTGAATGAATACATGGTTGAATATATGAAAAAAGTAGCTATCGAGGCACCATACACTTATCTATGAAGATTGTTGTTGTTGTTGTGGTCTTCAGTCCTGAGACTGGTTTGATGCAGCTCTCCATGCTACTCTATCCCGTGCAAGCTTCTTCATCTCCCAGTACCTACTGCAACCTACATCCTTCTGAATCTGCTTAGTGTATTCATCTCTTGGTCTCCCTCTACGATTTTTACCCTCCACGCTGCCCTCCAATACTAAATTGGTGATTCCTTGATGCCTCAGAACATGTCCTGCCAACCGATCCCATCTTCTAGTCAAGTTGTGCCACAAACTTCTCTTCTACACAATCTTATTCAATACTTCCTCATTAGTTATTTGATCTACCCATCTAATCTTCAGCATTCTTCTGTAGCACCACATTTGGAAAGCTTCTATTCACTTCTTGTCCAAACTATTTATCGTCCATGTTTCACTTCCATACATGGCTACACTCCATACAAATACTTTCAAAAATGACTTCCTGACACTTAAATCTATACTCGATGTTAACAAATTTCTCTTCTTCAGAAACGCTTTCCTTGCCATTGCCAGTCTACATTTTATATCCTCTCTACTTCGACCATCATCAGTTATTTTGCTCCCCAAATAGCAAAACTCCTTTACTACTTTAAGTGTCTCATTTCCTAATCTAATTACCTCTGCATCACCCGACTTAATTCGACTACATTCCATTATCCTAGTTTTGCTTTTGTTGATATTCACCTTATATCCTCCTTTCAATACACTATCCATTCCGTTCAACTGCTCTTCCAAGTCCTTTGCTGTCTCTGACAGAATTACAATGTCATCGGCGAACCTCAAAGTTTTTATTTCTTCTCCATGGATTTTAATACCTACTCCGAATTTTTCTTTTGTTTCCTTTATTGTTTGCTCAATATACAGATTGCATAACATCGGGGACAGGCTACAACCCTGTATCACTCCCTTCGCAACCACTGCTTCTCTTTCATGACCCTCGACTCTTATAACTGCCCTCTGGTTACTGAACAAATTGTAAATAGCCTTTCGCTTCCTGTATTTCAACCCTGCCACCTTCAGAATGGTGGGACATGTTTTGAGGCATCAAGGGATCACAAATTTAGCATTGGAGGGCAGCGTGGAGGGTAAAAATCGTAGAGGGAGACCAAGAGATGAATACACTAAGCAGATTCAGAAGGATGTAGGTTTCAGTACGTACTGGGAGATGAAGAAGCTTGCACAGGATAGAGTAGCATGGAGAGCTGCATCAAACCAGTCTCAGGACTGAAGACGACAACAACAACACCTTCAAAATTTGAAAGAGAGTATTCCCGTCAACATTGTCAAAAGTTTTCTCTAAGTCTACATATGCTAGAAACGTAGGTTTCCCCTTCCTTAATCTAGCTTCGAAGATAAGTCGTAGGGTCAGTATTGCCTCACGTGTTCCAACATTTCTATGGAATCCAAACTGATCTTCCATGAGGTCGGCTTCTACTAGTTTTTCCAATCGTCTGTAAAGAATTCGCGTTAGTATTTTGCAGCTATGACTTATTAAACTGATAGTTCGGTAATTTTCACATCTGTCAACACCTGCTTTCTTTGGGATTGGAATTATTATATTCTTCTTGAAGTCTGAGGGTATTTCGCCTGTTTCATACATCTTGTTCACCAGATGGTAGAGTTTTGTCAGGACTGGTTCTCCCAAGGCCGCCAGTAGTTCTAATGGAATGTTGTCTTCTCTGGGGGCCAATAGTGAGATAAGCCTCTACATCCTTACATTTCTCCTCTAGCCATCCCTGCTTAGGCATTTTGCACTTCCTGTCGATCTCATTTTTGAGACGTTTGTATTCCTTTTTGCCTGCTTCATTTACTGCATTTTTATATTTTCTCCTTTCATCAATTAAATTCTATATTTCTTCTGTTACCGAAGGGTTTCTACTAGCCCTCGTCTTTTTACCTATTTGATCCTCTGCTGCCTTCACTATTTCATCCCTCAAAGCTACCCATCTTTCTTCTACTGTATTTTTCCCCCATTCCTGTCAATTATTCACTTATGCTCTCCCTGAAACCCTGTACAACCTCTGGTTCTTTCAGTTTATCCAGGTTCCATCTCCTTAAATTCCCACCTTTTTGCAGTTTCCTCAGTTTTAATCTACAGTTCATAACCAATAGATTGTGGTCAGAGTCCACATCTGCCCCTGGAAATGTCTTACAATTTAAAACCTGGTTCCTAAATCTCTGTCTTACCATTATATACTCTATTTGATATCTTCTAGTATCTCCAGGGTTCTTCCATGTATACAACCTTCTTTCATGATTCTTGAACCAAGTGTTAGCTATGATTAAGTTATGCTTTGCGCAAAATTCTACCAGGCGGCTTCCTCTTTCATTTCTTAGCCCCAATCCATACTCACCTACTATGTTTCCTTCTCTCCTTTTTCCTACTCTCGAATTCCAGTCACTCATGACTATTAAATTTTCATCTCCCTTCACTACCTGAATAATTTCTTTTATCTCATCATACATTTCACCAATTTCTTCGTCATCTACAGAGCTAGTTGGCATATAAACTTGTACTACTGTAGTAGGCGTGGGCTTCATGTCTCTCTTGGCTACAGTAATGCGTTTACTATGCTGTTTGTAGTAGCTTACCCGTACTCCTATTTTTTATTCATTATATGGATGTTAAAACAGCATATTTAAATGGGAAATGTGGAGATACATGTCATTCCACCAAGAGAAGCCATGAAAAACAAATCAGAAAGAGAAAAGTTTGGCGTTTGCGAAAAAGTATTGTAAAGCCAAAACTACTCCAATGGAAGTAGGAGTGAAGTTAAATATAAATGAGACAGATGTGGAATGTTATAAGAATGTTCCTTATTCAGAAGCAGTAGGGAGTCTGTTATATTTACCTCAAACATAACAACCCGACATTGTCTTTGCCACAAACGCAGTCCTCAGATATCACAGAGACCCAAAGGAACAGCACTGGAAAGCTGTGAAAAGGATATTCTGATAGCTAAGCGGAACTTCAAACCACGAATTAAGATACTGTAGAGAAGGTAATGCAAAACTAGAAGACTACAGCAATGCAGACTGGTGGAATGGCTAGCCAGTGTGGCCGAGCAGTTCTACAGTCTGGAACCCCGCGACCGCTAAGGTCGCAGGTTCGAATTCTGGTTTTTGCATGGATGTGTGTGATGTCCTTAGGTTAGATAGGTTTAAGTAGTTCTAAGTTCCAGGGGACTGATGACCTCAACAGTTAAGTCCCATAGCGCTCAGAGCCATTTGGGAGATAGGCACTCCACTACTGGCTTCTACTTTAAATTAATAGGGGGCCTCATTTCATGTTCCTGTCAAAAGCAAAAAACTGTTGCATTGAGTATCGTAGAGGCCGAGTACATAGCGTTATCTTACAACACACAGGAAACATTCTGGCTAAGAACATTAATATGTGAAACAGAACCCAGTTTAATAATGGAACCTATAACGAACTTATGTGACAATAAAGGAGCCATCAACCTAGCTAAAAATGACAACACTAGTGCTAGGACAAAAATTGATATAAGGCACTATTTTTTTCGGCACCACATAGAGCGACAGAACATCGCCGTGGACTATCTGTGCTTAGAGGAAATGTTGGCGGACCTACTGACAAAACCCTCGGACAAAGAGAAGTTTGAAAAGATTGTGGAGCTCTTTGATTTACCTTGTGAAACCATAAAATATATGTTCAAAAGAAGGTGTTGGAATTGTGTGAACAATATATTTTGTGTGGGATGGAAGGAAAGTGCATCATGTGGAGTATAATAGACCTCTCTGTTGTTATTGTCCACTCTGAGTTTTATGTGCATAACATAATGTACCTTAGTTGTACTGTTCAATGTATTTTACATGGAAGTTCAAATATAGGTACTGGCACTAAATGTCTTTTACTCACTATTATTTATTCAACTGTGTCGACTCTAATAATCCTTGTCACAAAACCACTCGCTAATTTATCTTTGATGGTGTCTTTGGGTTATAGCTCATTCAGTTTACATATAGCTTATATATAAGAAAAGAAAGAAAAATAATATGATTCAATATAATTGACACCCCCCTCCCCCGCCGGCCAGAGTGTCTGTGCCATGCATTTACAGTGTCTTTCACTGCACAAATTCGTGAAGCTCGTGTCCAGTGGCATGATCATTTGTGAAATCTGACAGTGACAACTGGTGTCCATATCCCTAGCCCGATAAATTTATTTCACCTCATCGCTCTCACTTATTCAGAGGAGAGACCAGCTGTACATCCGACATCTGTCAACAAGTTAAGTTCCCTGCTGCTTTTACCATGTTGTCGAGCACAGAAAATTCATGTTACACAAAGTATTGCCATTTTTAGATAACCACGCGCACAGTCACATACTGTTTTAACACACATACTCTTAACACTTTGGAGCCAGGTTTCATATGTTTTTCGCTTTGTTTTTGAGCGTCTTCCACACAGTTTCTGCAGTGTCCTTTCCATGTACTGTACACATAACATAATAAAATACAAACACTATTACATATACACGTATCCTATTCATTTGATGACATGCTATTTTCGTCGCTCATATACATTATAGCCTGTAACATATTCTTTCCCCTTTTTATATATAGGATCATTAATTATCATTTGCTTTCAATACATTTTATTAGATTTCATTTTCGTGAAATTCTTCGATTCCAATTATTTGAGTTCACATTTTATGCTCCTTTGGATATACATACTTCATATAACATTTATATAATAATAGATTCTGTTTTTATTTATAGCATAAATTCACATATATTTTATGTCAGTTTACAGACCTCTTGTCGGAGCATATTTATCAGTTGAAAAAGAATCAAAGAAGTAAACAATAGCCGTTACAATGATACTAAACGCCACTCAGATAACTACGCAAGGCCATAGCTCTCTAGCATTCTCCAGGAAGGATCTACAGACTAGAGGGTTGTGGAAACTCCACGGAAATGCATTCATGTGTTCAGTTACATCTCGTTAATAGACTTCATTGCGACCCCAAGAACAAAATAATTTGTTGTTCCTAAGTACATTTAAATCTGATGATACCAATTATATTAAATCCTTATTCAGTGTTTGAAAGTGCAGCTCAATATTTACTTGTTATGTTCATTTCATATGCTGAGGTTTACAGAGTTCTATCATCAATACAATTTGGTACGTGTAATGAGTGTAAAATAATTTTTCATAAGTAACAAATGTGCATAATAATTTAAATGTAATTCATGGGTAGTCGACGCTCACAGTAGTTAGGTTTCGACACCTTGATTATTTGGTAGTACTCAACCTTAGTTTAGCATCATGATATGTGATGTACTGCAACTGTTTTCTTCTTCACATATTTTCACACTATCGCACTCATATGTATCATTAACTTACAACTATATTTACTTGTGGTGTGGTTATTTCTTATGTTTTATGGTACCTAACACTCTACCAACATTTATCTTTCTTCACTTTAGGATGTATTGATGCATTGTTCCCTGGAAGAAAAACTGTAATACTAATTTATACAAGTATTTATCTTTCTTCACTTTAGGATGTATTGATACATTGTTCCCCAGAAGCAAAACTGTAATACTAATTTGAAACTAAATCTTCATGGTTAAATGATGATGGCGTCCTCTTGGGTAAAATATTCTGGAGGTAAAATAGTCCCCCATTCGAATCTCCGGGCGGGGACTACTCAAGAGGATCAGGAAAAAGAAAACTGGTGTTCTACGGATCAGAGCGTGGAATGTCAGATCCCTTAATCGGGCAGGTAGGTTAGAAAATTTAAAAAGGGAAATGGATAGGTTAAAGTTAGATATAGTGGGAATTAGTGAAGTTCGGTGGCAGGAGGAACAAGACTTCTGGTCAGGTGACTACAGGGTTATAAACACAAAATCAAATAGGGGTAATGCAGGAGTAGGTTTAATAATGAATAAAAAAATAGGAATGCAGGTAAGCTACTACAAACAGCATAGTGAACGCATTATTGTGGCAAAGGTAGAAACGAAGCCCACACCCACTACATTAGTACAAGTTTATATGCCAACTAGCTCTGCAGATGACGAAGAAATTGAAGAAATGTATGATGACATAAAAGAAGTAATTCAGATAGTGAAGGGCGACGAAAATTTAATAGTCATGGGTGACTGGAATTCGGTAGTAGGAAAAGGGAGAGAAGGAAATGTAGTACGTGAATATGGATTGGGGCTAAGAAATGAAAGAGGAAGCCGCCTGGTAGAATTTTGCAGAGAGCATAAGATAATTATAGCTAACACTTGGTTCAAGAATCATAAAAGGAGGTTGTATACATGGAAGAATCCTGGAGATACTAAAAGGTATTAGATAGATTGTATAATGGTAAGACAGAGATTTAGGAACCAGGTTTTAAATTGTAAGACATTTCCAGGGGCAGATGTGGACTCTGACCACAATCTATTGGTTATGATCTGTAGATTAAAACTGAAGAAACTGCAAAAAGGTGGGAATTTAAGGAGATGGGACCTGGATAAACTGAAAGAACCAGAGGTTGTACAGAGTTTCAGGGAGAGCATAAGGGATCAAATGACAGGAATGTGGGAAAGAAATACAGTAGAAGAAGAATGGGTGGCTCTGAGGGATGAAGTACTGAAGGCAGCAGAGGATCAAGTAGGTAATAAGACGAGGGCTAGTAGAAATCCTTGGGTGACAGAAGATATATTGAATTTAATTGATGAAAGGAGAAAATATAAAAATGCAGTAAATGAAGCAGGCAAGAAGGAATACAAACGTCTCAAAAATGAGATCAACAGGAAGTACAAAATTGCTAAGCAGGAATGGCTAGAGGACAAATGTATGGATGTAGAAGCGAGTATCACTAGGAGTAAGATAGATACTGCCTACAGGAAAATTAAAGAGACCTTTGGAGAAAGAAGAACCACTTGCATGAATATGAAGAGCTTTGATGGAAACCCAGTTCTAAGCAAAGAAGGGAAAGCAGAAAGGTGGAAGGAGTATATAGAGGGTCTATACAAGGATGATGTACTTGAGGACAATATTATGGAAATGGAAGAGGATGTAGATGAAGATGAAATGGGAGATACGATACTGCGTGAAGAGTTTGACAGAGCACTGAAAGACTTGAGTCGAAACAAGGCCCCCAGAGTAGACAACATTCCATTAGAACTACTGACAGCCTTGGGAGAGCCAGTCCTGACAAAACTCTACCATCTGGTGAGCAAGATGTATGAGATAGGCGAAATACCCACAGACTTCAAGAAGAATACAATAATTCCAATCCCAAAGAAAGCAGGTGTTGACAGATGTGAAATTACCGAACTATCAGTTTAATAAGTCGCAGCTGCAAAATACTAATGCGAATTCTTTACAGACGAGTGGAAAAACTGATAGAAGCCGACCTCAGGGAAGATCAGTTTGGATTCTGTAGAAATGTTGAAACACATGAGACAATACTGACCCTATGACGTATCTTAGAATAAATGTTAAGGACAGCCCAACTTAAGTTTCAACCATTTGTAGACTTAGAGAAAGCTTTTGACAATGTTGATTGGAATACTCTCTTTCAAATTCTGAAGCTGGCAGGGGTAAAATACGGGGACCGAAAGGTTATTTACAATTTGCACAGAAAGCAGATGGCAGTTATAAGAGTCGAGGGGCATGAAAGGGAAGCAGTGGTTGGGAAGGGAGTGAGACAGGGTTGTAGCCGATCCCTGATGCTATTCATTCTGTATATTGAGCAAACAGTAAAGGAAACAAAAGAAAAGTTCAGAGTAGGTATTAAAATCCATGGAGAAGAAATAAAAACTTTGAGACAGCAAAGGACTTTTAAGAGCAGTTGAACGGAATGGACAGTGTCTTGAAAGGAGGGTATAAGATGAACATCAACAAAAGCAAAATGAGGATAATGGAATGTAGTCGAATTAAGTCGGGTGATGCTGAGGGAATTAGATTAGGAAATGAGACACTTATTTGGGGAGCAAAATAACTGATGATGGTCGAAGTAGAGAGGATATAAAATGTTGACTGGCAATGGCAAGAAAAGCGTTTCTGAAGAAGAGAAATTTGCTAACATCGAGTATAGAATTAAGTGTCAGGAAGTCATTTCTGAAAGTATTTGTATGGATGGTAGCCATTGTAGGGAAGCAGCCTCCTCACGCCTTATAGAATTCTCATCAGTCTTTCCATTGTGTGCCAGCCTAGTCCGCTGTAACTAGCTCTGACGTCATAAATGTTGCGCAATACTTTAAAAATCAAGTAAATAACCTGAAATGTTTCTAGCATGTCAGGAATAATACTAAATCAATATGTGTTGAATATCGGTTCAATAACTTTAACCATTTTCGAAATTTGGACGTTTTACTGTAAAAATCATTGGCGCAACAGAAAAGAGCTAGAGACTTAAAAATTTATATTTAGATTACTTTTTCATAATAATTTAGTAGAAACAGTAGTCTGGATCTCACAAATTAAAATTTTTGTTGAAATTCATAATTTTCTGGTTTTTGTCTTAGAAATAAAGGAAGCAAGATAGATTAAGTAGGCGAATAAATAAAGCTAGGATGTTTAAATTTAAGTAGAAGGGAGATCCGCTATAATCATAAAGATGTGAGAAGTTTCATCTGAATGACTATAGCGATAGCGTATCTCCAAAGGGCAAGTTCAGAGCTTGTCTACTGCGTGTAGTGTAATTAAATTAATTCTCTCGCCCAAAATATTTGACTTAGCCACGTCAGACTTTTATTAAGATTACTTACCTGTGTGCTGATTGCACATATAAATTGTGAGCTTCATCGGCCATCAGCAAAGGAAGCAATGATTTATTCAATAACTTAAAGTGGTGCATTACTAGCCCAGCGGCTAGTGGGGAGAGCCGATTTGATCAGGCGTTCCCTTAGCCGTCCGCACCGCGGCTTTATATATAAGAATGGTG
The DNA here is from genome assembly GCF_023898315.1 of Schistocerca nitens. Lineage (NCBI taxonomy): Eukaryota > Metazoa > Arthropoda > Insecta > Orthoptera > Acrididae > Schistocerca > Schistocerca nitens. The sequence continues at coordinate 633,293,981 of NC_064620.1, read as the reverse complement.
CGCGAGGAAGTGAGGCCCCAGTTCTTTCCAGACGCTGATTAGCGCACCATCTGTGCCGGGATTCGCGTCGCATCGGTATCATTGCTATAAACAGCCTCGGATGCTGTAATAAGTTACTCGGGATATGTGTAACCATGAAATCGTTTTCGAGTGAAGTGTTAATTCTGGCATGACTTTAATGATCTATCTTCAGTTTGCGTATGTCGTATTTTCATGTGCCGCCGCGGGACAAACATTCTACCATTATTTAGCGTGGCGTTTGATGAACATTATCATCAAATTATGGCGAGCATTCACTCAAACATTTAATTTGAACAGTTATAGTTGTATCAGCGCATTAGACTCTGAACTGCTCTGTTAGTTGGATTGTGTGGATTCTTTGTGGTCTGTGACTTTCAGAATATAGTGAACATTTTTAAGAGAATCGTTTTTGATTATGAATCCCAGACAATCTCCTAATTCCTCAGAGCTATAAGCTGTAGCTATAGGTGTATTTGTCAGATGAAGTGGGCACTAGGAATTCTAATTACAGGCTTCATGTGTTGCTAATCACTTTCTGGTTGCCAATATTGTAGTTAGAGAGCCAGTGTTGAGAACGGCAAAAGACAGCATAAATAATAGGAACATTTATATAACAATTAATTCCACCTGCCGCCCCACATATGGTTAATCGGCCAGGAAATGCATCTTTTCTACATTACAAACCAAACATTTAATATAGCAAATTATTTCACCAGCCGCCCCACAATTGGTGCATCAGCCGGGAAAGAAACTGAGTAAAAGTGAAAGTGATTTTTAAATATTTGGATTCGGGAGTGAAATGCGACACGCAACTGAGTAATAGAACAGTGATAGTGTTACGTATGCATGTGAACGACGCAATTGGATTAAAAACACATCTGGATTGACGGAGCTAGCACTGAGTCTAGCGGGGCTGCCGGCATCGCGAGAAGCCAGTTTCACCTCACCGCAGTCGTCCGCCGGAGCAACCGGAGCCACGCCTGCAGTTGCGGGCCACGCAAACACACAGCAGCCGTCAAAGTGCCGTCTGCAGTTCAACGTACTGCGTCGCATCAGTAATCCTGGTACGCCACGCCAGCAACACCATACGTCGTGCAGAAGGAACTAAGTCAAGTGAAAAGCTGTTAAAAATTTTACTAACCTGCACTAAAAGACTGTTGGCAATGGAACTGCCAGAAGAAACTGAGGTTAAACTTAAGTCAGAACCTATGTCTGTTGAGGGAACTGTAAATCCAGACAACAGTTCAAGTGTAAATATGCATGAAAATAGTAATGTTAAAGTGAAATATGAAGTATTGTCTCCTGACAGTAGTGTGAAAAGGGGCAATGATTCAATAATAGAGACCCCTGGATGATAGTTTCTCTGATGAATTAAAAATGAAACAGTCATCAGAGATGGTAGAGTTTAAAATGGAGAAGTTAGATATGACTGATCAATCAAAAGTTTCATTTAGTTTTGATGATTCTCGTGTTGGAGCTAGTTTTTCGTCACCTGAGTGGGATAAAAGGCCAGCTAGTGAGCAACCCAAAGATACTGGGGCTATTGATTTAAATATTATATTACAAGCAATAGCTACCATCAATGCTGAATTAAAATATGAGATTGTGGCCAGCCAAACTAAGTTTAATAAACGATTGGAGGTAATGGACAATACCTTCAAGGCTGGTTGCAATAAGTTGAAAGAGGTTCTGGACAGTTTGAATTATAAAATTGATTACAATCATGAGGATATTAAGAAAAAGGTTGATCAACAATTTTCTGAAATGTATAAAACAGTAAAATCCGAAGTTGATGAGGTTTGCAGAGACTTCCAAATGGAAGATGCGAAGCTGGAGCACAAGTTAACAAAAAAGATCGAGGCGGAGTCTGAACTGTGCTCAGATAGGTTTAAAGATGTTAATATAAAAGTAAACATATGTCAAGCAGAAGTAGATGCAATCAAAACTGATACTACTCATATTGTGCAACAAGTAGATAATGTTGAATTGAGAGTAGAAAATATTAGTACTAACATTGCTAACATTGAGAGTAAAGTAGCTTCAGTAACTTCTGGTAATGGTAGTATACAACAAGTTGTAGCTGCAAACGCCGCTTTTATCGGGTGTCGGCAGTTCTTGCGGTTCGATCCAGATAAAAATATCCACCCGCTAGATTGTTGGAACGATTTTGAAGATGTGATTCCACCAACTTGGTCTGAACGAGAGAAAATCTCATTTATTAGAAGCCATTTAGCAGGTGACGCCATGCATTGTTCAGCTGATGTTATGTGTAAAACATTAGCGTAATTTAAAACAGCTGTCATTAATGAATATTGGTCTAGTAATAAGCAAAATGAAGTGTTGAGAGAATTTTGGAGTGGAAAACGCTTCAATGTAGGCAAGGAATCTATTAAAGAGTTTGCTAGGTCATGGATCTCACGTTTGTCACATTTGGCCGAAAAGCTAAAACCTGAAATGATAATACTAGGTCTTGAAGCCAAACTGCCATGGTATTGGCAAACTAGAATTATATCTGCCCCTACAGACAATCTGGATCGTTTCATTGAATATTTGGAACGTGTAGAGCGTGTGGCTGCCAATGAGGAGCAAGCACGTAATAACAGAAATGCTAATAACACTAGTAGTAATTTTAAGAACGAGCAGAATGGCAGTGTAAACATCAGAACAGTAGGTGTTCGCCATCCTAAGAGAGGTAGGAATTGGAGAAATAATTATCAGAACCAACAATGGCATCCAAATGATAGTAATTTTGTTCCAAACAAAATTATGCAGGTAAACAACAGTGTGTAAAGCAATGCTGGGCCTGTTAATTATAATGGAAATAAAGGAAACAGTAGTAGGCTGAGGCAGGAAAACTAGTTCCCGTCTATGAGGACACTGGCGCTCACCAGGTGGTTACATTTCCTAAGTCAGTAATTACAGTAAATGGTAAGACAGATCAGAATACTCAAAATGAACATGTGGATGAGGGGTCGGTAGCATCTAAGGCTACAGCAGAAATATTAGATCACTCACAATATTTGATAGATACCGTGTTAGAGACGCTTTCTAAGTGGGAAGAGAAAGCGAAGGCACAGCAGTGTAACGGTAGGGAAGAGCTACAAAATACTGAATTGCCAGGTGAAGAAGCAGAAGAAATTCATGCTTATATTTACGATAAGGATGATGTGCTCTTATCTAAAGTGCCTGTGCAGGATGTTGATACTGTACTAATAGATTTAGGACAGGAGGTAAGTGAGAATGTAGAGGATAGCCTGTTGGTGGTCGATGAACCCAGTAGCTGTGACCATTTGTCACTTGAGAAGGAACCCGACGATAATAGTGAAAGTGGTTTAGCTGTAACTAGTGTTATGCCCGGTCTGGAGGCGCAGAATCGCTCAGACTACAGTAATGTGGGTCATGTTCAGCAAACTAAGTGTAATGAAGTCGTGCGGTGTTTCGATTTGAAATTAATAGACCGACTGGAAAAGGCAGCTGAAAATGTAATTCAGGAAACCCCTACACACTTTGGCCTAAATGTAATGAAGACAGATGTCGATCACTTTAGTTGGAGACAAATACAAAAGGAACTATTGGATGAGTTTGAGGAACCACCTGTACAACCTAGAATAAGCCACCCTATAATAATAGTGAATATGTTGGGTATCAATGTACGTTGTCTCTTAGACAGTGGAAGTGAGGTGAGTGCGATATCTCAGTCCTTCTTTGATGCGTTACCTGGTAAAGACAAGCTTACAAATAATGAGGGTATCAGGACTAAGAATAATTGGTGCTACTGGCAAAGTGTCAAAAACGGTAAAGCAAGAAGCTTTGCTGCCCTTTGATATTAATGATAATCCATGCTTAATTGTAAATAATCTCAGTATTGAGGTTTTAATTGGCATAGATTTCTTGTCGAAATATCAGAGTGTTGTTGACTTTGAAAGAAGCCGGTTAAAAATGGTCTTGCTGATAACCGGAGTAATCACGGTACCTTTTATTGATAAACATGTAGTAACTAATGATGAAACTTGGGAGGTGCCTATACGAGTTCTGAAAAATAGGAGGTATTGGGACGAAGGTGTTAATCTTAGTAAATACCAAGGACCTTTCAGGATCATAGGGAAACCACATGCCAATGCATATAGGCTAGAGTACCCTAAGAGTAAACAGCTATTAGGTCTCAGGAACGTGATCGACCTAAAGAAGTTCATAGGTAGTGAATGAATTCTGTAGGGAGGAGGTTGTTCTGTAACCTCTACACAGTGTGGCAGCTGTGCAGTCCCAGCTGTGTGAGATCTTCTTTCCCATTTCAGATCTCACTCATTCTTCATCTTTCCTATCCACCAAAGTTTCGACTCCTTCTTTGCAATAAAAAAATTTTCCGTCATGGCTATCAAGCCATGACTTCTATAACCATTCTATCCACCGATTAGTGAAGAAGATACCTAATGTGACAAACCTAATAGTGACACAAACAATAGAGAAGTATGACGTAATTAAGATACAAATGTATTTGAGTAACAAGTATGTGTAGAACCCTGGTAATATTATAAGTACAAAGTTGTTGTTTTATTGGAAATGGTCCACCAACAGAAATGTAAAAAGATATACAAATTCGTGTACAAGCAGGATCTGAAGTGGTAGTGAAACCTAGTGTATGCATTAGAGCTAACTAATTAATGGTAAAAGAGATTGCTTAGTGTTATGAAAAATATGCAGATAAGTTGTAAGAATGAACTCACCTTGTGTAGCAAGGAATGGCAGTGTAATAGAATTGAGTAGTGTTTGTGGTTGAGACGTGAAGGACACGTCCCTGAAGTATTTAGAAGGTTGGAGTTGGCCGTTATTTGGTGTAGTGTGTGACATGACACACCTACACGTATTGAGGTTCTGAGTTGGAGGCGTGAATGCGACCATGGGTACCCTTATGTTAGATGAGACAGAGCAGCTCATGGTGACCTATAGGTTTAAGGAATTTAGCATTACACTCGTCCATAATTACTTAATGCACTTTAGTGGTAGGTCGAGAGAGACTACCTGTGGTTTCAGCGTTCGATCAAGTGGAAATGGATTGCAACGTGAGCAAACTTATCAGCTGCAATACACTATAGATATGAAATAAATGTGCTATCCTATGCTTTAAATGTTTATAGAGTGAGTGTTAAATAAGTACATACACTAGCAACATATTTGAGTAACATAATGGCAGACGTTAAACATTATTTATAGCTCAGCATAAATACGCTTAGATGAAGTAAGTAAATATTGCAGATGTGGACCTGACACAGCAGCAGAGGACCAATAAGTGGAATTAGTAGACAACAAAACGTAGTGTGTTTTGAACACTCAGAACTGTACTATTACCACAAGTTACTCACATGTACAAAGAAGCTGAGAAGACAATTACTAATCAAATATATTCATACTATCTCTAAGAATAAGGTAATCAAAGATGAGTCAGCTAAGTGAATAAAATACAAATGTGTCAGGAATGTACCGAGCATTGGTTCAGTGTTCCGGCCCAGAAATGATAAATTGAGATTAAATAGGATTTATGATTGTATGCCTTGAGCATAAATTTTCTCTAGTACGTGACTAACGGCGTTTTGAGCCATTTGTTTACCGATTTTATGACAGTTAAGTAACCACGAAAGTAAAATTGAAAAGGTTCTGTTAACTTTGTTCCAGTAACATATTGAAAGATAAGATGTATATATCCCCATTTGATTGTGACCCACCCTTAGATATTAAGTGAACAGAGTCTGAGGCATTCTTTTTGTTTGTTCTACAGGACAAACCAGATAATGGCAGCCTGGTAGCTGCGTGAAAGCGTGGAGTGACTTGGACAGAACTCACAGTGACCCCTCCCCTTTCCCCATGTAATTTAGAGTGAACATGAAGGACGCACACCATAGCAACTTCCCCTCCTCTACCCTTGTGAATGGAAGTGTAGAACGCCAGCCAAAGCAGCTACAACCACGTGTGTAGAAATGAAATTGTCATGATTTGTGAAATTTTCTTTCAGGTTTAGAAAAGACTGCTAAGATATAATTATCTGTTTATGTATCACAAATAACTGTGTTATTTTCTATGAATTTGTGTATGTAAAATGTATTTAATGGGTTTAAGATTTCCATAATTTTACATATTTTATGAGTTTTTCTGTCTAAGGCAATATGTATGCCAAAGTGTTTAATTGATTTTGCTTAAATTTTGAGGGATAATGTTGCTTAAGAGGCAGTGAACATGCCAGCAATTTAAATAATTGAAGTAGGTAATCAGTTTTCTTTTAATATTTCTATATGTTTACATTTCAATTTTAATTTTCATAGGGAGTTAAGCTGTACTCTTGCTTCCCTTTTTGTAATTAATTTTTTTCTTCTCTTTTCTCCATTTATACTAAAAAAATTAAGTAGAGGGTGATGTAGGGAAGCAGCCTCCTCACGCCTTGTAGAATTCTCATCAGTCTTTCCATTGTGTGCCAGCCTAGTCCGCTGTAACTAGCTCTGACGTCATAAATGTTGCGCAATACTTTAAAAATCAAGTAAATAACCTGAAATGTTTCTAGCATGTCAGGAATAATACTAAATCAATATGTGTTGAATATCGGTTCAATAACTTTAACCATTTTCGAAATTTGGACGTTTTACTGTAAAAATCATTGGCGCAACAGAAAAGAGCTAGAGACTTAAAAATTTATATTTAGATTACTTTTTCATAATAATTTAGTAGAAACAGTAGTCTGGATCTCACAAATTAAAATTTTTGTTGAAATTCATAATTTTCTGGTTTTTGTCTTAGAAATAAAGGAAGCAAGATAGATTAAGTAGGCGAATAAATAAAGCTAGGATGTTTAAATTTAAGTAGAAGGGAGATCCGCTATAATCATAAAGATGTGAGAAGTTTCATCTGAATGACTATAGCGATAGCGTATCTCCAAAGGGCAAGTTCAGAGCTTGTCTACTGCGTGTAGTGTAATTAAATTAATTCTCTCGCCCAAAATATTTGACTTAGCCACGTCAGACTTTTATTAAGATTACTTACCTGTGTGCTGATTGCACATATAAATTGTGAGCTTCATCGGCCATCAGCAAAGGAAGCAATGATTTATTCAATAACTTAAAGTGGTGCATTACTAGCCCAGCGGCTAGTGGGGAGAGCCGATTTGATCAGGCGTTCCCTTAGCCGTCCGCACCGCGGCTTTATATATAAGAATGGTGCGCGAGGAAGTGAGGCCCCAGTTCTTTCCAGACGCTGATTAGCGCACCATCTGTGCCGGGATTCGCGTCGCATCGGTATCATTGCTATAAACAGCCTCGGATGCTGTAATAAGTTACTCGGGATATGTGTAACCATGAAATCGTTTTCGAGTGAAGTGTTAATTCTGGCATGACTTTAATGATCTATCTTCAGTTTGCGTATGTCGTATTTTCATGTGCCGCCGCGGGACAAACATTCTACCATTATTTAGCGTGGCGTTTGATGAACATTATCATCAAATTATGGCGAGCATTCACTTAAACATTTAATTTGAACAGTTATAGTTGTATCAGCGCATTAGACTCTGAACTGCTCTGTTAGTTGGATTGTGTGGATTCTTTGTGGTCTGTGACTTTCAGAATATAGTGAACATTTTTAGAGAATCGTTTTTGATTATGAATCCCAGACAATCTCCTAATTCCTCAGAGCTATAAGCTGTAGCTATAGGTGTATTTGTCAGATGAAGTGGGCACTAGGAATTCTAATTACAGGCTTCATGTGTTGCTAATCACTTTCTGGTTGCCAATATTGTAGTTAGAGAGCCAGTGTTGAGAACGGCAAAAGACAGCATAAATAATAGGAACATTTATATAACAATTAATTCCACCTGCCGCCCCACATATGGTTAATCGGCCAGGAAATGCATCTTTTCTACATTACAAACCAAACATTTAATATAGCAAATTATTTCACCAGCCGCCCCACAATTGGTGCATCAGCCGGGAAAGAAACTGAGTAAAAGTGAAAGTGATTTTTAAATATTTGGATTCGGGAGTGAAATGCGACACGCAACTGAGTAATAGAACAGTGATAGTGTTACGTATGCATGTGAACGACGCAATTGGATTAAAAACACATCTGGATTGACGGAGCTAGCACTGAGTCTAGCGGGGCTGCCGGCATCGCGAGAAGCCAGTTTCACCTCACCGCAGTCGTCCGCCGGAGCAACCGGAGCCACGCCTGCAGTTGCGGGCCACGCAAACACACAGCAGCCGTCAAAGTGCCGTCTGCAGTTCAACGTACTGCGTCGCATCAGTAATCCTGGTACGCCACGCCAGCAACACCATACGTCGTGCAGAAGGAACTAAGTCAAGTGAAAAGCTGTTAAAAATTTTACTAACCTGCACTAAAAGACTGTTGGCAATGGAACTGCCAGAAGAAACTGAGGTTAAACTTAAATCAGAACCTATGTCTGTTGAGGGAACTGTAAATCCAGACAACAGTTCAAGTGTAAATATGCATGAAAATAGTAATGTTAAAGTGAAATATGAAGTATTGTCTCCTGACAGTAGTGTGAAAAGGGGCAATGATTCAATAATAGAGACCCCTGGATGATAGTTTCTCTGATGAATTAAAAATGAAACAGTCATCAGAGATGGTAGAGTTTAAAATGGAGAAGTTAGATATGACTGATCAATCAAAAGTTTCATTTAGTTTTGATGATTCTCGTGTTGGAGCTAGTTTTTCGTCACCTGAGTGGGATAAAAGGCCAGCTAGTGAGCAACCCAAAGATACTGGGGCTATTGATTTAAATATTATATTACAAGCAATAGCTACCATCAATGCTGAATTAAAATATGAGATTGTGGCCAGCCAAACTAAGTTTAATAAACGATTGGAGGTAATGGACAATACCTTCAAGGCTGGTTGCAATAAGTTGAAAGAGGTTCTGGACAGTTTGAATTATAAAATTGATTACAATCATGAGGATATTAAGAAAAAGGTTGATCAACAATTTTCTGAAATGTATAAAACAGTAAAATCCGAAGTTGATGAGGTTTGCAGAGACTTCCAAATGGAAGATGCGAAGCTGGAGCACAAGTTAACAAAAAAGATCGAGGCGGAGTCTGAACTGTGCTCAGATAGGTTTAAAGATGTTAATATAAAAGTAAACATATGTCAAGCAGAAGTAGATGCAATCAAAACTGATACTACTCATATTGTGCAACAAGTAGATAATGTTGAATTGAGAGTAGAAAATATTAGTACTAACATTGCTAACATTGAGAGTAAAGTAGCTTCAGTAACTTCTGGTAATGGTAGTATACAACAAGTTGTAGCTGCAAACGCCGCTTTTATCGGGTGTCGGCAGTTCTTGCGGTTCGATCCAGATAAAAATATCCACCCGCTAGATTGTTGGAACGATTTTGAAGATGTGATTCCACCAACTTGGTCTGAACGAGAGAAAATCTCATTTATTAGAAGCCATTTAGCAGGTGACGCCATGCATTGTTCAGCTGATGTTATGTGTAAAACATTAGCGTAATTTAAAACAGCTGTCATTAATGAATATTGGTCTAGTAATAAGCAAAATGAAGTGTTGAGAGAATTTTGGAGTGGAAAACGCTTCAATGTAGGCAAGGAATCTATTAAAGAGTTTGCTAGGTCATGGATCTCACGTTTGTCACATTTGGCCGAAAAGCTAAAACCTGAAATGATAATACTAGGTCTTGAAGCCAAACTGCCATGGTATTGGCAAACTAGAATTATATCTGCCCCTACAGACAATCTGGATCGTTTCATTGAATATTTGGAACGTGTAGAGCGTGTGGCTGCCAATGAGGAGCAAGCACGTAATAACAGAAATGCTAATAACACTAGTAGTAATTTTAAGAACGAGCAGAATGGCAGTGTAAACATCAGAACAGTAGGTGTTCGCCATCCTAAGAGAGGTAGGAATTGGAGAAATAATTATCAGAACCAACAATGGCATCCAAATGATAGTAATTTTGTTCCAAACAAAATTATGCAGGTAAACAACAGTGTGTAAAGCAATGCTGGGCCTGTTAATTATAATGGAAATAAAGGAAACAGTAGTAGGCTGAGGCAGGAAAACTAGTTCCCGTCTATGAGGACACTGGCGCTCACCAGGTGGTTACATTTCCTAAGTCAGTAATTACAGTAAATGGTAAGACAGATCAGAATACTCAAAATGAACATGTGGATGAGGGGTCGGTAGCATCTAAGGCTACAGCAGAAATATTAGATCACTCACAATATTTGATAGATACCGTGTTAGAGACGCTTTCTAAGTGGGAAGAGAAAGCGAAGGCACAGCAGTGTAACGGTAGGGAAGAGCTACAAAATACTGAATTGCCAGGTGAAGAAGCAGAAGAAATTCATGCTTATATTTACGATAAGGATGATGTGCTCTTATCTAAAGTGCCTGTGCAGGATGTTGATACTGTACTAATAGATTTAGGACAGGAGGTAAGTGAGAATGTAGAGGATAGCCTGTTGGTGGTCGATGAACCCAGTAGCTGTGACCATTTGTCACTTGAGAAGGAACCCGACGATAATAGTGAAAGTGGTTTAGCTGTAACTAGTGTTATGCCCGGTCTGGAGGCGCAGAATCGCTCAGACTACAGTAATGTGGGTCATGTTCAGCAAACTAAGTGTAATGAAGTCGTGCGGTGTTTCGATTTGAAATTAATAGACCGACTGGAAAAGGCAGCTGAAAATGTAATTCAGGAAACCCCTACACACTTTGGCCTAAATGTAATGAAGACAGATGTCGATCACTTTAGTTGGAGACAAATACAAAAGGAACTATTGGATGAGTTTGAGGAACCACCTGTACAACCTAGAATAAGCCACCCTATAATAATAGTGAATATGTTGGGTATCAATGTACGTTGTCTCTTAGACAGTGGAAGTGAGGTGAGTGCGATATCTCAGTCCTTCTTTGATGCGTTACCTGGTAAAGACAAGCTTACAAATAATGAGGGTATCAGGACTAAGAATAATTGGTGCTACTGGCAAAGTGTCAAAAACGGTAAAGCAAGAAGCTTTGCTGCCCTTTGATATTAATGATAATCCATGCTTAATTGTAAATAATCTCAGTATTGAGGTTTTAATTGGCATAGATTTCTTGTCGAAATATCAGAGTGTTGTTGACTTTGAAAGAAGCCGGTTAAAAATGGTCTTGCTGATAACCGGAGTAATCACGGTACCTTTTATTGATAAACATGTAGTAACTAATGATGAAACTTGGGAGGTGCCTATACGAGTTCTGAAAAATAGGAGGTATTGGGACGAAGGTGTTAATCTTAGTAAATACCAAGGACCTTTCAGGATCATAGGGAAACCACATGCCAATGCATATAGGCTAGAGTACCCTAAGAGTAAACAGCTATTAGGTCTCAGGAACGTGATCGACCTAAAGAAGTTCATAGGTAGTGAATGAATTCTGTAGGGAGGAGGTTGTTCTGTAACCTCTACACAGTGTGGCAGCTGTGCAGTCCCAGCTGTGTGAGATCTTCTTTCCCATTTCAGATCTCACTCATTCTTCATCTTTCCTATCCACCAAAGTTTCGACTCCTTCTTTGCAATAAAAAAATTTTCCGTCATGGCTATCAAGCCATGACTTCTATAACCATTCTATCCACCGATTAGTGAAGAAGATACCTAATGTGACAAACCTAATAGTGACACAAACAATAGAGAAGTATGACGTAATTAAGATACAAATGTATTTGAGTAACAAGTATGTGTAGAACCCTGGTAATATTATAAGTACAAAGTTGTTGTTTTATTGGAAATGGTCCACCAACAGAAATGTAAAAAGATATACAAATTCGTGTACAAGCAGGATCTGAAGTGGTAGTGAAACCTAGTGTATGCATTAGAGCTAACTAATTAATGGTAAAAGAGATTGCTTAGTGTTATGAAAAATATGCAGATAAGTTGTAAGAATGAACTCACCTTGTGTAGCAAGGAATGGCAGTGTAATAGAATTGAGTAGTGTTTGTGGTTGAGACGTGAAGGACACGTCCCTGAAGTATTTAGAAGGTTGGAGTTGGCCGTTATTTGGTGTAGTGTGTGACATGACACACCTACACGTATTGAGGTTCTGAGTTGGAGGCGTGAATGCGACCATGGGTACCCTTATGTTAGATGAGACAGAGCAGCTCATGGTGACCTATAGGTTTAAGGAATTTAGCATTACACTCGTCCATAATTACTTAATGCACTTTAGTGGTAGGTCGAGAGAGACTACCTGTGGTTTCAGCGTTCGATCAAGTGGAAATGGATTGCAACGTGAGCAAACTTATCAGCTGCAATACACTATAGATATGAAATAAATGTGCTATCCTATGCTTTAAATGTTTATAGAGTGAGTGTTAAATAAGTACATACACTAGCAACATATTTGAGTAACATAATGGCAGACGTTAAACATTATTTATAGCTCAGCATAAATACGCTTAGATGAAGTAAGTACATATTGCAGATGTGGACCTGACACAGCAGCAGAGGACCAATAAGTGGAATTAGTAGACAACAAAACGTAGTGTGTTTTGAACACTCAGAACTGTACTATTACCACAAGTTACTCACATGTACAAAGAAGCTGAGAAGACAATTACTAATCAAATATATTCATACTATCTCTAAGAATAAGGTAATCAAAGATGAGTCAGCTAAGTGAATAAAATACAAATGTGTCAGGAATGTACCGAGCATTGGTTCAGTGTTCCGGCCCAGAAATGATAAATTGAGATTAAATAGGATTTATGATTGTATGCCTTGAGCATAAATTTTCTCTAGTACGTGACTAACGGCGTTTTGAGCCATTTGTTTACCGATTTTATGACAGTTAAGTAACCACGAAAGTAAAATTGAAAAGATTCTGTTAACTTTGTTCCAGTAACATATTGAAAGATAAGATGTATATATCCCCATTTGATTGTGACCCACCCTTAGATATTAAGTGAACAGAGTCTGAGGCATTCTTTTTGTTTGTTCTACAGGACAAACCAGATAATGGCAGCCTGGTAGCTGCGTGAAAGCGTGGAGTGACTTGGACAGAACTCACAGTGACCCCTCCCCTTTCCCCATGTAATTTAGAGTGAACATGAAGGACGCACACCATAGCAACTTCCCCTCCTCTACCCTTGTGAATGGAAGTGTAGAACGCCAGCCAAAGCAGCTACAACCACGTGTGTAGAAATGAAATTGTCATGATTTGTGAAATTTTCTTTCAGGTTTAGAAAAGACTGCTAAGATATAATTATCTGTTTATGTAACACAAATAACTGTGTTATTTTCTATGAATTTGTGTATGTAAAATGTATTTAATGGGTTTAAGATTTCCATAATTTTACATATTTTATGAGTTTTTCTGTCTAAGGCAATATGTATGCCAAAGTGTTTAATTGATTTTGCTTAAATTTTGAGGGATAATGTTGCTTAAGAGGCAGTGAACATGCCAGCAATTTAAATAATTGAAGTAGGTAATCAGTTTTCTTTTAATATTTCTATATGTTTACATTTCAATTTTAATTTTCATAGGGAGTTAAGCTGTACTCTTGCTTCCCTTTTTGTAATTAATTTTTTTCTTCTCTTTTCTCCATTTATACTAAAAAAATTAAGTAGAGGGTGATGTAGGGAAGCAGCCTCCTCACGCCTTATAGAATTCTCATCAGTCTTTCCATTGTGTGCCAGCCTAGTCCGCTGTAACTAGCTCTGACGTCATAAATGTTGCGCAATACTTTAAAAATCAAGTAAATAACCTGAAATGTTTCTAGCATGTCAGGAATAATACTAAATCAATATGTGTTGAATATCGGTTCAATAACTTTAACCATTTTCGAAATTTGGACGTTTTACTAAAAAAATCATTGGCGCAACAGAAAAGAGCTAGAGACTTAAAAATTTATATTTAGATTACTTTTTCATAATAATTTAGTAGAAACAGTAGTCTGGATCTCACAAATTAAAATTTTTGTTGAAATTCATAATTTTCTGGTTTTTGTCTTAGAAATAAAGGAAGCAAGATAGATTAAGTAGGCGAATAAATAAAGCTAGGATGTTTAAATTTAAGTAGAAGGGAGATCCGCTATAATCATAAAGATGTGAGAAGTTTCATCTGAATGACTATAGCGATAGCGTATCTCCAAAGGGCAAGTTCAGAGCTTGTCTACTGCGTGTAGTGTAATTAAATTAATTCTCTCGCCCAAAATATTTGACTTAGCCACGTCAGACTTTTATTAAGATTACTTACCTGTGTGCTGATTGCACACATAAATTGTGAGCTTCATCGGCCATCAGCAAAGGAAGCAATGATTTATTCAATAACTTAAAGTGGTGCATTACTAGCCCAGCGGCTAGTGGGGAGAGCCGATTTGATCAGGCGTTCCCTTAGCCGTCCGCACCGCGGCTTTATATATAAGAATGGTGCGCGAGGAAGTGAGGCCCCAGTTCTTTCCAGACGCTGATTAGCGCACCATCTGTGCCGGGATTCGCGTCGCATCGGTATCATTGCTATAAACAGCCTCGGATGCTGTAATAAGTTACTCGGGATATGTGTAACCATGAAATCGTTTTCGAGTGAAGTGTTAATTCTGGCATGACTTTAATGATCTATCTTCAGTTTGCGTATGTCGTATTTTCATGTGCCGCCGCGGGACAAACATTCTACCATTATTTAGCGTGGCGTTTGATGAACATTATCATCAAATTATGGCGAGCATTCACTTAAACATTTAATTTGAACAGTTATAGTTGTATCAGCGCATTAGACTCTGAACTGCTCTGTTAGTTGGATTGTGTGGATTCTTTGTGGTCTGTGACTTTCAGAATATAGTGAACATTTTTAGAGAATCGTTTTTGATTATGAATCCCAGACAATCTCCTAATTCCTCAGAGCTATAAGCTGTAGCTATAGGTGTATTTGTCAGATGAAGTGGGCACTAGGAATTCTAATTACAGGCTTCATGTGTTGCTAATCACTTTCTGGTTGCCAATATTGTAGTTAGAGAGCCAGTGTTGAGAACGGCAAAAGACAGCATAAATAATAGGAACATTTATATAACAATTAATTCCACCTGCCGCCCCACATATGGTTAATCGGCTGGGAAATGCATCTTTTCTACATTCCTCAAAATTGTTACTCGCTTGGTGTTTGGAACTAAGAAAATTAACATGAGTAGATCGTGAATAATCATCAATAAATGTAAGAAAATAATAACTCTGACTTATGAATTCACACTCCATCAGGCTACAAACATCTGTATGGATTAACTGTAAGACCTCTGTAGGTTTACTTTTACTAGTCTTAAAAGCTAGTTTCACTTGCTTTTCTTTGATGCATATCTCACAAGGGTCCTTGGATACACTATAATTCTGTATTGCCCTTACCATATCTCTTATTAAAGACATACTCTCTCTATTTAGGTGTCCAAGTCTGCAGTGCCTTAAAAAACATTTCGCTGAGTATACTGAATGATTAACATTTCTGTGTTTACTGCCAATGGTATCCAACTTAAAAATACCCCTTTTTGTTACTTGCTCTAGTTATAACTTCACCACCTTTATTGATTACTCTTGCTCTGTTCATGTCAAAAATAACTGTATTTCCCTTCTTGACAATTTCCCCTACAGACAGTAGGTTAATCACAACTTTTTTACATAATGAACATCATGTGCTGTAACTATATCTTGTTCATCATTTACACTTACATGTAGGCCTGGTTGCCCAGCCCAATGACATTGGAGCTTGCTGCCATCAACAGCAGATATTCCTATACGGTTTTTATCTTTAACATCATAAAGAAGAGATTTGTGTTTAACAATATGTACAGATGCACCTGAGTCTAAAACCCAGTCCACTTGATGGTTACCCACATGTTCAAAAGAATAAAAACGTGAGAGTGCATTACCTTTATTATTTGTCTCTCTCTCTGGGCTATCAGCGACATACCTCTTCTGCTGCATGTCTGACCTTGGGTTTACTTTTTCTCTGCACTGAGATGCAATATGCCCCTTCTTCTGAGATCTATAGCACCTCACTGATTTCTTCCTTTTGTTTTTTGAATAAAGAACACATGCAGGTTTCTTCTCCAATACATGACAGCTTGAAGTACTCTTACATCTTGTACGATTTTCGCTTTAACACTGTCGCCCATGACTGGTATACCTGAGCCTTCCACCCCTATAATCATAGGTGCATACCTTGCGCGCAGTCATGCCAACAGTAGTGTACCTGTTCATTCGTCAGCGATCTCTAACCCAATGTTCCTCAGTCGGTTTGACATGGCTATTATTTTGTTGACGTATTCGTCTACACTCTTGTATTTGTCCACCTGAGTGGTAATTAACTCATGTTATAATCATACTTTCCTTGTAAGACTCCATCCTCAAATGCACTTCGTAATTTGTCCCAGTCTTCTTTCGCTGTCGCAGCTCTTTCAATGTGAACATAATTCACTGAGTCAGCTAGTAATATCAACTTTGATTTTGCTCTCCTATCCTTACTTGAATAATTCTGATGTGTGGATTTCATTGTTCCACCACCTCATCCCATAGGTTGTCCAAACATACATACTCTTCTACTGCAAATTTCCACGTTGCATAGTTTTCGTGACCCATAAGTCTTTCAGACTTACAGAACTTGTGCTGCTCTCATTTTAATGGTAACTTTGATCTTTCTTAACGTAAAGAATAATACCGATGAATAATACAAAAGAGCTGTGTTCGTCTTGTAAGGATAACATGTACTTCACGCAAGTGCACTACTTGGAACCTTTCCAATACTTTCTCACTACTATATTATGGATGTAGGGTAAAACATGGTAATTCCGTGAGGATTTCTGTGTTAAGTTAATTTAAAGTACATACAAAATATTTTGAAAGCCTGCTGAATTACTTATGTAAGCCTGTCCTGAAATGCATTACTCAATATGCACAATATTATGATTAGTTATTTCTACATTCTCTCCCTTATGATTTCATCAACTAAGAATTTTGTAGGTTATTTCGTGATACCCCTTTGTAAGTTTGTGACATTACTTGGGTAATTTCGTGATAATGCAATAATTAAATAATGGAAGCATTGCATTTCTATAAAAGATTTTATTTTGACATTTTACGACATTGAGGATTATTTGAAATAATAATGATAAAGCACTGATGAAGTAATGAGGAAAACCACTGAACTGCATTTACTAATTAAATGAAAGCTTCATTTTAGTCTTCATCAGAAAGGTTTTGACACTTGTTGCACATAAATACGTTCCCACTCTCTTCAAAATTGTGTTGACACTTCAAACCGTACCACATTAAACAAAAACTACACTGAATCCATAGTGCCTCCGATTTTTTCCTCACGTCTTCTAAATAACTGTGGCCACAGGATCCACATTTATTGTCATCCTTTGAACTCTTCTTTGTCACTCCAGAGGTGCTGGGTTGTGGATTTAATGTATCTTCCTTTCGTGGCCTACATATAAATCAATAAATTTCATTAAAATAAATAAACAACAACTCAAAGAAACAACTGTCAACTCTGTTAATGAAGCACGATGTAGCGTCGCAACTATTGTGCGATCGCCCATTTGTCTATTAAAAGCTTTACTTCAGAATGTATGTGGGCTGCAATGTAAGCCGGTAGAGTATTATATGGTCAGTAAATGACGAGTTGTGTCCTGCAGACTGACGTCACGACCACCTGTTGCAGCTGCGCATGTGAAAGCAGTGGAGTAGCGCTGGCAGGCCACTTACATTATACAAAACTAAAAATATTAACAACTAATAAAGGAATAACCTGAGGAACGTCATATTTGATGTGCAAACTTCTGTTGTGAAAACAAACAATATGTCAAAGTCTGAGATCAAAAATAGTTGTATTTTGGAAGTTAGTAAAATTCTATAAAAAATACGTAATTTTCCGACAGTCAAGAATTTAAATAAATACAGTGATGTAATAGTTCACCTTCAGTGACTATGTACGATGATCTAATAACACTTTCAGTGTTCATATATAAATATGGAAAGTTTTTAGTTTCAGAAAACCTCTGTAACTTTTCTATAATAATAATTTCAAGAATTCTAAGTAAATATGTGTATTGTGTGTTAGGGTGCATGTGAATGAGAATGCGTGCGTGAGAGTATGTGGGACGTTCGGCATTATTAAAAATCATTCATGTAATTCTCTACAGGAACTGGCAAGTGTTCCAGCTCTGTAACGTGGGAACGAATCCACTAGTGGTTCCCCTACTAGTGAATGTCGGATGTCCAAGTATGTATGCCTATGTATAAGACAGCCAGAACATTCGCGACTACATAATAAATTTCCAGATATAGAGTAAAGCTTACAGTTCATTTTGTTTTGTTTATTTAATTAGAGAGTTTAGTGTTACTTAATTTGATGACGTCAATGAGCCTAGAGAAGTGGTTGGTGCTTGCTAGATTTTGGCGCGAGCCACGCCCTAGAAGTGAGTTCTCATTGGTCATAAGTGCTGACAGCCAATGAGAAGCGAGACGGTTGGCCGCCTAGCGAGGAGATAGTTTGGAGTGTGGGAGAGTGAGAAGGAAGTCGCCAGCTAGCTTTGATTGGAGGCGGTTATGCTGGACGTGACTTTTCGCATTATGTGTAAGGTGAAGTCTTGGGATGACTTCCACGTTATGCTACAGTGTTAATGGTATTTGGTAGTGACCAGAAACTGTTTATGAAAACTTTAGAGTGTAGTGATAATTCGTTCTGACGAAAATCGAGAGTGAACTTTGAATTATATAGCGCGGTGGTACTGAGTATATTCTTACTGAGTATTTTATGGCGAGCATAAACTTTTACTAAAGACAACCACTGAATATCGTGTGCAGAAATAATTGGCCGATCATTGACTGTGTTACAAGTAATTGGTTTCGGAATTTGGGAAGGTAAAAGTTCTGGCTGTTTTAGGTATGGTGATAACTGTGAGCAGAAACTTTAGTAATTTTCGTAAATGTGAGCTGATGATCTTGCTTAACGGCAATAAAGATCTATTAAAGTTTAAATTTGAACTTCATGTTTAAAGTACGAGTGACATCCCCTTTCCGAATCATTTCTTTACAGTACATAGAAAATTTTCAGCAAATTTTACTTATAGCGGCCTCCGGCGTGTAGCTATGAGGTTGCAGTTTCCTCAACAGTGCTTTCCTGTGATCTCGTAAGTAGCTGCAGTCAGGAGTTTACGTGCGAAGATCTACCGCTGTAAAGAGGTAAATGAACAAAAATAAAAAAGAAATTGCATTGCAGCAGCAACATATAATCCGTCGCAATTGGTGCATCGCACCCACGCACGTAAAAAAAAAAAACGTCGCAATTGGTACATCGGCCGGGAACCATAATGAAACATTTCATTAAAAGCAGTATTGTGTGTGTAACCGGACGATAAAAAAGTGCTCGCGAATAAATAGGAACTGGGGAAAGGACAAATATTAAGAATGAACTATCGCCCCGTGGACAGAAAGACAGTGATAGCCCATGAACTGTGAGTGTGTTTGATGCGCTTGGTGGATCGATTTTGCGGTTATATCGCGCCGGCTGAAGTAGCTGATAACGGCGACATCTGGCAGATACGAGCTATGAGACGACGCGACGGCGGCAGCGGAAGCAGTTGGCAGCGCTGATTGGAGTGGTGGCCCGTAAACTGGTACGGCGGCCCAGTGCATGGTGATCGGACCCGCAGACTCAGCTAGCCGTGTTGGAGACATCAGAAGCGCAAAGTTAAGTAGTGTGCTTTTTGAAACTTTGTGTGTGTGTGGGTGTGTGTGAAAAAAAAACTAAATAAAATGGCTGAGTGTAAGCAAACAAATGTAGAGGACGAACTGAGGGTAGATAGGGGGAAAGAACAAGGAGAAGAGATTTTTGATGCCATGAACTTTAGCTTGGATGTGTCCCAACCCAATTTCAGTAGTAGTTTGACAGAGTCATTAAGTGTTAATTATGGATCAGAGGTGGAACAGAATGTATGAGATCCCAGTGTTTCAGATCTACCTGTGGCAGTAGCTAATATTATTAATGGAGACATTGTATCAGTAAATGATGGGGCAAAACATAGTGTGGCAGGTATGTTAATGAGTCTATTGGTAAAATTGAATGGTTTAGATGCTAATATGACGAAAATGGATTGTAGTATGACTAAAATGGGTACCTCATTAAGTGACGAGATGGAAGCTAATATGACCAAATTAGGTTGTGATATGACAAAAATGGGTTCTGAGATAGATTCAAAAATGAGTGGGTGAGAGTAAAAAATGAGTAATATGGGTGAGGAAATAGAATCTAAGCTGGATTCAAAAATTTCAGATCTAAATGATTGTTGGAAGCACGACATGGCAGTGCTTCGTAATAATGTAAAAACTGAAATAAATCAGGTTAAACAGGAATGTACGCAAACTATTGTACAAGTAAAAAGCGAATTAACTACACAAATCAAACAAGTTACTGATGACCACCAGTAATTTAAAGTGCATGTAAATACAGAAATAGTCAAGGCTCGTGAATATATCAAAGGGGTAGTAAATTATAGTGAAATAAATCACGCTGCCTTAGAATGCAAATTGAAGGAAAATAAAGATAAGTGTGACAAACTTGGGGCTCAGGTAATAAATAAAGTCACTGGCTTAGAAACTCATATTAATCAATTCAGTGAAAGTATGAATGAGCAATTGTGTGTGCATGACTGTCGGCTAACAGAAGTAGAACAGTGTGTTACTAACAATAGTGGTAGAATTATGTCTAGTGGAATAGTAGAATCCACTGAGATTGCTTATGTCACCCATCGACAGTTTCTCAAGTTTGATCCCAATAAAAGTGTACATCCACGTGAGTTTTGGAATGACTTTGAGGATATCTTGCCTAAAGTGTGGAGTGATAAGCAGAAGATCGGATTTATTACTTCAAACTTAATGGGGGAGGCAAGAATCTGGGGGAGCTTGGCCTCAGAGAAATATACTAAATTACAGGAATTTAAACACGCTTTCTTTGAGGAGTACTGGGATAAGCGAAAGGAAATGGATGTACTTAACCGTTTCTGGTCTGGGGAAAAATACGACCCCAAGAAAGAAGGAATAAAAAGAGTGTACAAAGGTGGGTAACTACTCTATCCTATCTTAATAATAAAGTAGAAACGGAGCAAATCATTTTGGGGGTAGAAAATAAGTTGCCTTGGAATTGGAAGAATAAAATAATATCTGCACCTAGAGACAATGTAGATAAATTTGTACAATATCTAGAACGCGTTGAATCAGTACTCAAAGAGGAGGAAAGTACAAAAAGAGAGTATTGCCCTCCTGTTAGGCAGAATGACAATCCCACTGATGTAAACATAAGCAGAATGAGTGTGCAGAGAGGAGGCGGATATCGAGGTAGGTCACGAGGGAGAGGCAGGACATATGATATTCGGGTCAGTGGCCGGGGGCAGTACGGAGACGGCCGACAGATGTCAGGAGGTGACGCAACCAGCTAGCGAAGGACGTCAGTTAGTGGTGACGCACCGCGGTCGGAAAACTTGTAGCTGTCTACGATTATGCTAGCGTTCGTAGACAATGGCATTCCCAGTTAAACCCGCTGTCATAACCATCCATAAGAAAGGTCCCAGTAAAACCACCTAGCATTAATGTAGTTGCTACGAAAGAAGGGGAGAATAACGGGGAACAACAAGAGACAGCAGAATTAATTAAAGTAGAGTTAATGGGGCACAGTAATATTAAGAATAAGAACACGCTTGTCGAAGAAATACGTACTGATAAGGTTTTGAATCAGGAGGTGAAGGTAAATCTACACAGCAAAACAGATGAGGATCTGTTTGGCAGTGGTGGAAACAGAAATGAAGCAGAGGTCAAAGATGCTCTTAATAGGTTATTTGAAGTAGTTGAGGGTCGTGAAGAAGAAGAGAAGAAGGGAGGATATATATATTGCTGACGACACCTGGGTTAGGGTCGCAGAAACAGAGGTGAGTAAAGGAAGAGAAACACTAGAGAGATGTTTCGATTTAGCACTAGTGGACAGACTGGTAGGAGCTGCCACTAATAATAGGGATAATATTAAGCATGAGGGAGACCCTGTAAGCGTGAATGTGATACCCACCCAGAAGACAGGTTTTGACAAAAGGGAAACGGTGCAGGATTTATTAGACGAAGTATAACCTGAAATCAAAAAAGAGTACTTAGGACAGCCAATAATAGAGTTAAGTGTATTAAATGAAAAGGTAAAGTGTTTAATAGATACAGGATCAGAGGTGTGTGCTGTGTCACAAATTTTTCTGAATGGTCTCCCAGATAATAAACAAGTAGTAAAGATGCCAGTAAGTGGCTTAAATATAATTGTAGCAACAGGAAAAACCAAGAAGGTGGTAAAGCAAGAAGTATTCCTACCCATAGTTGTAAAGGGGGTAGTAATTCAAAAATGGCTCTGAGCACTATGGGACTTAACTTCTGAGGTCATCAGTCCCCTAGAACTTAGAACTACTTAAACCTAACTAACCTAAGGACATCACACACATCCATGCCCGAGGCAGGATTCGAACCTGCAACCGTAGCGGTCGCGCAGTTTCGGACTGTAGCGCCTAGAACAGCTCGGCCACCCCGTCGGCTAATTAAGCAGAACTTCTTAGTAATAAGTGGACTAAGCGTAGACATGCTGGTGGGTGCTGATTTTCTTAGTAAACATGAAGGATGGGTAAATTTCGGGAAAACTGATGTAGTGGTTAGAATTAATGGTAACCTTATAACAATACCCTTCATAGGTGAGAGAGCATGTGACGATACAGAACTGAATGACTTTCCAATCCGTATTTGCAGGACCACAAAACTGATGGAAGGCTACAATGAGTACGGTGTAGGTAAAGAAGTGGATCCGTCTGAGTTGGATAGCGTCAGAGACGAAACATACCTCAGAGGGCTTTGCAATCTTTGCAGAGCTAAGTGCTTGACGAGCACTAGGTCTCGAGTCGCATGACAATACTATTTCCTTTCATTCGTATTGTCAACCTTCCCCTTCATTTCATTCACAACTTTTTACTATCTTCTTTCTTTTTTCACTATCTAGCGTTAGAGAGAGTACCAGGAGGTTGTTTTGGGAAGAGAGGCAGGGTGTGGCCTGCATAACGTCAGTAAAGGAGTGAGAGGTTAGGTGTTGCCTGCTCAATCGTAGTATTAAGTATGTGAATAAATGGCGTGAGAACCTCGGGAGGTGGCTTTGGTAAGGGAGGTTAAGGTATGATACAGAGTAGCAAGGCTGTCTGTAAAATAATGGCAATATGTTGTAAGAAGAGTATTTGTGTAAGGTAATGAGAAAATGTTTCAATAAGAATATATGTGAGGAAATAATTACAGAGCAGCAAGGCTGGCTGTAAAACGATGGTAATGTGTAACAGAGCGGTAAAAGTGTTGCCTGCTAAATAATAATAAACAAAGGAGTGAGAGGCAAGGTGTTGCCTGCTCAATGTTGGTAAAAGAAGGAGAGGCTATGTTTGTAAACAGAGTGAGGTAATGTAAGTAAATGAAAACGGGATCAAAGCTTCAAAACAGGTGGATGTACAAATGAGAGAAGTGAGAAGGAACCTGATGTAACAAAGAATAAATTGAGACATTATTAACCATTACTAACCTGAGTGAGTGTAGTATGGATATGACTATGTAACAAATACTGAATGTGACTAGAGAAACCTGATGTTGAATTTTGTGAATCCTGAGTTGGAGATTATTGTAACAGAGCAGCAAAAGGCTGGCTTGAGAAACCCTAAGTTGACTTTAGTCAAGAGGAACCCATATATGAATCTGAACCATTCAAGTGCCTCAGAAGTTAATAGAACAATTTTAAGATTAGTAGTTTTAAGGAATGTGTAGTGTTTATATGTGTTTTCAGACGTTGTTTTTCTTGTACAGGACTGAAGGAGGTTGCCGGGAGAAAAATTGTATATATATGAATAATTTCGTGTTTTGTAAGGTTACATGGTGTACCAGATTTGGAGAGCCATAAGCACTGGCTGAAATTTGAAGTGTATTTGTGTACTATTTGTTAGAAATAATTTGTATGTACACTCCTGGAAATTGAAATAAGAACACCGTGAATTCATTGTCACAGGAAGGGGAAACTTTATTGACACATTCCTGGGGTCAGATACATCACATGATCACACTGACAGAACCACAGGCACATAGACACAGGCAACAGAGCATGCACAATGTCGGCACTAGTACAGTGTATATCCACCTTTCGCAGCAATGCAGGCTGCTATTCTCCCATGGAGACGATTGTAGAGATGCTGGATGTAGTCCTGTGGAACGGCTTGCCATGCCATTTCCACCTGGTGCCTCAGTTGGACCAGCGTTCGTGCTGGACGTGCAGACCGCGTGAGACGACGTTTCATCCAGTCCCAAACATGCTCAATGGGGGACAGATCCGGAGATCTTGCTGGCCAGGGTAGTTGACTTACACCTTCTAGAGCACGTTGGGTGGCACGGGATACATGCGGACGTGCATTGTCCTGTTGGAACAGCAAGTTCCCTTGCCGGTCTAGGAATGGTAGAACGATGGGTTCGATGACGGTTTGGATGTACCGTGCACTATTCAGTGTCCCCTCGACGATCACCAGTGGTGTACGGCCAGTGTAGGAGATCGCTCCCCACACCATGATGCCGGGTGTTGGCCCTGTGTGCCTCGGTCGTATGCAGTCCAGATTGTGGCGCTCACCTGCACGGCGCCAAACACGCATACGACCATCATTGGCACCAAGGCAGAAGCGACTCTCATCGCTGAAGACGACACGTCTCCATTCGTCCCTCCATTCACGCCTGTCGCGACACCACTGGAGGCGGGCTGCACGATGTTGGGGCGTGAGCGGAAGACGGCCTAACGGTGTGCGGGACCGTAGCCCAGCTTCATGGAGACGGTTGCGAATGGTCTTCGCCGATACCCCAGGAGCAACAGTGTCCCTAATTTGCTGGGAAGTGGCGGTGCGGTCCCCTACGGCACTGCGTAGGATCCTACTGTCTTGGCGTGCATCCGTGCGTCCCTGCGGTCCGGTCCCAGGTCGACGGGCACGTGCACCTTCCGCCGACCACTGGCGACAACATCGATGTACTGTGGAGACCCCACGCCCCACGTGTTGAGCAATTCGGCGGTACGTCCACCCGGCCTCCCGCATGCCCACTATACGCCCTCGCTCAAAGTCCGTCAACTGCACATACGGTTCACGTCCACGCTGTCGCGGCATGCTACCAGTGTTAAAGACTGTGATGGAGCTCCGTATGCCACGGCAAACTGGCTGACACTGACGGCGGCGGTGCACAAATGCTGCGCAGCTAGCGCCATTCGACGGCCAACACCGCGGTTCCTGGTGTGTCCGCTGTGCCGTGCGTGTGATCGTTGCTTGTACAGCCCTCTCGCAGTGTCCGGAGCAAGTATGGTGGGTCTGACACACCGGTGTCAATGTGTTCTTTTTTCCATTTCCTGGAGTGTATTTATATGTAACAGTAACTTGTTTGAATCATTGCAATGAAAAAAAATTGAAGAAAAATTAATAGTAAATGTGCCACTTTGATACTGCTTGTAGGAAAGTTAGTTCACTTTTAACTAAAAAAAAAGGGTATTTGTAAATGGAAATATTGGAAAGAAAATTTTGCATGATGACTTGGAAAAGTAGAGTTATTCAGTAAGAGTCATGAAAACTATGATTAAAATAATTTTGAGAGGGTTATTGTGTTAGGTTAAGACGTAGCATTTAAAGATGGAAACTGAGGCCAGCTGAATTTTTCAGGGGCACTGGCGTAAGGTTGTAGTAGCACGAGACTCATATGGACCTCCAAAGCAGGACCGAGTTGGACAACGAGTGCTAGCAGAAGTGAAAAGTGTAAGTGTTCAGAGATGATGCTCACCAAAGCGATTATGTTGTTAGTGTGCCTGTGATGTAAAAAGAGTGTATTGTAGGTTTGTTTCTTTTTCAGCAACTTGTAAAAAAAATATGAAGATTGTAACTTTTTTATTTTAGTATTGATGTTTTAACATATACGAGGTGTGGCTAGAAAAAAACCGGACTAGTACTGGTGAAACAATAAAACGAATGCAATAAGGCTGAAAGTCGTGTGGCCTGTCACGTGACTCTCGCTCCGCCTACTGCTTGAGTTTCATCTGCCTCCTGCACTCAGCGTGTTAACATCAAATTTTGTTTCAAACTACGAAAATCTGCAAGAGAAACGTTTGTAATGTTACAACAAGTGTACGGCGATGATTGTTTATCGCGAACAAAAGTGTTTGAGTGGTTTAAACGATTTATAGATGGCCGCGAAGACACCAGTGATGACACTCGCACTGGCAGACCATTGTCAGCAAAAACTGATGCAAACATTGAAAAAATCGGTCAACTTGTTCGACAAGATCGCCGGGGTGGGATCACTTTCAATGTTTTCCAGGATGTCAGAACAAATCATTCTTCGGCGTTCCTTCTGTTCAATTGTGAGACACTTTGGAACCATTTTTTAACACACTTTGTTCATGTTGAAACTTTCATGAAGAATCTGCCTAACACATTCCTTGTCAACTCCTGTTAACTCAGACACTGCTCTGATTGTTAAACGGCGATCTTGTCGAACAAGTTTACCGATTTTTTCAATGTTTGCATCAGTTTTTGCTGACAATGGTCTGCCAGTGCGAGTGTCATCACTGGTGTCTTCGCGGCCATCTTTAAATCGTTTAAACCACTCAAACACTTGTGTTCGCGATAAACAATCATCGCTGTACACTTGTTGTAACATTACAAACGTTTCACTTGCAGATTTTCCTAGTTTGAAACAAAATTTGATGTTAACACGCTGTTCTTTCTGTACACTCAACATTTTCCGACGCACAGACAAAACGTCAACTACTTAAAACAGACGCCACGGGCAGACTGAGTGCAGGAGGCAAATGAAACTCGAGCAGTAGGCGGAGCGAGAGTCACGTGACAGGCCACGCGACTTCCAGCCTTATTGCATTCGTTTTATTGTTTCACCAGTACTAGTCCGGTTTTTTTCTAGCCACACCTCGTATGTCTAGAGTTAACTGATTGTAGGTCATCAGCCATAGATATTGATGAATGAAATATACATACAGAACCAGAAATAACAAATAATAACGGTTAAAGTAAATCTTTAATAGAAAAATATTAAGAAACAAAAATTTGTTAAGAAATTAAAAATTTTAGTTCCTCAGGAGGTGTGTGGAGTCGCAACTAGTGCGCGATCGCCCATTTGTGTATTAAAAGCTTTATTTCAGAATGTATGTGGGCTGCAGTGTAAGCCAGTAGAGTATTATACGGTCAGTAACGGACTAGTTGTGTCCTGCAGACTGACGTCACGACCATCTGTTGCAGCTGTGCATGTGAAAGCAGTGGAGTAGCGCTGGCAGGCCACTTACATTATACAAAACTAAAAATATTAATAACTAATAAAGGAATAACCTAAGGAACGTCATATTTGATGTGCAAACTTCTGTTGTGAAAACAAACAATATGTCAAAGTCTGAGATCAAAAATAGTTGTATTTTGGAAGTTAGTAAAATTCTATAAAAAAACGTAATTTTCCGACAGTCAAGAATTTAAATAAATACAGTGATGTAATAGTTCACCTTCAGTGACTATGTACGATGATCTAATAACACTTTCAGTGTTCATATATAAATTTGGAAAGTTTTTAGTTTCAGAAAACCTCTGTAACTTTTCTATAATAATAATTTCAAGAATTCTAAGTAAATATGTGTATTGTGTGTTAGGGTGCATGTGAATGAGAATGCGTGCGTGAGAGTATGTGGGACGTTCGGCATTATTAAAAATCATTCATGTAATTCTCTACAGGAACTGGCAAGTGTTCCAGCTCTGTAACGTGGGAACGAATCCACTAGTGGTTCCCCTACTAGTGAATGTCGGATGTCCAAGTATGTATGCCTATGTATAAGACAGCCAGAACATTCGCGACTACATAATAAATTTCCAGATATAGAGTAAAGCTTACAGTTCATTTTGTTTTGTTTATTTAATTAGAGAGTTTAGTGTTACTTAATTCGATGACGTCAATGAGCCTAGAGAAGTGGTTGGTGCTTGCTAGATTTTGGCGCGAGCCACGCCCTAGAAGTGAGTTCTCATAGGTCATAAGTGCTGACAGCCAATGAGAAGCGAGACGGTTGGCCGCCTAGCGAGGAGATAGGTTGGAGTGTGGGAGAGTGAGAAGGGAGTCGCCAGCTAGCTTTGATTGGAGGCGGTTATGCTGGACGTGACTTTTCGCATTATGTGTAAGGTGAAGTCTTGGGATGACTTCCGCGTTATGCTACAGTGTTAATGGTATTTGGTAGTGACCAGAAACTGTTTATGAAAACTTTAGAGTGTAGTGATAATTCGTTCTGACGAAAATCGAGAGTGAACTTTGAATTATATAGCGTGGTGGTACTGAGTATATTCTTTCTGAGTATTTTATGGCGAGCATAAACTTTTTCTAAAGACAACCACTGAATATCGTGTGCAGAAGTAATTGGCCGATCATTGACTGTGTTACAAGTAATTGGTTTCGGAATTTGGGAAGGTAAAAGTTCTGGCTGTTTTAGATATGGTGATAACTGTGAGCAGAAACTTTAGTAATTTTCGTAAATGTGAGCTGATGATCTTGCTTAACGGCAATAAAAATCTATTAAAGTTTAAATTTGAACTTCATGTTTAAAGTACGAGTGACATCCCCTTTCCGAATCATTTCTTTACAGTACACAGAAAATTTTCAGCAAATTTTACTTATAGCGGCCTCCGGCGTGTAGCTATGAGGTTGCAGTTTCCTCAACAGTGCTTTCCTGTGATCTCGTAAGTAGCTGCAGTCAGGAGTTTACGTGCGAAGATCTACCGCTGTAAAGAGGTAAATGAACAAAAATAAAAAAGAAATTGCATTGCTGCAGCAACGTATAATCCGTCGCAATTGGTGCATCGCACGCACGCACGTAAAAAAAAAAAAAAAAAGTCGCAACGAGGTAATATTTTGGAAAATGCATAGGCCGACCTCCGGTTCTTTCGGGAGCTGCTTCTTGAATTGGAGTCAGACATTTTGCTTTGCTATCTGTCTTTCTCCTCCGCTTGCATTTGTTCCTATCATCTATTAAGGCAGGGAGATCAAGAAGTTCATTCACCTCTGAATGACTTTCTGAATCGTCTAATGCTGGTTCCAGATTGCCTTCTGCAGGTTTGTCTGTCAGCTTTGATGTCGCTATTGCCTCATCAGTCTCAGCGGCAGGATTAAATGGATGTATCCCAGTCGTCCTAAAAGCTGATATGATGGTCTCAGGACTGAAAGCACTATAGTAAGCGGGTTTCAACTAATTGTGGAAATCAGATTTGTTGAGTCTGAGACCTGGATTCTTGACCATGTAGCTATTTATGGATTTTCCCCATGATCTTTTAAGTTGCCTATATACCTCCACATCCATTGCTTGCAGAATGTGAGTAGTGTGAGAAGGAAATGTCAATAGAAAGATCTGGTTCTTCTTGGCCAGGTCAATGACCTCCTCTGAAATATGGTATCCATGGAAATCCATTACTAAAATTATACGTCTTGCAGGAGGTATACATTGAATGAAATGATTGAACCATTCCAGAAAAAGTTCTCCATTTATTCACACTTTTGGTGATAGTTTCACAATGGTGCCAGGAATTACATCGTTCAGATGATCTTCTGACATTCGAACACCCTTAAATATCACCATAGGTGGTATCCAGTGACCACTAGCATTGACACAGGCAGGCAATGTGTGATTTTCACCTCGATCAGCAAACGTTCTGCTATATACATACTTTTTGCCAACTGCTGTAACGATCTTGGATGCTTTCACCACATATGAGAGCCCTGTCTCATCTCAATTCCATACTAGATCTGGACGATCTTGAACCCCTAGATCTGTGACTAATGATTCTAATTTTTGATGAAAGTCAGTAATTATTGACCTATTTCCCATAGAAGAGCCGGCGGGGGTGGCCGAGCGGTTCTAGGCGCTACAGTCTGGAAGCACGTGACCACTGCAGTCGCAGGTTCGAATCCTGCCTTGGGCATGGATGTGTGTGATGTCCTTAGGTTGGTTAGGTTTAAGTAGTTCTAAGTTCTAGGGAACTGATGACCACAGAAGTTAAGTCCCATAGTGTTCAGAGCCATTTTTGAACCCATAGAAGGCCTATAAGCAGCAATATTTTCAGGCACTTTTAAGGCATAATGTGTTTTAAAATCTTTCCCCCACCAGTCCCCTGCAGCTTGTTTGTCTTCATTGAAGGGATGTTTCCTACCAGTTGCTGTACTAGCTTAAATGCCAGTTTTCAAATCTGAACTACAGTCAATCTGAATCCTAATTCCTGCATGGAAAGTATATAATTGCATATTCTTTGTACCATTTGTACAGGTAAAGCAAACAGTTTCTCTAATTTAGGTAGGCCTACACATTCACTTTCAGTCCTGCTAAGAAAGTCTTTCCGGGTAGACCATTGCACTTCACAATGCTTTGATGCCTTGTAAATTGAGTACTTCTCCCCCTTTACCAACCTTGCTGCTGTAATAATATTTTGGATGGCATTTTTGCGATATTTTGGATGCATCTAGCATGCAGAAGAAAAAAACTGGTGAAGTTCGTGATAGCTTGGTTAATTCGTGATATGTAAATTTAATATATTACCTGGTTTAGAATGAAGTGCTCTATCTATACCAAGGGCATGCTACTACAAATAATTAAATATCCGCTTTTAAATACGTTTATTAGCCAGTATTTGCGAAGACTGTCTAGGGTGGCGTAAGGTGGCAGTTAAAAAGCTAAGATTTTTACTAGCACAGCTAAAGCTATTACGTCTAAACTAACGAACTCAAAAACACAAACCTTAATCAGAAAAATTTATTTATATCACATAAACAACTATGCAAAATCAAAAAATATTATCTTGTTAATATGAGGAGTAATCAGCACTTTGAAAACACATGGGATTCTGCAGCGCGAAAGCGAAAGACAACTACCCGCAACGGAATAAAACAACTCACTGTGATGCCAAGACCACTCGTAGCGTGGCGTGAAATGCCGCTGCAGGTAGGGGACATGTGCTGCTATTTGTGGGTCAGCGACTGCACTTCTAGTGTGGTTGATAAAGGTGTGAAGAGGAATCCACAAAGTATCACAAAAGAAGCAATGCCACGAACTTACCAAGGTTTACCCTACTTACTCCAAATGCCTCACTGGACCCATGACCTATTAGAGTCGACACAGTTGAATAAATGATAATGAGTAAAAGACATTTAGTGCCAGTAACTATATTTGCACTTCCAGGTAAAGGACATCGAACACAACAACTAAGGAACATTATTTTTACACATATAAAACTCAGAGCGTACAATAGCACCAGAGAGGTCTATTATATTCCACATGATGCACTCTGCCGTCTTACACAAAATATATTGTTCACATAATGCCAGCATCGTTAAATATCTGTATGAAACAAAGCTAGAAATACACTCTTCAGTTTTTTAATCATGTGTGTCACCATTTTTTTTTGGGCAGTTGTAACATACAGACATATGCTTGGACCCATTGTACCAGCACAGTTAAAAATGTGTATTTTAACCATCCATTAAAAGTATTATAAAACGTTATTAGAAAAGGAATATTTATTCGCACTGTTATAAGTTCAAATCCTGTCTGTTAATCACTTCACTCGCCGCTGAGAACCTGCATCAAAAGGTTCAGTGCAGACAAGAATAATTCACATAGTATATGGAAAAGAGTTTCTCCATCGACATTGTCGCAATCAAGGATAAACACAATGGAATTAATGTGAAGGTAATGACTCAAGACTTGATAGGCACCTATTGAACTTGGTTTACTTATACTTAAAATATTGTGCTTCATGCGACAGTTTCATTGGTTGCGGTGATTATTTGGTACTGCACACTACTGGAAGCAGCAGTATGTAATGCAAATTACTTTTATTGACCCTGAACGTAATGATATTAAAGGTCTGTTGATATTTGTATCAGTTAAAAGTTCACCCAAGCTTGTGCACATTTCGTAAATTACCTTCAAATTTTTTTCAACTTATCTTTACAATCATTATTTCCAATTGGTCAAGCAATCATAAATCCATTTCCATTTCCACATGACATACATACATTAATCCTTGTTCCAAAGATCGTGAATAGAACATTTTGAATGATGTAGAGTGTGTCACTTTAACATAAGTTTTCCTTACACAAATTAAACAATTGATTTTTTTTACAGTTGCTACTTCATATCTAAGAATTCATCTACTGAGTAGAAGGAGTTGTGATTCAGAAATTCTTTTAATTTGCTTTTAAATGTTGGTTAGCTACCTGTTGACTTTTAATACTATTTGACAAATGATCAAAGATTTCTGTGGCAGCATAATTCACCCCTTTCTGTGCCAAAGTGAGATTTAATCCAGAATAGTGAAAATCATCCTTTCTTCTAGTGTTGTAGCTATGCACTACGCTGTTATTTTTGAACTGGGATGTGTTATTAATGACAAATTTCGTAACTGAATGTCTGAATTGCGAAGGTATTGTGAATATCCTGAGTTTCTTAAATAAATGTCACCAAGGTGATCTTGGGTGATCTCCTGCTATTATTCTGATTACACACTGTTGTGCAATGAAAACTTTCTCTCTTAATGACGAATTGTCCCAAAATATGATGCCATATGAAAGCAGTGAATGGAAATAAGCATAGTCGGCTAATTTACTAATTTGTTTATCACCAAAATTCGCAATAACCCTAATAGCATAAGTAGCTGAACCTAACTGTTTCACCAGATCATCAATGTGTATCTTCCAATTTAATTTTTCACCAATGCACACACCCAGAAATTTTGAGTATTCTGCCTTAGCAACAGACTTCTGTTTATAGTCTATATTTCTCTTAGGTCTTATGCCATTTACTATACAGAATTGTATAAACTGTGTTTTCTGAAAATTTAATGGGAGTCCATTTGCAGAGAACCACTTAATACTTTTCTGAAAGACATTATTTGCAATCTCCTCAGCTGATTCTTGCTTGTTGTGTGTGATTACTATACTTGTATCATCAGCAAAAAGAGCTAGCTTTGCATCTTCATGAAATATAGAGTAGCAAGTCGTTAATACACATTAAGATCAATGAGGGACCCAAGACTGAACCCAGTGGGACACCATTCTTGATACCTTCCCAGTTAGAGGATTCTGCTAGTTTTTGCAGACTATCTGTACTGTTAATTTTACCCTTCTGCATTTTTCCAGTTAAGTATGAATCAAACCATTTGTGCACTGTCCCACTCATGCCACAATACTTAAGCTTATCTAGAAGAATTTCATTATTCACACAATCAAAAGCCTTTGAGAGATCACAAAATATCCCAATGAGCCATGTTCGGTTATTCAATGCATTTAATATTTGATCAGCGAAAGCATAAATAGCATTTTCTGTTGAAAAACCTTTCTGAAAACCAAATTGACATTTTGTTAGTACAGCTGAGTCCCACTAATCCGAACCCTGGTTATCTGAATGTTCAGTTATTTCAAACATGAAAAATGTTAATCTAAGAATGCAAAACTGTGCGGTAAACAGCTGTACATACACAGTATTTTAATTCACACAATACAGTAAACATGTGTTAGAAAAAATGGTAAGAAAACATTAGGTTTAAACAATGCATAACCATGAAAGAAAAGCCATCAAACTTACTAAAATACAGCGGACATTTTATCCCTATTTTTTAGATGACAAAAACTCAGTCACTGTTTTTTGGCATAATGAAGACAGTCTGTTATATGACGCTTAGTTGCGCCATCATCTCATAAACAACAAATGAGCAGGTTTAGCAGTGGGTTGTTGCTCAAAATAACGTATCACGAGGTCAAGGGCTTCTGCTGCGACACTGTGTGGCACCAGCTCTCCTTTGTCGCTTTCAGGCTCATTGTCACTCTTCCTGGTCTTGAGTCACAGCAGCAACTAAATCAGTGTCAGTAAGGTTCTGCACACACACCCCATCCACTGCCATCCACTCATCTACATCTCCTCCACTAGCTTCTTCACGTCCAGGAATTGTATCATTTGTAGTAGATTTTCCTCTTTATTTTCAACTATGTTGTCTTGAAGTTCAAGAGATGTCCAGAGTTTTCTCCAAGATTTTCTCAGAGTATTTTCTGAAATATTCTGCCATGCCTCAGTGCCCCAATAAAGAATTTCATTATTCACACAATCAAAAGCCTTTGAGAGATCACAAAATATCCCAATGAGCCATGTTCGGTTATTCAATGCATTTAATATTTGATCAGCGAAAGCATAAATAGCATTTTCTGTTGAAAAACCTTTCTGAAAACCAAATTGACATTTTGTTAGTACAGCTGAGTCCCACTAATCCGAACCCTGGTTATCTGAATGTTCAGTTATTTCAAACATGAAAAATGTTAATCTAAGAATGCAAAACTGTGCGGTAAACAGCTGTACATACACAGTATTTTAATTCACACAATACAGTAAACATGTGTTAGAAAAAATGGTAAGAAAACATTAGGTTTAAACAATGCATAACCATGAAAGAAAAGCCATCAAACTTACTAAAATACAGCGGACATTTTATCCCTATTTTTTAGATGACAAAAACTCAGTCACTGTTTTTTGGCATAATGAAGACAGTCTGTTATATGACGCTTAGTTGCGCCATCATCTCATAAACAACAAATGAGCAGGTTTAGCAGTGGGTTGTTGCTCAAAATAACGTATCACGAGGTCAAGGGCTTCTGCTGCGACACTGTGTGGCACCAGCTCTCCTTTGTCGCTTTCAGGCTCATTGTCACTCTTCCTGGTCTTGAGTCACAGCAGCAACTAAATCAGTGTCAGTAAGGTTCTGCACACACACCCCATCCACTGCCATCCACTCATCTACATCTCCTCCACTAGCTTCTTCACGTCCAGGAATTGTATCATTTGTAGTAGATTTTCCTCTTTATTTTCAACTATGTTGTCTTGAAGTTCAAGAGATGTCCAGAGTTTTCTCCAAGATTTTC
This sequence comes from Schistocerca nitens, assembly GCF_023898315.1. Classification (NCBI taxonomy): domain Eukaryota; kingdom Metazoa; phylum Arthropoda; class Insecta; order Orthoptera; family Acrididae; genus Schistocerca; species Schistocerca nitens. The sequence continues at coordinate 633,258,914 of NC_064620.1, read as the reverse complement.
TCAGAGTATTTTCTGAAATATTCTGCCATGCCTCAGTGCCCCAATAAAGAAAAACCTTCACATTTGTATTTTTTATTTTGTCCACTAAATGAATGCTATCATCTTGGATCAGCATTATAAAAATTGTTTTCTGTAAATCAGTTTTAATGTTTGTAGTATGCCCTGGTCCATCGGCTGTAGAAGTGGTGTATCATTCGGCAGCAAAAACTTCTCCACATTTTCTCCGTCACATAATTCCTCTGTGCTGGGGTGAGATGGCGCGTTATCAATGAAAAGGATTGCACGGGAAGACAACAGAGGGAACAAACTGACTGTGAAACCATTCTTTGAACAGCTTACCATTCATCCATACTTTTTTTCTGGTTGTGATAATATACGGGCAGGGATTTCATGTTGCAGTTTTTAAAAGCTCTGGGCCCAGCAGATTTGCTGATCAGCATTAAAGGCAGCAGTGTGATTACCAGCAGTGTTTCTGCATGCTAATTAAGTCACACGAACTTTGCACATTTTACAACCAAGGGCATGTTCTGCTTTTGATGCTAGGCTTTTTGTTGGCAATGACCTCAAATGAAGGCCAGTCTCGCGTTATAAATTTGTTGGGGAGAATACTTTCCCTCTCTTATCATTTTTTCAAACTCACCAAAGTATTCCTTCGCTGCATCACGGTCAGAAGAAAGCTTCTCTCCAGTAATTGTTAGCTGATGGATTCCATGACATTTTTTGAATCTGTCCAACCAACCCATACTCGCACTAAAAGACTCATCACCATTCATTAACTTCTTCAGGTAAACAGCGTTCTCCTGAACCAGTGCTCCACTCAAAGTTCCCCTTTCTCTTTCCTAGGTAAACTGAAGGAAAACGGCTTCATTCAGTTGTTCGTACTGGGACTGTTTCAAATTCTGCAAAATTTCGAGTGTTTTTCCTGAAGACGTTGCACAGTACTGTTCAAGCTTCACTCGGTTCTTCTTCCAATCAAAAATGGCTGCTTTAGCAACACCCAGTAACGTTGCCAGTTTATATACATTTTCACCATTGTCTATCCGCTTCAAATCATTCATTTTTTCTTTGAGAGTTAACGTTGTATGTTTCCATTTACTCATGACGAAAATACTTAAACCAGTACACCTGAACGAATACAATACAACTGTTACGCGTGCCAGCGATCGATAACTAACATAACCAAGCGCTTTGCGAGCCAACTGGCAGTTCACTGACCGCAGATACTATAAAGGGCTCAACAATGCACAACAAGGGCAGGGAGTTCCCACACTTGTTCCCATTTGTTATCATTGTGTACCTCCTTACCTGCTTGGTATACTTCATTCTATAAACTCGTCCCGTAATTCCGGCTAATCTGAACAAATCGGTAATCCGAACAAGGTCTGGTCCTAATTAGATCAGATTAACGGAACTCTACTGTACTTCATTTTTTCAAATATGTGATGCTACTCTTGAATACATTACTTTAGCAAGAAATTTGGATAAAACTGTCAGAAGTGAGACTGAGTGGTAGTTATTAGCATCAGATCTTTCTTATGCAATGGTTTAACAATGGCGTATTTCAGTCTATATGGAAAAAGGCCCTGTTTCAGTGAGCTACTACGTATGTGTCTGAGAATGTGTAGTAGCCACTATTCACTTTTTGTGATAACAAGGGTGGTGGTGGATCCATCCGAAACAAGTGGTTACCCTGCACAAAAGAATACATCAATAAAAAACTTCCTTTCGTTAGGAACAAGTATAGAGTCTCCTCAAATGAAAGCAGAACAAAATCCGTGAGAGCAGACGTTCGCTGATGAAGCTGATAAAGTCTATGGGAGCCTTTATATTTTATGAAGTAACAGCTTTTTCATGAGATGAGAAAACATTTTATTTTCCAAGCACAGATCAAAAACTAACAAGAATAAACAACTCGTAACCAAGCCGACTACGGCAAAGATAAATATCTAGCAGCTGCAGCTTTCACCCGCTGTTTTTGGCGCAGTGGATAAATGACGTCGCCACATCAGCCCCCCTCCTTTTGAAACCGGGTGCACCAGGTATGTGGGGAAACTTGCACTTGATTTTTCTACCAGCGCTCGTGAAAACATCTGGTGCAGGCAATGGCTGCTCCTGTTCTGCACTTGCTGCTTAGTTGTCCTCTTCCGAAACCGAGGGCTCGGCGAGACTCTCTGCTGTTTCTTTGGCCTCCACGTTTGAGGGTGATTTTGCAGACCGGGGAAGGAGTGTACCCTCTTCGGTGTAAACAGGTTTAAGCCGCTCAATTGAGACTGTCTCTTCTTTACCATCCTTATCGATTTTGAAGCTGTGGCTTCCTCTTGTGATTACCCTATATGGTTCAGAGTAAGGCGAAACAAGCGGCGGACGCACCGTATCATCCCTAAGCCACACGTGGGACGTTGCTTGCAGGTCTTTATGTACAAACACTCTCCGGTCTCCATGTCTGACAGGGTTAGTGGGTTTGATGTTTCTCATTCTAACGCTGAGTTGTCTCGCGAATTGCGTGCATAGCTCTGGGGCGAACGGCTGTGTAGATGCTGGAACGATAAATTCTCCAGCAACCCTCAATTGCTCGCCATAAACCAATTCTGCGGAAGAGCATTGTAAGTCCTCCTTCACGGCCGTTCTCAATCCGAGTAGGACCAGCGGTAGTGCTTCAGGCCATGAAGTGGAACTACACATTAATGCAGCTTTGAGCGTGCGGTGTAGTCGTTTCACCCTTCCATTACTAGATGGATGATAGCTTGTGGTGCGTAGGTGGTTGCACCCGCACAGTAGTAAAAGTTCATTGAAAAGTTGGCTTTCAAACTGCCTTCTGTGATCTGTTGTTATGTTTTGCGGAACGCCAAACCTGGAGAACCATGAATGCAACAGTGCTTTTGCAACCGACTCCGCAGAAATGTCTTGTATTACAACTACTTCTGGCCACCTGGCAAAACGATCAATGATTGTGAGGAAATAGCGTTGTTCTGAAGATCATGATAGCGGGCCCACAATGTCCACATGTATATGAGAAAATCTTGCAGATGGCGTCGGGAAGTCAGTAACAGGTGCAAAGACATGTCTGCTGATTTTATTACGCTGGCATGTTAGGCATGCACGCGCCCATGCACGACAATCTTTTTGTATTCCAGGCCACACTACTTTGGAGGAAACTAACTTGGCTGTAGCTCGTACTCCTGGATGTGATAGGTTATGTAGTGCACTATAAATCTCGCGACGATATTGTTCTGGTATGTAAGGTCGCTCCTTTCCTTTTGCTACATGACACCAAATTCCGTCTGGAACATTTGGGACAGACACACGTCTGAGCTGCAGCGCAGTTCTCTATTCCTCTATTAGACGGCGCAAGAAAGGATCTTCTCGTTGTTTAGACGCTAACTCGGTCCAACGAATTGAATTTAAAATGGCACAATTCCTAGACAGGCAATCTGCGACCAGGTTGTCTTTTCCTGAAATGTGACGCATGTCAGTTATGAACTGTGCAATGTACTCGACTTGCCTGCACTGACGTGGTGAATTGAGCTCTGTGTCTCGTTGAAACATAGCTACTAACGGCTTGTGATCGGTAAAAATTGCAAAGTGCCTCCCTTCGACAGACGTGCGAAAATGCTTTATGGCTAAGTAAATAGCAAGCAACTCACGGTCAATGGCACTCCATTTTTGCTGCTGTCGAGTCAGGTTTTTAGAGAAAAATGCGAGCGGCTGCCATCTGCCATCAACTTCTTGCTGTAGCGCTGCACCCACTGCTGTTTGGCTCGCATCAACCATGAGCGCTAAAGGAGCGCTCAATCTTGGATGTCCCATTAGTGTTGCCCGAGAAAGACATTTCTTTAAGTCATGGAAAGCTGCTTCAGCATCTGGACTCCGTGGAACTTTACGATTTCCTGTTGTATTTTTACCTGCAAGTAACGTTGTGAGTGGCTCTTGGGCGGCAGCTAATTTAGGTAAGTGACATCTGTAATAGTTGAGCATGCATAAAAATCTGCGAAGTCCTTTGTAAGTTGTGGGAAGGGGCATCTGTTGTACTGCTTCAACCCGCTCAGGCAAAGGTGACAGGCCTGTTGCTGAAACCAAATATCCCAGGAACTTAACCTCGCGTTTTCCAAACGTGCACTTTGTTTCGTTAATAATTATGCCATACTCTGTCAGACGGCAGAAAAGCTGCCGCAGATGTTCGACATGCTGATATACAGAACCAGAGAATACTAAAATGTCGTCCATATAACAAAATACGAATGGTAATTCTCGAAGCACCTCATGCATGAATCTTTGCCATGTTTGGGCAGCGTTTCTGAGGCCAAATGGCATAAAATTGTACTCAAACAAACCGAATGGTGTGATAACTGCTGTTTTTTTAATGTCAGATGGAGCCATGGGAATCTGGGAAAATGCTTTGGCGCAATCAATCACACTAAATATTTTGGCATTGCTAATCGTACTGTTAAAATCAGACACATTGGGTACTGGGTAGCGGTCGGGAATTGTGCGCGCATTGAGCTCCCTGTAGTCTCCACATACTCTCCATGAATTGTCTTTTTTACGGACCATGTGAATTGGAGATGCCCATGAACTATCAGACCTACTTACAATACCTGTTTTTAGAAGTCTGTTGAACTCAGCTCGCGCCGCGAGCAGCTTCTCTTGAGGCAAACGCCGCGGGCGGAAGGCAACGGGTTGACCTTGTGTCGTGCTGATGTGGTGTTGAGTATTGTGTCTGCATTTCCTGGTTGCGTTGACGGGTTCGGTAAGTGCTGGAAAGTCTTGAAGCAGTTTACGAAAAAGTGATTCCTCCGACAGTGCTCTGATATTGCCTACAGTATACGAATCGTTACGACTGTCGGGTGTCTTCTTTCGTGACGCACACATGTGCGCCCTGCTTAGTTGCGGGTACGAAATCGTATCACAATATCCCGACGCGGATGACGCGGTAGAGGAGCCGGAAATCTTCGTGCGGAAAGACACGGGCACATCGCACTGCACTTGAACCGACGCGGAAGACGCAGTAGGCAATATTCCTTCTGTGGGAACTGTCACCAAACGACGGTTAACCAGGTCGGGCATAAGTCGGTAGTTCCGTAAAAGGTCCGCTCCAATTATAGGACTCGGCACATCAGCAACCACAAAAGTCCATTTTGGATGGAAGTTGGAATTCAGATGTAATGCCAACTGTTTCTCACCATAGGTAGATATTCTGGAATTGATTGCCGCAGTCCGCACATGTTGCATTGTTGTCGTTATAACACTCCTGTCCGCTACTGCTATACCATAACCTTAAAGTTGGAAGCAGGTCGTGAAATAAAACTATCTTGTTAAAGCAATTATGGTATAAAGCAACAGAGCAGTGTTACCCTCGGAGAGGAATTTTATTATGTTGACCGTGTTGTACCTAACGGAGGTGGCTTATCGGAAATGAAAGTCTGAATTACGTAAATATTTGATCGGTAACAAACGAAATTTTGTTATCTGCACTGTTCAATGGATAAAGAAAACGGTCGCCAGCCTAACTAGGCAAGAGAATGATTAACATTCTCGTTCAAGAAAATAGTTATTAGTAATTTTAGTGGATAAACACAACCTACACTTTGTCACACGCGAGTGCAGTGAACTCTGACACATACATATGTTTATGGTAAGATTGAAACTAACAGTTAGAGCAGCACCAACTATTTGCAAAATTATAACAGATACCGAAACACACTATTACTTTCACGGCTTACACAAACTAAGTGGTCTTTATAACATTACCATTAACATTCCCTCCAGGATCATAAATTGGACATAGGTTAAGTCTCTCTCAGTTAAATACTTTACTATTTAAAATGAAAGTTAGTTGAAATTCACTGACAGGTTACTTATCACTGTCTTTCTAATAAATAGATTATGGTTTTCATAAATAGAGATCTTTCCGTTACTTGTTACCTAGCATTAGCACAATAGACAGACTGTGTATCTTGTTATATTATTAATATGCACTTCCAATACACAAGAGAGACAAACACTTAGCAAACATGAGTATATAACGTTTCACAACTGCAGCGTTCCACTTTTACTACAGTGAGACACAAAATTAACATATATGTAAGATACTGACTCACTTTCTGCGATTTACAACAGGCAGTAACGTGATCATTTACCAAGCAAAACTTTATAAGCCTCAGCCTTAAGAACTTTTAATTTTGCAGTTGGCAACAGCACTTTAATAAGCAGTTTTAATAGGAAAATTATTTTCAGCAAACAATATTTACTTTAACTCACTCTCTTGCCACATTAACTATAACTTTCCGTTACTAAGTTCAAGAGGCATTAATTAGCATAACATTGGTCATAAATGTTCTTTCAGTAGGGACACTCGGTAATTACTTTAGTTCAAACGGAAAGGAACCCGAGAGGTGTTATGATAAGGAAAAAATTAACGTAGGTACATAAATTCAGATATAAATTAACTTATATTTGAGCACATTAGCACATCCATTAAGCTGATCCTTCACTGTACACCATTATAGTATTACGTTACAGTGATTACGCAATGTGGTGGCAACTGCAAGTTGGTAGGTGGATTCGCAGACAGAATTGCTGGACTCTGTCATTTCTTGGTGGCGATGATAGATACAAATTCCAGAATAGTTCCAGCTATTTATCCACCCATCCGAGGCATTGGAAAGCGGCAGGAAAAGCCTCTCTCGGAACCAGCACAATATGCAATTTTTACATGGCAGTGCACAGTTTGGTAGCTCGTCGCCGACTCGTAGTTCGTCCCCGACTCGTAGCTCGTCTCCGACTGACTCTTTTTCCACCTTTTCTACCTAGGCCAACCACAATTTGCGCGCGCTACACAGTTCCGTTCCCGAGGGGAACCACACCAACTTTTACATACAGAATAACTAAGAATCCTAAGTGAGGATCAGCAGTTTACATAACAGCAACCAAATGCATTAAATAAAACAAAACATTTACACATATTGACAACTCTACAAAAAATTATTCAAACAAAATTACAATCATATACAGTAAGTTTTGTTCCCTCCAAATGGGACAAAGCATTTAAACGACAGATATGCTACACAGCATACAATCAAATCATGACATCAAAGTTTTAACAAAGAAAGGAGTATACAATTCTGTGTTCTCTGTTCTATCAAACACACTTACAGAAGCTCAATGATGTAACATTAAATGAAACAAAAGCAAAATAAATCAGTACAGCATTAGTGCTATGGTGTTACACATGCCCCATGTTTCATTGAAGTTTCCCGTAAGGGACACATCAAGGAAATATCTACACTCCTGGAAATTGAAATAAGAACACCGTGAATTCATTGTCCCAGGAAGGGGAAACTTTATTGACACATTCCTGGGGTCAGATACATCACATGATCACACTGACAGAACCACAGGCACATAGACACAGGCAACAGAGCATGCACAATGTCGGCACTAGTACAAAGTATATCCACCTTTCGCAGCAATGCAGGCTGCTATGCTCCCATGGAGACGATCGTAGAGATGCTGGATGTAGTCCTGTGGAACGGCTTGCCATGCCATTTCCACCTGGCGCCTCAGTTGGACCAGCGTTCGTGCTGGACGTGCAGACCGCGTGAGACGACGCTTCATCCAGTCCCAAACATGCTCAATGGGGGACAGATCCGGAGATCTTGCTGGCCAGGGTAGTTGACTTACACCTTCTAGAGCACGTTGGGTGGCACGGGATACATGCGGACGTGCATTGTCCTGTTGGAACAGCAAGTTCCCTTGCCGGTCTAGGAATGGTAGAACGATGGGTTCAATGACGGTTTGGATGTACCGTGCACTATTCAGTGTCCCCTCGACGATCACCAGTGGTGTACAGCCAGTGTAGGAGATCCCTCCCCACACCATGATGCCGGGTGTTGGCCCTGTGTACCTCGGTCGTATGCAGTCCTGATTGTGGCGCTCACCTGCACGGCGCCAAACACGCATACGACCATCATTGGCACCAAGGTAGAAGCGACTCTCATCGCTGAAGACGACACGTCTCCATTCGTCCCTCCATTCACGCCTGTCGCGACACCACTGGAGGCGGGCTGCACGATGTTGGGGCGTGAGCGGAAGACGGCCTAACGGTGTGTGGGACCGTAGCCCAGCTTCATGGAGACGGTTGCGAATGGTCCTCGCCGATACCCCAGGAGCAACAGTGTCCCTAATTTGCTGGGAAGTGGCGGTGCGGTCCCCTACGGCACTGCGTAGGATCCTACGGTCTTGGCGTGCATCCGTGCGTTGCTGCGGTCCGGTCCCAGGTCGACGGGCACGTGCACCTTCCGCCGACCACTGGCGACAACATCGATGTACTGTGGAGACCTCACGCCCCACGTGTTGAGCAATTCGGCGGTACGTCCACCCGGCCTCCCGCATGCACACTATACGCCCTCGCTCAAAGTCCGTCAACTGCACATACGGTTCACGTCCACGCTGTCGCGGCATGCTACCAGTGTTAAAGACTGCGATGGAGCTCCGTATGCCACGGCAAACTGGCTGACACTGACGGCGGCGGTGCACAAATGCTGCGCAGCTAGTGCCATTCGACGGCCAACACCGCAGTTCCTGGTGTGTCCGCTGTGCCGTGCGTGTGATCATTGCTTGTACAGCCCTCTCGCAGTGTCCGGAGCAAGTATGGTGGGTCTGACACACCGGTGTCAATGTGTTCTTTTTTCCATTTCCAGGAGTGTATAACACCTAAGTGGTGTTGGCTGCAAAAAAAAAAAAAAATTATTCCATCCAACTTCAGTTGGGACAAAAAAAAATACACATATTACAGACATACAGTGCATATTAAGAAATTTCCTACTTTTCTTCCAAAACATTTTCAAAATAAGACATCTAAAGTAATTTTCATGCCCACACTGTTTGAAGGAGACTAATTTTGCATCGTTACACAAGATGTCTTTAAGCATGTTCATTTCATACACATACAGTTCAAATAAAAGACAAACAGTAGACAAAATAATCTACACATTAGTAGAATAAGTATAGCCTTCAACTAAAATAAAATAATACACATAACAACACAGAACATTTTAACTTAACAAAACAGAGATTTGCCTTTCAATATTTTTAAAGGAATGTAACTATTCAGAGACACACAAGCATAATCATGATCACAGTACATTTTACAAGGTTCAGCAATTAGTGAAATGTTGAAAATTTCAGTTTGCATCCACATATGCACCAATATTTACTCAAAACACCTATGAGAAACTTTTCCAACGGACTCCTTAAATACAAAAGTAACTTTTTAAGGTTTTTTCAAAATAATTAACTTTAAAGCTGCTCTTCACTAATAGCAGTAGGAAATGTTTGTTACTCATAAACACATTAACCTATTCAGACCCTATCTTTAATCATCACTGCTGTATTTTTAAAACAAGGCAGTCCAAAACAAAACATTTACATCCATTTGAATAAGAATGCATATATATTTTATAATAACGTTTCGCTGACTTCAATAAGAATAGTCAGTTCATAACACACTGATCAAAAAACCTAACTTACTTCACTGCTTGCCTCAGTGCTAGCAGTCCATGTTACACATTCTGCCCACTATTGGTTTGGCAGTCTTTATCTATAAACATTTAGGCACAAAAACACAATTTAGATTAAAAACACTAAAGAAAACACATTTTTAAATTGACACGCTGCCCCATCCTCTAGGTTTGGCAGTTCATGACCACTTATCAGCTCCTTGCCCCACAATGGCAAGTCCTTTGGCTACTGCTCACATAGCATATTTGGTAGCCCCCAACTTCAGCACCAAAACATTTTTATTCTTTTGTCTTGTTTTGCTGCCCAACAACATATTTTTGAGCAGTTTATTGTCATCACCTTTGAGTTTTTCATCATTATGTAACATCTTTGGTACAAATTGCATTAATGGTATGAAACATGAAACCTGCAACTTTGAAACAGCAATTAGACACTGGTAACATTAAATCTTTCTTTACATCATGACAAAATCAGGCAATATACACATCAATAGCCGAGTAAATTTTAAATAACATTTTTGGTATAGTGACAATGTTCAGGAGTTATTTGAGAATCCCCAATTTGAGGTTTTCCCCCTTCTTTCTTACTCAGTAATATTGCTTTTAAAGTCAATATTCAGTTTAACTATACTTTTAGGTTATCAAATATGTCAAGATCAGAACAATAATTTTATATACTAGTGTAAGTGATTTCTGCCAACTTTTTGTGGCACTAGACACACACATCCCTCTCACATCTATTTCACATACGTTAGTCAGGTTCATCTCTTCAGTTTTAAACACACATACAGTTTTTCAACACCATATTTGCCCCTATTTTCAAAAAAAACATTTACATTCAGTCATATTATAGTATTCATTTACCTTGTTTTCAGTATTCTTACCTTTTCTCATCCATATTTCTCTTTCCAATTACTTTTCCAATACATTTTTCCTTTACAATATCCACAATACTTACATTCATATTGGTCATTTTCTAGTGTACCCAATTTTAAATATTCATTTACTTGTCCACAAACAATACAGAGTTTCTTACATTATTTCCACACTTTTCAGTTTATTCTGAGAGAGAAGAAGGAAAGAAGATAGTAAAAGTTCTGAATGATGAAGAGGAAGGTTGCCAACACAAAAAGAAACGGAAGTAGTGATGGCAACGACTTGGGTCCCTGGTGCTCGTCAGACACCTGGCAATGCAAAGAGTGCATGTCCCCTGAGGCTTGAACAACCCTCATTTGAGGACATGTATCTTTAAATAAACCACATTGCAAACATAAGCCCTTTCTGATTTTTAATTATATTGGAAATATTATTATCTTGTGGAGTTCTTTGCACTTTCATTAAGTTACCATAAGCATCATTATTCATAAAGTTTTCAGGTTTCTCACATTACATGGCCCTCTCTTCATAATTAGACTGGCAACAATAAGTATCCAATTAAAATTGAAACAGTTCCTAAGCAGAGTCATACAGTACAGTACAGTACAATAAATAAGCAACCTCCCCCAAATCTCAGGATCAACAAACCAAAGATTCACCTTCAGGTAACACTCAGATACAATAATAATAAAGACATGCATTATTTTAAAATATATATACATACAGCATCCTGCCCCCAGTCTCTTTATTAACATGGCAGTCTTTTATGGTTCATAAAACAGTCACTTAAGTCTGGTGGTTTTTTAGGCCTCCTATCTTCTACATCTTTCACTATGCTATTCAGATCTTGCCAACGTTTCGTTTCATCAGGTGGCTTTTTAGGTCTTGGGCTTTCAAAGTCTTTAGCAAGGTACAACATCTCTTGTTCTGCTATTATTTTATCAGGAGGCTCTTTTTGTCCCTGTAATTCACACTCTTTCAAAACATTTGTTAAGGCTTGCCCCAGTATAGCATCATCTGGAGGTTCCTGCAAATTATGCACCTGTGTTACATTACTGAATAATTCATTCGGTTTTGGCCCAGTTCTACTTTCTGTATCTTGCTTTGGTAAAATGTAATCAATTTTTTCGTACCCTCTTTCAGTAAAAGTATATTCACTTTCGTTTACACCTGAGAATTCATCTTCACTCGAGTCATCACTACTCCCTTCCTCACCATCAGATTCAGTTAAGTATGCGACTTTTGAACAATAGGCAAAGTTAGTATATTCATTCTTATCTGTATTCATATACCCTTCATTACCTGAACTATCATTGATTTCATTTTCGTCATCAGATTCGAGCAGGAAAGCAACTTTTAAACAGTGAGGCAGATTATCACTAGATTTTTCAGCCACTTCGTTTTTCGATTCATTTTCTATCCAATGCATATCGTTTGGACACTCAGGCACTTCAGCTGTATCATTTTGAACGATTTCAGCCTTAACTTCATACTTAGTATAATCGTCATATATTTCGATAACTTTCATTTCATTTTCTTCCTTACTATCAGTTTCAGGCAAATTCCTACTAGGCCCTTCTGCATTAAAATCATTAAACACCTTTCCATCAACAATAACTTCACCTGCACTGCTTATAGTGTCATGTTTACTAACGTCCTCCTCTACATCATTTTCACCTGTTATTAATTGTGCACACGTCTTTTGCGTGGCATATTCTACCTCCCTTTCCTCTTTATTCATCATAACCTCCCCCACATCTACTTCTTTTACCTCATACATATCATTAACAGTATAAATATTCTCCTTTTCACTCGCCTTTTCTGGCTCCCTTTCATTCTTTAATGATGCCTTTTTGCACGATTCCGATATCGAGTTATCTTTATCATATGACATATTAACTTTATTTTCAATTTTACATTCGTCTATTACTGAAACCGGCCAACGGAAGTGTCCGATCCCGCCTCTTCTGTTTCTCTCTATGGCAGCCATCTTGTTCTGACGTCTGCCATTTGTGTGTGCTGCAAAGTGCAATGTACGGTGCTCCAGCAAGCGCTGGACTGAGCACGAACGGTCTCGTGACTTCGCACTGGGAATGCCACTATGTATCACTCCGCGCCCGTCTTCCATAGGCGCGTCCTTAACCTTCCTGCCCCGTATTTTACATCTTTCCTTCTCGAATTTATGATTTGACGTCTTTTCTTTGGGCCCAAAACCGGTTTCCGCGTGAATCCGGCCCGTAACACACGTGGTTTTCAGTTTTCCATTTCGTCTCTATTTTGGAAATTCCGTGCCATGTATCCTCTGCCGCGCATCGTATAGTTTCCTCTACCTCTCGCACGACCTCTTTGAATCGTATTTACACGAAATCTATCGTATTCAGGTCGTTCGTTTTGATCATTACTTTCTCACAAATAACTGTTGTTATTATGGGGACGAGACTCGTGATTTCTTCGCCAGTGATCTTCATCCTCTACCCTTTCCAAAAATACAGAAAAACTTCTGTGGGTACTCCCAAAATATCGTTTAGAATCCTCAGGCAGTTTCTGCCAAAGAACCCAAACTATCTCGGCTTCAGTCCTTCTTGCTTTCAAATGTATCAGTTTTCTCTACCACGATTCGCAAAATTCTTTCATGGTTTGCCTACCTCTGATATCATACAGTCTGGCCATTAGAAACTCATGCCACAACTGGTCTTGTTTCTGTTCTAACCAGTATTCGCCAATAAATTTTTGCTTAAAGTTTTCAAAAGACATCTGGTCAGTATCCAGATTCAGCCCCCATCTTTTTGCTTTTCCCGTTAATGCACTTATCACAACATTGATTTTTTCCTGGTCAGACAAATATTCAGGAAAATTTCTTTCGCAATTCTTTACAAAGTCTAGTGGGTGCCATCCATTATGCCTCTTTGCAGGGTAGAATTTTTCCTCCCCCCCTAAAATTCTACTGAAAGGGATCCTTTCTGTAAATTGTGTAGGTCCTGTTTGTATTTTTCTTTCCAAGTCATACATTTTGCCTTTGATTTGTGAAGTGTTATGGTCACACTTTTTTTCGCAATCAACAATCTGTTTGGTTAGTCCCCTACTTTTTTCTGTTACAGATTGTTTAATCTGTGCAAATTCCGCGTTACACTCTGTATTTCGGATTTAATACCGAATGCCTTTTCGTCCACTTTGGTACTGACTAGAGGATCCATTTGATGTTGAATTTTAATTATTTCAGTGTCAAATCTTTCATTAATGTCATCAATCTGTCCTTGTACGTTGGCAATATTGCCATTGATGACAGTAATTTCGCTTTTAATACTTTTGATTTCATTACTCACTGTTCCTACCCTTGAGTTGACTTCTCCAATTTGTTTGCTAAGTCTGGTACCATGCATTTCGATTTGTTTACTTTGTGCTGCATTTTGTAGCCCCAGTACTAAGATTTGTGCATTAATATTGTCACTTTGTGCTGCAATTTGTGCAGACAACATTTTTAACAATTCTATCATATCTGGATTCTTTTCACTTTTAGGTTCTGCTATATTTTTGTGTTCGAGTCCTACTTCCCTTTCAGTTTTTGGTGATTCAAACATATCCCACTATTCATTGACATAGCCACTGTCTTCGACAACATCACCCATATTGTCTTGCTTAGTACGCGTGACATACGTAGATTCGATCTGTTTATTGACGTCTGCGTTATAATGTACGTAATTTAACTCGCGCGTAATGCCATCTGTTGATGTGCAGCCCGAACTGTTCTTGATTGCATTCTGTTCTCACGTGTTTAGATTTATTTCTAGTTTCCTGTCCATTTTAGCTATTATTAAGTACTGATACCTTTAATTTTCAATTTAAACTGAACTTTCACTATCCGATCTGTCAACTAATGTACAGGTTCGTGCCGCTGGACGTTTTATGTTCACTCTATGTTTGTAAAATGCTAACTACTTATAATTTTTTCCCACTTGTAGGTGCGAATTGAACAACGTCCTGTCACGCGGCGCCACGTATAACACTCCTGTCTGCTACTGCTATACCATAACCTTAAAGTTGGAAGCAGGTCGTGAAATAAAACTATCTTGTTAAAGCAATTATGGTATAAAGCAACAGAGCAGTGTTACCCTCGGAGAGGAATTTTATTATGTTGACCGTGTTGTACCTAACGGAGGTGGCTTATCGGAAATGAAAGTCTGAATTACGTAAATATTTGATCGGTAACAAACGAAATTTTGTTATCTGCACTGTTTAATGGATAAAGAAAACGGTCGCCAGCCTAACTAGGCAAGAGAATGATTAACATTCTCGTTCAAGAAAATAGTTATTAGTAATTTTAGTGGATAAATACAACCTACACTTTGTCACACGCGAGTGCAGTGAACTCTGACACATACATATGTTTATGGTAAGATTGAAACTAACAGTTAGAGCAGCACCAACTATTTGCAAAATTATAACAGATACCGAAACACACTATTACTTTCACGGCTTACACAAACTAAGTGGTCTTTATAACATTACCATTAACATTCCCTCCAGGATCATAAATTGGACATAGGTTAAGTCTCTCTCAGTTAAATACTTTACTTTTTAAAATGAAAGTTAGTTGAAATTCACTGACAGGTTACTTATCACTGTCTTTCTAATAAATAGATTATGGTTTTCATAAATAGAGATCTTTCCGTTACTTGTTACCTAGCATTAGCACAATAGACAGACTGTGTATCTTGTTATATTATTAATATGCACTTCCAATACACAAGAGAGACAAACACTTAGCAAACATGAGTATATAACGTTTCACAACTGCAGCGTTCCACTTTTACTACAGTGAGACACAAAATTAACACATATGTAAGATACTGTCTCACTTTCTGCGATTTACAACAGGCAGTAATGTGATCATTTACTAAGCAAAACTTTATAAGCCTCAGTCTTAAGAACTTTTAATTTTGCAGTTGGCAACAGCACTTTAATAAGCAGTTTTAATAGGAAAATTATTTTCAGCAAACAATATTTACTTTAACTCACTCTCTTGCCACATTAACTATAACTTTCTTTTTACTAAGTTCAAGAGGCATTAATTAGCATAACATTGGTCATAAATGTTCTTTCAGTAGGGACACTCGGTAATTACTTTAGTTCAAACGGAAAGGAACCCGAGAGGTGTTATGATAAGGAAAAAATTAACGTAGGTACATAAATTCAGATATAAATTAACTTATATTTGAGCACATTAGCACATCCATTAAGCTGATCCTTCACTGTACACCATTATAGTATTACGTTACAGTGATTACGCAATGTGGTGGCAACTGCAAGTTGGTAGGTGGATTCGCAGACAGAATTGCTGGACTCTGTCATTTCTTGGTGGCGATGATAGATACAAATTCCAGAATAGTTCCAGCTATTTATCCACCCATCCGAGGCATTGGAAAGCGGCAGGAAAAGCCTCTCTCGGAACCAGCACAATATGCAATTTTTACATGGCAGTGCACAGTTTGGTAGCTCGTCGCCGACTCGTAGTTCGTCCCCGACTCGTAGCTCGTCTCCGACTGACTCTTTTTCCACCTTTTCTACCTAGGCCAACCACAATTTGCGCGCGCTACACAGTTCCGTTCCCGAGGGGAACCACACCAACTTTTACATACAGAATAACTAAGAATCCTAAGTGAGGATCAGCAGTTTACATAACAGCAACCAAATGCATTAAATAAAACAAAACATTTACACATATTGACATCTCTACAAAAAATTATTCAAACAAAATTACAATCATATACAGTAAGTTTTGTTCCCTCCAAATGGGACAAAGCATTTAAACGACAGATATGCTACACAGCATACAATCAAATCATGACATCAAAGTTTTAACAAAGAAAGGAGTATTCAATTCTGTGTTCTCTATTCTATCAAACACACTTACAGAAGCTCAATGATGTAACATTAAATGAAACAAAAGCAAAATAAATCAGTACAGCATTAGAGCTATGGTGTTACATCGTGAGTATATCACCTCTCTTTCTTGGATAAACACTGACTTCTGAACCTGTGTCAATCAGAAACTTCTCACCTGAAGAGAGGTCCAACACGAACAATCGGTGTGATTGGTTGACTGCAGATACCGTGGCGTTTTCACCTCTTTGAATCACGCTATGACTCGGGCGCCTATGTTGTTGTTGACGAACTTTAGCGCCCTTTAACGACCGCCTTTTAAGTTTGTATAGCTGAAGGGTTGAATACATTGACGGGCAGTGTTACCGAAGCGTCTGTGGTACCAGCACCATTGATCTGTCAAATCCTGTTGGATAGCATTTGTTCGTCTTAAAACTGCGACTTCGTAGCTGCTGGTGGTGTGAAGTTACTAGCACGTTGAGTTTTGCCACTTGTGCTGCCAGCTGCTGTATGGTGGGTTCGGTCGATGAGCACTGCTGTTGGGAAGTATTATTGCATGTTCCTGGCTCACTGACGACAGATTCCATCACACTTCACGTTCTTGGGCCTCTATCCTGGCTGTAGTTGAATTCGGAACACGCAGAAACTTCGGTTAAGGTGTTTGCGATGGTGTCTGCCTGTTTTGCTAAGACTTGCAATGATAAGTCTGTTTCTGCTGCAATGACGGCACGGATGTTGGCAGGAAGTTTGCGAAGCTATATTAGACGTAAAGACTCTTCAGGTAGGAGTTCCGGGCCGGCTAATGTACGTAAGGCTTTGAGTACTTGTGACGGAGTCTGGTCGCCCAAATCTTCGTATGCGAAATTTTTTTGTAGTCGCAAATCTGGTGACAACGTATAATGCTGTATGAGAGCTTCCTTTAGCACCAAGTAATTTTGTTGCGACAAGGTTTCTTCTCTTGCTCTATCACTTCTAAATTTAGATGTGAAACCACTATACTAAATTTGTCAGTGTTGTTAGACACCCCACGCTGCCGAAATATGCATTCAGCCTGCGTAAACCAAAGCTGGGGGCGCGTCGCCCAGAACGCGGAAAGCTTAACATTTCCGTGTCGCGCGTAGGTACTCCCATCTTTTGCATTAACATCTGTAGTTCCGTTTTGTGGCGAATCAAACGGCATGGACCGCGATCCTTGGTCGAACAGACTGTAGTCTTCAATCTCGATTCCACTGCCCCATGCTTTTGTCTCTGAATTCATTATTTTCGTCGGTATATATATTTTCTTTATGCTTCTGCTACGATTTTTCGGGGTCACCACTATGGGAGCCTTTATATTTTATGAAGTAACAGCTTTTTCATGAGATGAGAAAACATTTTATTTTCCAAGCACAGATCAAAAGCTAACAAGATTAAAAAAGTCGTAACCAAGCCGACTACGCCAAAGATAAATATCTATCAGCTGCAGCTTTCACCCGCTGTTTCTGGCGCAGTGGGTAAATGACGTCGCCACAAGTCGCTACGACATCAAAAATTATTAAAATATTTGGACTGACAGTAAGATTCTATAGGCATTCTAATGGCGATTTTGTAAATGAGAACATATGCCACCACTGGTTTATTATGTATTCTCCACTGGCATACCTACACCCGTTGTTAATTTATATGCGTTCTGTATATGTAATAAATAGTTTGAGAAAGGTAGTTATGTCACAAAGCTAAAACGGCGTTTCCCCCTATGCCAATAACTGACGTGTGTAGAATGACGCGAATGAATGTAGGTGTTTCAATGTGCAATTTCCGTGACAACACATGAGAGGTGTCACTTGTGCTGCATTTGGAAACCCAGCTAAACGTACGCGAGTTTTGTTGAAGTTATGTGCAAACTGTTCCTTTGGAAATTTAATCCGTAGCAGATAGAAATAGTAATTGGTATTTGCAAAGTTCAGTTGCATGGATGAACAAAACTTTGTTGTCAAGTTTTTCCATTGGGACAGATATGGAGCGTCCAAGGAGGTTCAATGCATATCTCTTTGCCGTGAGTTTCTAACATGCTTGCATAATACCAACTGCGCGACCTGAATGTGTCATTAATGCTGATATTGACATGTATGTAGCTACATACAGAATAAGTATTTTGTCTAACGAGATACTGGAAAAATATTAGCAGCATTAATTGCCCTTTACTGAAGTTTTTATGATCAGTGTGTGAAGTTATTTGATCGAAGTTAACTCATCCCGTATGATGTCACACCTGTTTGCACAGAAATTATTATAACCACATTCTTTTCTGCTGTTGGGTATATTAATCGTAAGGTGGTTGTTATAGTGTTTTGGTAGTATGACAGAAGAAGTAAAACCCGATGTTATTAAGAAAACGCAGGAATCCTTAGGAAAATACGTCAAAAGGCCACCTTTGACCGAAAAGTTGCTTAGAAAGCCACCATTTCGGTTTCTCCATGACATCGTAACGTGTGTAAGTTGTTTACGTTCCGTTTGTATTGGATGAAGACACCTGGTAGTCGCACTGTAGAAACCTGGTTTTGACAGCACAATGTTGTATTCATTTTGATGATATGGGAACACGCGTATGTTAATGTTTCCAGTGCACTGTAAAGTCACGAGCGTGTAACTGTTTTTCAATATTTGAGGTTATTGACATGTATGATGCTCTCAAACTTTTTGCTTCTTTAATTTTTTTAGTTATTTTGCGTTATATCTTAAAGTTATTGATAACGAACACAAGTAAGGGTGGTATTGGTACTGTTTACATTGTAAATTGTGTTGTATGTGCATTGTTCGTAAAGCTCTAGTACCAAATCACAATAATATTGCAGATTGACAAAGATGTTATATAAGTGGAGATCATTTACGGCCATATGAGTTACAAACATATTGAAGAAGGATTACCAACCATATGTTAATACTTATTTGTATTTCGAATTTTACATACTGAAATTGGTTCACAACAACTCAGTGGAATTAGGTTTTAGTTCGTCAAAGTAAAGTTTCAAAATGCCTTTAAACATAGGAAATGATGGAAAATTCGTATTAAAGAAAGAAAAAAAGTTGGCATCCAACAGTATTAAGATTTATTAGTCAGTGACAATTTTCTACCTCTACATCTATATACTCCGCAAAATACTGCGGCTTGCATGAAACCATGTATTGAGATTTCTCCCCCAGTTGCATATGGAGCATATGAATAGGGACTGCTTAAATGTCTTTGTGAGTGCCTAATGCCTACTTTTGTTTCCATGGTTCTTGTTGAAGTGAGGAGTTGGATGATGAGTAATATCTCTAGATTCTTCACTTAATATTGGCATTTGAAATTTTATAAGCTTTCGTGGGATAATTTGCATCTCTCTTCAAGAGTCTTCCTATTCAGATTTTTCAACTTTACCATGATGATCGCAGGAGCCCATGGTCATTAACCCACATGTATTTAATATCCCCTGTTATCCTATTTCGTATGGGCACACTTGCTCACAGTATTGTGAAATGACAAGTGATTTGTGTGCAAGCAGTTTCCTTTGTCAACTGACTGCGGTTTTGTAGAGTCCTGTCAATGAATTGGAGTTTACCATCTGATTTGCCTATGACTGAGCTTATGAAGTTGCTACTAATATTGTGTGCAAGGTCATCATTACAGAACCCGAACAGCAAGTGTACCAGCATACACTGGTTAGGCATACCTGAAGTTACGTCTACTTTTGTGAGTGATTCTCCATCCAAGATGTTATACTTTGTCCTCCCTACCAGGAAATACTCAGAGCAGCAATAAATTTTGTTTGATAACCCATATAATCTTACCTTGGTTAACAATTATTGTTCAGAAGTCAAGAAATATTGCATTTACATGGTTTCCTTGACCAGTGGCTTTCAGGGTATCATTTGAGAAAATCATGAATTGGGAGTTTTACATGATCAATGTTTTGAGTATTCATGCTGGTCGGCATGGAAAAGGTCATTCTGTTAAAGATACTTCATTACGTGTAAGTTCGGAATATGTTCTACAGTTTTTGCAGTAGATGGAAGTTAATGAAAGTGGAGAGTTATTTTATCAATAACTTCTGTTACCCTTCTTGTAAACAAGTGTGACCTGTATTTTTTTCCAGCCTTGGGTATTGGGCACAGATGTCACAGTGGTATACCTGTAGGATTTGTCAGCTTAATACATGGAAAAACGTAGGCCTCATATAGTGACATTTCAATATGTAAGCTCCTTAAAATGAGTACTACAAGGTTGCTGTTTTATTGAAGCATCCATTCCAGTATTTTGCCTGAAGTAATTGAACACCTAAGTCATGATACCCACTGCTGTCTACTTAGTCTCAATAGTTCTCGCTGCCACAGCACCCACCCATGTATGTAATTGATTTTGAAGCCGTGGTCATAGTGCCATGCCTCTGTTATCCACATCTGCAAACAACTGTGAAATGCATGGCAGGGGGTACATCCCATTGTACACGTTATTAGGGTGTCTTCCTGCTCCATTTACTGTCGTAGGGAGCACGGGAAGAAAGATTGTTTAAATGCCTCTTTGTATGCTATAATTAGAGCAATACGTAAGGGGGTTCTAATATTTCCTAGAGTCAGCATTTAAAAATGGTTCTTGAAACTTTGTAATTAGGGTTTGTTGGGATAGTTTACATTGTATCTTCAAGAGTCTCCCAGTTTAGATTCTTCAGCATCTCAAGTCTGCCACCTGCTTTACCCACGAATGAGCCTATGTGTGAATCCCATTTCTTTCCCCTACAAAGTGTTACTTGATGTTACAGTCATACGATACGGTGTGTGTGTGTGTGTGTGTGTGTGTGTGTGTGTGTGTGTGTGTGTGTGTGGTATTTTTATTTCTGTGAAGTGCACAATTTTACATTTTTGAACGTTTCAAACAAGCTAAAGATCATAGCACAACATTGAAATCTTATCGAGGTCTTCTTTAATTTCACATGCTGCACCATTATATTAAGACATGTTTTAAAACAGATCTGAAGGAGGTTATTGCTGACCAAAACAGTTACTCTGAGGACCTAACAAGTTTGTGGTCATAGATATGAAATAAAGAAATTTAGTGTTACTTAATATTTGTACAGCTTCATTGTAGATAACTGCGTCATCTGCAAAAAGTCTGAGGTTAGTATTAATATTGTCCACAAACTCATTAGTACGCAACATGAGCAGCAAGGGTCCCAATGCACTTCCTCGGTGCACTCCCATAGTTATTTCTACATCTGACGATGACTCTCCATCCAAGTTAACGTGCTGCACTATCCCTAATAAAAGGTCCACTCAAAAATTTCACTTAATATCCCATTTTAACAATAAGTGTAGATGTGGTTCTGAGACAAATGCTTTATGGAAATCAAGAAATACTGCATCTAGTTGACCGTCCTGATCCGAAGCTTTCAGTAGGTCATGTGAGAGAAGCGTGAGTCAGGTTTCACGTGATTGATGTTTTCAGAATCCATGCTGGTTGGCATGGAGGAGGACATTCTGTTCAAGATACCTCATTATGTTTGAGCTCAGAAATTGTTCTAAAATTCCACAACAAATGGATGTTAAAGATATTGGATAATAGTTTTGTAGGTCCTTGTAGGCCCTATTACTCTTGTAGACATGTGTGACCTGCACTTCCTTCCAACTACCAGGCATGGTTTTTTGTTCAAGTATCTACAATACATTATGGTTAGAAGAGGTGCTAACTCAGCTACAGATTCAGTATCGAATCTGATAGGGATTCGTTTGGGATCAGGAGCTTTGTTCAGTTTTAATTATTTCAGGGGTTTCTCAGCACCATTTACACTAACATGTATTTCACTCATCATCTCAGTGGTATGAGGATTAAATTAGGGCAATTCTCCTGTCTGTTCATTTCGTTATGACCCCTGGCCACAGGTGCCATAACACACCAGGAAGACAGAGAGATGATTTGAGGGAGAGGGTGAATCCTGCCAGTGTGTGCAGAGATAGAGAGACGAGTTTGGCATCGACTTTTATTCTGCCGATCTGGATGTCAGAAGCACTGCATGTGTCCACATGTCATCGCAAATGCCAGTGACAGTGTCTGCCACTACAGCAACCAGCCACTTTGTGCGTGTGATGTACCAGCCTGTCCTAGCCTGAGCAGACTGTTTGGCTGAACTGGAAGCCCCACCTGCCCTCCAGAGGACAGCTGGCTATTCCATGAAGTGCTGTTCTTGGTCACCATGTAGAGTTCCAAAGGTTAACAGCCAGCAGCTGTTGACGTAGTAGAGCCTTGGCAGCTCCAGTTGCCAACCAGGGCAGCTTGGTCGGTGATTAAGGACAGCTTTGAACCTAGGATGCCACGAGATTGCACCCCAGCTCCACCCTTGCAGAAGGCAGCTCGCAGAATGTTGGACGACATCACCCAGAAGGTGGAGGCTGGCCGCCGCCCCCCCCCCCCCCCTCCCCGACACCCATGCAGTACTGAGCTTCAGACACCCTTCATCATTGCTGTGGTGTATCTGTGCCACAGAGCTTTGAGGTTGATTCAGGGGGCAGTTGGCCACCAGAATTAGTCACCATGCAGTCATTGTGGTTGGCCAGCAATTTAAACAATCATCATTCTCACCGCTTCCAGATGCGGACAGAATGGCAACACAACTGCTTGCCCCAAGTGTCTGGACCCCTGTATTTATACTCCTTTCCCTATGATTCTGACTTAGTCCCTCTGGAGGGGTTAATTGGAGTGTCCTTAATAATTATAACATCAGCTTTCTCCAGCCCACTTTGACCCCAAGTGCAGGTTGCTAGGCACTGTTGTAAGTGTGACATACAGGTTTTTTGTAGCACGTCAAGGCTCTATGTTCTGCCTGATTATGCCACTTCTGTTTACGAAGCCCACCAGGTTGTGTTTTCTTGCCTGCAAGTGGCTTCGTTAACCTGCCTTGCTAAACTGTTTGCTTAATAACAATGTTACCAGTGCCCACTACCTGATATGTCCATTGGTCCCTTAACTTGTACCTTCGAGCCATAGCTACATCAAATTATTAAGAATTCCATAAATCCATGCCTATAGTTACTCATGGCGTCGCATATGTTCTCCCTACTTTAGTATCGATCTCCCAGTACATTATCTGAACTCCAATATACTGAGGGCACCCCCCCCCCCTTCGAAATTCACAATGAAGTGTCCCCACACAGAACTTTTCCTCGCACTTGTATTGTCCCCCTAACTAACTACCATGTAACCTATTATACTCTTCTATACTGATTAAGTCCTTAATACTAATTGCTTCCTGGCGAGTGTCAGTTAACCATTCTATTGGTGTTTGGTGTGTTGACACATCTACAGCCTGTGCTTGCTTCCAGTTTACCCAGAACTACAGTATACAAAAGCCTGCTAGAAACAGGCCTCACAATGCTGTCATTCCTGGAAATAGCATATATGCTGCCACTTTCGTTCCATCGAAATGTCCCCTTGCTGGGACACTTAATTTGTCCAAGGACTGTAAGTTTTGGGTGAAGTGTGTTATTTAAGTAGGTTAAATTTTGAACGAGTAATACCCTCAGAGATCCTTTCAGTCAATACAGCGTATGCCATGATAGTGTCATAAGAGTTGATCCAGTGAGTGGTACCAGCAGCTTGAAGTCCGTCCAACTTACCTTACTAGTTGTTCTATCAGTAATCATTCTGCTTTCCTAAAGCATGAATTTTCTGAATGCTACCAATCTTCCTTCTTTGTAACAATTCAACCATACAGTTTCCATTGTGAATATTTGGTCTAACCAATGTGTTCCCAGTCTCTTGAAGTAAGTTCAAGGTGGCAGAAGCTCCTTCTCACAACTCGTCCCATTTACTTCCCACAGAAACAAACTCGCTTCACATGTCTGCATATCAGTCCATACCTGGCCATCTGGACAGATCACAACCTTCCCGTGTCCATCTTTCCAACACTACCTGTGACATTACCACGTTAGTCTGTCCATCCTTGGAGACTAGCAATACGTCCTGTGTCCTCACCTGCACCCACTTCCACTATATCCCCACAATACCCCCCCCCCCCCCCCCCCTGCGGGTTCGGGGGTTAGAATAGGCCCGCGGTATTCCTGCCTGTCGTAAGAGGCGACTAAAAGGAGTCTCAAATGTTTCGGCCTTATGTGATGGTCCCCTCTCGGGTTTGACCTCCATCTTTCTAAATTATTCCGAAGAGCGAGCCAATTGAGGAAGGGCGCCTTACATGGTGCACTGTATCCGTCGTGCATTGAGACCTTTAGCCAGCTTTTTAGTCGTTGCAATGGTGTCCCGCTCGTTTTCCATCTCTTGGGTGAGGATACGTCCCTGGGTGCGATTACCACGCTGCACTCTGCAGTGTTGCTTTTAACTGCGATGACGACCTTGGACATTTTTGCACCTAAGATCCAGCACGGTAGCCAGTCCGTTGTGGTGGGGCCGCCATGTACCCTGATGGTTGTAGCCCCCTGACAACACAGGGATCACTCTACTGATGCCTGCGCCATTAACTCCCCACGTATGCCAAGGAGTAGATGCCCATCTCCCTGGGGCATCAGGGCTCCCGGCAATGGCCATCCTGCCAGGTGGCTATTGCTGCGGCTGGGTGGCGCCCGTGGGGAGGGCCCTTGGTCGGAGTAGGTGGCATCAGGGCGGATGACCCGCAATGAAGCGTGGTACATCATCTCTTGCTGGCAGCCAGCCACCAGCAGTCTCTAAGCGTTCGAGGGCTCATTTTAAAGCTAACGTTTATGACCCCAAATTGTTCCCACCCCTGGCCACACCATGGGAGGAACGAAAGGCAATGAATGACAGTGACGTGTATTCGCCCAGGTATCTCGTCTGTACCAGAGCTGATGGTGACTCATTTCTATCCGTGAAGCCTCAGTTGTTTGTAGAGCATTTAGAGGACAAGTTTGGGGAGGTGGAGGGCTTGTCCAAAATGCGCTCTGGGTCAGTTTTGATAAAAACGGCATCCTCTGCCCAGTCACGCAGGTTACTTGCTTGTGACAAGTTGGGGGATGTTCACGTTACCATCACCCCACATAAGAGTTTAAATATGGTCCAGGGTGTTATTTTCCATAGGGACCTCCTTTTGCAGTCTGATGACGAGCTGTGCGCCAATTTAGAGCGCCGAGGTGTACATTTCGTCCGGCGTGTTCATCGGGGTCCGAGGGACAATCAGGTAGCTACCGGTGCCTTCATCTTGGCCTTCGAAGGTGATACCTTACCAGAGAAGGTCAAGGTGATGGTCTGCCGGTGTGACATCAAACCCTATATCCCTCCCCCGATGCGGTGCTTTAAGTGCTGGAAGTTCGGTCACATGTCCTCTCGCTGTACATCTAGCCTCACATGCCGAGATTGTGGACGCCCATCTCATCCTGATACTCCATGTGCTCCGCCTCCCGTCTGTGTCAACTGTGGAGAGCCACATTCCCCTTGCTCGCCGGACTGCAGTATCTTACAGAAAGAACGCAAAATCATGGAATATAAGACCCTGGACCGACTGACTTACACTGAGGCTAAGCGGAAATTTGAACGGCTACATCCCGTGTGCATGATGTCATCTTATGCCTCCACTGTCAATCCTGCTCCAGCTCCTTCAGCTGCAAGATATACAATCAGCTCTCAGAGTCAGAGGACCTCACCTGCCCCCTTGACAATGGGGGCCCCTTCTCTCGCTGTTGCTCCCACACCATCTACCTCGGGAGCAGCACCCACTAAACCACCGGGGACACCAGTCCCCACTTCTAAGCTGGAGAAGCGTAAGTCTTCTTCGGCTGCTCTCGCTCGGAAGGGATCCCTTGGGTCACTCCCTTCCTAGATTCCTACCAGCGGCACAGCAGACACCAACCAGTGGCTGAAGAAGCCACAGGTCGCTGGTCGACGGGCTTCGCGATCCTCTTCGGTCCCGGAGACTGACTCCAATAAGCCCTCTCACCAACGGCAACCAAAGGAACAGCGAGAGAGAATGACTTTGAAGACCCGTAAGTCCAAGACACCTGCGGAGGCACCTACTCCACCGCTACCTAAAAGCTCTGCGTCTGAGGATGAGGTGGAGATCGTTGCGTCCGCTGAGGACCTTGATCTCGCCGATCCCTCAGACGCAATGGATAGCACTTGCACGGGTGCTCCATCGGAGGCAGCAGGTGACCCAGCGGTGTAATCTGCCTTCCCAGTCCCGTCACGCCTTTCTCCGCAATGGACAATACCATCCTCCAGTGGAACTGCAGCAGTTTCTTCCACCATCTAGCTGAGCTCCGCCAACTTATCAGCCTTCACCCTTTTTTCTGCATTGCTCTTCACAAACTTGGTTTCCAGCAATGCAAACCCCCGCCCTCTGTGGCTATCGGGGTTATTATAAGAACCGGGCGGCATATGAAAGGGTGTCTGGTGGCGTCTGCCTCTATGTCCTTCACACTCTGCACAGCGAGTCTGTCCCTCTCCGAAGACCTTTAGAGGCTGTTGCTGTTCGGGTGTGGACGCCACAGGCTGTTACCGTCTGCAGTCTTTACCTTCCAACGGATGGTGATGTCTCGCAGCATGTCCTGGCTGCGCTGATAGCCCAATTGCCGCCACCTTTCTTGCTATTGGGCGACTTCAACGCCCATAACCCTCTGTGGGGTGGGTCAGTGGCAACAGGTCGAGGTGCCACCGTTGAGCATTTATTGTCGCAGCTCGATCTCTCGATTTTAAATGATGGTGCCTTCACACACTTCAGTGTGGCGCATGGCACATACTCCGCCATTGACCTTTCAATCTGTAGCCCTAGCCTCTTACCGTCTGTCCAATGGAGTGTGCATGACGACCTGTGTGGTAGTGACCACTTTCCGATCTTTCTGTCCCTACCACAGCGTCACTCTTCTGGGTGCCCTAGCAGATGGGCTATGAATAAGGCTGACTGGGACTTGTTCTCCTCCACTGCCGCCATTGAGCCTCTCTCTAATGATGACATTGATGCGGTGGTTCAATCGGTCACCACCGGCATCGTTACTGCCGCCGAATCTGCCATTCCCCGTTCCTCTGGGTCCCCTCGGCGGCGGACTGTGCCTTGGTGGTCGCCTGAGATCGCTGTAGTGATTAAAGATTGCCGGCGGGCGCTGCAGCGTCACAAGCGACATCCCTGCATTGAACATCTCATCACCTTCAAACGGCTGCGTGCGTGGGCCCGCCGCCTTATCCGCCAAAGCAAGCAGGAGTGCTGGGAGCGGTATGTGTCCACCATTGGCCTCCATGTGTCTCCATCGCAGGTCTGGGCCAAGATCTGACGCCTCTATGGCTATCGGACCCCTGTCAGCGTCCCTGCGCTCTCACTGAATGGAGCAGTTTGTACAGACTCCGGCGAAATTGCCAACAGCTTGGCAGAGCATTTTGCTCTTAGTTCCGCTTCTTCCAATTACCCACTGGCCTTCCGCTCCATTAAAGAGCGGATGGAACGTCGGAGCCTTTTGTTTCGCACCCACCACCCAGAATCTTACAATGCTCCATTCAGTGAGTGGGAATTTCGCAGTGCCCTTGCCGCTTGCCCTGATACTGCTCCTGGGCCAGATGGCATCCACTGTCAGATGCTGAAACACCTTTCAGTGGACTGCCAGCGGCGCCTCCTCGATCTTTACAACTGTCTTTGGGTCGAGGGGGAGTTTCCGTCGCAATGGCGGGAAAGCATTGTCATCCCCGTTTTGAAACCTGGAAAGAACCCTCTGGAGGTGGACAGCTACCGTCCCATTAGCCTCACCAATGTTCTTTGCAAGTTGCTTGAACGGATGGTGAGCAGGCGCTTGAATTGGGTACTGGAGTCTCGGGGCCTTCTGGCTCCGTCTCAGGGTGGGTTCCGTAAAGGCCGCTCCACCACCGACAATCTGGTGAGCCTGGAGTCGGCCATCCGCACTGCCTTTGCCCGCCATCAGCACCTGGTCGCTGTCTTTTTCGACATGCGGAAGGCGTATGATACGACATGGTGTAATCACATCCTTTCTACGCTTCATGGATGGGGTCTTCGGGGTCCTCTGCCGATTTTTATCCGCAATTTTCTGTCGTATCGTACCTTCCGCGTGCAAGTCGCGGCCTCATATAGTTCCTCGCACGTCCAGGAGAACAGTGTGCCACAGGGTTCTGTTTTAAGTGTCTGCCTGTTTTTAATAGCCATTAACGGGCTCGCTGCGGCCGTGGGAAATTCTGTCTCCGCTTCCCTGTATGCTGACGACTTCTGCGTTTACTACAGCTCTACTGGCATTGCAGCTGTTGAACGTCAGCTACAGGGCGCTATCTGCAAAGTGCAGTCTTGGGCTGTAGCGCATGGTTTTCAGTTTTCAGCTGCCAAGACCTGCGTTATGCATTTCTGCCGGCGCCGAACAGTCCATCCTGATCCGCGGCTTTATCTTGCCGACAAACTCCTTGCTGTGGTGGAGACCCACAGATTTTTGGGTGTAGTTTTAGATGCCCGGCTGACTTGGCTGCCTCAGATTCGGCAGCTTAAACAGGCGTGTTGGTGGCATCTAAATGCTCTGAGATGCTTGAGCCACACCCGCTGGGGCGCCGACTGATCTACCCTGATACGGCTCTACAAGGCGTTAATTCAGTCTCGTCTGGATTATGGGAGCCTGGCTTATGGCTCAGCATCCCCATCTGCGCTGCGGGTACTGGACCCAATCCTACACAGCAGCATACGGCTTGCCATTGGTGCTTTCCGCACCAGCCCTGTGGACAGCATACTAGTGGAGGCAGGTGTCCCTCCCCTGCGGTTACGGCGCCAACGTTTGCTGGCCGCTTATGCTGCCCATGTTTTAAGCTTGCCCAGGCATCCAAACTATTGTCTCCTGTTCCCGCAGTCGGTCGTCCATCTGCCAGAACGTCGGCCCCGGTCTGGTTGTACAGTCGCGGTCCGCGTCAAAGAGCTTCTCTCTGGGCTTCGGGTTTTCACTGTTCCATCTCCTTTCCGGGCCACTTTGCATACAGCCCCATGGTGTGTTCCTCGCCCTTGCCTTCGGCTCGACTTGGCACAGGGCCCGAATGACTCAGTCCCTCCAGAGGCCTTCCGCCGCCCCTTTTATTCCATCCTGGCCACGTATCAGGGCTCTGGCATTGTTTACACCGACGGTTCGATGGTTGCTGGTCGTGTCGGGTATGCGCTCACTCTAGGGGACCATTCCGAACAACATTCCTTGCAGGATGGCTGCAGCAGTTTACACTGCTGAGCTGGTTGCCATCTTTCGTGCCCTTGAGTATATCCGCACCTGCTCAGGTGAGTCCTTCGTTATCTGTAGCGATTCCCTGAGCGGTTTCAGAGCTCTCGACCAGGGTTTCCCTCATTCTCGTCTGGTGATGGCTATCCAAGAGTCCCTGCATACTCTTGCCCATTGCGGCCGCTCTGTGGTCTTTGTGTGGACCCCCAGTCATGTCGGTATCCCGGGCAATGAACATGTTGACCGCCTGGCGAAAGAGGCCACGAGTAAACCATTTCTGGATGTTGGCCTCCCAGAGACTGATTTGCGGGCAGTCCTCCGCCGAAAAGTTTTTGCGCTTTGGGACGCTGAATGGTGCGATCAGATCATGCCTAATAAACTCTGTGCCATTAAGGAGACGACGACTGTGTGGCGGTCATCCATGCGAGCCAACCGCAGGGACTCGGTCGTACTTTGTCGGCTCCGCATTGGCCACTCCCGGCTGACACACGGTTATTTACTGCGCCGGGAGGACTCTCCTCTATGTTGCTGCGGGGCGGCTTTGACAGTGGCCCACATTTTGTTGGCCTGCCCCCTTTTAGCTGTGGTCAGGCAGACATTTGCGCTGCCTGATACGCTTCATGCCCTTTTATCTGATGACCCTGTTGTGGCTGGCTTAGTTTTATGTTTTATTCGGGCAGGGGGTTTTTATCGTTTACTCTGAGTGTTTGTTCTGTTCTTTTGTGTTGATTCTGGCCATTGGCCTACGATTTTACACTGAGTTTTTAATGTGTTCTCGGTGGTTGGCTTTTCCTTTTTATCTCTATGGTCGGCCAACCACCGTCACACACTGTGTGATTTTAATTTGTTTTGTCTGATCTCTGTAGGAGTATTTCTTGTCCTGTGTCGTCTGACGTCTTTCCTGCTGTTCGTTTTTATTCTCTTTGGGTGGTTTTCATTTTTTAGAAAAAGGGACCGATGACCGTCGCAGTCTGGTCCCTTTAATCCCCCAAACCAACCAACCAACCCCACAATAGGTACACGGATCACTATGTGTGCCCTGACGCTATCTGCTTCTACCTCTACCGTAGCCATAGGGAAGAACACTGCCAGATTTTCTTGTGACACTTTGGCTATAAGTTGTAACTCTGTGGAAAACTGCTATTCTGCTTGATGCAGTCTCATAATGAATTCCCTAGTTGTCAGCTCAGGGGGTCCACAGTCCCTTTTGTGGGTATGTCTTTGGCGTGCATGGGGCCCCGAGCTATTGCAGTCTCCTTCCTTTTTTGAGACTACGTTACCATCCCTGTTCCTCTCCTTCCCTGTCCTTGCTCTTTTCTCCCTGTCCTCTTTGTGGACTTCTTTATATCGACCTGGCTATCCTCCCAGCTTTGTTTTTGGTGTGTGCTATTGTTTAGTTTGCTGTTTCCTTTTTGGCATTTTTGGCCCCATTGAGGTTCAACCTCCATTTCCAACATTTTCCGTTCAGTGTGAGCCATTTGGGAATGAACTACCAACCTAGTTTCCATAGTGCAGGCTCCTCTCCCCCTCCCCTCCCTTTTCCCCTTGCACCCTGGCGCCCTTCCTGCTAGGTCACAAGCACGGTAGCCAGTCTGTGTGGTGGGCCCGTTAAGTACCCACTTGCTGGGCCCCCTGACAACACAGAGATCACATTGCTAGTACCTGAGCTGTTAATGCCCCGTGTCTGCCTAGGAGTTGATGCTCATTACTTTAGGGCATCAGAACTCCCGTCGATGGCTGCCGTGCCAGACAGCCCTCGCTGTGGATGGGTGGGCCCACGGGGCGAGCCCCTGGTCGGAGTGGGTGGTACTAGGGTGGACACCTTGCACATGAAGCGACAAAAGCGTCAACATCCTGGCCGTTCTGTGGCCGTCTCTAAGAGTGATAGAAGACGTGACACTCCTTCTGACCCTTGGCCACCCTCTGGGAAGAGGGTCAGCTCGCCGGCTTGGGTTTTGTGGGGCAGTGCCTTTCCATCTAGACGAGGTCTTCTCATAGACCAGTTTCTTGCAGACCATGACTTGTGCCTTCTTAATGATGGCTCCCCTACCCATTTCAGTGCCGGTCATGGTACCTTTTGCGCCATTGATCTTTCTCTTTCTTCTCCCTCCCTTCCTCCCTTTTATTACACTGGTCGCCACACGACGACCTTTGCGATAGTGACCACTTCCCGTTGATTCACTCGCTCCCTTCTCACTCTCTGATGGACAGGTTACTTCGTAGGTCTTTCCAACGTGCCGATTGGCCTCTATATACTGCACAGGTCGATTTTTTTTCTCTCTTTGTTGGGTTGTATTGATGACGTCCTACGTGATGTGTCTGATGCAATTTTTTGCGCTAGTGGCCTTGATATCCAACTCATCTGGACCATTTCGGCGCTGGCAAGTCCCGTGGTGGAGTATGGCCATTGCCATTACAATCAGTGATCGTTGTCAAGCTTTGCAACAACTTAAGAGGAACCCATCTGTTGCCAATCTTATTCCCTTTAAACGCCTCCACACCAAAGCCCATTAATTAATCAAACGGGTTTGTTAGCAACGCTTTGTTTCATCCCTCGGTTCTACTGTCCCTATGTCGCGGGTATGGGGTACACTTCACTCTCTCCAATGTTGCCATCGACAGTCTATCCATCTGGGCCTTGCCCTCCCGGATGGCCTTTGCACGGACTCGCTGATTCTTGCAGAATGTCTTGCGACCCATTTTTCAACAGCATCTGCATCAACCTCCTATCCGGCTACTTTCCTTCACCAGAATCAGCGGGCCGAAGCTTCCGCCTTATGTTTTAATCCTTGTCAGTCTGAATCTTACATCGAACCTTTTACTGAATGGGAACTTCTTTCCGCTCTTTCTTCTTCTCATGATACGGCCCCTTGCCCAGACCCCACAATGACAACATCTTCTCCGGGTGCTTAACCGCATTTGGCTCCAGGATGACTTCCCTTCTCAATGGAGGGCTAGCATCATGGTTCCCGTCCTTAAGCCTGGTAAGAACCCCCTGTTTGTAGAAAGCTATGGGCCAATTAGTCTGACAAACTTTGTTTGCAAGTTACTTGAATGGATGTTAGCCCGTCGGCTCCATTGGGTCCTCAAATCTCAGGATTTATTGTTCCCTTACCAGTGTGGCTTCCGTGAGGGATGGTCTCTGATCGATCATTTACTTCGCTTGGAATCCGCAGCTTGGCAGGCTTTTTCCCAACGCTGCCATTTGGTTGCAGTATTTTTCGACCTTTGCAAGGCCTATGACACAGCTTGGCACCATCATATCTTTCTTACACTTCACGAATGGGGTGCTTTGGGCCCACTCCCGATTTTTATCCTCCAGTTCCTGTTCCATCGGTCGTTCAGGGTTCGGGTTGGTACTGTTTTTAGTTCTCCATGGACCCAGGAGAATGGCATCCCACAGGGTTCCGTATTGAGTGTACTTCTTTTCCTCATTGCTATAGATAGATTGTGGCCTCCGTTGGTCCTTTGGTCAACCCTGCTCTGTATGTGGATGATTTCTGCATTTGGGTTAGTTCCTCTTCAACGGCCACTGCAGAGCGGCATCTTCAGGGTACTATGCGGCATGCCTCTGCATGGACCGTCCTACACGGGTTTCAATTCTCTGCTTTAAAATCGTGACTGATCCACTTCTGTCGCCGTACTACGGTCCACCCTGATCCGGAGCTCTGCCTCAATGCACAACGATCACCTCTGGTCCCACAGTTTCGTTTCCCGCATCTTCTTTCCGACAATAAGCTCACTTGGCTGCCTCATATCAGACTTCTGAAGATAGAATGTTTCCATAAACTCAATGTCCTTCGCTTCCTTGTCCACACCTCTTGGGGTGCAGATCGTTCCACTCTTCTCCGTCTTTATCAGGCTTTAGTGCTGTCTTGCTTGGACTATGGTTGTCAAGTTTATGGTTTGGCTGCTCCTTCCACACTGCGCCTCCTGGATCTGGTCCACCATCGTGGTTTCCATTTCGCCACAGGTGCCTTCCCTACTAGCCCTGCTGATAGTCTCCTGGTTGAACCTGGGATCGCCCCCCATTCTGTTCGGCGGTCCCAACTTCTGTTTTCTTATGCAATCGCTGCATGTTCCTCTCCCACTCATCCTTCCGATTCTATCCTGTTCCAAGACCAAGGACGTCGCCCACCTGATTCCCGCCCTTGGGCGGGTTTACTGGTTGGGCTCTGCCTTTTTCCTGTCTCCCCCCCTCCCCCCCTCCCCCCCTACCCTTGGTTAGTTCCTCAGCCCTGGATTCGGATGGATCTCTGCCGAGGTCCAAAAGATTTTGTTCCCCCGATGGTGTTCTGTTGTTTTTACTGCCGAATTTATGGGACTTGCAGGATGCTGTTGTTTTTTACAACGATGGCTCTAAATCTGCTAATCGTGTGGGATATGCCTTCACGTCCTCTGTTGGCATGGAAAATCATCTCCTGCCCACTGCATGTGGGGTGTTTACTGCGGCTTTGCTGGCAATTTCTGAGGCCCTTATCTTTATTAAACAGTCCCAACTCGCCAAATTTTCTTATGTACGGACTCAATGAGTGGCCTTCAGGCTATGACCAGTGTTTTTCTCACCATCCATTGGTCTCGGCCGTCCATGACAGTCTCGCTGATCTTCACCATGCCACTTGTTCTGTTGACTTCCTTTGGGTCCCTGGCAACGTGGGTAAAGAGCTTGCTGCTCGTTTGGCTGGGGAAGCAGTCACTTACCCCCTCCCCCTTTCTCTGTAACCCCTCCTGCAGCAGATTTACAGTTTCATATCAAATCCCACTTTGTACAATCATGGGCCAACTCCCTGCCTAATAAACTCTGTGAACTTACGGTGACACCTGTCCCATGGCGTTCTTCCTACCGCCTCTCCCAAAAGGACTCTACCACCCTGTGTCGGCTCTGCATCGGCCATACCAGGCTGACCCATGGTTTTCTTTTGCCTAATGAGCCACCCCCACTTCGTGGTTGTGGAGCCTTCCTGTCAGTAGCCCACATTTTGGCTCTGCATACTAACAAGGGAACCTCCCCATCGCACCCCCCTCAGATTTAGTTATAAGTTGGCATAGTGGATAGGCCTTGAAAAACTGAACACAGATCAATCGAGAAAACAGGAAGAAGTTGTGTGGAACTATGAAAAATATTAGTAAAATATACAAACTGAGTAGTCCATGCGCAAGATAGGCTACATCAAGGGAACGTTAACACTGGAGCGCCGTGGTCCCGTGGTTAGCGTGAGTAACTGCGGAATGAGAGGTACTTGGTTCAAGTCTTCCCTCCACTTAAAATTTTACTTTCTTTATTTTCGCAAAGTTATGATCTGTCCGTTCGTTCATTGATGTCTCTGTTCACTGTAATAAGTTTAGTGTCTGTGTTTTGCGACCGCACCGCAAAACCGTGCGATTAGTAGACGAAAGGACGTGCCTCTCCAATGGGAACCGAAAACATTTGATCGCAAGGTCATAGGTCAACCAATTCCTCCACAGGAAAACACGTCTGATATATTCTATACGACAGTTGTGACGGCATGTGCGTCACATGACAGGAATATGTTGTCGACCCTTCTAACTTGTACACTTAGCGAATGGGTAAAAAGATTCTTCTACCTTGTCCGATTTAGGTTTTCTTGTGGATGTGATAATCACGCCCAAAAAAGTGATGAAAACATAAGAGTTTGTCACATAAACTGAAAATAAAAAATTAAACTTTTCACTCGAGGGAATACTTGAACCTAGGACCTGTTGTTCCGTAGCTGCTCTCGCTAACCACGGGACCACGGCACTCCTAGACTCGCGTTCTCCTTGATGTAGCCTATCTTCCGCATGGACTACTCAGTTTGTATATTTTACTAATTTTTTTCATAGTTCCACACAACTTCTTCCTGTTTTCTCGATTGATCTGTGTTCAGTTTTTCAAGGCCTATCCAATGTGCCAACTTATAACTAAATCTGAGGGGGGTGCGATGGGGAGGTTCCCTTGTAAGTATAGACTTCCTCGCCCTTTACCTTTAATGTTGGCAGATGATTCCCGGATGGTTGACCTTGTTCTCAGTTTCCTCCGTGAAAGTGGTTTTTATTTTCAGTTCTAAGGTTTATAATGTCCCTCCGGAGTAGGGGCAGGGTGGTGAGGGTTTGGGTGTCTCCCACTGTAAGCTGTGTTTGGAGATGCCTGGTTCCCCTCCCTGGCCAAGATCCTCTTGTCTCTCCCTTTTACTCTGTTTTTATCACTTTTTAGATGTTGTTAGTCTCCTTTTACGATACACGCTTTTATATTCTAGTGGTTGAATGCTTTTAAATAGCAGATGGTCTTGCCTGTACTGCAACAGAGGTGGGATATTTCCTGCCTCTAGCATAGCCTTGGGGTTGCCCACTTGCTGACTTCCGTCCTTTTATTTTCACCATTGACAATACGACTGCACTTCCCCTTCCCCCTCCCCATCATTACCCATACCCACCCCTTCGGGTGCTGCTCTTCCCCTTCTTCGGCAGCTGCCGGTGCTGGAGCTCCCTCTCAGGACTCCTCTTCCCGGCACCCCCCTGAAAGGTGATCTGCAGCTCCACATCGTCGGCATGATCTGCGGCCAGTGGGCGCCAAGATTGCCGGGTGTAATTCCGTGCCCGACCTAGCTGCAGTCTGCCCTTCTCTTCCTTCACAAGTGAAGAAGCAGAAACACAAGAACAAGGGCAAGGCCCCTCCGGTACCCCCTAAGGTGTCGCCTTCCCCTCCTCCAGCCAATGAACAGACAGTGTCTGACCCCACCTATACGGACATTACTCCATCTTTATTGGTGACGGATGGCGACTCGGCGGTGTGACTGGCTCTGGTCCGTTTGCTTCCCATTTGGACTCCAGCTTGAGAATCCTCCAGTGGAATTGTAATGGATATTTGCGTCACCTCCCAGAGTTGCAGCCCCTTCTTTCCTCCTACTCAGCTGCTGGCATTGCTCTCCAGGAGACCCATTTTATCAATTCTTGCTCACCCACCCGTCATGGGTTCAACGCTTTCTGTCCAAACTGAAATGCCCCTTGCGGGCTTCTGGTGGTGTTCGCACCTTGGTCCACAAGGACATTGTTAGTAAATGGATTCACCTTCGTGCCACTCTGGAAGCAATTGCTGTTAGGGCCCATCTGGCCACTCCAATCAGAATCTGTAATCTCTACCTCCTGCCTAACAGGCCATCCACATCCCTTTGGCGTAACCATCCTTCTTCAACTACTCCATTCTCCCTTCCTACTTCTAGGGGACTTTAATGCCCATAACCCTCTTTGGGGTAGTCACACGACTACTGCCCTGGGCAGGACAGTTGAAGCTGTTCTGGTGGGGCTTGACCTTTGTCTACTAAACACCGCCGCTCCCACACACTTAAGTGTGGCACACGGCAATTTCTCTGCCTTTGACCTCTCCATCTGCAGTCCTGGCCTTCTTCCCTCCATTCAGTGGGGTGTCCACAATGACTTGTGTGACAGCAATAATTACCCGATTGTTTTGACCTTCCTTCAGTGTATCTCACTC
Source organism: Schistocerca nitens (assembly GCF_023898315.1). Classification (NCBI taxonomy): domain Eukaryota; kingdom Metazoa; phylum Arthropoda; class Insecta; order Orthoptera; family Acrididae; genus Schistocerca; species Schistocerca nitens. Next base: position 633,221,993 of record NC_064620.1, on the reverse strand, counting down.
CGTCACCCTCCCAGGTGGGCCTCCTCTAAAGCTGATTGGGGTGCCTTCTCCTCTGCTACCATCTCCCCTGTACTACCACACAGCAGTATTGATGAGTCTACACATACTTTGACTGCCGCCATTCTTTCCACAGCTGTTTCAGCCATCTCTTCTTTCACAGGTCCCCTTCCCCCCCCCCCCCCCCCTCCCCCCGCCTCGGAAGATGGTCCCTTGGTGGACTCTGGAAATTGCTGTGGCCATAAAAGACTGCCGCTGTGCTCTTAAACACTTCGAGCAGCACCTTCTTCTGCTCTCCTTTTGGTCTTCAAACGATTCCGTGCCCGGGCCCGTTACCTAATGAAATTTCAGAAACGGTTTAGCTGGGAATGATATGTGGCTGCCATGGACTTCACACTCCCTCTCCACAAGTCTGGGCGAAACTCGGGCGAATTTTTGGCCATCGTCCATACACCGGCATTGCTGGAATTTCTGTGCGTGGTTTTGTCCTTACCCATCCGGACTGTCGCAGAACATTTCGCCCAACACTTTGCCCGAGCCTCTGCACCGACTCAGTATCCGCCCATGTTCCTCCTCCTGAAAAAGTGCTCGGAACCACTGCCTTTGTCTTTCGTTCTCGCTGTTTGGAGCCTTATAATGCCCCATTTAGTGGGTGGGAATTCGCCAGCACCCTCGCCCTTTGTCCCAACACGGCTCCTGGGTCAGATCAGATGCATAACCAAATTCTTCAACACTTATCGATGGCTGGCCACCGTCATATACTGACCCTTTTCAACTGTCTGTGGAGTGAGGGGGTATTTCCTACCCACTGGCAGGAAAGCATTGTTTTTCCGGTGTTGACGCCTAGGAAGCCACCTCTTCAGTTGGACAGCTACCGTCCAATTAGCCTTACCAACACCCTCTACAAGCTCCTTGAATGCCTGGTGAGTCGGCGGCTGTTTTGGATCCTTGAATCCAGTGACCTTTTGTCGACTTAAGGTGGTTTTCGCTGTGGCCACTCTATGGTGGATAACTTGGTCCACCTGGTGTCTGCTATCCGGTCGACTTTTGCCCGTCGGCAACACCTCATTGCAGTCTTCTTTGACCTGCATAAAGCCACCACCTGGGGACACCACATTCTCACCACCCTTCACAAATGGGGCCTTTGTGGCGTTCTGCCTGTTTTTATCTGTAACTTTCTTTCTTGTCACTCTTTCTGGGTCCGAGTTGGTTCCTCTTACAGCACTTCGCATCGGCAAGGAAATGGGGTTCCACAGGGTTCTGTGCTGAGCTTTCTCATAGACATTAATGGACTGGTGGCGGCAGCAGCTGGGCCGACAGTGTCCCACTCTTTGTTTGCTGACAACTTTTGTATCTACATCGCTTCCTCTGTGATGGACACTGCAAAACACTGTCTACAGGGGGCAATTTACCGGGCGCAGTCTTGGGCTCTCTCCCATGGTTTTCAGTTTTTGGTGGTCAAGTCGTGTGTCATGCATTTCTGCCATCGCTGTACAGTCCATCCCCATCCGGACCTGTTCCTCGATGGCCAATCCCTTGAGGTTGTGGACACCCATCACTTCTTGGGTCTGGTCTTTGATGCCTGGTTGACAAGGCTCCCTCATCTTCACCAGCTGAAGAGGATGTGCTGGTTACATCTCAATGTTCTTAGATGTCTGTGCAATACCACCTGGGGTGCACACCGCTCCATTCTACTGTGGTTGTACAAAGGGCTGGTCCAGTCTTGTTTAGACTACGGGAGTCCTCTTTATGGTTCTGCGCCACCTTCGACATTGCAGATACTAGACCCCATCTACAAATGTGGGGTACGACTTGCGACTGGTGCCTTCTGGGCTAGCCCTGTGATTAGCCTTCTCGCAGAGGTTGGGATTCCACTGCTGTGAGTTTTGCGCCAACAACAGCTGATATCTTACAAGCTCCGCATTCGCTGCACCCCACAGCACTCTAATTATGTTCTCCTTTATCCAGACGTGGAGGTCAACCTCCTGCGGCAGTGGCCACGATGTGGGCTTACCGTGGCTGCCCGCATTCAGTCACTCTTTTCTGAGCTCCAGCACTTCCCTTTGCAGCCCTCTTTTTTCTGCTCGTGCTTGTACACCTCCATGGTGTATCTTTCGGCCACAGCTCTGTCTTGATCTCTCCATCAATTCAAAGGATTCTGTTCCTCTGGAGGCCCTTCACCACCAATTCTACTGTCTCCTCAGTTCATTCCAGGGTTCAGAAGTTATTTATACTGATGGCTCCATGATTGCTGGTCACACTGGTTATGCTTACACCTATGCGAAACACACGGAACTTCGCTGCTTGCCAGATGGCTGTAGTGTTTTTACTGCAGAATTGGTAGTCATTTTGCGCACACTGGACCATATCCGCTTCTGCTCAGGATTTTCCTTCACTATCTGTAGTGACTCCTTGAGAAGTTTGCAAGCTATTGGCCAGTGATTCCCTCACCACCCGTTGGCCATAGCTATCCAGGACTCCCTTTCTCTCCTTGATCAACGTGGATGCTCAGTGGTTTTCATTTGGACCCCAGGCCATGATAGGATCCCTGGCAATGAACATGCTGATCGACTGGCTAAATTGGCTACTAACAGGCCATCTCCTGCTATTGGCATTCTGGAAATAGACCTTTGCTCGGCATTACATCGTCAGGTTTTGGGACTTTGGAATGCAGAATGGCACACTCTTTCTTCGCCAAACAAGCTCAGGGCGATAAAGGATTCTACAACTATGTGGTGGTCCTCCTCTCGTAAGGCCTCTGTCGTCCTTTGCCGGCTCCACATCGGCCATACTTGTCTGACTCACGGTTATCTCCTCCGACGTGAACATAGATCCACAATGACAGAGAGGGGGCTCTGTCATTGTGGATCGATGTTGACTGTGATTTGCCTCTTACTGGACTGTCCCAACTTAACTGCCCTGCAACGGACTCTTGGCTTTCCTGACTAGCTACTTCTGGTGTTAGGTGACAATGCCTTAGCGGCTGATCTCATTTTACGGTTTCTTCATGATGGGGGTTTTTATTGAGCTTTATTTGAGGGTGAGATCTTCAACAACCTTATTAGTGGGTGGAGGGGATGGCAGTCTGTCTTGCTCTTCCCCCCCCCCCCCCCCCTGCCTTCCCACTCCTTCCCTTATGGGCTCTGTTTTATCTTGAGTGTCTACCTGTGCTTCTTCCTTCATGCTCCTGTCATTTGTCTCCTCTTCTTCTGCCTTCTTCCTTCCTTTTCTGTCAATCGTTAGTAATATTATGGCCACTGTAGTTCCCTCTTGTAGTGTGAGGTTTTATCGGTTTTAGTTATTCCAAGGTCGGAGGGACTGATGACCGTATAGTTTCGTTCCTTCTCCAGTCCAACCAACCAACCAACCAATTCCCTAGTTGTAATCAACATGTGACTAAGTTGCCCATTTACTGCATGAAACGTCACCTCTTGTAACATTGCCACTTCACTTCTACCATCCCCAAGTTGGTCCGCTAGCCCACGTAGCAATCTTGCTATATTCAGATTGTCCTCCAGTGCACTCAGTTGTTTCTGGATTCTCTCCAAATCATTACTCAGCTCTAACCTCGTTTCACTAGCACATCGGGTTAGCACTGCTGCCAATTCCCATACTTGTCTCATGTTATTCAACACCCTGCTTCCAAATTTGATAACTGTGTTTTGTGCCACTCGACACATCCTTCATAGAACTTATCTGCTGAACATGAACATTTGTGCTATTTAACTCGTACACATCCACTTTACTTGCTCTTCCAAATATTTTTTTAACAATTTTCCTCCTGCATTTACCCAGCCCCTCTTCTGCCAACTCCTGTCTTGTGGAACAACATCCACCAACTGTAACAGCTGTGTGCGTAATTTGCTGTAAGTGAACTGCAACTCCTGGTATTCTCCCTTTATCTCTGTACACAAATTATTCCTCTGTGGCTCCATATATTGTTCTGAGAACACATCTTCTAAACTACATACCTCATTCCTAATCTCCCAGATCTCCACTGTTTTCAGTGTCCATTTATGACTAGTAAGCCACACATCGAGTTGTCTAAAGAACACCACAATTGATTCTAGAGGCTAAATGGCAGTTCATGCCCTGCCTCACCCTTGACGGAGCACAGCAACAGCAGGACCATCGTCCCTATGGCAATATCAATACACACACACCGATACATTAACCAGATAAAACCCACAACAAATTGCAAACATACAACTTACTTATGTGACCTTAACCTATATGGCACATCATGCATCTTATATTGCTCACCAATTCCAGGTCCCTTTTTCTCACCCCCCTTGTCACTTTTCCTTCTTGGTCGGTTGCTGATAACTGCAGTTTCCCCCTGCCATTCCTTTAAGAGGCTTTCTGCGACTGATACGTGTAACACGCTTCTGTGAGGAACTGCATTTTCATGCTGACCAGTGAGGTCCATGGTACATAGTTAAAAATTCCTTTGTTTTCTCCTTTGGCGTATAGGGATTTGTGTCCACTATCGCACCCAGTGCTGAGACAGCTTGTCTGTGTGTCTGTTCACAGTTCCTGCCATTATTGTGTCTTCGTGTTTGCCTTCTGTGCATTTCTCCAAACTTCCATATTCTTCTAGTGAACTTCCTTACTGCCTTGCCAACTGACCTCAATTTAGGAGTCAAAATGTCAAAGGGAGACAGCATCTTCCTGCAATACATCACAGCAAATGGTGACAAGCCCATTGCAGTGTGGACCTTCAAATTATGGGCTACAGGACATAGGGAAGATAAGTGTCCCAGTCATCCTGCATGGAATTAACACAACTCAACATTTTTGCAATTGTCTTGTGCATGTATCCAGTTCCCTCCTTGCTCTGTGGATGAAACGGACTTGTCCCGAACATAACTTCCTTATACACAACATGTGGCATTCTTGTTTCATTAAATCCCAGGCAAAGTCCATACCATGATCCATAACTATAATATCAGATACCCCAGATTTCAATATACACTTGTTTACAAACTCCTGTGCCACAGTACTAGCCCATTAGTCTGGCATCAGTAACATTGCCAAAAATTGAGAAAAATGATAGATTATCATGAGGTCATACCTATTCCTTGCAGGTGCTTCTTAAATGGTCTAAGCTTATCCAGCCCCAAAATAGAAAACGGATTGGACACCTCTGGTAATCTTTACTACCTCACTTTCTTGTGTGTAATGTCGGTCCTTTGTGTGCGTGGCCCACAGTCCCTAATATACTGCTCAATGTCACATTTCCTGTTCTATCAGCAGAACTGCCTGCTTCATGTCTTATCTGTCACATGTCGTCCTCCATGACCTAACAACATATGGTCATGAGCTTTCTGCAAAACTACCTTCTGAAAAACTGCTGGAACACCAAATGTGGTCCACATGTTTTACACAACAAACCCTCATGAATAACAAGATGGGGCTGTGACTTCAATGCTTGGCACTCCTTATCCATTGCCACTGTTCCATACTCCTCCCTAACGTCCTCAACATCATGACCCCACAACTTGATGCAAATGATCACTGTAATTTATCCTGAAGAAACTATAGAGGAATTTACCTCCTCCTTACAAAATTCCATTTCAGAATAGGCTGGGAAGCCAACTGGACCAGCATTTAGGAGAGTATCAAAGAGGATTTAGAAAAGGATGATCCTGTGTGGAACAAATTGTAAATTTGAAATTTATAACCACTTGAAGAATACTGGAAGCCAAAGGCATTTAGTTAACATTTGTAGACTTCAAAAAATAAGGTGGTTCAGTTGACAGGGAAATGTTGTTCAACATCTTACAAGAGTCTGGGTCTGAGAACAAATCAATGGCTATGATAAAGAGGAATAATTACTGTCCCCACTGCTGTCCAATTGTGTACTAGAAATGGTAATCATGGAATGGAGAAAAAGAACAGAAGAGGAGAGAATTAAAAATAATAATAATAATTGGGAGGAAAGGGAATAACCTGAGAGTCGGCTGTTTGTCTTTTGCAAATCACCTTGCCATTTTAGCTGAATGTGTGGGAGATGCAACAATGTTAATAAATCTTGTGTAATAGACAACTTTAAAAATAGTCCTTTGTATATCTTTTCAGAAAAAAGTGTGTGACATGTGAAGGAGACACTGAAATAGGTGGAAACTAATTATGGAAGAATAAAAAAGGCTACCTAAATTAAATAAAATCTAGGTGAAATAGTATACCAAATGTTAACAGAATCTTCTGCCGGTTCTTGGTAGAACAACATTATTATAAACCAAATGCTTTACAACCTAGATGCTAACGTAGCAAGGGTGAGGAAAATGGAAGTGGCTTTCCAGTTAACAAGAAATTTATTTCCTTAAATGTAAAACTCCTGCACTAGGACACTGTCATTAAACCAGACTGCTTTTATGCTTCAGAATGGGTTTTGCTAAATACAACTAAATGATTAGGTGAAATAGAAATGAAGGGGGGGAAATCAGGAAAATATTGGAATCAAAATATGTCCATGGGCAATGGAAATTAAGAAGAAATAAAGAGGTTTATGAAAGTATAGTACCAATATTAGACACAATGAGGAAGAGAAGAGTTGCATTCTGTGGACACATAAAGGTGCTAGATGGAAAAAGAATAACAAAAATAATTTTTAACTTTTCTGACAGAAATCCAAAAATTACACTGACAGAGATCAAAGAAGTTAAAACAGACCTCAGACAAATGGAAATTTGTGGTAAGGTAGTTTCTAGGTCTTCCGGAAGAAAACAGAGAAAAAGACAGACAAAATATTGATAGAAGAAAGAAGAGAGAAAATGTTGGGAAAGAATGAAGAAATCTACAGAAAGAAAAGAAAGAAAGAAGACTTCAGTTTGTTCATGTTGTTCTTAGTAGGCCAAACAGATAAAAAAAGATTGCTGGAAATAGAAGATATCATCTGTGAGGATGCAAACCCCCATCCTCACAAGTCTGGGTTAAATTCCACTGCATTTTCATTCACCAACTGTTGCTATAGTCCCCAGTGTTTATATCAGTGAATTTTAGTACTGACAGTTTGGTGACTGCTGAAACTGTTGGCAGAAACTCAACAACAAGTGTACACATTGTAATGAAACTAGTCAATGGCTCTCACTCATTTTAGTAAGCAACATGATACACCATTTTAGTAAACCATATGTTACATTAATGTTTCACCTGCTATTTGTTGAGTCCATTTTGTTAGTAAATACTTTCAAGTAATTTATGTTAAATACACACATCTATCAAGGACATTTCTTTATATATTTCAGTCTTTGAAAATATTCTTTATTATAGGCTAATAAATTTGTAATCAATATTACTGATTATTGAAAAATTTAGAAAAGATATTACAGAAATCTGTAACATCAGTCGTATTCTGTTGTTTTTGCTAAAATGTTTTCATTGATATTATTGGATGATCATCTGTGGAAGTTTAGACTTTTTGTCATTTATATGTATTAATGTGGTACTGGGATAATGTGGAAGAGTATTAAAAGAAAAAAGGTAAAAGATTCAGACTAATGGCCTGTGACATTTCATTTAATAATGTGTGTGAAATTAATTGGAACTTCGACGTGCTTTTTACAAGCAGGACTCAACAGTGAGGTGGCCTACTGATGGACAATCAACCCAGAATAAGTAGAAGAAATGTTCATAATTATAGTGTCAATTTCTGTACATAGATAATCTAACATCTCTTATTCTTAGAGTGCGAGAAACTGTACTGCAGAAAGCAAAGCATATATTTTTGAGGTCTCAAAGGAAATTTTTATAATGTAGTAAAATAAGAGGGGGGGGGGGGGGGGGTTAGTTTCAATTTTGAGTGCAGTGTTTGATCATAAAATTAGATAAAGATACATTGTCATCACATCAACATGGCAACAGCTTGTATATAAGATTAGCCACAATGCAATAATAGCTTGTGCCATTACATGAAATGTTATGCATGTGATGCCTAAAAAAATAAACAGTGAGAACATTATAAAACATGGCAAAAAATGCAACCAGTCCGTTGTGAGTATATGAGGCCTGCCAAACAAGTGGATACATTCCTACCTTCATGACAGTCAACAGATCACTCAAATAAAATACAAAGACATAAAAACACAAAAATTTGTAATTTTAACAGTAATGCACAAAACATTGCATATGGAGTTTCTCAAGGGTCAGTCCTTGGACCAATTCTTTTCATTCTTCACGTTAACACTTTGTCAGAAAAAATAACTAAAGGGACAACACTACTTTTTGCAGATGACACAAATATCCTAATCAAATCGTGATGAGGAAAGCCTACAAAAAATAGCTACAGGTATAATACAAAATTTAGCACAATGGTTCAGAACAAACAAGCTAATAATAAATAATGAAAAAAAACAGCGACAGTCAATTTCCTCAATTCACAGAAACTACATCCTGCAAGACCAATTTTTAAAATTGATGGAAAAACTTTATCTGTGACCGCCAAATTTTTAGGTATACATATTCAGCAAAACCTAAAATGGGAGACATCTTAATCATATAAATAAAAAGTTAAACACACATATGCAGTAAGAATCCTCTCACAAAATAAAAGCCATGCGTCAATGATTGCAATGTACCATGGCAGTATTCAGTCACTGCTGATGTACGACATTATCTTTTGGGGGAACCTCTGTAGGTACAAACAAAACATTTAGGCTACAGAAAAAGATTGTTAGAATAATAAACCTTGCCAAGTACAGACACTCCTGTAGACCAATATTTAAAAATCTCAATATACTGCGTCTTCCTTACTTGTATATGTATGAAATACTAAATTTCACAAAAGGAAGTATTTTAAAAGCTGGAAATATCTTCAAGTATAACTGTGATTACCACCCTCATGATACTAAGCAGAAGCATTATTTGCATGTAAATACAGTAAGTACAAACATTTGTAAGGGAGGAGTGTATTGTACTGGCATAATGCTGTACAGTCACATACCATCATATTTGAAACAGATGCAAAGTTTAAAGTGAAGCTGAAAGAGTACTTGCTTGACCACTGCTTCTATTCTGTTGCCGAGTTTTTAGAGTACTAGAAAAGTATAGTGTAACTGCCCAAGTATTCTTAACAAATCTATCATTTTATTTCATTATATTAATTTTGTCATCAATATTCAACATGTATTGAATAATTTTTAATTATTTACCTTTTCAAAATAACACTATGTATGATGTTGTATATACTGTACCAACCTGACTTGTCCTACATCGATTGTGCAAAATATGTACCTAAACACGATTTACCGTACCAATAAACAAATGCAAATACTAAGTGTCGAATTCTGAGCAATAAGCAGACTAACGGGCAGTGTGTGCTCGTGCTAACAGGAAAGCAGATTGCCAGGTGTGTTGAGTAGATGTTAAAAGAGTAAAAAAATGTAACCAGAGAAATGCAATAAATGAAGTAAATTTCAAAGCGCAAATGATCTTTTAAACAATATGTGCAAATGTGCCTGCAAATGAAATGGATAAATAATAATTTAATAAACTATAGTATGTATATGGCTAGAACAAAATGGAGGGGTCTCGTTTTGTAGGAATTATGTACCAGAAAATGTTTGTGAGAAAGAATGCAAAAAAACATTCCATCAAAAGTGTCATTGCCTGGAGTCTGTGCATCATTGGAGGTAAATTGTAACCTAATATCTATACTCATTAACTGGAGTAGAAAATATAAAATGAAAATAGTTTTTTTACACATAAGAGGGAAAGGAAGGCATATAACAACTACATAAAAAATACAGCATAAACATATATAGTAAAATGAGTACAAAGATTACATTCAACAAAAAGAGGGTTTCGTGATCCAAAGTCCTTTAATCCTTTCAAAGCGTGTCATAGCATGCTCTATATTAAGGATAAACAGATGTGAATACAGCAACAAAACGTCCAGCAAGCATGTATCATAGCTTGACATATCAGCCTTCTATAAGTAAGTGTGTCATAGCTGAACATCTAAATTCCCAGGATGTCCAAAGTTGTGGAGATGTGCAGGCAGTGGGCATCCAGTCAACATACATCAAAGACCCATTCAAAATAACAAATATTTTAAAAAATGGTATTGAAACCAAGCCCAAAATAAATTCTTCCAACTTTTTTTGACCTAATCATATTCAGAAAGGATAGGTTAAATACAGTTGGTGATGGAGTGTTTATTACTGTCAGTAGTAGCTTACCGTGTAGTGAAATCAAAGTAGATAGTTCCTGTAAGACGTTAGTGTGGGTAGTGGTTATACTCGACAATCCGAATAAATTAATAATTGGTTCGTTTTACCAACCCTCTGACTCAGATGATACAGTTGGACAATTCACAGAAAACATGTCTTATTTTAAGTAGGCACCCACAACAATTCACACGTCCAAGTCCGCACCTTTCACAATCTCTTGTTACAATTGATTGATATATTAGCTCCAATTACGATTGTAGCAATCTAAATTGATTGATACATTAGCTCTCCTTTGAGCATTGTGATAGATTCAGGAAGACATGCAAATATTTTAATATGTTGTTCTACAATTAAAATTTAAGTAAAAAGTTCATATAAACATAGGTCCGCAAATGTTTAGTTAGGAGTTATGGCTCATAAAAGATTTTATCTGAAACTTAACAACTTCGCTAATATGAAGCTATTGCAAAACTGTACGAGGTTAAAGTAAAGCAAGAATTCCGTTTATTTTGTTGTTATTGATCTGCTGAATCTAATAAAACATGCCCCAGGCTTGTAGCTGCAGTAGTTTTCCAGAACATCCAGAGAAACAAAGATTATTATACAAGTAATTTTGTTTACTTTCCATTAAGAATGTAGAAACGTTTATGTCATAGTTAGCAGCCATTAGCGAGTTGTTTCAGTCGTTTCCTTACCTTGAAACGAGTCAGTTTTCTGTATTGTTCAGTGAAAGAACATAACAACAGTAGAGTATTTAAGTGAAACCACATAGGAACTGTTGTAGTTTGTAAATGATGTATGAAACAGGGATGCCTTTCAAATTTATGGCAGAGGAATACTCCAATACGGTGTTTATTTATGGCAAATGTGTAATGCTACAGCCGCGTTCACACTGGCACTGGAAACATTGTTTTCTGCAATGTTTCGCAAATGTTTCCGACATTGTCTCTGGTCTCTATTTTCCCACAGTCTAGTGTATACAGTCGCGACGCTCATTGCTGTGAAAGTTGTTACCATTTGACAGTTCACGTAACACTAGCGCCCCTAGCGGCCAGAAAGCCTTCCTCTGACGGCAGATGCGACGTAAAAATTCCCCCTGCGGGTCCGGGGTAAGAATAGGCCCAAGGTATTCCTGCCTGTCCTAAGAGGTGACTAAAAGGAGTTTCAACTGTTTCGGCCTTCCATGTGATGGTCCCCCTTGGGGTTTGACCTCCATTCTTCAAAATTCTACAGAAGTAAGAGTCTTTTGGGGAAGGACGCCTTACGTGGTGTACCACTGGTCCTCAGTGCACTAAGACCTTGGTACTCAGCATTGTAACGGCGTTGTAACCACACCCACTATTCCTCCACTTGGGCCTAAACACCTGATGGGTTGCACAAGTTATGCCCATAGTGCGTCCCCATCTGCATCTACGATCATGATGGACTTTCCATGGCACCCGAAATCCAGCACGGGAGCCAGCCCGTTGTGGTGGGGTCGTCATGTACCCTCTAGGTTGTAGCCCCCTGACTACACAGGGATCGTACTGCCGATACCTGAGCTGTACCCTCCCCACGTCTGCCAAGGAGTAGATGCCCGTCTCCTTGAGGCATCAGGACTCCCGGCAATGGTCATTCTGCCAGGTGGCCTTTGCTGAGGCTGGGTGGCGCCCCTGGGGAGAGCCCCTGGTCGGAGTGGGTGGTATCGGGGCAGACGTTTCGCAGATGAAACGTCAACATGTATCAGGCCGCTCTGCGGCCGAGTCTTTTAAAAAGAAAGGTACTGTCTCTGGTTCTGGTTCTCCTGCCCTTTCCCCCTTGGCCACTCCCTGGGAGGAAGGACAGGCCCGCTGGCTTGGGGCGAAGTACTTCCCCCGCTATTTAGTCTGTTCTCGGATCGATGGGGGGACGTTCGCCACCTCCAAGCCCATGTTCCTTGTCCAGCACATCGAGGACATCTTCGGGGAAATCGAGGCTCTCAGTAAAATGTGTTCGGGGTCCATTCTTATATAGACCACCTCCGCCACTCAGTCGGCGGCGCTCCAGGCGTGCGACCAACTAGGGGACATCCCAGTGTCCATTGTCCAGCATCTGGCACTGAATAGGACACAGGGGGTTATTTTTCATCGGGACCTCCTGCTGCAATCTGATGAGGAACTCAAGGCCAACCTGGAGTGCCGAGGCGTGCATTTCGTCCGGCGAGTCCAGCGCAGCCCCAAAGACCATCGCACGACACCGGGGCCTTTATCCTCGCCTTCGAGGGGGACGTTCTCCCGGAGAAGGTAAAGGTGATGTGCTACCGGTGCGATGTGCGACCTTACGTCCCGCCTCCTATGCTCTGCTTTCGGTGTTTGCGCTTTGGGCACATGTCGTCACGGTGTGAGGCTGAGCCCCTTTGTGGCGATTGTGGATGTCCTCTTCGTGAGGAACATACATGCACCCCACCACCTCGGTGCGTCAATTTTCCTGGCATCCACTCGCCTAGATCTTTAAACTGTCCCGCGTATCAGATGGAGAAGAAGATTCAAGAATTAAAAACTTTGGATCGCCTCTCTTATTCTGAGGCCAGGAAGAAGTATGACTGCCTCCATCCCGTGACGTTGACAACTTCGTTTGCCTCAGTCGTGTCCACTCCTTCCACAGTATCCTCACCCCTATCCTGTCCCCCCTCCACCTCCTCACCCCATCCGGGGTCTATGCCTCCGCCTCCCAAATCCCTCCCTTCCAAATCTTCCCCCTTCGCGGCCCCTGCCCCCTCTGCCCCAGGGGCCACCCTTCCTCCTCCTCCCCCTCCGCCGCCTGAGAAGCGATCCTCTTCTCACGCGTCCATCGGGGAAATGTTCCGGAGCCCGGCTTCTGATGTCCGGCGTTCCAAAACGGACCCCACGCGTGAGGACCTTCTTTGGGTCCAGCCCACCATCCCCGTGCCTCATCGGACTTCCCAGAAGGCCTCCAAGAAGAAGTCTTTATCCCCCTCCCCACCCCGGCGCATTTTGTCTGACGCTCCATCCGTGAGTCGCTGCTCCCGGCCGTCCTCAGTTTCGCCGGGACGCTCCGCTGCCAGGCGCTCAGCTGGCCTCTCGTCGCCGAATGATGCTGCCCCTCCTACGCAACCCGGGAAAGCGGCCGCAGCTGGCGACGACTCGATGGAACAGGATCCGTCTCCCGCCGGTTGTAGCATTGTTCCCTCGAAACCTGGCCCTCCGCGGCCGTCGAAGTGACCAGCTCTTCACCCGTTTCGTTCCCCCTTTTTTCTGACTAGCGATGGCTTTGTTACATTGGAACATAAGAGGTATTCGATCTAATCGGGAGGAATTACAACTGCTCCTCCGCCTGCACTGTCCGCTCGTCCTTGGTCTCCAGGAAACCAAGTTGCGCCCAACTGACCCTATTACTTTTACCCACTACACCTCGGAGCGGTCTGACCTCACCCCTGTGGACGGTATTCCAGCTCATGGTGGGGTCATGTTGCTCATTCGGGACGATGTCTATTACCATCCCATCCCATTGACCACCCCACTCCAAGCAATAGCTGTCCGTATTACTCTTTCTGCCTTTACTTTTTCCGTTTGTACCGTCTACACTCCATCGTCATCCGCAGTTAGTCGGGCTGACACGATGCACCTGATTGTTCAGCTTCCTCCGCCGTTTTTATTGTTTGGCGACTTCAATGCCCATCATCCCCTTTGGGGCTCTCCTGCATCCTGTCAGAGAGCCTCCCTCTTGGCGGATGTCTTCAACCATCTCAATCTTGTCTACCTCAATACTGGCGCCCCGACTTTCCTCTCGGACTCTACTCATACCTACTCCCATTTGGACCTCTCGATCTGTTCTACCACTCTTGCCTGTCGGTTCTAGTGGTATGTCCTTTCTGACACCTATTCGAGCGACCACTTCCCCTGTGTCGTTTGTCTCCTGCACCACTCCCCATCCCCACATCCTTCGAGCTGGAACATACCGAAAGCTGACTGGGGACTTTACTCCTCCCTGGCGACCTTTCCGGACCACGATTTTCTCAGTTGTGACAGTCAGGTCGAATACCTCACGGCGGTTATCATCAATGCTGCCGAACGTTCCATTCCTCGTACTACCTCTTCTTCACGTCGCGTTTCCGTCCCCTGGTGGAATGAGGCTTGTAGAGACACTATCCGTGCTCGATGACGTTCTCTACGCACCTTTCGCCGCCATCCTACGTTGGCGAATTGTATTGGATACAAACGACTCCGAGCGCAATGCCGTAGAGTCATCAAAGACAGCAAAAAAGCTTGTTGGGCCTCTTTCACCAGCTCCTTTAACAGTTTTATTCCCTCTTCTGTCGTCTGGGGTGGCCTGTGCTGGCTGTCGGGCATTAAGGCCCACTCCTCGGTACCTGGCCTGAGCTCAGGTAATGAGGTCCTCATTGATCCTGTGGCTGTCTCCAACGTCTTCGGCTGGTTTTTCGCGGAGGTTTCAAGCTCCGCCCATTATCACCCTGCCTTCCTTCCCAGGAAAGAGGCAGAAGAGGCTTGGCGACCTTCCTTCCACTTGCTGAATCTGGAAACTTATAATGCCCCCTTTACTATGCGGGAACTTGAACGTGCGCTTGCACTGTCCCGGTCCTCTGCTCCGGGGCCAGATGCCATTCACGTTCAGATGCTGGCACACCTTTCTCCGGCGGCCAGAAGCTTCCTTCTTCGTACCTACAATCGCGTCTGGACCGAAGGTCAGGTCCCCATGCATTGGCGTGACGCCGTCGTTGTTCCTATACCCAAACCTGGGAAGGATAGACACCTTCCTTCTAGTTACCGCCCCATTTTTCTTACAAGCTGTGTCTGTAAGGTGATGGAGCGCATGGTTCATGCTTGGTTAGTTTGGATTCTTGAATCTCGACGGCTACTTACCAATGTCCAATGCGGCTTTCATCGCCGCCGCTCCGCTGTTGACCACCTTGTGACCTTGTCGACATTCATCATGAACAACTTTTTGCGAAGGCGCCAAACGGTAGCCGTGTTCTTCGATTTGGAGAAGGCTTATGATACCTGTTGGACAGGAGGTATCCTCCGCACTATGCACAGGTGGGGCCTACGCGGTCGCCTGCCCCTTTTTATTGATTCCTTTTTAACGGATCGAAAGTTTAGGGTACGTGTGGGTTCCGTATTGTCCGACGTCTTCCTCCAGGAGAACGGAGTGCCTCAGGGCTCCGTCTTGAGCGTAGCCTTTTTTGCCATAGCGATCAATCCAATTATGGATTGCATTCCACCTAATGTCTCAGGCTCTCTCTTTATCGATGACTTCGCGATCTACTGCAGTGCCCAGAGAACATGCCTCCTGGAGCGCTGCCTTCAGCGTTGTCTAGACAGCCTATACTCATGGAGCGTGGCAAATGGCTTCCGGTTCTCTGAAGAGAAGATGGTTTGTATCAACTTTTGGCGATATAAAGCGTTCCTTCCGCCATCCTTACATCTTCTAGGGCTCACGTTGGACAGGAAACTGTGTTGGTCTCCGCATGTCTCTTATTTGGCGGCCCGTTGTACATGTTCCCTTAATGTCCTCAGAGTTCTTAGTGGTTCATCTTGGGGAGCGGATCGCACTGTCCTGCTTCGCTTGTATCGGTCCATAGTCCGATCGAAGCTGGATTATGGGAGCTTCGTCTACTCGTCTGCTCGGCCATCCCTCTTATGCCGTCTCAACTCCATCCACCATCGAGGGTTACGTCTTGCGACCCGAGCCTTCTACACTAGTCCTGTCGAGAGTCTTTATGCTGAAGCTGCCGAATTACCATTGACCTACCGGCGCGACGTACTGCTGTGTCGGTATGCCTGCCGGCTGTTGTCTATGCCTGACCACCCCTCTTACCAGTCCTTAGGCACCGATTCTCTCGACCGTCAGTACGGGTTGTATGTGTCTGCCCTGCTGCCCCCCGGAGTCTGCTTCCGTCGCCTGCTTCGACAATTGGATTTTGCCCTCCCTACCACCTTCAGAGAGGGTGAGAGCCTGACACCACCTTGGCTCCAGGCTCCGGTTCATATTTATCTCGACCTCAGCTCACTCCCGAAGGAGGGTACTCCGGGTGCAGTGTATTGCTCATGGTTTGTCGAACTTCGTGCTCGACTTGCCGGTCACACCTTTATTTACACCGATGGCTCCAAAACTGACGATGGTGTCGTCTGTGCCTTTGTCGTTGGGGTGCCTTCGTCGTCGGGGCCGCCACCTTTAAATACCGGCTCCTCGACAAATGTTCGAGCTTTACGGCCGAGCTTTTTGCTCTCCATCAGGCCGTTCAGTATGCCTGCCGCCACCGCCATTCATCGTATGTACTCTGCTCTGAGTCACTCAGTGCTCTTCAGAGCCTTGGAGCTCCCTATCCGGTCCATCCCTTGATTCAACGGATACAGCAGTCCCTCCATTCTTTCGCTGATAATGGTTCTCCTGTCAGCTTTCTGTGGGTTCCCGGACATGTAGGAGTGCCTGGGAATGAGGCTGCGGATGCTGCAGCCAAGGCTGCAGTCCTCCTGCCTCAGCCAGCCTCCCATTGTGTCCCGTCATCTGACGTTCGTGGGGATATTTGTAAGAGGCTTGTGTCGTGGTGGGATGCTTGGTCATCCCTCCAAGGAAACAAGCTCCGGGCAGTAAAACCGCTCCCAACTGCTTGGACGACCTCCTCCCGACCATCTCGGCGAGAGGAGGTCCTTCTGACCAGGTTGCGGATTGGGCATTGCCGGTTTAGCCACCGCTACCTGCTCTCCGGTGACCCAGCCCCGCAGTGCCCTTGTGGTCAGGCATTAACAGTGCGCCATGTTTTATTGTCGTGTCCCCGCTTTAGTCAATCTTGTGTTGTTCTGTCCCTGCCATCTACTTTACCGGATATTTTAGCTGATGACGCTCGAGCAGCTGCTCGTGTTCCGCATTTTATAACTTTGACTGGCTTGTCCAAAGACTATAACCTTTTTACTTATTTTATCTGCATCTTTGCCAGGTCTTTCTGGTGTCCCCCCCTCCTCTTGAGTTTTACTAGATTCCATGTGCTCTAACAACTGTGACTGGGCGCTAATGACCTCAGTAGTTGAGCGCCCTTAAACCCCACGAAAAAAAAAGGCAAATGTCCTTCCATGAAGCAGTACCAATTGTAACGTTCCCTGGCAGCACACACACTATTAATAAACTCAAATGACATTTAATTGTACTATGTACGCTGCTATGAAGCAATTCGTATGTACTGTAATTGTTAAACAGAAAATATTATTTAATTTTGTATAAAGGACGTTGGTTATTATTGTAATATTTTCTGTAATAATATTCTCGATGTATTTATGATAGTAATATTTCTATACTCATAATGTAATTACGAAATATGTTAATAACTGCAATGAAAAAATGTAAAATATAGCCACAGAGGAAAATAATGTTGTAAGATTACAAAGAGATATTCATAATCAGCAATAGTATAAATAGCACTACATAATGTGCATTCTTTGTCGTCTTCCTCGAGAGCTGAGAGAGAGAGGAACCTGTGGCGTAGCATTATATGAATGAGTAGACTTCTTTTGTCGTATCTGTCTTTAGCCGCCATTAGAGGAGAAATTATAAAGGTGTGTAATTTTAATTATTGTTATGGTCTAAATACATTATAATTTATCAAAATTGTGTATTACTAATGTAAATTAGCTTGCCCATGTCATCTACAATATTTCTTTAAAGAATTTTCAGCACTTTTAGCGATTATCGTTGGTGTTGCTGGGCTGGGCTGCGACCGAACGATTTGCAGCGGCGGCACATTTAAAAAAATTGTTCCACTATAAAATTAACCAAACCCGTAAATCGGGAGCAGGTAAAATTAGGAGTGAATTACGAAATATTTTCCTTTTACAGCGATCCTGAGGCTGACTGAATTTATTACTGGTTTTACATTTGTGCATTCATAGGCGGATAATTAACGTTGAAGTTGTTAATCTGTTGGTTCTTTCAATTTCTAAAGCAAATAACTTAAACGTATAGTGAAGTGTGTTTTGTCAATGATAATTAAACGTTCAGGTCAGCTTGGCAATATTTAACCATTTTATGTAAACAGAGACAGTCTTGTGTTCCATAGCTAACGCCGGGAAAGAATTCAGTTATTTATTATTCTGGATTTACAATGTGAGTACATTTTTCCAGCACCTATTCTAGATTACAGTAAGTCACTAATTATTGTTCTCCACTCTTCTCTATTTGTCCATAAATCTTCAGGAATGTTGTTCTTCCTCATTGCTGACTGAACTCCCTGTATCCATGTATCAGGTGGTCGTCCCCTTTTTCTTCTTCCAATTGGTACCCAGTCGATTATGCATTTTGGTAGCCTTTCCTGTTCTATTCGTCTGATGTGTCCATACCATTTAAGTTGTTTGTGCTCGATGAAATCAATAATTGAATTTTTACATTTCATCTTGTCTCTGGTTACTTCATTTCTTATTCTTTCTCGTCTTGATATTCTTGCTGAACGTCTCCAGAAATCCATTTCTGTGGCTAATAATTTTGATTTCAGTTGCCATTTTGTTGTCCACATTTCTGAACCATATGTAATAATGCTCCTAACTATTGTTTTAAAAATCCTTATTTTGTTATCAGTTGTTATGTGTTTGTCCCAGAGAATTCCATTCAGTAAAGAGATTGTCGTCTTTCCAGAATTTATTCTTGATCTAATTTCTTTGTCCTGTTTCCAATCATTTGTAATTTTCACACCTAAATATTTATATTCCTCAGTAGCTGTTATTGTTCCCATCCCTTCTTCTAATATTAAGTCTCCATTCACTCCACCAATTACCATGTACTTTGTTTTATTCATGTTTACATTTAGACCTGATTTTTTTTTTTATATTCTTGAATCAATTTTCTGGTCATATACTCTATGTCCTCATAGTCTTGGGCTATAATCAGTTGGTCATCTGCAAATTGTAACGAGTATATTGTTCTATCATTTATTGGTATTCCCATAGCGTGACATTTTTTCTTCCAATTCTGTAAAGTTACTTCTGTATATATTTTATACAATGTAGGTGAGATGCTACATCCTTGACGTAATCCTTTTGTGACTTGGAATCCATGTGATAGATATTTACCAATTTTTATTTTTGAAATAGAATTTTTATATAAATTTTGAATTGCTTTAATTATTCTTGGATTTATTCCTATTGATATTAAAGCTTTCCATAAACTGGATAAAGGCACACTATCATAGGCTTTTTCTATATCTATGAATACTAAATGTATAGGTTGTGCCCGAACCATTTTTTTTTTTTTTCAATAATTTGTTGTAGGCAAAAGATATGATCAATTGTTGATCTTCCAGCTCTAAAACCTGCTTGTTCTCAGCCTCCTTTTCTTTGTATTCTTGTTCTAACAAATATTTAATAATTCTTCCATATAATCTACTGAAGGTATTGGCACTGTTATTCCCCTATAATTTTTACACTCATCTTTCGCTCCTTTTTTATGTATCACTGAAATATATCCTACTTTCAAATCATTTGGGACATCTTCCCCATTTAAACATCTTTCGAAAAGGTTTCTTAACAATTCCATTAATTTCTTTGTTCCTAATTTTAATAATTCCGCAGGAATACCTCCAATGCCTGTATACCTTCCATTCTTTAAAGATTTTATTGCAGTTTTTACTGTCTCTATTTCCAAACGGATGTAATTCTCTGCTTGTAGATCTATCATTTCATTATATTCAGGGTTTCCCAAGTATTCTTCCCTGTTTTCTGTTAATAAACTTTTAAAATATTTTTCCCAAGAGTCATGAGTAATATATTTAATATGTGTTGTTTCTTTGGAATTCCTTCTTAAATTTTTTATAGTTTTCCATGCTTCTGTGTTTCTTTTACCACCAATATAGGATCAATTTTTTGACATGACTGTTCCCAAACTTTGTTTTTTGCTTCTACATCTACATCTACATCTATACTCCGCGAGCCACCTTACGGTGTGTGGCGGAGGGTACTTATTGTACCACTATCTGATCCCCCCTTCCCTGTTCCATTCACGAATTGTGCGTGGGAAGAACGACTGCTTGTAAGTCTCCGTATTTGCTCAAATTTCTCGGATCTTTTCGTTGTGATCATTACGCGAGATATATGTGGGCGGTAGTGATATGTTGCCCATCTCTTCCCGGAATGTGCTCTCTCGTAATTTCGATAATAAACCTCTCCGTATTGCGTAACGCCTTTCTTGAAGTGTCCGCCACTGGAGCTTGTTCAGCATCTCCGTAACGCTCTTGCGCTGACTAAATGTCCCCATGACGAATCGCGCTGCTTTTCGCTGGATCATGTCTATCTCTTCTATTAATCCAACCTGGTAAGGGTTGCTTCTGCAACCTTTTTCCGGATTTTCGCTTGTTGTGCATTAAGCTCTATTTTATCTTGAAGATTTCTGGTATTTAACCATTTTAAATATTTTTCTTTCTTTAATTTCACTTCCTTTTTAATTTCTTCATTCCAGTAGTATAATGGATGGTTTGTACGTGTTTCTTCTGTTTCTCCTAAAGCTTCCTTGGCGACTTCATGTAGTTTATTTACAATATAATGATATTGATCTTCTGTATTATCAAACTCTGTTTCTACCAGTTTTTCATCTAATCTCTTTTGATATAAAAATATTGTGCTTTCATTCTCAAAACTATTCAAATTATATTTAGGAATTTTGATTTCTGTTTGTATATTTTCTATAGGACAATTTCGATTTTCTTCAGTGCTTTTTCCTCTGAAGGGGAATAAAAATTTGGAATTTACCAAATAATGATCGCTAAGAGTTACCCCTCTATATACTCTTATGTCATGTATTTTTATCCTCGTTTGCTGTTTAATTATAATATAGTCTATTATTGATTTTTGATTCAGTGTATCTTTATGCCATGTGTATTTATGTATTTCTTTATGTTGATAAAAGCCATTTAATATTTTCAATGAATTTTGTTCACAGATATCAATAAGTCTATTACCATTATCATTTATAACATTTTCTCCAAATGGTCCTATAATTTTATTTCCAATTTTACTTCCAGTTCTACTGTTAAAATCCCCTGCAATAATAATCTCCCTGGTTTTCCCGATATCCTCTATGATTCCATTTAAATTATTATAGAAATCATCCTTTTTACAAATTGGTTCATCTTCGCTTATTCCATATACTCCTATAATAGTAATTTTGTATCCATGAATATCAATATTAATTTTAATCAATTTTCATCAATAGGTTCCCAGTTTGTGACCATTCTTTTGAATTTGTTTTTCATCAATATCGATATCCCCCGTTTTGCTCTTTGAATTCAGTAAAAATTTAAAAACCCACTGCATCTTGAAAATGTGTGCCAAGGCCGAAATACGTAAAAAATTTAATTTAAATAATTTTCAAAGTCATAAATGTTATTAATCAGTTAGTTTGAATTTATCAGCCTAAGAGGGGTTGCTAAAGTTCACGTAATTTTAAATGTGCTTAATTCTGTCTAAATGAATTTTTATTACCACACGGAAAAAAAAAGGGTTCTACAACAAAGTCCATCCTTCATCTGTTGTGTGGATAATGTTATACCTGAATAAATTATTACATATGCTTTTTAAAAGTGTGGGTTTGTCATAAAAAAAGTAGATCTTACTCCCTTCGTGTACTAAGCATCGATTAATTGATGTGATACCCAGTCTGTGCCCCCACTCCACAAAATTTGAGCCTTGGTCAGTCACACATGTTTTTACAACCAAACCAATCTCTGTGAGTTCTTTGACAACTTCAAAAAATATGCGCGTCAGACGGGCGGCTCCTACTGGTCCTTTGGAGAAATGATATACTAATGGCTGTTCAAAATTTGAGAAGATGCCGTTAATCATTATAACGAATGCAGTATTGGCAACCACAGATGTACGTATGAAACCTCTCTCTCTTCAAATCCAATAACATAATCCCTAGAGCTGTAATATATCAAATTTTCCATTAGTGACATCTCATCCATAGACAAATTAACAATTATATCAGTTCCTGGTAACTGCTGCACTTTCTGCTTTAAAAGATGAAATATATTATTATTTATTCCACAATTTAATTGTATATCTTTCACATACCTTTGTAAGGTACGTACTGATGGAAGGCTAAAGCGGTGTGATAAAAAACTGTATGCCTGAGTACTATAATACAACAAATTAAGTGCAAATAATTTAGTTTAATCTTTCCATCGCACACCACGTTTTCCATGCGGTGCCATCTCGCCCCTCCCCCCTCCCCCCTCCCCCCCCTCCAGTTTTTTTTTTTTTACAACAGAACGTTTGTGGAATTTTATTGAAACAAATCTGTATGAAATGTCAGCAATCAATCGCAATTTTTGTTTTTACTTTTCAGATCTACCTAGGTTTCGGCCACTGAGTGGCCAGTCTCAAAGCTTTTGATATGTGCTTACATCTAAACCGTCATGTTGACAGTTACGTTCAGCATTACGGTATAGATGTATACATAACTCAAAGCATTGAGAATAGCCATACTGTGCCCGAAATCTATGTGGATCTGGAAAATGAAAACAAAAATTGCGACTGATTGGTGACATTCTCTACAGATTTGTACAAAACAGTCACTGGGCACCAGCTCAAAAATGGAGTCAAACCTGATTGAAGAAATCCAGCTGATTTTAATAAGCCTTGTGAATTTACAAAAATGTTCAAATGTGTGTGAAATCTGATGGGACTTAACCTAAATTGTCCTAAGGACAAACACACACATCCAACCCGTGGGAGGATTTGAACCTCCGCCAGGACCAGCCGCACAGTCCATGACTGCAGCGCCTTAGACCGCTCAGCTAATCCCGCGCGGCATGAACTTACAGTTAACGAAAATAAACAGTTTTCAATGGTTGTGAACAGATAATGTATTCAATGAAAAAAAAATATTTACAATTTAACGATAACTTGGTTTGAACAATAATATTACACAATAGGATTTTTTTTATCTTCCAAGAACTTGAGTATGACCTGCGTCAAAGTGGAGCTTGAAGAATCTGCCACTGGAAGAAATTCCAGGAAATGCTCCCGAATTCGGACATCGTATACCCCGTCGAGTCTTGTCTCCTGGACGAAAAGTACCACAACTGTCATCTGCTCAACTTTTGAAATATCTGGTGTGCAGTCCAGAATTATATTGTAGTACTTTGCAGATTTCATCATTAATAGAATGTTGTTGGTTATGATGATCCAATAAGATGAATTGTTCCATTCTGTGTTTCTTTTCCAAGATAATAATGACCCTTGTTCTCACCTTGCTTTGTTCTGTGTTGGTGCTCCATCATCATAGTGTCGAACTTTCCGAATAATTCAACGAGTTTCAAGAAGTTCCTGGCTGAAAGAGTGTATCTGTACTTCCTCTCAAAGGCAGACATTGCCAACCCAGGAAATGAATTATTGCTCTATTAAGTGCTCAAGAACATTTTTCAAACATCTGCTTTCAGTATTCAGAAGCCTTTGACGATGGGCGTCAACAGTTCATGACTTTTTCAGTCCCTCAGGAAACACAATCCACTTTTTATGTGAATTTAAATGCTCGGTAGACTTACCGTGGCTTTTGAGATGCAAAGCAAGTTGCCGCCAGTCGCTTATACCGTTCTTTGCAATTTTTACTGTAGATGACGAAAAACGTTTGCAATATAAGCAGAACACAGCATCCTTGCCCTTTGAGTACACCAACCAACGTCTATCTGCTTCTTCTAAATTCTTCAAAGAATAGCTGTAGTGTACAGTGCTGAAACGCCGGTTGTCTGTGGTTTTAGGACATTTTTCAGCTTCCTTAGTGTGCTCGGGAGAACCTCGCATAACCAAAGTCGTTTGAATGCAGTCAGTAATATTTCCGGTATCTGAGACAATTGTCTCTTCCAGTTTAAGCTCGCCTTCAATCCCTTCTCCAGGGGTGAGTACCTCGGCTGATGTTCCTCTGGTATTTTCCGAATCAGGTCGCCTAATTTCAGTTCTGCCTGATGTTTCAATCTCGGAGCTTTCGTCACAAAGCAGGTCTTGAGTCCAGACGAGGTCTGTTGAACATGTTGTGGATGGCCCACCGTAAGCATTGCTACTGTATGCGGTGGTCGCAGTACTGTGTTCGTCAACTTTCTGGTCATGTCCTGAAAATAAAGATGTAGCTGCAGTAGCTCCAGTTAGTTTCTGTACTTTCAGGATCTATTTTTCCACCCTCGCTGCTGCTAGATCATTCTCTCTTTGGCTTGAAATATCATTGTAGCGCATCCTTTTGCTTCTTATCATCATCTTCCTTTAGCGCCTGTCTTTTCCTATATTCACTGTCAGACAGTCTTTTTCTACCGTCGGCCATGTTTCTATCCAGCCTGCAAAAAGAACGATTACGTGAAACTAACTGTTGATGTCAGTGTACTAACTTTATTTGTAACACACTTCACAGACAATTTCCAGATATTCCACTGCACGTAAACGGAAAATTGTATTACTGTAGGATACACTGTTCAGGAGATGAAATCATAAGAATTGAGCTGCGTGAAATTGAATTTCAGGGGCAGAATTTCACTACAGAAGCAGATGAAACGGTCAAAGAATTGGGCAGAAGACAATGGAGAGGGAAAGCATAAGGAGATGGAGTAACAAAATAATACAATAAATACACACCTTGGCATCGACAGGTACTAATGCTAGTCGAAACATATTAACTCACTGCACTGCGGTCGTTAATTTCAAAGAAATGACACTCGACATCTGTCGTAATTTCCATGTGTCACTTCTTTCGTGTCCGATTATGGAATAAGGGGTAACAAAGTAGTCATCGCCATATCACTTCACTTTTCTTCGCTTTATTTTCATTCTAGCTATTGGGACAACACGTGCTTATTTGCTGACTTGCCAATTTTTGAAGTAACAGATCATAAGAAAAATAAATTTTTCTATTCTCACCAATCTTGACTCCCTCGGCCAACAACCGAAACGAATTCTGCAGCTTTCGTTGTAGAGAATGCAACAATACCTATTGCCTGGAAAGGCGAAGTGGTGACGCGGCAGTGCCAGGAACTAGGTCACGTGACGAGGTACAGCGAGGCTACAGTTAAACTAGCGCCCAAGAAGAAGAAGCAAGATGCTCACAACAAGTGTGTAACCGATGATTTGGATAAATGTATTATCAGGCAGCAATTTGTATGGCATTATGAACAATAGAAAGAAATGCGAACTTTTGTCAAACAGAAATGAGCTTCAAAGCTGACAAGGAAACCCTTAGAAACTATGTTTTGTCTATGGATTTTCGTTTTAGAAGGTGTCAAAATTAACGTTTTGTTATGTGTGGATGAGAGGGCATTGTTGCTAAAAGACCGTACTTTCTCAGGTTTTCTTCAGAAGCAACCAGTAGTTAACAAAGATGAAACGTGGATTCACACGTATTATACAGTAAATAAATGTTGGCAAAGTGATAGTGTGCGAGTAGTATTGTCAAACAAAAGT
Source organism: Schistocerca nitens (assembly GCF_023898315.1). Classification (NCBI taxonomy): domain Eukaryota; kingdom Metazoa; phylum Arthropoda; class Insecta; order Orthoptera; family Acrididae; genus Schistocerca; species Schistocerca nitens. The sequence continues at coordinate 633,196,405 of NC_064620.1, read as the reverse complement.
GCCAGTCAGAGTTTAATTGTTGTTCATCCAGGTGGCGACGGGTGTTTCGTGGCTCAAAAACCAAAACGTCCGACTATCACACTTCGTACAAAATTACTACCTGACAAGGAAAGTGCCCATCGTAAGAATAAACTGCAACCACAACGTCACAGGATAAAAGTACAAAAGGACAAGCTCATTTTAAAAAGTATTGGTTCCAAGTACTTCAAAAAAGTTGCTCTCGATTTATTGATAAGCCAAATCAGTATACCACTGAACAGGGCCGGCGCAGGACACGTGCGAAACTTGCGGCCGCACGGGGCAGCACTTTCCGAGGGGCGGCAAATCTGCCGCACCAGAGGGAGCGGCTTTGGGAACTGTGGCATGGCACCTCGACTACCTGCCGGCCGCCCCTGTTGAACAAGGGAGGGAGGAGGACTAATTTCTTTATCGCTACTGTGGCAGCACCGTCGTGTTTACGCCGGAGGAACAGAGAGAGGGCAGCAATTTGGCGTACACGCCAGTATTCTTATGAGTGGGGCGCTGCCAGCCTGTTATGTGCCGTGTGTTTACTCGCAACTAATTTTGCAGAAGACGAAATCTAATTTGGAAATTCGAATGCAATGTTCGATACTGCGGTTACATGTTAAGCCTCAAGCAATTTTGCTATGCCCTTCAATGGCAGTTTCCGAGAGATTTATTCTTCCCACATTATGGAAAAAAATGGTTGAACATTACTACAGTCAAACATGTCCAACACCTACAATGGCTAGAAATGTTCTAAATGGGTAAATACTCTGCGAGTAATTACAAGGGATAAAGACATTGCTAATAAGCCTGGCATAAGTTGGGTTTTTTGAAAATTTTTGCTATCCGTTTCTGAGTGATGTTGTTGTTGTGGTCTTCAGTCCTGAGACTGGTTTGATGAAGCTCTCCATGCTACTCTATCCTGTGCAAGCTTCTTCATCTCCCAGTACCTACTGCAACCTACATCCTTCTGAATCTGCTTAGTGTATTCGTCTCTTGGTCTCCCTCTAAGATTTTTACCCTCCACGCTGCCCTCCAATACTAAATGGGTGATCCCTTGATACCTCAGAACATGTCCTACCAACCGGTCCCTTCTTCTAGTCGCGTTGTGCCACAAACTTCTCTTCTCCCCAATCCTATTCAGTACCTCCTCATTAGTTATGTGATCTACCCATCTAATCTTCAGCATTCTTCTGTAACACCACATTTCGAAAGCTTCTATTCTCTTCTTGTCCAAACTATTTATCGTCCATGTTTCACTTCCATACATGGCTACACTCCATAAAAATACTTTCAGAAACGACTTCCTGACACTTAAATCTATACTCGACGTTCACAAATTTTTCTTCATCAGAAACGCTTTCCTTGCCATTGCCAGTCTACATTTTATATCCTCTCTACTTCGACCGTCATCAGTTATTTTGCTCCCCAAACAGCAAAACTCCTTTACTACTTTAAGCATCTCATTTCCTAATCTGATTCCCTCAGCATCACCCGACTTAATTCGACTACATTCCATTATCCTCGTTTTGCTTTTGTTGATGTTCATCTTATATCCTCCCTTCAAGACACTGTCCATTCCGTTCAACTGCTCTTCCAAGTCCTTTGCTGTCTCTGACAGAATTACAATGTCATAGGCAAACCTCAAAGTTTTTATTTCTTCTCCATGGATTTTAATACCTACTCCGAATTTTTCTTTTGTTTCCTCTACTGCTTGCTCAATATACAGATTGAATAACATTGGGGAGAGGCTACAACCCTGTCTCACTCCCTTCCCAACCAATGCTTCCCTTTCATGCCCCTCGACTCTAATAACTGCCATCTGGTTTCTGTACAAATTGTAAATAGCCTTTCGCTGCCTGTATTTTACCCCTGCCACCTTCAGAATTTGAAAGAGAGTATTCCAGTCAACATTGTCAAAAACTTTCTCTAAGTCTACAAATGCTAGAAACTTAGGTGTGCCTTTCCTTAATCTTTCTTCTAAGATAAGTCGTAAGGTCAGTATTGCCTCACGTGTTCCCAAATTTCTACGGAATCCAAACTGATCTTCCCTGAGGTCGGCTTCTACCAGTTTTTCCATTCGTCTGTAAAGAATTCGCGTTAGTATTTTGCAGCTGTGACTTATTAAACTGATAGTTCGGTAATTTTGAAGTCTGAGGATATTTCGCCTGTCTCGTACATCTTGCTCACCAGATGGTAGAGTTTTGTCAGGACTGGCTCTCCCAAGGCCGTCTGTAGTTCTAATGGAATGTTGTCTACTCCCGGAGCCTTGTTTCGACTCAGGTCTTTCAGTGCTTTGTCAAACTCTTCACGCAAGATCATATCTCCCATTTCATCTTCATCTGCAACGTCTTCCATTTCCATAATATTGTCCTCAAGTACATCACCCTTGTATAGACCCTCTATATACTCCTTCCACCTTTCTGCTTTCCCTTCTTTGCTTAGAACTGGGTTTTCATCTGAGCTCTTGATATTCATACAAGTGGTTCTCTTTTCTCCAAAGGTCTCTTTAATTTCCCTGTAGGCAGTATCTGTCTTACCCCTAGTGAGATAAGCCTCTACATCCTTACATCCAAAAATTTTGAGAAAGTAATATACGTAAGAATCTGGAACTTCCTGGTATGCAAAAAAGTGCTTTTGAAGGGGCAGTATGGGTTTGTCAAGGGGTCGTCCACCATTACAGCAGCATCCAACTTAATCAAAGGTGTCACTCAGGCAATAGATAATAAAGAACATATATATGGCATCTTTCTGGACTTACAAAAAGCATTTGACTGTGTTATACGACCACGTTGCTGGGCAAACTGTGGAACTATGGCATTCGAGGCACAGCTTATAATCTGATGAGGTCCTACTTGACAAATAGGAAGCAGTTTGTGTCTATTAGCAATACAGAGGGAGCATACAAATCAAACACCACTGACATAAATTTTGGTATTCTACAGGGGTCAATATTAGGACCACTTCTTTTTATTGTTTATGTTAATGATATTCAGTCCATAACAAACCATGCAACAGCTATCTTACATGCAGATGATACCACTTTAATATGCCGCAATCCAAGCTATTCGCAGCTCAAAGTGGAATCCAATACAGCAGCAGGCTTAATTCTGCAATATTTTAATGAAAACAAACTAAAATTAAACACAAATTTGATCTTGGGAGGCAAAAAACTCATGAAAACCAAATCTTAATGGGTGATGAATACATTAAAAAACAATACTCGACCAAGTTTCTTGGCCTGACACTTGATGCAGCGTTAAACTGGTCTGATCATGTGAATGATATTTGCAAAAAGCTGTGTACTACCATATATATCCTAAGAAAACTGACACCTTTTTGTAACATCACCACTCTGAGGCAAATATATTTTGCACTATTTGAATCTCATCTAAGCTATGGGATAGAGGTATGGGGATCCAGCAGTAAAGGTAATATGAAAAGTGTACTTATCTTACAAAAGAAGGCACTTAGAATTATGGGAAAGAAATGTGCCAGGGAGTCCTGCAGAAATTTGTTTAAAGAATTAAAAATACTAACTGTTCATAACCTGTATGTGCTGAAGATAATCATTATGGCAGTAAACAGTAACAAAACACTTAATAAAGAAATACACGATCACAACACTAGAGGTAGAGAGAGACCCCACATCATCTCCCATAGAACAACACTTTATGAGAAAAGCCCTCACTATGCAGGCATAAAACTACTGAATTGCTTCCATCCTAATATCTCCAAATTGCCCACTACAAAACTAAAAACGAAATTAAAATTATGGCTCCTAAACAATCCTGTATATTCAATAGATGAGTTTCTAGATTTAGTACACTCGTATGATGGAAGACCATCTATCTAAAAATATGTGTAATCTCAGATCTTACGGCCGAGTGCACCAATCTCGATTAACAGTTAACCGCGGTTAAGTCGATATATAATCCTGTTCAGCACAGTATTCTGGTGCACCAACATCGATCTAAGTTAAACGAGGGAATCGACCGCGGTTATATTTAACCGGGGCTCTTTCCCGGTTTTCTCGACATAACCACGGTTTTAGAAGCATACACTATTAAGATGGCAGCGCGTTTTGATGTTATGGATGGCATTGAGGAAGATTTGTTATACCTCGGCCATTTAAATTGGGATCGAAATCGTGTTGGAGTGATTGTGGAAAGGGGAAACCCTTTTAAAGATTATGGTGACAGGAAGTTTGAAGAGAGATTTCGTCTGTCAAAAGAATCAGTGTGGTGGTTATTAAATTAATGATACGTTAGAATTTCCTACTGATCGGAATAACCCTGTTTCTCCGATAAACAGACTTTTGATTACTTTAAGGGCATATGCAACAGGTGCATTCAACATTCTTATTGGGGACAACAGTAATATACATCGTACAACAACACAACGAATCATCGGTGATGTATCAGACATCATAGCATCACTGTCTCCTCGCTTTATAAAATTTCCTACAAGAGAAGAAGTGCGCTCTGTGATGTATGGTTTTAGTCAATAGGACCGATTTCCTGGCGTTCTTGGTACCTTGGATTGTACCCATATAAGAATTCAGTCTCCTGGAGGACATAATGCTGAACTTTCCTGCAATAGGAAATCATGTTTTTTCCTTTAACTGTCAAACCATTAGTGATCACAATTTGTTAGTAAGAGATATTGTCGCTCAATGGCCGGGCTCTGTGCCCGACAGTACCATATTTCTCAATTGCGCTCGCAGAGCTCAATTTGAAAAAGGAGAAATACCACAAGGTCACTTATTGGGAGATAGTGGTTATGCATGTAAATCCTACTTGTTAACTCCACTTCTAAATCCGCAAAATGAAGCAGAGCATCGGTATAACAGGTCTCATATTAAAACTAGAAACACTGTTGAGAAAAAATACGGCATGTGGAAGAGAAGATTTCCCATATTATCTGTAGGAATAAGATGTAATCCACAGGAAGCAATGTCAATCATTGTGGGTATGGCTGTCTTGCATAATATTGCGAGGAGTACAAGCAGTGATGAACCACCAGAAGATCCTGAAATTTCTCGACTTTTAAATCAGTTACGTGATGAGAGAGGCCCCAACATTGAAGACAACGAACCAGTGCTACCTGGACAGCAGATGTATCGCGATGATACGTTACCTGGAAGAGCAGTTCGCCGTGCTATAATTAATGAACATTTCCGATAATCTAACATAAATTCAGACATTGTTCCTAATGGAAAAATTATGATTATAGTTATGGGATTTCGCCGTATTTTCAATTTTTCAGATTATTTCAGCATGTAATCTATTTTGTTTCTGCTGTCTAGCGAACATAAAAGTACTCACTGAACTGGGTGTGTGATGCGAAATTTGAGGTTTTGTTGTGCCAGGGACAGGATGTGCTGCCTACAGACAATTACCCGGCTGCTGCTTTTCTGAGATTTATTTTTTAGTGTGGAACTGTTGCTAATTCATTATTAAAGATATATTTTGTGCATCACATTGGTTGTGAAAGCAATGCAGTACTCTGTTATTTATATACAGGTTCAGTTTCTGGGTATGTACTTAAATTTGAGAAAAAATGACTCCATTATATTTAGAGAGTGTGAGAGTAAAAGCGAGTGGAATAAAATATAATGGATACTTCTGTATTTTGTTCACTATAGATCCTAAACATCTCTTAAATTTTCTACTGTAACAACAAATATGTGAATGTCCAACAGTTTTGCAATATTAAAAGAGCACATTCTTTATTATTAGAACCTTTCAGTTTAGAGATTATTTTACTGTACTTCTCCTCAGTATTAATGCAGTCTTATCACCTAGATTAGCTTAAAATTGTGAATATGCAGTACACACATGGGCGCAAAATAAATAATCATTTGTGTATTAACATAAAATGTCAGATTGGGATTGTTTATTTGTTAAATTGTTTCCATATTAACCACTACTCTTTATTTACAATATGATTTTCTTAAACATAAGTGTGTGTGGCCATAAGGTTGTGCAAAGAATTGAATTACGTTGTTAATTCTAGTCAGTCATGCGTGTAGCAGCACTTTACACAATATTATGCACAACTGTATGGCATTAAAATTATATATATATATATATATATATATATATATATATATTGAAGACAAATTTGTGTTTAGAAATTGCCACCAAAAAAAAGTTCTCATTGCTACAAAACGCAATGGAATGTTGTCAGCAATGTCTAATACTTTGGGGATCTGTGCAAGAGCAATAATTAGTTAAGGAGTGTGCTACTTCAGAAGATATGAAAGCAGAACTGTAATGCTGTGGGTTGACAGTACAAAGTGTCATACTTTGTTATTACTGAGGGAAACTCCCTCCCTCACTCTGTCACTGATATTGATGCAGTTTTTTCATATATTTAATGCTCACCTGTAGAGAAGGGAATTCCTTGTCATTGCATAGTGCCACAGAAAAATGCCTCACTACAAGTACAGTTGTGGCAGGAGTTATGGGTTGCCATCATAAACATTAGCAGGTGCAGAATATTGCTAAGAAAGCCACACATGCTATGACTACTATAGCAGAAACCAGTGACCCATCATAGGAATGCATTTCTGAAAATATCTTGCTACAAATTTTGCTGTGTGAAAAGTTATGGGCTGACATTGTAAACATAACAGGTGCTAGAGAAGCCACACAATGCTAATCTCACTACTGTCCATATTAGCAATGTATTATTCAATAATGCCTCTCTACAAATACTGTTATGATAAATGTTACAGGTTTCCACCACACACATTACCAAGTGGTGTGGCTAGGAAAGCCACATATGCTATGCTTACTTTTGCAGAAAAGAGAACCCACCACAGCAATGTATTTCTCAACATGCCTCACTTCAGATTGTATTGTCATAAAAGATATAGGTTCCCTTTATAAACATTACCTGGTGCAGAGTATTGCATGGAAAATGGCACACACAAAATTATGATTTGGAGCACTTTCCCTCATAATTTAATATGTTAGGATATTCGGGTATAAACAATGCAAAACATGATAACATTGGGCCTCATGTATATAACTGTTACAGCACATATGTTCATTCCAAAGTTAGAGTAACAAGGATGCTTTATTACTATTATTTTGTTTCATTAACAGTGTACCTCATTGTTAAGTCATTTAAGTAGAAATTGGCACCTGACGTTATGGCTGCAGGCCTGCAACTGACATGTAGCTTACTTGTGTAAACTGCAGTGTTGCTAATCTGTTTTTATATATGAAGTAATTCTAATTTTAAGTGATTGGATGAAACTTAGTCCAGACCAAATAAGCTGTAAGCAGATATTAGACAGACCAGGATAGAAGCAGTATCACTAACAGGACAAACTCAGAGAAACAATTTGAATTGAGAGACAACTTTAATACATCAGACAAAATACAACAAGCACAAAAAATTAAAAAAATTCACTGTCACAGGAAAAAAAGTCAAGTGTCACTGGCATTTTTCTTCTTCCAGTACTTTAGTTTTTCTTTCAGGGCCAGAATCTTTAAATTTTTTATCCTCAGCTCCTTTTGGTGCTCTGCCTTCATCATGAGTAATTGGGCCTCCAGTAGTTCCACTCTCTTCTTGCACACATTGTCAATCACTGTTCCCGAACCTGATGGCCTAGGTTTTGCAGGCATCCTGCGACGATGCCATGTATTTTTTGGCGTGCAAATGTTTTCATTGGGTTGATCAGGATACTGTGAAACAGATTGCAACTGGGTGACATCCAACAGAACATTATTTGGTGTCTCTTTACTTAGTATTACAACAGGTGTGTGGGAAGTGCTAGGTTGTGTGCACTCTGCTGACTCGACAACTGAAGCAGGTGGCCTGTTCTCACTGCACTGCACTGCTCTCCATGTTGACAACATCCACAATCATGCTAAACTGTGCATCGGAATCATATGCATTTGTTAACGGTTTCGTTGAGGAACCAACAATTTCTAATAGTTTAGCCCGATCATGGATCGTGGTTTTTTGGGTAGGCTTCCCCCCACCTGTTTTATACACTTCCACCTTTTCTTCTGCAAGGTCTTTTCGAAGTCTTCTTTTCATATTTTCATAACAGATTTTCAGCCTGTCACAGGATCTTTTTGTCACACCTGAAATTAAATAAATGTAGTTTGTAGTACCATAAATTAATTCTTATATTATTTGCATTCATAAGTCCATTTTGCATTCTGAGGCTCTTAAGGGGCTCAAAATCATGAAAAGTTCAATTTTTACTTTTTTGCGTTTTCTGAATCTGCAGACTATTACCTTTTAATAGATATATAATTTATTCAATTCCGAAGACTACAACTATTTTTAAATTTTTTTTGAAATGTGTTCTACATGGGCGTGACCCACTGTGGCGCTGTTAAACTGCTGTCAAATGGTGTTATTATTAACGTCCGTGTTCATCAGGTACATTTTAGTGATGTGAGATAAAGTATGTGTTGTGGCTAACCTGTGATGGTTCAATATATATCGCTGGTGTGATTGTCGATTGTTTCATATTTATTTACTCTGTCGTTATCTCAAAAATATTCGTAATTAATTCGTAATTAATTAATTCTGTTTCTTGAGTCTCTGTTTTGTTGAAGTATAATAATGAGTAAAAGTAAAGTTATTAGAAATCCTCTGAAGGCTTTTAAGAAAAGGAGAAATGTTGGAAAGCCAAAGGTATGTGTTATTACTGTAAACAATAAAGACGACGAAAATCCCCAACATAGCTTGTGTCCCAAAGAAGAAGACAGTTGGTGTAAATATAACAAAGGATTGCTAACTGGTGAAGTGTACACTCATAAGCATAGTCTGCCTCATGCAATAATGGAGGTGATAAAACCTATTTTCAGAGACTTAGCAGCAACTGAACTGTTGAAAAAGTGTATTCACGGAAAAACTCAAAACCCCAATGAAAGTGTAAATAGTGTTATATGGTCGAGAATCCCCAAGACTGTATTTGTTGGAATAGAAACACTTCACTTTGGTGTGTATGATGCTGTTGCGACTTTCAATGATGGCAACATTGTAAGGTGCAAGGTATTTAGAAATATGGGAATGAAGATAGGTTCTAACATGGTACGAGCGATGCTTGCTTTAGACAAGGAACGCCTTCGGGCTGCAGACAGGGCTGTAAAGAGTCTAGAAATACAAGCAAGAGTAAACAGGAGGAGGAACAAGAGGAAGCTGTAGGAGGAGTTTGCAGAGGATGAAGATAATCCATCCTATGGACCTGGAATGCACTAAAAAGTTAATCCAATCTTTGTCGCTCGATTCCCAAAACTTTTATTTTCTCATACTAATTACATGTTTTCTAAGGATCTTCCAAACATATTTGTTTCAAACTTTCAGTAAATGTTACACAGTACCTTCTGCATAATTTAACACAGCGTTTTTCCAAAAAACTGTATATTTTTGAATATATAAATAAAAAATTGCAAAAAAATGTTGTGAATTTTCATTACAATTGAAAAAAATCATCTTTAATAACTGAACTAAAATTTTGTAAAATCCCTGTGTTAAGTTGTAGCCCATATTCCAATAAATAATCTGTAAAAAGTTCAACTTCCTACCTCAAATACTTTGTGAGGAAAGATGTAATTTATAAGCGTTATTTTAACATTGCAAGTATAGGGCGTTCCGGAACCCCTTAACTTATAACTGCAATAAAAATCTAAGATCTGTATATGGCTTTTGTTTACATATCAGTTCATTAAAAAGAAAGTGGTATAGGCATATATGAAGAATACGGCACAGGGCTAAGTGAGAAACGTATGTTCACAATTTTCAACATAAAAGCTTCCGTTAGTCACATAATATTTAGTTAACAGTAGCACGGCATTGGATTTTAAATTTAAAACTAACAAAACATAGTCCTATCACGTATTTCAGTGGTACGCCAGTAACAGTTTCAAATTTCAAACTAAAAGCCAGTGTGTGCCATATCCTACGCTTACAATGAACCTAGAAAAGTTATTCATTTATGAGTAAACTTACCAGTAGTAGAATTAAATTGCGCCTCCACATGGGACCACATTGCCTGTTTTTCTTTTAAGCTGCAGCCGTCGGTTTTCTTATTTTCAAGAACGGATGCATTTGCACCCACCAGTTCAAGAAGTACATCTATCTCGTACTTCGAGAAATTAGGTGTTCTTCTTTTATTCTCCATTATTCTCCAAAAAAGAAACCAACAGATCAGAAATAGGTACCGAGGTATGTACACACACTTCTGCTTGTTGACGGAAAAGACAGCAAAGATAGAACGTGGCACCAGCGATTATCTGTGCAATTTCATCTTTGCGTTGCCAGGGCACGCTCCATTCACCATTGCAATGTAGAGAGTTTACCGCGGTCAAATGCACAGTTGGCTGACGATGGTTTGCTGACCAGCGATTAACGTTGGTGCACTGCAGAAACATTTTAAACACGATTTACTTTTAACCATGATCGCGGGACCTTGGTTATCATGCTTTTTGACCGGGGTTGGTGCACTCGGCCATTAGACTGTGTCACAAACTGTAAATACTTGAATGTAAGATATGAATACTGTGTCACAAACTGTAGATTCCTTAATCTAAGTATGGCAATAACAATTTTTTTTAATGTATGGTCCATATATGTAACTCTGTTCTCTGAACTAAATTTAGAAAATGTTGTGTAGATAAAAGTGCCAGCCAATAATATGTAACCGTAGTAAGTAAGGCTCTGACTTATCCGGAATACTGGGAAAAAAAACCTTTTTTGTAATCAGTTGATGTTGGATCAAAATAAATAAATAAACAAAATAAATAAATAAACAAAATAAATAAATAAATTTGCCCTCTAGCCATCCCTGCTTAGCCATTTTGCATGGGAGGAAGCTATCATGCAAAAAACTGTGGAAGCAACTCTCTAGAAATTCAGAAATTACTGCTGGTCCTCTTTTCAGTTTGGTTTATCTTATATAACCACTACTATTTGGTGGTGCATTTGATTTGTACTGAGTTTTAGAGACAGGCATCAGTGTGGTGGATCTCGATGTATATTTGGGTGCATGCAACTTTTTAAACCCATTTCATACATTAATGTGAAAAATCAATTGTTACATACTATGAAGCAGGACAGTTAGAACTTAGGTGTGAGTCCATATGCTGCCAATATCATTTATGAATTCGAACCCGTGAGAGACTGACGGTCCCTAAACTGTGGAAAACCCTCTCTTAAGTGACTCAATAAAAGAGTGCTTGAACCTGGTATTCATGTCCAGATCTGTTAATCTGAATGAATGGCAACTCCATAAAGGTGAAATAATCAGTTGTAGGCTGATAGATCATCATAAATTGGGGGTAGGCCTGCATTCAATGTATGTGCAGCACAGATTGGAAGTGCACCTATGTAAAGTTGGTGCAGAGGAAGGAACTGTGTCTGCTAACTAGCAGGTGTACATGGCAGTGGGACATGCTTAGTGACTCCAGCACAAGGACAACACTTAGGGGAAGTTTGTCACAGTTATCACAATTGTCAATATACAGATGTTCAGTCCCTTCTCTGAAACCAGAAACTGCAGATTGGACCCTAGGCAGTCGACCTTCAGATTGCTGACACAGCTACTTTGGCACAGTGTGCACACTCTGTGTGCTTTTACATGGAATGTGTTTACTGGTAATGATAGAGCGGTGAACAATACAAAAGTTAAATTTATAGCAGGAGTATTAAAAAATATATAACACTCTTCTTAAGAGGTAGGGATTATTCTGCTGCCATTTCAATATCACAAATCTTGGTGTATCGCTAACTTCAGTATGATACTCCTGTGGTTTCAAACTTTCAAAAGTTGTATTTACTTGTAAGAAGACATAACATGCTCCCATGAAGAGTGTACAAAGTCTAGCTAATATCCACCTTTCACTTGATATGCAGCAATGTTAGCAGAATGTGGTAAAGGAACTTTCATCTGTTAAAATGCTTATAGTGCAAGAATTCAATTACCAACAAAACCAATCGCACTGTGTTTTGTGAGACTGTACGATAACACTGAGTAACAAAGTTATTACATGTGTATTGCTTTCAGTAAAAACACGAAGTTTTGTCACTGATTCAGTCAGCAGTTGCAAATATGTTTCTTCACACTCCACATATCAGCGTCTGGTTACACTGTATCCTACTTTGAAATAATTGGCCCATATATATGTAAAGAGGCTGGGAGAGCTGTAACGGTAAATATTTGCAACAATGAAGGAAAGACAGATTCATACTTACTATAAAGAAGAAATGTCTGGTTGCAGACAGGCACAATTAAGTCACTCACATGTAGCTTTCGGCTCCAGCCTTCATCAGCAGAAAACACACACACACACACACACACACACACACACACTCTCTCTCTCTCTCTCTCTCTCTCTCTCTCTGTTAATACTTGTCAGATATGGGAGAGGTTACAGAATTTCCTCACTCTAGAGCTGTGGTACGAATGAATCTCTTGCTGGACAACAAGGTTTCAGCGAGATGGTGAGACTGTATGTATTTTAGGATATATATGAGTGGGGTTCATAAATTGTTTCAAGGGCTCATGATCTCTAGAGGAGGGTATATAGCATGTTCTCCACATTTACCCAGTTTAAGCATATCTGACTTATTCCTGTGGGGCTATCTTATATTGCATATCACATTAACAAACCTCAGAACATTATGCAGCTGAAGAATGCTATTTGTGAGAGAAATCTAGCTATATTGCACAGAATGGTTCAAGCAGTGGTGTTTAATCTCTGTGGAAGATTTGAAGGATCTAGTAAAATTTGTAGGGAACATTTAATAGGTGAATAATAAATGTCACTGGTTGTAATATGCAAATGGCACTTTATTACATAAAAATATTGACACTTACGTTTACTTTTGTTATTAGGGAAATAAAACTGCCGCTTCATAGGGCCCACCTTATATAATGCAGAAAGGATTTGTTTAGATTTGCGTATGATTAATATAAATACTGAGTGATAAGAAAGTCAGTATAAATTTGAAAACTGAATAAATGACAGAATAATGTACATAGAGAGTACAAGTTGACACACATGCTTGGAATGACATGGGGTTTTATTAGAACCAAAAAAATACAAAAGTTCAAAAAATGTCCGACAGATGGCTCTTCATCTGATCAGAATAGCAATAATTAGCATAACAAAGTAAGACAAAGCAAAGATGATGTTCTTTACAGGAAATGCTCAATATGTCCACCATCATTCCTCAACAATAGATGTAGTCGAGGAATAATGTTGTGAATAGCACTGTAAAGTATGTCCGGAGTTATGGTGAGGCATTGGCATCGGATGTTGTCTTTCAGCATCCCTAGAGCTGTCGGTCGATCACGATACACTTGCGACTTCAGGTAACCCCAAAGCCAATAATTGCACGGACTGAGGTCTGGGGACCTGGGAGGCCAAGCATGATGAAAGTGGTGGCTGAGCACATGATCATAAGCAAACGACGCACATCTGTCGGACATTTTGTGACCTTTTTTTTTTCCTAATAAAACCCCATGTCATTCCAAGCATGTGTGTCAATTTTTACCTATCTACATTATTCTGTGGTTTATTAAGTTTTCAAATTTATACTGACTTTTTGATCACCCGGTACATGGAGTAAGCAATATAAGAAGTCTTATGGATTCAAATGTCTTGCTTTTAAATGAATGCTAGCATTTTAGGATTGTCTATTCAGATCTCAGGGCTGATCAGATGGAAATAAGTGTCAGAGAGCTGCTATAGAGACATACACTTGTCAAATAGCTGTTAGGATGATGATGATGATGATGTCATCAGTATTGAGATATATCAGTGGGGTTTTCATTGTTGGTTTCCTTCTCATTCTGACCTCTTCATTTTGTCATGTTAAGGAATACATAGGATAAGTATCGCTTTTGGACTGCCCATGTGTACATCTTAAACTATGTACTACACAGAAGTTTAACTTTATTTGACTTGAATTGCTATGTATTACCTGTAATCTTAGTGTTGTGTTTGTGATGTTAGTAAAGCTACTCAATTTAGCCACTTTTGGCTTTAGATAAATACCTTGTTATATGTATGAAAAAGCTGATAAAACGAAAAAAGCTACCATGTTTCCAGTAGAGAAATGTTTTACATGTCAATGCATTTATTACATTTGTTAAATCATACAGCTCCCTCATAAAAATGAACTTTCTAGGGAGCATGGAATACGAAAGTAATGTAATAACACTGTTTATGACAAAACTTAAATATCTACTTAACAGTCACTGAATCAGTAACAAGATGAGCTAAATTGATGGAAATATTAATAGAAAAATATTATGGTTGAATGTTTGTTTTTGGGAGTCAAAAATTTAGGCCAAAAGTAAAATAGAAACATTTATTGAGGTAGGCAATAATTCAACCTGATTTTAAAATTAAATAACAGTGATGCACAGATCATTGGAAGAGTGCAACAAAGAATTTTATACAAAATCTGGTAACAGATGGTGCTGTACTCTGTCCACCATGTCAGTGTGCATAAATGGGCAGCCTTTGCAATCACATCAGTATCTTTTTTAAAATGTTCATCACTCTCAGGAGGGGCACGGTGCAAATGAACAGTGAAATTTGCTGTCACATCTTGTGTCTCGGTGGAAATGAATTCAGTCACCACACATCCCGATGACTTGAGCTAATCCAGCATGGTGGGATGGTCCCAGTAAGTTGTGTCTTTCAATGTAACCTACAAAAAGTAGCCACAAGGAGTCAGATCATGTGAATGTGGCAGCCAATTCTCACCTGTGCCTGTGAATTTGGGGTAGTCCTATATACTGGACATGTGCTTCATTTGCGAACCAGATGTAGCCAACATAAAATTTTTCGTTATCTGTAATTGTGAGAATGTTGTTTCAAAGTCAGCTCTTTGTCACCCAGCAGCTACAGGTATGATATAGTGACATTAGGTTTTGAATAGAAATGTGTAGACCATTTCTCACTATTGTATGTATGCTGGAACACTTCAAATCAGTCTCTGCCGGAATTCTTCAGACGGATTTTCTCATATGTTGCTGAGTAAATCCAGATACTGTAGAAACATTTTCAGGAGTAGCTACAATTTGCATGGGGTCAATATTCCCAGCTAGATCAGCAGCACTACATTTCAATTTGAATTTGGCAAAGAGCTTTTGAATGCTTTGGGTCCTTTAGAACATCAAATTGTGTATGAATATTGCACCTTATTGCCATAATATTGTGTGCTAACCTATGATGTTATTCAGTGGAATATATGATTTCACCTCTTTCTTTGGTACACTAACCTCCTTTCACATTTCGACTGTGGATTGATTGCTCTTGGCTTCATAGTAGTATTTTTAGGCACTACGTATTGCGATTCCAGTTCCACCCTCAGTATGAAACTGTTACAGCTTTCACAACAAACATACTGTTTATTGTTTTCTTCTCTTGATCTTTCTTCTCCATGACATTAATTTTGAAATTTTACAGCCCTCAGTGTTCTCCTTTACAATGCGATGTACAGAAACCCCCTTCATGTAACTCATCACCCCAATTCTTCAGCTGCTGTATGTCCTGTATTTTCATTCCTCAGTTTTTTGCACTTCACTTTGTCTCTACGAAGTGAAGTTTGAAGGAGAAGATGAATCTGTGATCATAATTTTTGGGCATATTTCTATATAAACTGAATTTCTCCTAATGAATAATTTGTATAAATATTCTTGTAGAACAAGCTGTTGATGCAAAGTTTTAATTTTGTTCCTGTCAGCCTGCTTGAGGCACTTTGCTGTTTCTTTTCTATCTCAGCACAGTTCACTGCTGTTTTCACTGAGACTATTACAAATGTTATCTATTTTTGTTTAAGGTCATTCGAGAAACTGGGTTCATGAATGGAGTTTTCTCACCCGATGAACTTAATCATGAAAATATAAAGGACAAGGAAAGCAAAATAGCCTTTCTGCAGAAATTAATTGAGACAGTGAGTAAGTATGAAGGTTCTGTTCATATCAGTTTTATTTGCACACACTGTTAATGCAACATGCTTTATATAGATGATATCATTTTGGTTGTTAATACTCCTAAGCCCGAACTAATAGAAAGAACAGCAAAGGGTGTCCTTCAAGTTTAATATATGTCATTGAGCAAAAAAGTGACTTTTAGTAATGTTTGCTTTTCTATTAGGCCCATAAACATCAACTATAGTGTAGCATAGATAAAAATTACCTACTTTGCACCTTACCATTTAGTCAAGCATCGTCCATCCAAAAAATTCCAAGGCTGATTTCATTCCCAGTGAATAAGTAATGTATGTGCAGTAACTACAGTTGCAACTTGAACTAACAACTGTAAACAACAGATGTGCGTTCAACAAGTTTTGAGCAGGCAGTTTTAAGTAGTGGACATGTGGCCTTAGTGTGTCGATGTTGTGCTCCAAATCAAACTAGAGCAACATGTCTAAATCACATGACTTTTGAAGATTAGAGAAGTGTGTTCGAAGTTTGCCCACACACATTGATTCCCAAACAAAAATGACGACATATGGATGCACGCCGCTATGGGATTGAAATTTAAAATGTGAACAATTCTTCTCTGAGAAATATTACAGTTGACAATACTTCTTGTTATCAATATGATCTACCACAAAATGACAGAGTGCAGAAATCAACATAAAAGGTCAACACTTTCACCACATAATTGACGTTCAAGCAAATGTGACCAGTTGAACAACATCCCAAGGAAGGGCTTTTGTTATAGCTGCACATGAGTGTATGAAAGTTCTGTGCATTGTATTCAAAAAAAGGGGGAGGGGGGTTGGAGCCAGTAGAGCACCTTAAATGTTAAGACCACCACCTTAACTTTTCTCTAATTTTTTATTAGTCCAGTCTCGAAACTTTTCGGACTGATGGACTAAGTTAAAGAAATGTCATTGAGGTACCTGATTTGAGATTTGTTTAATCTTGAAAAATAAGTAGATCACCCATATTAAAAATACTGAATGAAACAAAAAAAAAAAAAAAAAATAATGCGTTTTAAGAAAATGAATGTTTTGTCACAAAAGAAGCTTTCGGCCAACAAGGCCTTTGTCAAAACTAGATGTCACACACACACACACACACACACACACACACACACACACACCACTCTCTCTCTCTCTCTCTCTCTCTCTCTCTCTCAGCAGCTGAAGCCACACTATAAATAGCACCCCAGCTGGGTGGCGTAAGGAGGAGGCTGGGGCAGGGAGGAGGAAGGATTGCAGGGTAGGGGTGGGGGAGTGGTTAAGTGCTGCCAGGCAGAGTGCAAGGATGAGGTGGGGAGAGGGCAGGGCAGCTAGGTGCAGTTGAGAGGGTAGGCGTTTGGTGGGGGAAAAGTGGGAGAGGGGAGGGGGAGGGGCCGCTATTGGAAAATAAGTAAAAAAGACTGGGTGCGTTGGTGGAATAGAGGGCTGTGTAGCACTGTAATGGGAACGGGGGAAGGGGAAAGATGAGTGAGGACAATGACTAATGGAGGCTGAGGCCAGGAGGGTTACGGGAATGTAGGATATATTGCAGGGAGAGTTCCCACCTGCACAGTTCAGAAAAGTTGGCGTTGGTGGGAAGGATCCATATGGCACAGGCTCTGAAGCAGTCATGTTTGGCAGTGTGCTCAGTAACAGGATGGTCCACTTGTTTCTTGGCCACAGTATGTTGGTGGCCATTCATGCTCAGATAGAAAGCAGTGCAGTGGTTGCAGCTTAGCTTGTAGATCACATGACTGGTTTCACAGGTAGTCCTGCCTTTGTCGGGATAGGTGATGTTTCTGACGAGAGTGGAGTAGGTGGTGGTAGGAGGATGTATGAGACAGGTGTTACACTTAGGTCTATTACCGGGATATGAGCCATGAGGTAACGGTTTGGGTGCAGGTATTTTGTAGGGATGGACTAGTATATTGTGTATTTTCAGTGGACAGTGGAATACCACTGTCGGAGGGGTGGGGAGGATAGTGGGCAGGATATTTCTTATCTCATGGCATGCTGACCGGTAGTCGAAACCCTGGCAAAGATGTAATTCAGTTGCTCTAATCCAGGTGGTACTGAGTTACAAGAGGAATGCTCCTCTGTGGCCAGACCGTGACACCGTGGGAGGTGGTGGGCCACCCTGCTCACTTCCTACTGCCGCCAAGGAGTACCATTGTCCGCTACCTCTACAACAACCTCCAAACCTCCACCTCCCCCTCCCGTTCTCTCATAACTGACAAACTCTGTCTCGCAGACCTACTACACTTACCACACCCTCAAAAACTCCCACTACCACACAGAATCCAAAACCTAAACAGACCCAAAACAAAATCATGAACCTTTCCTCCAAAAGCCTTAGCCCCGCAGTAACATCTGTCCTTTTGAAAGGCCTCACCTTTTGCCCCACTCCCAAATTCAGTCATGTTGGGCTGGTTAAAGACCTTCTCTCCTTCTTCCGGTGCATACAGTGGAAACACTTTTTTGCCAACTATATTACCTGTAAGACTCAACCAGAGACCAAAGTAGAACCCTGCCTGAATCAGTTCACTCCTCCATCCAACTGTGATCCACCCCCACTGCCCCCAAATCAGCCCCTGTTAACTTTCCAGAATTTCTTGCCTCACCATCATTCCCCAAACCCCTTAACATGCAAACTAACCTTACACCCACAGAAAGAACTGCAATCCACCTTCTAAAAACTGATCCCGACCTTATAATTATACTTGCAGGCAAAGGCTCCGCCACTTTTGTTTGGAACCGCACGGATTACCTGGCAAAAGGACTCTGCCAGCCGTCAGATACATCTACCTACAAACCTTGTCACGGTAATGTCATTCCAGAAATCCAGCATGATCTTCAGGCTCTCCTCAAATCCTTAGTCCCATTCCAAACCTCTCCCCAGAGTCCTCTCTCTCCTCACACCTACCACTCCCCACACTCTTACCTTTGACATGCTTTGTAAGTTCATATACCCAACCACCCAGGACGCCCCATTTTGGTCGGTTACTGTGCCCCCACTGAGAGAATGTCTGCTCTCATAAACCAACAAGTCCAGCCTATTACCTGGAACCTATCCTCCTATATAAAAGACACCAACTATTTCCTCCACCAAACTCCACAGTTCCTGTCCCTTTACCACATGGTGCCTTGCTCATCACTATTGAAGCCACCTCCCTTCATTCTAACCTAATGCCCATTACCTTAGCACTACTGGATACCATCTTGCCCAATGCCTGACAGATTCAAAACCACCAACCTTCTTCCTAGTCACCATGATCAACTATATCTTCACCCACAATTATTTCTCCTATGAAGGCATTACCTGCAAACAAATCCAACGTACAGTTAGGGGCACCTGCCTGGCACCATCGTATGCCAAACTATTCATGGGTCATCTAGAGGAATCCTTCCTAAACACCCAGATTCCTAAACCCCTCACCTGGTTCAGAGTCATTGATGACTTCTTTGCGATCTGGATCGAGGGTCAGGACACCCCATCCACATTCCTCCAGAACCTCAACTACTTCTCCCCCATTTGCTTCACCTGGTACTGCTCAAGCCAATAAGCCATGTAACCTCCCCCTCACTTATCGACCTTAATGACAGTGAAAAATTAAACCGCGTGTACCTAATGGAAATTTGGGAAAGCAATCGTCACCAAAGTTAATCTGTCGGTAAAGAGGGAGGAAAGGGGTACATCTAAATGAAAGGAAAAATGCAAATGAAACTGGTGGAAATTAATTTTGAAAAGGGGTAAAGTTAATAAAGAAAGTAAATGTGCGGCCGTTACGTCAACAATTAACTAGCGGTAATTAGATATTTGAGATTTGGGGGAAATTACGGTCGCCAGTCCTAAGGACAATTACTATAGTAACTGAAAAAGAAAGGTTATTACACATATAATTAGCACTAGAAGCGTGGCAACTGGAGGTTGACACGTGTAGTGTGAAAGCTGAAAGTTTGTCTGAAGTAATAAATTTCGCTACACCCTGACTTAATTTAGCAAAAGAATTAATAAAACTGGAAAATTGAAAGTTAGTTTAGTGACTGAAATTAATAGTGAACTTTGTTTCTGAAGCATATCGACATTCAGTAAAATACAGTTAGTCTTGGGCTACCTCAACAATCATTGCAAAAGCTACTTGAATCTACGCAATTTAGAAATAAGAGATTTAACTTCGAACTTGAATTAAATGATTCTGAACAATTAACAATAGTAAAATGTAGTATGTACCAAGCTGAGCTGCAGTCACAGGTAAGCTAAAATATGCTAACAAAACTCGCACTCTTAATTTGTGCTCATGTAATCTAAATATTGTAGCCAGCTATGAATACTTTAACTGAACTTTGAAATTAAGGCAGTGAAATTGAATTATATTATTTTAATGCTGGCGTTTGAATTTCAACGACACTCGGGTTCATTTCAGAAAAGAAAGGGACCCTGCTTGGCAATGCAATTGGGACAATGAGCAACAAAGGTTCATGCTAAGTTGCTGTAATTTTGTGATGCAACAATTTTAAAAGCTGAGGTCTGCCATACAGTTCTGAAACTTTACGTGCTTTTAGTCTTCCTTGTTGGTTGATTGAAGGTTTGAAGTCGTCGATCGAGGAGGTGGCGACAGTCACTCATTGTCGGCCGTTGCTGTTGCAGAAGCTGGATGTTGGCGCGCCTCCTTCTCGACACGGTCACCAGGCGAAACGGGCTCTTGATGTGCGCCAGCTAATGCTTCCCGTCCGCGACACCGTGTCAGAAACTATCATAGCAAGTCGAGCGCAATTACATGCTGCCAAACCCCGAAAGCGCGGCAACTCGCGGGAGCGTCACACAACACACCTCTCCACTGCACCACCCCAGCCAGACTCTCTCTGCTCAGCCCGCGCTCCACGCGGCAGAGTTAACACTACCAAAGATCCTACACACTTTCGTTCTTCACACGACCTATCGATGTATTCGTTCGATAGCATAGTTTTCCCTAGGCAAGACCCAGCGTAAAATACAAATAATATTTACAAAACAAACCAATTATACATCGACATAAATGCATAAATATATATATATACAAATATTAAAACAATTACAATATATAAAGACACATAAATGTTATATCTTCAGGTAACAAAATAAGGAAAAAATTATGGTACAATAGATGGAAATAGGAGGATATGCATTTCCGGCGTTACAGCCACAATCCTCTATGTTGACCTCCACCTCAAAGATGGCTACATCAGTATCTCTGTCCATATCAGATCTACACTGTGTGCCAAAAGTATCTGAACACCTGGCTGCAAATGCTGGAATTCAGTATGGTGATGGCCCACCCTTGGCCTTGATGACAGTTTCCACTCTTGCAGGCATACGTTCAGTTTCTTGGGGAATGGCAGCCCATTCTTCACAGAGTGCTGCACTGAGGAGAGGTATCGATGGCAGTAGGTGAGGTCTGGCATGAAGTCAACATTCCAAAACATCACAAAGGTGTTCTGTAGGATTCAGTTCATGACTCTGTGCAGGCCGGTCTATTACAGGGATGTCATTGTCGTGTAACCACTTCACCACACACCGTGCATTACGAACAGGTGCTTGATTGTATTGAAAGATCCAATCGCCATCCCCAAATTGCTCTTCAACGGTAGGAAGCAAGAAAGTGCTTGAAATATCAATTTAGGCCTATGGTGTGATAGTGCCATGCAAAACAACAAGGGGTGGAAGCCCCCTCCATAAAAAACACGACCACAACACAACACTGTCTCAGAATTTTACTGTTGGCACTACACACACTGGTAGATGATGTTCACTGGGCATTCGCCATACCCACAACCTGCCATTAGATCGCCACATTGTCTACCGTGATTTGTCACCCCACACAACATTTTTCCACTGTTCAGTTGTCCAATGTTTATGCTCCTTACACCAAGCAAGGCATCGTTTGGCATTTACCGGCATGATGAGCTCATGAGCAGCCGCTTGACCATGAAATCCAAGTTTTCTCACCTCCTGCCTAACTGTCATAGTACTTGCAGTGGATCCTGAAGCAGTTTGGAATTCTTGTGTGATTGTGTGGATAGATGTCTGCCTATTACACATTTTGACCCTCTTCAACTGTCGGCGGTCTCTGTCAGTCAACAGACAAGGTTGGCCTGTACGCTTTTGTGCTGTACATGTCCCTTCAGCTATCACATCAGAAATAGTGGATCTAGGCATGTTTAGGAGCGTGGAGATCTCACATACAGACCTATGACACAAGTGACACCCAGTCACCTGACCACGTTCGAAGTCTGTGAGTTCTGCGGAGTGCCCCATTCTGCTCTCCCATGATATCTATTCACTACTGATGTCACTGATATGGAGTACCTGGCAATAGATGTCAGCACGATGCACCTAATATGAAACCAGTATGTTTTTGGGGGTGTCCGGATACTTTTGATCACATAGTGGACTAACCACCAGCAATACCTCCACTTCAACAGCTGCCATCCATTCCATATCAAGAAATCCCTTCCATACAGCCTAGCCACCCAAGGTGATTACATTTGCAGTGATGAGCGGTCCCTCTCTAAGTATACCGAGGGCTTCTCTGAGGCCTTTACAGACCATAATTATTCTCCCAACCTTGTACAAAAACAAATATTCTGTGCCTTATCTTTTCAATCACTCACCACCTTCCAAAATCCCACCGTTCAACCACAGAGGAGCATTCCCCTCGTAACTTAGTACTACCGAGTACTGGAGCAACTGAATTACATTCTCCACCAGGGTTTCGTCTTGTCATGCCATGAGATGAGAATTGTCCTGCCCACTATCCTTCCCATCCTCCCTACAGTGGTATTCCACCGTACACTGAACCTACACAATTTCCTCGTCTATGTCTATGCAGCCCCTTACCTCATGGTTCATGTAGCTGTAATAGACCTAGATACAAGACCTGTCCCACACATCCTCCCAACACCGCCTACTCCAGTCTGGCCACAAACATCACCTATGTCATCAGAAGCAGAGCTACCTGTGAAACCAGTCATGTTATCTACAAGCTAAGCTGCAATCACTGTGCTGCAGTCTATGTGGACATGACAACCAAAAAGCTGTCTGTCCACATGAATGGCCACCAACAAACTGTGGCCAAGAAACAAGGGGACCATTCTGTTGCTGAGCACGCCGCCCAACATGACATTCTTCATTTCAGTGACTGCTTCACAGCCTGCGCCATATGGATCGTTCCCAACAACAGCAGCTTTTCTGAACTGTGCAAGTGGGCACTCTCCCTGGGATATATCCCACATTCCCGTAACTCTCCTGGCCTCAACCTTCGTTAGTCATTGTCCTTGCCCATCTAGCCCCTTCCCTATCCCTATTCCTGCAATATACAGCCCTCTATTCCACCTACCGGTACTCAACCAGTCTTTTTACTTCTCTCCTTTTCTGCTAGCCCCCCCTCCCCCCTGCCCACTAAACTGCGCGTAGCTGTCCTACTATCTCTCCACCTCATCCCTGCCCCTATCCTACTAGCCCTTCCCGTACCTGCCCCAGCCTCCTCCTTACCCCCACCCATTCGACACTCTCATCTTGCACTGGTGCTGCTGCTCGCAGTGTGATTTCAGTTGCCTGAGACTGCAGTCGTGTGTGTGTGTGTGTGTGTGTGTGTGTGTCATCTATAGTTGACGAAAGCCTTAATGGCTGAAAGCTTATTTTGTGATAGGCTTTTTATTGTGCCTATCTACCACTCAGCATCTCCGCTATATGGTGAGTAGCATGTGTATATTGATTTGATTTGTTCGTACTGAGACAGTTATTAAACATTTAAATGCAAAGTATGATTTACAGCAAAATAAGCAGTTTCAAAAATTGAATTAATTAAGTTTTCTTTAAAAATTGTTCTGCAGTATTTCAGAATATATAAAGTGTTTTAGAGCATTAACAATGTTTAAAAATGAAGGTGGGACCAGTGGCTAATTCTGGCATTTAAATATGTAATCATTGATGTTTAATCATATATTTATTACCATATTTCAGCAGTAATGTATTTGTAGCATTTTTGTTACGATGAAACAATCTGTTATTGTATTTTGGCATTATAGTTTTATATTATTGTCAGTAATAATGGGAAGTTATGTACACCATTTAAATATTCCCCAAGTGTGTACGTTGGTGTCAGTAGCAAACGTGCTTCCAGTACTAAGTACTGAACTTTATTGATGACCCTGCCTTCAGATTTATACTTGATTGTGATTATATGTGATGTTTGGTGGAGATGCTGGGTACTTCAAAGCATCTGCAACACCATGGCTCTAATTCATCAGTGTAATAATTTCCTGTATGAACAGGAACCAGAACCCAAGCATTACACTGTTCCTAAGATCCATATAGTCAGGAGACATTTGGATTCCAAAACATCAGTAAATCAGCTGCACATCAGGCATCCATAAGTATTTTCCAGATAAGCTGGTCAGGACCCAATAAAATGGCTGTGAGCAGAGGTGGGATGATATTGTGTTGGACGATACTATCATTTCTGGAAGAAATGTGTGTTTTTATGTGGATGGCACAACCTAACAGTGGTTTGAGTACAAAGAAGAGAAGCTCAATAACTGGGACAAATTCCAGGCTGAAATGAAGAAAACATTTGGGGACAATTGCAAGTCTACTTACTGGTAGAACAATTGAAGAACAGGGCCAGGCATCTTGGGTAAATGACACATTTGAACATACAGAATGTTTTGGCTATGTGCCACATTATGAATCTTAACATGACAGAAGCCAAAAAATCTCACATTTGATGAAAGGAGTTGTACAGGACATGTACTAGGTTCTTCTGCTAAAAGGTGTCACAACAGAGGAATTCTTCAAGTGGTGTCATCAAATTGAGGAAATTAACAGAAAAAAAGGAGTCGAATGAAAGATATATGACCGACTGCCGAATGTGATCCCTATGGCAGTTGTGGAAGACCACCACACGCTCACCTCTCTCGTACGCCAGGTAGTTTGGTTGGGTTGTTTTGTGGGAGGAGACAGACAGCGAGGTCTACATCTACATCTACATCTACATCTACATTTATACTCCGCAAGCCACCCAACGGTGTGTGGCGGAGGGCACTTTACGTGCCACTGTCATTACCTCCCTTTCCTGTTCCAGTCGCGTATGGTTCGCAGGAAGAACGACTGTCTGAAAGCCTCCGTGCGCGCTCTAATCTCCCTAATTTTACATTCGTGATCTCCTCGGGATGTATAAGTAGGGGGAAGCAATATATTCGATACCTCATCCAGAAACGCACCCTCTCGAAGCCTGCCGAGCAAGCTACACTGCGATGCAGAGCGCCTCTCTTGCAGAGTCTGCCACTTGAGTGTATTAAACATCT
The DNA here is from genome assembly GCF_023898315.1 of Schistocerca nitens. Classification (NCBI taxonomy): domain Eukaryota; kingdom Metazoa; phylum Arthropoda; class Insecta; order Orthoptera; family Acrididae; genus Schistocerca; species Schistocerca nitens. The sequence continues at coordinate 633,171,094 of NC_064620.1, read as the reverse complement.
CCGTAACGCTATCACGGTTACCAAATAACCCTGTGACGAAACGCGCCGCTCTTCTTTGGATCTTCTCTATCTCCTCCGTCAACCCGATCTGGTACGGATCCCACACTGATGAGCAATACTCAAGTATAGGTCGAACGAATGTTTTGTAAGCCACCTCCTTTGTTGATGGACTACATTTTCTAAGCACTCTCCCAATGAATCTCAACCTGGTACCCGCCTTACCAACAATTAATTTTATATGATCATTCCACTTCAAATCGTTCCGCACGCATACTCCCAGATATTTTACAGAAGTAATTGCTACCAGTGTTTGTTCCGCTATCATATAATCATACAATAAAGGATCCTTCTTTCTATGTATTCGCAATACATTACATTTGTCTATGTTAAGGGACAGTTGCCACTCCCTGCACAAAGTGCCTACCCGCTGCAGATCTTCCTGCATTTCGCTACAATTTTCTAACGCTGCAACTTCTCTGTATACTACAGCATCATCCACGAAAAGCCGCATGGAACTTCCGACACTATCTACTAGGTCATTTATATATATTGTGAAAAGCAATCCAGCCACACAGCTGGTCTGATATTCCGTAGGCTCTTACTTTGTTTATCAGGTGGCAGTGCGGAACTGTATCGAACGCCTTCCGGAAGTCAAGAAAAATAGCATCTACCTGGGAGCCGGTATCTAATATTTTCTGCGTCTCGTGAACAAATAAAGCGAGTTGGGTCTCACACGATCGCTGTTTACGGAATCCATGTTGATTCCTACAGAGTAGATTCTGGGTTTCCAAAAACGGCATGATACTCGAGCAAAAAACATGTTCTAAAATTCTACAACAGATCGACGTCAGAGATATGGGTCTATAGTTTTGCGCATCTGCTCGATGACCCTTCTTGAAGACTGGGACTACCTGTGCTCTTTTCCAATCGTTTGGAACCCTCCGTTCCTCTAGAGACTTGCGGTACACGGCTGTTAGAAGGGGGGCAAGTTCTTTCGCGTACTCTGTGTAGAGTCGAATTGGTATCCCGTCAGGTCCAGTGGACTTTCCTCTGTTGAGTGATTCCAGTTGCTTTTCTATTCCTTGGACACTTATTTCGATGTCAGCCATTTTTTCGTTTGTGCGAGGATTTAGAGAAGGAACTGCAGTGCGGTCTTCCTCTGTGAAACAGCTTTGGAAAAAGGTGTTTAGTATTTCAGCTTTACGCGTGTCATCCTCTGTTTCAATGCCATCATCATCCCGGAGTGTCTGGATATGCTGTTTCGAGCCACTTACTGATTTAACGTAAGACCAGAACTTCCTAGGATTTTCTGTCAAGTCGGTACATAGAATTTTACTTTCGAATTCACTGAACACTTCACGCATAGCCCTCCTTACGCTAACTTTGACATCGTTTAGCTTCTGTTTGTCTGAGAGGTTTTGGCTGCGTTTAAACTTGGAGTGAAGCTCTCTTTGCTTTCGCAGTAGTTTCCTAACTTTGTTGTTGTACCACGGTGGGTTTTTCCCGTCCCTCACAGTTTTACTCGGCATGTACCTGTCTAAAACGCATTTTACGATTGCCTTGAACTTTTTCCATAAACACTCAACATTGTCAGTGTCGGAACAAATTTTCGTTTTGATCTGTTAGGTAGTCTGAAATCTGCCTTCTATTACTCTTGCTAAACAGATAAACCTTCCTCCCTTTTTTTGTATTCCTATTAACTTCCATATTCAGGGATGCTGAAACGGCCTTATGATCACTGATTCCCTGTTCTGCACATACAGAGTCGAAAAGTTCGGGTCTGTTTGTTATCAGTAGGTCCAAGATGTTATCTCCACGAGTCGGTTCTCTGTTTAATTGCTCGAGGTAATTTTCGGATAGTGCACTCAGTATAATGTCACTCGATGCTCTGTCCCTACCACCCGTCCTAAACATCTGAGTGTCCCAGTCTATATCTGGTAAATTGAAATCTCCACCTAAGACTATAACATGCTGAGAAAATTTATGTGAAATGTATTCCAAATTTTCTCTCAGTTGTTCTGCCACTAATGCTGCTGAGTCGGGAGGTTGGTAAAAGGAGCCAATTATGAACCTAGCTCGGTTGCTGAGTGTAACCTCCACCCATAATAATTCACAGGAACTATCCACTTCTACTTCACTACAGGATAAACTACTACTAACAGCGACGAACACCCCACCACCGGTTGCATGCAATCTATCCTTTCTAAACACTGTCTGTACCTTTGCAAAAATTTCGGCAGAATTTATCTCTGGCTTCAGCCAGCTTTCTGTACCTCTCATTGGTCTCATTGGATTAGGGAAGGAAGTTGGCCATGCCCTTTCAAAGGAACCATCCCGTCATTTCCTGGAACGATTTAGGGAAATCACAGAAAACTTAAATCAGGATGGCCGGACACGGGATTGAACCATTGTCCTCCCGAATGCGAGTCCAGGGTGCTAACCACTGCGCCACCTCACTCGGTTGCCAGTTGGTAAGAGAAGAGATACAGAACTTTATAGCAGCCACAGATGTACTGAGTATACAAAAGATAGCATCCTTCACTGTTGACCCAGTATGTCAGGAGGTAATACAAATGTTGAAGAAGAGGTGTATTGATCTTTAGTACAAGTCTCCACTACCAGCTGAACATGTCAAGAACAATGGACTCAACTGACTTATGCCACCGCCATCAAATGACAACCCAGCACCTGTCCAATGTAGGTGCAACCAACTCCTGTGCCAAGTAGATGCCTCACAGAAGGACGGACCTTGGGAGGACAGTTTGTTGTTGTGTTTCCATTGTGGATGCAGTGGGCATATTGTATGCTACTGCAGAGAAAGAAGAATATTTGATGGCTATTGTGCTGCAAGACTTCAACCATAACAACGGTACTGTTCGTGCCAGTCAGCTGCTGACAGTTGTAGTCAACCTGTGGGGTGAAGCTGATTGCCGCACTCTAGACAAGGTCGCTCCCCAACACACCGTACTCAGTACTTATCGCCTTACAGAGGCACAAGTCAGACACCTAGCCACAAGCTTCAGGAAAATGAAGTGAGGTGACCATTCATTGAGGTAAGGCCTCCACGGAAGCAAATCCTGCGTGTATGTGCCAGCCATCAAGATGTCAGGAAATCCCATTGACATCATCGTCGTTGGCCAACCTGTCCAGTGCTAGTCAATTTGAGGACTTGCTATTCTATACTGTTGGAGATTTATTGTCGTCAATTAAAGAAGATTATGTTTTGCAATATGAAAGTGATTTGCTGAAGGTCACAAATGGGAAATATCTCTAGTGAACAGGAACATGTATTACAAGACTATCTATCAATGCCAGAACTCTGCCATTTGAATTTGTCATTTTAACAGAATGCAGTCATAATGTTATTCTCGGGTGTGACTTCTTGCAGGCATCACAAGCAGTTTTAGACTGTGGAAGGTGAGAACTCTGGACAATTGAAACTATTCCAGCAAGCACACATAACAAAGATTGCTGTAGGGAATTGTTGCCATTGAAGCATTGCTATCCCACCATCACCAGTGAGACAAGTTCTGGTTGTCAGTCAAGAAGCTCAGTTGAGCTGTCGAAATTTTATCAACTGCTAAAAGTTACTCATGCTTGCAAAAGGAACCTACACACCAGTGACAATCATAAAGGTTGCAGTTGGTAATGGAGAACTTTGGATCATTAATCATCACAAGGAGCTATAGCTCCTCCCTAAAGGTATGTGTGTAGGGGCAACTTAGTATTATTGAGGAAGAATTGTGCTCTGCTATCACTATAGAAAATACAAGGGAAGAAGCTACTATCTAGCTGCCGATGTGATCTGACCTGAACGAAGAACAATGTTGGCGAGTGATAGCCATTCTACATCAGTTTGTGGATGCCTTCAAATCAGGACTGGCAAAAGGATAGAGCGAAAGGTGCATTGTAAAACACAGTATCAACAGTGGGGATCATCCACCAATTAGCTAGGGCTCGTATAGGATGTTGCTGTCTGGACAACCGATGATCTGTTCAGAAATGGAGAAGATGGTGCAAGATGACACCATTGAACCGTTAGAGAGCCTTTTCACCTCTCCTGTGGTCCTTGTGAAGATGGAGGGTGGCACATGGTGTTTCTGCGTCAGGTGCTGACGAATCAAAAAAAATAATGTAGAAAGATGTCTATCCATTAATTTGCATGGATGACACCCAAGATTACTTGAAAGGAGCAGAGTATTTCTCAACTACAGACAGGCTATTGGTATATCAAGGTTGATGAAGCTGATTGGGAAAAGACTGCCTCCATAACTCCTGATGGCCTGTGTGTGTTTAAAGTTATGCAGTTTGAGCTGTGAAATGCTCCAACCACCTTCAAACATATGATTCACAATCTGCTTTGACACCTTAAACGAATGACGTCTTTGATGGCTGGATGACATTTTTATTTTTTAAAAGACATTTGAAGAACATCTAATCTGCCTGACAAATGTGTTGAAGTGTGTTCATACTGGAGGTTTCTTCTTGAATCCAGAACAAGACTTTTTTGTCACCCAAGAATTAAAATCTTTTGAATCATGGTGAATGGTGATGGAGTTAATCCAAATCCAGAGAAAATAAGAGCAGTCACAGATTTCCCGACTCCTTGGTACATTCCTGATGTGAGAGGTTATCTCAGGATGTGTTCATACTAACAGCGATTGATAAAGCTCTTTTGTACCAAGGCGTGTCCCTTGCAATAACTATTGCAGGGAGATGCCAAATTTTCCAGGAACAAGGTGCAAGAAAGATCTTTCACTGTCCTTAAGCAGATGCTGACCTCTCTGGTTCTAGCATTGTATGATGAGAATGCTGACACGGAATTTCACATTGATGCTAACAATTTTGGATAAGGTCAGTTCCAATACAAGTTTAGGAAGGTGCTGAAAAGATGTCAGCTTACTCTGATGACAGAGTGTCTTGCAGTTGTTTTGGTCACCAACCAGTTCTGTCTGTATTTATTTGTCAAACCATTTACAGTGGTGATAGACCATCATGCCCTCTGCTGTTTGATTAGCCTCAAGAATCCGAGAGAACTGAGGCTTTAAGAGTGTGACAACAGTTTTGTACAATAGTGGATCAAAACCCAAGGACACCGACTGCCTTTCAGGGAGATCCTTGGAGAACACAACAGCAAGCCTGAAATCTCATTCATTGCTGCACTGAATGACATTACTGCTGAACAGAGGGTAAATCCAACACTGCTGAAAACCATAGAAGCCTTGGAGGAGGAACAGACCAAAGGAGCATTCCAATTAATTAACAGAGCATTGTATAAGATGAACTGTGATCCATTGGGGCAGAAATAGTTGCTCATCATCTCAGCTCACCTGTGGCCAGCTATCCTTAACTTTTCACTGGTGCTCCAACATCTGGTCACCTGGAATTCGGGAAGACTCTAGAGGATATTTGACCAGTTCCCTACTGTTAAGACACATGTGAGCCACTTAAGGAATACTGATGACAGAAGCACAAGGTGCAGTTACCTCTGGGACATCTATTGCCAGTCCTGCCTGCAACAGTGCTAAACACTGATTTGAATTCTACCTTTTGGAGAGGTTCCTGAAGTCAGCAAACGAGATTCAATGGATAGCAGTCTACACTGACTAGCTCTGCAATTATGCTGTCATCGAGTCAGTACTAACTGCAGAAGCTCCAGAAAATGCAGGGTTTCTTGTGGAAGACATCATTTTGAAGCCCAGAGCACCCAGTGTGATGATCTCTGATTATTGAAAAGTTTTCAGTTGAGTATGGTACTGAAGATAATTTTAGATTCTGACATCACCACAGGATGACAACTTCCTATCATCTACAGATGAATGGTCTCACAGAACACTTTGTTAAGATATTGACAGATTTGCTCTTGATGCACAGGTAGATACTCAGCATGACTCTGTGAAACGTCTCATCACCAGGACCGAAGAAGTAAGGAAGCTGGCTTACATTCAGATCGTGGATGCACAGGAGAAAGACTAAGACTGCTAAAATGCCAAGTGACCGGTGAGACTTGGTACATATTTTTACACCCGTGCAGGAAGTGTGACTACCAGAAATGTTACTGAAGTGCAGCTTTGGGTCATATTGTTTCCTTTGTTGATTGTCAGACATCACTTATGATGTTGAGAGTTATGACACTTTGTCAAGAAGACAGAAGTACCGAAATGTCACCCCCATTGTCTGTAAGGAGCCCTACTATGGTCCAGAGATACAGATTGATGATGAGCGGTTAAATGAAACAGAAGACCCACTTGACAGTCTCAAAGCTTTGGTGGGAGGAGCTTTCTTCCACTATCATCATATTGAAGAGGTTATAACAACATGGCCAGAATGTGAAGATCTGCCAGTGCCGCTATACGCAAGACCATTGATGAGAGCTAGATCAAGGGTGTTGTAGCTGGCATCAGTGACAACTTCTGAAACAGTAAGTCACTTTATCTCCAGGAGTCAGAACAGTTGTCTGAGCTGTGGTGCATTAGGTGTGGTGTAGTGACTAGCATCACTAGCCGGCATTCTGTGACTCGCTAGTTGAGACCTGGCCACCAGCAATTACTTTTTGTTTAGAAATTGTTGTTTCTGGAAAGTTCTTGAAATATTATACATTTGTCATGTTTGTATAGTCTGTAATATTAGATGTCTGTATAAATAATAGCATTCTGGAACATTCCATGTTTGTATGAATAACTGCACTCTCCATAAAGGTCAGTTCTGTTCTTTGCAGTACTAAGTGTTGATGACCCTGCCTTTGGATTTGGTCTTGCTTGTGATTTAGACATAATAATATTCCAATATTACTTGTCATTTTGACTGTTTTTGCCTTGAGGTACATTGAAGCTTGCTTTTTATCTTACAGTGATGCAGACATTGTTTAAGCAGGGACTTATCATAAATAAGGCTTTGTTCTCCTACCCATGACATTAGATATTTGTGGCCCAAAGCACACCCCCGTGCTTTCACTAATCAGTTCAGCCAATCTTCTGTATCCATACCTGTTGAGCTGTTGAGGTGTAGGCCCCTGCCTCGTGAGACTCAATTTGTATCAGTATGACATGTCCAAAGTTAGCTGTGACATTGCCATCCACAGGCTTGAATTATCTGCGTCACAGTACCATAAAGATATTGTTGATGATGAGTCCACAACATCTCAATGAAATGCAAACTTGTACTAGAAGGCAAGAAACCTATTGTATCCTACTCACCACCTGTCATAGGTCCAGATCCCTTTAAGATTGTTTCCTGCCTATTCCAGTCTAATATGTTTCTGTATCAGTCATACAGTGTAAAACTAAAAAGATATTTATTTATCCAATTTCATCCTATCAGTTTTATTATTTTATTTTACTATTTCCATTCATATAATTGAAAATTTTTAAATATCACCCTTAAGAAATCTGGCCTCCCTCCAACCAATACATTTCACATTCGGAAATGTGTGTTTAAGTTTATAAAAGAATTAAAAGGTCTAAAGCTGAGTAGTAAGAGTCAAGAACTGTACAAAACCAAGAAACATTCCATAAGAAGGACCCTACTGATATCCTATTCAGGAGAAAATCAAATAAATTAAATGCATTGATCACTTTCGGAAAGAAATAAGGAAGTTAAAACAGGAAAAAAAGAAGCACTAAAGTAATGCATACAGTGGAAGCTAGATGCTGTTTACATTAACCAGAGAAGCATGTAGAGGAGATAAGTGTTGTAGGACCTGCTCAGAATAGCTGTTGATGCTGGTAATGCTGGGGATTGATGATTAACACAGCTAGGATGTGATTAAGGCACAATGTTTGTTGTTATTTAAGGGTTCCCTTTTTTATACAAAATTTTCTTGTGTGTACTAGTTTTATCTCAGTAATAAACTAGTTAGAGTCCATTTTTGCATTGTTTTAGTAAATGTAGTTCTTTTCTTATTTCAAATTATTAAACATTTTTTCTATTTAGAGGCAACTTCTGACAGTAACGTAACAGCTCGACCTTCGAAGATTGTTGCCGGACATGAACCTACAAAGACAAATGAACTATTGCAAGGTATTGCAAAGGCATTGGATAAAAAGGTATCAATCTTTCTTTCTCTTTTAGAATTCAACATTTCTCCTTTTGCTTTGTTACCCTCACTTTCAGTTTCTGCACTACCCCTGAGTGTCTGGAAACATAATTTGGTGCCACTAATAGACTTTATATAAGACCAGAATTTCTTTGGGTTTTGTGAGAGATCTTATGATAAGATTCTGCTGTGGTAGTCATTGAATGCTTCCAGCATTTCCCATTTGACAGCCAAATGTGTTTCTTTCAGCACCTGTCTAGTGTAGCCCTGTGCTTTATTTTAGATCTAGCGTGTGATAATCACAGCTGAAATCACTAAAATTGATCAAGGCCCCAGGGTGGATTCACTAAAAGATTCTATACAGAATTTTCTGCTGAGTTAGGCACAAGAAGAGTAGCAGAAGTGGCCCACAGAACTACCATCCAGTATCCTTGAGACCCATCTGCAGTAGAATCTTGCAGGGAGAGGTCCATAATGGTGGCATCAACTTTTTGAAATCATCTGTACGTTTACTTAAGTTGTGGGTCCAGGTATCTCACTCTGTAGTCATTTATCCAGGTGGGCCCTCATTTAGGAGTAACCAACAAAAATAAAATAAAATAAAATAAAAATTCGTAACTTTGCTTGAAAATCGATATCTATAGTTATAGTGACATTGAAGCTAGTGTTTAGCGTAGGAACCTGACATTCAGAAGGCTGTGGGTTTGAATCTCACCAGGTATGTCAGAATTTTCTCTTTTTAAATAATTGTTCAAACGTCTCAAAAATGATACCGACAGGAAGTGCAAAATGGCTAAGCAGGGATGGCTAGATGACAAATGTAAGGATGTAGAGGCTTATCTCACTAGGGGTAAGATAGATACAGCCTACAGGAAAATTAAAGAGACCTTTGGAGAAAAGAGAGCCACTTGTATGAATATCAAGAGCTCAGATTGAAACCCAGTTCTAAGCAAAGAAGGGAAAGCAGAAAGGTGGAAGGAGTATATAGAGGGCCCATACAAGGGCGATGTACTTGAGGACAATATTATGGAAATGGAAGAGGATGTACATGAAGATGAAATGGGAGATATGATATTGCGTGAAGAGTTTGACAGAGCACTGAAAGACCTGAGTCGAAACAAGGCCCCTGGAGTAGACAACATTCCATTAGAACTACTGACAACCTTGGGAGAGCCAGTCCTGACAAAACTCTACCATCTGGTGAGCAAGATGTATGAGACAGGCGAAATACCCTCAGACTTCAAGAAGAATATAATAATCCCAATCCCAAAGAAAGCAGGTGTTGACAGATGTGAAAATTACCAAACTATCAGTTTAATAAGTCACAGCTGCAAAATACTAACGCGAATTCTTTACAGACGAATGGAAAAACTGATAGAAGCCGTCCTCAGGGAAGATCAGTTTGGATTCCGTAGACCCTACGCCTTATCTTAGAAAATAGATTAAGGAAAGGCAAACCTACGTTTCTAGCATTTGTAGACTTAGAGAAAGCTTTTGACAATGTTGATTGGAATACTCTCTTTCAAATTCTGAAGGTGGCAGGGGTAAAATACAGAGAGTGAAAGGCTATTTACAATTTGTACAGAAAGCAGATGGCAGTTATAAGAGTCGAGGGGCATCAAAGGGAAACAGTGGTTGGAAAGGGAGTGAGACAGGGTTGTAGCCTCTCCCCGATGTTATTCAATCTGTATATTGAGCAAGCAGTAAAGGAAACAAAAGAAAAATTCGGAGTAGGTATTAAAATCCATGGAGAAGAAATAAAAACTTTGAAGTTTGCCGATGACATTGTAATTCTGTCAGAGACAGCAAAGGACTTGGAAGAGCAGTTGAACGGAATGGACATTGTCTTGAAAGGAGGTTATATGATGAACATCAACAAAAAGCAAAACGAGGATAATGGAATGTAGTCGAATTAAGTTGGGTGATGCTGAGGGAATTAGATTAGGAAATGAGACACTTAAAGTAGTAAAGGAGTTTTGCTATTTGGGGAGCAAAATAACTGATGATGGCCGAAGTAGAGAGGATATAAAATGTAGACTGGCAATGGCAAGGAAAGTGTTTCTGAAGAAGAGAAATTTGTTTATATCTAGTATAGATTTAAGTCTCAGGAAGTCGTTTCTGAAAGTATTTGTATGGAGTGTAGCCATGTATGGAAGTGAAACATGGACGATAAATAGTTTAGACAAGAAGTGAATAGAAGCTTTTGCAATGTGGTGCTACAGAAGAATACTGAAGATTAGATGGGTTGATCACATAACTAATGAGGAGGTATTGAGTAGAATTGGGGAGAAGAGAAGTTTGTGGCACAACTTGACTAGAAGAAGGGATCGGTTGGTAGGACATGTTCTGAGACATCGAGGGATCGCCAATTTGGTATTGGAGGGCAGCGTGGAGGGTAAAAATCGTAGAGGGAGACCAAGAGATGAATACACTAAACAGATTCAGAAGGATGTAGGTTGCAGTAGGTACTGGGAGATGAAGAAGCTTGCACAGGATAGAGTAGCATGGAGAGCTGCATCAAACCAGTCTCAGGACTGAAGACCACAACAACAACAAATAATTGTTGAAATGACTTTGGTCATAATTTCAATTCAATAAATTAGTTCAGATTTATTTATTTTAATTTCTGGCCCATTTTAATCAATGTATTAACTTTTTACATTTACTCTTTTTTTTTCTTCCAGTGTTTCATGTTTAATCTTTGTGCATGTGATTTTTATTATTATTATTATTATTATTTTTTTTTTAATTTTGTCCACTTGATCATCTTATATTTTCATCCATGTTATGGCACTCATTAATGCTTTTCCATATTTTGTGTGTTTGGTTATAAGCTCTTCATTCATTTAAATCTTCATCTGTATTTTGTTGTCCATAGTGCAATGGGAATTTGTGTTTTAAATGTTTATGTGATGTTTACCATCCAAAAAATGTACATCTTGAGTGTAACGAAAAATACATTTATGATACCATTACACATCCAGTATATACAGATTATTTTATCTTTTAACTGCTAGATCAGCATTTATAAACATTTAAATATGTCTGCTTGTGTCTGTATATGTGTGGATGGATATGTGTGTGTGTGCGAGTGTATACCCGTCCTTTTTTCCCCCTAAGGTAAGTCTTTCCGCTCCCGGGATTGGAATGACTCCTTACCCTCTCCCTTAAAACCCACATCCTTTCGTCTTTCCCTCTCCTTCCCTCTTTCCTGATGAGGCAACAGTTTGTTGCGAAAGCTTGAATTTTGTGTGTATGTTTGTGTTTGTTGGTGTGTCTGTCGACCTGCCAGCACTTTCATTTGGTAAGTCACATCATCTTTGTTTTTAGATATATTTTTCCCACGTGGAATGTTTCCCTCTATTATAATCATTTAAATATTGTGATACATGAATAAAGACAATTAAAATCGTATGAACAAAGATTCAGAATGACAGAAAGAAAAAATAAGGGCAAATGAAAAAGTTAATATGATGATTAACATTACGTAACAAAGGACTAGATATTTCATGAATTACGCTTACACCAATTAACTGAACAAAAATAATGATCAAAGTCCTTACAATAACTTTAAAAATAAAAAAAAAATTAAGCACATGATCAGACTTGAATCCACAAATTCTGCACATCAGGCTTCCACATCAACCAGTATGCTACTGTTCTGCTATATGTACTACTGTCATTTTTAGAGCTCTAGAACATCACACAAAATTACTTTTTGTCAATGATTCGCAAATGAGAGTCTACCACAGTCATTGGCTGCTGGGTGAGACACCTGGGACTCTTACATACATCACCATATAGAGGGTTTCGAAAAGTCAGTCCACCCTTGGGAACCTCTCCTTGTCAGAAAATATCTGAGCTCAAATGTAATCTCAAGCAGAATGACTTTATCCATATCAGCTAGCCTACAAAAAACCTGACTTGCATTTCTCTCATGGGACATCCAGAAGGATTTTGATCAAGACAGTTTGCTTACTTATGAAAATTTGATTGCAGGAGGAAAAAATGAGATTTATGAAATAATTGAGTGTTTCTTGCTAGAGTAGACACATGTTATAATGGATAGAGAATCATTGATGGATGTGGAAGTAAGTTCATGCATGTCTCAGGGAAGTGTGTTGAAACTCTTGTGGAATGTTGCATGGCTTATTTTTGTAGTAGGGTTGATAGGAATGGGTTGTTGAAACAGTCCAGTAGTTGATCTGCAGCTCTCATATTTTACTGGAGTTTCCAATTCTCTTATGTTTTCTGCTGGTTGCCATACAATACACCCTCAAAAACATATGTTTTTCATATTAGGTACATTGTGCTGCCACCGACTGCCAGGTACTGCATATCAGCAACCTCAGTAGTCACTAGACATAATGAGAGAGCAGAATGGGGCACTCTAAGGAACTCACGGACTTCGAATGTGGTCAGGTGTCACTTGTGTCATATGTCTTTATGTGAGATTTCCACACTCCTAAACATACCTATATCGACTGTTTCTGATGTGATAGTGAAGTGGAAACATGAAGGGACACTTACAGCACAAAAGTGTACAGGTTGAGCTTGTCTGTTGACTGACAGAGACCGCTGACAGTTGACAAGGGTCATAATGTGTAATAGGCAGACATGTATCCAGACCATCACACAGGAATTCCAAACTGCATCAGGATTCACTGCAAGTACTATGACATTTAGATGGGAGGTGAGAAAACTTGGATTTCATGGTTGATCAGCTGCTCATAAGCCACACATCACGCTGGTAAATGCCAAACGATGCCTTGCTTGGTGTAAGGAATGTAAACATTGGACAATTGAACAGTGGAAAAATGTTGTGTGGAATGATGGATCACGATGTGCGAGTGACCATCTGATGGTAGGATGTGGGTAAGGCAAATGCCCAGTGAACGTCATCTGCCAGCGTGTGTAGTGCCAACAGTAAAATTTGGTGGTGGTGGTGTTGTGGTGTGGTCATGTTTTTCATGGAGGGTGCTTCCACCCCTTGTTGTTTTGCATGGCACTATCACAGCACAGGCTTACATTGATGTTTTAAGCACCTTCTTGTTTCCCACTACTGAAGAGCAATTCAGGAATGGCAGTTGCATCTTTCAACACGATCGAGCACTTGTTCATAATGCATGGTTTGTGGCGGAGTGGTTACATGACAGTAACATCCCTGTACTGGGCTGGCCTGCACAGAGTCCTGAACTGAATCCTGTAGAACACCAACTTCGTGCCAGGACTCACCGACCAACGTTGATACCTCCTCTCAGTGCAGCACTCCATGAAGAATGGGCTGCCATTCCCCAGGAACTCTTCCAGCACCTGGTTGAACGTATACCTGTGAGAGTGGAAGCTGTCATTCAGGCTAAGTGTGGGCCAACGCCATACTGAATTTCAGCATTACCGATGGAGGGTCCCACATACTTGTGAGTCATTTTCAGCCAGGTGTCCAGATACTTTTGATTACATAGTTATTTCCTATAACATACTATCCTAATCTCTTCTAATTGATAGACTACATAGGCGAAAAATTTTGGCTGGATATTTTCATGAGTGCGTCTCACAAGAGACTCTGAACAAATTGTTACAGTAAAATCTAAACATCAGTTGTCTTTTCGGTGATGATTTGTTTGAAGTCATGGAGGTCACATGTGCTCCATGCCCTTCACTCATGGCCTCACAGAGTATACAACTCCACCCAGCAGATAGAAGCAACTGTCTGTGTCCCTCTTTGCTGATAACACGGGATTGGTACAACTCGGATCTGCTCAAGGCATCAAAAACCTCCTGAAAGTGGGGTGCTTCCTACTTACTAACTATGTTAACCTGCAAACATCTTTCACTGGCCACTAAAGATCAATGAAGTGAAACATCTCATTCTACCTGAGATGAGATTTCGTGCTCATAAACTTAGTTCTACAAGGTTTAATGTATTGAAAATAAACATCATTTTTTAGTTATGCAATGTTATTACTTTACAAAATACTTCTGCTGTTTGCACTTCATGTCCCTCTGGGGCTACTAAAGTTTCATTCAGTTCAGTTCATATTTCACCAACTACTTCATGTCATATGTTTACCAAACACAAAATCTATTTTCAGTCCAGGCCCCTATGGTATTCACATATAGTTTCTTTCATTGCAGTCTTTGCCTATCATGGGGATAATTTAAACTTCACTCCTTAATTCGGACATTTTAATTTTGAGTTTATACTTTAGTATTCTCCTTCTGTTCCTATTATCTGGATTACATGATCTCGTCTTCATTTAGCTTTGGGTATTCCTATAAGCATAAACGTTTTTGTAGGTTTCTCAAGATATCACACATAACCAATTATCTTGTTTTATTTTCTGCACGTAGATGACTTGGTTTACTATCATCTTCTCCTCACTTCTGGTCTTGGTGAAGGTATCTTTGTTATGTGTATTTGCAAATTAAATTATTTCACTTAATTCATTTAGCTATGGAGATACTTCTGATATTGGAACCAACAGTCCATTTACCCATTTCCAATCTCAGGTACTTGGATCCTTAAACCGTGGTGGAAGCATACTCAAAATTTATGACACCTAATTAGCCAGATCCAGACCACATTATTCTAGTCTGGAGAATGCTTCTTTAATGTGAACATAATTCCTGTGCACATTTACACATTATTCTCTGGGCAGATACTTTTCAGTTACATTTCCAGCTGAGACGCCAGTGTCCCTTTACAACTCTCCCTTCATGAAAGTGGTAAAGGTCCATCCTTTCAAGAATCCACCCAACCTAAGGTGTAAGTTATCCCTTCCACAGGTCAGCTTACCTTTATCCTCCTAACATGTTGCCTTCAGGTACACTGCAACATGGTTTTTAAAAATTCCTGTATGAAGTATCTTATCTTGCAGACACTCTCATCAGTAGAAGGAATTACTTCTTCTATGTTTGACTCTGGTGATCATTACCTTGTGTATATTCCCACCTTCCTCAGGTCTTACATTAATATCTACACCTCTTAACAGTTCTGTGCCAATATTGCACCTAAATTGTGTATATTAATCATTTTCATATACTTCAGCTTTATTCTACTTGCTCCGCTTTGTTATAAGTATGTTTAGCTTATTCTATAATCAATGTATCTGAATTTCTTTTTGATCCTCTCCCTATTCTTAATATACTATATATTGTTGGCCATCTTATAGGTACCTATCAAGATGAATACTAAGTGGTACCTGTAAGTGTCTCGTAATCCTTATAATATTTATACTACAAAGTATATTTACTTAATTACTCATCAGTTCTCATGTATATTAATTTTTAACCTCATACTTTAATAAATATAGTTCAATTTTTCATATTAGTGATTTTATTTCTGCATTAGAATACTCTCTCTATGACAGGAGCATTCTGTTTTATTGATTCTGTTTCTCAGACACCAAATTAATTGATATGCACATGTTCATCTGTCACCTTCTCAGCCAACATGCTATACATGCTAAGAGGTGCTTAGCACTCTTCTTCTCATGCATTTAAAAGATAACTGATATATCAAACCTATACATTCAAAATATTGCACATAAGTACCAAAATAATACAATATTCATACAAAATATACAAAAGATAGATTCAAAATGAATCATATGTTTTAACTATTATAAATGCCAGTAACTTCTAGACACCGTATCAGTATTTGAGTAACTATGTCTACTCTCATATACTACATGTATATTTATATGATATGTGCTGTTCCATATACGTAATTCTAGGATAGGATAGTGAGAGATAAATTTTTTCAACAGATTATAGGACAGAAAAAGAGTGAAGAAATTGTTCCACAGAAACATAAATGACAGAATAGTTAACTTGGAATCTGATAGATGTCTCTCTGCCGAACTTTCTCAGGATGGATGTTCCCCTGAACAATTTAATTGTTTTATCATATCTATGTTATATAGACCTTTATCTTGGCCTTTCATAGGTTCTATAAGATATACAGCCTTTGGGTGTGATATATTCACAATCCTTTGTAGACCACAATACTTTGGAAAACATATACTAGTTTCCTTTTTTATAATGGAATTGTGACGATGTTCTTGAACAAGAACAAACTCAAAAATATCAAACATTGGAGTATGAGCACCACTATTAAATTCATGAATCCTCATATCTGCATGTCTGTGTAAATGCTGTTCTACTGTCTTAAGTATGTTATCTAAATTTTCTTTGGATAAAGATGATCACTTAAATAATTTCAATAATGATTTCTCAACAAAGGTTCTATTCGTGGTTTTTGCTGGAGGTAATCCAGCAGCTATGTGTGGTAATTTGTTTATTATCACCTAATATTGAATGGAAGCAGCACTACACAGGCATGGTTTGCAGGTGCAGACGTAAATACTGGTGCCAAAACTTCTGCACTAGTAAAAAAAAAGGGGGGGGGGCAGAAGATGAGTCACCTTTTTTTAAAATTATATCACCCACCGAAGGAAATAGAAATTCAGTATTACTCATCTTCAGATGTAGCAGCCTTTTACATAAATACCAACAATCCTTTTACAATGATTGTAAGAGTAGGTAAGCTGTAGATCATTCTGATTTCATATACTGTTTCATCGAATTTTGTGAAGTGATGATGTTAAAGTACCATAATGAAACGTTTTCATTTAAGTGCCAAATCAGGAAGGAAGTTAATTCTTTTTGCTGTAGGTCTGTGATACGGGATTGAAAAGAGCAATTCCCATTATGGCAATTGGGAAGAGACAAATTATTTGAATGTTCCAGTAGCAGGAAAGCCTTTAGTGGGCCAAAATATGGCCAATATCATTCTCTTTAAGTAATTTTAAACTAGTTTGTTAAGGAACAGTATCAGAAACGGTAGCCTGTGAGCAGCGAAATTAAAAAAATTAAGTTTCACGAAATTGGTCAAGTGCAAAAAAATTGAAATTTTTAAGGCTAGCCACAACTGGATTTTTCTTTTTTTGAAGCTCTGAGGTTTTTCACTTCGGAAGTGAACTTCAATTGTGCAGAAGCTAAAAAAAAAATTACAAAGAAAAAGTTATGAAATTTCAGTGCTTTATCAGGTGGCACACTGAAAACTAATACCTTCTTGGCCAGATAGGGAATACTGACCCACATATTTTGACATGCCATTGAATTATGTGGTTGATGCCAAAGGAAAGATAGATAAAAGTATTCTTACATTAGGGGGTGAAAAACAGCAGGTGGTCATCATGCTTATGTGCACTACAAGTGGACATAAATTACGCCATTTATATTTTTCAAGTCAAAGACTGTATCAGAATCGGAAATGCTTCCAAAAACTGTAATTTTATGAACAAATGAAAGTGGGTGGTTTTCAGAGGAAGTTATGCTGGAATGGATTAGGCTTGCATTTAATTGTCATCCTGGCCCAATGCTCAGTTTACGCAGGTTGTTGGTGTTAGATGAAAACACAGGTCATACAACAATTAGAAAGCAGAATGTGCTTGACACTAATTCCAGGTGGGATGACATCAATTCTTCAACCACTTGATGTTTGTCTGAATAAACCATTCAAGGTCAAGCTTAAATGCATGTATACAGACTGGCTTTCGAAAACTGACAGACAGCTGACACCAACATGACATATAAAACACAGAAGTCTGCAAGTGCCAATGAGTTGGTGGTGCAGGGAAGTGTGTTCCTAATCAGACTGTGCAACAGGCAGCGCTGTATGAAGAATCGAGCAGCAAGGAATCTAGTGATAGTGATTCAGAATTGTCTAATTGATATTTTAAAAATTTCATAAAATTTGTATTATGAATCTAATAACATTTTGTTTTATATTTCTGACTGATTTTCATTCTATTCTGTAAGTGTTGCTACTCATACATTTGAAGACTTCACTAAAAATCTACTACAAAAAGCTGATTGGTAAGCCTGTGTTTAAAATTTATGTCAGTATGGCTGACACTGCATCTTGGATGTTTTCCTACCAGTGATGAGAGAGTTGCTATGAATCGTGAATTACATACTCTCTTTGCCATAATAATAATACAAATGATAACATTACACCATGTATTTTTCCGTGTTAGCTGTTGCCTCATTTAAATCCTACCCATCAAACAAACTCGAGTGAGACAAAGGCAAATGCGTAAGATTATACATATCATGTAATGTTTATATTCATATAATTGTTATGCTGAATAGTGATACAGTGAGAAATGAAGCACAGAACAGATTTCTAGCATTGATTTTTAAATCTTCTACAGCTATAAATTCTGTCCAGATTCGTCATGTGGTTCTAATTGTTTGAAAGAGTAAATTAATCTACAAAATAACCTTGTTTAAGCTTGACTGCTAAGCTTACGACTCGAACCCAACCATTGTAGCTGCATATCTTCATCCATTCTACCTAATTTGTATCTCATGTTAAAATGAACCAACTTTGTTTTGATTTTGAAGTGCGTTTATAACTTTTTTCCCCCTTGAGTTTTGGGTCTCATTTTTCAGGTGTGGCTTAGATTTGCATGCAGCTTAGATTCGGATAAATACACTATTCTGCGTATGCTGTATCATTCTACTTACAGTGTTTATAGACAGTGAAAGGCTTACCGTACCTTTTCTGGCACAGGAAATTTCAAATCAGTGTACACTGTACTGCAAAGTGAAAATTCATTCTGGAAACAATCCCCTAGGCTGTAGAGGGCATTTCTCCACAATATCCCTTCCTCCAGGAAGGATTCCTGACGGAATGTCACATGAAAATCCCACGACATCGTATATGGAGTGTCTGGTACCCTAGACACTGTAAATTCCTGCACAGCCTTCCCTATGGTGAAGAAATAACTGACCAGTCCAGTTCATCGTAGGTGGTTAGAAATATGGAACTTAATTTCCCAAGCATATGGCAGCCCCTACATGTATACAATTAGCCTGATGAGTACATGCTTGTGCATTGTGTAATTTGATGTGTCACAGAGTTATTCTTCATGCAAATCAATGCTGTCCACAATGTTCCTTGACCTCTGAAGTTGGTTGGGTTCTACAAGGTTTTCTCTGGTCTCACTAAACCAGGTTTTCATGTTCTGTTAAAGACTGCTTCAATATTCTACAAATAAGGTACATAATTGTAACTGCACTGTTCACAGTTCAACACTTTGTATTGTACCTCTTTTACATGTTGACAGTCGACTGACACTGTCAGTGTGGTACTACTATTCACTAACATTATTATGAGGGCATGTTAAAAAGTAATGCCTCTGCATATTTTATGTGAAAGCTCTTGAAGCTTTTTAAATAAAACAAACTTTATTAATGTTCTACATCTTAATTCTTTGTGTCTTCATATTTATTTGAATTGGAATGAAAGTAAATGTAATCTAATCTAATCGGCATAATAAAGTACGAAAAGTTCTGGTCGAAAATTATGAATTATTTAGGAATAAAGAAGATGACTCACCGAAAGGCAGACAGGCACACAAACAAAAGGTACGGAACTTGGCTAGCTTTCAGAACACACTGCCTTTTTCGAGCTGTAAGAAAACACCACACACACACACACACTCTCTCTCTCTCTCTCTCTCTCTCTCTCTCTCTCTCTCTCTCTCTCTTTTGCATGCACAAGCCTGTACCCCTATATTGTGCTCAGTCAACTGAGGTACATGTGTAGGGGTACGTGTGTGTGTGTGTGTGTGTGTGTGTGTGTGTGCGCGCGCACGTGTGCGCACATCCATGTTTTTCCTACAGCTAAAAAATGGAAGTGCATTCCGAAAGCTAGCCAAGCTCCATACCTTTTGTTTGTGTGCCTATCAATGATACAGTATTTCTGGCTTTCAGTGAGTCGTCTCCTTTAGTTCTAAATAACTTGCACTTCTCAGCATTGTCACCCTGATGATGAACACATTTCTGCCAATGAGAGACCAGATGGAGCCACAGCCTCAATACAGCTTGCACTCTTCATCACTATCAAAATGAAGCCCTTTAACGTGTTCTTCAAGTTTTGGAAACAGATGAAAATCAGATGGAGCACGATCATTGACAGTGAGCCCAGGGCGTGGGATTGTTGCTGATGTTGCAACACTTGTGGGTGGCCTTACATTGTCATGCTGAAGGAGAGTGCTCCAATGGGTTGATGAACTCTTCGAATTCGTGCTTCCAGTTTTCTTAACTATTTCTCATGCACTGACTTAGTTACATTACATACTGGCATGTTAAACACTACAATCTGGAGCCCTCTGGCAATAAAGAATTGCAACTTGTGTCAGTGAAGTAGTAAAGCTGACTGAGTAATATGCATGACATGTAATACCTCAACTGATATTGAGAACAGAATTAAAAATTCGAAGGCACTACTTTTCAGTATGCGCTCATATAATTCAAACAGGTGGAATAATGTCATATAGTTTTCTGAACAGTTCCTGACCCCCGTTAATCTTTTTAATTCACCTAAGTCACTGCACTGATAGTGTTATTGATAAACAGCAATACTCTACTGTGCTTATAGAAGCCATAATTGGGCCACAGTCAAATGTACCATTAAAATGTGCCTTCCTGTTCCTGCACTCTACCATCACACCAATGACACGATGACAACTAGAATCCTGTGTCCTGTGCAGCATTAGTTTGTGACTGAGTCTCTCTCTCTATCTCTCTCTCTCTCTCTCTCTCTCTCTCTCTCTCTCTCTCTCACACACACACACACACACACACACACACACACACACACACATGACACATTTTTCTAGCTTGAGTGCTTGTCAGTTTGCATAAACTGGAAAAAGACCCAACATTTGCAGAAAAATTGGTAAAAGTTTATCTTCTGTTCTTTGGTACTGTGTGCTACATGTCAGTGATATGTAGGTGAGTTTTTGCCTTTTCTCATTATTATTTCTGTGGAGGAATTTTTTTAATCCATGAATTAGAAGTCTGATTGGGACTTTGTACTAGCTGAAAGAAATTGCTTGTCTTTAACTCCATTGCAATCATTACAGTTTTCTGGGGAGGAAACAGGGTCCCAGCAGCATGCTGACCCTCCGAAGGCTGCAAAGAAGGATAAGGAGTCACACAGCAAAGCATCTTCCAAGAATGTGGTAAGTAGAATGTTAGTATTCCTTCTGTCATTTTATTGGGATGAATTGTCATGATGAGGGTAATGAAATGCTATTCCTTTATTCTGCATTGCTGTTTATTGTCTGCATGAATAATGCTGTTCTAAACTGCTTCCAAATAGATAACTTCAACCAGACCTTTTTTTTTTTTTAATTTCACTGGTTCATAGAGGTATACAGACATGTTATGCTTCTGCTGCTTTGTCAATTTATTCTACATACATAAACCAAATTTAGGTGAATTATATAACATGTTATGAGATTTTTAAAACACCTCTCTATCTTCTTCTCTGAAATCAGGTCATAATCTCTATTTAGGATCTCAACTACAACTTAGTTATATACCAATAAATGTCATTAACTGATAATGTTTATGTTGGTGGACACTTTGGGATGAAAAGAAGATAGTAATAAAATTAAACACAAGGAAAAGTCTTTCAGAATAAGCTGCTGGGTAGGTCAACATGGAATTTGACTGATTGTTTTTATCAATTCCTGGGTATAACTTAGGTCTTGAGTTGTTACTCCTGTATCTCTCTATATAAGTTAATTGTAGCTTTGCTTTAATGTAAAGTTCTCAAGTGAGGCTATCAGTTTAATTTAATGGAAACTGACAGCGCTGAAACTCTTCAGCAAAAAGGCAGTCATCGTCAGATAGAGCGACGTATCATTTAGATGGTGGGAATATGGTCTTAATAACGTACCTCTATTTTGTGTGGGTTGACCGCAGAGTATGCTCAGTAAAAGTATAGATATTTACTAACATCGACCTCCTTCAATCAATATTATTAAGTGGGTGCTGTATCTTACAAAATTGAAGCCTGACAGCATCATTGATCAGAGATGAATGACTGAATCATTTGCAGTAGTTTCTTATACATTATAAGTGCTAGACCTATTAAAGCAATCAGCATCTAATCTTAGAGCCACAATTTACTGTGAGCAGTGACAAATTAATGACTGAATGCAGTGCATGTTCTGCCATTATGTCTCTTCATGATGATCTGCCGACTTTGCTGTCTCAGCCAAAGCAATTTGAAATTGTCAGTTAATACACAATCATGTAAGTATCCACACTAAGAAAACTTATGATAAGAATAATAACAGTAGATTTTTGTACATTTGTTTCATATTTAATTCTAAGAACAAAACCAGCAAACATCTATACACTTACAATATTTATCTACTCTCTAAGCAGACTGAGGAAGAAGACATGAAAAATATGCAGAGCCACACACTTACCAAAAGACAAGAGAAAAACAACTCATACATTTGGTTTGTCTCAGGCTGATTTTATATTGTTGATTTTTGTGGAATATACCATTCAATTACTTTTATATTAGATGGCTGTTGATGTAGGAATATTTACACAAAATCTTCATGTATTCAAAGAAAATAAAGCACACACATGTGAGAAACAGGTTCGAACTGAACATTAAATGAAAAATAAAGCTTTTATGTAAAGTAATACATCAGCTTCAGTTGGATTGGTGTCAATGTCGCTATCCCATTCCATTACACATTGTAACACCCCTGTTATATCCTTTATTGGTCTTTGTGTGATTACCGAAGCCGCCAAACAATTAATTATTATAATTATATGACTGTGTGCTTAATGGATGGAAGGCTATCAGTTTTTCTGCTGTGGTTTTGGGGGTATTTCAACCGAGTGAGGCTGTTCTGAGACGGAATAGTTAATGATTGAAAGCTTGTGTATTATTAAAGACCATGAAGGTTGTGATGTACAAACTGATATGTATTTTCTACTAACACACAAATTCTGAGTCAGCTGCTACCTTCGCCTTACACGTTTAATTATGGTTATATCTTTTATTGATTGCTGATTTTAAGTACTTCGTCACACGCAATGGTGATGGTTAACATTCACAACAATCCTCACTGCAATCCATGGTTGTTGCTGGCCAATGCGGTTGACGCGAAACACGTAATTTGGCACTTGTCGCTTTTGGTTTTATATCACTCGCGAATCAGTACCAACGAGGGTCAACCCCACGATGATCAGGGGGACGCACTCATTTGTCATACTCTGGTGAATTTACCGTTTACTACTCACTCGACCATCATTCTTGTCCTGTCTCTCCAGTACTACTGCTCACTCAATGTTAATCTCACTGCCTCCTGCAGCGCTCAACAATCGACTCCTGCCTAGTATTGACATGGGTGTCGGATGCTAGCATCTATGTTTGTGGCATCACTGATCCCTTACAACACGTGCCTCATATTCTGCCAGCACACCTACAAGTCCTTTCCTCTTCTCTACTTATTTCCTCTCTGTTCCCCTCTCCCCCTCCCCCTCTCTCCCCTACTCCCTCCTCCAACCACAACCTCCCAACATTGCACTTAGCAGCCTTATGCTCCAACACTATCTCTCTCTCCACACTGCTCCCACAGGCAGCAGTAGCATCTTCCCCCACACCGGACTTGCTATCCTGCCCCATCCCTGCCCTGCCTCCTTAACCCCACTCCCCACCTCAGCTAAATTGCTGCTCAAGTCAAACACGGTCACAGTCAGTTCTTATCATGCGGAGTCATTGGCCATGTGTATATGTGTTGTTATTCTGTGAATGTGTAGGCATTCTAATTCTGCCTGCCTGTGACGCAGTGCCACCTCTATATGGTGAGTAGCAATCTATTCATTCCATATTCTTCTTTTACACTATTGTTGATTGCACAACAGAGGTCAGTGACTGAGCCCGTGGAGTGAGCACTAACAGGAGGAGTGAACACTAGCAGTATTTTAAGTACAAACTTTGAGAGCAGCATGCGAAGTGCGAGTAACAGACTTGTCAGAGCTTACTGAGGCTGGCAACAAGGAGTGATGTGGAGTTGGCATCCCAGTGATGTGACTGAGAACTTCCTCTGAATACAAAGACATGGGTTTCTAAAGTATTGTGTTGGCACACTATTTCTTCCTT
The DNA here is from genome assembly GCF_023898315.1 of Schistocerca nitens. Lineage (NCBI taxonomy): Eukaryota > Metazoa > Arthropoda > Insecta > Orthoptera > Acrididae > Schistocerca > Schistocerca nitens. Next base: position 633,147,065 of record NC_064620.1, on the reverse strand, counting down.
CCTGTAGTCAGCCCACCAACCCACTGGCACTTAACATGCTTCAACAAATGTGATGGATTGCTCTGCACCTCCAGGACTCCTCTGGCCAACCACATTCAGATCCCTCCCCTCTTCCTACTCCATAGGTAGGGAGTTATCTGGACTTTACATTTACAAACTCCAAGTTTGGTAGCAACAGCATTCAGCTGAAAGCTAAATGTCATTGCTCTTCCTCTTAGCAACAAAATAGTTTTTTATGTCACTTGGCATCACCCAGAGGCCTTTTGTCAGTAGGGACCTTCTTGTAGCACTCTGACCAGTGTAAACTGACTGATGTTGTGTTTCTCAAGGGCAAGTATGAGGCTTGCTGCATCTGATAAAGATTTGCCATTTTGTGACCATTTTCTACTGTGATGCCTTCCAACAGTGTCTAGGTGGTGGATGGAGTTACTTGTTAATTCTCTGAAGTGAAACTTTTCCCAGTAGGACACTTTTGCCTGCTGTTTTCATTGTGTCTGATTTCCTGTCTTGGAGTGACCTTGCTGATTTCCAGTAGCCTTAATTTTAACAATGTGTTAGTCCTTACATCATCAATATTTGCCACCTGCCCCATGGGAAAAATTTGTTGTCAGTCACTTGACAAATTTGTATTTGTAACCTGCCTTCTGTTGTGATAAACATCTTAGTTCTAAAAATGACATTATATACATTCTTGACTATTCACTTTAGTTTGTTTTACATTTTGCTTCCTGAAGTTCATTTTGAACTGCACTTTTGCACACATATAAACATCAATATAAAACAGTGTTTAACATTGTAGGAAAAGATAGATTGCTACTTACTGTAAGGAAGACATGTCATGTTGCACACAGGCAGAATTAAAAGACACTTACATAAAGATTTCAGCCACAGCCTTCATGAATAAAAGAGAGACATATACCATTCACACACACAAACCAGCACATCTCACACACACATGCGACCGCCGACTCCTGCATGTTGGGCTGGAATACCAAGTGTTTCATTTTTCACTGTGCTTTACAGCTTCATAGAAAAATCAGTTTAAATCATTGATTAAATAACTTTGGTTTTTCACGTTACAGGTACGTAATATACATAATAAAGATAAAGGTAGACTTTTTTGGTTATGGTACATATACACATAATATTCACCTGTTTATTTTTCTGTGCATTATATGTATATAAACACTTCAATACAGAACATCATAAATCATCGTTACAAAAAGAACACACAAGATTCTTGTTTACATTTTTCTTATCTGATTCACGATAGTAATTTCTTACATACCAAGGGAGTTTTGCAGTGCCTTCATTATCTTTTATTTCTGTGTGGAGCTGGTACTGGAAATGAGACTCTATCCTCATTGTGTTCAAAAGTAATTGAACTTACTTCTCACTTGTCACTATTTCCTATACTTGACTAAAGAGGTCACTACTATGGCTTATGAAACAAGGCACAATCAAGATTACATGTTACCTTGCCACAGCCTAACATTATTTGAAAATACTCCATATTACATGGCTTTGAAGCTTAGCATAAAAGGTGTTGATGGACTGCAAGCTAGAACCCATAGATGCAAACACTGAAAAATATTTAAAAAGCAAATGCTACTACAGTAAGGATATAATTTTATAAACGAGGAAGACAAGTAAGAGATATTACATTTGTTCCCCCACCCCCTACATTATGCTCTGTGTACGCCTATGTTCCCTTTTAATGGAGGTGGTTGTTGTTGTTGTTGTTGTTGTTGTGGTCTTCAGTCCTGAGACTGTGTCAATACTTATATACTATGTATCGTGTAAACTATGTATCTAAATATCTAAAAAGAAAGATGATGAGACTTACCAAACAAAAGCGCTGGCAGGTCGATAGACACACAAACAAACACAAATATACACACAAAATTCAAGCTTTCGCAACAAACTGTTGCCTCATCAGGAAAGAGGGAAGGAGAGGGAAAGACGAAAGGATGTGGGTTTTAAGGGAGAGGGTAAGGAGTCATTCCAATCCCGGGAGCGGAAAGACTTACCTTAGGGGGAAAAAAGGACAGGTATACACTCGCACACACACACATATCCATCCACACATACAGACACAAGCAGACATTAAAATATGTATGCGCATATTTATAAACTAGAGAAACAAACATGAAAAATACTTTAAAATAATGATTTTAAACCACTGTGGAAATTTTAAGGAACAGGAATAAATCTAACGTGTAATTCTTTTATGTTGCAGTGTGCGTCGTATAACATCCATATGCTTTATTTTACTATATCTTGTTTTAAGGTATACTTAGGTAAGCATAGAATTATTCACTGATGAGCCACCAATGTTTGAATCAAATGATTGTATATAACATGTCATATGACAATAATATTATTCTATTATAATACATATCATCTCTGATCTTTCATGTGTTTACTATGGTCATCCTCATGCACACTCTGCCACAAAGATCATTGCCCATGCCTTTCCACATGTACTTAAAACAACCTCTAAAATACTTGCAATATCTGCACAAACAACACATGAACATAGAAGTAAGCATAGAACAAATAATGATGCCACAGTATTTCTGAGAAATTATGGTGCTCTTGGAAAGCTATTTTCTCTTCTATTTCCGCTATTTTGTGACCTGATACTTTAAGGTCATTGACATTTTTATTACATGTTTAAAAGCAGGTCTAACCTTAACTCAGAAATTTTCCACTTTTTCTTATTTACAGTACAAGAATCAATCTCCATGTTTAAAGCTGGCACTACATCTTCAATGTTCAAAATAATTCTTATTATTTGTTCAGACTGTATCAACACCTGTGCTCTATACCCTTTACATTTTCCATAAAATGTTAGTTTCTCTGTACATTTGACCAGTACATCTACAATCCAGGAGAAGATAGGTTGCTAGACTGTCAACTCCAGCGTCTCGGGGCAGAGATAGTTGCTAGAGTTGGCGTTTGTGTGTGTGTGTATGTGTGTGTGTGTGTGTGTGTGTGTGTGTGTGTGTAACAGATGAATGCTGTGGCTGAAAGGTAGATGTGAGTGTCTTTTAATTGTGCCTGTCTGCAACTTGATGTGTCTTCTTTACAGTAAGTAGCAATCTACCTTTTCCTACACTGTTAATATTCCTACCTGGAGTTTCCATTGTTTGACCAGTAAATCTGTTGGCTTGTTGTCATTACACAAAGTTGTCGAGCCTTCATCTTCTAAAGCAATGAATAACCATTGGTTCTGACTCAGTGGAGTCCAAATACTATCATTTAGTTTCACAGACTGCTTAATACAATCATTGAGAATTCCCTCACTGGTTGCAGCATCCTAGCTTCACACATTTCATGATCATACATGGACATTAAAACAAACATTTGCTTACAAATTTTCTGAATGCGTTATATCTCTTCATACAGCATTCGGTCATTTCTCAGTTTTGAATAGTGCCGCTCGGATTCATCGAGTAACAAATAAGCTTTCTCTTGCTGTTTGTACATAAATAAATTTTGATTTCCATCAGCTTCAGAAGGTGGTGGTAATACTCTGTACAAATTAAACAACTCATTTTCTACTAATGAGACATTCAGTGCATAGCTTCATATATAGCCAGACATAAATGCATCAACATCAATCAGGAGTAACAACTGGTCTACACTCTGTTCCGTGAGAGCAGTTAAGAACTCCCATCCCATATTAAATGCATGTATTTATCTAATTGTACTGGATTAATTATATGCGTTTCCTGTAGTCCTTTCTGAACATTTACTGTGGCAAAAATTAAAATCTTGTACTATCTTTCGAGCTCAGTGTAAATCAGTACCTACTGTATTAACTATTTATTAACAGTACTGATCATAGCTAAGTCCGATCAATACTATTAGCATATTCATTCATGTATCAAATGAACTTTTCCATGTTTTTGACATTTATTTCCTTGTTACATGCAAGACTAGCTACTGTGTGACTGAAACTTGTCAAAGTTGCTTTTACTACTGTTACGTGCTCTTTGGTCAACTGAAGTTATTTTATCTGTTCATTTTCAATTAAATCAGTCTTTGATTTGAAATAGAAGGCATCCCGTTTATCTAATGTACCAAACAATATTTAACTAATTCTGCCCACAAAATTTAAGAGACCTCGTTTCCTCTGTGCCTCACTTAGCTAGTTAGTTAGTAGCATGTGCCATGGCTTATTTTGCACAATAGATCATAATGATGTGGAATGAGTCATTATACATTCACATTGCAAGTTAAATTGTACATACACTTACATTCTAAACATTTCTGTCTCCCTTTTTTACAAAAAGAAAAAAAAGGTGTACAGATTTGAGTTAGTAATTCCTACCCACCACTGTTTACACATTACAATAACAGAAGTTCTTTTGTGAATAGGTGGAGTTATTAAGGAGAAGCTTTCTCAGTTTGTTATCTAATTTTACTTTGGTGTGTGTCAGACATTTTATATCACTGGGTAAATGATCAAAAATTTTTGTTGTTGCATTGTGCACCACTTTTTGTGCTTAAGACAACCTTAAATGGAGTAATGAATGTCATTTTCCTTCTGGTATTGTAATTATGTATCTCATGATTCCTCTTGAACTGTAGTGGATTACTTACAACAAATTTCATGAGGGAATAAATATACTGTGAAGCAGTAAGTAAGAATGACCAACTCCTTAAACAGATGTCTACAAGATGATTGTGGGTGAGCATCACATTTTACCCTCACAGCACATTTCTTTCTTAAATATGAATTGCCACAGGACATTATTCCACGTGGCTGGCCAGAGTGGCTGTGCGGTTCTGGGTGCTACAGTCTGGAGCCGAGCGACCGCTACGGTCGCAGGTTCGAATCCTGCCTCGGGCATGGATGTGTGTGATGTCCTTAGGTTAGCTAGGTTTAATTAGTTCTAAGTTCTACGTGACTGATGACCTTAGAAGTTATGTCGCATAGTGCTCAGAGCCATTATTCCACATGACATTATTGAACGAAAATATGCAAAATATGTCAAGTTAATGATTTGTCTCTCCCCAAAATTTGCACCTTCTCCAAAGGTCTCTTTAATTTTCCTGTAGGCAGTATCTATCTTACCCCTAGTGAGATAAGCCTCTACATCCTTACATTTGTCCTCTAACCATCCCAGCTTAGCCGTTTTGCACTTCCTGTCGATATCATTTTTGAGACGTTTGTATTCCTTTTGGCCTGCTTCATTTACTGCATTTTTATATTTTCTCTGTTCATCAATTATAGTCAATATCTCCTCTGTTACCCAAGGATTTCTATTAGCCCTCATCTTTTTACCTACTTGATCCTCTGCTAACTTCATTATTTCATTTCTCAAAGCTACCCATTTTTCTTTTCCTGTATTTGTTTCCCCCAATTCTTGTCAATCGTTCCCTAATGCTCTCACTGAAGCTCTCTACAACCTCTGGTTCTTTCAGTTTATCCAAATCCCATCTCCTCAAATTCCCACCTATTTGCAGTTTCTTCAGTTTTAACTTACAGTTCATAAACAATAGATTTTGGTTAGAGTCCACATCGGCCCATGGGAATGTCTTACAATTTAAAACCTGGTTCCTGGATCTCTGTCTTACCATTATATAATCTGTCTGAGACCTTCCAATATCTCTCTTTCATGATTCTTGAACGAAGATATGCTCTGTGCAAAGTTCTACCAGGCGGCTTCCTCTTTCATTCCTTATTCCCATTCCATATTCACCTACTATGTTTCCTTCTCTTCCTTTTCCTACTATGAAGTTCCAGTCACCCATGACTCTTAAATTTTCGTCTCCCTTCACTATCTGAATAATTTCTTTTATCTCATCATACATTTCATCAATCTCTTCGTCATCTGTGGAGCTAGTTCGCATATAAACTAGTACTACTGTGGTAGGCGTGGGCTTTGTGTCTATCTTGGCCACAATAATGCATTAACTGTGCTGTTTGTAGTAGCTTACCCACATTCCTATTTTCCTATTCATTATTAAACCTACTCCTGCATTACCCCTATTTGATTTTGTATTTATAACGCTGTATTCACATGACCAGAAGTCTTGTTCCTCCTACCACTGAACTTCACTAGTTCTCAGTATATCTAACGTTAACCTATCGATTTCCCTTTTTAAATTTTCTAACCTACGTGCCCGATTAAGGGATCTGACATTCCATGCTCTGATCCGCAGAACGCCAGTTTTCTTTCTCCTGATAACAACATCCTCCTGAGTAGTCCCCGCCCGGAGATCTGAATGGGGGACTATTTTACCTCCACAATATTTTACCCAAGAGGACGCCATCATCATTTAACCATACAGTAAAGCTGCATGCTCTTGGGAAAAATTAAGGCTCTAGTTTCCCCATGCTTTCAGCCGTTTGCAGTACCAGCACAGCAAGGCTTTTGGTTAGTGTTACAAGGCCAGATCATCCAGACTGTTGCCCCTGCAACTACTGAAAAGGCTGCTGCCCCTCTTCAGGAACCACACGTTTGTCTGGCCTCTCAACGGTTACCCCTCTGTTGTGGTTGCACCTATGGTACGGCTATCTGTATCGCTGAGGCACGCAAGGCTCCCCACCAACAGCAAGGTCCGTGGTTCATGGGGGGGCACATCTCTCTTATCACCCTTCTTAAAGGGTTTAACAATGGCATGTTTCAGTCACACTGAAAAATATCTCGAGTTAATGATGCCTTATGTATTTCAGATAGGAGTGGATGTATTACAAGGGAACATATTTTTAGTACTCTTTTGGAATCACCATCGAAACTAGATGAGCTTTTATTTTCGAGAGAATGTATAATTTTCTTAATTTCTGAAGAAGAAGTTGGTGATCAATTCATATGATTTAATTTTATGAAAGTTACATTTTCAACATACTGGTGTGATTTTGCTTTTGAACTGTTTGTTTCAATGCTTTCTGCTATATTTCAAAAAAAATTATTAAATGCTTTTGCTACCTGTGCCTCATCGTTTATAGCCCTTTATTTAGTTCAATAGTGCTGCTGTGTTGTTCTGTGGCTGGTTGTCCTGTCTCTGACTTCAATATATTCCGTATTGCCTTAACTCTGTTGTCAGAAGTACTGATTTCTGACATGTGCATTTTCTTCGATTTTGTAGTAATCTTTGTTAGTAATTTTTTGTAGCATGCAACTACTGCAGGGTCCCTACTTGTTCTTGCCAAAAGATATATTTCCCTTTGCCTTGCACAAGATACTTTAATCACTCTAGTGATCCATGGTTTCTTACCTGGCTGTTTAGTGTCATTTCTGAATAGTTTATGCAGAAACCTATTTTCAAATAATGATACAAATTTAACATGGGATAGATTAAATTTCATGTTCGTATTTGGTTCATTATAAAGTACATCCCATGTCATCCTCTGTAAACTATTCTTAAAAATGTTTGCCCTGCACTCAATAATTATCCTATCGGATTTCCACTGATGAATATCCATACTGTAAAATACTGTGTTATTTATACTAACTAACTGTGCATCATTATCAGAGAGAGCATTTGTTACTAGATAGACAGTTATTTTCGTAATTTGTGCTTCATCAAATAAAGCATTACCAATTAGGGTCCTATTGTCTTTATCCACACTTGTTGGAAACTTAATTACTGAGATCAAATTGTGGGAGCCAAATAAGGTTTCCAGATTGTTTTTCCTATCAGACTCCTTTAGAAAATCTATATTGAAGTCACGACAGACTATTAATTGTTTGCTGCTGTCTGACAGATAGCACAATAAGGAATCCAGATTCTTCATAAATAGCTCAAAATTTCCCAGTGGGGATCTGTATACTGTTACAATTAAAAGTGAACTTTTTTTCAGCGTTAATTCAAAAGCATACACTTCTATGTGCTGATCACAAGAAAATCTACTTGTCTCAATGTTTTTGAACTTGTGTTCTAACAGTGTAGGAAAAGATAGATTGCTACTCACCTTGAAGAAGACTTGTCGTGTTGCAGACAGGCACAATTAAAAAGACACTCACATGTAGCTTTCAGCCACAGCTTTCATCAGTAAAGACACACACCCACACACACACACACACACACACACACACAAAGTAAGCAAGCACACCTCACACACACACACACACACACACACACACACACACACGACCACCAACTCCACCATCACCTTGGATTCTGTTCCTTCCTGGAATTTTCATTCTTTGAACCTGTGTTGTGTCTTAACGTATGTAACAACTCCTCCTTTACCTATGTTATTTCTGCATGAGTAAGCTGCAATAGTTTAATCTTGTACATGTAACCCTGTGGTTATGTGGTGCTCAGACAGGCACAGGACCTCTATCTTGTGAGAGCTCTCTAAATTTTACTAACAGACAAGAAGCCCTTTTACTTTGCTACTCAGTCCTCTTAATATTTTAATGAAATATACTAACCTTACTTTTCTGTGCATTATTAAGCATTTTGTGGGGCTATTCTGTTATTTTCACTTCTTTCAAAAAAGGGTGCCTGAATCCTGATCATAACCTAGAAAAGATGCCTCTCTGACACCAGTCTTGTTAATTGTTCAGTTAGACCTTGTGATTTCTGGATCTTTTTGACAAGCCATTCTAAGACTTGCTGTACACCTGTACTCTCCTGATTACTTGTTCCCAAGCTTGCAAATTTCTGTTTACAATATCCTACAGATAAATGCGTGAATCTTTCTGTGTCATCAGCATTTTCGTGAAGATCTCCCTGATTAATACAGCTAATGATTTTCCACATCTCATGGTAGATTTGTACCTTGCCAGTACTATCATTATATAAGCCAGATGATGAAGGGAACTTCTCTCTGATAAAATCTCGAAATTGTGTGTATTGCTGCAATACAGCTCACCAGTCCGACACTCCTGTCAGATTCCTCATCAGAAATTCAAGAAAAAGTTCCCTTTCAGTTGAACTTCTTTAACATATTGGTATGCTCCATTAGAAATTTGCTTCTCTTTAAACGAATGAGCACACTTGGGCCACTTGTCCTCCACTACTACTGTGTATGGACCATGCCAGTGCATGTCTAGCTCACAGCTTCTGCCCCTTCTGATGCTTCCATCATACAGTGGAAATTGATCACCTGTTTTAAAATCTTTTGGATTCTGGTCTCCAATGAGTGTGTCATGGTATTCTCACAAAAATTTTACCTTTTTCTTCAGCAGTTACCTATTGCTGTTCATCTTCCTCATTTTAATTTTCCCAATTTTCTGTATCAGATGACTGTCCTTACCTTATCCACAACAACACATCTGCTGCACAGTTGTTCTGGTGTTTTTTTTTTAATACAATTTAATTGTCATTCTCCTATAATTTCAATCTGAACTTCATTAAATGCGAGGACAGATTGCTAATATTACTGGTCGACTGCAATGGTTTATGATCTGTAGAAATGGAAGAATTATGACCAAATACAAATGGTTTGAAATGTTTGAGCACCCAAGCTACAGTCAATAACTCTCCCTCAATGGTGCTATTATTTCACTCTGCATTGTTCTGAGTTCTGGACGACCTATCTCCCCTCGGTGAAGAGCCGATCCAATAGCATCGTGGCTCAGGTCAGTCGTGATAATAATCTTCTTTGAAAAATCTGGTTACTGCAAAATAGGGGGATTGAGCGGCTTCTCTTGTGGCATTTGGAACCCACCTTCTTGCTTGGCACCCCGTTTATACCACCTTTCTTCAACAGCTCGTGTAGTGGTTTTGCCAATTTGCTAAGGTCACTTAGGAAACACCTGTAGTTTTGTCATATTGGGCTGGGGATAGTCTGCCACTGCTTTTAACTTGTCTGGGTCTGGCTTGAACCTACCCTCAGTTAAGACCTGTCCCAGATATGTTACCTCTTTCCTTAACAATTCACATTTATCCATCTGTAACTTTAAATTGTGTTGCCTTAGCCTCTCGAAAGCCTCACCCAAACAGGCATTTTGTTCTTCCTGAGATGGACCAAAAATTGCTACATTATCTAAATAAATAAACTTTTTTCATACTGTAAACCACGTAGAATTTAATTTTTGATATGTGGAGGGTACAGATTGAAGTCCCATTGGTATTCTTTTATATGTATAATGGGTACAAGGTGTAGTAAAAGCTGTAAGTTCTCTTTCCTTTTCATGTAAAAACACCTGATAATATCCCTTAGCCAAACCAAGCATTGAAAAATATGTTACCTTACCTAATCTGCCCAAAATTTCATCAAAACATGGAAGTGGGAAGACTGTGTTGACAGTAATGTCATTTAGTTTTCTGTAATCAATTCATTACTTTTTCCCAGATGCATCCATATTTTAGAGACTCTTGGTTAACGGAAAGTTCTAGGCGCTTGTTGAAGGTACTATTATATTGTCCCCAACATCTGATTTACATCCTTTTGTAATGCTTCCTTCTGTGCTTCTGGTATTCTGTAAGGATGAGAGCAAATTACTGGTCCCTCTGCTTCAGAAATCAATTATGTTTGATGCTGAATTGAGTCTGTATGTGTCAACCTATCCCCTGGTGAATGAAAGATAACATTATACGCTGTTTTTCAATGGCATTTGAATGAGCTAACCTCACGTTTTCTTTTAATAAACTGACTTTTGGTTTTTTCTCAATTGACACCTTGTCTACCTTGCACACGTGGACTTGGGTCGAATGGCGGAATGTCTTCCACTTTAATGCGAGGCATGTTAATAGAAATGGTATCCTCTCATGTATTTAACATGCTAATTAAAGAAGAGCTTTTTCATACTTTCACCAGCACCTGTGGTATGTAGGTACGCACCTTCCTGCATCTCTTGTTTTTCAGCAGTGCACTTTCTTAGGCTAGTATCTGCAGTCTTTGCCCTCAAAATCCTCTCCTCATAAGGATCTAACTTTATTCTAGCCATCTGGCCCACCTTAGTTCTGTAGCATCTGTTTCCTATCAGTTACACAGCTGTTTGTTTACTGTGCCATTTCTTCAGTGTAATTTGATTTACTGGCTCTTCTGAGCTACTCAGAGAACTGCGAAGTCTACTGTATTCACATTCAGCAGTTTCAAAACCTGTTCATGGTTTTGTAGGCCCCTGTCTCCATATACTGGCATCTTGGGTTCTATATCCATACACAATTTAAAGGGCCTACCCTCAGTCTACAGGACTCCCTTGGCGTAATCAATTACTACACCGTTCTCCATGAAGAAGTCTCTACCAAATTAAATTGATGTAGGGAGTATCCACTTCCCCTCCTACCAGTTTAAACTTACATTTCACTCTTAATTTCTGATCTGTCCTGTTATTATAGCCTGTGACTAGTGTGTGTGAGCATTAGTGCGTCGAGTGTGATGTCGCCGCATGTGTGTGTTTGAATCAGTGTGGACTGGCTGCTGAGGCTGCCTGTGGAGGGCGTGCCAATGGGGAGGTCTCCACCGTGCCATCTACCAGCAACTCCCTCATATATATGCATCGAGCAGTGCTAACTGAGGCCTCTTGTATGTCCTTCGAGTGTGCTGTTCACATCCATGTACTGCATCTTGTTACATGGGGATCCACAAGAGTCTGTTTTCTTTTATTGTTGAGTGCTTCATGAATAAAGCCATGTGTTACTTGTACCGGTCTCATGTATTGTGTGGTTACTACATGATTGGCAATGAGTTTGGAATGATTTCTGCATGTGCAATATTTAGCTGCAGTTTCATCAAGTTTATTCATTGTTGACACCGTGCTACCAGTCCTGATCGAACAGCTTACTTCTACTGTGACAATTTTGCTGGCTTACATTAACAAACAGGTATCGCAGCACCAGTCCATCCACCCACATTCCCTCCATATGATGATTCAGCTGAGGACCGCTACGGTCGCAGGTTCGAATCCTGCCTCGGGCATGGATGTTTGTGATGTCCTTAGGTTAGTTAGGTTTAACTAGTTCTAAGTTCTAGGGGACTAATGACCTCAGCAGTTGAGTCCCATAGTGCTCAGAGCCATTCAGCTGAGGATTGAGACGCTTACAAGAAAAGACTCGGATAGCATTTTTTGATTTCCGGTGTGACAGGCTCGGATTTGTGCATAGCCTTCTTCCTCTCATGGGTTCTACCTACGGTGTATCGATTACTGTGTCAGCTTGCCTCTTTACAAGAATCGTTGGCCCTCACTTTTGATCATGTGGGCTTTATTGTTGAACTACTACCTCAAACAAACAGGTAATAGTGGCACAAGTTGAATTCTACTGATGCTGCAAGAAACCAAACCAGTTCAGGGCCTGGACAGCCAAACCTCACAGCCTTAGCCATAAGTGTAAATTTGTTACTGATACCCATAATGACTCTTATGCAGATGCTGTCAAAGTAAATAAATCGGAACTGTGTGCTTCATATCCTCTCCTATGGTGGTGCTCCATTTTGTATCATGTGAAATTATTTGCTGCTAAGAGTTTCTTTCCTAAAAGTGTTGAGTTCTTACTATAAAAATATATCCTAAGGTGAACTCTATGGTGCACAACGTAATTATCTGTTTAGCTCCAGACAAGGAAAGACGTTTGAAGGCTTTACTCTTTGAAAACTCCCCATAGGCAGAAGTTTTGCAGATAGTACATTTTTTGTAGTTTCTTGGGCTGCAGATGACCACATTGTAACGTGGAGTGATGTGGCTGTAGTGCCTCGTGATATGCCCTCTAGGGTGACAAATAGCTTTCATGAGGAAACAACAGTGGCAGCGGTACATATGCGGACTCAGTGCTGACTTGACCAAGGCCAGGCCAGGCAGCCACGACCACCACAGTGCCAGTGTCAGCATTCTCTGTTTCCATTGTTTCCTTTCTGTTTTTCCAGCACAGATGTTTGGCATGCCCTAAGTGCTGGGATAATTGCACTGCTGGCTGGAAGAAAGGCAACATCACCACCATGTTGTTTGCCAAAGATTGCTCAGGATATGAACATCAATGTAAACTGTATGACTCCAATGCTTGTGACCTCTCCCAAGTTTTTTTTTTTTTTGAGTTAAGTGTTTTTTTTTGCCAAATGATCTGACTAGAGATCGACACAGGTGCTACAATGAAGTTACTGAATTTTTAAAACTGTGCAAGTTCAGGCTCTCTGCCAATTATAGTGATTGGGGAGAAGCTGGTCAGTTATAACAAACAGAACATTGCGCTGTTTGGACAATTTAGAACTTCTGTCTCTTACACGTCAGTGGTTCACTCCATTACATTTTTGGTGGTTGCTGATGCCGGTGTTGAGAACTTGTTCAGGATGGGCACATTTCAGGCATTTGGATTTTCTATCACCAATGCAGTTCACCTTGTGTCCAATCAGGTACCATATTATTAGTTGGAAACACTGTGTGAGGAGTATTTGGACTTGTTTTTGGAATTTATAGGGTGTGCTACTTTCTGCTTCTTTAAAGTTTATGACTCAGCCTCATTTTTGTCAAGTGTGTCCTATTCGTGTCACCCTGAAAGATCAGGTGACAGCAGAATAGGACAGACTTCATTCTCTAGGGGTGGGGCAACCTCTTACAGCTAATGAATGGTTGTCTCCACCAGTTGTAGTTTGGAAATCATTGGACAAACTTCACCTCTGTGGCAACTTCAGCACAACTGTCAATGCACAGTCGATATAAATGCATATCCCCTGCCATGCCAGGAGGAAGTGTTGTCAAAATTATCACGTTTCCACTACCTTTCTAAAATTGATTTGTCTCATGCATATCTGCACTTTTCTGTGGACAGATGGCGAGTTCTGGTTTTGAATGCTCCGTTTAGTGTGTATCATTATTTGCACCTTCCTTTTGGTGTGTCTAGTGCCCTTGCTAGTTTCCAACATTTTTGGAGTAGTTGACTATACCTGTCCAGGGTTACATTAATTATCTGGATGATATTGTTGTCACGAGCTCCTCCACAGCTGATCATTTACAAAAATTGTGCACTTTGTTTCTGCTTTTTAGTGTGCAGGCTTATCATGTAACCTTGCAAAATCTGACACTTTCAACCTTCTATTGTTTAATTGGGCTTTGAAATCTTGTGGGATGGGGTTCATCTTCTGCCGGACCCCTTTTTTGCTTTTTCATCAGTGCCTCATCCCTTGTCCATGAAGGAGCTTCAGGCCTTCCTAGGGAAGATAGCTGAATACCATAAATTCCTGCTGGGGGTGGCCACTTTTGCCTTGTTAAGCAAAATGTATCTTTTTGCTGGAGCCCAGATTGAGAATGTGCTTTTCAAATCTTGGAATCCATACTACTCTCAGCCGCTCGTTTATCTATGTTCTCTCCAGACCAGCACATAGTTTTGGCAACTGACACCTCACAGTATGGCCTCTACACGGTCCTAGTACACTGATATGCTGATAGCTCTGAACGACCTCTTGCTTTCATCTCTAAATCACTCACTCTGGCCCAGCAACTTTGTAAAAGAGGCTCTTGTCACAGTCTATGCTCTCTGGAAGTTTCATCTTTTGTTGTATGTCTACAAGTTTAATCTTATTACTAACCATAAACCCTTGGTTTCCTTGTTTAACCATCACACTTCCTTGCCTGACAAGGCAGCACACCACATCCAATGCTGGTCACTATTCTTGTCTCACTACAATTATGAAATCCATTGTAGACCTACATCTAAACTTGCCAATATGGATGCCTTGTTCCACTTTCCTGTGGGTCCTGATGCCGATTTTGATGTGAAAAATTGCTTTGTCTCCATCTTGATATTGAAAACGGGTCATAGTTGGGGATTTCACAATTATGAGCTCGTGCTTAGCAGCTGCTGTCACTACCAACCCGGTTCATTGCCAAGTGGTATGATTTGTTCGATAGGGGTGGCCAGATAAACCAACTGTGCAACTTTTTTTCCTTATGGTATCACCTCTCTGTTTTTGATGCTGTTTTTGCTTTTGTCCACAGAAGACCTCTCTCCCAGAGGAGTAATTCCTTCTGCATTACAGCGTGAGGTTCTCCACCTTCTCCACCAGGGCCATTGGGAAGTTCTGCTTACTAAACTGTTAGCTAGGAGACATGTTTTTTGGCCAGAGATTGAGGGCAAAGTTGCCTGTTTTGTTGTGGCTCGTGAGCAGTGTGCCCGACAGCAGGTGGTTACCAGGTTGTCTCTGTCCCTCTGGCCTGCTCTGTGCCAGCTGTGGGAACACATTCGTGTCGAATTTACGGGTCCGTTCTTGAATTCCTATTGGCTCTTGGTTGTGGATGGACTTTCCTAGTTGTGCATCGAATTTGGCTAAGATCACAATTCGTATGCTTTTGAGAGTTTTTCTATTGAGGAATTGGTTTGTGCCTTAGTTTCCAATAATGGGCCATACTTCATTTTTTACACCTTTCAGTTGTTTTGTTCCCATCACAGCATTCGTCATGTTACGGCTCCTCCATTCCACCCTCAATCAAATAGCCAGGCAGAACAACTAGTGCATACTTCCAAGTGCCAACTGAAAAAAAAATTGTTGTGGATTCTTCACCAACAACACCCTTTTTGTTGTCTGAGTACCTATCAGTTCACGGCTACGGGGGAGCAGAGCCCGGCCGAGTTACTTCACAGCCGGCAGCCGTGCATGCTACTCCATCTTCTGTGGCCGTTCCAGCACCTGCCGCATTTGAGTTCATCCGGCCACGCTCCAGGATCAGTGGTTGGGCACGAGGGTTTTATCATCAGCCCGAGTGGATACCGGTCACGTCATCCATCGTGGGGATGCAATATGTGTGATGTCCATTTTGACCGACCGGCTGGTGGCACACTACTTTCGTCAGTTGCGCCCCTGCTCGCCCCCGGTAGCTACTGGTTCATAGATGCAGCTGATGTTGCTGCAGCCCGCCCCACCACCGTCCGACTCGAGCCCGTCATCACCTGCTGTGCAGGCGAGCCATCCCATTCGCTGCCTCCTCCACGTGCAGCACCCTGGGGTTCTAGCTTCCTGGCACCAAGTGCCATTCTGTCTCTGGCTTCAGGTCTCTTTCCACAGCCTGCTGTTCCAGTTAGGTCTCCTCCATCGGCTCCCTCTCCTTCATTATATCAGCCACTGTCGCTGGTGGCTCCAGCCCCACTGCCTCTACACTGGGACCTGCCTTCTGATGACAATGCTGAGATGGCGATGGCAGCTACCCCTCCGGTGCTGTTGTCAGGCACAGCATGGGTCTGGTGCCCTTGGCTGTACACACATCCCCGTGCTTTCCAGCTCTGTGCCCATGTGGCCTCCTGGCACATCGCCCCAACCCCTCCATAAGCACTGTTGCCTGGCTTCACGTGAGAGAGAGTTGTGTTATATCGTGCGACTAGCGCATGTGAGTGAGCCAAGTGTGGTGTCACTATGTGTGCGTGTTTGAATCGGCTACAAACTGTTATCTGTGCTGGCCGGCTGCTGAAAGCCAACTGTGGGCGGTGTGTGCACGGCGAGGTCTCCACCGTGCCGTATGCTGGCAACTCACTTTATATATTTGCGAAGCTGTGCTAACTGAGGCCCCTTCTGTGTCCTTCCAGCACGCCATTCACATCCGTGTACTTTGTCTTGTTTCGTGGGGATCCATAAGAATCTTCATGAATAAAGCCATGTTTCTGCTACATGGACCGGTCTCCTACATGGACCGGTCTCGTATATTACGTAGTTACTACATATTTCTAGATATAAAACCCTTGTCTCATATGAATGTTTGACCAAACTTGTAATACCTTTATACTTTCTTCACATCTATACCCAACCTGGCTTCGCAGATACTTCATATTGAACAAGCTAATCTATACTCCTTTATCGAGAAGCAACTTTAATGGACTTTCTGTACTCTGTGTGCAATTCAGTTCTACAAACTCATTTTTACTTTTACAGTCGACCTTAAATATATTTCCCAATTCAGCACAGGCGAATGTAATGTTACGCTTTTCTTTCATTTTGCTGCTTCTTATTTTTCACTAAATATTCTGCATTCTAAGTATGCTCTCTAGCCAAAAGCCCCAACCAGTGACATGTGAAACACACAGCTGGCTTCACTTTCTTACAAGGACCTTTTGCCAGCCGGAGTGGCCGAGCGGTTCTAGGTGCTACAGTCTGGAACCACACGACCGCTACGGTCACATGTTCGAATCCTGCCTCGGGCATGGTTGTGTGTGATGTCCTTAGGTTGGTTAGGTTTAAGTAGTTCTAAGTTCTAGGGGACTGATGACCTCAGCAGTTACGTCCCATAGTGCTCAGAGCCAAGGACCTCTTGTGTCCCATTAAATTGCAACTTTTACATCTGACCGTCTTTTGAGCCTCTGACTCTCGACATGCTTGAGCTGTTTCTACTTTATGAATTCTTTTCTCAAGTCTGCTGTCTCACATTAAATGTGCTGATTTGCCACAGGTCTTACATTGAACTTTACTGCTGCAGGTCATAGAAGTGTGCCCTCCATGTCCACGTGATAAACACTTTAGCGTAACTTTCCCTCTTCTACCCTGATGACTTTCCCGAATCCTTTTTCTTTGGTAGATACAATTGCTGACTCTTCTGTTGAAGCTACTTCAACAGCCTCAGTTAGTGTGATGCTTTTGCCCCTTGGACACACAGTTGTCTACTATGCAGTCATCAAAGATCCTTTGAATGAATACCGGTATGCTTCATTTTCCTGCTAATGACAGAGATCCCACCAGTTCTGATGCTGGCGTTGCAACATGGACAGCTTCATGAAATTGATGTTGAAGTGAATCTACTTTACTGGTCCAATCTGCAATTGATTTTCCCTTTCATTTCCTACTAGAAAACATTTTACAAGTTTAGAAGTCTAAAGTATGCTTACAGGCATAATTTTCCAACAAGGTATTTCTTACTTCTTTCCATGCGGAAAATAATTCAAGCACAAACAATTTACTTTGTGGAGGACCCTGAATATGAGTTTTTACAGATTTTCACATTGGATAGCCTGTTTATCGCACTAGTTTGAAAGCTCTGTCCACATTGTTTGTTGATTTCACACAATCAAAAACCTGGGGAATGAGTTGAAGGCCTCATTATTGGCAATTGCATTGGTAGGTAAGGCCATGACCTACTTCAGTAACTGATGAGTTGTGTGGAGGCAAGGTGAGGCAACATGAGTCAACTCAAGATAGTGATGCGCTGGATTGTGCTAAAGTCAGATCAGAAAGTGACCATGCGAAGCCTCTTGTGTCGTGTTGCCTGCAGCTGTGCTGTATTGGCCCGTTGCCTATTACTGCTCATTGGTCACCGCTGCTGCTGAATCTTGTGAAGACTCCACACATCCTCTGTTGCAGAACCGTACGGCCATCATGTGTCGTTACTCTGGCGGTCCTCTCAGGACGGTGACAACTGCACCATCTCCTTGTTGCCCGGCGGTTCCTGTGACCCCTGTGTCGTCGTGAAGTCGTGTACATTGGTTGGACCTCTGCTTCTTTCTTCTACTCCTCTCATTCCATCTGTTCTCCCTGGGGTATAAGTGCTGCTTCTCATAAGAGTCTCAAAGCATCAGTCCAGTCTTGACATTGGGCTGAGTGTGTGCGAAGTACCTATCTATCTCAAAAATCACTAAGGATATCCCACATCTGACACCAGAAAAATGTTTACCTAAGTTGTCTCCTAATACAGGACAGGCCAGTCTGCAATCTCTGAGTGGTTAAGAGCAACTGCAGAAAGACAAACTTCCAGTGAAGGCAGTCTGATTGTTTTCAGTAGCACCAAGCACTGTCATAAGACACCTATGAAATCTGTGGATTTTAAGATTCTATAGGATGCTCACAACTGAAGTTTCAAGGAGACTTGGGTGTCTGATTAAACACTGCTTATATGCAGTCAGACTAACTACTACACTGAAGGCTAATTCTAAACATTAGAAAAAGCAAAAGGTGCTACTTTTTGCACAACAGAATTCAGTGTTCGAGCCCGTGGAGCCCGTGGAGTGAATGCTAACAGGAGCAGCAAACACTAACAGCATTTTAAGTACAAACTTTGGGAGCAGCACTTGAAGTGAGAGAAAAAGACTTGTTGGAGCTTATTGATGCTAGTAATGAGCGACAGGAAACTGGTGTCCCAATGATCTGATGTGGACACCATCTGTATACAAAAACATGGGTTTTTAAAGGATTATGGCAGCGCACTATTTTTCCCTTATTATAGTTGACCCCTGCAATCCAGCGGCACATTATGTGCTTCAGCCAGCCTCGTGAATGGCTCTGTAATTCCAGGGTGCCAGTGGCCAATCGCATTCACATACCTCTCCTACCACTCGTCAGGTAGGGCTGTATCTGGACTTTACATTAACGGATGATCAGATTGGTAGCAACACCATTCAGCGAAAAGCTAAATGTCACTGCTCTTCCTCTTATGGCCAGTGACAACAGTGTTTTACATTATTTGGCCTGACGCAGAGGCCTTTCTTCAGTGGGGATCGCTGTTGTATCACTCTAACCAGTGTAAACCAATTGACGTTGCGGTCCTCAGGGGCAAGTATTAAGCTTCTGCAACTGCTAAGACATGCCTTTTCATGACCATCTTCTACTGTGATGCCTTACAAAATTGTCTAGGTGATGTATGGAGCAACCAGCTAATTCTCTGAAGTGAAACTTCTCCTCGGGCAGCTGGTCAGAGCATCTGCAATTTGTAGGGCTCTAGTGTTACTGATGACCTGTGGTAACCCAAATGTTACCAATTTTGCGATCTCTCTGCATTGTGTCTTTGATTTCCTGTCCTGGAGTGCTCTTGATGGCTTCTAACAGCCTTAAGCTTAAAAATGTACAAGTTATTACAGTGCCAATATACGAAAATATTGTTGCATCATAACCACAATCAAAATTCACATTCTAAGTACTACACTTAACATTCAAAGCACATTTATTACTACACCAACATACACACAAAACAGAACTATATCTCAGGGGAAGAGTGCTGCTATTTAAAAAGGCATTGTATAATCTGGACTGTGTAAACCTTATAAACGTGAAATATATTGGGAACCTTCCAGAAACAATAATTACTAAATTACAAATAATTTGTTAGTGGTATTTGAGCTGGTGCCCCTGGCACACCTGCGAGCAACACAAACCACTACACCACACGGCATGCAGCACATCTTGCGACATTGCTTCTGCCCCTGCAGAGATCTGCTGTGATGAAACTTCTCATTGCAGCCAATTGCAGCAACCTCGATGCAGGTTTTTTTTAGTAGTTCTCTTAATGGCAGCACTGGCATATCCTCGTGTTTGGGTTGTGTTGTTACAGTCTCGTTCCTGTGATGACCATCGGGCACACATGTTGCCCAGGTTGTTTAAAGTATGCTCTGGAAGTCGCACTAGGAAGCTCTTACACATCATCCGTACAGTCCTGATCTCTCCCCATGCAATTTCCATATTTTTAGCCCCATGAAGGAAGACACATAAGGCTGTCAATTTGCTTTAGACGAAGTGGTGCTGTCCTGGGTAGAGTCGTGGTTCCTTATGCAGCTGCAAACATTTTTCCATGAAGACATTGACTGTCTTGTCTCACAGTAAGATAAATGTATTGACCATTATGGTGATTAATTTTGATTGAAATAATAGACAGTGTACTTACTTTCTAGGGCACTGTGCCTAACTCAGTAAAAATGGAATCTTTGTAGCATCACTTTGTAATTTGTCTGTCTCTCTGACTGTTAAAAATCCTTTTTCTCAGGATACAGTAGACGTATCAAGTTGAAATTTTTGTTACATACTGATGTCTATGGTCCCTTTGCAGGGTAAGAAAGGGAAGCTTCCAAACCAGTGCACTCAAAAGATATGGAAGTATGGGGCACGAACACACTCATCATGACGTATAGGGTACTTCTCATTGATATAAAGTGCTGAAATTTGGCAAAAAGGAAGGTTTCATAGTAGAAAGAAGGGAAAAAAAAATCTGAAAACTGTAAATCTGTAATTTTTTTTCCTTTTTTTCTCACATGACTCTTTGTTTGTTTGTCTGTCTGTGAAAACCCCTTCTTCTCAGTAATGGGTCGACATGTTGTTGTTGTTCTGGTCTTCAGTCCTGAGAATGGTTTGATGCAGCTCTCCATGCTACACTATCCTGTGCAAGCTTCTTCATCTCCCAGAACTTACTGCAACCCACATCCTTCTGAATCTGCTTAGTGTATTCATCTCTTGGTCTCCCTCTACAATTTTTACCCTCCACGCTGCCCTCCAATGCTAAATTTGTGATCCCTTGATGCCTCAGAACATGTCCTACTAACTGGTCCCTTCTTTTTGTCAAGTTGTGCCACATACTCCTCTTCTCCCCAATTCTATTCAATACTTCATCATTAGTTATGTGATTTACCCATCTAATCTTCAGCATTCTTCTGTAGCACCACATTTCGAAAGCTTCTATTCTCTTCTTGTCCAAACTATTTATCGTCCATGTTTCACTTCCATACATGGCTACACTCCATACAAATACTTTCAGAAACGACTTCCTGACACTTAAATCTATACTCGATGTTAACAAATTTCTCTTCTTCAGAAACGCTTTCCTTCCCATTGCCAGTCTACATTTTATATCTTCTCTACTTCGACCATCATCAGTTATTTTGCTCCCCAAATAGCAAAACTCCTTTACTACTTTAAGTGTCTCATTTCCTAATCTAATTCCCTCAGCATCACCCGACTTAATTCGACTACATTCCATTATCCTCGTTTTGCTTTTGATGATGTTCATCTTATATCCTCCTTTCAAGACACTGTCCATTCCGTTCAACTGCTCTTCCAAGTCCTTTGCTGTCTCTGATAGAATTATAATGTCATCGGCGAACCTCAAAAGTTTTCATTTCTTCTCCATGGATTTTAATTCCTACTCCGAATTTTTCTTTTGTTTCCTTTACTGCTTGCTCAATATACAGATTGAATAACACCGTGAGAGGCTACAACCCTGTCTCACTCCCTTGTCAATCACTGCTTCCCTTTCATGTCCTTCGACTCTTATAACTGCTATCTGGTTTCTGTACAAATTGTAAATAGCCTTTCGCTCCCTGTATTTTACCCCCGCCACCTTCAGAATTTGAAAGAGAGTATTCCAGTCAACATTGTCAAAAGCTTTCTCTTAAGTCTACAAATGCTAGAAACGTAGGTTTGCCTTCCCCGAGGTCAGCTTCTACCAGTTTTTCCATTCGTCTGTAAAGAATTCGCGTTAGTATTGTGCAGCTGTGATTTATTAATCTAATAGATCGGTAATTTTCACATCTGTCAACACCTGCTTTCTTTGGGATTGAAATTATTATATTCTTCTTGAAGTCTGTGGGTATTTAGCCTATCTCATACATTTTGCTCACCAGATGGTAGAGTTTCGTCAGGACTGGCTCTCCCAAGGCCATCAGTAGTTCTACTGAAATGTTGTCTACTCTGGGGGCCTTGTTTCGACTCAGGTCTTTCAGTGCTCTGTCAAACTCTTCACGCAGTATCGTATCTCCCATTTCATCTTCATCTACATTGTCTTCCATTTCCATAATATTGTCCTCAAGTACATCGCCCTTGTATAGACCCTCTATATACTCCTTCCAACTTTCTGCTTTCCCTTCTTTGCTTAGAACTGGGTTTCCATCTGAGCTCTTGATATTCATACAAGTGGTTCTCTTTTCTCCAAAGGTCTCTTTAATTTTCCTGTAGGCAGTATCTATCTTACACCTAGTGAGATAAGCCTCTACATACTTACATTTGTTCTCCCTGGTTAGCCATTTTTCACTTCCTGTTGATCTCATTTTTGAGACGTCTGTATTCCTTTTCGCCTGCTTCATTTAATGTGTTTTTATAGTTTCTCCTTTCGTCAGTTGAGTTCAATATTTCTTCTGTTGCCCAAGGAGTTCTGCTAGCCCTCGTCTTTTTACCAACTTGATCCTTTGCTGCCTTCACTAATTCATCCTTCAGAGCTACCCATTCTTCTTCTACTGTACTTCTTTCCCCCATTCCTGTCAGTTGTCCCCATTTCCTTAAATTCCCACCTTTTTGGAGTTTCTTCAGTTTTAATCTACAGTTCATAACCAATAGATTTTGGTCAGAGTCCACATCTGCCCCTGGAAATGTCTTACAATTTAAAATCTGGTTCCTAAATCTATGTCTTACCATTATATAATCTATCTGATACCATCTAGTATCTCCAGGCTTCTTCCATGTATACAACCTCCTTTTATGATTCTTGAACCAAGTGTTAGCTATGATTAAGTTATGCTCTGTGCAAAACTCTACCAGGCGGCTTCCTCTTTCATTTCTTAGCCCCAATCCATATTCATCTACTATGTTTCCTTCTCTCCCTTTTCCTACTCTCGAATTCCAGTCACCCATGACTATTAAATTTTCGTCTCCCTTCACTACCTGAATAATTTCTTTTACCTCATCATACATTTATTCAATTTCTTCATCATCTGCAGAGCTAGTTGGCATATAAACTTGTACTACTGTAGTAGGCGTGGGCTTCGTGTCTATCTTGGCCACAATAATGCGTTCACTATGCTGTTTGTAGTAGCTTATCCGCACTCCTATTTTTTTTATTCATTATTAAACCTACTCCTGCATTACCCCTATTTGATTTTGTGTTTATAACCCTGTATTCACCTGCCCAAAAATCTTGTTCCTGCTGCCACCGAACTTCACTAATTCCCACTATATCTAACTTTAACCTATCCATTTTCCTTTTTAAATTTTCTGATTTACCTGCCCAGTTAAGGGATCTGACATTCCACGCTCCGATCCGTAGAACGCCAGTTTTCTTTTTCCTGATAACGATGTCCTCCTGAGTAGTCCCCGCCCGGAGATCCGAATGGGGGACTATTTTACCTCCGGAATATTTTACCCAAGAGGACGCCATCATCATTTATCCATACAGTAAAGCTGCATGCCCTCGGGAGAAATTACGGCGGTAGTTTCCCCTTGCTTTCAGCCGTTCGCAGTACCAGCACAGCAAGGCCGTTTTGGTTAATGTTGCAAGGCCAGGTCAGTCAATCATCCAGACTGTTGCCCTTGCAACTACTGAAAAGGCTGCTGCCCCTCTTCAGGAACCACACGTTTGTCTGGCCTCTCATCAGATACCCCTCCGTTGTGGTTGCACCTACGGTACGGCTATCTGTATTGCTGAGGCATGCAAGCCTCCCCACCAACGGCAAGGTCCATGGTTCATGGGGAAAGGGGTAGACATATCAAGTTGAAATTTACATCACATACCACGGGCTGCAGGCCCTTGAAAGTGTTTTAAAGTCAGTGCAACCAACAGCTATGGCCATTTAGGTCATACGTTTGGATACCCACAAACTCACTCATCAAAACCTAAAGGGCACTACTCATAAAGACCTAAAAGGCACTTCCCATCGACCAAGAATCATGAAATTTGGCAAGAACCAATGTTTCACAGTACAGGTAAATGAAAAAATCTAAAAACTGTAAATTTGTAATTACATCACACAATTTTTTTCTTTAATCATTTGTTATCCTACATCAAACTTGATATTAAAATAATCGGTAGTTCTGCATTCAGGCTGACTGGATTGCAATGATAAAAGTCAAACATCATGCAGGGAATGACTTTATTGCTCTCATGGCATGTTTTGGAATTTTAACTATCATTAGAAATTCAGGAGTGATCACTGTGCGTAGTCTGCACTAATCTTTGAGTGTTTGTCTCTCACACAACTTGAAATGCTATGTCTACTTGCAGTAGTTGTTCCTGGAGATCTGATGGTCAATAAATTCCAAAACACATCATATGAGAAATAAAATCTTTCCTTGACTGATGTTTGACTTTTACCATTGCAACCCAGTCAGCCCGACTGCAGAATGCTGATTATTATAATAATGGTCACCAGCCTCCTGCATGATTCTATGTCACATTTGTATTATTGAAATTAAAACATTCTCAAAAATCTTGGAATCTCTGGGTCTGATATCTTGCCAGTTTTAATGCTGATAACTGGCAAAAATGGTCAAGATTCTCAATTCCCAGAATGGATGAACTATCTATATTCATAATTATGTTTTTGCAGAACCCTCAGTGCTTCTTGCAAGCAGTTGAGGATGTCATCAGTATGTCGCAATGTGAAGACATCTTTATTCATGATCTTGTTCAATCATTGCTGTCAATGCCATGTACCATACTTCAACTTCACAAGGCCCACAGGAGAGGACCAAACACTGCTTGAAGATTCAATGTTGTCATCTTGTAGCATCTCTCCCACTTCTACATCAATTCTCTGCAACTACCGTGAGGTGTATGGCAGAGGGTACGTTCCATTGTACTAGCTATTAGGGTTTCTTCCCTTTCCATTCACATATGGAGCATGGAAAGAATGGTTGTTTGAATGGCTTTGTGTGTGCAGTAATTATTCTAATCTTATTCTCACGATCTCTGTGTGAGCGATATGTAGGGGGTTGTAGCATATTCCTGAAGTTGTCATTTAAAGCCAGTTCTTGAAACTTTGTTAATAGACTTTCTCGGTATTGTTTACGTCTATCTTCAAGAGTCTTCCAGTTCAGTTTCTGAAGTATCTCTGTGGCACTCTCCCACAGTACAAACAAACCTGTGACCATTTGTGCTACCCTTCTCTGTATATGTTCAACATTCCCTATTAATCCTATTTGGTATGGGCCCCACACACTTGAGCAATATTCTAGAATCAGTTGCACGAGTGATTTTTAAGCAGTCTCCTTTGAAGACTGATTCCAGTTCCTCAGTATTCTACCAATCAACTGAAGGCTATCATCTGTTTTATCCACAGCTGAGCCTACTGTATTTACTCGAATCTAAGCCGCACTTTTTTTCCGGTTTTTGTAATCCAAAAAACTGCCTGCGGCTTAGAATCGAGTGCAAAGCAAGCGGAAGTTCTGAAAAATGTTGGTAGGTGCCGCCACAACTAACTTCTGCCGCCGAATATATGTAGCGCTACACAGGCATGCTTTGTAGGCACAAAGATAAATACTGGGGCCAAAACCTCTGCGTCAGTAAATAAATTTAAAAAAAGGTGGAAGACGAGCTTTTTTTTCTCCGCCCTGAGTTTCAACCACTACATTTTCATACATTATCCAACGAAGTAAATACAAATTCCGTATTGTTCATCTTCGAATGTAGCAGAATTTCAATGTACTACGAAAATCCGACTGGCAAGACTGTTTGGGATGTTTGTCAATATGGCCAACTCTACGTTCTGAATTTTTTCCTACCTGTGAGAAGAGATGGTTGCTAATAGGAACCTGATGAAATGTGAATCACATACAGTATTCTCTTCGGCATAGGAATAATACGAACATAAACATTTTGCCATGTATTCTTTCGTGTATGCTGCTATCTCATTTAAATCCTGTATGCCTAATAAACTACGAAACTAGAGTGAGTCAACAGCAAACGTGGAAGAATATACGTATCGTGTCATGTTTATATTCGTATTATTCTTATGCCTAATAGTGATACAGTCAGAAATGAAGCACGACAACTGACTAGATTTTTAAATCTAAAATGACTCTAATTTCTGTGCAGATTTTGATGTACTAAAGAAGCGGCCACAAAGATTTTCAAACGGAGAAAAATTTTCGCCTAACTCTCGTTCAGAACATGTTCTGTCATACGCCATCTATTATTTGGTTCTTGTTGATCATTATCAAAGAAAGCAGCAGTGTAAGTAACAACGAATAGCAGTCTCTTGCCGTTGTTTCGCTAATGAGACGATTCCGCTTTTTTTTTTAATTGTAAGCGGCGGTAGTGCGCACAAAAGGAAGCCATGCCGTGAGCTTCGACAGGCCGTAAACACACACTATAAGAATGCGACAAACAATGCATGACACAGTACAGTAATGCATTTTCAGCTTAGAGTGACGTAAACACCTATAACAAAGAAAACTGCACTTATCAGATCAAAGCAAAATAAGCAAGCGATTCAAACCAGACGAAGCACGTGAAAAAGGAAGGGTACCCACATAAATATGGACGGAGCGCCTGATGCATATCAAGGGTTACCTGGTAAAGCTTAACTGCTAAGCTTACGACTAGAACCAAACTACTGTAGCTGTATCGTCATTCATTCGACCTAAATTGTGTCTCATATTACAATGGACCAACTTTGTTTCGATTTGGAGGTGCGGCCTAAAACTTTTCTCTCGCCTTGAATTTCGAGTCTCAAATTTCAGGTGCGGCTTAGATTGGGGAAATTTTTTTTTCCTTTATTTCGAGTCTCATTTTTTAGGTGCGGCTTAGATTCGAGTAAATTCGGTATATTATCATTACATTTCATATCCCTACAAAGAGTTATACCCAGGTATTTGTATGAGCTGGACTCTTCCAACAGTGATTCAGTGATATTATAGTCATAGGATACTATGCTTTTTCATTTTGTAAAGTGCACAGTTTTGAACTTCTGAATATTTAATGCAAGTTGCCAATGTTTGCACCACTTTGAAATCTTATCAAGATCTGACTGAATATTTATGCAGCTTCTTTCAGACAGTACTTCATCATAGATTACTGCATCATCTATTAATATTGTCTGCAAGGTCATTAATATGCAGCATGTACAGCAAGGGCCGCAACAAACCTCCCTGGGACACATCTGAAGTTACTTCTACATCTGACAATGACTCCCCATCCAAGATAACATGTTGCGTCCTCCCTACCAAAAAGTCTACATCTACAAGTACATCGACATCTATACTCTGCACCACTCTGAGGTGCATGGCAGTGGGTACGTGCCATTGTACCAGTTAATAGGATTTCTTCATGTTCCATTCATGTATGGAGCATAAGAAAAATGATTGTTTGAATGCCTCTGCACATGCAGTAATTATTCTGATTTTGTTCTCACAGTCCCTATGTGGGCGATATGTAGGAGGTTGTAGTATATTCCTAGAGTAATAATTTAAAGCCGATTGTTAAAACTTTGTTAATAGTCTTTCTCAGGATAGTTTACATCATATCTTCAAGAGTCTTTTAGTTCAGCTCCTTCAGTATCTCTGTGACACTCTCCTCAATTCAGTCACAAATTTCCCATATGACTGAACTTCTGAGAATAAGCATAAATGTGGTACTGTGTCAAATTCTATACAGAAATAAAAAAAAATATTGCATCTACATGACTGCCTTGATCTAAAGCTTTCAGTATGTCATATGAGAAAAGTGGTGCAAGTTGGGTTTCAGATGATGGATGTTTCCAGAATTCATGCTGGTTGGCATTAAGGAGGTCATTCTGTTCAAGACACCTCACGATGTTTGAACTCAATATATGTTCTAAGATTCTGCAACATATTGATGTCAAGGATGGCAGTTTTGTGAATCACTTCTACTACCCTTGGATAGACAGGAGTTACCTGTGCTTTTTTTCGAAGAACTGGGCACGGTTTGTGATGCCTACAAGAAATCCCATGTGATAATAAAGCACTTGGAAGAGCAGTTGAACGGAATGGACAGTGTCTTGAAAGGAGGGTATAAAATGAACATCAACAAAAGCAAAACAAGGATAATGGAATGTAGCTGAATAAATTAGGTGATGCTGAGGGAATTAGATTAGGAAATGAGACAGTCATATATGGGTTTTGCTATTTGGGCAATAAAATAACAGATGATGGTCAGAAGTACAGAGAATATAAAATATGGACTGACAATGGCAAGAAAAGCATTTCTGAAGAAGAGAAGTTTGTTAACATTGACTATAGATTGTTTCCTGAAAGTGCTTGTATAGCCTTGTATGCAAGTGAAACATGGATGATAAACAGTTTAGACAAGAAGAGAATAGAAGCTTTTGAAATATGGTGTGAATAGTGCCATATATGTGTGTGGGGGGAGATAATGGAAACTGATTAATAATTACTGCTTGAATAATTGGAAAAAATTGATTGGAAAGAATAGTTGAGAGAAATTGGAATGTAATTTATGAATCCATACACAATCCTGGGTGACTTTAGTTGATACCAATATCAACAGATCTTCAGTATCAATACATTCAAGGTCAATATTCATAATTTGCATTACATCCTGCTTCAAATTAATTCCATTGTGCATAGTATTGATTATAACAATGCCGATACAGGATTGCTCCTCTGCTGCTCACCCAAATTCCTCTTGTCTGCTCTGAACCTCCTAATGCAAGATCTCGGTGGCGGGTGAAATGATGAACCGACAGGAATGTATGACTCACATATGTGAATTAATTTTACCTTTCTAATAACTTTTTATAAAAATTTTAATGTACAGTTGAGATAACATTTTTCAACAATGCTGATACGACGGATCCGAGCATATGTTCACACGTTACCACTTATAGAAACAAATAGGTGAAGATACAGGAATTAATAAATCAAAGAGCATATTTCTTCTTTCGTTTCATGCAGGAGAATCAAAACATTATCCTTGACACAAAACAGTTCATTAACTTACCTTTGGCATTGTGTATATCCCATTCAGTTTACATGTAACTTACACGTATAAAAAGAAAAGAAAGAAAAAAAAATGTGATTCAACACACGTGCTACAGAAGAATGCTTAAGATTAGATGGGTAGATCACATAACTAATAAGGAGACACTCAATCAATTTGAGTAGAAAAGAAATATGTGGCACAACGTGATTAGAGGTAGGACGCATTCTGAGACATCAAAGGATTATCATTTTAATGTTGGAGGATTGCGTTGGGGTGGGGTGGGGGGTAAAAAATCATAGAGAGAGACCAAGAGATGAATACAGTAAGCAGGTTCAGAAGGATGCAGGTTGCAAAAGTTAATCGAAGACGAAAAGGCTTGCAGAGGATGGAGTAGCATGGAAAGCTGCATCAAAGGCGACGGAAAGAACAAACCACTAATAGGGCTAACCCCCCTTTTAGTGTGATTAGTTGGTTCAGGACAGAACTAATGAAGCCTCGGACAAGTGCTGTCATGGTCGGGGACAACGCTTGAACCCTATGCCCGCCCACAATGGTAATGACACTGCTAGCCACACGGAAAATGATTTAAATCAAAATAGAGTTGTTTTGCAGGATATGCTTCCTGCAACCACCCTAGAAGGAAAACAAAGACAGAGGATGAGATGGTCAGATGAAGTTAACCGACACCTCATGTTCTGTTATTACCAAGCAACAAACTTAGGAACCAACACAACTGAATACAGATCACAAGTTACACAAAATTTATTACCAAATACCCAGAATTAAAATTTTTAACAGAACAACGACTAGCTGATCAGATCCGTGTAATAATAAAAAATAACAGGATACCCCAGTCAGAATTAGAAAACATCAAGCAAAAAGTACAACAAATACTGGAACAAAATAATGTGCAATCAGAAGAAGAAGAAAATACAGTAATGGACACAAACATCCCAGAGCAAACAAACAAAGAATACCACACATCAATTAAACAATCAGAGGAAAACAAAATCTTAAGACGGCCACCAGAACAAGCACAAATAGAACACGAAGTGACACACATGTTAGATATAGAAGAAAAATTTCAGCTGGCATATATAGAATACAAAGACACAAATACAGACATTAGACCATTCTTGCATAGACCACCAAATAACCCACAAGTCGAAACAACAATAACAACTATCAACACAATCATGCACAACAAAATAAATGAAAATACAACTATGGAAGAGTTACAACAACTGGTTTATATAGGAGCACTCACTACACCAAATATACACACTAGGCAGAGATCAGAACCAACCAACACACTGAAGAAACCCACAAAACGAGCATAGCAACACAGGCTACAGATCAGAATAGAAAAACTGAGAAAAGACATCGGACAGCTAACATAATTTATAAGAAATGAAACATCAGACAAAAAACGAAAAAGGTTAAGTAAAATCTCACAACAAGAAGCGATAGAGCAAATAGATGAAAAGAAGCAGAAATTACAAGCATTGGCCAAACGACTTAGAAGATAGAAAAAAAGTGAAAATAGAAGGAAACAAAACCAAACATTCAACACAAACCAAAAGAGATTTTACCAGACAGTAGATAACACACACATTAAAATAGACAATCCACCAAACATAGCAGACATGAAACACTTCTGGAGCAACATATGGTCAAACCCGGTACAACATAACAGACATGCACGGTGGATACAAACAGAAACAGACACATACAAGATGATACCACAAATGCCTGGAGTGATAATTTTTCAACATGAAGTCACCCGAGCAATTAATTCTACGCACAATTGGAAAGCCCCTGGAAAAGATAAAATAGCAAATTTCTGGCTAAAGAAGTTCACCTCAACACATTCACATCTAACTAAATTAGTTAACAGTTACATTGCAGACCCATACACATTCCCTGATACAGTTACACGTGGAATAACTTATCTGAATCCTAAAGATCTAGCAAACCCAGCAAAATATCGCCCCATAACATGCTTAACAACAATATACAAAATATTAACTTTATTCATTATACAGAAATGAATGACACATACAACACAGAACAAAATTGTAAATGAAGAACAAAAAGGCTGTTGCAAAGGAGCACGAAGATGTAAAGAGCAACTGATAATAGATGCAGAGGTTACGTATCAAGCTAAAACCAAACAAAGGTCGCTACACTATGCATACATTGATTACCAAAAGGCTTTTGATAGTGTACCCCACTCATGGTTACTACAAATGTTGGAATATATACAAAGTAGATCCTAAATTGATACTCTTCCTAAACATAGTAATGAAAAATTGGAAAACCACACTTAATATCCAAACAAATTCAAATAATATAAAATCACAGCCAATACAGATTAAGCGTGGAATATACCAAGGAGACTCATTAAGTCCTTTCTGGTTCTGCCTTCCTCTCCAACCTCAACTCCTTTGGTTCCATCAGATTCACCTGGTCCTACTCCAAATCCCATGCCACTTTCCTTGATGTTGACCTCCACCTGTCCAATGGCCAGCTTCACACATCCGTCCACATCAAACCCACCAACAAGCAACAGTACCTCCATTACGACAGCTGCCACCCATTCCACATCAAACGGTCCCTTCCCTACAGCCTAGGTCTTCATGGCAAACGAATCTGCTCCAGTCCGGAATCCCTGAAGCATTACACCAACAACCTGACAACAGCTTTCGCATCCCGCAACTACCCTCCCGACCTGGTACAGAAGCAAATAACCAGAGCCACTTCCTCATCCTCTCAAACCCAGAACCTCCCACAGAAGAACCACAAAAGTGCCCCACTTGTGACAGGATACTTTCTGGGACTGGATCAGATTCTGAATGTGGCTCTCCAGCAGGGATACGACTTCCTCAAATCCTGCCCTGAAATGAGATCCATCCTTCATGAAATCCTCCCCACTCCACCAAGAGTGTCTTTCCGCCGTCCACCTAACCTTCGTAACCTCTTAGTTCATCCCTATGAAATCCCCAAACCACCTTCCCTACCCTCTGGCTCCTACCCTTGTAACCGCCCCCGGTGTAAAACCTGTCCCATGCACCCTCCCACCACCACCTACTCCAGTCCTGTAACCCAGAAGGTGTACACGATCAAAGGCAGAGCCATGTGTGAAAGCACCCACGTGATTCACCAACTGACATGCCTACACTGTGATTCATTCTATGTGGGAATGACCAGCAACAAACTGTCCATTCGCATGAATGGACACAGGCAGACAGTGTTTGTTGGTAATGAGGATCACCCTGTGGCTAAACATGCCTTGGTGCACGGCCAACACATCTTGGCGCAGTGTTACACCGTCCGGGTTATCTGGATACTTCCCACTAACACCAACCTATCCGAACTCCGGAGATGGGAACTTGCTCTTCAATATATCCTCTCTTCCCGTTATCCACCAGGCCTCAATCTCCGCTGATTTCAAGTTGCCGCCACTCATACCTCACCTGTCATTCAACAACATCTTTGCCTCTGCACTTCTGCCTCGACTGACATCTCTGCCCAAACTCTTTGTCTTTAAATATGTCTGCTTGTGTCTGTATATGTGTGGATGGATATGTGTGTGTGTGCGAGTGTATACCCGTCCTTTTTTCCCTCTAAGGTAAGTCTTTCCGCTCCCGGGATTGGAATGACTCCTTACCCTCTCCCTTAAAACCCACATCCTTTTGTCTTTCCCTCTCCTTCCCTCTTTCCTGATGAGGCAACAGTTTGTTGCGAAAGCTTGAATTTTGTGTGTATGTTTGTGTTTGTTTGTGTGTCTATCGACGTGCCAGCGCTTTCGTTTGGTAAGTCACATCATCTTTGTTTTTAAATTATGGATACAATATTACTGGAACATACCAACACAAAATCACACATTTGCTATACATGGATGATCTAAAACTACTGGCAGCAACAAATGAACAACTCAACCAATTACTAAAGATAACAGAAGTATTCAGCAATGATATAAATATGGCTTTTGGAACAGACAAATGTAAGAAAAATTGGATAGTCAAGGGAAAACACACTAAACAAGAAGATTACATATTGGATAACCACAGCGACTGGATAGAAGCGATGGAAAAAACAGATGCATATAAATATCTATGATACAGACAAAAAATAGGAATAGATAATACAAATATTAAAGAAGTACTAAAAGAAAAATATAGACAAAGACTAACAAAAATACTGGAAACAGAATTGACAGCAAGAAACAAGACAAAAGCTATAATTAAATACTTATGCTATACCAATATTTACCTACTCATTTGGAGTAGTGAAATGGAGTAACACAGACGTAGAAGCACTCAATACACTTACACGACCACAATGCCACAAATATAGAATACATCACGTACATTCAGCAACAGAAAGATTCACATTAAGCAGAAAGGAAGGAGGAAGGTGATTTATTGACATACAAAACCTACATTATGGACAGGTAGACAATTTAAGAAAATTCTTTATAGAACAAGCAGAAACTAGCAAAATACACAAAGCAATCACTCATATAAATACATCGGCTACACCACTGCAATTTCATAACCACTTCTACAACCCTTTAGATCACATAACATCAACAGATACGAAGAAAGTAAGTTGGAATAAGAAAACACTACATGGCAAGCACCCGTATCATCTAACACAGCCACACATCGATCAAGACGCATCCAACACATGGCTAAGAAAAGGCAATATATACAGTGAGACGGAAGGATTCATGATTGCAATACAGGATCAAACAATAAACACCAGATATTACAGCAAGCATACTATTAAAGATCCCAATACCACAACAGATAAATGTAGACTTTGCAAACAACAAATAGAAACAGTAGATCGCATCACAAGCGGGTGTACAATACTAGCAAATACAGAATACCCCAGAAGACATGACAATGTAGCAAAAATAATACATCAACAACTTGCCATACAACATAAACTAATAAAACAACACGTTCCCACATACAAGTATGCACCAC
Source organism: Schistocerca nitens (assembly GCF_023898315.1). Classification (NCBI taxonomy): domain Eukaryota; kingdom Metazoa; phylum Arthropoda; class Insecta; order Orthoptera; family Acrididae; genus Schistocerca; species Schistocerca nitens. The sequence goes on along the minus strand of NC_064620.1, from coordinate 633,112,819 downwards.
AAAATGTACTGGAGAATGATGAATACAAATTATACTGGAACAGAACCATTATAACAGATAAAAACAACACCACATAACAAACCTGACGTCATACACACCAATAAAAAGAAGAAATTAACACAGCTAATCGAAATATCCATACCCAATACAACAAATATACAGAAGAAAACAGGAGAAAAAATTGAAAAATACATCCAACTGTCTGAGGAAGTCAAGGACATGTGGCATCAGGATAAAGTTGACATTATACCAATTATACTATCAACTACAGGAGTCATACCACACAATATACACCAGTACATGAACGCAATACAGCTACATCCAAACGTATATATACAACCACAGAAATCTGTAATTATTGATACATGTTCAATTACCCGAAAGTTCCTAAATGCAATGTAACATATACCATACAGTTAAAAGGAAGTCATGCTTGATGAAGGTCCGCGTCACTTTCCATTTTTAACCAGACATAACGTCTGAGAAAGGATAGAAATAATAATAATAATAATAATAATAATAACAACAGTCATGACTCCTTTCAGTGAAAATGACAAATTCTAGGTGCTGTGTCTTGTCATTCATAGTTGTTCTTGCAGTATAAATTCAGATTGTTTATTTGACGTTGACCTCGTACGGTAGAATAGGCTTATCCAGTCATAGCAAGTTTCAGTTGCGATCCAAGTATTAAAATTAATGTTTGTATTATGTGTACAAATTGAGTATCTTATATGTATATATAATTTTAAATACACTATGTGATCAAAAGTATCCGGACACCTCGCTATAAATGACTTACAAGTTCGTGACGCCCTCCATCAGTAATGCTGGAATTCAGTATGGTGTTGGCCCACGCTTAGCCTTGATGACAGCTTCCACTCTCGCAGGCATACGTTAAGTCAGATGCTGGAAGGTTTCTTGGGGACTGGCTGCCGATTCTTCATGGAGTGCTGCACTGAGGAGAAGTATTGATGTCAGTTGGTAAGGCCTGGCATGAAATCGGCATTCCAAAACACCCCAAAGGTGTTCTATAGGATTCAGATCAGGACTCTGTGCAGGTCAATACATTATAGCGATGTTATTGTTGTGTTATGAATAGGTGCTCGATAATGTTGAAAGATGCAGTCGCCATCCCCGAATTGCTCTTCAACAGTGGGAAGCAAGAAGGTGCTTAAAACACCAATGTAGGCCTGTGCTGTGAGTGTGCCACACAAAACAACATGGGGTGCAAGCCCCCTCTGTGAGAAACACGACCACACCATAACACCACCTCCTCCGAATTTTACTGTTGGCACTACACACGCTGCCAGATGACATTAACTTGGCATTCGCCATACCCGCACCCTGCCATCAGATCGCCACATTGTGTATCTTGATTTGTCACTCCACACAATGTTTTTCCACTGTTTAATCATCAAATGTTTAGCCTCGTTACACCAAACGAGGCGTCGTTTGGCATTTACCGGCATGATGTGTGGCCTATGAGCAGCCGCTCAATCATGAAATTCAAGTTTTCTCACCTCGCACCGAACTGTCATTGTACTTGCAGTGGATCCTGATGCAGTTTGGAAATCCTGTGTGATTGTCTGGATAGATGTCTGCCTATTACACATTACAACCCTCTTCAACTGTCGGTGGTTTCTGTCAGTCAGCAGACGAGGTCAGCATGTATGCTTTTGTGCTGTAAGTTTCCCTTCACGTGAGGCAATACTAACCTTACGACTTATCTTAGAAGAAAGATTAAGAAAAGGTAAACCTACGTTTCTAGCATTTGTAGACTGAGAGAAAGCTTTTGACAATGTTAACTGGAATACTCTCTTTCAAATTCTGAAGGTGGCAGAGGTAAAATACAGGGAGCGAAAGGCTATTTACAATTTGTATAGAAACCAGATGGCAGTTATAAGAGTCGAAGGACATGAAAGGGAAGCAGTGATTGACAAGGGAGTGAGACAGGGTTGTAGCCTCTCACGGTGTTATTCAATCTGTATATTGAGCAAGCAGTAAAGGAAACAAAAGAAAAATTCAGAGTAGGTATTAAAATTCATGGAGAAGAAATGAAAACTTTGAGGTTCGCCGATGACATTGTAATTCTGTCAGAGACAGCAAAGGACTTGGAAGAGCAGTTGAACGGAATGGACAGTGTCTTGAAAGGAGGATATAAGATGAACATCAACAAAAGCAAAACGAGGATAATGGAATGTAGTCAAATTAAATCGGGTGATGCTGAGGGAATTAGATAGGAAATGAGACACTTAAAGTAGTAAAGGAGTTTTGCTATTTAAGGAGTAAAATAACTGATGATGGTCGAAGTAGAGAGGATATAAAATGTAGACTGGCAATGGGAAAGAAAGCGTTTCTGAAGAAGAGAAATTTGTTAACATCGAGTATAGATTTAAGTGTCAGGAAGTCGTTTCTGAAAGTATTTGTATGGAGTGTAGCCATGTATGGAAGTGAAACATGGACGATAAATAGTTTGGACAAGAAGAGAATAGAAGCTTTCGAAATTTGGTGTTACAGAAGAATGCTGAAGATTAGATGGGTAGATCACATAACTAATGAAGAGGTATTGAATAGAATTGGGGAGAAGAGGAGTTTGTGGCACAACTTGACAAAAAGAAGGGACCTGTTGGTAGGACATGTTTTGAGGCATCAAGGGATCACAAATTTAGCATTGGAGGGTTGCGTGGAGGGTAAAAATCGTAGAGGGAGACCAAGAGATGAATACACTAAGCAGATTCAGAAGGATGTAGGTTGATGGGAGATGAAGAAGCTTGCACAGGATAGAGTAGCATGGAGAGCTGCATCAAACCAGTCTCAGGACTGAAGACCACAACAACAACAACATCACATCAGAAACTGTGGACCTAGGGAAGTTTAGGAGTGTGGAAATCTCACGTACAGATGTATGACACAAGTGACACCCAATCACCAGACCACGTTCGAAGTCTGTGAGTTCTGCGGAGTGCCCCATTCTGCTCTCTCACGATGTCTAATGACTACTGAGGTGACTGCTATGGGGTACTTGGCAATAGGTGGGAGCACGATGCACCTAATATGAAAAAGTATGTTTTTGGGGGTGTCCGGATACTTTTGATCACATAGTGTATTAATACCAATATTATCCATATCGCAGAACTCTTTCATACTTCTAACTTCGATTTTTTGTTAGGCAGTCATAGAATTTTAATTTTAATTTTTTAAATGGCAAGGATTGAGAAGCAAGAGTCATCTTGTTAAAAATTTTGAGGGCATTCACTTCATGGGAGTTTCGTGTTATTTCCAACCTGTGCCTTGGGATTTCAATGTTTGCCTTAATTCTAGTGTCATATTCATAAATTGTTTCCCTGATAACACATTCCTTAAAGTTATTCTTGACAAAGAGTGCAGAGTCACAGATATATAGATTCAATACAGTTAGTATTGTAAGCCCAGTAAAAAGAGGGCAGCAGTGCTCTTTAGGACCAGCTTTGCAAATTATTCAGACTTTTCGTAAATGTTACTGATATGAGGAGAATGTCCCCATATGAGTAGGCCATATGATATGTGTGACTGAAAGGAATATGTTATACAGAGATAATAATTCCACATAATATAGTACACTCCTTCCCCCATGAACCATGGACCTTGCCGTTGGTGGGGAGGCTTGCGTGCCTCAGCGATACAGATGGTCGTACCGTAGGTGCAACCACAACGGAGGGGTATCTGATGAGAGGCCAGACAAACGTGTGGTTCCTGAAGAGGGGCAGCAGCCTTTTCAGTAGTTGCAAGGGCAACAGTCTGGATGATTGACTGACCTGGCCTTGCAACATTAACCAAAACGGCCTTGCTGTGCTGGTACTGCGAACGGCTGAAAGCAAGGGGAAACTACCGCCGTAATTTCTCCAGAGGGCATGCAGCTTTACTGTATGGATAAATGATGATGGCGTCCTCTTGGGTAAAATATTCCGGAGGTAAAATAGTCCCCCATTCGGATCTCTGGGCGGGGACTACTCAGGAGGACGTCGTTATCAGGAAAAAGAAAACTGGCGTTCTACGGATCGGAGCGTGGAATGTCAGATCCCTTAACTGGGCAGGTAAATCAGAAAATTTAAAAAGGAAAATGGATAGGTTAAAGTTAGATATAGTGGGAATTAGTGAAGTTCGGTGGCAGGAGGAACAAGACTTTTGGTCAGGTGATTACAGGGTTATAAATACAAAATCAAATAGGGGTAATGCAGGAGTAGGTTTAATAATGAATAAAAAAATAGGAGTGCGGGTTAGCTACTACAAACAGCATAGTGAACGCATTATTGTGGCCAAGATAGACACGAAGCCCACGCCTACTACAGTAGTACAAGTTTATATGCCAACTAGCTCTACAGATGATGAAGAAATTGATGAAATGTATGACGAGATAAAAGAAATTATTCAGGTAGTGAAGGGAGACGAAAATTTAATAGTCATGGGTGACTGGAATTCGTCAGTAGGAAAAGGGAGAGAAGGAAACATAGTAGGTGAATATGGATTGGGGGGAAGAAATGAAACAGGAAGCCGCCTTGTAGAATTTTGCACAGAGCATAACTTAATCATATCTAACACTTGGTTCAAGAATCATAAAAGAAGGTTGTATACCTGGAAGAATCCTGGAGATACTAATAGGTATCAGATAGATTATACGAGGGCGGTTCAGAAAGTAACCTCCGATTGGTCACAGTGCGGGTTGTGGGGGGAGTAGCGACGCCATCTGTGCGTTCACGCACTCAACAGGTCAGTCGGCATCAAGCCGTGGTCGAGTGAACGTCGTACCTGCGCTAGTTTAGTTTTTGTGGCAGTTTGAAATGTGTGCTGCAATAGAAAACCCCGCCAAATGTGAAGTGCATGCTGTCATAAGGTTTTTTACAGCCAAAGGATATTCTGCAGCAGCTATTCATCGTGAGCTTTGTGCCGTGTACGGACCAAGAGTTATGAGTGAGGGAGTTGTCCGTGAATGGGTACGTTTATTTAAAAGTGGACGAGAAAACGTTCATGATGAAGAGAGGAGTGGTAGACCATCGTTGGTGACTGACGAACTCGTTCAGACAGTTGATGCAAAAGTTCATGAAAATCGACGTTTCTCAATGTCGGAGTTGTCTACTGGTTTTCCACAGATTTCTAAGACTCTCTTGTACGAGATAGTGACAGCAAGATTGGGTTACCGTAAGTTCTGTGCACGATGGGTGCCCAAAATTCTTACCGACCACCACAAAACTCAAAGAATGGCCTCTGCATTAGACTTTCTGTCACGTTATGAGGACGAAGGAGAACCATTGTTAAACAGAATCGTGACCGGTGACGAAACCTGGATTAAGTACGTGAACCCTGAGACAAAAGAACAATCAAAGATGTGGGCACATTCAAATTCGCCTACCAAACCAAGAAAAGCCTCGCAAGATTTTTCTGCCAGAAAACTGATGGCAACGGTGTTTTGGGATGCCAAAGGGGTGTTGTTGGTTGAATTCATGGAATGTGGTACAACCATTAATCAAGACGTGTACTGTGAAACAATAAAAAAGTTACGACGGGCTATACAGAACAAACGCCGTGGTGTGCTGACTTCCGGTATCGTTTTTTTGCACGATAACGCCCGTCCTCACTCTGCTCGCAGAACAACGGCCCTTCTTGAGTCCTTCAAGTGGGACGTTATCAACCATCCACCTTACAGCCCAGACCTGGCGCCAAGTGATTATCACCTCTTCATGCATTTGAAGAAATGGCTCGGGTCACAGCGGTTTGATGACGACGAAGAGCTCAAAGATGCGGTCACAGGCTGGCTCCAGGCACAAGCGGGTGATTTTTATGCAGAAGGAATTTCAAAGCTTGTGAAGAGATACGATAAGTGCCTCAATCGCTATGGAGACTATGTAGAAAAATAGTGCAAAGATGTAGTTGTAAGATGTATATATTAAAATATTTTTATTTAACTTGGTGTATTTTTTAAAATCAACCGGAGGTTACTTTCTGAACGGCCCTCGTATAATGGTAAGACAGAGATTTAGGAACCAGGTTTTAAATTGTAAGACATTTCCAGGGGCAGATGTGGATTCTGACCACAATCTATTGGTTATGAACTGCAGATTGAAACTGAAGAAACTGAAAAAAGGTGGGAATTTAAGGAGATGGGACCTGGATAAACTGAAAGAACCAGAGGTTGTTGAGAGTTTCAGGGAGAGCATAAGGGAACAATTGACAGGAATGGGGGAAAGAAATACAGTAGAAGAAGAATGGGTAGCTCTGAGGGATGAAGTAGTGAAGGCAGCAGAGGATCAAGTAGGTAAAAAGACGAGGGCTAATAGAAATCCTTGGGTAACAGAAGAAATATTGAATTTAATTGATGAAAGGAGAAAATATAAAAATGCAGTAAATGAAGCAGGCAAAAGGGAATACAAACGTCTCAAAAATGAGATCGACAGAAAGTGCAAGATGGCTAAGCAGGGATGGCTAGAGGACAAATGTAAGGATGTAGAGGCTTATCTCACTAGGGGTAAGATAGATACTGCCTACAGGAAAATTAAAGAGACCTTTGGAGAGAAGGAAACCACTTGTATGAATATCAAGAGCTCAGATGGCAACCCAGTTGTAAGCAAAGAAGGGAAGGCAGAAAGGTGGAAGGAGTATATAGAGGGTTAATACAAGGGCGATGTACTTGAGGACAATATTATGGAAATGGAAGAGGATGTAGATGAAGATGAAATGGGAGATAAGATACTGCGTGAAGAGTTTGACAGAGCACTGAAACACCTGAGTCGAAACAAGGCCCCGGGAGTAGACAACATTCCATTAGAACTACTGATGGCCTTGGGAGAGCCAGTCATGACAAAACGCTACCATCTGGTGAGCAAGATGTATGAGACAGGCGAAATACCCACAGGCTTCAAGAAGAATATAATAATTCCAATACCAAAGAAAGCAGGTGTTGACAGATGTGTAAATTACCGAACTATCAGTTTAGTAAGTCACAGCTGCAAAATACTAACGCGAATTCTTTACAGACGAATGGAAAAACTGGCAGAAGCGGACCTCGGGGAAGATCAGTTTGGATTCCGTAGAAATGTTGGAACACGTGAGGCAATACTAACCTTACGACTTATCTTAGAAGAAAGATTAAGAAAAGGCAAACCTACGTTTCTAGCATTTGTAGACTTAGAGAAAGCTTTTGACAACGTTAACTGGAATACTCTCTTTCAAATTCTGAAGGTGGCAGGGGTAAAATACAGGGAGCAAAAGGCTATTTACAATTTGTACAGAAACCAGATGGCAGTTATAAGAGTCGAGGGGCATGAAAGGGAAGCAGTGGTTGGGAAAGGAGTGAGACAGGGTTGTAGCCTCTCCCCGATGTTATTCAATCTGTATATTGAGCAAGCAGTAAAGGAAACAAAAGAAAAATTCGGAGTAGGTATTAAAATTCATGGAGAAGAAGTAAAAACTTTGAGGTTCGCCGATGACATTGTAATTCTGTCAGAAACAGCAAAGGACTTGGAAGAGCAGTTGAACAGAATGGACAGTGTCTTGAAAGGAGGATATAAGATGAACATCAACAAAAGCAAAACGAGGATAATGGAATGTAGTCAAATTAAATCGGGTGATGCTGAGGGGATTAGATTAGGAAATGAGACACTTAAAGTAGTAAAGGAGTTTTGCTATTTAGGGAGTAAAATAACTGATGATGGTCGAAGTAGAGAGGATATAAAATGTAGACTGGCAATGGCAAGGAAATCGTTTCTGAAGAAGAGAAATTTGTTAACATCGAGTATAGATTTAAGTGTCAGGAAGTCATTTCTGAAAGTATTTGTATGTAGTGTAGCCATGTATGGAAGTGAAACATGGACGATAACTAGTTTGGACAAGAAGAGAGTAGAAGCTTTCGAAATGTGGTGCTACAGAAGAATGCTGAAGATAAGGTGGGTAGATCACGTAACTAATGAGGAGGTATTGAATAGGATTGGGGAGAAGAGAAGTTTGTGGCACAACTTGACTAGAAGAAGGGATCGGTTGGTAGGACATGTTTTCAGGCATCAAGGGATCACAAATTTAGCATTGGACTGCAGCGTGGAGGGTAAAAATCGTAGAGGGAGACCAAGAGATCAATACACTAAGCAGATTCAGAAGGATGTAGGTTGCAGTGGGTACTGGGAGATGAAGAAGCTTGCACAGGATAGAGTAGCATGGAGAGCTGCATCAAACCAGTCTCGGGACTGAAGACCGCAACAACAACATAGTACACTAATGAAATCTTTTTACACACTTAGTTGATATGCTCTTCCCAATTGAGTTTGGCATCAATATGTTTTCCTAAGAGCTTGACACATTTATTGTCCACATTCTTAGACAATCTTAATATAAACTTCTGGGTTTTGTCTGGATTACAAACACGTTTATTGGCTGCAAACCAAATTAATGCAGAGTCAAGAGTGTCTTGCAGAGTATTATCAAGAGTTGGGATGTCATGATGTGAAGTAAGTAAAGTTGTATCATCAGCATATCAGATAACTGACTGTGATACACAGTGAGGCAGGTGATTGACAGCCACAGTGAAAAAGAAGTGGCCAATTATAGATCCTTGTAGAACTTGTGTATCAATTTCTACTAAGAGGGAAGTGTCTATTTCTAATTGAGACAGACTTCAAATAGGAAGAAATTACTGCTGTTGTAGATTTTTGTACACCATAAACTCTAATTTTGTTATTTATATGTTAAAAGGAATGCAGTCAACTGCTTTATCTGACCACATCATGCAAGTAACACTTTCTTTTTATTTTCAAAAGCTGTTAAAGTCTAATCAACAATTTCCAGTACAGCTGCAGTGGTATTTTTCCCTGGCTGGAATCCACACTGATGGTTGCATAGATGGAAATGCGTTTCAAAATAATTTCTTAATTGAATGAACATTAGTGAGTCAAATATGTTGGAAAATATTGGCCCTATAGAAGCTGACAGGTAGTTCTGTGGGGAGTTGTTTATCACCTGTTTTGAATATAGTGATAACTTTTGAGGTTTTGAGTCAATCTGGGAAAACTCCATACTCTAAACAGTTATTAAAAATAAAACTCAGTGGCTTACTTATCAAGTGAACCACTCATTTAACAACGTAATTAGACATCCAATAAGATTCCACACTTTTGGAATTAGGTAATGTGGAAAAGTTTTACACATCTTCTCGGCCGTGGTTTTATGCCAATGAAACAAAGGCCTGTCCAAAAAGATTTCGGGCTTGCAGCTGGTTGACGACCAGCTGCAGGCCCGAAATCTTTTTGAACAGTTGATTCACTGGGAAAATTTTAAATTTTACAAAGAAAGGCCCTTCAGACAGCTGGGGACCAATCATACCCCTTGCAAATGTTCTCTGGCCTTAATTTTGCCTCTGATTATCTGGCTGATGATGTGACAAAGCAGTCATTCAATTCTTCTGGATCAAGCTGCGTTTGAGGTTTCTGGCTGGAAGAATTATCTTGTCTGATAACTTCCCAATATTGCCTTACACTTATTTGGAGCACCTTCTGTATACCTTTCACATTTTTTTGTTGTATGAGCCTAGTTTTGTAATACTTTCTACTTCTAAGGTAAGCACCCTAATCCAGATCCCTCTGTTCAGTCCCCCAGTTATTCCTGCTTTTATATATTTAATACTGTATGAGCATGTTTTCTCTAATTTCTGATATTTCTCTTGTATACCAGTCAGTTTTTGTATTTTTACATTTATTTGAGGAGATAATTTTTCTAATGGGAACATGAAAGCCATAAGTCTCTATATTTAATTAAAAAAGTCAGGAAAATCATATTCAGCTCCAATTTTTTTTTTTGTTTGACACTGATAAACAGAGTCCCAGTTTTTTTTCTTTAACTTGTCAATAAATAACGCATTGTGGTCCTCTCTTTGACCTCTTATCTGTACCACACTAGATTCATTTGACTATGTTGGTTGCTTATGGTAAAGTGTTAAAAACAATGGAGTATGATCTGAAATTACTCCATCAGCCAGGTTCGTTACATATTCCTCTCTTTGTAACTTAACAATAATATTTTCTAGACATGCATCATTACAAGTAGGACACTTGTTTGTGCAATCTAAGTTTAAAGATCTTAAAATATTAAAAAATGTTCTGGAGTCTTGTTGCTTTGAATCTCCCACTTCAATATTAAAATCTCCACAGGCAATAAACTTTGTTCTAAACTTAAAAAGTCTCATAACCACTAATACAAAATGTTCAAAAAATACATTTATATCTCCATTTGGCGACCAACACAGGCTGGTGATTATTATATTTTCTTCAGTTGGTCTTATAGAACTAAACTCAGCATTTTCGTCTGATCAATATGGCGTAATGTTTAATTTTGTAGGGGGTTCGCAAGATAGCATTTACCAATAACACTCAGACACTGCTTGAAGTAAACATGTAACTCGCTTCTTATACTGAAAACACATTTTTTCATCTCAAGAATTCTTAAAATAATTCTTGGAAAAACAACATCGTAGCAAAGACTCGTGAACAATGTTTCTAAAATTATTTCCTCATTCCTACATGTCTTTTTCTGCCCATCTTTTTGGTACCAAGTCACTGAAACTGTCTCAGACTAATGTAAATGAGAGACTGGTGTCCTCTAAACCAATATTTACATTATTGCCATCTGTACCTTATAATAGTCAATAAGGAGTGCAGCTAATTGATTCTTCTTTGGCACTTTTTCACCTTTACATTGCTCTTCCAGTCCTAAAATATTTGCTCTTTGGTTAAAACTATCACTGAGAGGCTGAGGAGAGGTTAGAAAAAGCTAGAATTTTAATGTGTAAATCCACATGTATTTATTTCATATATTCATGTTTTGTCTTTAATTCACATGAAATGAAAATAAAGGACAAAAATTAAATTTTAAAGATTTTTTTTGATATTTATGAGATTGCACCTGAGGGAGCTGAAAGTACAAGGTTGGCTAGTACTTACTTTCAGGAGATGAAATCCCAGTTATGCCAATAGACAGGTATAAAAGTACAAAAGCTATCCTAGCTTTCAGAACTCTTAATGCCTTCATGTGGTAGGAAAGAGAGGTGTGTTGGGGGAGGTTAGAGATCAATCTCCCAGACCCTGGGATGAGGACGACATATTTACGAGGGCAAATGGAGTACCTGCAGTCATGAATAAGGTGTAGAAGTGTGGCGTCTTTCATCTACAATAAGTGGTAGCATACCTTTATATTTTTTCCTTTTTTGGATAGTTGTGTGTGTGTGTGTGTGTGTGTGTGTGTGTGTGTGTGAGTGTGTGAGGCCTGCGTAGCCTGTTTTGACTGTGCACAACTTGTCATTCTTGTTTATGGTAATATGTTTCTTTATAGTTCCTATAGTACGTTAGATTAACAGCAAGTTATATCTTTCCAGGATGAAGGAAAAAAGAAACCAAGTGATAAGAAAGGAACACAATCAAAGACTTCTTCCCGGGAACACAAGATTCGAGAGAGCAAAGAGCCTTCTATGAAGAAATCATCCTCACAAAATGTAGAATCAAAACATTCAAAAACAAGTGGAAATAAGAGATCAGAAGGTCACACAGTGGAGAGGTAAGTTGAAACTTATCACTGACCAGTAAGTGGAAAACGTTAAACACTTCCAGACCAGAATATCTAGTATCAGAATATCTGATCATTCGAACATCTGGAACTGAGGAACATATTTATAGAATAAAAATCCACTTCAATTACTAGCAATTTTGTAAATATTTTTCCATGACTGATTTCGTATCTTAAAGTGTCATCTTCAGGTGCCAACAACCGCAAACAATAGGAGGGGCCACCTAATGTACAAGTACTGTGCGCTTGAGATACTAAAAAATGAAAGCTACAGTTGCGGAAAGTGGTGTGCTCACATGCGAGTAATTATGAAGACGCAGATATGTGGTGGTTAGGCCAGTGAGTCATTAGGGGTCACACCCATATCAAACAAACACATGGAACGGGAACAAAAATGCAAGCTTTGGGGAGGATTCTGGACAGAAAGGAACTCCATAATACTGTAAATAAATAAGTAACAAAACTCACACGTAGGACCAGCAACTACAGCACCCACTTGGACAGCACGACATAGAAGTGATTAGTGCACATGGCCCAGAAGCCAGCTGACCACAATGGTGAAAGCAACTGATGTAGGAGCCAGTGAGGTAGGGGACCAAAGTAAATAGCTGCAAAAGAGCAGGAAATGAGAGTTGACTGGTCTGCCCGCTTATGTAAGTGTGGTTCACAAGATCAATATGTACTAGAGTAATAAAATAACATGCAGATCTGGGGAACTGGTAAAAATGCCTAAAAGTGAGTGTGACAGACTAAGGAGACATAAGATAAAAATTCAATTAAAACAAAGTTTACAGATGATATATAAAAATATATCTAAAAATTGAGCAGTAAAACAATGAGAAGTGAGGTGTGGAAGGAGAATGATGCAAATTGCTTGGATTGGTACCTATATATAAACTCATCCTTGCAGACCAAAAGCATCTTATTGCAAAAAGCATAGTTAGGCTTAAAATGATAAACACAACAGGAATAACAATGTACATGTATAAGACAGAACTTCATATCCACACAATACGAAGCATAATAACAAAACGTTATGAGTAAAAGGGCTATACACTAGGACTGGGAAAAGTGAGTAAAGAAAATAAGACTCAACTAAAGACCAATGTTGTATCCTGGCTGACTTAGTTTACTCCTCCATCCAGCCATGAACCAACCCCACTGCCCCCAAATCACCCCATTAACTTTCCAGAATTTCTTAACCTTGAATCTCCTCCCCTCACCATCATTCTCCAAATTCCTCAACATGCAAACTAACCTTACATCCGCAGAGAGAATCACAGTCTACCACCTAAAAACTGATCCTGACCACCTGCTAACGAAGGCTCCACCACCGTTGTTTTGAGGGACAAGGATTACCTGTTGTGTCTAGTTCATACAGCATAGACACAATGAGGTAGCTAGGTGCACGCTAAACTAACGCAGACGGGCCTGAAGTTCTGGAACAGGAGACTTATTAATGCACTAAAGAAAAGTACGTAGTTTTATAATACTTAACTTTATTCTCTTGTTGGAATACATCTCTCTTGAATATTAGTACGCTATAAGCACTGATACAAATGGCGCCTTGCTAGGTCGTAGCTATGGACTAAGCTGAAGGCTATTCTATCTGTCTCTCGGCAAATGAGAGGAAAGCTTCGTACGTCTGGTCGCAAGCTATGTCTTCCGTACAACTGGGGCGAGGTCTATTCCGTGTCTTGTGACCTGCCATGTGGTGGCGCTAGGTTTGCGATTACACAGTGGCGACACGCGGGTCCGACATGTACTACAGGACCGCGGCCGATTTAAGTTACCACCTAGCAAGTGTGGTGTCTAGCGGTGACACCACATTCCTCCCCCGCAAATCGGCGAACGGTCGTGAGATAAGGCTTCCGCCCGCCGTGGGGAGGACCCCATGTTGACGTAGGCGATGAGGTGGGGAGCCTAACAACAGGCGAGGCCGTGCCACCCGCACCCGGCCATTCGGTCCGAGGGGAGCTAGGAAACGCCTGCAAACCTAGTCCAGGGTGCACGTCAACATGAGGTGTATGCGCACGTAATGAGACAAGAGGGGCCGAAGGGTCGACCTCCATGTGGTCGGAGCACCCGACGGGCGAAGACGACATCTGGTCCGGAGCGGGCAAGAGGTCCATGGCGGAGGACGGCTGGTCCCAGGAAGCGAGCGGCGGCGCGTGACCCAGGGAGGCGCCAGGCGGTTGCAGCGACGCGTCCACTGCGGGCGGCGGCTGCGGCGGCTGCTGCGGCGGCGGCGCGACGCCATGGGGCAAAATGGAAGGCAGCGTCGGTAACACCTGGGGATGAGGCGAGCCAGTAGATGGGTCCCCAAGGCGCCGACCTGACGGCTCCGTCGCTGAAAGCAGACGGGGAGCGGCAGAACCCAGGCGACGACAGAGGCGCAGCTGATTGAGATGCCGACGCACCTCACCAGAGGCCCCCAAAACCAATTACATCGCGCGGCCGAGGCAGCGAAGAATGCGCCCTGCGAGCCAACGCTGTGAACCGCGATAATTGCGATAATAGACAACGTCGCCAGGAGCAAAAACAGGAGTCTGCCGCTGCACAGGAACCTGATGCGGCGGATGCAGCAAAGACATCAGGGTGCGATGAGGACGACCATGGAGCAACTCAGCCGGCGAGCGACCATCGCGGGGCTGAGAGCGATACGAAGACAAAAAGAGCAACAAAGCGTCCTCCCGAGAATGCGACTCTTCCAATTTCAACATCTGTGACTTGAAAGTCCGGACCAATCGTTCAGCGGCACCGTTTGACTGAGGCGAAAACGGCGCGGATGTCAGATGTTGAATACCATTGGCCTTGCAGAATGACTGGAATTCTGCGGACATGAATTGTGGGCCATTGTCGGAAACAATAGTCTGCGGAAGACCCTCAATGCAAAAGATAGCAGACAAGGCGTGGATTGTGGCAGAAGACGTCGTGGAAGACATCCGGACAACAAAAGGAAAATTACTGAAAGCATCGACCACAACCAACCATCGAGCATTCCAGAATGGACCAGCAAAATCGATGTGCAAGCGTTGCCAAGGGGAAGTGGCTTTCGGCCATGCAAAGAACTTCCCCGGCGGTGCGGAGTGTTGTTCGGCACACGCCACACAAGAGGAGCACATATTCGTAATCGCAGCATCGATTCCGAACCAAGTACAGTGCTGACGAGCAAGTTGTTTCATACGCACTATACCCCAATGTCCTTGGTGAAGAAGCTTTAAGACAGAGGACTGTAACGAACGTGGGACTACGACTCGGGATTGATCATTATCGGAACGCAACAACAAAACACCACGTCGGACAAAAAGTCTCTCCTTGTGAGCAAAAAAATGGCGAACCAAAGGATCCTCGATCCGCGACTTTGACAAGGGCCATTGCGTAGCAACAAAACGCAAAACAGTAGCAAGGACAGGGTCAGCAGCTGTGGCTGTAGCGACACGACGAAAATCAATCGGAAACGATTCGACCACGTCATCGGTTTCCGAATCAATGAACATGCAAGCAAGTTCGGAAGAATCGAATGCTTTATCCTCAGCAACAGGCAAACGGGACAACGCATCAGCGTTTCCGTGCTTAGCAGTGGACCGATACAAGATATCGTAGCGGTACTGCGAGAGAAAAAGTGACCAGCGAATGAATTTCTGCGCTGTACGTGGAGGTACAGGTTTGTTCGGATGAAAAAGCGATGTCAAAGGTTTGTGGTCCGTGATGATTGTAAAGTGACGACCATACAAGAAGTCATGGAACTTGGTAACACCAAACACGAGAGCTAAAGCTTCTTTCTCTATTTGTGAACAATTTCGTTGCGCAGATGAGAGCAATTTGGACGCAAAGGCAATAGGGCGATCATGCGAGCCATCTTTGTGCGCAAGCACAGCACCGATCCCGAAATCCGATGCATCTACCATCAACAAAAGGGGTTTTCGGGGATCGAATGGCGTAAGGCAAATATTTGAAAGTAACGCCGATTTCAACTGGCGAAAGGCGCGTTCGCATTCCGTCGTCCAGACGAACGGAACACCTTTACGGCGTAAGCGATGAAGCGGAGCTGAAATGGAAGAAGCGCGCGGCACAAACCTGTTTGGAAATATTGCTAAAACAATGCAAGTGCAATTTTTTGAAGCGATACAAGCCAAGATGCGTGTTAACCACTAAGACGCGCTGGGATTCTTCGTCCACCGGTATTTGCAAGTACGCATCTGCTAGGTCCAATTTTGAAAAATATTTACCCGGGCACAGTTTGTCAAAAAGATCTTCCGGGCGGGGCAAAGGAAAAGTAGCAGTCACAAGTTGTGGATTCACAGTTGCCTTGAAGTCCACACAAAGTCTCAGTTTTCCGGAAGGTTTCGGCAAAATTACTAAGGGTGAGGCCCAGAGAGAAGCCTGCACACGTTCAATTACACCTTGAGATTCTAAATCGTGTAATGTTCTTGCGACCTCATCACGCAATGCGTGGGGAACATTGCGCGCTCTGAAAAATTTCGGTTGCGCGTTGTCTTTCAGTTCCAATTGTGCTTCATAGTTCTTAGCGCAACCAAGGCCCGGTGCAAAAATGTCTGCAAATTCTTCACAAAGACTAGAAACACTGGCGGAAGGCACAGTCTGATTCACCTATAGGACCTGATTTACTATAGACAAATTAAATAATTGAAACAAATCTAAACCAAACAAGTTCACTGCACCAGAAGAACGAAGAACGTAAAATGACACAAGTGTCGTTTGTCCCTTGTATGTTGCAATAAGGCTGCACTGTCCTAATACAGGGATCTGCTGTCCTGAGTAACTATGTAACTTAACATTTGCGGCACGCAATGGCGGTTTGCCCAGTCGTTTGTACGAGTCGTGATTGAGCAATGAAACTGCAGCTCCGGTATCGAGCTGGAATGGTATCACTGTGCCTTCAAAGTCTAAGTCCACAAAAAGTTTATTGTCCTGCTGACGACAAGAGCGACTGTCACGTGCAATTTGAACTGATACAGGTACAGAAGCACTTGCGACTGTACGGGATTTTCGGCGACGTCGACGCACACTTTTGGTGGGACGAACACAGTCACTGTTAGCTAAAGTGTCACTGGACGGGTGGGAATGAACTACATGAATGTCCATGGGTGAAGGTCCACGAGCCTGGTTGTCCTGGGTTTGATTCCGGCGCGAAGCAAAAGGCCTGGAATTATTGTGATTGGCTGATCTAAGCTTTTTCTGGCAAACGCTTTGAACATGTCCTTTCTTTTGGCAGTAAAAGCAAATAGCTTGGCGTGACGGGCAATTTTCACGCTAATGTCGAGTTGCACACCGCGGGCATGATTTCACTGCATTTGCTGGCTTACGCGGCGCACGTGTTTGCAAGGTAGGCTGCCGCTGCTGTGCGGACGGGCGCGAGGGCCGTGTAGCGTCCCGGGCAGCGCGGCCGGCGGGCCAGTTAATGTGACACACGGCTGGCGAAGTTTCAAATGAGTCCTGAGCAAAGTCAAGTGTGTCTTGCCTATCCAATATGTCTATCACTTGTTGAAGGGAGGGATTAACTAGTTTCAAAATCTGTTCCCTTATGCGAACATCAGAAACGTTCTGTGCTATTGCATCACGCACCATAGTGTCTAAATAAGGAAGTCCACAGTCACATTCAAAGGCACACTCCCTATTAAGTCCTTGCAAAGTTGCAACCCACTCCCTATTAGTCTGACCGGCCGTACGTTTTGTACGAAAGAACGTATACCGTTTTGCAACTACATTTACTGTTTCTTTGAAATAGGCATCTAAAGCAGACAAAATTTCGTCGTAGGACAGAGTTGCTACGTCGCGTCGGGGAAACAATTTCACTATCACACGGTAGGTAGACACACCGACACAAGAAAGCAAAAACGGCTGCCGCTCATTACCTTGAATTCTGTAGGCTGCTAGATGGAAGGCAAATTGTCGGGACCATTCAGTCCACGACTCTTGAGCTGCATCAAAACTACGAAACGGAGGTGCAACAGCGTTTGGAGGCAGCGGTAGCGAAGAAGCGGCGGCTGCCGCATCGGTTTGCAGCGCACGTTGACCCTGGACGAGCTGTCCAAGGGCTTCCAATAACGCCTGCGTCTGCTGATTCTGCAAGCGAAAAAATTCGGACATTACATCTGGAGATTGTGGTGAAGCCATGACACAAGTAAATCAGAGCAAAGTACAATCAATGCAACGTGGGCGCGGCACCACTCCTCGGCGCCAAATAATGTTGTGTCTAGTTCATACAGCATAGACACAATGAGGTAGCTAGGTCCACGCTAAACTAACGCAGATGGGCTTGAAGTTCTGGAACAGGAGACTTATTAATGCACTAAAGAAAAGTACGTAGTTTTATAATACTTAACTTTATTCTCTTGTTGGAATACATCTCTCTTGAATATTAGTACGCTATAAGCACTGATACAAATGGCGCCTTGCTAGGTCGTAGCTATGGACTAAGCTGAAGGCTATTCTATCTGTCTCTCGGCAAATGAGAGGAAAGCTTCGTACGTCTGGTCGCAAGCATTGTCTTCCGTACAACTGGGGCGAGGTCTATTCCGTGTCTTGTGACCTGCCATGTGGTGGCGCTAGGTTTGCGATTACACAGTGGCGACACGCGGGTCCGACATGTACTACAGGACCGCGGCCGATTTAAGTTACCACCTAGCAAGTGTGGTGTCTAGCGGTGACACCACATTCCTCCCCCGCAAATCGGCGAACGGTCGTGAGATAAGGCTTCCGCCCGCCGTGGGGAGGACCCCATGTTGACGTAGGCGATGAGGTGGGGAGCCTAACAACAGGCGAGGCCGTGCCACCCGCACCCGGCCATTCGGTCCGAGGGGAGCTAGGAAACGCCTGCAAACCTAGTCCAGGGTGCACGTCAACATGAGGTGTATGCGCACGTAATGAGACAAGAGGGGCCGAAGGGTCGACCTCCATGTGGTCGGAACACCCGACGGGCGAAGACGACATCTGGTCCGGAGCGGGCAAGAGGTCCATGGCGGAGGACGGCTGGTCCCAGGAAGCGAGCGGCGGCGCGTGACCCAGGGAGGCGCCAGGCGGTTGCAGCGACGCGTCCACTGCGGGCGGCGCCGGCGGCGGCTGCGGCGGCTGCTGCGGCGGCGGCGCGACGCCATGGGGCAAAATGGAAGGCAGCGTCGGTAACACCTGGGGA
The DNA here is from genome assembly GCF_023898315.1 of Schistocerca nitens. NCBI lineage: Eukaryota > Metazoa > Arthropoda > Insecta > Orthoptera > Acrididae > Schistocerca > Schistocerca nitens. The sequence continues at coordinate 633,094,086 of NC_064620.1, read as the reverse complement.
TGAGGCGAGCCAGTAGATGGGTCCCCAAGGCGCCGACCTGACGGCTCCGTCGCTGAAAGCAGACGGGGAGCGGCAGAACCCAGGCGACGACAGAGGCGCAGCTGATTGAGATGCCGACGCACCTCACCAGAGGCCCCCAAAACCAATTACATCGCGCGGCCGAGGCAGCGAAGAATGCGCCCTGCGAGCCAACGCTGTGAACCGCGATAATTGCGATAATAGACAACGTCGCCAGGAGCAAAAACAGGAGTCTGCCGCTGCACAGGAACCTGATGCGGCGGATGCAGCAAAGACATCAGGGTGCGATGAGGACGACCATGGAGCAACTCAGCCGGCGAGCGACCATCGCGGGGCTGAGAGCGATACGAAGACAAAAAGAGCAACAAAGCGTCCTCCCGAGAATGCGACTCTTCCAATTTCAACATCTGTGACTTGAAAGTCCGGACCAATCGTTCAGCGGCACCGTTTGACTGAGGCGAAAACGGCGCGGATGTCAGATGTTGAATACCATTGGCCTTGCAGAATGACTGGAATTCTGCGGACATGAATTGTGGGCCATTGTCGGAAACAATAGTCTGCGGAAGACCCTCAATGCAAAAGATAGCAGACAAGGCGTGGATTGTGGCAGAAGACGTCGTGGAAGACATCCGGACAACAAAAGGAAAATTACTGAAAGCATCGACCACAACCAACCATCGAGCATTCCAGAATGGACCAGCAAAATCGATGTGCAAGCGTTGCCAAGGGGAAGTGGCTTTCGGCCATGCAAAGAACTTCCGCGGCGGTGCGGAGTGTTGTTCGCACACGCCACACAAGAGGAGCACATATTCGTAATCGCAGCATCGATTCCGAACCAAGTACAGTGCTGACGAGCAAGTTGTTTCATACGCACTATACCCCAATGTCCTTGGTGAAGAAGCTTTAAGACAGAGGACTGTAACGAACGTGGGACTACGACTCGGGATTGATCATTATCGGAACGCAACAACAAAACACCACGTCAGACAAAAAGTCTCTCCTTGTGAGCAAAAAAACGGCGAACCAAAGGATCCTCGATCCGCGACTTTGACAAGGGCCATTGCGTAGCAACAAAACGCAAAACAGTAGCAAGGACAGGGTCAGCAGCTGTGGCTGTAGCGACACGACGAAAATCAATCGGAAACGATTCGACCACGTCATCGGTTTCCGAATCAATGAACATGCAAGCAAGTTCGGAAGAATCGAATGCTTTATCCTCAGCAACAGGCAAACGGGACAACGCATCAGCGTTTCCGTGCTTAGCAGTGGACCGATACAAGATATCGTAGCGGTACTGCGAGAGAAAAAGTGACCAGCGAATGAATTTCTGCGCTGTACGTGGAGGTACAGGTTTGTTCGGATGAAAAAGCGATGTCAAAGGTTTGTGGTCCGTGATGATTGTAAAGTGACGACCATACAAGAAGTCATGGAACTTGGTAACACCAAACACGAGAGCTAAAGCTTCTTTCTCTATTTGTGAACAATTTCGTTGCGCAGATGAGAGCAATTTGGACGCAAAGGCAATAGGGCGATCATGCGAGCCATCTTTGTGCGCAAGCACAGCACCGATCCCGAAATCCGATGCATCTACCATCAACAAAAGGGGTTTTCGGGGATCGAATGGCGTAAGGCAAGTATTTGAAAGTAACGCCGATTTCAACTGGCGAAAGGCGCGTTCGCATTCCGTCGTCCAGACGAACGGAACACCTTTACGGCGTAAGCGATGAAGCGGAGCTGAAATGGAAGAAGCGCGCGGCACAAACCTGTTTGGAAATATTGCTAAAACAATGCAAGTGCAATTTTTTGAAGCGATACAAGCCAAGATGCGTGTTAACCACTAAGACGCGCTGGGATTCTTCGTCCACCGGTATTTGCAAGTACGCATCTGCTAGGTCCAATTTTGAAAAATATTTACCCGGGCACAGTTTGTCAAAAAGATCTTCCGGGCGGGGCAAAGGAAAAGTAGCAGTCACAAGTTGTGGATTCACAGTTGCCTTGAAGTCCACACAAAGTCTCAGTTTTCCGGAAGGTTTCGGCAAAATTACTAAGGGTAAGGCCCAGAGAGAAGCCTGCACACGTTCAATTACACCTTGAGATTCTAAATCGTGTAATGTTCTTGCGACCTCATCACGCAATGCGTGGGGAACATTGCGCGCTCTGAAAAATTTCGGTTGCGCGTTGTCTTTCAGTTCCAATTGTGCTTCATAGTTCTTAGCGCAACCAAGGCCCGGTGCAAAAATGTCTGCAAATTCTTCACAAAGACTAGAAACACTGGCGGAAGGCACAGTCTGATTCACTGATAGGACCTGATTTACTATAGACAAATTAAATAATTGAAACAAATCTAAACCAAACAAGTTCACTGCACCAGAAGAACGAAGAACGTAAAATGACACAAGTGTCGTTTGTCCCTTGTATGTTGCAATAAGGCTGCACTGTCCTAATACAGGGATCTGCTGTCCTGAGTAACTATGTAACTTAACATTTGCGGCACGCAATGGCGGTTTGCCCAGTCGTTTGTACATGTCGTGATTGAGCAATGAAACTGCAGCTCCGGTATCGAGCTGGAATGGTATCACTGTGCCTTCAAAGTCTAAGTCCACAAAAAGTTTATTGTCCTGCTGACGACAAGAGCGACTGTCACGTGCAATTTGAACTGATACAGGTACAGAAGCACTTGCGACTGTACGGGATTTTCGGCGACGTCGACGCACACTTTTGGTGGGACGAACACAGTCACTGTTAGCTAAAGTGTCACTGGACGGGTGGGAATGAACTACATGAATGTCCATGGGTGAAGGTCCACGAGCCTGGTTGTCCTGGGTTTGATTCCGGCGCGAAGCAAAAGGCCTGGAATTATTGTGATTGGCTGATCTAAGCTTTTTCTGGCAAACGCTTTGAACATGTCCTTTCTTTTGGCAGTAAAAGCAAATAGCTTGGCGTGACGGGCAATTTTCACGCGAATGTCGAGTTGCACACCGCGGGCATGATTTCACTGCATTTGCTGGCTTATGCGGCGCACGTGTTTGCAAGGTAGGCTGCCGCTGCTGTGCGGACGGGCGCGAGGGCCGTGTAGCGTCCCGGGCAGCGCGGCCGGCGGGCCGGTTAATGTGACACACGGCTGGCGAAGTTTCAAATGAGTCCTGAGCAAAGTCAAGTGTGTCTTGGCTATCCAATATGTCTATCACTTGTTGAAGGGAGGGATTAACTAGTTTCAAAATCTGTTCCCTTATGCGAACATCAGAAACGTTCTGTGCTATTGCATCACGCACCAAAGTGTCTAAATAAGGAAGTCCACAGTCACATTCAAAGGCACACTCCCTATTAAGTCCTTGCAAAGTTGCAACCCACTCCCTATTAGTCTGACCGGCCGTACGTTTTGTACGAAAGAACGTATACCGTTTTGCAACTACATTTACTGTTTCTTTGAAATAGGCATCTAAAGCAGACAAAATTTCGTCGTAGGACAGAGTTGCTACGTCGCGTCGGGGAAACAATTTCACTATCACACGGTAGGTAGACACACCGACACAAGAAAGCAAAAACGGCTGCCGCTCATTACCTTGAATTCTGTAGGCTGCTAGATGGAAGGCAAATTGTCGGGACCATTCAGTCCACGACTCTTGAGCTGCGTCAAAACTACGAAACGGAGGTGCAACAGCGTTTGGAGGCAGCGATAGCGAAGAAGCGGCGGCTGCCGCATCGGTTTGCAGCGCACGTTGACCCTGGACGAGCTGTCCAAGGGCTTCCAATAACGCCTGCGTCTGCTGATTCTGCAAGCGAAAAAATTCGGACATTACATCTGGAGATTGTGGTGAAGCCATGACACAAGTAAATCAGAGCAAAGTACAATCAATGCAACGTGGGCGCGGCACCACTCCTCGGCGCCAAATAATGTTGTGTCTAGTTCATACAGCATAGACACAATGAGGTAGCTAGGTGCACGCTAAACTAACGCAGACGGGCTTGAAGTTCTGGAACAGGAGACTTATTAATGCACTAAAGAAAAGTACGTAGTTTTATAATACTTAACTTTATTCTCTTGTTGGAATACATCTCTCTTGAATATTAGTACGCTATAAGCACTGATACAAATGGCGCCTTGCTAGGTCGTAGCTATGGACTAAGCTGAAGGCTATTCTATCTGTCTCTCGGCAAATGAGAGGAAAGCTTCGTACGTCTGGTCGCAAGCTATGTCTTCCGTACAACTGGGGCGAGGTCTATTCCGTGTCTTGTGACCTGCCATGTGGTGGCGCTAGGTTTGCGATTACACAGTGGCGACACGCGGGTCCGACATGTACTACAGGACCGCGGCCGATTTAAGTTACCACCTAGCAAGTGTGGTGTCTAGCGGTGACACCACATTACCTGGCAGTAGGACTCTGCCAGCTGTTAGATACATCCACCTACAAGCCCTGACCCAGTGACCCCATAACAGAAATCCAGCAGGGTCTCCAGTCTCTCCTCAAATCCTTAGTCCCATCTCAAAACCTCTCTCCAGAGTCCAGCTCTCTCCTCAACCCTACCACTCCTCACACTCCTACTTTCTGCATGCCTCATAAAGTCCATAAACCCAACCACCCAGGACACCCCATTGTGGGTGATTACTGTGCCGCCACTGAGAGAATCTCTGCTCTGCAAACCAAGAACCTCCTTCCTTGTCGTCATGACCAACTATATCCACAGCCACAAATACTTCTCCTTGGAAGGCATTACCTACAGTCAAATCCGGGGTACAGCTATAACCACATGAATGGCACCACCTATACCAACCTGTTCACGGGTTGTCTAAAGGAATCCTTCTAAAACACCCAGAATCCTAAACCCCTCACCTGACGTAGATTCTTTGATGATATATTCGTAATCTGGATTGGGGGTTAGGGTACTTATCCACATTCCTACAGAACCTCAAAAGCTTCTCCCTCATTTGCTTCACCTGGTCCTACTCAACCCAGCATGCTACATTCCCAGATGTTGACCTCTACCTCAAAGATGGCTACATCATTACCTCTGTCCATATCAAACATACCAACCACCAGCAATACCTCCACTTCCAACAGTTGCTACCCATTCCATACCAAGAAGTCCCTTCCATACAGCCCAGTGTGGTTTTTGCATCTGCAGTAACGAGTGGTCCCTCTCTAAATTTACCGAAGTCCTACTGAGGCCTTTACCAACAGTAATTAGCCTCCCAACCTGGTACAAAAGCAAATCTCCCACGCCTTACCTTTTCAGTCACCCTTCACCTCCAAAAGTCCCTCAGTCCAGCCACAGAAGAGCATTCCCCTTATAACGCTGTATCACCCAGTATTGGAGCAACTGAATTACATTCTCCACCAGGGTTTTGTCTACCTCTCATCTTGTCTTGAAATGAGAAATGTCCTGGCCACTATCCTTCTCAGCCTCTCCCCCCCCCCCCCTCCCTCCTGTGCCCCATCCCCTACCGTGGTATTTCGCTGTCCACAGAACCTGCACAAATCCTTGCCCATCCCTATTCAACCACTGCTCCCAACACCTTGCCTCATGGATCAGATCCCTGTAATAGACCTAGATGCAAGAGCTGTCCCATACATCCTCCAACCGCCACCTACTCCAGTTCGAACACGAACTTACCTACCCCATTGAAGGCAGGGCTACCTGTGAAACCAGTCATGTGATTTACAAGCTCAGCTGCAAACACTGCGCTGCATTCTACAAGGGCGTTAGAACCAACATGCTGTCTGTCCACATGTGTAGTGACCGACCAAACTGTGGCCAAAAAAAAACTGGACCACCCTATTGCTGAGCACACCACTCAACACAACTTTCTTCATTTCAGTGGTTGCTTCACAGCCTGTGCCATCTAGATCTTCCCAACAACACCAGTTTTTCAAAACTGTGCAGGTGGGGACTCTTCCTGTAATGTATCCTACGTTCCCATGACCCTCCTGGCCTCAAGCTTCGTTAGTCATTATCCTGGTCTATCTAGTCCTTCCCTGTTTCCACTCCAGCACAACACAGCCCTCTATTCCATCAATGCACCCTGTCTTTTTCTTATCTCTTTTTCTGCTGTTCTGCTCTCTCCCCCGCCCTCAACCTAACCTCCTGCCGATTGCACCTAGGTGTCCTACCCTCTCTCCCTGCATGGTCCCCAGCAACACTTTACCCCTACACTTACCCTGCTACCCCCCCCCCCCCTCCCCAGCACCCCCCACCCCCCACCCCCGCTCCCTGCGCCAACCCCCACACAGCTGCCTCTCCCATCATATGCTGTTGCTGCTGTTCGTAGTCTGGCTTCAGCTGACAGATACTGTGGTCATGTGTGTGTGACTTGCGTTTGTGCACATGTGCCTTTGTGTGTGTTTGTCTATTTTTGACAAACTCCTTGTTGGGTGAAAGTTTATTTTGTGGCAGTCTTTTTGTTGTGCCTATCTGCAATGCAGCATCTCCACTACATTGTGAGTAGCAACTATTCTTTTCATAATATCATTAACAATTAAGATTAAAATATGTAAATTTTCACTGAAATATATTGAGGTTCCAAATTTCTATATTAATGCTAACTTACATCCCAAATCTGTATTATTTTATGCAAAAAAAAATACTGAAGACTAATAATGTGAGAACTGTTTAAATCTTAATCACATAGTTTCATCATTTTATAGCATCCTCATAAAGTAGTCTCTTGCATAGATTAACTCCTACCTGTGGTTTCCATTGTTAAATATTGTTTCTAAAGTAGTTATACAATGATGGGTGTAAGTTCAGACTTGAACACTAATGAGAGTTTACACAAAAATTACAGTTTACTGAGATCTTTATCAAGGATATTTATTGTATACTAAAAACTAAAACTCCTCCCAAACAGGCCATGAAGGCCAAGCGGTACTGACCAGCCACCGTGTCACCCTCAGCCGATAGGCATCACTTGATGTGGATATGGAAGGGCATTAGATTAGATTAGATTAGATTAGTTTTTCGTTCCATAGATCCATGCTGAGGAGATCCTCATGGATGTGGAACATGTCAACTTTTCTTTTTTTTAAGCTGAAATAACAATACTAATAGTATGAATATATACAATACATCATTTGTTTCTATTAAAAAATTTGTCTATGGAGTAGAAGGAGTTGGCCGCTAGTAAGTCTTTCAGGCTCCTTTTAATTTGATCTTTATTTGTAACTAAATTTTTTATGTTTGCTGGCAAATTATTGAAGATGAGTGTTCCTGAGTAGTGGACCCCTTTTTGAACTAAAGTAAGTGCTTTTAAGTCTTTGTGCAGATCATTTTTGTTCCTGGTATTGTATGTGTGAACTGAGCTGTTTGTTGGAAAAAGAGATATATTATTGAGGACAAATTTCATTAAGGAGTAAATATACTGAGAGGTAGTGGTTAGTATACCCAATTCTTTGAAGAGGTTTCTACATGACGTCCGTGAATTTACTCCACAAATAATACGTATTACACGCTTTTGCACTCTGAAAACTTTTGTTTGACTTGAAGAGTTACCCCAAAATATTATACCGTATGACATTATGGAATGAAAGTAGGCAAAGTATGCAAGCTTTTTCATTTTTATGTCGCCTATGTCTGCTAACACTCGAATTGCAAATACAGATTTCTTAAGACGTTTCTGCAGTTCTGTGGTGTGCTCCTCCCAACTGAATTTATTATCAAGTTGTAATCCCAGGAATTTAATACTGTCAACCTCTTCTATCTGCCCTTCTTCATACTTTATGCATATGCTGGGTGGAAACCTCTTACAGGTTCTGAATTGCATGTAGTGAGTCTTTTCAAAGTTTAATGTCAAAGAGTTGGCTTTAAACCATTTATTAATATCCATGAAAATATCATTATCAGATCTTTCTAGAACTACACTCGACATACTATTTATTGCAATACTTGTGTCATCTGCAAACAAAACGAACTCTGCTTCTGGCAGTGTAACTGATGAGAGATCATTAATGTACACAAGAAGAAGAAATGGCCCTAAGATGGATCCTTGTGGGATACCACATGTAATTTCTTTCCATTCTGATGATGACTGATGACTTAATTCACTAGTCCCTTGTACTGACACCCTTTGTTTCCTGTTAGCTAGGTATGACTTGAACCATTTTGCACCACTGCCCGTGACACCATAGAATTCTAATTTATTTAAAAGGATGTTGTGGTTCACACAATCAAATGCCTTTGACAAATCACAGAAAATACCTGCTGCTTGTAATTTGTAATTTAATGAATTAAGTACATTTTCACTGTAGGTGTAAATAGCCTTCTCGATATCAAAACCCTTCAGAAATCCAAACTGTGTTCTTGATAATATGTTTTTTGTGGTCAGATGGTTGAGAAGCTGCCTGTACATTACTTTTTCTAAAATTTTTGAGAATGCTGGCAAAAGTGAAATCGGTCTGTAGTTTGATGGTATCTCTTTATCCCCTTTCTTGAATAGAGGCTTAACATCTGCATATTTTAGCCAGTCAGGAAATGTCCTAGTTATAATTGACTGGTTACACAAGTAACTTAGAATTGTACTAAACTCACAAGAACATGCCTTAATTAACTTTGTTGATATTTCATCATAACCACTAGAATGCTTCGTTTTCAAAGATTTTATTATGGAAGTTATTTCTTTTGGTGAAGTGAGTGGCATATTCATGTAGCTGAAGCTATTTGTAAAGGCTAGTTTCAGATATTCAAGGGCATTATTTACTGATCCTGACAATCCTATTCTATCAGTAATGGATATAAATTACAGCACACCGCTTTCCCTGCCATATGTCAATTTCCAAGACCAGAACCGCTACTTCTCAATCAAGTAGCTCCTCAGTTTTGCCATACAGGGGCTGAGTGCACACTGCTTGCTAACAACTCTCAACAGACCGGATGGTCACCCATCCAAGTGATAGCCCAGCCTGACAGCGCTTAACTTTGGTGATCTGGTGGGAACCGGTGTTACCATTGCGGCAAGGGCGTTGGCACTATTGTATACTACAATACATGAATCTCAGTCTGTTATGTTACACTGTTAAATGAACACTTGTGTATAAAAAGGACAAAAATGTATTGATTGGTACCACTTCCTGGTTAACAAATGAAGGAACGGATACTTAACATAATGAGCTGCCCTATCTCTAAAAGTATTACACTATTGTGAACCATATTCCATATTCACATGAGAGTTGTGAAATCTCAATCAATGCAAGCTGCAATATCGCAGTGTAACAAAACACAGTCTCAGTAGGCCAAACTTGTGCCACTGCTGGATCCCAAAATGTGCCAGCAGACATTTCTCCTCCTCATGTGAGGCATAACATGAGCTTTTCACAAACAAACAGCATTAAAATGCAATGTCTCAGTGAGAAGACTATTGTGCACTCTTTCTTTGTACACACAATGTTGATGGCATTACTCTTATTTACTTTGTGTGATAGTGCTGAAATACTAATTGCATGCATATTCAAGCATGTTGTGCATATCAATTTGACTTTTGTTGCAAGATTCTTTATGGTGCTGCAGATTTAATGGGCAGTGGTGCATTACAAATTCTTGTGCTCAATGGACTAATTGCTTGCTAGATTATGAATAATGTAGCTAGTCTAGCACAGCGTGGATACTGAAAAAGAAATAACAGAAACAGTAACTGAAGGTTGAATAGAATTCATTGTGCAAGCCGTGAGTTTTCCTTGGCAATATTTTTTACACAGTTAATCAAATAGTCTTCTTCACAGTGCTAGGGAATACTGATATGGCATTTGTATACATGGAGCAGTTTAGATAACTTTATGTACTTTGATTCTCATTTCTGAGATACAGTGTGTAACTACTGAAATTTGTACAGTTCAGGTTAAAATTATAAATGATCTATAATGGGTTCAGTCTCATTCACTTTATTTGTAAAAGGAATCAGTTATTCACTCTACAGTGGGTTTTGCACTGTTTTGAAATTTCCTGACAGATTAAAATCATGTGCTGGACCAGGACCCAAACCTGGAATGTTGCCTTTTTCAAACAGTACCCTTATTGGCTGAGCTGTCAAGGCATGATCTGCCTTCATAGCTTTACCTTATCCACTACCTCTCTCCTTCCTTTGAAGCTATCGACAGACAGTTTCAAAATTACACCTCCAAAGACTAGTACAGAATTGATCAGGTCACTAAAAAGTAATAATTCATTCTGCTGGCTAGGATGATGTTCCTAGCAGAATGTTAAAATCTTGTGCTGACTTGATAGAATTATCCATAAACTATCTTTTTAACCAAAGAATAAGTCAGAGCATATTTCTGACAGGCTGTAATCTACTGTAGTATACGCCAATCAAAATTACTTTGTGGTTGATGGAGTACCATGGTGGGGAGTGGTGTTGCCATTGTGCGTGATTGATAGGTTACCGTAGTGGGGAGTGGTGTTGCCATTGTGCTGCCTGTTGTATCTGGTATTGTGGAAATAACTGACATGGAAAGTCAGGTAGCCATTAACACATTTATTCTCAGTCTCATGAACATGAAGTAATTTTATAACAGCAGAAACATGGTACAAGTTCTATGGAGAATCGCAGAAATGAATTACACAACATAAGGTTTCATCTTCACTTGACTTAACTGAAAAAAAAAAAAAAAAATTCTGAAAAGTAACTTTTAAATTTCATTCCAGAACTTGGCAATATTAGTTCCTTTGGAATAAGGAGTGCAGTCCTGGTAAGCAAGCAACAAAATAATTCGAAATCTAATGCAATGTTTTATTCTGCTGGGCAAGCAGTGGAATATTTCTAAGTCTGAAATAAAGTTTCTGCAGCTTGGACAAAGTATGGAACAGTCACCAATTGTCACTCTCTAGAAAAAGTAACTATACTATACAGTGTAATAGCAGAAAAAATATTAAAGCTGAGGAATTAATCTTTCTTTGGAAAACTACAGTTCAAAAATTGAGTTGTTTTAATTTGTGGCTGATAACTTTGAACTGTTAAACATATATTAAAGAATACCTTCAGCTAAGTGATAATGATGTTAATTTTCAGCCCAGAGTGTGCTGAACTAAATGCATTTTATCTGAAAGACTTAGAACAATCCCCTAATGAATAATTGAAAAAAATGTAGATGCTTGCAAATACGAAAAAAACTCATGCGGCCTGGAATAAATATGGCCACCATTTCAAAATAATAAACAATAAAAAAAATATTTTTGTGACTTTTAAACATTGGGGAATTCACCCAGCAAATATAAAATTTTCCTGAGATGGTCAAGCATCCAGTGCTGTACCACTTGGTATTGATTCACCCAGGTTCCAAAATCAACCTTAGCAGACACAACTGAGATGATAGCTAAACAGACCTACAAGAAGCTCATACCTAAGAGTTCAAGCCTTAAGCTTACAAAGACTCATGTTAGTCAATTTCAAGCAAGCCTAGTGACCTGTTATTACCATATGAAGACATTAATGGTCATACACAGGATGAAGAACAATGTGTAAAATTCGTGGGGGTCCACTTGGATAACAAGTTAAAATGGAGTCAGTACATGGATAAATTCACCAGGAGCCTCAGTTCAAGATACAGTTCAAGATAATGGGAGTTTCCAAATAATGTTCCAATAAACATATAATCTTTGTCATGAAATACTGACTAAATCACTGGCCAAACAAAAAAAATGGAGAACCTTCCCCATTTTTTTCGTCTGAAAATTATCTGCTCTTACTAAAAAAAGCTGTTGAAGACTTTGGCAAACCTTTTTTTGTATGTACCAGCTGTATGTCACCAACATGAATCGAGAAATCTCTTTTGTGGTTGCTTATTCTGAAATAAGCACATAGCTGTGTGTTCTAGGTAATGGCAGTTTCCAAAGGATCTTCCAATCAACTTAAAATCTTTGTCATTAATTACAGACTAAACCACTGGTAAAAGAAAAAAACAACCCTGGGAAAAGAATTTTTACCTAAAAACTATCCACAGTTACTGCAGATGGCATTTCTGTACATATTGGAAGAATTATGTGTGTACTTTGTATGCAGTTTCTACACATAACGCAACATTAAGAGTGAATATGTGTATAAAACATAAGTTACAGGATCACTAAAAATGACAGTCACAATCTCATAGCCTGTAATGTTATGCTGATCAGGGAGTTGGAGATGCACAGTAACAGTATTTCACAGAGAGAGCAGAGGTGGCTCAGGGCTGCCTATGCTGTGGAGATTGATTTTTGTGATACAAGGATTTTGAGGGATAGGAACTAGTAGAATTTGAAAATCCTATGAAAGGAGGGTGGGGTCTGGAGAATGGAATTTTTGTGGTTAGGCCATTGGAGAGTATTCCATGTGTGTTAGGCAGCACTGAAGGAGCAAGATGGGAGACTGGATTCTAGCTAGGGATAGGGATACTTTTTTGAACTGTTGCAGACATATGTTGCAGGGGTCTATTAGGAATGGTATGTCGCTAGGAAACATCCAACATCTCCAACCAGTCACTCATAGTGTAGCCTCTCACACTAACGACATGAACCACTTCCTTCATCAACTCTTGACCATACCGTATGCATCATCCCCCTGCACCTAATGTCTCCAGTGCCCATGACCTTGCTGCTACCAAACACTCTCTCTCCCAACATCCTTCTCAATCCAAATCCATTACCTTATTCCTTATGCACCTTATCAATTACAGCCTCAAACATAATTACTGCTCCTTTGTGGGGAAAATATATAAACAAATGCATGGTACAGCCATGGGGAACCACATGGCACCTTCCCATGCTAGTCTGTTCATAGGCCATCTAGAGGAAACATTCCTAACCTCACAAACCTCAAATCCACAGTTTGGTTTATGTTCATTGATGATACCTTCATCATGTGGACCCACAGCAAAGACACCCTATCCCATTCCTCAGAGCCTCAACATCTTCTGCCCATTCACTTCACCTGCTCCTCCTCAGCCCAATATGCCACCTTCTGTGACATTGACTTCCACCTCTCTGATGACTCCATTCATTCCTCTGTCTATATCAAGCCCAATAGTCATCGACAGCTCCTGAATTTTGACAGCTTCACCCTTTGCAAGTCCAAAAATCGCTCCCATACAGCATGGTCATTCATAGATGGCATATCTGCAGTGATGAAAATTTCCTTCTCCAGTGTCTGAGGTCTTCACAGACGTGCAATAGCCCTCAAATTTAGTCCGCAACAGATTTCCTGTGCCATATCCTCACACACCCCTTATGCTCCCACAGTCTACAGGAACGAGCAGCTAAGGTGCCCCCCCCCCCCCCCCCCCGCCCTTCTCTCCCTATATCATCTCAGGCTGGAGCAACTAAACCAGAGTATCAACTGTCTGCCATTGTATCCAAAAAAGGAGAACACCCTACCCATAATCCTTCCAACCCCTCTTACTCTGGGTTCCCACCAACTTCCCAACCGTCACCAGTACAGATTACTCTAGTCCTGTCACTGGCATATCTTATCTCATCAGAGGCAGGGTCATCTCTGAAAGTAGCTATGTCATACACTAGCTCTGCTGTGATTTCTGCACAGCATTTTATGTGAGCATAACCATCAGCCTGCTGTTCAACAGAATGAATCCACCCTCCTAAGAAGTAAATTGATCACCTATGATGGAACACACTGCTAAGCACAACTTGCTCAAGTTCAATGGCTGCTTCACAACCCATCCGATCTGGATCCTTCACCCAGAACTGACTTTTATAACTATGTAGATGGGACCTGTCCTTGCAACACATTCTTTGTTCCTCTAATTCTCTTGGCCTCAGCTTGTGCTAACACACTGTACCCACATCTGTTGATCAACTGTTGGCCCTTTTCCTCCTCCTAAACCGTTCCACGACATCATAGTCATTGTGCTTTACACCATCTCTCTGACTTCAATGCCCTTGTGTCAATGTCCCAATCCTACCTCCCACTTCCTGCATCTTCTGTCCCTCTGCTCACCATCACCTGACACAGCCTACTTGTTAAACTGCTGTCCCGGCATTGTGTGTTCAGCCAACACAGTGTGTGTGTGTGTGTGTGTGTGTGTGTGTGTGTGTGTGTGTGTGTGTAACCTAGCTCATTAAAGAATTCGTCTGAAAGCTAGCTAAGTTTCCATTTTCTGTGTGCCTGGTGAGAGACTCAACACTTCTGCTATTCAGTATATAGCAGTGAAGAAAACAGCTAATTATTTTAATAACAGTGAGTGCCCTAATCAAGGAATTTATAAGCATGTTGTTATGTATTCATTACAGTTCAGAAGCAAAGCGTAAGAAAGGCATGACTGAAGTACACAAGAAAAAGAAAATGGATGTAAGATCTGACACGGCAGAAGCACAGGAGCATGAAAATATTTTACCAGCAGAGGGAGAAAATGTTAAACCAACTACAAAACAACATGAAACTAAAGTGTTGGAGTTACCATCTTCCATAATAGAAACCAGAATGAATATAGAAAAGGTTTGACTTTTTACTGAGTAGCATGCAGTTTACCATGTTATTACATGAGCTGTTACATACATACAATACAGAAAGGGCAGATTTCTACTTCCACAAATATGAGAAGCTGAATCACAGAAAGGTACAGTGGAAAACAATGCTAGAAATATTTCAGTTTCTGGACAAAGTTCTCAATCAGAAGTAGAAAACACACACACACACGCACACACACGCACACACACACACACACACACACACACACACATTCACACAACTCTCACTCGCATGACCACTGTCTCTGGATGCCAAGTCAGTCTTTGGTGCATTGAAATAGTGGCCATATTTATGTGTGTTATTGTTTTGTGAATGTGTGTGTGGTTTCTATTGCAAAAGAAGGGCTTTGTCCTGGAGTTTAATTGATGGGGTTTTGGTATTATGTGTTCCACTCCATCAATGATGTGTCACCCAGATGATATGTGTGCCGGCTTTTACCCTGCAAATATCTTGCAGCTGTTATTCTTGAAGTTATTTGCTGTGATGGACCTGCTGTGTAGTGCCACTAGACCATAACATATCATCTTGATGTTGATGTAGATGTAGACTTGTGAACCTTCTGCAGATTTGGGTGCTGAAAGAGAGCTCCAATTTGTTCAAACTACTGAAGTCATGTAATCACTTTTACAATGACTCTACTGTGTTATAAGCACAATGTTTCCACTGTACAACTTAATTTACAATTGAACCAGTGAGTGCAGAAACCACTTCAGTCACAAATTGCAAATTTTTCAGGAGAGAGAAAAAAGTCATAACTCTCCAAATTATCAAATAGTTTAACTTTTTTTTCCTCTGTCAGAACATGCATTTATGTTGTTGTCATGCAGAAATTTCCTAATTTCAACAGGCTCAGGAAAATTTAAAATTTGATCTGGACTTATGCTGTTTCTGCACTCAACTGGTTTTTACAGACAGCTGAAAACTTGGAAAAAGGTAATCATTCATTTAAAGGTTATATTTTTCCATATTATATCAAGAATGAAGTTACAGCATTGCAAAGTTATCAGAGAACAGGAAACGCTCTTAAATTAGATTATTCTCGACCATTGTATCATTGTCATGTGCAGTGGTTGGCCTGGTAAACATTTCATCATAGGAAACTTAGAAGTTTTCAGGAATATGAATTATCATCTTCTTGATGTCTTCCATTTTCTTGATGTTGATTGGAACTTTGCCTGATTGGTAGGCTGTAATACTTGAAGGAAAATTGATATCTACGTTTTGAGAAGCAGGTTTCAGCATCTGATGGCTGTGCTTTTGTAATCCATCAGTGGAAGGGTATCCTGTGATTACTCCTTTTTCTTTAGAGTTATAGGCCAACTCTATATATTGAGTGGGAGCAAACATGAATTTTTCTTCTATTGGCCCACTCCTCCCTCAGCATTCTCTGGAGAATGTTTTTTTTTTTTTTTTGTGTAATATTCCTTCCACCAATTAACAAAATCTTTTACATCAGTGGTGAGTAGCTTGACGATGGGAAAGTTGTCACTCGACTGAGCACGCAACTTTTCATATTCATCAGGTGTATATATCTGATCATTATTATGTATCAACCTCTTAATAGTACCAAAATCTCAGTCGTTTGGAAGATATGAATGCCCTCCAATCAGAAAGTAATGAAAAATTAGTTCAAAACGTCCTGTATCTGCAAGAGCAAGGCAGAATCTTATCATGGTGTTATTCCGATTCTGTCCGCAGGTGTCATCGGAAAAGAAATACAGATTTGATGGAATATTAGTGTCTATGTATTTCAATAGCATGCTGCATATCTCATTGGCTCCTTTGTGGGCTGCTCCTTCATGGTATAGGAATATTTCAGATTTCATAGTTTTTAGGTTTTTATGCCAAAACAACTCACCCAGAGTTGTCTCAAGTAAAATATATCCTGAACTGGGATTGCTGGAAGGGGGGGGATTTTGTGTAAAATCAGATGAAAGTGCGACTGTGTCTTCACATTCCACACATGACGCTTTGAAGTTTATTGTAAAATTTCTTGGCTCGTCTATTGTGGATAGTAAGTTCAGCAAGAGCAGCCCTTTTAGCTGCATCATCGATAGAGGAGCTCTTGATTTTTACAGCAAGCTTTTCACATTTTATGCAAGTATCTACCTGCGGATGTCCGAACCGTAATGAAAAGTTGTCATGAAAGTTTATAAGATAAAACTCATACTTAACAGCATCAAAATAACTGATATCTTTGGCGCCATAGTGGGTAATCTCGGTGGGGAATGATGAAATATGCTCATGTATTTTAGAACAAACTTCGGCAGAAATCATGTTCTTCTTGAGATTTTTACCTTGTTTATCTAGAGGTGATTTACCCTCTGTTAGGAGATCAGTAAGCCTGTGAACCCTGCCGTCAGTAATGCTGTAGAATGAAATAAAAACTTTCTTACATACCCTTTTCCTTTCTTCTCTGTATAATAAGAAATATTCGAAACTGACTGCTGTTTCTCTCGGCTGTTCAGAATGAGGATTACAGTGCTTAATGGTTTGTTTTTCAGTCAGTTGTTGTAAGAAAATATCTTGCTCATCTTTTGATTTCAACTGATTCAAATTAGCAACAAATTCAGAATTTTCATCTTGTTGTAGATGGAATGAGACACTCTTTCCACCCCACGAACTTTAGAGATTCTAATGACATTTCTTCAATGTTTTCTTCATTTCTCCTTGTCTTCTTAGAAGCTGTTTCATGATCGCCTTCACTGCTTTTGGTACTCAGACATATTGAACGTAGAACAGGAAACGTTAAGCATGAACTTAGAGCATGTTGAAAACAATCAACAAAACATAGACTTTGATAAGAGCAGCTGTTTAGGCTGGTAAACACAGTGTGCATGCTGAGTAAAAGGGGCAAGACTGGTCATGTTATCTAGCAGTGGGAGAAGAAACCACGTCAGTCACTGACTCATGTTATTTCTGCACTCAGCATTCGAAAAAGACACCCTGTATCGACGGATCTACTCAACAGACTAACATGGTTCTTGCACTCAACATGAATCTTGCCTTTCTAAGCATCTTTTCATTGAATACGATTTTTCGCATTTTTGTGACTGAAGTGGTTTCTGCAGTCATTGATTCAGTTGTGAATGACACAGCTCTCCCTTATCTCATACCTCAAAATAGATAACAACGAGTATTGATTTTGCTACAACACTGAAGAATAAACAGGCCTTCACGGCTGATGGAGATGTGAGCTCACTGTTGTGCCTTTTTGATCTTCTGAGCTGACATCTTTTGCTCCCAGTCTGCACATATGGCAAACCAGTGCATGCACAGTGGGATGTTACACTCTTAACTACTACCTAAACTATGTTTCCAGAGTCAAACAATGGAAAATTCAGGATGGAATGTAGCAGTATTATGAAAAGGGTAGCTGCTGCTCACCATATAGAGGAGATGCTTAGTCGCAGATAGGCACAACAAAAAGACTGCCGGAAAGTAAGCTTTTGGCCAACAAGACCTTAGTTTCTTTCGATGAAGGTCATGTTGGCCAAAAGCTCGCTTACCTACAATCTTTTTGTTGTGCCTAGCTGTGACTCAGCATCTCTGTTATATGATGAGCAGCAGCTATCCTTTTCATAATATTGATAAGCTACATTTCTGGTTTCCGAGGGCATCTTCTGTTGGCTGTCTGCAACTTAGTGTCACCTCTTTGTACTGAGTAGCAATCAACCCGTGCCATATTGTTGTTATTCGACACTGGACTTCCAATGTTACATATACAGGGTGCGTCAAAAAAATGTATACACACTTTGAAGCATCATAGAAAATTTATTTCCCACTCTACAATGTTAAATTTCTGGAAATGGAAAGCTTAAAATTGAATTGGAAAAATAAATGTACTTTGCAAATGTGATTAATGTTCAAACTGGTGGCATTTCTGAGTACGAGTCACCACCGATTCCGTACATCGTACCAAAGTGTCCAATGAGACTCCTGCGCACACCGCCTGAATCTCATTCCAAAGTGTGTCCAGGTTATGCGGTTTACATTTGTACACCTCATCTTTTACTGTGCCCCATAAGAAGATATCCTGCTGCGTGAGGTCTGGGGAGCGTGCAGGAAACTCGATTGGTCGCCTGCGTCCTATCCAGTGGCCTGGCACATTGTGATCCAGGTATGCTCGTACGTCCCTATGATAGTGCAACTCATCATTACTGTATAATGCACGAATGGCAGGGAATATGGAGTCAGTAAGCATTGTTAGGTACGTTTCTCCAGTAACAGTACCTTCAAAGCGGAAAGGCCCAATGAGTCCCCTTGCAGACAAACCACACCACACATTTACACCAGGCAAATTCACTGCCTTTTCAACTGTAATGTGAGGATTATCTTCAGCCCAGTACACAAAATTGTGCCTGTTGACAGTTCCATTGAGTATGAATTGGGCTTCATCTGACCAAATTATGCTACCCATACATCCCGGTTCACATCTCACCATCTCCTGAATCCATTCACAAAATTCTAACCTTCGATCTGGATCGTCGTCACTTAGCTGTTGCACCAGCCTTGGAATGTACACACGAAACTGCCTTTCTTCAGAATGCGTAGCACACTACTAGCACTTACATTACTCTCACGTGCCGCTTGCCTTGAAGATTTTTGAGGCGAACGCTGAAACAGTACCGAGACCGCAGTTGTGGAATCGTCACTTGTAGCTGTACGAGGTCGCCCTGATCGACCTTTATGCACATCACACACTGTTCCGTGAATTTTGAATTTGTCTCGTAGATGTGTAATTGTTAACCTTGAAAGTGGTTCTGTATCGTACTCACTTCTCCACTGTCATCGAACCGCAGCTATATTCTCAAACTTCCAGTACTACCTAATTATCTGCTTCCACGCTTCAAAGCTCAAACGCACATCCTCCATGTTGCAGTTACTTCCTTGCAGTTACTTCCTTGCCACTGCTGCCACCTGTTGAAGAAATATAACATTACTTTCTCACCGATATTTAACCTAGTAGAACGGGCAATAAATTGTCTATGACAGTTCAAAGTGAGTATACATTTTTTTGATGCACCCTGTATGTTTTATTTTGCAGTTATTTGCACAAAAGATGTCAATTTTTCAGAACAATTTGAAATGGGCATAGATCATATAGATGAGCAAAATGATGAATTGGTAAGATACTGTGATTACTCTTGGAGGATGCAGGCTAAACTCAGATTTAGATTTCCACATTTCCTTATATTGAGATTTCCTTTGGACGCAACAGATCTTATATCCTAAATAATCATACTGTTAGCAGGATGTTCAGCCCTGCTCACCCTTCATTCGTACGATCATCATCGGACGAGACTTTAATCATCCAGCAGTCAGTTGAGATGGTTACAGTTTTCTAAGAGGTGCATGTGATAAGATGTCCTGTGAAACATTATTAAATGCCTTCATTGAAAATTACCCAGAATAGATGGTTAGGGGACCCACTCATGATGGAACAAATAGACCTGACCTTTCTGGATGTCCATATGTGTCAGTGAACATAAGGCCATGATTACCATTGTATAAGTGGCAAGTAAAGCAAGTAGAAAGATTTACATATTCAGTAAGGTAGATGAAGAGGAACTGATCGGTACAGAAGCATGTAGAGTAACTGTGGCTGAGGATTAGAAGAGCAGTTGACTAAGCACTGGATAGATGAGCATTTCCTGATGGAAGAGACCCTACAAACTATACAGTCCCTGTAAACAAATTTCTAAAGAAACACCAATCACTAATAGATGTAAAAACAAAAATAGAGAGATACTGAATGAAACATTTTTGGATTTCAAAAAGACATTGCATGAAGGCTTCAATGATTACCATTGCAAAACCTTATTGAATGATTTCTCACAAAATCAAAAGAAATTTTGGTCATAAGAAAAGACTGTCAGTGGCACCAAAGTTAGTGTCTGTATACTCATGGATGACATGGTAACTGAAATTGAGGGTAGTAAAGCATAAGCAAAAATTATGAACTAGTATTTTCAAATGTTCTTTTACAAAGGAAAATCGATGAGATTTACATCAGTTTAGTTCTTGCACCTACACAAAGATGAGTGATATAGATATTGGTGTCAATGACACTGAGAAACAACTGAAATTGCTAAAGTTAAACAAGGCTCCCTGATAGATCCTGTACAGAATTTACAACAGAGGCAACTCACATTGTAACCATAATATAACATGGATCCCTTGAACAAAACATTCTGACCAGTCATTGGAAGAAAGCACAATCATAGCCATCTACAATAAGAATAGCAAAAGTGATCCACAAAACTAATGTCCATTCTCATTTACTTCCATCTGTTGTAGAATCTTAGAACATTTTTTGCACTCAAACATAATGATATATTAATGTTGTTCTACCAGGTATACACCATTAACTAATCTTGCAGAGAAATCTAAGATACCACATAATGACATGTCTGGAACTTGATGATCTCCTCCTTGCTAATCAACATGGATTCCAAAATCACTGATCATGTGAACCCAAATTGTGCTTTTCTCAAGACATTCTGAATAACATGTGTTGAGGTTCAGGCAGATGCAGTATTTCGTGTCTTTCAAAAAAAGAGTTTGAGCTGCTACCACACAAATGTTTATTAACAAAAGTAAGATTGTAAGAGATATAAAATAAAATTTGTGACTGGTTTGAGTATTTCTTGGTATGAAAGATTTGGGATATTATCATGGCTGGAGTGTCATTAACAGAAGTGGAAGTAACTTCAAGGAATAGCATTGGGAGCCTAGTTGTTTATGTTGTCTGCTAATGATTTGGCTGACAGTATTAAAATAACACCCAAACTTTTGCATATGATGCAGTTACTTGTAATGTATTACCTGGAAAAAGCTGTGCAAATGTCTACAGCTACACTCTGCAAATCATCATGAGATGCATGGCAGTGTGTACATCAAATTGAACCAGTTATTAGGGTTTCTTCCTGTTTTATTCACATATGGATTGTGGGAAGAATGATTGTTTGAATGCTTATGTGCATGCAGTAATTATTCTAATTTTATCCTCATGATCCCTATGTGAGCTATATGTAGTGGGTTGTAGTTTCAAACTGGTGCTAGTACTGAAAGCTTCCTGTAAATGAAGAGAAATATAAAACTGTACATTTTACAAAATGCAGAATCGTAGTATCTTCTGATTACATCGTCAAAGAATTACAGTTTAAATCTGTCTACTCATATAAATACCTGGGTGTAACAGCTTGTGTGGATATAAAATGGAATATTCGTTTATTCTCTGTCACAGGGGAATCATATGGCAACTTTGGTTCATTGGCAGGACACTAGGAAAATGCTGTCAGCCTACAAAGGAGACTACTTATGAAACACTTATGCATATCATATTGGAATATTGCACTGTACAGGACCCACACCAAATCAAATTAACAGGAGATATTGAATGTATACAGAGAAGAGTGGCACGAATGATCAGAGGTTTGATGGAAGACCATCATAGATAGATGAAAAAGTTGACTTGGCAGGTGACAGCTATCTCATAAAAGCCGTTCATGAAGTTTAAAGAACCAGTATTAAGTGAAGGATCTAGGAATACCTTCAGCCTCCTATGTATCATTCCCATAGGGACTACAAAGCCAAGATAGATGAATTACAATACAGTTTGTGAAGCCGTCATTCTTCCTGCACTCCATATTAAATTGGAATAGAAAGAAACATTAATTTGTGGTAGAATGCTAAGTGTCATCTTCCATGCCCCCAAAGTCATTTACATAATATGTATGTAGATGTAGATGCATAGCTGTAGAACAAGGCTTTTGTTTCTTTTTTCTGATGACAAAATCTCCATGAGTTGTTTCCACCTGGAGATCCAATTGGGGATATTCCTTTGAAATATTTTACCTGGGAGAATACCATCATCATTGCACCATATAGTACATTTGCATGTTTCTGGAAAATATAACAGTTGTAGTTTCCATTTACTTTCAGTCGTGATGCAGTAGCAGCATAGCATGGTCGTTTACAAAGTGACATCAGTCAGTCATCCAGTCTCTTTTTCCCAGTGCTTACTGTAAGGCTGCTTCTTCTGTTCTGTGTATTAATCACACAGAAGTGTGTGTACACTGATATGCTTAATCTTCCAGCACAGAAAATGAATACTAATTATTAACTAAAACAGTCAGTCATCTGTACTTTGTGCACTTGTTTGTGATTCGGCACATCGAGATTTCAGTGCTGGTCTATTCATTTGATCTCTGTAATGTACCAAACTCTTTGTAAGTATCATCATGTCAAGAGTGCCATTAATGTTTATGAAAATTCTTGTTCGCCACAAAAGGAATATTGTGCCATCACACATGCAGTGCCCACAGACAGCAGATATAATTTGTTCTTGCTTTACTTTTTGAGTTCAGAAACACTAAATTTAAATGACATTGTCCACTTGAATTGTTCATCACATTCATGGCTATCATCACTTTTTAGTGCCACTTTACAGGGTTGCTCCTATGTCTTGATATTTTTGTCTTTAGTCAATTCAAGGCTTTCCATGCACCAAATGGCAGCTATTGAGCTGTGATGAACTCTTTGTTCAGTCTGCAGTTATCTGCTGAGTGATGAGACAATATCTTGACTGTGTATGGAGTGCAATAGTTTGTTGTATGAAGCCTAGGTCTTGTGGCTGGGATTCTGAATAACTCTCATTTAGTTTCTTTCCTCAATCTCTGCTTCTTATTGGCACCTAGTGTTGGGAGGTACTGCTGTGCATCTTGTTAGGTAAAGCTTGTGAAATGTAATGATTCTGGATGATTCATTTGAGTCACTTCATCCTATTTTGTGTTGGTAGTTGGTTCATTGGCTGGTGCAGCAGCATAATACTCTGCAATTGCCCGCCTGCCCCCCTCCCCCCTTTTCTGTCTCAAGTCAATTAGAAACAGTCATTTTTCATGTGTAGCTATTTCTTACACTTAATTTCCATTTCAGTTCCTCACAGTGCATGTTAATTTCTAGAATATGAGCAAACTTCCACCCTGTGTATTTTGGGTGGTCACAATCATCTAAAATGGCTATTCTCTATTCAAAATTTAAACATTCCCATGTCTCTTTGCTTCAAAAGTGAAATGTATACTCTTTGGGTCTTATTTGTGTTAGACTTCAGATGGTTAATCTCATAACAAGTGGAGAGGCTAATCATGTGAAGGGTATCCCCAGATTAGGGGTTTGGCTTATTAACAAATCAGTGTGTTAAGAGCTTTTTGGCATGAAACAGTCCACAGCTATTAGAAATACACTTCTGTGCACACCTAAGCTTGTGCTTTGGAGTACTATGCAGTCTGGACTTTATCATATTGTCAATATTATATGTGCTTTTACTGTATTGTGTTTGATATTGAGTAGATATATAGTTTTGTCTTTGTTTTAGGAAAAGCAAGAGCTTTCTGCAGAAGTGGACACAGCAACAAAGAAAGGAAAAAGGTCTGCTCGTAAGTATTACATAAAATGATTATTAGTTTGATTCAAGAGCTATTGATGTTAACAGTTGTTGAGTTAACATCAAAAACTGAAATAAAACTGTCAGTAGATGTCATTATTGGTAGGATTGGCAGACATTGCAAAAGGAAGCTGTAGTCAGTTTTTGTGTTTCTGTGAACATAAGGTATAAACTGACTGTGTAAGTATTGGCCAGATGTGGCTTAAGTTCAAAGAAATAGTGTTGATGGCAATTGATAGATTTATACCAAATAAATTAATAATAGATGGAACAGATCCCCCATGGTACACAAAAATCTCAGTACACTGCTGCAAGCAGTGAAAAAGGCGTACCAGATTTAAAAGAACACAAAAATCCAAAATTTGGGATGTTTTACAGGCACTCAGAACTCTGCACGGACTTCATTGATAGATGCTTTTAATAGTTTCTACAATGACATCCGATGTCATAATATGGGAGAATGTCCCAAGAGATTCTGGTTGTTTGTATTATATATCAGTGGCAAGACACAATCCCTTTACTGTGCAGTAATGATGGTAATGTTACCGAGGATAATGCCACTTTAGTGGAGTTACCACAAACTGGCTCCTGATGAAATTTCTTTATCAAAGATGCAGTAAATATTTCAGAGTTTGAATCATCAACTGCTGTCAACATGAATAATTGAGAAGTATAAACCATCTGTGCAACAAAGCAAGTCTTCCTGTCCACAGTGTGTACCAATTAGGTTACCATTTGGAGGTATGCCAATGAAATATCTCCATTTGTAGCAATCATATCTTCACTTAGAAACTGGATAGTTGCTCAGGTCACACCAATTCACAAAAACGAAATAAGAGTAAACCACTGAATTATAGACCCATATTTTGTACATGAATTTGTAGTACGTTCTGGAACATATAATATGTTTCAACATAGTGGCATAACCTTGAAGAAAATAATCTATTGACACATATCCAGCACGGATACAGAAAATATCATTTTTGTGAAACAAAACTACCTCTTTTATTCGCACAGAGTAACGAGTACTGTCGACAGGGGATCCATGTTGACTCCATATATCTAGAAATCCAGAAGGCTTTCGACACTTTTACTCACAACTGGCTTCTAATTCAGTTGCATGCCTATGGAGTAAGATCTGAATTGTGTGACTTTCAGAAAAATCAAATCACAGGTCATATATCTGTATGGTGCAAAAAGTGGCAATTAACCCTAAACACTGAAAAGTGTGAGGTCCCTCACCTGAGTTCCAAAAAATCCATTAAAAGTTCAGTTGCACAATAAATCATACAAATTTACAGGAGGTTATCAAGTCAACTAAATCCAAGGGATTACAAATATGAACAACTTAAATTGGGTAAATGCTACAGGGAGTTCTTGCCCTGTCAGATTTGCATTGAATCTCAAACTTTTGATGATTTCCTCTTTCATCCTCATCATCATTATCATCATAAGATTTCAGTAGGGCAGTAGGTACTTCATTTAGTTTGCCAAATTATGCCGTGGACACATTGCTAAGTCACAGAACTTCCATATGCTACCAGAGATCATATTGATATCTGTGGCTGAAAAACATTGGCATCAATGCTGATTTTCTTACAACTGTGAAGGACTCAACTAATTTCTCTGTTGCCTTCAGTTTGTCAGCTCACTCAGGAGATGGCTGAAAGGTGTGTGGCCAAAGTAAAAGGCCAAGAAATGGAGTTTGTGTGGCTGCAATCCCGAAATATAAAGTGCATTTTTGAGCTGAAATCAGTTATTTGTTGCTAGACCATGACAGCTTTTCCTTCCTTCATATAGATCACTTATGTGTCTGTGTAAAAATATTTTAACATGTGTGGCGTAGAGCGCCATAAATATCGATATTTGTTCTGTGCGCAAGTGTGCTATCTTTGAGGAGAGGGCTTTGGGGAGGATGTTGGACGCTAACAGCAGTTAGCCTCCGGACTTGTATCTGTGTAGAAGCTAAGTGAGAATAAATCTGTATATGAGAGAATTCTAGTTGTTTACCTACAACTATACCATATTCCCTCACTGGTGACCCCGTTGTTGTGTAATACGCGTCCGAGTTACCGCCCAAAGGTTATTTACGCGCCTACCGCGTCTGGTTTCTCCGCGATCGCGAGGGCCTTTGTTCAGCTCCAGACAATGGCCTTTCAGCATTCATCGCCGCCCAGATTCCAGCAACATCTCTCCAGCACTCCTGCCGTCGTAGTGGACATGCCGCAAGAATCTTCGGGATCCTTCAGCCAGAACATGCAGTGGAATTCATCGAGTGCTGCCAGTTTCTTCCAACCGCCAACGGTCGTGGACTCTGGCTTTGTTAGCCTGGACCTTCCCACGTGTTCTCCACAGAGTGTTGGTCAGAACATTCCTACGCCTGTGTCGAACACACAATTCAATACAGTTCATGGCGTCGAGCGAGGTTTTGCTACTTTGGAAAATCCAGGCAGCTCCCGCCACGTGTGTATCCTTCCGCGCCGGCTAGTCAACAGGTGTTCAATGCTCGCCAAACATCAAATATCACACCGAGTGTGCATCCTAGTGGACATGTGTGGGATCCTTGTGTTGCTTCTAATTAAGTCAGCAATTCTGTGCTGGACAGTAATTACTCCGACATCTACAACCAGCCCCACCACTCACGGTCGAGTGAATACTGTGTGCATAACGGACATTCACCGGCGTACTTAAGCACTTGTGGCTTCTCTCCGAGCTACCACGTCAATGAGAATGCACATTTTGACTACGATCCTCACACCGTTCGAGCGTCCGTCGCTTCTCAACCCCCCCCCCCCCCCCCCCCCCCCCGGCGTCAAGTGATTTTTCGCGATTCCTGCATTACGGGACGCCAATAATTCAAACTCGCAATCTTCTGCATGCTCTACTTCCGTCCGAAGTAATAGGCGCACCTCCGCAGTGACTGCAGTGCCGAATCTGCTGAAATTACCAGACTTCAAACCCGCTCACCCGGAGTTCTGGTTTAACCTGGTTGAGCAAACATTCAATGTCTTTTTTGGACGACGACGCACGCTTCGCCTGCCTCATGAACCATCTTCATGACCGCGTCGATTTAATTTACGATCTGGTCAAAGCACCCCCCCCCCCTAGCAAGGAAGTATGCTGTGGCGAAACAGACGATACTGGAGCGCGTCTTTAAAACCAGGAGAGAAAATGCGACAGCTCATCTACGAAGAGCGTCTCAGCGGCAGGTCTCCGTCCCAGCTGTGGCGGTGCATCCGTCTTCTCGTCGATGAGCAAGTTATGCCTGATGACACGCTCGCAGAAATCTGGACTGAAAAGCTGCCTTTTCCTGTCTAGACTGCAATCTGCGTATGAAGATAGGCCAGTAAATGAACATTTACGTGCCGCCGACAGAGCATACTCCGCCAGGCAACGTGAGCTCCGTGCACTGCATTCTGGACGTGACCGCACTAAGACGCTTTCTGACGCCACACCCTTTTCTGGTGCTGCTAATAACAAGTTTGTTAAACTAGCCGCCCTGCCTGCACCTTCAACTCCCCGCAACGACAGTGCATCGGCCTCTGTGGAAGGCTCTGGGGCACATACTCCGTCACCTAGCAACTACCCACAGGAGCACAGGCCCGCCCAACCTTACTGTTTCTTCCACGCGAGATTCGGGAAGCAAGCTCGTAAATGCCAGTCACCGTGTTCTTACCCAAACTCCAACCGCAGGTAGGTTACGGTGCCACCTCCTGCGATGTAAACAACGGGCACCATCCCACGTTGCACTCCGTTTCGGAAAATAACAGTAAGTGTGGTTGAGTCTATGTTCGCGATTTACGATCAGGTGTATGTTTTCTGGTAGACACTGGCGCAGACGTCTCTTTGCTACCGGTTCGCCTAGCAACCAATAGAGTGCAACCACACAAAACAGTACTTCGTGCAGTGAACTTGTCTACCCTACAGTGTTCGGGTTCCACTTTGTATACAGTGAAACTTTCGCCTGAGTGCAAGCTGGAGTGGATGTTTCTAGTGTCAACAATTGAAGAACCTATTCTCGGAATTGATTTCCTCAAGCACTATCAGTTGTCACTAGATTTTGTGCAAAATACTGTGTTTTACCCCTCCCTTAACAAACATATTCCTTTCGCTTCGCCGAGTGACAGTTCGGCTAACACCAAACATGTGTGCTGTGCTATGAAGTGTGTAAACCTATCCTTGGAGCTGCAATCTTGGACAAACAAGTGGCTAGTGGAGTGCGCCAAGTCTTCGAAGTTGCGGATGGAACGTAAGGAAATGCTGCTGCATCTCCACGACATACACCACGAGTTGGCCTCCACACAACAACGCCTCGCGGCACTACAACCAGACGACTCGTCGACTACAGACAAGGTCAGTCCGTGCCAATCTGGTGTTCCCGTGCCCGCGGACGTTAACAACAATGTTGTGAACTCTGTAAACTGTGTCAGCACCCCCTTTTGTAATGATAGGGTATGCCCGAGTGCTCATGCTCCTTGCGTTCCGAATGGACAATTAACTTGCCAAGCTCGTGGCAATGAACTACGGCCATCTGCTGTCCGGCTACGCCCACTCGTGCCTACAGCGCTTGTAGCGGCACGGCCCGCTACCAAGAACCAGTGTACCAACCTCGCCCATGTTAACACGTGTGCGGCCTTTATGCAGCCTACGAGCGGGTGGCACACCTGTACTTCCGTGCCCAGCTTGGCCCGTCCGCCACTGCCTGCTCCGCTTCACGGACATCTGACTGTCGTGCCGCGCCACGTATTGCAGTAGTCACTAATGGCACAGTTCCTCGGTTACGTCTAACCGATGGGCCGCCCATATCGCAACACCCACGCCGCCTCAAGCCAGAATTTATGAAAATTGCAAAAGAACAATTGGACGATCTGTTACAAAAGGGAATAATTGAACCTTCTTCCGGTTGCTGGGCTAGTCCTATCCTGTTTGACCAAAAGAAAGACGGTACTTGGCGTATGGTCGGAGACTATAGGCGTTTAAATGCCCGCACCATCATTGATAAATATCCGGTTCCACACATCGCAGACTTCAATCATGCGCTCGCAGGTGCAAAGTACTTCTCTGTTTTGGACTGTAAGCACGCATTTCATCAGATTCCTATGGCTCCGGAGGACATTGAAAAGACTGCCATAACCACTCCCTTCGGGCTGTTCCAATACAAATTTATGCCGTTTGGGTTGAAAAACGCCCCCCAAACGTGGCAGCGTTTCATCAATCAAACTTTATCCCATCTAGACTTTTGTTTCGTATACATGGACAACATATTGGTTTTTGCTTCTACTTTAGAACAGAGTGAGGAGCGTGTTCAAGTCATGACGGATATTTTAGCAGCCGCTGGTATTGAACTGAACAATAAAAAGACTCAATTCCACCAGTCATCCGTCACATTCCTAAGTTATGTTGTGTCATCGGACAGTCTGACACACCACAGGACAAGATCAAGCCTGTTCTCGAGATGCTATGCCCTCAGACCTATAGGGAATTACGCAGGTTCATCAGAACAGTTAATTATTACCAGAAACATTTGCCAGCCGCTTCTGCGGTGCAGGCTCCTCTCACAGATGCTCTCGCTGGCCCACAAACTTCTGGCACCCGCCAGGTACCATGGACACCAGACATGGACAAGGCATTTAATGAACTCAAACAGCTGTTGGCCTCCGCTGTCACTATTGCTCACCCACAGGCGGACGCCACAATGTTTATCACTAATGACGCTAGTGACAAAGCTATCGGCGCAGTACTGAGTCAGACATACAATGATGTTACGATCCCCCTGCAGTTTTTCTCAAAAAAGCTAAACAACGTGCAGAAGAAATACTCAGCATTCGACAGAGAATTACTTGCAGTTTACGAGGCCATAAGACACTTCAGAACTGATGTTGAGGGACGAGATTTCTATGTGCTCACTGATCACAAGCCGTTGGTTCCTGCCATAAAAAATCCTGCGGCTGATCCACCCCCACGACGCTTTCGTCACATCGATTACATCTTGCAATTTACAAATGACATTCGCTACATCCGAGGAGCGGACAATGTGGTCGCTGATTTTCCCTCGCGTGTTGGTGCTGTCACAACCTTAATTGACATAACGGACCTACCTCGGTTGCAATCGGCAGACCCCGATACCATGCAGTTAGACCACAGCTCCTCTCTCCAACCGGTATGCTCTACTTTCCCTGGCATATCTGACTTAGTGTGGTGTGATGAATCGACTGGTACGTTGCGGCCATTCATTCCTAAGCCCCTTCAACGCCAGGTCTTTGACAAACTACACACATTAGCACACCCCGGTGTCAAAGCTTCTACCCGTCTGGTAACTGAACGGTTTGTCTGGAGAGACATGCGCCATGACTGTCAGTCTTGGGCAAGGGCATGCATGGTGTGTCAACAGAACAAAGTTTCTGGGCACACTTCTCCACCCCTTGGCTGTTTTGCCCAACCGCCAGGCCGGTTTCACCATGTTCATGTCGACCTCGTAGGCCCTTTGCCCCCCTCCGAGGGTTTCCGTTACTTGTTTACAGCTATTGACAGGATGACTCGGTGGGCTGAGACTGTGCCTATTCCGAACATTACCTCTGAGACAGTAAGTCGAGCATTCTTAGATTCGTGGATCTCTAGATTTGGCTCACCTGTTTACCCCACCACTGACCAGGGGCGACAATTCGAGTCTTCAGTTTTCTCTGACTTATGTAAAATGTGTGGTATTGTCAAAATTCATACTTCTGCATACCACCCCCAAAGCAATGGGCTTGTGGAGCGATGGCATCACACCTTAAAGTTGCCATGACTCACTATGGACAGAGGCACTGCCCTTCGTGCTCCTTGGCCTTCGTGCGACTTTCAAGGAAGACCTCAAGGGTTCCGTAGCCGAGTTTGTGAATGGCCAACCTCTGGTTTTGCCTGGAGAATTAGTCACTCCGATCCCACTTCCACGGCCCTCTGAACTCCCTTCACTTCTCGAGCGGGTGCGCTTGCACTGCAGAAAAATTCAGCCGCCACCTCCGGCTGCTCGTACACCTCCGCGTGTGTATGTACCGCGCACAATAGACTCTTGTGAGTACGTGTTTCTCAGAGACGACTCAGTCAAAGCCCCGCTTCAGTCGCGCTACACAGGTCCTTACAAGGTCGTCAAACGCTCTGAGAATAACATGGATCTCCTCATAAAAGACTCTGTAACCACGGTCTCACTCAACCGAGTGAAACCAGCTTTCATTGAGCCTCAGGTGAACCTCCCTGATTCTGCCCCTATTTCTCCCACTCCTGCTTCGTGCGGCCATCCATCTTCCCACACCATGCATTTGGGTATTGATTCTCCACAGCATGCTTCTCTGCCGAGCACTGCTCCTTCTCCGTGTTCATCTAATTCGAGTGGCCAATATTTTCGGGACTTCACTCCTCACAGCCCTCGCAGTCGAACTGCCAACCACTCGGATTCTACCATTGTGTTACCATCTTTGTGTGACAGCTCTTTGTCATGCCGTTCAATCCACGCTGGCTCCTCGTTGCCTTCGGTCACGCTCCCTCGTCTGTCAGCTGATCGCCCGAGGTTGTCTCCTGCGCAGTGCAGTGCACCTGCCACCCCCCTCTTAGCAGATGCTTCCCCCTGCCATGGCTTTCCCACACCTCCCTGCCTCCCTACCATTGCTCGTACAGGTGCCATCCAAGAATTCACAACACATGTGCACCCTGATGACATACATAAATTATCTGTTGTCATAGATGGCGATACGGTGTGTGTGGTACTCGCGTGTGACAATACTGAGGGAGGAAGTGCAGAATCTCGTGTGGTGCGCCGCTTTAAATTGAGCAGAAGTGCTGCGTGTGGCAATTTGTGTGCCTTTGTTAGGCCTTCTGGCAAGGTGATTCTCCGTCTGCCGGCTGACGAAGTGCTACACCTCCACTCCAGGACGGGACGTCGTCTTCAGCCGCTGGCGTCGCTTGCTGACTTCACCGTCGACGTACCAGGTTTCACCCCCTGGTGTCCTACCAGTCGACCGCTTCCGCCTGACGCAGAAGAACTGTGCGTTACCTTCCTAACTTCTCACCCAACCCCCCCCCCCCCCATTCACAGGGACGTACTCCATACTGGGCGGGGGGGGGGGGGGGGCTATGTGGCGTAGAGCGCCATAAATATCAATATTTGTTCTGTGCGCAAGTGTGCTATCTTTGAGGAGAGGGCTTTGGGGAGGATGTTGGACGCTAACGGCAGTTAGCCTCCGGACTTGTATCTGTGTAGAAGCTAAGTGAGAATAAATCTGTATATGAGAGAATTCTAGTTGTTTACCTACAACTATACCATATTCCCTCGCATGTATAATAGACAAAACCATTCTCATCAATGAATATTAATATCAGTCTGGTTTTATATACTTTAGAAGAATAGGAGACCAGTCAGTAAAAAGCAGAAGGGTGAATCATCGACACAGAAACACAAAAAAGGGTTATTTTCTGTTGGTAACTCAACACTTCTGCTTTTTGTTGAGTGGGCTCCTTTACTCCTAAAGTATTTACATTCCACCAGTTTTTATGTGAGATTTGTGCAAAGACTTAAGTTGGTGTAACTGAACATGTTACTTACTTCCCCACTTTTTTATGGTATCTTGATACAAAATTTTGTGGAGTTTTCATTCCTCTTGCTTCTTTTAAATCCTTCCAGATATTGTCCCTTTCTGTAATTTGTCTCTGGTTCCCAGTGAAGGGACTGCAATACTATAAGTTCCAATTTAATCTCTTCATTGGTGTGTCTGCCACTCAGCTGCTTCGAGTTGTGCTTGCTGGTTGTTTCCTTTTCAAATTTTGAAATGATGGCAGAGAGCAATCTTTCTTTGTCACGGGGTTCGAATATGACTTTCATAACACCAGATGGAATCAGTGATCCATATGTACATTATTACATTGGTTCTGCCTTCCCAGGAGCACAGAACACAAATGTAGGCTGTCAGGTCTGTGAGAGTAAGGCATGGCTCATCCTCCCCAGTCCGCTTTTCTCCCCTCGACAGCCAAAACTCCTTGTTTGTTTTATGTTCGTGGCTGACCGCCGGAAAAGTGTCTGCTACAATGTGAGTGGCAGTACAAGAAATAATAGATGCATAAAATATCCACACTTGTAATCTGGATTTTACGAAGCAAATTTAATCAAATTACCAACATTTAAAGCTAAATGCATTGTACTCACCTAAAGCAGCAACTCCATGACTTTGAGAAGACATTTTCAGAATAATTAGTAGTAATGGTTTTAAAATGATTCATCACTCCTTTTTTTTGGGAAATAAATACGTGGTCTCAGATTGAAATGTTCAATTTTATACACAAATGACTTTTCACAGGATAGCATCCCTAAGGCACTCAGTCATTCTTCTTTCATAATATTTCGTAGGAATGTTTTAATTCTCTTAAGTATTGAAAAGCACTGCTCAGCTTCTGATGTTGAGATAGGTGTCGTGATTAGCAGTTTCAAAACTTTAACAGTCTCGTCAAATGCGTCGTGAAGTTCATCTTCTAGAATCAGCAAAAGAAATGAAACTGCGTCAGCAAATGTTCTTAACTCAGGCCTAGCTTAGAAGACTTGAAGCTCACCCTTCAAATTTCTTTTTTTTTCCAGAAATGTATGTGTGTCTTTAATTTCGAGGTATTTGTCTGGAAAATCAGTGATGTATTTGTCAAACTGATTTGTATCAAATAAGTGTGCTGCAATGAGGTGTCCAGTGAACTGAAAACATAATTTTATTTCAGAACTGATGGCATCTCACACTTCCAAATCATCTATGCATTTATGCCATCAAGAATCCATGGCTTCTTGGCAGGCATTGTTTTGTGATCTCTGATCTTTTGCATTACCGCTTCAAAGTTCTGGTTGTCTTGCATTGCTGTGGTCAATTCGGTTATCTTCTTCTGAAACTGATTAAAAGGTATGCCTGCATGAGACATTATACTGTAGAAAAATGATAGCCAGAAAATGAATTCGTTATCTTGCAGTCTTTGTTTGTATGAGCCAGCGTTTTCAATAGTAGCAGATAGTTTTATGCTCTCACTTGTTTCAGTGACTTCCATACCAGTAATAAGATTTTTTGCTGTTTTCGAAAACATCTTTTACTATTCAAAAATGGTAATTCCATCTCGTCACACACATGGGGAAAGCTTTTTTAAATAATGCTATGCAACACCTTTGATCTCTGTGGTGAGTTAGAAAAGAAAGAAGAATTACCCTAAAGGTGTGCAAAACATTTTGCAACTAACAGAGGCTCCCCGACATAAGGTTGAACTGATGCGCATAACAATGGATGCAGTTTGCATATGGATATTTGTCTTTAATTAATTTCTGGGCCCTGTTTGAATTGCAACTAATAACGCTTGCACATGGTTGGGAAGGGAGTGAGATAGGGCTGTAGCCTCTCCCCGATGTTATTCAATCTGTATATTGAGCAAGCAGTAAAGGAAACAAAAGAAAATTTGGATTAGGTATTAAAATCCACGGAGAAGAAATAAAAACTTTGAGGTTCGCCAATGACATTGTAATTCTGTCAGCGACAGCAAAGGACTTGGAAGAGCAGTTGAACGGAATGGACAGTGTCTTGAAAGGACGATATTAGATGAACATCAACAAAAGCAAAATGAGTATAATGGAATGTAGTTGAATTAAATCGGCTGATGCTGAGGGAATTAGATTAGGAAATGAGACACTTAAAGTAGTAAAGGAGTTTTGCTATTTGGGGAGCAAAATAACTGATGATGGTCGAAGTAGAGAGGATATAAAATGTAGACTGGCAATGGCAAGGAAAGCGTTTCTGAAGAAGAGGAATTTGTTAACATCGAGTATAGATTTAAGTGTCAGGAAGTCGTTTATGAAAGTATTTGTATGGAGTGTAGCCATGTATGGAAGTGAAACGTGGACGATAAATAGTTTAGACAAGAAGAGAACATGTGGTGCTACAGAAGAATGCTGAAGATTGGATGGGTTGATCACATAACTAATGAGGAGGTATTGACTAGAATTGGGGAGAAAAGGAGTTTGTGGCACAACTTGACTAGAAGAAGGGATTAGTTAGGACATGTTCTGAGGCATCAAGGGATCACCAATTTAGTATTGGAGGGCAGCGTGGAGGTTAAAAATTGTAGAGGGAGATCAAGAGATGAATACGCACTGGGAGATGAAGAAGCCTGCACAGGATAGAGTAGCATGGAGAGCTGCATCAAACCAGTCTCAGGACTGAAGACCACAACAACAACAACAAATATTTGCTCCATCATAACCCTGAGCTGTTAGTTTTGCTCAGTCATCGCCAATTAATGGTTCAATTTCTTTCAGAATACTCTCAGCTATAGTATGAGCATTCTGACTTTCTGGATTAACAAAGTTCCAAAATCTTTCAACAGGTTTTCCCTCAACAGTGTAATCCAGTACAATAACCAATTGAAATTCACAACACGCATGTGTGCTTTCATCCGCGATTATTGCAACATAATGAGCATGTTTTATTTCTTTACAAACTTCATCATGGTACACTTCCGACATGCACTGAATTAGCTCATGAAAAACCCCCCTTATTTTAAGAGGCATCAGATTCATCATGGCCCCCGAGAGCCAGTTCAAGGCACCACAGAACCAAATACAGTTAAAATTAAATTCAGTATATGCCTATTCTTTTCTACACTTTTGTTGTGGCTGTCAGTTGTATGTCTATTTTGTGAATCTAATTTCTGCTGAATGTTGATTTTGCTTAGAAATGAAAGACTAAGCTCACGATTCATATGTTGCTTTGACATTTCATGTACTTTTATTTTAGGCCATTGATGCCTAATATCAGTTATTCCGGACTTAGGTCAGTCAACGTCTCCCCGAAATAACACACGAGGAAAACAAAAGCAGCATTGCTTTCTTCACAACCACAAGTCCAGTTCTTCTTTTGCTTAATTTCTGGACTGAACTCATGGCATCTGTTTTTCGTTTGCTGCTACTGATTCAGATTCGGAGTGGCCTACCTAGTGTTTTTCATCTGAGAGTCCTGTTGCTAAATGTCGTTTTTAATAACTCATTTACTATGTTCGTGTTTGCTATCTTCACAGTCAACTGAATTTTCCCTTACAGATAACACTGTGCAGACAGCAATAGACAATCAGTTACCTGACCTCACAATAACTACAATCTGGTACTGCACGCTGCGGAATTCGAATCCCCGCCAGACGTCGTGGACGTCGGAGACCCACAGAGGTCTCTGTAAGCTGTGGTGGTGTGTGCCTCCTGGCCCGAATTTACAGTGAGGGCGCCACAGTGGAACGTGTTGTTGTAGCGGCCAATTGCGGCATTCCCGATGGAGTACTTAAGCGCCTGCCTGTCGCTTAGCCTGCCAGTCTAACCTCTTGTGTGTCTCAGGACATATGGCTTCGCATTAGACAGTGTATTGACTTCCGTGTTTTGTTTACGAGTGGACTTGGTTGTCTTGTTTGGTTCGTGACTCTGTTGTCTGTTCTTGTTGTTTCGTAAGGTCCTCAGTTGGTCGTGTCCATCCTCTCCTGTCGTGTTGATGTTCACGGGCCGCTCCGCGGCTTCTGCCGCGTTTCTGTCACTACAACCCTGCGACTGTTCCGGTTGCCGTTACAGCATTTTGGCGACGAGGTAAACAGTGGTCGTTGTTGGTATGGAGGCGAAGTTGGTCTGTCTGTTAGAGCAACAGCAGCAGCTCATGCAGCAGCAGCAGCAGCAGCAGCTCCAGTTATACATATTACAAAAGTCGCTGCAGTTGCTAACGGACAAAGTCTATGCCCCGGACACGTTACCACAACACCTTCAGAGTCCTCGGGTGTCCAATGCTTTCCCACGTCCGCTGTCATTTCCACCCTTTAATGACACTAACGAGGGTTGGGAAACCTACTTACATTGGCTGAAACAACATTTCACGGCTTTTCAAGTCACGGACGACTCCTTGCAGCAGTCGTTGTTTTTGTCTTGGGCCTCCCCGCACACGTTGTTTCTTCTCCACAAGTTGGCACCGTTGTCCGATCATGTGGCTCTCTCTTTCCAGGAGATCTGCCTTTTGCTGACAAACTATTATTCCCAACGCTACCGTGTGGTCGCCTCTCGGCTGCAGTTCCACCATTACCGTAAACAGCTTGGTCAAGCGTATCGTTCCTGGGTCACGGACTTGTAGGGTCTCAGCCGTTGATGTGATTTTACTTGCACCAATCGGCAGTGTAAGGCTTTGTATGCAGACTCCCTGATCCGGGATGTGGTGGTTCAGCAGGCTCCCAATACTGAGGTCCGTACTGCAGCGTTGAAACTTGACAAACCCTCCTCGAAAGAGATTCTCCGCATTGCCCACTCCTTCAAAATTGCTCAAGCGACTAACGAGCGTCTTATGGCGCGACTGCAGGTGGTGGCGATCGCGATGTCACGGTGGGTTCCGCCCTTGTGACGTCGACGTAGCCCGGCCGACAGAGGCCAGCACAATCGGGACTCCTCCTCGTCCGACGTCTCTATGGCATCGGCACCTTCGATCGCCCCTCGTCGCCGGTCGCGTGGCCCACTTCCGTCTTGCCCACAGTGCTTTACTGCACATTCGCGGGGTGCTGCCCCACCGCTGGAAAATGTGCACGCTGTGTAACAAGGAGGGCCACATCCGATCAGTTAGTCGTAGTCGCTCGACTCGCTCCAGTCCTGCCCCTCCTGGGCCTCGAGATACAGTCCGTGCTCTGCAATCGGTTGTCCCACAGGAAGACCCGTCAGCGCAGAAGCCTTACCTCACGCTCCGCATTTTCACTGAGGATGTCAGTTTTCAGGTCGACACTGGGGCCACCATCTTCTCGATTAATATGGCGACATATTCCTGGCTGGGCTCTCCTCTCTCCTGCGTTGTCGCCTCCCTCTTGCTGTTTGGTCGCCTACGGAGACAGTTCCATTCGCCATTGTGGGCAGTTTGTCGTCTAGGCGACGTACAAGCGCGTTCACTGGCTCCTTACCCTCTTTGTCATCAACCATCCGTTGGCTTCGAATATATTTGGCCTGGATGTGTTTCAACTGTTTGGCTTTTCAATTTCCGATGAAGTTAAGGTCATTTCCACGGCTGTTCCCTTTTAGGACTTGGACGATCTGTGCTCCGCTTTTGTGTCATTGTTTTAACTGGATCTCGGATGTGCTTCCAGCTTTCAGACGCACATCACCCTACGGCCGGATGCACAACCTCGCTTTTTCCGGGCCCGGCCCCTTCCGGTGGCCTTGCGGCCCGCGGTCGAGCAGGAACTCGATCGGCTCCAGGCCGCTGGCATGCTGGAGCCTGTCACAGTGCATGGGCGACACCACTGGTGGTCGTACGGAAACCCAATGGGTCCCTTCGGCTGTGTGGGTACTTTGGCACTACAGTCAATGCTCAGTCCCTCGTTGACACTTACCCCATTCCCTGACAGGAAGACCTTTTTGCCAAGCTTGCCTTTTTGCCCCCCCTCCCCTTGGGGGGGAGGTGGGGGGAGTATGTGAGTATTTTTTCAAGATCGACCTGGCTGAGGCATACCACTAATTGCCCTTGGATTCCGAATCTCAGAACATCATGGTTGTCAACACGCCTTTCAGATTGTATAAGTATAAGCGCCTTCCCTTTGGTGTCTCTTCGGCGGCGGCCATTTTCCAACGATTCCTGGAGCAGCTTACACAGCCTATCCCTGCCTGTGTGAATTATCTGGATGACATCTTGGTCACCGGGCGTTCAGGCCAGGAACATTTGCAAAACCTCAGCGCTTTATTTCACGCAATGCAGTCTGCTGGTTTACGCTGTTGGCTGGACAAGTGTTGTTTTTTTCAACTGGAAGTGGAATACTTAGATCACTGGCTTAGCAAAGATGGCATTCGCCCTTCGGGTTGTAATGTCGTGGCCATTGAAGCCCTTCCTCGTCCCAAAGACTTATCTGAACTCCAGGTGTTTTTGGGCAAGGTTACTTATTACTTAAAGTTCTGCCTCCATTGCTCACCCCTCAATCACTTGCGTCGCAAAGGGGTACCTTTTGAGTGGACCCCTGCCTGTGACCAGGCTTTTCTCCATTTAAAGGCGATGCTGAAATCCATCCCTTGTGTTACTCCCTTTTCTCCAGACCGCCCATTCGTTGTGGCAGCTGATGCATCAGCGTATGGCGTTGGGGTCATTCTTATGCACTGGGATGCCGACGGCTCTGAACACCCCTTTGCTTATGCCTCTAAGACGTTGACCCCAGCACAATGGGACTACTCACAGATTGAAAAGGAGGCTCTGGCGATCTTGTTCGCTTTCCAAAAGTTTCACACCTATCTCTTTGGTGCAAAGTTCACCCTCCTGACGGACCATAACTTGGTTACACTTTTTGGACCTCACTCTCACCTTCTGGAACGGGCGGCTCAATGTCTCCAGCGCTGGGCATTGTTTTTACATAATTACGCTTACACCATCCAGTATAAGCCTACCGCCCACCATGCTAACGCGGATGCTTTGTCACATTTCCCAGCAGGCCCCGATTCTGTCTTTGACCAACAGGAGGTCCTCTGCTTTCACATTGATTATGCCCGCCGGGATGCGCTGGACAGTCTGCCTCTTATGGCTGCTCACATTGCTGGCGGCAGGTTCTCAACTACATGGTCCATGGGTGGCCATCCTACATCACTCGTCGGATGCAGTCCAGTTTCAGCCCTTGGCGCCACCTGTCCCACAGGCTCTCCGTGGTCAATGATGTCCTTCTGTTGACTATGGAGTCAGATTCCCATCGGGTGGTCATCCCTCTGGCATTGCAGCTTCGTGTGCTCAGTTTGTTACACCGCGGGCACTGGGGTATGTCCCGTATGAAAGTTTTGGCTTGCTGGCATGTGTATTGGCCCGGCATCAACGGTGATATTGAGCGCCTGGTCCATGGGTGCGCTGTCTGTGTGTGTCACCAGGCGAGTCCCCCTCAGTCATTCGCACCCTGGCCTGTGCATTGCCGGCCCTGGGATCACATCCATATCGATTTTGCGGGCCCGTTTTTTGGATCCATGTGGTTACTCATCATTGATGCCTACTCCAAATACCCATAAGTTGTCCGAATGGCATCCACCACCATGGAGGCTACACTCACGGCCCTGGCCCAGGTTCTCGCCATGAAGGATCTGCCACACACATTGGTCTCCGATAATGGTCCCCAATTCACGCCGCCCTCCTTCCAAAGATTTCTCTTTCTTTTTTATACAAGTGGTGCCATGGGACAGTGGCACTACCTGAGAGGCCGTCCCTGTTGCATATTCAGATGTGTCAGTCTTGAATGATAAAACACAAATGTGTTTTCCTATCAGTGGTTCAGTGCTAATTAAGTATTTGGTGTAATCTGGAAACACACAACTTTGTTTTATATTCTTGTACCTAACTGAGCCAACAGAAATTTACAAAAGAGCTTTGAGTTGGTGCGAAAATATAAACTATTTTCATATTGGTAATTTGTGATTGTTATTGCTAAACAGGACAGACACTAGTAAATCAGATAAGTGAAAGTGATAAATTGACTGTGGATGATGACAAAATGAAAGAAGAAAATGAACATCCAGAGCCTGTTCCCAGCTCCCAAGGGACAGAACAGAACATGGTGAATCCAGAAACAAAGGCAACAGATATGAAGAATATCACAAGGTAGTGTATTATTATTACAAGTGAGTAGCATTTTCTGTTTTCTTTTAGAAGTGCTTGCAATCTTGCCATTATAACAGACTCATAAACATAATACATTGTATAGAAAGATATGATGAATCTATATTGATTTAAAATCACATGGAGAGTGCAATAGCTGCTTGGAAAGTAACTTCTGGCTGACTATTAATAAAATACTGACCCATTTAATGAAATTTTATTGATTAAATACTCAAGCTACAACCGTACATTCCTTATTTAAAAACAGTTAATGACACAGTGTAAAATATTGATCACAGTGACTGGTTTCCGCTGCGTATAACCATCTACAGGTATATTTTACATTACGAGGTTACTTGCAAGAGATATAAAGGACCTCTGTGGACTGATTTGTCAAAGTGTGACAAACTTCTGTGTACCTTCATTGTAGAAGTGCCAGCAACGTTAACCATGATTTGACAAGATCTTGAAAATCTTCATACAGTAATCTGATTTAACAGTATGTCTTTCTTGTGCTGAAAGGCAATGATCATATCTTTCTTTGGAGAAAACATCGGGTGGCATTTTCCAGATTTCTGTGATGAACTGGTTTGAGACTTTGACATTCTCACAGCGTTCACTTACAGAATCCATGTGTCATCAGCAGTTCATTGTGACTAAGAAAATAGTCATCTTTCACTACTTGTTGTTGTAAGAATATGAGAGTCAAACCAATTCTGTGCGTTCTAAGGTCACCTCAAAGAATTTTGTGCACCTACTGAGCACAAAGCTTGTGATAGCCAATCTTTCAATTACTCTTAACATCCAGAGCCCATTCCCAGCTCCTGAGGTACAGAACAGAACATGGTGAGTCAGAAACACAACCAACAGTTATGAGGAATATCATACATACTATATTATTATCACAAGCAAGTAACACTTTCTGTTTTCTCTTTGAAATCGTGGATCTTGCCATTGGTGGGGAGGCTTGCTTGCCTCAGCAATACAGGTAGCCCTACCATAGGTGCAAACACAATGGAGGGGTATCTTTTGAGAGGCCAGACAAATGTGTGGTTCCTGAAGAGAGGCAGCAGCCTTCTGAGTTGATGCAGGGCAGTGGTCTGGATGATTGACTGATGTGGCCTTGTAGCATCAACCAAAATGGTGTGGTACTGTGAACGACTGAAAGCAAGGGGAAACTACAGCCATAATTTTCTCAAGTGCATGCAGACCTACTGTATGGTTAAATACTTTGGCATCCTTTTGGGTAAAATATTTCACATGTAAAATGGTCCCCCATTTGGATGTCTGGCCAGGAACTACTTAGGAGGATGTCATCATCAAAAGAAACAAAACTGAACTGGCATTATATGGATCAGAGCATGGGCTGTTAGATCCCTTAATTGAGCATTTAGGTTAGAAAATTTAAAAAGGGGAAAGGGATCGTTTGAAGTTAGATATAGTGGGAATTAGTGAAGTTTCGTGGCAGGAGGAGCAGGACTTCTGACCAAATGAATGAGCATTATACATATAAAATTAAATAGGGTAATGCAGAAGTGGATTTAATAATGAATAAGATAGTAGGAAGTCAGTAACCTGCCATGAACAGCGTAGTGAATGCATATCATAACCAAGATAGACATGAAGCCCACACCCACCACCGTAGTCCAGGTTTATATGCCAACTAGCCCCACAGGTGATGAAGAGAGTGAAGAAATATATGATGAGATGGAAGAAATTATTCAGTTAGTTAAGAGAGATGAAATTTTAACAGTGATGGGTGACTGGAATTAGGAAGTAGGAAAATGAAGAGCAGGAAAAATAGTATATGAATACAGACCTCTGAAAGGAATGAAAGAGAAAGCTGCCTGGTAGAATTATTCACAGAGTGTAATTTAATCATCACTACCACTTGGTTTAAGAATCATGAAAGAAGGCTGTACTCGTGGAAGAGACCTGTAGACACCAGAAGGTTTCAGACTGATTGTATTATGGTAAAGCAAAGACTTGGGAGCCAGATTTTAAACTTTATAATGTTTCCTGTGGCTGATGTGAACTATGACCACAATTTATGGGTGGTGAACTGTAGATTAAAACTAAATGAATCGCAAAAAGGTAGGAATTTAAGGAGATAGGACCTGGATAATGTGAAAGAATCAGAGGTTGTGGAGAGTTTCAGAGTAGAACATTCAGTAAATCATTGAGTAGACATTGGAAAGGGATATAATAGAAGATGAATGGGTAGCATTGGGAGATGAGAAAGTGAAGACAGCGGAGGATCAAATAGGTAAAAAGACATGTCATAGTGGAAATTCTTGGATAAAACTAGTGATACCGAACTTAACTAATGAAATGAGAATCTAAAAATGCAGCAAATGAATCATGTGAAATGGAATACAAATGTCTAAAAATGAGATTGATAGGAAGTGCAAAATGGTTGAGCAGGAATGCCTGGAGGACACATGTAAGGATTTAGAAGAATATATCCCTATAAGAAAGACAGATACTGCATTCAGTAAAATTAAAGAGGCCTTGTCAAAAAAGAGAAGCAGCTATACAAATATCAAGAGCTCAAATAAAAAACCAGTTCTAAGCAAAGAATGGGAAGCTGAAATGTGGAAGGAGTATGTAGAGCATCTATACAAGGGAGATGAATTTGGAGGCAATATTATAGAACTGGAAGAAGACATAGACGAATGTGAGATGGGAGATATGATAGTGGGAGAAGAACCTGATAGAACAGTGAAAGGCCTAAATCAAAACAAGGCCCCAGGAATAGAAGACATTCTGCCAGAACTACTGATAGGCTTGGGAGAGCGAGCTGAGCCAGAAGTCTTCCATCTGGTATACAATATGTATGAGACAGGCAAATTAGCCTCAGACCAAAAAAAGAATGTAATAGTTCCAATTCCAAAGAAATCAGGTGCTGAAAGGTAGTCGAATCAAATCAGATGATGCTGATGGTATTAGATTAGGAAATGAGACACTAAAAGTAGTAGATGAGTTTTGCTATTTGGGCAGCAAAGTAACTGGTGATGGTCGAAGCACAGAGGATATAAAATATAGACTAGTAATGACAAGAAAAGCATTTCCGAAGAAGAGAAATTTGTTAATATCGAGTATAGATTTAGATGTCAGGAAGTCTTTTCCGAAAGTGTTTGTGGAGTATAGCCGTGTGTGGAATTGAAACGTGGACGATAAACAGTTTAGAAAAGAAGAGAATAGAAGCTTTCGAAATGTGGTGCTACAGATGAATGCTGAAGATTAGGTGAGTGGACCGTATATTTAATGTGGTACTTAACAGAATTTACCACTCATAACATTCTCTCCATAAACTGCACAAATTTTATGGTGTATCTCTACAATATTTTGTTTTTTACCTGCAGAAAATAAATAATTGCACACATTCCCAATCATCAGGTTTCGTTATAGTAACACACTATAATGCTACAAACAGCAGGTCAGTGATCTCCCATATCAGTAGCAAAGGCACACTGGCCTAAGCTGGATATTGGTGAACAGGACACATTATTAGGCACCTTTTTTCTTGTTTTGCAGTTACTCTCTAACAACTATTTTGTGTTTTGGAATGGTTACTATGATTTTCAGATATTATGTTTGTTCTCGTTACAGCAGCAGCAATAACATTACCAACAACAATGTTTACAATGGAGAAGGAAGTGTTGTGGCGCCAAAAGTGAATGTAATCAGACCAAAGACAGCTCGTCTGGGAAGCGCCAGGCCTATGAGTGCCAGGCCAGCTGCTCCACGGATAAGAGATCGTGGTGAGGTGGTGGAGCCTGCACAAGTCCAGTGAGTACCTGTAAGACTATACTCCATTGAAAACTTCATCCGTTCAAATCTAAAGAGAGAAT
Organism: Schistocerca nitens; assembly: GCF_023898315.1. Lineage (NCBI taxonomy): Eukaryota > Metazoa > Arthropoda > Insecta > Orthoptera > Acrididae > Schistocerca > Schistocerca nitens. The sequence goes on along the minus strand of NC_064620.1, from coordinate 633,049,716 downwards.
GTATCAACAGAAATAATCAGTTCTGAAAGTATAATGTAACCAGTGGAAAAATGCTCCTACCAGGGTACAAAAATGTGAATATGTTACGGTTTATTTAAAGGACTGACTGAAAAGTGGGGTACCAGCTGCCTCATTCTACCTTCCTCAGTGCCTTTATGTATTTTCCCAAAAATTTGGCACACAAATGTATTCCCACTTTTTTAATGTGCAACTTACCTCAAACTCCTGCAAGCTCTTCGAATTGTAACCCTCTCACTCTAACTAGTCCATCACTGTAAATTGCTCGTACCCTTCCAATCCCAGTTGTCCTTTCTCACTCGTTCAGCCAAACTCGATGTCATTATCTCTTTGTTTCTCTCTGTCATTGTCTCCTGTGTCACATCCATAGTCCCCTTCATTCTGTCCTACTTTTACAGCCTCATCTCACTGTCAGTGACTTGCTCTTGCTCTCCCTTACTGCTGGTATCTCATTTCTACCTTCAAAATGCTTCTGTCTCATCTCACTGTTACTATCTCTCTCTTACTCATTGTAGCATATTATACTGTGTCTCATTTTGATTGGCTCTCACCCACCTCCACTTTCTCTTTCTCTTTCTTTCCCTTTCCCCTACCCGGCACTGTCTCCTTTGATCTTTCCCTAGCACTGTTCTTGTCACTGTCAACTACGTTCCATTGCCATCCTGTCCCTCTTTTTCTCTCACACTGCCATTGTCTCCTTTGCTCTTCCAGTATTTAATAATTTTCCATCTCTGTCCATTGTCACTGTCTTCTCTTCCTCCTCCTCTTTCAGCATAAAGAAGTCCAAATAAGAAAATATTCACATCCTCTATACTCCGAAAGCATGTTTTTGCTGGTTGCCTACTTTTCTCTGCTGCAGGAGGGAATGTAACTCACATGAATAGAAATGTATTGGTCAGTGAAATTTGCGTGAAATTGAAGTAACAGGTTGTATATGACTCGGGACAACCGGGAATTTTTTAGACTTCCAGGAATTTTTCATTCTTTCAGTTTTCTGTTAAATTTTTGTAATTTTGAATGGTAAGAACCGATACTCTAACAAAGGATATTACTGTATCCCGCTACTGCAGAATAATACTTCAACAATAAAACATAAATGAGAGAAAAAAACGAAAAAAACTTAAATTGCAAAGAAAATGCGCCTTATACAACGACGACACACAGTGCTCGTGCAAGCATCTGCCAACAGCAAAATGTGTCAAAGGCCTTAGGAAGACTATGTGCATAGTGTACGTGATGTCTCTGTCAGGTGAATCCTCGTTGCATCTAAAAATAAACTTTCTGCAGAAAAAAAGGACGGGCTATACGTGCCGAGTGGAGTAAAGCTGAACGGATGAATGCCAATCACTGTCTGATTATGTGGTTGATGGGGTTTGCGAATGATCAGCATTGTTATAATTACTAGTGAAATCCATAGATTCAGACTACCAGAATGGAAATAAACGACTAACAGGTGAGAAAGATTACGTTTTATCCTCTCTGTGTATCCAAGAAAATAAAATTTTGACAGAAATTCTGGAAGTAACGCAGAAAATGTGTTGTACGAACATGTAACAATGCCTAACTGGAGAATAATCATGGGATAATTAAACCTGTGATTCTGACAGGGTTAGTGAAGTTAATCGGCGAACAAATTTTGACAATGGCAGGAACAGCTGCAGAATTGGTGATGACAAGGTTGTTTGTTAGAATGAGGAAGGAGAAGAAACGGGGACATAACACAAATTATGGAAGAGTAAGATGATTCCAAATTTATATAAAAATTTCTGAAGATGGATATGTGTGTGTGTGTGTGTGTGTGTGTGTGTGTGTGTGTGTGTGTGTGTGTGTGCGCGCGCGCGCGCTATTGTATATCTGTCCTTTTTTCCCCCTAAGGTAAGTCTTTCCGCTTCCGGGATTGGAATGACTCCTTACCCTCTCCCTTAAATCCACATCCTTTCGTCTTTCCCTCTCCTTCCCTCTTTCCTGATGAAGCAACTGTAGCTGGCTACAATGGGACGGCCGGGTAGCTGGCTACCAAGCCCCCACAGAACGTATCTCTGCCTACGTAGATCAACATCTTCAACCCATTACATGCAGTCTCCCATCCTTCATCAAAGACACCAACCACTTTCTCAAACGCCTGGAATCCCAACCCAGTCTGTTACCCCCGGAAACCATCCTTGTAACCATTGATGCCACTTCCTTACACACAAATATTCCACACGTCCAGGGCCTCGCTGCGATGGAGCACTTCCTTTCACGCCGATCACCTGCCACCCTACCTAAAACCTCTTTCCTCATTACCTTAGCCAGCTTCATCCTGACCCACAACTTCTTCACTTTTCAAGGCCAGACATACCAACAATTAAAGCGAACAGCCATGGGTACCAGGATGGCCCCTTCGTACGCCAACCTATTCATGGGTCGCTTAGAGGACGCCTTCTTGGTTACCCAGGCCTGCCAACCCAAAGTTTGGTACAGATTTATTGATGACATCTTCATGATCTGGACTCACAGTGAAGAAGAACTCCAGAATTTCCTCTCCAACCTCAACTCCTTTGGTTCCATCAGATTCACCTGGTCCTACTCCAAATCCCATGCCACTTTCCTTGACGTTGACCTCCACCTGTCCAATGGCCGGCTTCACATGTCCGTCCACATCAAACCCACCAACAAGAAACAGTACTTCCATTATGACAGCTACGACCCACTCCATATCAAACCGTCCCTTCCCTACAGCCTAGGTCTTCGTGGCAAACAAATCTGCTCCAGTCCTGAATCCCTGAGCCATTACACCAACAACCTGAAAACAGCTTTCGCATCCCGCAACTACCCTCCACACATGGTACAGAAGCAAATAACCAGAGCCACTTCCTCATCCTCTCAAACCCAGAACCTCCCACAGAAGAACCCCAAAAGTGCCCCACTTGTGACAGGATACTTTCCGGGACTGGATCAGACTCTGAATGTGGCTCTCCAGCAGGGATACGACTTCCTCAAATCCTGCCCTGAAATGAGATCCATCCTTCATGAAATCCTCCCCACTCCACCAAGAGTGTCTTTCCGCCGTCCACCTAACCTTCGTAACCTCTTAGTTCATCCCTATGAAATCCCCAAACCACCTTCCCTACCCTCTGGCTCCTACCCTTGTAACCGCCCCCGGTGTAAAACCTGTCCCATGCACCCTCCCACCACCACCTACTCCAGTCCTGTAACCCGGAAGGTGTACATGATCAAAGGCAGAGCCACGTGTGAAAGCACCCACATGATTTATCAACTGACCTGCCTACACTGTGAAGCTTTCTATGTGGGAATGACCAGCAACAAACTGTCCATTCGCATTGAATGGACACAGGCAGACAGTGTTTGTTGGTAATGAGGATCACCCTGTGGCTAAACATGCCTTGGTGCACGGCCAGCACATCTTGGCACAGTGTTACACCGTCCGGGTTATCTGGATACTTCCCACTAACATCAACCTGTCAGAACTCCGGAGATGGGAACTTGCCCTTCAGTATATCCTCTCTTCTCGTTATCCGCCAGGCCTCAATCTCCGCTAATTTCAATATGCCGCCGCTCATACCTCACCTGTCTTTCAACAACATCTTTGCCTCTGTACTTCCGCCTCGACTGACATCTCTGCCCAAACTCTTTGCCTTTACAAATGTCTGCTTGTGTCTGTGTATGTGCGGATGGATATGTGTGTGTGTGCGAGTGTATACCTCTCCTTTTTTCCCCCTAAGGTAAGTCTTTCCGCTCCCGGGATTGGAATGACTCCTTACCCTCTCCCTTAAAACCCACATCCTTTTGTCTTTCCCTCTCCTTCCCTCTTTCCTGATGAAGCAACTGTTTGTTGCGAAAGCTTGAATTTCGTATGTATGTTTGTGTTTGTTTGTGTGTCTATCGACCTGCCAGCACTTTCGTTCGGTAAGTCACATCATCTTTGTTTTTAGATATATTTTTCCCACGTGGAATGTTTCCCTCTATTATATTCTTTCCATATTTACTTATATCTACAAAAGTCACATTTTCAAATGCCTTTATACACTTTTATCTCATTATTTGCACTTTACACAGGACCATTCCACCAGATTGAAACAATGTGGAATGAAAATATGATTACATTTGTACTTCTTGGTTCATATAGTTCTCTTTTAAGCAACAGAGCTAAATCTTTTTTATTGGTTCATATAGTTTTCTTTTAAGCAAGAGAGCTAAATCTTTTCTATTGTTTCTTGCAGCATCACTTGCTGCTGCCAGGAGAACTAAAAGTCTTTGTAGCTTAATGCGGAGATTTTTTGTGACTTATTAATGTATCTGTACAGAATTTCACACCTGGTTTCCCTATGGAAGTTAGATTCAATTGCTTTTATTGCAAAAATCGTTAGCTATATTCCACCAGTGGCTGTCTGCATATGTTTCAATTTTAATACTGGTAGCTGAATTGGAGCTACAAAATGTAGGCCTACTTTTACTGTGCATAGCATCTTGTTTTATACTGGTTATTTCATCACTTGTTTTTATTGCACAGTTGAGTAAGTCATTAGAACAACTTAAAAGTTGGTGATTTGTGTTTACTACATTCACGTTGGATTTCACATTTTTCTGAAACAACAAAGTTTTGGGTCCTACTGTATTCACATTTTCCTTTTGCTTCTCACACAGCTCACAATTGCACTTCCATCATCTGCCGAGAAAGTACATGAAATGAGTTGTTGTATGCATAGAACTTACACTTATGTCACTATTTTCTTGATTTTGCACTTTCTGTTTGTTGCAACTGATCTCCAATTTTTCCCACTTTTCTGAAATAATTAATTGAATTATTCTGCTGAAAACTTGAAATGTTCACTTCACTTTTTCATTCTTGAAGTTTTATAATATTCATTTCCAGGGTACTAAATACATACTGTAAACTACTAATGCATTCATTTAGCTTCGTAGTTTCAACCTTGCAGTTTTCACAATTTTATCTTTTTTGTAGAAAAATTTGTATGAGCAACACATTTCAAACTTTTACCTTAGATGCCATCGTGTCCTAATCTTAATATCTTCAGCAAGACAATTCATCAGTCCATTGTATGCAAGCTATGTCATAATGCTTTGAGGAACAGCACAAGAATATATGTCTGCCTGTTTGTCACCTCAGAGTTCATGGCCTACTGAACACATTTGGGCTGCCATTGAGAAAGACATGTGGACCTTGGACCCAGCTCCAATGAATCTCTTCGAATTGTTGTCATTCATTGTGAAGTCATAAATCAGAGCAACTGCTCAAACTTATGGTATCTTGTGGAATGCATTTCATGACAGACCATGACACTTCACAGCAAAAGGGGAGTGCTGCACCCTGCTTGGTGGTTGTCTGGAATCTAGTTGCTCACTATGCACATGATATGTGATATGTGATATGTGATTTATTCATCTCATTACGTACAATTTTCAAATCATTTGATTTGATGTACAGGAGACATGTCAAGGTTTACAAAAGAAACTTTTTTCACTTTTTTAAGAGAAATACAAAAGTTTACATTATATTTTACATTTCTAAGTTACAGCTACACATGTACAAAAAATAATACATGTAATACAATCCCTGTGTTCAGACTGTGAAGCTGTCCTCAGAATAACAACACTTTTCCACCAGAAGAGTAAAGGGCAATCTTTTCAGTGAACCAAGCTCCATCTTAAATATATTACTGCCTTTTATTTTATTGAAAATTTTTAACCCCATGTACTCGGGCATTTGGGCATAAAGTTTTAAATGTGTTGGAAGTTTGAAATTATCTCTTTGGCGAGTGCTGTAGTTGTGGTCAAAATGGAAAGTGTCTAGTGTATGTTGATTTTTATATAGGAACTCCACCATCTCATATATGTAAAGTGAAGGGATAGATAGTATTTTTAAATTTTTGAACAGTGATCGACAAGATTCCCTTTTTTTGCAACACACATTTCTAATTACTTTCTTTTGTAATACTAGGAGCCTAGTGACATTTGCTGAATTTCCCCAGAAGATTATGCCATAACGAATAACTGACTCAAAGTAGCAGTGATAAACTATCTTTCTAGTATCCATGTTTGTGGCACCTGACAAAATACACATTGTAAATGCTAAGTTGTTCAGTTTATTGGCTAAGTAATCTATGTGTACCTTACAAGCATGAGACAGATGAAGTGACCAGTAATTCTGATACACATTTTTAGTCCAAAAAGAAAAACTGAACCAAAAGGCAATGTATAAATAAAGCATTTTGCACAGCAACTAAAAGATACTTCTGCAAGCCTTGCTTCATTGTGTCACTTTTTTCTTTTTGGTTTTAGACCAGTTGTTGCCAAAGTGAACATCATAACAGAAGGTGATCAGATGGCAGAGCAAGATGAAAATGAGAATTACATTGTTGAGTCCCAGGATCAACCAGCAATTGAAATATTGGTAAATAGTAAAATAAAGTTTTATGATTCAAATCAAAATCTATTAAGATGTCAAAGAATATATATCTGTCTGTACAATTCTATTTCTCATTTAATTTATATTAACTACTACAACATTATTAACTGTGTACACTTATGTGACTTGAGTTACAGATTTACTCAGTATTTGTTCATTCATTACTAAATACTCTCCTACAATCCTCACTCTGGTGGCTAGAACAGTCCTTTGATTGAGACTGAAAAGACTTTGAAAATATTGCAGTAATTGTTGCTGGGATACAAGTGTCTGTATAGCTTTCGTAGATTCATTATGTCATAATTTTTGTGTGTTGTATTCTTCTGTGTCTCTGATTTCTAATACTAATTGACGTTTGGTATTTTCCACCAGTCATTCATAGTCCTTATTTCTAAATGTAATCTGCAGTTGCATCATTTGATGCTCCTTTATTATTTTTGAGAGTGCAGATGCACTGTAATAGTCCCTGTTTATCCTGAAATATTAGATGAAGATACCTTCCTTCAGGCTTACTCTAAACAAATGTTGATATTGCACTTAATGTTGAATAGAAGTCTGCTGCCTGCATCTGCAATTGAAATGTAAGAGAGGTAGTCCGATAGCCTAAAAATTCCTACACGCACAGAACATTTCTAATAATGAAATTGTATTATCCTTTTAAATGTTTTTCGTATGTATATGTATTTAATAATTTTTTATTACTTTTATTATAACACAAGGAGTAATGAAAACAGCTCACTGCATAATAGAAGCATTGCATCATCGACAGCACACAAAAAAAGAATTAAAACCTTGGCTTTTGGTCACATCCTTTTTTGAACTAGATTACACACACAAAATAGTGTAGAGGGAAGGAAGAATGCAAAAACACATTATCCTTTGAGTACAATATCATTATGGCACAGTGAGAATCAGCTAACTCATACAAATGCCTTGGTGTAACAATGTGTGTGGGGGTAAGAGATGGAATGATTACGTAGGATCAGACATCCATTCATTAGTACAGTACTGGGAAAATACAGTGTTAGTCATTCAAGAATATTAAGTGTGTAGGACCCACACAAAATAGATTTATTGGGAAGTCAGTGAAAATGCTGTCCCCTCCAAATAACAGCAACTACCTGGCACACAGTTATGGAAATATTTGAATGACACTAAATGTGCACAGTCATAAAGAGCCAAATATCATAGACAAAAGAAAAGTTATAAATTATTACAGTCTTTTGAACATTTGGTACATTGCTGACATATTTCAAATAAGGGACTGAATAGTAAAATGCATTGTTATTTATTTGTCCCATAAAGTGGTTCTGTGTGTGTCCACATGCTAACGTAGGGCATAAAAAGTTATATTTCATGCATGGAATAGGCAAAGAAGCTATGTATGTGAATAATGTGATGACTGCCTAATTTCATACATTGGTGTTAAATCACACAAAATATAAAAATGGAAATATCCGCAAGGGAAATTGTGTTTACTGATTACTAATAATCTTTTATCAGTGAAAGTATAATGACTTACAGACTGTCCTATACTAGTTAGACTAATTGGGCTTCCATTTAATCTTTTGCAGTTTTTAGTCTCTTTCTCAATCCCTTCTGAGCTGCCTTTAAATTGTCAGGTAATTTACTATACATCAGTTCTCATTTATGTCTCACACTACTGTCAGCTTTATGAGATGCCGTTCAACTATAAAGATATATTTGGATAGCAAATTTGCTATTGGTGACTTCATTATTATTTATGGATTTCACAGTGGTTTGCAGAGTATGGACACAGATATAATCATGGCAAGTATTGTCAGTTTTGAACTTGACATTAGTATTCTCAATGCCTATACTGAAACATTCCATCTAAAATGTAGCTGAAACGTTTAAATACAAAAATTGATAACACTCAATCCTGGTTACTAGATTATTCTCTCTTCCCAGTCACTCATATCACCCAAAGTGCACAAAATTTGAAGCTGCTAGTGCAGTCATTGTATTAAGATGTTTTCATGAAATACTAGTTATGATATTCTTCCAATTTTTTCTGATGTGTTAGCAACATAAAGGAAAAACATTGTTGCAATTAGTTTCTCTTCTTCCTCTGCTAGCTGTGGCCTCAGAGCCTTTGGTTTCAAATGTTCAGATGTGTTTGAATTCCTAAGGGACCAAATTGCTGAGGTCGTTGGTACTTAGACTTACACACTATTTAAACTAACTTTTGCTAAGAAAAACACACACACACACACACACACACACACACCCATACCCAAGGGAGGACTCAAACCTCCGGTGGGAGAGGTCGCACAATCCATGACATGGCACCTCCAACCATGCGGCCCTTTGGTTTCATGACATTGTGGATCTGGCAGTGATTTTAAACATTCAGCCTGAGAACAGTTTGTCTGTGCGTCAACTCCAATGATAAACACACTTGGTTGGAGATAAGTCCTGCACACTAGTGTGCTGAGTATGCTTGCTCATTGTGAGGGGGCACGAGTTGGGGGTATGCATTGGTTACAGTCAATACTGTGTGCTAGCACGGCATCCAGTGTTCTCTTGGTTAGCACATCCAGTAATAGAAGTTGATTGTTTTCTTCATCTCCTTCATGAACCTGATGTTTTGCTGCAGCAAGTTCAGACGTTGCAAAACGCTTGTATGTGTAGTCGTCAATGTACCCGTATCATGAATGTATCATTTACATATTATAAAAAAGTGATGAGTGTTTGTAGACTGCTTTACTCTAGACTTCTTGAAATGCCGTCATAAACTTGCTAGCTACACCTGGTGACAGTGGGCAGCCCATCACCTCTCTGCTGGACTCTTCATGGTAATTTCCATCAAGCAGGAAGTAGGTCGACATGAAAACAAATTCAAAGATTTTCGTTAGCACAAACTGATCTTCTCCCCTTGAGACTAGAAGAGTTCCTTACGTATTCCCCAGTAAACAGGGAAACGACATTGGATCTCACCGTGAGGCCCTCCTGGCCTTGTTCAAGGTTCTGATGCTGTTGGACAAAATGCACCAAATTCAATACATGCCGATGGCATTTGCCAACAAAACAGCTGAACATCACTGCCAGCTGTTTGGTAGCTCTCATATGTGCTGATGAAGCTAATGATGAGATGAAATGAGACCCCTTCTTTATGGACATTTGGTAATTGTTAAAGTTTCAGAGGTGCATATGCTCATGCCAAAGTCTAATCACCACTCTTTCTTGGAAAGTGTTCTGAGAAGTTTGATGGTATTTCTCTTCACATGGGTGGTTGGACCATCTTCTGCTCTCCTGTAGGCAAAAACCAGTAACTGTACATTTTCTGCTTATATACTTCAAATAGTAACGGGATTATACATTTCTTTTGTCTACTGGAAGGATGACTCAGAATCTTTTCAGGAACATTTAAATGCTTCCCTCTCCTCTTTGCAGAGGTTTGGCTCTGGTGGAATGGCCCTTGTGAACATTTTGATCCGAGTTCGTGTAATCAAGAAGACAAAACAGCAGTAGCCTTAACTACCCATCCCCCCTACACCCCCCCCCTCCTCACACCCCCTACACCCATCACCTGCCCCTCACACCCCTCCTCCACATTGCACCCATTGAAATTAAGTTTATTGTGTGGTTATTTTTCTCTGACAGTCTAGTAAAGCCAGACAGAACTGCTAAAGAGTAGTGTGAGGGGAAATATGAACTGGAATTGTTTTTTTGTAAACTTTATTGATCTGACCAAAATAAAAACACCCCACCTTGTTTTTCTATGTGGTCTCCTAACTTATTACCCCTAATTCCTGAGTTACCAGGGACTCACAGCAGGTTTATCCTGTTGGCTTCCCCTAGCATCACTAGGGATTTGTGGCATTCTGCTGCAGTTCTTGTAACACCTGCATAGATTCTTCTTTGCACACACTCTGATGATGAATATCTCTGCCTGGAATACCAGAGCCAGTTTCCCTAGAGAGATTGTGTTCTCATCTATTTTTGACCCATCAGTAAACAAGACTATGTGTCCTGAACAACATCATGGTTCATTCTTCCATTACTCCCTACTTCCAATTGTTACACTGAAAGATTTGTTGAAACAGATAGAACTTATTGTATAGTCAGCCAGCATTCCTGACAATTTCTATATTTATCACAATAATTTTATTGATGTGGGATTCTGGATATCCTGTAGGTTTCTGATTCTTAACCTTTATGCCTCTGATGCTGCCTCCATTGTAACCCAATGGTGTAATGGAGGCATGTCCAACATGGTCTCCATCCCAGAGGAGATGTGCTGCTGCTAATTTCACGTGTCGTGCCTAGGCAAGCCTATCTCTGCACCTTCCCATGGGTCTTAGCAGCCACCTTCTGTTCAATATTGGTTAGTTGGTTGATTTGAAGGAGGGGACCAAACATTGAGGTAATTGGTCCCATCGGATTATGCAAGCATGGGGAAGGAAATTGGTCATGCCGTTTCAAAGGAACCATCCTGGCATTTGCCTGAAGCAATTTAGGGAAATCACAGAAAACCTACATCAGGATGACCAGACACGGGTTTCAACCATTGTACTCCCAAATGGGAGTCCAGTGTGCTGACCACTGTGCTGCCTCGTTCAGTCTGGTCTATAACCAGGAAGATATAGAAATCAATTTCCTGATAGTTTAGAGCTTTTTTTAACTCCACAAAAAGTTGGTGAAGTACTGTTTCACATAATTTATCTTGTTGGTATGCCTGTTGGGTTTAATTTAGAGGAATCTCGGTAAACCTTGTTTCCCTAACTTGTACATTAACAATTTTTTCTAATGTCTTAAAAGAAAGGAGGACAGACTTGGTTGGTCTCATGTCCTTACCCTTGGTATGATCAGTATCCCTGGCTTTGGAATAAAAGCGCAACCTTCGCTGTTTTCCAAGCATGAGGAGTGATGCCTGCTGGTAGACTGACTCTAAAACATTCTACGTAGGAGCCTGATAAATCCTCTTTCTGCTTGTTGCAATAGAGCCAGAAGAACTGCATCTGAGTTTGGTGGCTTGAGCAATTGAAATGTCTCCGCTGCCCACTGTATTTTCTCAAAATCAACATATTCTGTGACAGATTCCTAGTGTTCTCACTGGTTACTAATAAACCAGTATCTCACAGGGACTGAATCCTTGTCAGTACTGTATGCCAGAGTGCACTGAGGGAGGGTAAGTATCGAGGAGCAAATCCAGTGTGTCATTAGCTGCCCTTGTATACTCACCATCCTCCTACATTTTTTATATTCTTGTGAGGACTTTGTGAAGTTGAGCCCTGATACTGTACCTGCCACTTCCACATAGAATACCTTCCAGGGTGATTGTTTAATTGTTTAATAGAAAGAATGTATTTGGCAAATGCTTCCTGATATTTTGCCCACCGTCCTTTTCTTCTTAAAAAGTTGAACAGATTTCTTACCAGCTTCCATTGCAGTTCAGAATTATTGTTCACAAAAGTACATTCCTGTTTGTGTACATTTTGCTGATTGGACAGTTTTCTAAGTACCATATCATGATGGAAGACATCACTTCATATGCCATTTCCCTTAAAACTCCTTAATTTACTGTCAAAATACTAACTTCATGTAAGTGTGAATTTAGGTCTTTGCTATAGGAATCCCAGTCTGTTTCCTAGGATTTCTATAGGCCGTAGTCTGTTTAAAACCAATTTCATCCTTGAACTTAATTTATAAGAAGCAATCAAATCAAAATGAGACAGGTGGAAAAAATTAAGTAAACTGTTTATTACTTCAAAGTAATTGTCATAACTGTTGCTACATTTATCCCACAGTGAGACAAGATGGTCAGTGCCTTCATGGAAAAACGTTTACAGTTGCCTATTTAACCATGATCGTACCTAGGTGTCCACACCTTCGTTCAAGGCAAGTCGACTGCCACGAATGTTTTCCTTCAGGGCTCCAAATGCATGGAAATTGCATGGGGAGAGGTTCGGACTGTAATAAGTGAGGGCTTTCCTGTGCAACATCTGTAGTGAACTGAAAACAACTTTGATAACATGTGAGCAGCCCCATGTGTTGCCAAGGCTGTTTCAGCTACAGTGAAGAAGTTTGCTGGGAAGCCCTTACACATCCTCTATAAAGTCCCGATCTCACCCCGTGTGATTTCCATATTTTTGGATCCCTGAAGAAAAATATTTGTGGCTGTTGATTTGCTTTGAATGAAGATGTGGACACACAAGTGCAGTTATGGTTCTTCAGGCAACTGCAAATATTTTTCCATGAAGCTTTTTTATCTCACAGTAGGATAGGTGCTGCTCTCACACTGCCTTTAGGACTTTCTCACCTACTCCTGCTACAAGGGTTTGGCCATCATATGCAACCACCTGTTTAATTGTCATCTAGTCATCTGTCAAGCACCTGCACTTTCTAAGACAGAGTCTTTGGAGCAACATCCTTAAGTTGTTTGGGCACCCTTTGTGGTCTTGAAGACTTTCTCTGCTGTCTTAAGCAGCAGCTTCATTTCTTTCCCTGGAGATATCTTGGGAACCATCTCCTTCAGCCAACCTATTGTTCCCATCCTAAGATTAGAGCACCTTTGTCCAGAACTGAATTTGTGTTCTTGACATGAGTCTTCCCCAGTCTACATCTACATCTACATTTATACTCCGCAAACCACCCAACGGTGTGTGGCGGAGGGCACTTAACGTGCCACTGTCATTACCTCCATTTTCTGTTCCAGTCGCGTATGGTTCGCAGGAAGAATGACTGTCTGAAAGCCTCTGTGCACACTCGAATCTCTCTAATTTTACATTCGTGATCTCCTCAGGAGGTATAAGTAGGGGGAAGCAATATATTCGATACCTCATCCAGAAACGCACTCTCTCGAAACCTGGCAAGCAAGCTACACCGCGATGCAGAGCGCCTCTCTTGCAGAGTCTGCCACTTGAGTTTGCTAAACATCTCCGTAATGCTATCACGGTTACCAAATAACCCTGTGACGAAACGCGCCGCTCTTCTTTGGATCTTCTCTATCTCCTCTGTCAACCCGATCTTATACGGATCCCACACTGATGAGCAATACTCAAGTATAGGTCGAACGAGTGTTTTGTAAGCCACCTCCTTTGTTGATGGACTGCATTTTCTAAGGACTCTCCCAATGAATCTCAACCTGGTACCCGCCTTACCAACAATTAATTTTATATGATCATTCCACTTCAAATCGTTCCGCACGCATACTCCCAGATATTTTACGAAGTAACTGTTACCAGTGTTTGTTCTGCTATCATATAATCATACAATGAAGGATCCTTCTTTCTATGTATTCGCAATACATTACATTTGTCTATGTTAAGGGTCTGTTGCCACTCCCTGCACCAAGTGCCTATCCATTGCAGATCTTCCTGCATTTCGCTACAATTTTCTAATGCTGCAACTTCTCTGTATACTACAGCATCATCCGCGAAAAGCCGCGTGGAACTTCCGACACTATGTACTAGGTCATTTATATATATTGTGAAAAGCAATGGTCCCATAACACTCCCCTGTGGCACGCCAGAGGTTACTTTAACGTCTGTAGACGTCTCTCCAATGATAACAACATGCTGTGTTCTGTTTGCTAAAAACTCTTCAATCCAGCCACACAGCTGGTCTGATATTCCGTAGGCTTACTTTGTTTATCAGGTGACAGTGTGGAACTGTATCGAACGCCTTCCGGAAGTCAAGGAAAATAGCATCTACCTGGGAGCCTGTATCTAATATTTTCTGGGTCTCATGAACAAATAAAGCGAGTTGGGTCTCACACGATCGCTGTTTCCGGAATCCATGTTGATTCCTGCAGAGTAGATTCTGGGTTTCCAAAAACGACATGATACTCGAGCAAAAAACATGTTCTAAAATTCTACAACAGATTGACGTCTTTTCAAAGTGAGCCATTTGAGCTAGCTCCTCCTGCTCACAGTGATGTTAACAAGTGGATAACCCTCATATATTACTGCCATCCCAAAACCCATGACTGCACTACTATAGATCTGTTTCCCTGTTTCCTGCCTCAGCTGTTACTGGATCTTGTTATCTTGTTGGGAAATGACAGTAAGTGACTCCTCTTTCATTCTCTTATTCCTTGTCATGGAAGTGGGAGAGGCCTGTTTACTTCTTTCACGCCAAGACAGTCTTTTTTTTGGAGGTATTGGAGGTCTCCAGACAAGTCTTTGATGTTCATACAGTCCAACTTCTCAGTGACATTTTCCACTTCTCAAACTGGCCTATCCCCGATTAAGTTCCAGAAACAGCTTCTATTAATTGAACATCTGATGTGTGGGTGTTCAGGGTGTCATCAAGTCCCTTTGTTTTTAAATTCGTTTCTGTGTTGCCCGTTTTCATCCTGAGAATTGGGGATCTATTAGGTCAACACCAAACACTAGTGGAGTCCAGTGCCAGTTTAGGGCTACTTACTGAGGGAGATCTCCCGATATCCCCAAGGCTCCATTCACAAAACTTTTTCCCATGTGCCATGTGCCCCTCAACACAGATCACATCACACCTTGGGTTGGGGGAAGGACTATGGAAAAAGCTTCCTACAAACATGCAAACCTCTCTACCCACACAGTCTGTGCTACGATAAGGCAGTGTCCCCTGGAGAGGCATTGTGCGTGTAATACAGCGTGTTTCGTGTAGTAATTCACCTGCTGCACACAATGGAGGAATGAGGGCAACCTTTTCCTCTGCTCTGATAAAATAAGCCTCAGGTAGCATCAGTGGTGTTGTGTCTACTTTTCTGGGTAGAGATAATGTTGCATAGCCAACTTTTTTCCTCAGTACAATTGATTACAGTTCTCTGCAGTTCTTCTTGCATTCCTTTAGCTACAAGATGTTAGTATTTTCAGATTATCTGCATGTTGCCGACTATCCTAATCTATTGGCTTGATACCAGATGACTTTGTCTATCCACCACAGAGTCAGGGAAGAGTGTCGACGTTATCTGCAGGTGAAGAAGAGTCATCTTGTGATCTTGCATATGTGTGAATTTTGCAACTTGCTGTTTAAAAAAAAACACATTAACATTGGAGATAGAAGAGAACAACTGACTTTCATTCCTCAGTGTGCTAGTCAAGCGAGGACTGGACAGCTTACTAGGACTCAAGTGTTTACTGTAAAACAGTGCGTACAGATTTATACTCAAATGCCTTCACCTGACACTTTCCTCGCAATGAGTAGGCGACCTTACCGTACTAGTGCATATGGATCCCAAAATTTCCAACTGAGAGAGTATAGCAGTGGAATTGCAGCACCTACAAGAGGGTTTCAGGAAGAATGGTTACTATCTCTGTCAGATCCAGGATACTGTGAAACCATATGATATGAGATCACAGTTTGTAGAGGAAAAAGAGAAACATTTTGTGACAGTAAGCAGCCCTTACAATGCGAGTGCAAAAGTGATGAAAGTGTCAATGTGGTGGATTTTTTTTTATCCTTGTTAAAAGCTGGTAGTGGCCAAATGCTTACTTTGCGTATGTTTTGAAATGTAATGCATTTTTTTTACATCCAATCTGGACAGACTAAAAAAAGCTATACATTGTTTTATATGTTAAAAACTATGATGGTAATATTGACACTCAAAGATATAGTGGCTGCAAGTGGCAGCAGCGATGCTAAAATTAGACTGTTGTACATTGTATCTCTGGCTTTGTTAGCCAACTTGGATGTAATTTCTGATTTTTTATTTTTGGTGTTGACTTCCTAGCAGTAGGAGAAAGAGATCTATTTTGTTGTATGAAAGGGATAGTCCGCCATTGCAATCAGAATTGTGACTTTAATGTATGATGTCTGTATAGAAAAAGTGGAAGGATTAAAAACAATTGTAATTCAAAAGAGCTTATCTTGATGAGAAACCGGCAAGTATAATTGTTGTCAGAGACAACAAAACAGGAAAAGGTAATTCATTCTTTTAAAAACCCGACCCTTTACATTAAATATGTTAAAGTTGTTGTGACTCGCCGATCATTTAAAGTGCCGCCGCGCAATTACGCACGTCCTCTACGTGCGGCGCTGTCTGCCTGCCAGCCATGCAGCAGCGGCGCCACCTAAGCGGCCAGCCGAGCAGCGGCCGCTAGACTGAGACTCAGTGCTTATCTGAACGCTAACGTGTTCACATGTCAACTTACTCTGTGACATATATGTGTTGTTGTGTCGTTTCTAAATATACTTGTTAAACTTGAAGTTCTAACAATTGGCGACGAGGTAGTGGATTTTTCCTTTTCACCGTTGACTCACAGGGTTCCATGACTACTGTCGAGCAACTCTTGCAAAATCTCCTTGAACAGCAAACGCTTCTAACGGCGGCGATTCGCGATTTCGTCGCGGCGTCAAATGCGGGCCGTTTCTCGTCGTTGGCTGTACCGCCTTTTCCTCCTTACGACGAGACGGCAGAAGACTGGTCGGATTATGAAAAACGTCTTCGACAGCACTTCTTGGCATTTTATGTCTCGGACGAACAAGCATGTAAGTCTCTGTTCCTTTCCTGGATTTCGCCTCAAATGTATCGGTTGTTGTCGCAATTGGCCCCTTTGAAGGATCCTGCGTCTTTGTCCTTTGCTGAAATGTGTTCCCTTCTGTCGGTCTATTTTCAAAAGCAAACGCATGTGGTAGCCTCTCATGTTGCCTTTTATCGTTGTCACAAACAACCCAATCAATCCTATCGCGCTTGGGCTGCTGAACTTCACGGCCTCAGTCGAAAGTGTCACTTTGTTACTGATGTTCACAAAGAATCCTATGCCGATTCCATGGTACGGGATGCTATTATCCGGTCGGCGCCCGACAAAGAAGTTCGGCAACGTGCCCTTCAGTTGGCGAATCCGACTTTAGATGAAGTTCTCTCCATTGCGCAGTCTTTTGAAATTTCTCGCGCCGCTGGGGCACAAATAGAAGCTTGGGGTGACGTCGGGGAAATACAACCTCTGTGCGCTGTTGACGACACGCGCGGCGCGTCCCCGCCGGCCGACGTGGCTGCAGTGCGCTCCCACGCGCAGCCTCGGCCAAGCCATAAACAAACCCCTAAGAAACTGCAGCAAAATCCCCGGCAACTTCCTTCATGTCCAAGGTGTTTTATGAAACATTCACGCGAGGATTGTCCACAACGTTGGGCAGTGTGTCACACCTGCAAAAAGAAAGGTCATGTGTCTTCCGTTTGCAAGTCCGACCGCATACATGATGTTCAGGAACATGACGCTGATTCTGATTCTGTGTTGTCTGTCAATTGCACTTCTTCCCTTTCAGGGAAGTTATTCCTCACTGTCCAAATCCTTGGTCGAGATGTTCGCATGCAAGTGGATACCGGTTCTGCCGCCACTATAATTAATTCTCAGACGTATCTTCAGCTGGGTTCTCCACTCCTGTCCCCTGTCACTCGGCAATTACGGACGTACAATAAACAGAAGATTTCTCTCTTGGGACAGTTTAATGCGGAGGTATCTTACAAATCCGTCGTTCGCACTGTTCCCATATTTGTGGTCGACCAGGGCAACGCAGAAAATCTTTTTGGTTTCGATGCCTTCCGCGTTTTTGGGTTCTCCATAGATGACTCTGTCAATATTGTCTCTGACGCTATTCCGTATGCTCAACTGGATTCTTTGTCGACGACCTTTTCGTCCATTTTTTCTCCTGGGTTAGGCCGTGCACACGACTTTGAAGCTCATATCACGCTCAAACCCACTGCTCGGCCTAAGTTTTTTCGGGCTCGGCCCATTCCTGTGGCCCTTCGTGATCGGGTCAAACAGGAGTTGGATCGTCTCACTACTTCAGGGGTCTTGCTTCCTGTCACTTCCAGTGAGTGGTCCTCTCCTGTCATTGTAGTTGCCAAGCCCAATGGTTCTATTCATCTCTGTGGCGATTTCAAAGCCACGGTAAATGCTCAATGCCTCATCGACACTTACCCTATGCCCCGTCCTGAAGAACTGTTCACTAAACTCGCTGGAGGGCAGTATTTTTCTAAAATTGACCTGTCAGAAGCTTATCATCAACTTCCTCTCGACGCTGCTTCCCGGCAGTTTCTGGTTCTTAACACGCCTTTCGGCCTCTATCAATACCAACGCTTGCCATTCGGGGTTGCTAGCGCCACTGCTCTCTTTCAGCGATTCTTGGAACAATTATTGCTCCCTGTTCCTGGGTGTATCAATTACATGGACGACATTGTTGTCACGGGCTCCACCACTGACGAACATCTTCAAAATCTTCACACACTTTTTAATGTCTTACAGACTGCAGGTCTTAAGTGTAATCTTCAGAAATCACAATTTTTTCAGGCATCTATCACGTACTTGGGGTTTCAACTCTCTCGGGATGGTATTCGTCCGCTTCAACAAACTGTCGCTGCGATCGATGCCCTTCCTCGCCCTACGTCTGTTAAGGAACTGCAGGCCTTCTTGGGGAAAATCGCCTACTATCACAAGTTTTTACCGTCTGCAGCGTCGGTGGCTCAGCCGTTGCATCGCCTGTTGCATAAAAACGTGCCTTTTCACTGGTCCGCGTCATGTGACGCAGCTTTCCAGAAATTGAAGACTATGCTGATACAGGCCCCGTGCCTAGCTACTTATCGACCTGGCCAACATCTTGTCCTTGCTACAGACGCCTCTCAGTACGGGGTTGGGGCAGTCCTTGCGCACCGTTTTTCTGACGGTTCGGAACAACCCATTGCTTATGCCTCCAAAACGCTCACGGATGCCCAACAAAAGTATTCTCAGATTGAGAAAGAAGCTTTGGCCATCATTTATGCTCTTCATAAGTTTGGTGTTTTTCTCTATGGCACAAAATTTCATCTTGTTACGGATCACAAACCACTTGTTTCCTTGTTTCACCCATCAACGTCACTTCCAGACAAGGCTGCACACCGCCTCCAGCGTTGGGCTCTTTACTTGTCCCGTTTCAACTATGAGATTCATTTCCGGCCAACGGCTCAACATGCGAATGCTGATGCTTTGTCTCGCCTCCCCATGGGCCCTGATCAGGCATTCGATAGGGACGAACTTTTGTGTTTCCACCTGGATGTTGCCGAGCAGCGGGTTGTGGACGGGTTCCCCATCACTGGGGACAGGCTGGCGGCTGTTACGGGTTCTGACCCTACCCTCTCCCGGGTTTTACGCTGTATTCAGACGGGTTGGCCTGATCGCCCGTCCGCTAAGACTTCTGATCCGTTGCGGAACTACTACCCTTTGCGCTACCGCCTCACGGCTAGGGATGGTGTTATCCTCCTCTCCACTGACAATGTTTCGCCGCGTGTTGTGGTCCCCGCGTCTTTGCGTGCTTCGGTCTTGCGCCTCCTTCACCAGGGGCACTGGGGTGTGTCGCGCACCAAATCTCTGGCGCGCCGTCATGTGTACTGGCCTGGCATCGACTCTGAAATCGTCCACATGGTCGCTGCCTGCGGCCCTTGTGCGTCACAGGCCGCTGCCCCGAAGTCATCTTTGTCACCGTGGCCTTCGCCTGAGAAGCCCTGGGAGCGCATTCATGCTGATTTTGCGGGACCCTTCTTAGGTACTTATTGGCTCCTCGTAATTGACGCCTACTCTAACTTTCCTTTCATTGTCCGTTGCACGTCACCTACCACCGCGGCAAGCACCAGTGCTCTCGCCCGCATTTTTTCTTTGGAAGGCCTCCCCTCTACTCTTGTTACTGATAATGGTCCGCAATTTGCCTCTTCTGACTTTGCGGATTTTTGTGCTCGTCACGGTGTTACGCATGTCACGGCCCCGCCGTTCCATCCACAATCCAACGGTGAGGCTGAACGACTGGTCCGCACGTTTAAGGCTCAAATGCGGAAACTTCTGACTTCTTCTGCTGCTGATGAGGCGCTTCTCCAGTTCCTGGCGTCTTACCGTTTCACCCCCATGGGCGATCACAGCCCGGCTGAGCTCTTACATGGCCGACAGCCCCGCACTCTACTTCATCTTCTGCGGCCTCCCACCTCCCGGCCGCGGGTGCCGTCCCTTGGCCGGTTCACCGCCGACGACCTCGTCTGGGTACGGGGATATGGCAGGCGGCCAAAATGGAGCCCGGGCCGCATCTTAAGACACCGTGGCAGACGCCTGTATGAAATCCAGACGGACGCAGGTGTTGCAGTGCGTCATTCGGACCAGCTTCGGCCTCGGGTGCCAGCAACACCTGTTCCGAATGCCGCCACACCACCCTTGACTCTCCCTGATGCTCGGGATCTTGGCACATCTCCATACTCACAACGCCGCCCTCTACCCGTCATCGCGATGCCAGCACCAGAACGGATGCCACCAGACGACGTGCCCATGCGGGAACCGGAGGACTAACCAGTGTCAGAGTACATCTACTCGCCTCCTCCTCCACCAGACGCTGACGCATCGCCCATGTCTCCTGTCATATCAACTGGACTTGCCGCAACGGGCAGATTGGTGCGTGGGGCCCCAGCAGATTCGACCCCTACGTCTCCTGTCATCTCGACCCGTTATCATCGGTGACACTTCCGTCCGTACGGGAAGCCTCCTCCTCGAGACTTTACGTCGAGTCACACAACGCCTATGGACGTCAGCCATCTCCAGGACACATCCATCAAGACCAGTGCAACAATTTCAAAGGGGGGAAAAGTGTTGTGACTCGCCGATCATTTAAAGTGCCGCCGCGCAATTACGCACGTCCTCTACGTGCGGCGCTGTCTGCCTGCCAGCCATGCAGCAGCGGCGCCACCTAAGCGGCCAGCCGAGCAGCGGCCGCTAGACTGAGACTCAGTGCTTATCTGAACGCTAACGTGTTCACATGTCAACTTACTCTGTGACATATATGTGTTGTTGTGTCGTTTCTAAATATACTTGTTAAACTTGAAGTTCTAACAAAAGTTTTACCAGCAAGATTTACATCCTGTGGTGAAAATAATTTCAAGAGTCTGCATCGAATTTATAACACTGATCAAAACCAGTGATGAGCGACATTGCCATTGTTTCTCAAAAGTAATGTTCAATAACCAGGATGTGGATTTATTATCACTACAATGATTAAGGATCTGCTGCCATTTTGCTTCCCCTCCCATTTTTCTTTGAGATTGTGCAGACCCATCAATACTAGATTGTTGATCGCTGCAGCTGTGGAGTCCCAGGATCCGACATCGCCAAGATTCAGAAGAACAATTCTTCCTCCATCGAATCTCTATTGCTGGAGATACAAAAATAATAGTAGTAACAGTAATAATAATAATAATAATAATAATAATAAAAAGAATAGGCCTCCGGTATGTTCTGCCAGTCGTAAAAGGCGACGAAAAGAACAAACCACTAATAGGGCTAACCCCCCTTTTAGTGTGATTACTTGGTTCAGGACAGAACTAAAGAAGCCTCGGACAAGCGCCGTCATGGTCGGGGACGACGCTTGAACCCTATGCCCGCCCACAATGGTAACGACACTGCTAGCCAACTGGAAAATGATTTAAATCCAAATAGAGGTGTTTTGCAGGATATGCTTCCTGCAACCACCCTAGAAGGAAAACAAAGACAGAGGATGAGATGGTCAGATGAAGTTAATCGACACCTCATGTTCTGTTATTACCAAGCAACAAACCTAGGAACCAACACAACTGGATACAGATCACAAGTACACACAACATTTATTACCAGATACCCAGAATTAAAATTTTTAACAGAACAACGACTAGCTGATCAGATCCGTGTAATAATCAAAAATAACAGGATACCCCAGTCAGAATTAGAAAACATCAAACAACAAGTACAACAAATACTAGAACAAAATAATGTGCAATCAGAAGAAGAAGAAGAAAATACAGTAATGGACTCAAACATCCCAGAGCAAACAAACAAAGAACAACACACATCAATTAAACAATTAGAGGAAAACGACATCTTAAGACAGCCACCAGAACAAGCACAAATAGAACACGAAGTGACACACATGTTAGATATAGAAGAGAAATTTCAGCTGACATATATAGAATACAAAGACACAAATACAGACATTAGACCATTCTTGCATAGACCACCAAATAACCCACAAGTCGAAACAACAATAACAACTATCAACACAATCATACACAACAAAATAAATGAAAATACAACAATGGAAGAGTTACAACTACTGGTTTATGTAGGAGCACTCACTACACTAAATATACACACTAGGCAGAGATCAGAACCAACCAACACACAGAAGAAACCCACAAAACCAGCATGGCAACACAGGCTACAGATCAGAATAGAAAAACTGAGAAAAGACATCGGACAGCTAACACAATTTATAAGAAATGAAATATCAGACAAAAAACGAAAAAGGTTAGGTAAAATCTCACAACAAGAAGCAATGGAGCAATTAGATGAAAAGAAGCAGAAGTTACAAGCATTGGCCAAACGACTTAGAAGATACAAAAAAAGTGAAAATAGAAGGAAACAAAACCAAACATTCAACACAAACCAAAAGAAATTTTACCAGACAATAGATAACACACACATTAAAATAGACAATCCACCAAACATAAGAGACATGGAACACTTCTGGAGCAACATATGGTCAAACCCGGTACAACATAACAGGCATGCACGGTGGATACAAGCAGAAACAGACTCATACAAGATGATACCACAAATGCCTGAAGTGATAATTTTGCAACATGAAGTCACCCGAGCAATTAATTCTACGCACAATTGGAAAGCCCCTGGAAATGATAAAATAGCAAATTTCTGGCTAAAGAAGTTCACCTCAACACATTCACATCTAACTAAATTATTTAACAGTTACATTGCAGACCCATACACATTCCCTGATACACTTACACATGGAATAACCTATCTGAAACCTAAAGATCAAGCAGACACAGCAAACCCAGCTAAATATCGCCCCATAACATGCCTACCAACAATCTACAAAATATTAACTTCAGTCATTACACAGAAATTAATGACACATACAACACAGAACAAAATTATAAATGAAGAACAAAAAGGCTGTTGCAAAGGAGCACGAGGATGTAAAGAGCAACTGATAATAGATGCAGAGGTGACATATCAAGCTAAAACTAAACAAATGTCACTACACTACGCATACATTGATTACCAAAAAGCTTTTGATAGTGTACCCCACTCATGGTTACTACAGATATTGGAAATATACAAAGTAGATCCTAAATTGATGCAGTTCCTAAACATAGTTATGAAAAACTGGAAAACCACACTTAATATCCAAACAAACTCTAATAATATCACATCACAGCCAATACAGATTAAGCGTGGAATATACCAAGGAGACTCATTAAGTCCTTTCTGGTTCTGCCTTGCTCTGAACCCACTATCCAACATGCTAAACAATACAAATTATGGATACAATATTACTGGAACATACCCACACAAAATCACACATTTGCTATACATGGATGATCTAAAACTACTGGCAGCAACCAATCAACAACTCAACCAATTACTAAAGATAACAGAAGGATTCAGCAATGATATAAGTATGGCTTTTGGAACAGACAAATGTAAGAAAAATAGCATAGTCAAGGGAAAACACACTAAACAAGAAGATTACATATTGGATAACCACAGCGACTGCATAGAAGCGATGGAAAAAACGGATGCCTATAAATATCTAGGATACAGGCAAAAAATAGGAATAGATAATACAAATATTAAAGAAGAACTAAAAGAAAAATATAGACAAAAACTAACAAAAATACTGAAAACAGAACTGACAGCAAGAAACAAGACAAAAGCTATAAATACTTATGCCATACCAATATTGACCTACTCATTTGGAGTAGTGAAATGGAGTAACACAGACCTAGAAGCACTCAATACACTTACACGATCACAATGCCACAAATATAGAATACATCACATACATTCAGCAACAGAAAGATTCACATTAAGCAGAAAGGAAGGAGGAAGGGGATTTATCGACATAAAAAACCTACATTATGGACAGGTAGACAATTTAAGAAAATTCTTTCTAGAACGAGCAGAAACTAGCAAAATACACAAGGCAATCACTCATATAAATACATCGGCTACACCACTGCAATTTCATAACCACTTCTACAACCCTTTAGATCACATAACATCAACAGATACGAAGAAAGCAAATTGGAAAAAGAAAACACTTCATGGCAAGCACCCATATCATCTAACACAGCCACACATCGATCAAGACGCATCCAACACATGGCTAAGAAAAGGCAATATATACAGTGAGACAGAAGGATTCATGATTGCAATACAGGATCAAACAATAAACACCAGGTATTTCAGCAAGCATATTATTAAAGATCCCAATACCACAACAGATAAATGCAGACTCTGTAAACAACAAATAGAAACAGTAGATCACATCACAAGCGGATGTACAATACTAGCAAATACAGAATACCCCAGAAGACATGACAATGTCGCAAAAATAATACATCAACAGCTTGCCTTACAACATAAACTTATAAAACAACACGTTCCTACATACAAGTATGCACCACAAAATGTACTGGAGAATGATGAATACAAATTATACTGGAACAGAACCATTATAACAGATAAAACAACGCCACATAACAAACCTGACATCATACTCACCAATAAAAAGAAGAAATTAACACAACTAATCGAAATATCCATACCCAATACAACAAACATACAAAAGAAAACAGGAGAAAAAATTGAAAAATACATCCAACTGGCTGAGGAAGTCAAAGACATGTGGCATCAGGATAAAGTTGACATCATACCAATTATACTATCAACTACAGGAGTCATACCACACAATATCCACCAATACATCAATGCAATACAGCTACATCTAAACATATATATACAATTACAGAAATCCGTAATTATTGATACATGTTCAATTACCCGAAAGTTCCTAAATGCAATATAACATATACCGTACAGCAAAAAGGAAGTGACGCTTGATAAAGGTCCGCGTCACTCCATTCCTCACCAGACTTAACGTCTGAGAAAGTAAAGATAATAATAATAATAATAATGTCTGAGAAGAGAAAGAATAATAATAATAATAATAATAATGTGTTGTTGTTGTGGTCTTCAGTCCTGAGACTGGTTTGATGCAGCTCTCCATGCTACTCTATCCTGTGCAAGCTTCTTCATCTCCCGGTACCTACTGCAGCCTACATCCTTCTTAATCTGCTTAGTGTATTCATCTCTTGGTCTCCCTCTATGATTTTTACCCTCCACGCTGCACTCCAATACTAAATTGGTGATCCCTCGATGTCTCAGAACATCTACCAACCGATCCCTTCTTCTAGTCAAGTTGTGCCACAAGGTCCTCTTCTCCCCAATTCTATTCAATACCTCCTCATTAGTTATGTGATCTACCCATCTAATCTTCAGCATTCTTCTGTAGCACCACATTTCGAAAGCTTCTATTCTCTTCTTGTCTAAGCTATTTATCGTCCACGTTTCACTTCCATACATGGCTACACTCCATACAAATACTTTCAGAAATGACTTCCTGACATTTAAATCTATACTCGAAGTTAACAAATTTTTCTTCTTCAGAAACGCTTTCCTTGCCATTGCCAGTCTGCATTTTCTATCCTCTCTACTTCGACCATCATCAGTTATTTTACTCCCCAAATAGCAAAACTCCTTTACTACTTTAAGTGTCTCATTTCCTAATCTAATTCCCTCAGCATCATCCGACTTAATTCGACTACATTCCATTATCCTCGTTTTGATTTTGTTGATGTTCATCTTATACCCTCCTTTCAAGACACTGTCCATTCCGTTCAACTGCTCTTCCAAGTCCTTTGCTGTCTCTGACAGAATTACAATGTCATCGGCAAACCTCAAAGTTTTTATTTCTTCTCCATGGATTTTAATACCTACTCCGAATTTTTCTTTTGTTTCCTTTACTGCTTGCTCAATATACAGATTGAATAACATCGGGGAGAGGCTACAACCCTGTCTCACTCCCTTTCCAACCACTGTTTCCCTTTCATGCCCCTTGACTCTTATAACTGCCATCTGCTTTCTGTACAAATTGTAAATAGCCTTTCACTCTCTGTATTTTACCCCTGCCACCTTCAGAATTTGAAAGAGAGTATTCCAATCAACATTCTCAAAAGCTTTCTCTAAGTCTACAAATGCTAGAAACGTAGGTTTGCCTTTCCTTAATCTATTTTCTAAGATAAGGCGTAGGGTCAGTATTGCCTCACATGTTCCAACATTTCTACGGAATCCAAACTGATCTTCCCTGAGGTCGGCTTCTATCAGTTTTTCCATTCATCTGTAAAGAATTCGCGTTAGTATTTTGCAGCTGTGACTTATTAAACTGATAGTTCGGTAATTTTCACATCTGTCAACGCCTGCTTGCTTTGGGATTGGAATTATTATATTCTTCTTGAAATCTGAGGGTATTTCACCTGTCTCATACATCTTGCTCACTAGATGGTAGAGTTTTGTCAGGACTGGCTCTCCCAAGGCTGTCAGTAGTTCTAATGGAATGTTGTCTACTCCGGGGGCCTTGTTTCGACTCAGGTCTTTCAGTGCTCTGTCAAACTCTTCACGCAATGTCATATCTCCCGTTTCATCTTCATCTACATCCTCTTCCATTTCCATAATATTGTCCTCAAGTACATCGCCTTTGTATAGACCCTCTGTATACTCCTTCCACCTTTCTGCTTTCCCTTCTTTGCTTAGAACTGGGTTTCCATCAAAGCTCTTGATATTCATGCAAGTGGTTCTCCTTTCTCCAACGGTCTCTTTAATTTTCCTGTAGGCAGTATCTATCTTACCACTAGTGAGATAAGGCTCTACATCCTTACATTTGTCCTTTAGCCATCCCCACTTAGCCATTTTGCACTTCCTGTCAATATCATTTTTGAGACGTTTGTATTCCTTTTTGCCTGCTTCATTTACTGCATTTTTATATTTTCTCATTTCAGAAATTAAATTCAATATTTCTTCTGTTACCCAAGGATTTCTACTAGTCCTTGTCTTTTTACCTATTTGATCCTCTGCTGCCTTCACTACTTCATCCCTCAGAGCTACCCATTCTTCTTCTACTGTATTTCTTTCCCGCATTCCTGTCAATTGTTCCCTTATGCTCTCCCTGAAACTCTGTACAACCTCTGGTTCTTTCAGTTTATGCAGGTCCCATCTCCTTAAATTCCCACCTTTTTGCAGTTTCTTCAGTTTTAATCTACTGTTCATAACAAATAGATTGTGGTCAGAGTCCACATCTGCCCCTGGAAATGTCTTACAATTTAAAACCTTATTCCTAAATCTCTGTGTTACGATTTTATAATCTATCTGATACCTTTTAGTATCTCCAGGGTTCTTCGATGTATACAACCTCCTTTCATGATTCTTAAACCAAGTGTTAGCTATGATTAAGTTATGCTCTGCGCAAAAGTCTACCAGGTGCCTGCTCTGCGCAAAATTCTACCAGGCGGCTTCCTCTTTCATTTCTTAGTCCCAATCCATATTCACCTACTATATTTCCTTCTCTCTTCTTTTCCCACTCTTGAATTTCAGTCATCCATGACTATTGAATTTTCGTCTCCCTTCGCTACCTGAATAATTTCTTTTATTTCATCATACATTTCATCAATTTCCTCGTCATCTGTAGAGCTAGTTGGCATATAAACTTGTACTACTGTAGTAGGCGTGGGTTTCGTGTCTATCTTGCCCACAATAATGCGTTCACTATGCTGTTTGTAGTAGCTTACCCGTACTCCTATTTTTTTATTCATTATTAAACCTACTCCTGCATTACCCCTATTTGATTTTGTATTTATAACCCTGTATTCACCTGACCAAAAGTCTTGTTCCTCCTGCCACTGGACTTCACTAATTCCCACTATATCTAACTTTAACCTGTCCATTTCCCTTTTTAAATTTTCTGACCTACCTGCCCGATTAAGGGATCTGACATTCCTCGCTCCGATCTGTAGAACGCCAGTTTTCTTTCTCCTGATAACAACATCCTCTTGAGTAGTCCCCGCCCGGAGATCAGATTGGGGGACTATTTTACCTCCGGAATATTTTACCCAAGAGGACGCCGTGGAGGCCCGGGAAAAGAATAGGCCTCCGGTACGTTCTACCAGTCGTAAAAGGCGACGAAAAGAACAAACCACTAATAGGGCTAACCCCCTTTTTAGTGTGAGTAGTTGGTTCAGGACAGAACTAATGAAGCCTCGGACAAGTGCTGTCATGGTCGGGGACAGTGCTTGAACCCTATGCCCGTCCACAATGGTAACGATACTGCTAGCCACATGGAAAATATTTAAATCCAAATAGAGTTGTTTTGCAGGATATGCTTCCTGCAACCACCCTAGAAGGAAAACAAAGACAGGGGATGAGATGGTCTGATGAAGTTAACCGACACCTCATGTTCTGTTATTACCAAGCAACAAACTTAGGAACCAACACAACTGGATACACATCACAAGTATACACAACATTTATTACCAGATACCCAGAATTAAAATTTTTAACAGAACAATGACTAGCTGATCAGATCCGTGTAATAATCAAAAATAACAGGATACCCCAGTCAGAATTAGAAAACATCAAGCAAAAAGTACAACAAATACTGGAACAAAATAATGTGCAATCAGAAGAAGAAGAAGAAAATATAGTAATGGACACAAACTTCCCAGAGCAAACAAACCAAGAACAACACGCATCAATTAAACAATCAGAGGAAAACGAAATCTTAAGACAGCCACCAGAACAAGCACAAAAAGACCACGAAGTGACACACATTTTAGATATAGAAGAAAAATTTCAGCTGGCATATATAGAATACAAGGACACAAATACAGACATTAGACCATTCTTGCATAGACCGCCAAATAACCCACAAGTCAAAACAACAATAACAACTATCAACACAATCATACACAACAAAATAAATGAAAATACAACTATGGAAGGGTTACAACTACTGGTTTATATAGGAGCACTCACTACACTAAATATACACACTAGGCAGAGATCAGAACCAACCAACACACAGAAGAAACCCACAAAACCATCATGGCAACACAGGCTACAGATCAGAATAGAAAAACTGAGAAGAGACATCGGACAGCTAACATAATTTATAAGAAATGAAATATCACACAAAAAACGAAAAAGGTTAGGTAAAATCTCACAACAAGAAGCGATAGAGCAATTAGATGAAAAGAAGCAGAAATTACAAGCATTGGCCAAACTACTTAGAAGATAGAAAAAAAGTGAAAATAGAAGGAAACAAAACCAAACATTCAACACAAACCAAAAGAGATTTTACCAGACAATAGATAACACACACATTAAAATAGACAATCCACCAAACATAACAGACATGAAACACTTCTGGAGCAACAAATGGTCAAACCCGGTACAACATAACAGACATGCACGGTGGATACAAGCAGAAACGGACACATACAAGATGATACCACAAATGCCTGGAGTGATAATTTTTCAACATGAAGTCACCCGAGCAATTAATTCTACGCACAATTGGAAAGCCCCTGGAAAAGATAAAATACCAAATTTCTGGCTAAAGAAGTTCACCTCAACACATTCACATCTAACTAAATTATTTAACATTAATATAATAGAGGGAAACATTCCACGTGGGAAAAATATATCTAAAAACAAAGATGATGTGACTTACCAAACGAAAGCGCTGGCAGGTCGATAGACACACAAACATACACAGAAAATTCAGGCTTTCGCAACAAACTGTTGCCTCATCAGGAAAGAGGGAAGGAGAGGGAAATACGAAAGGATGTGGGTTTTAAGGGAGAGGGTAAGGAGTCATTCCAATCCTGGGAGCAGAAAGACTTACCTTGGGGGAAAAAAGGATGGGTATACACTCGCACACACACACATATCCATCCACACATATACAGACACAAGCAGACATATTTAAATATGGCTATCGAGATTGATAAACATCGTAATAATTTTAACAGGAAAGACGAAGGTGTTAAACTGGATAAAATTTGGATGTCAGCGTTGCACCGCAAGCGTGACGATCGATTACTTTCAATCGAGAATGTTGGCATTACCAGAGACAATCTCATAGCCGACGCCACGTGATCGACAGTGGCGCCCTCTGCACTGCCTATATAATCATGCTTCATCGAGTTCTCTTCGCAGTTCACCGCTTTACCTCCGAGGATGTCTCCCGCAGCTGGAGACGAAACGTCAGGGGAGAGTTTTATACTTCGACCACAGCCTATCAGCCTGGAAGTTTTAAGTGAAGAATACAAATTATGGATACAATATTACTGGAACACACCAACACAAAATCACATATTTGCTATACATGGATGATCTAAAACTACTGGCAGCAACAAATGAACAACTCAACCAATTACTAAAGATAACAGAAGTATTCATCAATGATATAAATATGGCTTTTGGAACAGACAAATGTAAGAAAAACAGCATAGTCAAGGGAAAACACACTAAACAAGAAGATTACATATTGGATTACCACAGTGACTGCATAGAAGCGATGGAAAAAACAGATGCCTATAAATATCTACGATACAGACAAAAAATAGGAATAGATAATACAAATATTAAAGAAGAGCTAAAAGAAAAATATAGACAAAGACTAACAAAAATCCTGAAAAGAGAATTGACAGCAAGAAACAAGACAAAAGCTATAAATACTTATGCTATACCAATATTGACCTACTCATTTGGTGTAGTGAAATGGAGTAACACAGACCTAGAAGCATTGAATACACTTACACGATCACAATGCCACAAATATAGAATACATCACATACATTCAGCAACAGTAAAGTCACATTAAGTAGAAAGGAAGGAGGAAGGTGATTTATCGACATAAGAAACCTACATTATGGACAGGTAGACAATTTAAGAAAATTCTTTATAGAACGAGCAGAAACCAGCAAAATACGCAAAGCAATCACTTGTATAAATACATCGGCTACACCACTGCAATTTCATAACCACTTCTACAACCCTTTAGATCACATAATATCAACAGATACAAAGAAAGTAAATTGGAAAAAGAAAACACTACATGGCAAGCACCTGTATCATAGAACACAGCCACACATCAATCAAGACGCATCCAACACATGGCTAAGAAAAGGCAATATATACAGTGAGACGGAAGGATTCATGATTACAATACAGGATCAAACAATAAACACCAGGTATTACAGCAAGCATATTATTAAAGATCCCAATACCACAACAGATAAATGCAGACTTTGCAAACAACAAATAGAAACAGTAGACAACATCACAAGCGGATGTACAATACTAGCAAATACAGAATACCCCAGAAGACATGACAATGTAGCAAACATAATACATCAACAGCTTGCCTTACAACATAAACTAATAAAACAACACGTTCCCACATACAAGTATGCACCACAAAATGTACTGGAGAATGATGAATATAAATTATACTGGAACAGAACCATTATAACAGATAAAACAACACCACATAACAAACCTGACATCATACTCACCAATAAAAAGAAGAAATTAACACAACTAATCGAAATATCCATACCCAATACAGCAAATATACAGAAGAAAACAGGAGAAAAAATTGAAAAATACATCCAACTGTCTGAGGAAGTCAAGGACATGTGGCATCAGGATAAAGTTGACATTATACCAATTATACTATCAACTACAGGAGTCATACCACACAATATCCACCAGTACATGAACGCAATACAGCTACAGCCAAACGTATATATTCCACTACAGAAATCTGTAATTATTCAAGTACCCGAAAGTTCCTAAATGCAGTGACGCTGACCTTGATCAAGCGTGACTTCCTTTTAACTGTACAGTATATGTTACATATACTGTACAGTTAAAAGGAAGTCACGCTTGATCAAGGTCAGCGTCACTTTCCATTTTTAACCAGACATAACGTCTGAGAAAGGTTTTCTCATAATAATAATAATAATAATAATAATAGTAATTATTTTCAGAGAATCTTCAGGATTTTTGTTAGGAAAAGTCATGCAATGAACTTCACAAACATTCATAATATTCTCTCTCTCTCTCTCTCTCTCTCTCTCTCTCTCTCTCTCTCTCTCTACTTTTTTATATGCACTATTGCCCAGTACAGTACACATTCATTCAAGAGAGAATTAGTACATTATTTTAATTAACCTGGGGAATGGATATTATAATATCCTCCTCCTTAATTTCTTACCTTTTTGCAAGTTCTTCAGTTTTAATCTATTGTTCATAACCAATAAATTGTGGTCAGAGTCCATATCTTCCCCTGGAAATGTCTTACAATTTAAAATCTGGTACTAAAATCTCCGTCTTACCATAATACAGTATAATCAGTCTGAAACGTTCTGGTGTCTCCAGGTCACTTCCATGCGTACATTCTTCTTTCACAATTCTTAAACAAAGTGTTAGCAATGATAAATTATGCTCTGTGCAAAATTCTACCAGGCAGCTTCCTCTTTCATTCCTTTCCCCCCCCCCAGTCCATATTTAACAACTCTTTTTCCTTCTCTTCCTTTTCCCACTATTGACTTCCAGTCTCCCAGTACTATTACATTTTCGTCTTCCTTAACTATTTGAATAATTTATTTTATCTCATCATACATTCTTTTAGTCTACTCATCACC
This sequence comes from Schistocerca nitens, assembly GCF_023898315.1. Taxonomy (NCBI): domain Eukaryota; kingdom Metazoa; phylum Arthropoda; class Insecta; order Orthoptera; family Acrididae; genus Schistocerca; species Schistocerca nitens. The sequence goes on along the minus strand of NC_064620.1, from coordinate 633,016,708 downwards.
TGTGGAGCTAGCTGGCATATAAACTTGTACTACTGTGGTGGATGTGGGCTTCTAGCCTACCTTTCCTATGATAATGTGTCCACTGTGCTGTTCACAATAGCTTACCTGCATTCTTTTTTTCTTATTCATTATGAAACTCACTCCTGCATTACCTCTGTTTGACTTTGTATTTATAACCTTATATGTAACTGACTAGAAGTTCTGTTCCTCCTGCCACTGAACTTCACTAATTCCCACTATATCTAACTTTACCCTATCCATTTCCCCTTTTTAAATTTTCTAACCTACATGCCCGATTGAGGGGTCTAACATTCCATGCTCCATAGAGTAACAGTTTTTTTTTTTTTTTTTCTTTTTCTCCTAATGACGATATCCTCTTTAGTAGTTCCCGCCTGGAGATCCAAATTCGGGGCTGTTTTATCTCCATAATATTTTACCCAAGAGGACGCCATCATCATTTAACTGTATTTAGCTGCCTGCCCTCAGGAAAAATTAGGGCTGTAGTTTCTCCGTGCTTTCAGCTATTAGATGTATCAACACATTTGATGTTACAAGGCTAGATTTGTCAGTCATCCAAACTGTTGACCCCTTGCAACTACTGAAAAGATTGCTGCTCTTCTTGAGGAACCACATCAGAATTACCATAACCACATCAAAAAGAGATTGCAGTGTCATTAATTGCTTCTAGGGTTGTGTGTACTTAAGTTAGAAAAAGGGCCATAGCTCTAAAGCTAGTAAAGCCTCTGTGCTGTAATATGTTTCTGTGTGCAGTGCATGTCAACTAAAGGTATTTAATAATTCCACAAATATTATTTTTCAAGTAGACCTTTGAAAATATTATACTTAAGTACTCAGTTTAATAATAAGCATAACTTCACGTCCTCTCCTTGAAATTGTGTACATTATAACATTTTAATGTTTAATTTTTTCATTGCACAGAAAATACGTTACTGTCAGATGTAAAATAAAGTTGGTGCACTGTTTTTGACAGCCATCTCCAGTGCCAGCAGATGGCCCAGTTCCTGATGCACAACATGGGCATCTCGTATCACAGATATTGGAAACCCAGAAAGAGCTGGAAGAGAAGAGGCCACCAAGTGCCAATGGCCACAACAAACACCTGAAGAGAGTTGATATTGTAAGTATATAACTGAGTGGTTGATTAAGAACTGTAGAGGTTACTACCCAGGTAATTGATTGCTTGTGGGATGCACAAAACGTTTTTCTTCATCCATTCCAGATAATGATAACTGTAGGAGACCTGAAAGTGTCAATATAAAGTGTCAGTATTCTGAGATAATTAAAATCCCAGTGGTTAACTACTGAAGCATTCCCAATAATGTGCCAGAGTTGGAAGTGCTCCTAAAAAGTAGGCCGAAGCATTCACAGTTGAGAGCCAGAGTTGGAAGGCTCCTAAAAAGCAGTGGAGCTGACTTACTGCTACATACAGAAAGCTTGTTAAGTCCTGAAACTGATAGCAGTGATTATTTTGCGGAAAATCAAAAGCATAGGTTAATGGTGAATGGAGGCAATGTATTTGTTTCAGTAGACAAGAAACTCAAATCCACCAACAGGGAGATAGAAATTGAAGCTGCATGTGAGATTGTTTTGTGAAGACTCAGTGTCACAGATGGGTATATATTTATAATCGTATCCTTTTACCAAACACCAGATTCACCTCCAGGTGTGACCAAAATCTTTAGAAAAAAACAAAGTTCATTAGTATGGAAGTTCCCCAGTCATACTCCCATTATTGTGGTATATTTTAATCATCTAATAATGAATTGGAGAAAATTTCAGTTTTGTGAGTGATGAATGTGACAAAATATCCTGAGAAACATTGTTAAATGCCTTCTCTCAGAATTACCTTGAACAAATAGTTTGGAAGCCCACACATGATGGAAATAGATTGGATCTAATGGCAACAAACAGACCTGACATCTTTGAGAGTGTCTGCACTGAAACTGCTATCAATGATGATAATGCAGTTTTGTTGCCAAACTACAAAGGGCAACTAAAACAAATAGAATGATTTATATGTTTAGCAAACTAGATAAAGAGGTAAAAAGAAAATCAAAACACTTAGCTCTTGACAGGAGCATGTGTAAGAACTGTGACATGACTATGAACCAATGAGAATGACCCTCAATAACTTACAGTCATTGCATAGAAGCTTCTAAAGAAACAGAAACTGCTGCATAACAGGTACAAAACAGGGCATAGGACTATAGACAGAGTGATGCTGTGATGATGAATGAAATGCCCTTGGCTGTCAAGAGGGCAATGTGTGAAGCTTCCAGTGATTACGTAGCAGAATATTATCAAAAGATCTCTTTCAAAACCTGAAGAAATTCTGTTCATAATGTAGAGGCTGTTGGTGATGTCAAAGTGTGTGTGTCCAGACTAACTGACGATACAGTAACTGAAATCGTGAATAGAAAAGCAAAAGCAGAAATAATGATCTCTGTTTTCAAATGGTCCTTTTCACAAAGGAAAATCCAGAATTACTGCCCTAATTTAATTCTTTCACCACTGCAAAAATGAGTTATGTGCATATTAGTGTCAGTGGTGTTGAGAAACAGCTGAAATCAGTAAACCTAAAAAATCTCCTGGGCCCAACAGTATTCCTACCAGGTTCTGTACCATATTTATGGCTATGTTAGGCTCTCTTTTAGCTATAATCTATTGTAGAGTCCTTGAACAAAAATATGTGCCCAATAGTTGGAAGAAAGCACAGGCCACTCCAGTTTATGAAGAAGATAGCAGAAGTGAGCCACAAGAATACCATCCAATATCTGTAACATCCATTTGCTTCAGGATTTGTCTTGATAACCCTTTTTTATGTGATTGAGTGCTGGGAGTACTGTGAACATTTGTCTTGTACATATATTAAGTGGCATATCCGTTTAGAGATGTAATCTCTCTTTGTTTGCAGGTTCTTGCTGGAATATTTGTTATTACCATTATTAGTAAACCCAATTGCTGTGGCCATCCTGTAGTTTCTGGCTTCAAAGCACAACATGACAGTTGTGACCTTGGCACCTGTTTCACCACACATACCATATGGACTCTTCCTCCAGACACCAGTTTCTCAGAACTCCACAGTTGGCAATGGTGTTACAATGTGACCTTAGTTCACCCACCTGGCCCTAATTCATGTTAATTTCTTTGGCCTCAAAATTTCTTCACTGTGACTACTCCCTTTTAGTTTTCTATCTCTTTCATTTTCTGACCGTGCATTGCGGTGGCATATGAATACAGCCAGAGCACTACAACACAATCTCAGGAGGCCCAGTGGAGCCACTGTCTACCTCCATGAGCATTTATCACTGCCTGAGACCAATGTGGCATGCTCCATGTAAGTCTACAGAGGTCGCCATGTGGTATCCGTTTCCATACTTCGATGAGAGCCCATACAGATATTTGAGAGTCTGTGGTGAAACAGGACAACCATGAACACACCTGTCAAACATGTCCTGCATATGCGCTATGGAGTTTAGGTCAGGACTCACTGCCAGCCATTCCATTACTTCAGTATCCAGGCTTCTCAAGACATCCCTGCCTACACCTGCCACATAGGCCTTGGCATTAGAAGAAATTCAGGGCCACCACCACATGTGTCAGCCACCAAATGTCCAACAGGAAATGTTTGATGTACTGCCTGGTGGTAATGCGACCATGTACGATGACAAGATCAACACTGAAGTCTCCCCAAAATATCACAGAACTTTGGAAATCTGTCAGTTTCCATAACAACATTTCACAGGTACTACTCTCCATGCGCATGAATATGGCCATCATCTGGCCCCAGAGGATTTCTGGACTTATTTGCTAATAACATGTTCTGCTAGTGACGAAGTTGCCGGTTGACATAGGAACGATAGAACTGAAGGCAAGCAGCAAGATGATGTTGCGTCAAGCAGTGTACTCAAACAGGATATCTGGATCTAGTAATTTGTTCATTACAGTCTGATCAAACACAGTGGCTCCACTGGGCCTCCTGAGATTGTGTTGTAGTGCTCTGGCTGTATTCATATGCCACCGCAATGCACGGTCTTCATGTGGGGTTATAATGTGTTAGTAATCTTGTCCAACTGACGTTGTACTGACCTGTCTCCCTGTAGCATGTCCACAGCCTATGGATGACTAGTGGAGAGACATTGCCGTCTGCAGCAATAAGACTGAAAGTCCATCCTTTTTGGATCAAACAGACTGCCCTTGCAAGTTGCACTGCATTAAGCTGTTGCATTAAATGAGCTTGGTTGAATACAATGTGTGCAAATGACAATTGCAATCTCTGTGCCTCACAAGAAAACACAGGAACACTGATACTTACTTATTTCCTTCTGAAGTGTCACCTGACACTGGAACACATAACACAGCCAGTAGATGGCGAATGGTTTTAATTGTTGCCTATATTGAAAGCGAAGATCTCAAGCCGTGCAATAAGACCACAGGTACTGCCCGTACCAAAATAGATTTAACATACAGGACTTTGATACACATTTACCTTGTTCTTTTGAACAGTGTCTTATAACTTACAATGCTCAGACAGTGGGGATAGCAGTGTGATCAAAAATTCTGTCATACAAAAAATCTTAGAACATATTCTGAGCTTAAACACAGTGAAGTATCTCAAACTGAATGACCTCCGCCATGCCAACTAGCACGGATTCAAAAAGCATTGATCATGTGAAACCCACCTCACACTTTTCATACATGAATTCTGAAAGTGGTGGATCAAGGCAGTTGAATAGATGCAGTATTTCATGATTTCTGAAAAGCATTTTACTCAGTACCAAATCTACAGTTATTATCAAAAGTGTGGGGATGGCAAGCAAAATTTGTGACTGCATTGAGGATTTCTTCATAGGGAGGACACAACTTGTTATCTTGACTGGAGAGTGCGATGTCATTTCATAATTGAGTATCAGTTACCAAAAAATTCAATTGTGGCACCGAGAACAAATTCTTTAACTGTAACCTAAATTTATTATCTGGTGAATACGTAAGATATATTTATAACAACAGAACAACACTGTTGATTGTTTGCTTATTCCATAGATACTATACAATCCTTCTGAAATTTTATTTTAGGATTCCTTAAGAAATCCATATTTTGGATGTTGAAACCAGTTTAATTCATCACCCCATATTTTGCTACCATGAACTGAGAGGAGCTGTAACAACAAAAACCATAATATGATAATAGGTTTCATTTGCCTAGTTCCAAAATTGTGTCATATGTTAACAAAGGAAGTTGTTGTGTAATTTCAGAATTCATTTCAATGACTGTTTTAAAAAGTAGTATTTCTTCAACTGATGCTGGAGAATAAAACATCATGTTTTACACATACATCTATAATGCAAATTCATCAGCTGAATTAATATTAGTAAAATATAACTCATAATCCAATTAGTTTGAAAATATTAGACTTGCAAAATTTAAGACAGGTTTTGGAATCAGCATGAAAATTGCTTTATGTTGATAATACTAGGAAAAGGCTAGATTACTAATTGCCACAAAAGTGACACTGAGTTTCAGACAGGCACAATGAAAAGAGTTTTAAACATTTAGCTTTCTTCACAAAATAAAACCAACGTACGCATTCACACAAGCGAGCACACTTTGTGCACACATGACTGCCATCACCGAATGTGACTATAATGTTGAGCGGCAATCTGGTGTGGGCCAGGGAATGGGGAGGGATAGCAGGGTACAGGTTGGGGAGAGAAGAGCAGTGACTAGACGAGACTCTAGTGCGAGCAGTGACTAGACGAGACTCAACGAGACGGCCAGGCACAGCATCGGGAGGGTACGGGCAGGGAGAGGGGGAGAAGAGAGGAGCAGGGAAGGGGAAAGATGGCCAGGTGCATTGGCAGACGGTGACATTTAGCGAAGGTGAGTGGATGTGAATAGTCAGGAGATGATAGGACACAGTGGGTGGAAACTGATGAGTGGAGGGTGTAGGGACAATAAGTTACTATAGGTTGAGGCCAGGCCGGTTTTTGGTGGAGAATGTGTTGTAAGAATAACTCCCATGTATGCAGTTCAGAAAAGCTGGTGGCAGAGGAGAGGGTCCGACACAGGCCATCTGGCCCATGGGAAAGAGTCACTGAGATGCAGAAAAAACTGAACTGGCAGTTGCTTTAAGATGGAAACAAACTATCCCAAGAAAACCTACATACAAAGTTCCAAGAACTGGCGTAAATTATGAATTTAGGAATATACGTCATCTCCTTTCATACTACTGAGGACACGATTAGACTAATTATAGAGTGCACCGGTGTGTCTAAACCATCATTCTACCTGTGCTCCATAAGTTAGTGGAATGGGAAGAAGCCATAATAACTGGTACAATGGGAAGTACTCTCTGCCAAGCACTCCACACTGATTTGTAGAGTATTGGTGTAGATATCTAAGCATCCTTCACAGTTAGGCACAACCCTTCATACATTACCCACAAACAGCCACTTGGATGGGACATGGCTACTAGTCTTTTGTGCTCTTGCAGCTGTGCTTATACAGTTTTGAGCATTATAAACGTGAAATGAATAAACTCAGTAAGACAAATTATTTTGAGAGACTTTGTCGCTAGTAACAGTGAGACAAAATATGATAAATTCAAGTCATTGCCAACTTAATTCAATGACTTTTTCACAACAATTGCTGGAAAAATAGCTACAAAAATTAAACGATTTAAAGGAGATTCATTCGCGTTATTGAGACTGGCACTGAATACTCCAACAACAGGTATCAGTTTTACCAAATCAATTGTAAAACATATCAGACAAATGATTAGGTCATTGAGAAAGCAGTAACTCCACTGACTACCTTGGTATTTCAACCAGAGTACAAATTGTGTGCTGACTGGTTGCTCTCCTTTTGAGCTCCCTCTATAACTGGTCGACAGTTGAGGTGTATTTTGTGAAATACTAACTACGTGGTTCTACTATACATTTATAAAATTAGAAAGAAGTACATCGCCTCTAACTATGGACCCATCCACTCCCTTTCTTTGGTCTCAATTTTTGTTTTATTTTGAGAGGTTAGCTGTCAATAGAATATTGAACGTTGTATTTGACAATGACATTTTACAAATAGCATGTGTTGGTGTCTGTGGAGGTTTCAATAATTGAAAAAACATTATGTTATCTCATAAACTTAATTCTGGTAGAATTAAACAAGAAAAATTATCCTCTTGGCATCTTGCCAAGGCTTTCAGTTGTTTAGATGATACAAAAAAAAACTAGGGAAACTAAAGTGGTATATCTTAACACTACGCCATCCGGCGACACTACAGTGGTGTCATGCTGTGAAATAGCAATCAACGGTCTGCGACACCACAGTGAAATAGTGGTCAACGGCCTGCGACGCCAAAGTGGTGTCGTGTGTGAAATGGCAATCAATGGCCGGTGCCATCACAGTGGTGTCGTGCATGAAATAGCGGTAATGGCTGGCGACACCACAGTGGTGTCATGTGCAAAATACCAGTTAACGGCCGGCGACACCACAGTGGTGTCACGTGCATAGTATCTCTCAGTGGCCGGGGACACCACAGTGGTGTCATGAGCATAGTATCGCGCAGTGGCCGGTGACAGCACTTTAGTGGATTGATGATTACTGGTCAACGAATCCATTGATAGACACACTGATATTTCCCAAAACCATATCCTACAACTGATTCAGACAAATGTTCTCATTTTTACATTTTTCCAACAACAACAATAAACTGGATAATGCCCACCGGCTTTTCAAAGTGCAATTCATAACTGGCCATTTTTCCAAAAAGCTTAAAGAAACGTTTCATATAAGTCAAAGCACCTCAATCGATGAAGGAAATTTTAAAGTTTATAATCTGTCGAAAATTACGAAATATGGCATACTCATTTGGATGCTGTGTGATTCGAGTACGGGATACATTTATTCCAGCGCTGGAGAACCTTTAGCAAAAACAGTAATGAAACTATTGACACCGTCTTATGGAAAATGGCATCACCTCTACATGGATAATTATTATAACAATGTAGAATTTGCAGAGAAGTTACTTGAAAAGAAAATTTGAGTTTGTGGAACAATACAGCAAAATAGAGGATTTCCAGAAAAATTAAAGCATGCAAAAGTCAATGTGTTTGAAGAATCTGGTCATCAATGGGAAGGTGAAGGACTCGTACAGGTATGGAGAGCTTCGAAAACTAAAACAATACGAATGATCTCTATAGTACATAATGCCACTTTGACTGACACTCAAAGAAAATGAGGAAAAACCAATTACTCAATTTAAAAAAATCTGAAAAAATCCGGTCACATAAAGCAACGTTAACTAATACTAATTTCGGAAACGAATAAATGGAAACGAAGAAACTGCCATGTATGTTCCAAAAACAACAGAAGAACAACAACAAACTTAATGCGCAAGTGTTATGGGGTTGTGTTACATCTTGGAGACTGTTTTGCTGCATATCATATGAAAGAAAAGTACTAAGTACCAAAGGTAATGAAAATAAACAAATACATGAAACAAACAAATTTTGTATTTATTTATGTATGTATATCTTGAAAATTTCATGAAAGTAGGGGAACAGGGTTGACAACTTATGAGAACTAACGATGAGATTAGTAAAATTTAACAATTTATAATCGGGGATAATGTCAAGAACGGCCGGTGACAAGCCAAATAATCCAAATCAGTGCTGCAAGTGGCAAGTGAATAAATTTGTATGAAATGTGCGGACAGCAAAGTGTTAGCAATAGAAAACAGAGGGGTCACATTGACACATGGTATTATAGGAATAAGATTAAATTCAGAGAAGGGAAACATTGGTGACCTGTAAGGTTCAGTGTTTGGCACATTCCTGTTCCAGATCAGCATGAACGGGACACTGGATGGCTCTTGGAAATGTGTAATATTTTCAGATGACACGAACATATTGATAAAGTGCCCAAACACAGCCATACCAACCACAGTAAGGAGAATAATGGAACAGGATTAATGTTAGTTCACAGCAAAAGTTTAATCCTTAATCTTACAGAGACTCACACTATGCAGTTACAAACTGATGAACAGGCACCAGAAGTATAAATCAGTGGGTTTACATTGGATGGAGCAAGTAACAGAATGTAGTGACCTGTGTAGATTCCACACCCTCGATCCGGGTGCGCAGATTTTAAGCGCAGCACAGATGTGAAGACACTAGCACTAGCAGAGTCCTCCACTCGTGGATACATGTGCAGCCCCTGTGCTGTGCTCTCTATTGGCTGGATCGTGGCTTACAGAGTTGGGCCCAGCCAGCCTCACTCTCAGTCATGTATTGACATTCGGACAATCTGTATTGAACTAGTAGTGCAGACCTTCAATAGCAAGTGGTTTCCTGTACAAGTATTTTGGAAGTGATGAAGTGCTGTGTCTGTCATTGTCTGTGTATTCTTGTAGTCAGAAGACACTGGTGAGGAGTAGAGTTGTCTTTCATGTGTTTTGTTGTATGGTTCTTTTCGCATATTGTTGTGACACGGAATCTCTGCTTCAAATATTGGTGCAGCAACAGACAGAACTTCTTACAGTAATGTGACTGACTCTGCCAGTGTCAATCACTCCCCCTTCATCTCTGGCTATGTTTTCTCCTATGATCCAGCCGTTTGATGAGGCAGTGAAAGATTGGGTAGCACACAAACATTGCCTACTACAACATTTCCGTGCCTTCCATGTTACAGATGCAGACATGTTGCACTGGATTTCTCCCACATCATATCAGGCATTGTGGCAGCTGGCTCCCTTGCAGGTACATTCCTCTTTGTCGTTTGAGAATTCATGCTTGTTTTTGTCTTCCTACTATTCCTGCCACATGCATGTTGTTACTGCACATGCATGTTGTTACTGCTAGGGTTTAATTTTGCCAATGCAAGAATCAGCCCCATCAGTCTTATCATGCCTGGGCCACTCCCTGTCCTTAGCCATTTTGTTATGGCCAGGTCAAAAGAGTCGTATGAAGATGTCACGGTTCCTTAGGTTGTCATCCACTCTGCCCTGGATAAAGAAGTCGATCAAGAGGCCCTCCAATTAGAAAACCACTCCCTGAAAGAGGTTTTCTTCATTGCCCAGTCTTATGAGGTCTCACATTCCACTGTTCGGCAACTGAAAATACGGTACAATGTCATGGCGATATAGGATGGCCCTACTGCATCCACTGTTTCTAGAGAGAACGAAGTCATGGCAATAAAATCTGTCCAGTTCGGTGACTTCCGTGCAGCACATAAACAGAGTTCTGGCTGCCATTCCTGGTTGCCGTTGTGTGTGTCTTGTTACTCACAACATGATACATCAGAGTGTCCCCAGTGTTGGGCCATCTGTTGTAAGTGTCATTAATAAGTCTACATTGTGATAGTCTGCACTCGACTGCACAGAATGCAGCATATGTGAAAACAGATATGGATATACGGGAAGCGTCATTGCCAGGGCCAGCTGCTAATTGGGATTCCAAAAAGCTTTTTATTGACATTTTGGCTCTCTTGCAACAGCTGTACTTGCAGATAGGCACTGGCATGACAGCTCTTCTGCTTAATGTCCAAAAATATTCAGATCTTGGCTCTTCACTGCCGTTGCTGATAAACAGGCACCTATGGGATATGGTAAACAGCAAATCCCCTTGCTTGGCCAATTTACTGCTAAATTTACCTAAAGATCAGTAACTCAGACCATTACCTTCATTATCATCAATGATGCTAGGTCAGTAAACCTTTTAGGGTTTGATGCCTTCCAGGCCTTTTGCGTTTCAGTCACAGACACCTTACAGTTGGTATCTGCCAAATTCCCCTACCAATCATTGGAATATCTGTGCTCATAATTTCAGGCTGTCTTTGCGGAAGGCCTAGGGATGCGCCACAGACTTTTGAGCCCACGTAACCTTGAAGCAACCGGCTTGCCCTACATTGTTTCGTGCTAGCCAGATTTCTGTAGCATATGCTTCCAAGTCAAAGTGGAACTGAACCAGCTTGCATCTCTTGGATTTGTGGTTACCATTTTCTCTAGAGAATTGGCCACACACTTTGTCATGATGAAGGCTGCCTCAGGTTCGCACTTGTTGTGACAGTGCCACGACATTTACAGTGCCGCCACGACAGTACGCGCAAACGGCGATAGAGGCACTCCGCAACTCGGCTGAGTGCGGGAGCGCTACCTAGCTACGAACGGCGCCGGCCGCACGTCACGGCACGGCAGTCGAATAAGAGACACTGAGTTGTTGTCATGTAACGAGCTATTGTTTCTAAGTGAGTGTGTTTGAATATCCATGCAATTATTAGTGATTAAAGGTTATAACACTTTTTGGCAACGAGGATGGGATATTTTCACTGCGTTGTGGATTTGTGTGTTCGTGACGGGGCAGACATGGAACAGCTTATGCAAGCGCTCATTGGACAACAAACACAGCTGACGGCTGCTATTCAGGCGTTGTCGACGTCGCTTACTCATCGTCTGTCTTCCTCTTCTCCGCCTCCATTCCCTCCTTACAAAGAGGCCGCTGAAGACTGGGAGGATTATGAGAAGCGTTTGCGGCAACACTTCTTGGCTTTCGGCGTTGTCGATGCTCCTATGTGTAAGTCGTTATTTCTATCTTGGATTTCCCCACGGATCTATCAGCTGCTATCTCAGTTAGCCCCTCTGCGGGAACCTGCCTCTCTGTCCTTCCAAGAAATGTGTGACTTATTGTCTAACTATTGCCGAAAAAACACCCACGTCGTTGCCGCCCACGTGGCGTTTTACCGGTGTCGTAAAGAGCCCCATCAATCTTACCGGTCTTGGGCGGCGGAACTACACGGTCTGAGTAGGAAATGTCAGTTTGTCACGGACACTCATCATGAGTCTTATGCTGATTCAATGGTTAGGGATGCTATTCTACGGCTTGCTCCTGATAAAGAAGTTCGGCAACATGCCCCACAACTGCCAAACCCGTCGTTGTCAGAAGTTCTAAGCATCGCTCAATCCTTTGAAGTGTTTCACGCTGCTGGTGCGCAAATAGACGCGTGGTGTGATGTAGGTGCTGTACAGTCTAAACCAAACGGGAGTCTGCGATTGTGTGGTGATTTTAAAGCCACTGTCAACACTCAGAGCCTCATTGACACTTATCCTCTTCCCCGTCCTGAGGAGTTATTTACCAAGCTCGCTGGGGGCCAGTTCTTTTCCAAACTTGACTTATTGGAGGTGTACCATCAGTTGCCGTTGGATGCTTCTTCCAAGGAATTTCTCGTCATCAACACTCCTTGTGAGTTGTATCAGTACCAGTGGTTACCATTTGGCGTTGCTAGTGCGCCGGCCATTTTTCAGCGGTTTTTGGAACAGCTCACGGCTTCCGTTCCCGGCTGCATCAACTACCTGGATGACATTGTTGTCACGGGGACCTCCACTGAGGAGCACCTTCGCAATTTGCGTTCACTGTTTCGGGTTTTGCATTCGGCTGGGTTGAGGTGCAATCTGGACAAGTCACAGTTCTTCCAACCCTCCATGGAGTATCTTGGTTTCCACTTGTCCCGTGAGGGTATACGTCCTCTACGTCAGCACGTTGCGGCCATTAACGCTCTACCCCGGCCGTCTACGGTCAAAGAACTTCAGGCGTTTCTAAGCAAGATTGCTTATTATCACAAATTCATTCCATCCGCGGCGGTGGTAGCTCATCCTCTGCATCAACTGTTACGCAAAAATGTCCCTTTCTGTTGGTCCGCCGAGTGTGAGCAGGCTTTTGTCCGCCTGAAGGCTCATTTGCAGTCGGCGCCTTGTCTTGCCACATTCCGTCCGGGTCAGCACTTGGTTCTGGCGACTGACGCGTCATGGTATGGCCTAGGGGCTGTTCTCGTCCATCGGTATGAGGATGGGTCGGAACGACCCATCGCCTATTCTTCCAAGATCCTCAACGATGCGCAATGGCGTTACTCTCAAATCGAAAAGGAGGCGCTCGCTATCATTTATGCTCTAAAAAAGTTCAGCGTTTTGTTGTATGGTTCTAAGTTTCACCTCATCACCGACCACAAGCCGCTGGTCTCTCTGTTCAGCCCATCGGCGTCGCTTCTGGATAAGGCAGCTCACCGCCTGCAACGTTGGGCCTTATACTTGTCTTGTTTTCACTATGAGATTCACTATCGCCCCACGGCCCAGCACGCCAACGCTGACGCATTATCGCGATTGCCGATGGGCCCCGACCCGGTTTTCGATCATGATGAACTACTCTGTTTCCACATTGATGAGGAAGAACGTCGTGCGGTCGAGGGTTTTCCACTTACAGGTTCGCAGGTTGCGTCGGCTACTGCGCGGGACGCGGTCCTGCGTCAGGTGATCGGTTTTGTTCAACGGGGTTGGTCGGACAGGACCAAGGGCCAGGCATCGGATCCCCTTCGCAACTACCATGCCTTGCACCTTCGTCTGTCTGTTCATGATGGTGTTGTTCTTGTGGCCACGGATGGCGCATCTCCACGGGTCGTGGTGCCAGCCTCTCTTCGCAAAGATGTTCTCAAACTGTTGCATGAAGGCCATTGGGGTATTTCTCGAACTAAGTCCCTGGCCCGCAGGCACGTTTATTGGCCCAGTATTGATTCGGACATCGCCCACATGGTCGCTGCGTGTGGTCAGTGTGCTTCACGACTGGCTGCACCTCGTACAATGCCCTCTGCGTGGCCTGATCCGGCGCAGCCATGGGAACGGGTGCACGCTGACTTTGCCAGCCCCTTCCTCGGTACTTATTGGCTACTGTTGATTGACGCCTTCTCGAAGTTTCCGTTTGTTGTTCAATGTCCGTCGCCCACCACTGCGGTGACAACGCTGGCTTTGTCCAAAATCTTTGTGCTAGAAGGTCTTCCTTCCACGATCGTCACGGACAATGGCCCTCAGTTCTCTTCGCAGGCCTTCCGTGATTTTTGTACTGGACAAGGGATTCATCATGTTACAGCACCACCCTTCCATCTGCAATCAAATGGGGAGGTCGAGCGCCTTGTCCGCACTTTCAAAAGCCAGATGAAAAAATTCCTTAGTGATTTTTCCACAGATGACGCTCTGCTGCAATTTCTGAGCTCTTATCACTTCACGCCTCTGGGTGATCGCAGCCCTGCTGAACTCTTGCACGGCCGCCAACCGCGCACTCTACTGCACCTGCTTCACCCTGTCAGGCCTTGTGCTGTGTCCCCTAGTGCGGGAAAATACTCGGTGGGCACCGACGTGTGGGCACGAGGGTATGGATCTCGCCCTAAATGGATTCCAGGGGTGGTCAAGGCTCTTCGCGGCCGCCGGCTTTGTGAAATACTTACGGACGACGGCACGGTTGTTCGCCATTATGACCAGATGCGCCCACGAGTGGTGGCCACGCCGCTGCCACCGCCCCTTCCTTCGCCTCCACCAGCCCGAGACACCAGTCCTGTCGCTGCTGCTGATCTACCGTACGTGTTGCTGTAGCCGACGTCGCTACCACTTCAGAGTACGCCGGAACCGGCCCCAGTCGCGACGCCACCTTCTCCGGGACCCATCTTGCTGGAGCACACCCCCAGGTCCACGACACCTATGGATGCTGCTCCGGAGTTTTCACCCATCATCTCGTCCAGGAGGCACGTTCCACGCACGAGCTTCCGTCCTGGATTTTTTCGACCATACTCTCGTGTCTCTCCGCGGGATCTTCTCGGGGCCTCACAAGAGGCCATGGTTGTCTCCGTGCTGTCCGTGTCTCCAAGGAAGTGAGTGTTTTTTCTTCAAGGGGGGGAAAAGTGTTGTGACAGTGCCACGACATTTAAAAGTGCCGCCACGACAGTACGCGCAAATGGCGATAGAGGCGCTCCGCAACTCGGCTGAGCGCGGGAGCGCCACCTAGCTACGAACGGCGCCGGCCGCATGTCACGGCACGGCAGTCGAATAAGAGATGAGTTGTTATCATGTAACGAGCTATTGTTTCTAAGTGAGTGTGTTTGAATATCCACGCAATTATTGGTGATTAAAGGTTATAACAGCACTATGTCTAGCTATTTTTGATCCCAGTAAACCACTGGTTTTGGCTGTGTATGCCTCCCAGTGCGGCAGGAGGCAGCCCTCGCCCATCAGAATGTAGACAAATCAGGGCAGCTACTGGTGTTTCCATCCCAAACTCTGGCCACTACTCTCAAGCTGAGAAAGAGGCTTTGGCCGTTGTGTATGCTGCCACCAGACTTCACATGTTCTTGTATGACACCAAATTCCAACACATTATGGACTACAAGCTGTTATAATTGTTATTCAGTCCACTCGTCTGGGTCCATGATAAGGAGGGGCCATATGTTGCAGTGGTGGGCTTTTTTCCTCTCCAGATACCACTATGACATCCATATTTGCCCCACTGGGTGCCATGCCAATGCAATCGTCTTATATCAGTTGCTCATTGGTGCAGACCCTAAGTTTCATTGAGAGGAGCTCATGTTTTTCCATTTGTTTATCATCTCCCACCAAGTAATAGACATGTTTCCAATCACTAGTACCCGGGTGCCAAGGCCACAGTGTCTGACACAGTCCTCAAGCAGGTTGCCCAATTTCTTTCAGCAGGGTTGATCATCTTGTCCTCCGGGCCGCACTTCCAATCTGCTTCTAACTCTACTGTCTTGCACCATCATGTCTCAGTCTTAGATGGAGCCCTCATTCTCTCCATGGACAACACAGCCCCCTGGGTGGTTATCCCTTGAAGTTTACAGTGGGAGATGTTACAACTGTTGCATGAGGATCACTGGGGTGTTTCCTGAACCAAAGCCTTAGCTCCCAGATGTATGTACAGGCCTGACATTGACTGGTAGCTGGAGCATTTGATTATTGTGTGTCCCCACTGTGCTAGTCACCAGCAGCTCCCAAGGCTTCATCTTCCTCATGACGTCCAGGAACAAAGTCCTTGGAGCACATCCATGTCTGTTTTTGAATGTGTTTTGGCTGGTTGTCATTGAAGCATTTTTGCATTTTTCATATATGATCCAGTGCTCTTTGGCCACTATCGAAGTAACTGTTCAGGGTCTCTAAAAATTTTTTCCTTTAGAGGGTTCTCCCAGTTACTCTCATTTCTAACAACGGACCTCAGTTCCTGTCCCAGACATTTCTTTATTTCTGTATGTGATGAGGCATCACCATGTTTGTTTCCCCAATCTAACAGGGAGGCTGTGCAGATGGTTTACATGTTTAATACCCAAATGAAAAATATATCTGCAGGACTTTCCCACCAAGGAAGCATTACTTTTTTTCTGATTGCCTTGTGGATGACTCCTATCGGTTCCTGCAGTCTTGCTGAGCTTCTCCATGGATGTCAGCTGCAGATGCCGATCCACCTCCTCCATCAGGGATCTCATCCACCGTCATGTTCCACTGTACTGCATTTCCTGCCAGGGATGGCAGTCTGGGTGTACGTCTTTGGTCGGTGCCCCTGCTGGTTAGCAGCAAGAATTGTGCGTCAAAACGGCCACTGTGTCTACACCCTCTGAACAGGAGACCTGGAGGTCTGGTGCCATCAAAACTGGCTGAGAGTCTGGGTGCCCCCCTCCCTCACTGCATCTTGGCCACACTACTGCCTTTGCTGGTGCCTCAGCCTCTGGGTGCCACCTATCTGACAATGTTCCAGACTCATTCTCGACCTGCTTCAGCACTGCCCAATGGGCCTACAATTTCACAGACTCCAGCAGCAACTCCGGTGCCCCTCTAGCCGGTGACGATGCCCCTCACCAGTTTGATGTCTCTCGCACGGCCTCAGCCTGCAGCGTAGACACCTCCACCTCCACACTGCCACTGGACATTGCCGGGAATTCCCGCTTAGGCTGCCCATCACTGGTCCTGTTATCTCGTGCTCCAACAGGGCTCAACAGGATATTCCTCACCCCAAACACTCTTGCCCATATTCTGAGGTCACCACTGACCAAGAGTTGCTCTCCCCTTCCACCTTCGAGGCCTCCATATATGTGGGCACTGGCTCCACATCGTGGCCATCCCCTCCTTCTCAGGGAATCAACAATGCTCTGCCCCAAAGGGGGAAGGGTTATAGTGACCTGCATAGATTCCAAAACTGCAATGGTGCACCACAAAGTCAGAAGATACTGGCACTGGCAGAGGCCTGCACTTGTAGATATGCACGCAGTACCTCTGAGGTGCAGTTTACCGACTGGCCGAGGGCGTGCAGAGCCGAGCTCAGTCACTCACTTTCAGTCATATGTTGACATTCGGCCTATGTGTTTCAGACTAGCAGTGCAGTCACTTCGTGGCAATTGGTTTCCTGTACAGGTATTCTAGAAGTAATGAAGTGTTGTGGCTGTCATTATCTGTGTGTTCTTGTAGTCAGAACATCAGATAATGATAGCTGCTTGGAAAATGTATCCTACAATTGACTTGGATGAAGACCATCTGAATTATATTTAGCTCTAATTGAGATCTTCATATCACTAGCATCAGTAATTTCTCATGAGATATTGTAATGCTATTCTATTCAAAATCTAAAAATAATGTTAACTGTTTGGTATCCAGGAGTGGGAGGACGGACTCAGAAGAGAGCGAGATTCAGCAACTGGAGAAGTTGAGCGACTGCGCTCATCGATACAGACTCTGACTCGAGCAGCCAATCCTCTCGGAAAGTGGATGGACTTTCTACAAGAGGATGTTGACACAATGCAGCGAGAACTGGAGATGTGGAGGACAACCAACAAAGAACTGAAGCTACAGCTTATGCAAGAACAAAAGTATGTAATTTATAATAGAAAATTTAGTATGTGATTATGAGTGAGATTGAAGAACTGTCATAGCAGACTGACCCTATAAGATTCCTATCAGCAAGTTGTAATAATATAAATTGCATTACTTATACCACTGCACATGAGTGCTCAGTTTGTGCTCGACTTTCAGTGTCACACCACAAGCCTGTGATCACTGCAGTTGGGGTGCACTATGCATGACTGATGCATTAGTTTCGTTTATAGAGTGTGAATATGGGTATTAAGAAAGCCACTTGCAGAAAATATTATGTGCACTCAACCTGAGTGATAATTCTTATGCATCACATGGCTGCTTCATACATTGGTGTGTGCATGAATTGCAGAGACATATTGTTTCTGTGATTGAGAAATACTAGACTATTAGGAAGGATGAGCTTGACTTTTACATGTGAAAAAAGTTTCAGCATATAGTGGAGACATTGAGTCACAGACAAGCACAACAAAAATACTGCTAACCCACACACACACACACACACACACACACACACACACACAGTGTCAGTTGTATTTGTGCGTGTGTGTGTGTGTGTGTAGTGTAATTCAGAAGAAGGCCTTTTGGCTGAAAGCTTACTTGTTTAGCAGTTTTTTTGTTGTTCCTGTCTGAAACTGAACATTACCACTATATGCTGGGGTAGTAATATATCCTTTTCATAATATTGTCATCATTCTGTCCTGGATTTTCCATTGTTTCATCACAAGAATGGCCATAAGAGCTGATCAGAGCTGGGTATGTGAAAACAGATATTTCAGTCATCACATGTCTGTAACGGGAAATAATTACTTTGTTACATATATTGAAATGTGTTACAGTGCCTCAAGAAATAACTATAGTTGTATTGCTGAAAATGGAATGCCTAAGAATTTCAATGGTGTAATAGGAAGGGTAAATGGACGTTACAAGGTTACAATACATGATCATTGATGTAAAAAGTGATGTTACTACTCTGAAAAATGAAATCTTGGACTCACAATCAAAGCAAAAATTTTATGAAGAGATAATCCTATGAATGGAAGGGAGTAAATAAAATAAAATATATGTAGGGATTTTGAATCAAATAAGCCAACAAACTTTGTAAAATAAGGCACAATCACAGATAAAAACAAATTTGGTGATCTATCTCCAAGTGACTGTTGTAAGTTGGGCCGCTGTACAAACTGCTGTGACTAAGGATGTGCAGGGGATGACTGGTCACATTGTTTGTATTTTAGGCACAAGTAATGTTATAAAACCAAAAGATGATGGAAATGTTTGTCTGAGATGTCCAGGGAAAATTTTAGACCACAGTAAGTCAATATATATTAAAGTGACTTGGGTACTACACTCGCAAGATCTAATTTTTATTTTATGTGTTAATAATGAAATCTGAAACCATGTTGGGATTAGGCAGTAATTTGGATGTAGTTGCACTTCAGGGTGGAATTACTTCTCAAATTAGCTAGATCAATAATTTAGATGATGGTGCTTACAATTTCACAGTTACAGAAGTTAAATTTTTGTGCATTCATGTTTATAATAATATTAGCATATCTGTACTTTGGAGATAATAGAGGATGGTTATAATTAAACTTTCACTACTTGACAGGGCCTTCAAGAAAGATGACTGATCTTAGGACAATGAATTTTTTGGAAATTTGTTTGAGGACATGCAGAACAGAAATAAAGATATGAAGTATGTTTCATCACTCCACAAAATGTTCCAGGAAGAGGAGGAGATTAGTATTTAACGTTCCATCAACAATGAGGTCATTAGGGATGGAGCACAAGCTCATATTAGGGAAGGATGGGGAAGGAAATCGGTTGTGACCTTAAAAATCCCGGCATTTGTGATAAGCAATTTAGGGAAATCATGTAAAATCTAAATCATGAAGGCCGGATGCGGATTTTAATCGTTGTCCTTCCGAATGTGAGTCCAGGTGCCAACTGTTGTGTCACCTCACTTGGTAAAATGTTCCAAGGTCACATATCATCAACTTCAGTCCTCACAAGAAATGTAAGTGCAAAGTTGACTCAAATAGTTTAATTATAACCAGCCCGTACATGTTACAGTGAGGATATGTGCCAGAACACCATTTTGCATTAAGGCTAAGCTTTAGTGTTTGGTTGTACGAAAACGTAAGTAAATTTGTGCAAATAATGGTTTTGTATAAGTCCAGCATTCACTAAACTATTGGTTGCTATTAGTTTAATATAGTCTGACAAGTTATTATCCTTTATCTTTTTGAGATTGGATTCCGTCGGGAACCGTGTGTTCAACAACCGCAACATTAGTATTATAAACAAAAAGAAGTGGCAGCATTGGTCATAACAGGTATGAAATCATTTATTACAGCAAATCCATTTCAATCCCTGTGTGACCATCTTTAGTGTGAATATTCAAGTCTTGATGACTCATGTAGTAAAAGCACATATTACAACTTCAACATGGCATCAATACACAATTCAGTTTGGAAAATTTGTTCGTTAGCTGCTGTGTTCTTCTCTACTGACACCATGTTGAAGTTGTAATATGTGCTTATATAGGTGATGTTTTAACTGCTGCATCATTCCTCACTCTATTGGTCCTGCAGAACACGTATCTTCTATGTAGTCTGTACTATTAAGGAGACTAGATTAAACTACCTCATTGTGGACTAGTGAGGGAACTATGTCATTGTAAGCATTTAGTGTTTCCAGAAACAAACCATGCTGGTGGTACCAGGAAATGGCTCAATGCCAGCTTCTCATTTTTGTGGAAGTCAATTTGTTGGGAGAAACCTTAGAACTAAGATTGTGGCTTGGGTAGTCATTATCTGTTGTTGAATTATTTGCAGGTCTAGCAGCTTCTGGTATAGCGTTATTTTTGCAAGCTGTCTTGTGTAAAGTAATTTGTAGGTTTGACAGTCCTCATCATCATTTTTATTTCGTGATTTACCCCTACTTCTATATTTGCAGCCAGTGACATTTTTCAAATTTTGGCATTCACTTTTTTTTCTTTTTTTATGATCCTTTCCTCCACAGCTGGCACAGACCACTTGCTTTCTTGTGCAGTGTTTGGTTGTTTCGTCTAGGTCACAGCCCTTAAAGCAGCAATGTATAGACACAAAGTCTATGATACACAGTGACTGGAGTGGTATGGTGAATGAGCAGCTCTGCCCAGAATGCAGTTGGAGGTCGCCAGTACAAGGTACGCAGTGGTGGGCACACCATCTGCATCCCATGAGCACCACCTCACCATCTATTACCCCAAGGAAATGAACAACACAGACAAGATGATAAAAGCTTAGGAAAGATAAAATATTAAAAATGGCAAACATAAAAGAATAAGGAGAATAAAAAGGTATGAAGGGTAGGAGCCAAGTGAGACTGCTGAGCAAAGGCTGCCACGGGCTCCTTGGGCCAGAGCAGGCGAGGGGTGTCCCTCCCACCATATAGCTGAGATGCTGAGTTGCAGATAGGCACAACAAAAAGAGAGTCAGAAAATGAGCTCTTGGCAACAAGGCCTTCATTGGAGATCAAACACACACACACACACAAAACTCAAACATACCTGACTGCAGTCTCTGGCTGCTGAGGCCACACAGTGTGAGCAGCTGCACATGGTGAGAGACGCAACTTTGTGGTGGGCATAGGGAGGACGCTGGGGTGGGGAGGGGGAGGGATGGATTTTCCATTATAAAACCAGGTCAGCCGCTTTGGTGTCATTCGCAAGCAACAGAGGTGCTTGTCAGGAAGGTTAAGAGATCGCCGCAAAGCAGCCAAATTTGGGCAGTGTGGTAGGATGCGAACCACTGTCAGGTGGGCACCACATCTGCAGTAAGATGGGTTATTACATTGGAGATTGTGGCAGTGCGTCAGCCAAGTGTGGCCAATGCATAGCCAATAACGGGTAGTGGATTGCCTGCAAGAAGTGCGAAGGAAGACTGCCACGTGGTTGTGATCTCTTTTATTGCTCTTAGTTTGTTTGAGGAGTCCAGGACAAACCATTCTGAGTTCCAGACACCCAACAAATGATGGTTTAGAGTTGACCAAAGGTCCAGTTCTGGGACCCCCATTTACAAAATCGGCATCCTGGTAGTCAACTTTGCGAAGCAGTCGGCATGTTCGTTCCCTGAGATCCCAAAATGTCAAGGGATGCAAACAAAGACAACTGCCCACCCAGCTTGATGGAGGTCAGAAAGTAGATCCTGGATGGTTCTTACTAATGAGTGATGAGGGTAGCACTGCTCTTTGGCCTGAAGGCCGCTCACTGCACCACTGCAGATTAGAAGCGTCCTGCCGGTGCAAGAATGAGCGTATTTAAGGGCTTGTTTGTCACCAATTCAACAGTGAAGACACTGCATCCATTCAGCAAGGAGCACAGTTCTCTGCAAAATTGGTTCACCCATTGACCCTTGAATTGTCAGTGCATACAATTTCTGAGCCTGGAAATGCATCAAGGACAGCTAGGAATAGCTGGTGAAACACAATGGGGTCAACCTAATCCTTTAGTCCAAAGGATAAATCGAGACAGACCTAAGGTCAGGGTACATGTCATCAGGGCCTATGTGATTCCTCCCTGTGACTAGAGGTGACAATGGGGGAAGTTTGAGTTCAGAACAGAGATACTGCAAATGTGACCCCAGTTCTGGGTCTCTGTTGTGGGAGGTGGACCTCCCTACTAGGTAAAAGGACACAGTAGCTTGGAGGCTTAGGGTAGCTGCGAACATGTTATAGCGTAGAATGAGATTTTCACTCTGCAGCAGAGTGTGCTCTGGTACTGGCAGAAGTAAAGCTGTGAGTACCGGGCGTGAGTCGTGCTTCGGTAGCTCAGTCGGTAGAGCACTTGCCCACGAAAGGCGAAGGTCCCGAGTTCGAGTCTCGGTCGGGCACACAGTTTTAATCTGCCAGGAAGTTTCATGTATAGCATAATTGAGTTAGCTGTTGTTGATGCCTGGTCTATAGTGGAGGATTGCAGCTTTTGTGAGTAGGCTGTTCGTAGGGTTAGTTCGAAAGACTCCTGTTGCAAGTCAGACCCTGCAGTGCTGTACCGGGTCCAGTGACCACAACGCTGAGGATGACGTCGAACCGTATGCGAGATTTCCATAATCGGGATGGGACAGGATCTGGGCTTTGTAAAGCTGGTGTTACTGTGGCAGCAGAGTGTATTAATGTGTAGCAAGAACCCTTGCTTAAGCTGGAGAAGATGGGGAAGCCATGTCAGCTGAGCAACCCATCCCAAAAAGCAGTAAGATTCCACCACATTGAGTAATTGGACCTCAAGGGAAAGTTCTTGGTGTGGCTCAACAGTATGATGGTGACAGAAGTGCAGGATATGAGTCTCGGCAGTGGAAAACTGAAAGCTGCGGGTGACTGCACTTTCCAAATGGTGCACTGTAGTTGGTGTTCAGCAACACCCACACTAGAGGAGCAATAGTAGAAGCAAAAATCGTCGACATACGAGGAGGGCCCCACAGCTTCTGCTAACCATTGATGACCACTAAAAAGAGAGGGACACTCAGTACAGAGCCATGCAGGATCCAATTCTCATGGATATGGGGGTACTATGGGGAATTATTTTTTGACAATTTTATTACGTAATTTAAATGTAACTTTAAGCTGAAATACCCTGCATAATGAATTTTGCGTATGACAACAGTGAATATCATTAACTTCATTTATGAGAGAGAATTAAATTTATTTATGAAAGATTAAATTTAGAAAATTTGCAAGAGCAGTTTATTTGTTCATAAGTTTAAATTAATGAACATTTTATGCTAGCTGCAAGCATCTACTGCCACTTAAACAGAGTTGAATAAGTTCGCAGCCAATTCTCAATCGAGATATAGGGTACTGTAAACAAGAAAACTGGCAGCATCAGTCGTAGGAGATTTAAAATCATTTATTACAG
This sequence comes from Schistocerca nitens, assembly GCF_023898315.1. Lineage (NCBI taxonomy): Eukaryota > Metazoa > Arthropoda > Insecta > Orthoptera > Acrididae > Schistocerca > Schistocerca nitens. The sequence continues at coordinate 632,993,107 of NC_064620.1, read as the reverse complement.
CAAATTGATTTCAGTTACTGTGTGTCCACCTCAAGTCTTGAACAATGAAAATCTTGAGTTCAAAATTTGTTTGTTGGCTGCTATGTTCTTCTGTACTAAAGTCATGTTGACTTTATAATATGTGCTTTTATTACAGACGTCTCAGAGGCAAAAAGCTTATCGACCAGTGTACTTGTAGTCAGACCTGATGTGAGAAATATCCTTGTCAGTCAAAGCCAGGTATTTTAAGGATTTCAGTCACTGCACATCAAAGTCCTTACCGCTTTTAAGTGCTGTGACCTAAACCATACAACCAAACACTGCACAAGAAAGCAAGTGGTCTGTGTCAGTTGTGGAGGAGAGGACCATAAAATAGAAGGAAAGAAAAGAATGCCAAAATGTGAAAAATGCCATTGGCTGCACATGTAGAGGCAGGGGAAAATAACGAAATAAAAATGATGATGAGGACTGTCAAATCTACAAATTACTTTACGCAAGCCTGCTTACAAAAATAGACTATAGGAGTAGCTGCTAGATCTGCAAATAATTCAACAATAGATAATTACTACCCAAGCCACATTCTTAGTTCTAAGGTTCATACAAAGTACAATACAAACACACAAATTGACTTCCACTAGAATGAAAAGTCATTTCCTGGTGCCATCAGCATGGTTTGTTTCTGGAAACACTGAATGCTTACAATGTCACAATTCCTTCACTAGTCGACAATGAGGTGGTTGAACCTAGTCTCCTTAATAGTGCAGATACACTGAAGATATGTGCTCTGCAAGACTGACAGAATGAGGAGTAGTGCAGCAGTTGAAACAGCACCTCTACGAGTAGGACACCGTGCAGATCGCACTTATGCTCAGAATACAGAAACTTGAGCAATAACAGTGCAAACATGAAATTATGATAAACAATGACAAATGAGTGATGCATGTGACAACCAAGAATGTTGCAAATGAACTTGTGACAAACAAGCATATAATAAGCAAGGGAGTGACAGGCAGAACCAAGTAATAAGGGAAAGAAAATAATTTCCGTAGATACTGGCAAACTCATAGATTAAAGTGGTGATAAACAACATGGGGGTAAACAGATTTAACAAGGACCTGGAACTTGAGGAAAATTGTCCCTGTTATGAAGGTGCAAAACACACTGAAGGGATCAGAAGAAGTAAGACTTAAAACATGGTGATCTAAACACTTTGGAAACAAGCCTTAAATTAAGTAGGTTTCAGCATAGAGATATGCTTCAGGCTGTGCTGCAGCTCTGATCCATCAGTCTCACCCAAAGGGAGCCTAATTTTGTTTTCTGACAGTGGAGCAGACAGATAGGATGACAGTGCACAAGGGGAAGCTACCAATAGAGTCACTCAAACTCTGTAACCTTCTTCAACAAACATGTTTGCGGGGATCAGAAAGTCTAGATAGAGAAAAATGTTTTTGAGATATGATCAGGGCCCACAGTATGGTATTTTTTTGACCACAGCAAATTGGTACAAAGTGCTTTGTCTATGCAAAATTGTTCTGAGGCTCCTGCAGCTAAATATGATGAGGAATACTTCAGTGGCTGCAGAACTCTCGTTGCTTATTGATGAATATAAATGTGACATCTTATGTTTACGGAACCCATACGTCAGGAATGGACATCTAACCTGCCTTGTGCCACATGCCACATAAATCATTGGAGACAGCAGTGCCACGGAGGCAACTGTAGTAGGCAACTGTAGTTCTCAACTGGAACTTCAGCATCGCTAGGATAACTCAACATTGCAATAGCAATTTAGTAAAAATTTAAGTAAACAGTGACAGACAAACCTGGGTGATATTGTCATTATGTGTTCTCGTGCACAAGATACCTTCAGAGATATGGTAGACAATGTAGCACATTTCTCTAGAGATAAAAAGTTACTGATAACTGCACACGTGAGTGGTAAGTTAAAACTCTGCAACACATGTAGAACTGATGATAAGGGACAAATTGTTAACCATATAAAACCGGATAATAATGTATTTATATTTAATAGGGAAGACCAACCACACATATATAAGGGACATGCTGGTGGAATGAACAGTATCAATATTAAACTTCCTGGCAGATTAAAACTGTGTGCCCGACCGAGACTCGAACTCGGGACCTTTGCCTTTCGCGGGCAAGTGCTCTACCAACTGAGCTACCGAAGCATGACTCACACCCGGTACTCACAGCTTTACTTCTGCCAGTACCTCGTCTCCTACCTTCCAAACTTTACAGAAGCTCTCCTGCGAACCTTGCAGAACTAGCACTCCTGAAAGAAAGGATATTGCGGAGACATGGCTTAGCCACAGCCTGGGGGATGTTTCCAGAATGAGATTTTCACTCTGCAGCGGAGTGTGCGCTGATATGAAACTTCCTGGCAGATTAAAACTGTGTGCCCGACCGAGACTCGAACTCGGGACCTTTGCCTTTCGCGGGCAAGTGCTCTACCAACTGAGCTACCGAAGCACGACTCACGCCCGGTACTCACAGCTTCACTTCTGCCAGTACCTCGTCTCCTACCTTCCAAACTTTACAGAAGCTCTCCTGCGAACCTTGCAGAACTAGCACTCCGGAAGTTTCATATCAGAGCACACTCCGCTGCAGAGTGAAAATCTCATTCTGGAGTATCAATATTACTTTAGCCAGTGCCATAAAGATAAAGTGGATATCATCAGTTACACTGCACACTGTAACCATTGACCATGTTATCACCATTATAGACATTCATGAAAAAATGACACACTATAATACAGACAACTGACTCATCATAAACAAAGCTGAATGGAACAAACTCAAAATGCACAAATATCAAGAACTGGACAATAACATAACCAGTAGCATCAAATGTAGGACACTCAATTTGACTGAAATATTGCAGACAGCACAAGGCATCACTACACCACGACTATTGAACAGACTGAGGACAAAAACACCCTCGAGCACTGAACTAGATTGGGACAGGACATGAGGCAGGAATGGAAACTGTATCAAAGGACAGTCACAGCGAGAGATAGACAAATAATAATAAAATATTATATAGAGCAGTCTCGATCGCATAAAAACACTTTTATTCTCAAGTACTGATTGGTTTTGGCCCAATGTGGACCATCTTGGGACTGTATGTCTTTGATGGCATGTGGAGACTGCAGTTGACATCAGTCCCTGCTCCTTGTCATCACCTCTACACATCACCACTAGAGTACGGTCTGAAGATGATCCACATCGGGGCGAAACCAGTCACCACTTTTGAATAAAAGTGTTTTTGTGTGATTGAGACTGTTCTGTATAATTTTTCATTACTGTTCATTGTAATCATTGCTGTGTCCAAATTGTTTACAAAAATCACCAATAGGCAAATATAATTACAGAAATGCAATGTTCTGTTTAAAAATGTAGTATAGATGATTGGGAAATAGCACTGGGAGGAATACGGATCAACACAGTTGCAAATTAGCATGTGGAGTCAGTGACAAAATAATACAGAAAAATTGAGTCACCTCTGATTCTGGCAGTGCTAAAGCAGGATGACAGTACAATCACAAAAGGATGGAGGAATACAGTGCAGTTCTTGCTGAATACACTCCTGCCAGATGATGACCCTATAACAGACGCAGCAACATAATACTGACTAAGAAACAAACTAGACAAGGGGGATACAACTGTAACCATCAGCAACCAATTCAAATAGGAGGTCACATTAGCAATAGCAAGACTAAAGAAAAACAAAGTTCCAGTCCTAGGCAAAATCCACTCAGAAACTACACACAGGTTGCACCAAAAATAACACCATATTTAATGGATTTATTAAATGATGCTTGTTTCTCGTAAGGATACCTGAGTTGTGGAAGACAGCTAATGCTGTAATAATTTTAAAAAGTAGCTAATAAAGACCCTTCAGAACTGGAATCCTATTGTCCTGTAAGCCTTGTAAATTCTATAGCTAAAGCGTAGAAATGGCTCCTGTGCTATAGCCTAAAGGAACATAGAGAGCTCTACAGCCTTTGCCAATATCAATACGGATTCAGAGCAGGGAAATCAACTGATAATGCAAGAAACAAAATTTTCAAATTATAGGGCACATCCTGCAAAAATGTATATTTCAGATTTTAATACACATTGTAGGCATCTTTGATAATCTCTGGTTGCCTGCACTGTTTGCGCGATTCCAAGAACTTCAGGTAAGTGGATCCCTGTGCATTATTTGCCTGGATTGGTACCAAAACAAAGTAGCAGAGTGGCAGGTGGGTAGCCACAGAGTAGTCAAAAGGATTACAAAGGGATGCCCCAAGGCTCAGTTTGTGGACCCATCTTCTGGGATATCACAACTTAACTCCTCCGGCTTCTCACAGAAGGAGGCGAGCACACTGACAGGGTCATGGCCTACGCTGATGACATGTTTGTCATGCTATATCCAGACATAGGATCGACATTAGAGAGCAAAGCCATTGGTATCCTCAATACAACACAACATTGGTGTAATATAAAAAAATTAACATGGCACATAAGACAGCATATGAGGAGCAATTTTTCAAAACTCATAATGTGTAGTGGAGAACAAAATTGAGGTTGATACAAAATCGTGTATTTTAATTTTCAAGCCTACAATGAGAGCTTTGAAATGTAGCAAATGCAACAAATTGCATTTTGTCCACTACTATGAATGAATCAAACTACATTAAGCCCAGTACAAATTGAATTGGTCACATGTGTATCGGTGCATGGAAAGAAATTTGCAGGCAATTATGTGCACACAAATCCAAAAAGAATGTTACAAAGTTCTCATAAGACAACCAGCTACTAGTTTTTCAGAAGACCTGAAATAATTTTTTTCAGTTCTCACATCAAAACATACTTCCAAAATGCCGTACTCAATCATATACTTGAGTGGCATTTCGCTGCATAAAAGATCTTACCCAATCCACATCCAGCTGCAAAAGATCACAAAAACAAGCCTGCATGCTCTCAGGTCCGTTAGTCGCATGACCACTACTCAGTCAAAACTCCATCAGCGGCCAAATACACTTGGTTGCAAATGGTCATTTACATTTGACATTTAAGCACTCCATGTCCTGTCCATTGTATTTTCTGTAGGGCAATTATGCCTGCCTTGGTTTTATCGAGTTGATCTAGCAGTGACCTCAGGGGCCCCGTCCTGTACAACAATTGTACATTCCAGGTTCCAATAAATACATCATTTTTTCATTTTCGCTTGCCTTTAACAGTGCCATGTAGTCATCTATAAATTCGTCCGGCTGAGGTTTCCATTTTGACACAGCTTTATTCAAATGTTATTTTTTGTTTTTAACACCAATTTCTGACTTATCATTCAAAACACAATCAAACCTGATATGGATTTAAAGTAGATGTGTTTCATTGTTGTTAACTTCTCTTGCCACTTATATTTTTGTTTCTAAATCACTTTTCTCTCTCGTCAGAAAATTCTTGGTGAAATTTCCCACAATACACATGTTCCAACAGACGGTGCCACAGCTGTGATATGCATTGTCATGTTACTCCGCCCCAGTTATCTTACAGAGTCAGTGCCTTCTTGCCACTGGGTGGTTTGCAGTTGATGTTGTAGGACTACACAGAGGTGCTCTTTGAGCAAAAGTCAGTTCTTTATATATTTCTGAACATCCATCTGTCTATATTTGCAGCAAAAGCAGGAGGCTATCATAGCATTTGTGGCATGTTGCCCATTATGGCATGCCTGTAAACTGTCATGACATTGCGCCATGTGCAGCTCTTTGTGTATCACTACTACCCTGTTACCCTAGTGGTTCTTACAGTATAAGATACCAAGCCCTCTGACAAAATCTGTGTCGGAAGCATACCAGTAAGATTCTACATCTCTTTCCTGTGCTTATTTCAACTCTTCTATGAGAACATCGTCAGTCTGGACAACCTGTACTTTGCAACTTAAGCCATCATCATTTTGATACGAGGGTAATCCCAGAAGTAAGGTCTCCTATTTTTTTATAAGTACATAGACCTGTTAATTTCTACAATGTTTACATCAGTTTACAGCTTGAACATTTAGCTATTTTTTGACATAACCACCATTTCTGTCAATGCATTTTTGTAGACGCTGTAGCAGTTTTTGTATGCCCATGTCATACCAGCTTGCCGCCTTGCTGTTCAGGAAGTTATGAACCTCTTCTTTCACCTCGTCGTTGGAGCTGAATCGCTTTCCGGCCAAATGTTCTTTTAACGCAGGGAACAGGTGATAGTCACTGTGCGCCAGGTCAGGACTGTAGGGTGGGTGGGAGATTATGTTCCACTGGAACTGATGCAGGAGAGCAACGGTTTGCCGAGTGATGTGTGGGTGAGCGTTATCATGGAGAATGTGTACGCCCTTGCCCAACATTCCTTTTCTCTGGTTCTGAATTGCCCGTTTGAGTTTTTTCGGAGTCTCACAGTACCTGTCAGTGTTAATTGTGATCCCAGCGATTCAGCTCCGATGATGAGGTGAAAGAAGAGCTTCATACTTTTCTGAGCAGCACGGCGGCAAGCTGGTATGACATGGGCATACAGAAACTGCCACAGTGTCTACAAAGATGCATTGACAGAAATGGTGATTATGTTGAAAAATAGCTAAAAGTTCAAGCTGTAAACTGATGTAAACCATTGTAAAAATAAACAGGTCTATGTACTTATAAAAAAATAGGAGACCTTACTTTTGGGATTACCCTCGTACAAACAACCTGGTTTATGGTGCACATCATTTTATTACAAAAGTTACAGTACTCACACCAGGCCAGCATGGTCAGTGATCACAGTGAACTTCCACCCATACAAATAGAATTTGAAATAATTTACTCCCAAAACAAGGACCAGTAACTCATTTTCAGTACCACTACAGTTTACTTCTTCTGAATACATCTGTCTAGAAACACAACCTATGGGATTTTTTTCCTTCCATTATACTCCTGACTAAAGACAGCTCTGAGAGCATAATCTGAAGTGTCTGTTGAAAGAATAAAGGGTTTTTTCAGAATCTGGGGAGACCAGCAAAAGTGAACTACTTAAAGCATTCTTAATTTGTCTCTTGGCCATCTCACACTGTTTTGTCCACTCAAATTCAGCACCTTTCTTCAATAACTTTGTCAAGGGTTTAGTCACCATGGCATAATCCTTCACAAAACAGTGACAGTAATTAGCTAGACCAAGGAGTGACTGTAGCTTCTTAAAATTAGTAGGAACTGGATAATTCTCAACTGCTTCTGTCAACCTTGGGTGTGGCTTAACTACGTCTGCACAAATAATATGCCCCAAGTGCTGGACCTGTGGCTTTGCAAGCAAACACTTCTCTATTTTTGAGCTTATTTGAGCATTTTGCATCTTGGGCAACACACTTTGTAACCTTTCTGCATGTTCCTCAACTGTTCTTGAAAAAGTTGTTATATCATCCAAATATAAGAGACACATAGTGGGCTTCAAGCCTCTCAATAGTAATTCAGCGAATATTTGAGAAGTAGCAGGCACATTCCCTAGACCAAAAGGCATACAAAGAAACTGATATTATCCAGAAGTTGTTTTTGTTGTAACAGTGCCCGTAATGGTCGCAGGGTTTAAGTGACAGAAAGCGCCGCGGGACCCGCGGAGCAGCCCGCGAATACAACACAACGGACACGACCAACGAAGGACAGAACGAACAACAACAAGATCGAAACAATGGAGTCACAAAAAAACTTAACAACCACGTCCACTTGTACACAGAACAAGAAAGTAAATAAGTTGTCTATGGCGAGGCGATATGTCCAGAGACGTACACAAGATTAGACTCGCTGGCTGAGCGAGAGGCAGGCGCTTAAATACTTTATCGGGGGCGCCGCTATTGGCCGCTGGAACCACATGTTCCCCTGTGGTGCCCCCACATTAAATGCGGGCCAGGAGGCGTGCGCCGCCACAGCTTACGGCGCGATGGTGCAGAGACCTCTAGGGGTCTTCGACGTCCATGACTTCGGGTGGGATTCAAATTCTGCAGCATGCGGTACCAGAGTTTTGAGTCTATCTTGTGGCGCAATCAAATTTCCTACCGTATTTACTCGAATCTAAGCCGCACTCGAATCTAAGCCGCACCTGAAAAATGAGACTTGAAATAAAGGAAAAAAAAATTTCCCGAATCTAAGCCGCACCTGAAATTTGAGACTCGAAATTCAAGGGGAGAGAAAAGTTTTAGGCCGCACCTCCAAATCGAAACAAAGTTGGTCCATTGTAATATGAGACACAATTTAGGTCGAATGAAAGACGATACAGCTACAGTAGTTTGGTTCGAGTCGTAAGCTTAGCAGTTAAGCTTTACCAGGTAGCCATTGCTATGTGTCAGGCGCTCCGTCCGTATTTATATGGGTACCCTTCCTTTTTCACGTGCTTCGTCTGGTTTGAATCGATTGCTTATTTTGCTTTGATCTGATAAGTGCCATTTTCCTTGTTATAGGTGTTTACGTCACTCTAAGCTGAAAATGCATTACTGTACTGTGTAATGCATTGTTTGTCGCATTTTGATAGTGCGTGTTTACGGCCTGTCGCCGCTCGCGGCATGACTTGCTTTTTGTGCGCGCTACCGCCGCTTAAAAAAAAAAAAGAGGAATCGTCTCATTAGCGAAACAATGGCAAGAGACTGCTATTTGTTGTTACTTACACTGCTGCTTTCTTTGATAATGATCAAAAATAACCAGATGCGTATGATAGAACATGCGTATGATAGAACATGTTCTGAACGAGAGTTTTGCGAAAATTTTCCTCCGTTTGAAAATCTTTGCGGCCGCTTCTTTAGTACATCAAATTCTGCACAGAAATTAGTCATCTTACATTTAAAATCTAGTCAGTTGCTGTGCTTCATTTCTGACTGTATCACTTTTAGGCATAAGAATAATACGAATATAAACATGACACGATACGTATATTCTTCTGCGTTTGCTGTTGTCTCACTCTAGTTTCGTAGTTTATTATGCAGACAGGATTTAAATGAGATAGCAGCAAACACGAAAGAATACATGGCAAAATGTTTATATTCGTATTATTCTTATGGTAAAGAGAATACTGCATGTGATTCACATTTCATCAGGTTCCTATTAGCTACCATCTCTTCTCACAGGTAGGAAAAAACTCGGAACGTAGAGTGGGCCATATTGACAAACATCCGTAACAGTCTTGCCAGTCGGATTTTCGTAGTACATTGAAATTCTGCTACATTCGAAGATGAACAATACGGAATTTGTATTTACTTCGTTGGATAATGTATGAAAATGCAGTGGTTGAAACTCGGGGCGGAGAAAAAAAAGCTCGTCTTCTACCTTTTTTTTTTTAATTTATTTACTGATGCAGAGGTTTTGGCGCCAGTATTTATCTTTGTGCCCACAAAGCATGCTTGTGTAGCCCTACATATATTCGACGGCAGAAGTTAGTTGTGGCGGCACCTATCAACATTTTTCAGAACTTCCGCTTGCTTTGCACTCGATTCTAAGCCGCAGGCGGGTTTTTGGATTACAAAAACCGGAACAAAAGTGCGGCTTGGATTCGAGTAAATACGGTAATCTGTCCAGTGTTTCATCGATACGGGGTAGAGGATGTGTGTCCGGGGTTGTGACCTGATGTGACCCTCTCTCATCAACACACAGACGATAGGGCTTTCTCCATTGAATGCCTTTTTGGAGACCATGACAATAGGCAAAGACCAAGGCTTGCAGAGGGTTGAATTATCCCTACAGCCACCTGCAGCTGAATAGTTTCCTCAACAACAGATTGTAGGTGAAATGACAGTCTATATGGTTTCTGGGTGATCAGTCTAGCATCTTCTGTGGGAATTTCGTGCAGTAAGGGGCTAGTTGCTGGCAAATAGTGCCATTCCTACAGTAGCCACACGTATTCTTCCAGAACAAGGTATAAAAGATTTTGCTCTGAATCAGGCAAACATGCTAATTTCTCATGTTACTGATTCCTTAGAAAAGGCATAATTGCATGAACCTTTCTCTCTGGCAACTGCTTTTTCCTACTTCGCTTAAAGTGTTTTTCATATCGAACCGCTTCTTCAGTTACTTCCTCTTCACTGGCTAGTATAGTTCCAAGTCGAATCTCTACATCTCTCTGACCAAAATTATCAACACATATTGATACTCATATCTTCTTTCCCACTGTTTTTGCATTACTTATGCTCCTTTTGACATAGTATTGAACCTAGTTGAGAATGTCATTCTGTCTGTACAGATCAACCAGAAAGTCCAATCTCAGTGGTATCTGAGTTCTGACATCAATTCAGAGAACTTTTCCCATTCCTCTGCTGATTCTGATGGGGGTGATAGTTTTTAATGCCCCTGTACGTGGTTTTATTGGAGCCCGTGGAGTAGGCCTCACACCACAGGTTCCTCACGACTGAGGTACGCTTATTGCCGGAACAGTGAGTTGCCTCACTGAAATGAACAGTTCACATCTTATAATCTATCACTGCCTGAAAAGGCTCATGAAATTATTCCCTGAAACAGCATTGAAATCTGGTCTGCATTTCCTGACCAGTTCCATGTCAAAATTGTACCTTCTCCCATCAATCTGCAAGTCTACTTGTCAGTGCCTACAGGAATGATTTTCTTATCAGCTAAACCTCTGATGTTGTTGTATGGCAGTTTTAGCACACATTTGTCACATTGTGACACAAATAAAACACTAACTGGGCTCCTCTGTCTATTAGCATTTTGACAGTTCTTCCTCTGAGCTTGCCTTCTAACACTATATTTTCCACCTCACTGATTTCTCATTTTCTCAAATGGTTCATCACTCTTGCAGGAGGCGAGGGTGACTGGCAGGACCTGCTCCACACTCATTTCCCCACTGCACACTTGTTTTTCCCCATTGTGCTCTCCCATTTTGCGTATTACTTTGTGATGTGACCGCTGCGGAAAACTACCTCTGATTTTGCAAACAGCTGTCAGTTGCATGCACTATCATATGACATTTTGTACAACAGGGAGTGCAGCAGTGCTCAGCTGTGTGGTTCCATTCCTCACACTTCTAAAAATTTGTATCATTTACAGAAGCACAACATGGCTCATTGCTATGCAGGGGAGTTCAAACAAATCGACCCACATCCTCATGTAACAGAGACAGTGTCACAGCTTTGTCTAATGAGGTGGGGGACACCGTTGTAACTTTATTTCATGAATAAACACATCAGTAGCTCTCAGGTCAGTTTCTTCAATGAGGACCTCATTTCATGTATCATCTTTGCCCAGTGCATATGTGTTGCAAGATACAGTTAGTATTCTATCTGCAAAAGCTTTGAGATCCTGGCAGACATTTTTGTGGTACAAAATGGACAACTGCTGTCGGTAACAGATGAAGCTACTTTTATCAGAGTCATGTTCTGCACACCCCTTTGCCAGCACATACAAGCTTGTTGCATCATGTACAGCATCAACAGAATCCAAAAAAGTACAAGCATCACCTGAAAATTGCAACTTGGCTACATTCAGAGGAAAACTGTCCTTCCAGGAGCAAGTGTGCCCCACATCACAGACATTCTGCAAAAAGGTGATAACACTCTCACTGAGTTTTCCCAAAAAAGAAGGGACAAATGAAACTACAGGAAGCATAACCCATATTGGTACATAAGTTTCAGTTTCCACTGCAGAGGCCCAGAGGTGCTTGCAGTAGTTGGACTTGCCGTCTGTCTAGTTTCATGTTCGAGTCAATGTAAAAAGTCAGCAATCTGCTCCTGTAACTGTATTTTCTGTAATAACAACTTACTACCTGCTCTCAGATGAGAGTGACATTATCTAGTCTTGGCATTTCAGGCAGTAGTGACTTTTTGCCATTCCTGTGGCCAATTTGCCACAGACTGCTTGTTGGGCACAATTACAAGATTTTAGACCAAATTTCTAGAACAAAAGGTGTTACAAATGAAAGGAAGGTCTCAGCATTTAACTACAACATTTAATTAACAAAAACACCCCATGAGAATGACATCCAGAGCAGCAGCTCACTGATGAGTACGAAATAAGTGGGCATAGCAGTGGGACTTACGTACACCTTTTCAATGTCAAGTGAAGAGATGCAGCAGGTGTGGGTCAGCAACAAGACACTCACTGTCAAAGACAGTGGCAACAGCATCAGCACAGACCCTTGTCAGGCAGCGTGGTGATGAGGAAATGTGGCACATGCCCCCAATGTTGGTGTAGGTGGGTAGGGCCGTGCTAGGCCGGTTGGCACAGCAGTAGAACATGTAGCGCAGGTGCTGTGCGGGCAGTGACTGCTAGGCCACAAAAGCTGCCATTGTGGCAAGAAAGGGCCCAATGAGGCCGAACACATGGGAGTGCTGGTAGCTCACATCACCCGTGTGTTGCAGGTGCAACACAGCATTACAGAGCACGTCGAGCACTGAGTACTGTGCAGCGTACCAGCTCTCTCTTCCAAAAACAAGGGGCCACTTTCCGCAAAATGACATATCGGTAATAACTTTTTGGCAGAGAGTTAGCATGGAGGTGGGATGTGGGCACCCGGGTGTGCTACAGAGTTTCTCAAAAAGAGAATTGTAATGAGAATTTCAGTGCTACGTTTGGTGTTTATTACTGTAAGCCCTGTTACTAAGGAATATAAGAAAAGAGCTGAGCTACAGCACTGGGAGGCCACTGGAACCAGACTGAGGGCGTGGTACCATAAGAGAGGAGCTAGCAAACACGTGTAACCGGGAAGAGAGCCAGTAGGCGAGAGAGAGCGACCATCTGTCTGAAGTGCTTGTTGCCGGCCCTCTCCACCTCTCTGACATGATGATTTTCGACCTTCTTATTTGCTGGCAGGCTGATACACTAATGTATCCCACTGTTAGCAAAGCCTTTCAAATGGTTGTGGGCAGGGGCGCATCGAATAAAATCTGGTACACTCTCACACAGTTTCGGCTTCTGTCTCTTTGTAGAATTCAGCACTGGAATAGTAAAATAAAGTGTAATAAAATTTTGAAAGAAAAATTCCTCAATGCTCGGAGTTCTGTCTCGGTCTGGTTGCTCACAATGTACACTGTCTTAAAAACTCTGCATATTTTTCTTCTGTTGACTAGTTAAACATGTACATTCTAAAAACTACAGTCTGTTTAAAAGAACTGAAATCATAATTTAATTATGTATAGCACTCACAGATTGGAAAATATTGGTCTTCTCAACTTGCATGCAGTATTAGTGAGAGTAGAAAAAATCCTGTAAAGAATATGCATAAAAGGATAATTGATTTATTATAGCCATTAGTGCAGTGAAGACTGATTATATATTAAATATTAATTTAATCTTAACATTATTTATTTCAGCCAGACATACCAACTAATTGAACCATTGAGAAGACAACTGCAACACTTGGGAAAAGCTACTGAAGACCAGCAAGAGCTAATAACTGCTTTAAAAAGTAAAATACTTCAAAATGACGCATATATACACAAACTAGTGACATGAGGCTCACTACAAAAGAGGGGGAGGAGGAAAGAAACTAAACTGCTTAAAAATTTCTCACAAGAATTTGTTACACATTAACTTGTATGTATATTGTAGCTAGAAAAGATTTTCTTTTTCCTGACATGCTCTTTGTGTTAAATTCTGTGGCTATGAAAATATATGTACCCAAGCATTATTCTAAGCGTCAAAACATTTCACACTAAAACCAAATAAATGTGTGACTTTCAGACTGGAGCATTCTTTCCAATTGCAGCTTATATAGACCATTAGTTTCTTATTTGGCTTTAGCTTTGCACAGCTGAGTGGACCTTATTTCAGACCATCCCACCAGCACTAAATTTTAACTAGTCCCTGAGAATCACTGCCAAGGTTCCCGTATCAGCAGTCAGGAATAATGATAAACTCTAGATCTTGAAGGAAGTAAAAAAAAAAAGTTAATTATTTCCAACTTCAATAATAATGACATATAAACTACTCTGTTTGGTTAGGTAGTATCATGCAGAAGGGGTCAGAAACAGCAGCAGTGTGGCTGTGCGCAGATAGGTGTAGGTAGCGCCGGAACAGTAAATGGGAAAATTCAGAGCAATGCGGTTACTAATGAGCTCACAGTGGTCGCAGGCATTGCAAACCAGTTCAAAGCACAAATTGTCATCAGCAGTGCATGACATGTAGCTTCATATGATACTACAGAGTAAGTGTCAAGCTGGAACATTTGGGTACTTGAGAGGGTTTCCAAGAGACTTCATATGACTATTTGACATGGTGTGAGCACCAAGCACGGAGAGGATTGTAAGTTGTTGACCTGAAACCCCTAAGCTCTATGGTATATCATCTGAGTTGACATCTACATCACATGATACTACATCCCTCCCACCTTTAATGGATCAGAGGATCAGAAATGGCCAGGACAGTGCCACAGTTGACAGGGGTGGTGAATGGTGGTGAATGCTCCTGTGGTGAATGGCAAAGGAATGAGCCCAGACTAGGGAAGCTATGCAGTAACATGATGTATATTGCTGTGTGTTCTGGGCTTGCTGTTTTGGACAGAAAATGTCAAACATGGTTCACAGTCTTTGCCTGTGCAGAATTTTGGATGGGCTACATATGCTGATTGAGGTGAAGTGGTATGTTCCTAAGAACTGGTCAGATGCACACTGAATTGGGACTTCACTATGGTATCCTGCATTTCAGTCTCAAAAGGTGTTACCATTTGTTCCATCCCCTACTGTACAGAATAGAACTTCTGATCAGATGTTTAATGCTATCACTGACATATAATTGATGAAATACTGAGGCCACAAATTGGGATCATTATTGGAAACTAGTATGCAGGGAGTGCCCTCGATTGTGAAGATTGTTGGTAGGACCTCAATTGTAGCTGCTGCAGAAGTGGGCACCATATTTTGGTGTAAGGCTAGTTTGAGAGTGCATCCACTGCTATGAGCCACATCGCTCCCTGGAACTGGCCCATAAAATCGATGTACACCCACTCCCAAGGGTGCTTATGTTTTGGAAAGGGAGAAAGACACTGTGCTGGTGCCAATTGATTCTTCTCACAAGGTTTGGAGGCTCAACAATGTGCTCAGTGCCACATTGCCCCAGTGGTGGACCAGTAAAATATATTGCCGAGGTATAAGGCCTACCAATGCAGTCAATGACCTCTTTTGTCTGGTATTTAGAAATGTAAACCAAGCAGGGCAATCAGAGGTTTGTGATCCATGTCGAGGTAAAATTTTTTGGTGTACTGGAAAAAGTGAAATTTCCTCATTCCTTAGATGATGGCTTGTGTTAATTTTCTTTATCTGAGAGTAATTTACTTGCACTGCTGTAAGTGTTTTATAAACAAAGGGTATTGGCTGCCCCACGCCATTCGTGTGCTTGTGTGAGAGCACAGCTCCAATGCTGTACTACAAAGTGTCATTTGTTATTGTTAAATACTTGTGCGGGTGAATGGTCCAGATGACAGATAAGTTTTTAATTTCATGAAATCTTACTGACACTTATCAGATGATATGAACTTCAAGCGATTACAGTATAACCAATTTAGTAGATATGTTATTTGAGCTACTTGAGTAATGAGTTTGCTATAATGATTCACTTTACCAAGGAATGATTGTCATTCTTTTAGATGCAGGTATTTTATTTCTGGCAGCTCTGTATTCTGCTGTGGCTTTAAGCACTTTCTTGCTAAGAATGTGACCCAAATACTTAGAGCTTGATTTAAGAAACCTCACATTTGTCAAGATGGCATCACAAGCCCTTTTCTTGTAGTCATGTGAATGACAATTGCAGAGTGGTTAAACGTTGTTCACATGTTACACTGGACACTTCTATACCATCAATATAATCTGGAGAGTATAGCACAGCCTATGTTACCTGGTCAAGATAGTGCTGAAAAATTTCTGGGGTGCTTGCAACCCTAGATGTCAGCCAACAGCATATTAACACACTGAAAAGCACATTATGAACTCGAACTTTTTTAGATTCTTCATCCAGTGGCAGTGATAGACAGGCATTAGCAAGATCAGTCTTTGAAAACTACTGGCCCCCAAACTAATTTGGCCAGTTACTCCGGAGTGTGTGGAATCGGATATAACTCTATGTTTGCAGCTTTCAGATTGCCACGTATGCCGATGGATCCATTTGATTATTTTGTCTGTACTACTCAAATGGCCCATCAGCTGCCCGATACAGTTTTGTTATTACTATTTCCTGCAGCCTATCGAGTTTGAATTTAACTGTGCCCTATATAGTGATCGGGTATCGGACTTCGTAGTGGAAGTGCAGCCAGATTGTCTTAATTAGATATTCGCTTGGAAATTTCGCATGCAGCATAGACTAGGTTTGAACAATTGCTAATATTCAGTGCACAATATGTCTTAATCATAAAATGGAATGACAGTAGACAGTAGAGGTACTTGTTTAATGGCATGAACATGTCTAAGCCAAATATGTTAGACACTACAGCTGAGCTAACTACTAACAGTGTTAATCTGTGAGACAGTCGCTTGTAAATTACTTTAACTCTGATTTTGTCCCTTTCTGGGATCCATTGACCATTGCATGATACAATTTTCTTTTGAGCTTGTTCGAATTGGGAAGCATCGAGTTGGTAAGTGTACCAACAAATTAGGAACAATAGCACTCCTGTGTTCATTTGGCATGTAGTTGCTTGCAGGTTAATCCAGGGCTGGATCATCAGTCTGGTTGATGACCCATTCATTGGCATATCAGGACGTCTGGAAAGGAGTTGTCTGCTGTGTTGTGATGAAGCTATCAGCCTCTTGCTCATATAGCCACTGGTAAGACAACTCAGCTTGTGACAGGTGCCATAGTTGATGCCATACTGTGGACGTTTACACTCATGCTTGATAAAGCAGTTGTAGCACGATTTATATAATCCGTAACTTCGGGACTGACAAAGATGTCATTGTGGAGGGACAGCTGTGATGCACAGTACTTGATTAGTGTTTAACCTCCCATCAAACAGTATTTGATAAGGCCTGACTGAGATATACTCTTTCTTGTATCTGAGCCTGTACCAATGAGAGGCAGATGTTTATATGTCATATACATGAACAAACTGTGGAAGACATTAAGGACAATGAGTCTTACTTGTCATCATTTGAATAGAAACGTTGACTACTCAAAAGATTATACAAACTGCAGTCAGATTAGAAAGTCTGCTGCACACATACAGCAACTTCAAAAGCTTACACTACTCCTCTTTCAAAGATGGATCTGAAGTAGATAATGCTTTGGATCAAACTTGCTTATCATTAGTTAAGTGGACAATGATGTCAAGGGTAAGCAAATGGGCATACGAAACATTACAGACTGCGCATGGATAGCTACACTGTCTATCTAACCCTTGCAATGCTGTGACCCAACTGCTGTTTTATCAGTTGCTTAAACATGAGTCTAGATTCTATAATGTGAGTGTGTTATCCATAGTTGTTTACACAACAAATTACAATCTTGAAGAAAAGACAATTTGCTAGCATCAGCTCCAGACCACAATTTCTAAGAAAGTTCATACAGTTTCCTGCTTGAAATCACCAGCCTTGCTGAGCTGCAATGGGAATACTCCATTGAAATATAACAGGAAAACGATGTAGGTAAGTGGTGCTAGATTTCATAGCGTCTTCAAAAGTAGCAGAAGGCACTGGCTACGGAGTTCCCAATGCTACTCACTATTGTTGCTCCATGTGATGCTCTATTAGCTCCATGTGCTATTGTGTCTGCTGCTGCAGCTGTTTATTCTCCATTGTCATTCCACAATGTAAGAAATTTTGGGTCCATGTTGTCACTGCTCATACATTAGGTATGTATGTTGCCACCAATACACTATCTGGCAAGATAGTATCATGCAGAAGAGGTTGAAAACAGCAGCAACTTGGCTGTGAGCAGACGCATTGCTGGAGGCATGAGTGGAACCATAAACATGGAAGTTCAGAGCAGTGTGGCTATCAGTGGGTTCATGACTGTGTCAAGCAGTTTATATGTCATATACAGGAACAAACTGTGGAAGACATGCAAACAAGAAATCAGTATGAAATACAAGTTATTCTCAGCATAGGATATCCGAATACGTTTGTATTCCTTTGTGCCTGCTTCATTTACTGCATTTTTATATTTTCTCCTTTCATCAATTAAATTCAATATTTCTTCTGTTACCCAAGGATTTCTACTAGACCTCATCTTTTTACCTACTTGATCCTCTGTTGCCTTCACTACTTCATCCCTCAGAGCTACCCATTCGTCTTCTACTGTATTTCTTTCCCCCATTCCTGTCATTTGTTCCCTTATGCTGTCCCTGAAACTCTGTACAACCTCTGGTTCTTTCAGTTTATCCAGGTCCCATCTCCTTAAATTCCCACCTTTTTGCAGTTTCTTCAGTTTTAATCTACAGCTCATAACCAATAGATTGTGGTCAGAGTCCACATCTGCCCCTGGAAATGTCTTACAATTTAAAACCTGGTTCCTAAATCTCTGTCTTACCATTATATAATCTATCTGATACCTTTTAGTATCTCCAGGGTTCTTCCATGTATACAACCTTCTTTTATGACTCTTGAACCAAGTGTTAGCTATGATTAAGTTATGCTCTGTGCAAAATTCTACCAGACGGCTTCCTCTTTCATTTATTAGCCCCAATCCATATTCACCTACTATGTTTCCTTCTCTCCCTTTTCCTACTGTTGAATTCCAGTCACCCATGACTATTAAATTTTTGTCTCCCTTCACTACCTGAATAATTTCTTTTATCTCATCATACATTTCTTCAATTTCTTCGTCATCTGCAGAGCTAGTTGGCATATAAACTTGTACTACTGTAGTAGGCATGGGCTTCGTGTCTATCTTGGCCACAATAATGCGTTCATTATGCTGTTTGTAGTAGCTTACCCGCACTCCTATTTTTTTATTCATTATTAAACATAGTCCTGCATTACCCCTATTGGATTTTGTATTTATAACCCTGTATTCACCTGACCAGAAGTCTTGTTCCTCCTGCCACTGAACTTCACTAATTCCCACTATATCTAACTTTAACCTATCCATTTCCCTTTTTAAATTTTCTAACCTACCTGCCCGATTGAGGGATCTGACATTCCACGCTCTGATCCATAGAATGCCAGTTTTCTTTCTCCTGATAATGACGTCCTCTTGAGTAGTCGCCACCCGGAGATCCGAATGGGGGACTATTTTACCTCCGAAATATTTTACCCAAGAGGACGCCATCATCATTTAACCATACAGTAAAGCTGCATGCCCTCAGGAAAAATTACAGCTGTAGTTTCCCCTTGCTTTCAGCCGTTCACAATACCACAACAGCAAGGCCATTTTGATTAGTGTTACAAGGCCAGATCAGTCAATCATCCAGACTGTTGCCCCTGCAACTACTGAAAAGGCTGCTGCCCCTCTTCAGGAACCACACGTTTGTCTGGCCTGTCATCAGATACCCCTCCGTTGTGGTTGCACCTACGGTATGGCTATCTGTATCATTGAGGCACGCATGCCTCCCCACCAACGGCAAGGTCCATGGTTCATGAGGGGAGGTAAAAAATGGCTTCTATGTTGTAGGAAATGAAATAAAGTGGAATATACTGTCTATAATGGAATTATGTAAGACTGCAAAATATAGCTGCCGGTTTACTTTTCTAATCTAATGCTTTTCTTATCTTTACAATAAGGTTGTTCATTGCATCCCTGAGTGTTTATTTCCTTATTGGAATCCAAATTGGTTACTAATTATAGTATTATTTTTCCTGAGGTAACGTCATCCATCTTCAAGCATCTGCTATTCCAGGATTGTTAGGATTTTCGTGATACTACCATGAGCTTTTGCATTTTGTGAGGTGTACAAATTTTCATTGCTGTACATGTGTATCAAATTGACAATCTTTGTTTTTCTTTGGAATCGTATGGAGATTTGATTAACATTTCTGCAGCCTTATCCAGATATTACTTCTTTATACATAACTATATCATCTGTAAAATATCTGAGTGAACAGTGAGGATCTCAAAACACTTCCCTGGATACACCTGAAGTTAGTTCAGCGTCTGTCAATGACTCAGTTTGATATGACATGTTGCACCCTCCCTGTCAAGAAGTTTCATTTCATACATCATTCAATTATACTTCCATTAATAAACATTGGTGTGGTACTGAGGACATACTGCATCTGCCTGATTGTCTTGATACATGGCTTCCTGGGTGCTGCATAAGAAAAGTGTGGTGTTGATGACCAATGTCTTCTAAGTCCATGCAGATTGGCATGGACAGCATTATTTTATTTGAGATACCTCATTTTGTTTGAACTCAGGCTACCTCCTAGGATTATACAGCTTCTGCTAGCCTTCACTAAGATGGTTGTGACTGGTAAGGGAGTGGGGTCACAATTCAGCAAGTTTTGCATTACAGTTTTTACCTATGAAATATGTAATTTAACTTTTTGTAATTACTACTGTTGTTTACGGTAGTATGTTGGGCAATTTGTAAAATTTATCACAGTTCCAGGTAACACAAAATCTCAAATTTTGAATTTCAGTTGCACATACTTTTGTTGAAATGTAGTCCTGTGATGGGACGCTTTTCAACAGAAGATAAGGTACCTTTCTATATATAAAAAACAACTCTTTTCATTGTTAATACACTGAAACATTATTGATGTGATAGGCCTAAAATATATGAATGGCTGCAAATGCAGCCAAATTACTGATACAGAATGCAAAAAATGAAAATAGAATTGACCACATAAATTTTTTGTTGCAATTTTTGTCTCCTTTTGCTTCTGGTTGCCCTACAAATAGGACTTCATTTTTCTTTCCAGTAGTGAACTCCACAGATACAAAATTATGTATTAGTCCTTAAAACAACATTATTTTTAAATTTATATCTTCACAGTTAGAGATATATTGTAAAAGAGCTTCAACATCTTCACTATGAGAAGATTCTCTGGTTTTTCAGATTTCATTTTCTATAAACTCACTTTTAACTTTTTCTATTCTTTTGAAAGTGTAAATCAGTTTTTGTTTTTAGCTTCAGTTAATATTAATGAGTTTCATGTCTTTCTCCCCCTAGTGTTACTTTTTGCTGCTGTTGTCTTTGCAAAAGGCCAGACATTTTTATCTCCAGGTATCCTTTACTTGTGCTTGTTTACAAGTCTTTCCTTTTTCTGTTGTAGGCCAAGGACAATAGCTTATCACAAATGGGTTTTGTTTGCTTGTGCCAGCTGCTGCTCACTTTTGTAGTTCATTTCAGCATGCAAAGAAGAAACAATAACATCCAGGTTGTTTATTCAGATTCCTATGAAATCTTCTGAATGAATGAGTGGTTCATAATAGCCAAAATATCCTGTGACATTAATTTCATTGAACACTATTGCGCTTGCTGAGTTCGTATTTTCAGGTTTCTGTAAGGTCAGCTGTTGGTACTGTCTCATGAAATCCTTGACCCAGTCAACTCCAGCTATTTATGCAAGCTGTCATATTCGTTTGTAAGACAGTCCGTAGGTCACTGTTTTCATTTTTAGTAATCAAATCCTAAAGTTCTTCATCTGCAGTGAAGACACATTGTCTTGTTTACTTTGAATGATAACAATTTGATGATGTTGGTGTCTGATTACTATCACTAAACTTAATATCAACTCCATTGCTTTCTCGTAATCTCTGAACTAAAGCAGAATAAATTATTCCATATGCAGCAGTTCTAACATTCCATCAAATGTCCATGTCAGCTCATCCATACAGTTGACTGGCAAATATATGTGACTTTGCTGCCACGACTTATGTAACCAATTGATGGTCGCATGAGTGCCTGGTACCAGTTCTGCACCATGTACAATGCTTCAGAGCAACTGATATGCTCTTTTAAACGGATGTACAATGTTGTGTCCATTGACAAAACTTGCATGTCTTTTTCTCGGGACATACGCTCTCAAAATTTCAAAAGTAACATTCTCGATGATGCACAGTGCATCTCTCATAGGGTCTGCCACCGGAGTCTATCAAGCACCTTCATAATACTCGGGCCGATAAATGATCCTGCCATGAAAGACACCGTGCTGTGTCAGATCTTCTTCATATCTTCCATTAATCGAGTGGTTCCAGTGGGATCATTTCTGTCAATTTGTCAGTCAGCTGTACCAGAGATATATTCAACACATGACATCATATATCTCTCACAGTTTACGGCCAGACATTGAAACCTCGCTGATTTGGCAGTGGAAGTGGGAGCATGGTGCACCAGACTACTGTAAATGTTTGTCCGCTGTGCTGATCACTATAGTGACGTGCGAAGTCCTTATGGCTGAAAGACACCATTCAAGGGTGATTGTTTGAACATTTTCATATCTTGTGGGAACAGGACTAAATTAACTGCAAGGTTCTACACTTTAATGAATGCAAGCACATGGTAAGAAAGTACTTAACTACGTGTATCCCTACACACACTGTTCATACTTCAGGAGTCATCTGAAGAGTCTGCGATGGGGTAAATATTTGAAAAATTAAATTTAGCATCAGATGGTTTATTGTGAAGATAGTTCAAGATAATGCCGCGTGTTACTGTACTTCTGAGAAAGTTGCCGATATCTGATTCACAAGACTTACCGACTTATGTCATTACACTAGGCTGCATTTTAAAATTTTTTGTCAGATGATTTGTTGAAAGCACGTTTTCTTGAATCAATTTTTTATGCTGATTCTAGAAATAATGACCATTTTTGTCTATCACATCAGGTTTGTACACAAAATAAGAAGTAATATTTTGACAATTTTCAATTCTGAGCCCACAAATATATTCAAAAAACATTTCACACTAGGAGAATTTTTAATCAAAACACATGTAAAAAATGGAATACATTTAAAAAATACTCCTCAGAACTCCTCTAAAATGTTTCATGACTACCTTGTATAAAAACAAGAAGTCAACAGTGCTCCATAAATTTTTAAAATTTCTCTTGTTTGACTTCCTTGTATATGATGACTGTCCCTCTCCAACATCCAACAGCAGTCGGCCAACATAGCTGCTGTCCTGTGCCGGTGGTACCTCCTCTTACTATCTCGGTGAAAATGTTCACCCTTCAATATAATGTCCCAAATTTCTGGAAAGTAGTCAGTATATGAGTGAAGAAAGTGGAGTTTCACACACATTTAACAACCCATCTTCTTGAAGTTTTGCAACTTTGTTCAACAATGGCATTGTAATTAGGATCTTTGTTATTCCATAGAATGTTCTCTGCAACTGATCAGAAGGCAGTCATGTCTTCATTGTCTTCTCAGAATCTTCATCCTTCATCAGCTTCTTTATTTGAGGACTAGAAAAGAATTCCAGCTTTCAGTTTGTCTTGTGTGGTGAAGGGAAATTGCTTGGAAAGGTACTTGATGCAGGGTCAATCCTGTGGTAGAGCCTCTACAAATTCCTTCATCAAGCCCAATTTTATCTGTAGAGGGGAAACAAGAATTTGTTTTTCTACGAACGGTTTGTGCAGGATATTTTTAGTTACAGGCACAAAATTTCTCTGCTCTGACCAAACTCTCACACTCCAACGTCATTGCCTTACCCAACTGTCCCAGTCGCTTAGAAAGCAAGGCATTTTTGTGAATCCAGTTTTTTGTAATAGTGTTCCGATAACTATGAAGTCACCACAGTTCAACCAAGTGTGCTCCTCATATTGGATACTTGTTAAGAGTATCTTCAAGTTCTCATACATCACTTTCATTTGAACTGAGTGGGCCACAAGTAAACCAAGGGCTCATTCTGTGAGAATAAATGAACTAATTCTTTCTCTCTATGTCTGTACCATGGGTTCCTGGTTTCAGGAGATTCTTTCTTTTTAACTGGAAGCCAACTAGTTCCACAGACTCCTTAGGCAACTTAAAATCTCGTAGAAGAGCATTAAGCTCACTCTGAGAGAACAGTTATGGAGTAAAGTTGCATTTAGGCTGCTAGACATCACTATCATCTTTGATTATTGCATCAGCTTCATTTTCTTCATCATCTTCTGCTGCGTTCTTTACAATAGTTAGAGGAAGAGGAACAATCAGATCTTCTCCATGTACAAACTCGCCTAACGCCTGAATCAATGCTTGGATATATAATTTGTCTCTTATTTTTCAAACTGCACCCCTGTACATTAACTAAGCAGAAGTAATATCCATTAAGGGGCTCCGGAAAGGCTCAAAATCATGAAAAGTTCAATTTTTACTTTTTTGCGTTTTCTGAATCTGCAGACTATTACATTTTAATAGATATATAATTTATTCAATTCTGAAGACTACAACTATTTTTAAATTTTTTTTGAAATGTGTTCTACATGGGCGTGACCCACTGTGGCGCTGTTAAACTGCTGTCAAATGGTGTTATTATTAATGTCCGTGTTCATCAGGTACATTTTAGTGATGTGAGATAAAGTATGTGTTGTGGCTAACCTGTGATGGTTCAATATATATCGCTGGTGTGATTGTCGATTGTTTCATGTTTATTTACTCTGTCGTTATCTCGAAAATATTTGTAATTAATTCTGTTTCTTGAGTCTCTGTTTTGTTGAAGTATAATAATGAGTAAAAGTAAAGTTATTAGAAATCCTCTGAAGGCTTTTAAGAAAAGGAGAAATGTTGGAAAGCCAAAGGTATGTGTTATTACTGTAAACAATAAAGACGATAACCAAGTGAGTGAACCTAACCTCTCAAGTACACCTGCCCATAGCAGTCAAAGTGGGAAAGAAAATACTTCACAGAAGAAGCTTGGTTCAATGAGTGAAAACTATGAATGTTCCAATTTTCAGAGACTTAGCAGCACCTGAACTGTTGAAAAAGTGTATTCACGGAAAAACTCAAAACCCCAATGAAAGTGTAAATAGTGTTATATGGTCGAGAATCCCCAAGACTGTATTTGTTGGAATAGAAACACTTCACTTTGGTGTGTATGATGCTGTTGCGACTTTCAATGATGGCAACATTGTAAGGTGCAAGGTATTTAGAAATATGGGAATGAAGATAGGTTCTAACATGGTACGAGCGATGCTTGCTTTAGACAAGGAACGCCTTCGGGCTGCAGACAGGGCTGTAAAGAGTCTAGAAATACAAGCAAGAGTAAACAGGAGGAGGAACAAGAGGAAGCTGTAGGAGGAGTTTGCAGAGGATGAAGATAATCCATCCTATGGACCTGGAATGCACTAAAAAGTTAATCCAATCTTTGTCGCTCGATTCCCAAAACTTTTATTTTCTCATACTAATGACATGTTTTCTAAGGATCTTCCAAACATATTTGTTTCAAACTTTCAGTAAATGTTACACAGTACCTTCTGCATAATTTAACACAGCCTTTTTCCAAAAAAACTGTATATTTTTGAATACCTAAATAAAAAATTGCAAAAAAATGTTGTGAATTTTCATTACAATTGAAAAAAAATCATCTTTAATAACTGAACTAAAATTTTGTAAAATCCCTGTGTTAAGTTGTAGCCCATATTCCAATAAATAATCTGTAAAAAGTTCAACTTCCTACCTCAAATACTTTGTGAGGAAAGATGTAATTTATAAGCGTTATTTTAACATTGCAAGTATAGGGCGTTCCGGAGCCCCTTAAGGTGACTTTTAGGCTCCCTCCACACTGTTGGAATCACAAATGGCATGCATGCTTTCTTTCCCTTTGTCCACAACATTAACCTTTCCACACAGTAGCAGCAAACTGTCTCTGGTGCCCATTCCTTGCCCTGGTACCAAGTTTTATTTTAAAATAAGCATGGTAAGCTTTCCACACAAAGTCTGCTTAGCCACTTCATAATTCCAAAAAATGTAACAGAAAAATTTAGGTTCTTCACACACTTGCATGTAGGCATTGTATTATGTATCAACAGTAGATGCTGTCTTAAATATACAGAATAATCACAATATAGCACTGTTAATCCAAGCCTGTGAGATGAGCAACACTTTCAGCATCACACGATAACAACTAGCATCAATAGGTGTAACAACCCAAAAGTGTACAGTGCTGTATTGAGAAATTTCCCGCCAACGATACACATAGTCTACTGGCACAGCAATATATCTTTGAAGTCAAAACTGTACATGACAGCAAAAAACTGAAAACAGATTTGGAATCAGCGTAAAAGGTAGAGGTAGTATCACACATTAGTTTTCCGTAATTTGATACCATGCAGACTAGTGTTATTAATGTGATGCAATGACAGGAGTCACCATATCTGTGCTGTAGACCAGTACTTTAATTGTCTCCACTGTGGACAGAATCAGCAAACAACACAACAGCCAAACCAGCTGCTGTAAATGCAGCTGTTGTTAATCCAAGCCTGTGAGATGAGCAACACTTTCAGCATCACACGATAACAACTAGCATCAATAGGTGTAACAACCCAAAAGTGCTGTATTGAGAAATTTCCCGCCAACGATACACATAGTCTACTGGCACAGCAATATATCTTTGAAGTCAAAACTGTACATGACAGCAAAAAACTGAAAACAGATTTGGAATCAGCGTAAAAGGTAGAGGTAGTATCACACATTAGTTTTCCATAATTTGATACCATGCAGACTAGTGTTATTAATGTGATGCAATGACAGGAGTCACCATATCTCTGCTGTAGACCAGTACTTTAATTGTCTCCACTGTGTACAGAATCAGCAAACAACACAACAGCCAAACCAGCTGCTGTAAATGCAGCTGTTGTTAAATATTCTACCTGTAATGGCAAGCATTTCATCACAGAAGAATCATGCATAATGTGTCACAGAAGTTATCTCCATAACGATGCTACATCTATTCTCAACACTTATATCAACCATGCAAAAGTCTGATGAAAACTATATTCGTGAATATCATAAGAAATGACACAGCCTGCCCAAACTTTGTGGTCAAGTTTGGAGCTCATTGAAGATAATACTATGACTCCAAATAACACAGGCTATGACAGACAAACTGCATCCACATGTTGTGCTACCACACATCTCCACTGGAGACCAGTACTTTGTCTTCACTTTAGACTCAATCAAAAGACAATGTATGGTGACACAAAATGACCTATATTTTCAACTTGGTGAATCAGACTTCGAATCTTCCACAAGATTTATGAGATCTCACATAGAAACTCTGCTCTACATGATGTGTTTTGTTCGTGTGTCAACACTGGCTATTGTGGAGACATGGGTGAAATCAGATTTGGAAACCACATAATTCGTGATGACTGGAGTGATAGGGAGGTTGGATTTCCATATTCATCCATGAAGCTATAGCTCATCGACAACTGATGGTACTGTGTATGCAACCATCACCACTCCAGCTTTTGAAGCACTTTAACCCTGAAAGTTTCACTGCTTACCTTTCTAATGCTTCAGTCAGATACTTTCTGCTCATAACTGCAGTGATAGTACTTAAAACTTTGTCAGGCATTATGACCAATCACCTTGAGCAATTCACCTATAAATCTATTGTTTTTTAAATTTGTTGCCAGATCCCATTGTATAATTATTTGTTTTCTGTTTTAAACAACTTGTTATCTGTATATATTTTATTTATTTATTTCTTATTTAGCATGACCAGATTGATGTCTTAAAGCTTTCTCTCACATCTGACCAGGAATAAGACATTCAAAAGATATTACAAAACATTTCCAATAATAATAATAATAATAAAATAAATAACCCTAATATCAGTGATGCTCCTCCAAATCTTAAAGTTCATGACAGCACAATATCTAAAACAAACTAGTTTAACACCAAGGAGATTGATTAGCAAGGAACACAAAAGAAAAAATAGGCACAGAAAATTGAGTTTATAAAATGGGAGGGGCATTCCACATGACAAATCAAATGTAACAAAAGAACTTGGTCCTGAGACACAAAAGTAAGACACTATTAAACAGTAAGGCCTGAACCTCTACATGCAGCAGAAGCACTTAACCTAACAATATGCGGGGACGGGGATCTTGAGAAACTCTAAAAAGCTGAAAGAAGAATTGTAAAGAAAATACTGGGAGTGACTTTTCATGCTTTCCCAAAGGATGTGTTGCAAATACACTTCTTGGGTTTGCCGCCAGATCATATTGTGTGACTTGCACATTATTTCTTGGATGCAGCTGCTCGACATCATCAGGTGGTGGTAGTTGCTGCTGTCACTGCACAAGTCGCACCTTGCAGCAGTGATAGCAGCAGCTACCACCACCTGATGATGTTGAGTAGTAGCATCGAAGAAATAATGTGCGAGTTACACAATACGATCCTGTGGCAAACCCGAAAAACTTATTTGCAAAATAGTGGGACCTAGAAGTAATAGTAATGGTGAATACAAACTAAGATCAAAAAGAGAGCTCTATTTGAAAATGAAAAATCTAACTGATGTAATGAAGAAAAGAAGACTACAGTTTTATGGTCACATCTACCAAATGGATAATAATGGACTGAACAAGTTGATCTTAAATTTACTAAACAACTACAAATCCAAACCTACTGAAATTGACAAAGATATTGAAAACACATGAATTAGAATGGGCCTAATAGATAACAAAATACTCTTTATAGAACACAAAAGGCGCGATTTCAAGATAGAAAGAAGTCTGCAAAAAGAAGAAAGTGGACCCAGGAAGAAAAGAAATGACATTCTTGAAGGATGAAGGAAGTCTGGAGCAACGAATATTAAACAAAAAGGCACAAAACCGAGGTTGATTTATTGTACCCTCCAAAATGGTTATTCAAATAAATAAATAAATAAATAAATAACATGAATAAAAATAATGATGATAATAATAATAAAGGGCACTTAGACTGATCTCATTAACTTAGCCATGTTTAGTATTATCAGAAGCAGAATGAATAAAGGAAGAGGAGAAGATTGAAATGACAGTGACAGTGGCATTTAGTGATGAACTGAACATAAACACATAACTCTGCAAGGTGAGGGAATAGTTTGGGGAGGAGGGAAGGAGGGGGGGGGGGGGACTGACTGTGGCCTATCAAGATTGTGGTCTATCATCACACGATACTGCTAGTCGGGGTGCCATGACTGTTGTGTGAAAACGAAACTGAATTAAATGTATTCGCGATTGCGCATATGATTAAACTTCAGCTGCACAATGGATTAGTGAAACAAGAAGTTTGTGCAGACATGGATTTGAAACCCGATTTACCACTTATTATTAGCTGTCGCACCAACCACTTAGACTAACTGGCATGTCTCTGGAACCGATCCAAACTCCTGTATGTCAGTGTCTGTAAACATCCTCACTAGCACAGTTGCTGTGATTACCACACAGGGAGAGACTTTCATTATTATTGTCATGGCCTTGTCTAGGCACAGAATAGTATTTGGAGTGTCTGTGTTACAGAATCATCTATGCAATGTCCATACTGAAAGCCACAAAGTATGTCAGTGACCGAGGTGACAAGTCGTGTCACTCACTCGGCTCTGTAAGATTGGTCGCATAGCCACGCCATGTTCGTTGTGTCGGTAAACGAACTTACTTAAAACTGCTACACACTTCCGTTAGCCATCTTTTTAAAAGTCTCACTGATTTTTACCAACACAAGTGCTGTGTGCTAGACTGGGCACTATTGAGTAGGCCTATTTCAAGTGAGTTTTCAGAAGCAAATGCTGATTTCATTCATATTAGCTGTGTACTGCACAATTCAGCTGAATAAGCCTGTACAATATAATTATGTCCAAGTCCTGTACAGTTGTAACAGGGCTTGTGGCACAGGATTAAACACAATTTCTTTAAAATTTTGTGGGTGTTGTGTGGGCGACTTTGTGGTACAGGAGACTGCATTGTGTAGATGCTGCCATAGTGCTGCCAGTGTTCTGTGAATGTTATCTGAGGTAGCAGCTCATTCTGAAAACAGAGAAAGTAGTGATGATAAGCATACACATTTGTGATCTGAGCAGAGTCATATTTAGGATTGTGATGATGCCCTTGTGCAGTGATTTACTTAATGCCCCCATTCCTAAACTTCAGCATTACTGTTCTTTTGTGGACAACCAACAATAAAGCTGCGTGATCATTAACTTCAATTCTTAACTTTACTGAAGTATTTGAATAGCATATAACACAAAGCACATATGCAAGTTAAATATTAAATAATAATAAAATAGCTACTACATTTCAATAGCACCTTTCACTGAAAAATTACCATCAAACTCAGACACAATATATGCTAAAAATACAAAGGAAATCATTATAGTTTAATACTCTGTACCGAAATCAGATCACTTAAATGTGAAATTTAGTAAGCTCCAAATGCATGATACAATACCATTTAATGGACCTTTTCCAAAATATGAAGAACTTTTGTATTTGGGAATTTATCATTTTCTGAAAAATCAGGCTGACTGTCATGCCTGATTCTGTGGCTAGTATTTATTTATTTATTTATTTCGTGTTCCATAGATCCATATGGGAACATATCCCTGGATATAGAACGAGTCAAGGTTCTTTACAGATTATTGTTTTGTGCACAGATACATTGATCTTATCATTAGATTAAAGAAACTGTGAAGTTTAGCATATACCCTTACATATTAGTTAAGATACAGGACATCTGAAAGAGTATACAGTCATACATAAATTTGGGTATTGTTCTTAAGTTATACAGGCATCATATACAGACATACATAAATTTGGGTATTGTATTAAGTTACACTGTACTTACAGAGTATGATTAATCAATTGTAGAGGTCACACAGTAAGGTTTAAGCACAAACAAGAGATTCTATGCATTTTTGCTAAGAAATTCATCAATTCTGTAACAAGATTCATCTAAAAGGAACTGCTTCAGATTTTCTTTAAACTTTGGCATGTTTCCAACCATTTCTTTAATGTGCGGTGGGAGGGCTACGCCACGATTGACCTGTTATTCTTGATTTTCTGTTGTCAGTCGGTAGTTCTTAATTAGTTTTAAAACAGAAAAGAACCTCTAAGCTGAACAGTTTGTTGCTGGAGTATAGTTGTAAATCGTGAGTGCTTTGTATGCATTTGGATAGGCATCACCAATATTTTTTGAAAGCAATATTCTACAGAGAAATGGAAGAGAGGACAACTTGTCACCATTTTCTTTCATCATAGACAATATATAGCCTTTAAAATGTATACATTCTTCACCAAAGTTGTTCTCTTTGTTGGAATTATGGATGGCTCTAAGTTTCTCTGCAGCATCATAAATTTGAACAGCTTCTAGTCTGGTGATAATTGAGAGAAATGAAAATCTTAAGTTATATTCTCTGTAAACATTAACTGTCTTCTGTGACTTATCCTAAAGAATATGTACAGGGCATACATAAAGTCTGGGAGCACTTTCAATTATTTATAGCACAAGAACCAAACATTGCACAGATATAATACATATGTCATTTTGAAGAGAAACACTGAAAGATTTTTTTCATGCATACTGCCACAGCATAGTTTGGTTATTTGCTGATAGCGCTAGTTGCAAACATGGTGAGTTCAGATGTGGAGCGAGCTTTTTGTGTGTTGGAGTTCGACAAAAACAAGTGTGCTACAGCTGTTCAACGGATGTTTAGAACCAAGTATAGTAAGAAGCCACCAGCAAGGAAGGCTGTTTAGCACTGGCACAACAAATTCATTAGGACGAGTTGCTTGTGCCCGGCAAAGAGAAGCGGACACCCCAGTGTGGGTGAAGTGAATGTGGAGGTGTACGAGAGACATTCATAAGGAGTCTGAAGAAATCGGCACGTTGTACATTCCATGAATTCAAAATGGCTCCATTGACCGTGCGGAAAGTCCTGCAACAGAAGCTGTCTATGAAACCATTCAAATTGGAGCTAATGCAGAAGCTCAATGATGATGACAAAGACAAGCGTTTTGAGTTTTGTTCGAAGTTGCAACAATTGAATGAGGGATGTGGATGGCATTGTTGATCGCTTAATTTTAAGCGACAAACCCACTTTTCACACTAATGGGAAAGTGAACAGGCACAATTGTCGAATCTGGGGTACAAAGCATCCAAATGAATGCATTGAATTTGAGCGTGATTCCCCAAAGGTAAATGTTTTTGTGCCTTGTCATGTTGAATACTGTACGGGCCATTCTTCGTCGCCATGAGCACTGTCAGTAGATATTCCTACTTGGACATGTTGCAGCAATGGCTGATGCCTCAAATGCAATCTGACTCTCCGTTCATCTTTCAGCAGGATGGGGCTCCACCCCATTTTCACCATGAAGTTCGTGTGTACCTGAAGAAGGAGCTGCGGCATCGACGGATCAGCTGTGCTACAGAAGGGGACAACTGTTTCATGAAATGGCCTCCCTGACCACCAGCTCTCACTCCATGTCACTTTCATCTGTGGCAACACATTAAAGATCTGGTGTAAGTACCACCTCTACCATATGATGTAGCAGAGCTCCGGGAGAGAATATGGGAAGCGACCGCCACAGTCAATGGTGCCATGCTGGGACAGGCATGGTAAGAATTCGATTACTGAATTGGCGTCTGCCGGGTCGCTCATGGTCTGCATATTGAATGCTCAAAAAAAAAAAAAAAAAAAAAAAAAAAAAAAAAAAAAAAAAAACTTTTGGAGTTTCTCTTCAAAATGCAATACAAATGACATCTGTACAATGTTTAGTTCTTGTGCAATAAATAATTGAAAATATTCCTGCACTTTATGTACACCCTGTATAATAGGAGAATACATTTTCATTCTTCTCCAGATCTCAACCCAATCAGATCCTGTTTCTTCTCCAGGACTTATGCGTTCGTCTTCTGAGTCAGATAATTCAGCAAAAAATTTCTAGTGTTTAATCTGGCATTTCCTTTTTTGATTCTCAGCAGCTCAACGAGTTGGAACTGGTTCCGTATTCCTGATCTCCATGTTTCTTTTCAGCTGTATCCCTGTGAATTGGAAAAGATGTCTGAAACACGGCTACAAACATTGCAAGAGAATCATACATTTCAACAGAAGCAGACATGTTTGCATCCTCAGCTTGTAGGGAGTTTTTTTTTTTTTTTTTTTGCCAAACTGTCGCTGAATACATTTTTTTTTATGACATTGCCAAACTGTCACAAAATACAACTTCCCACTGATGTTATGGAAGCTACCTGAATACTACTCAACTTTCTAAGACAATCTTCAGTTTTACATCTAACTACTGTACCACTCTCATTTTCTGAAATCGTTCTTAGTGCAGAAAACACAGCCTTTCAGTCTTGGCATTCAAACTCTTACAAGCATCCTCTCGTGCACACCATCCATTGTGTTCTAGACAGCGCATTCAGTCATAGTCACAAAATTAAAAATTGTTTCCAAGAGGTTCCTTCTTTAAAAAAAATAAATAAAAAATAAAATGTATTTCAGTGGTATTGTACAGCTCCTGAAACTACTAGATTCAGTGAGTGAGCCGAATATGAAAGGAAGAAAAATCATGAGTTTTGGTCCTTGACTCTTCTTGCAAACCTGAATATGCACCAGACAAGTTGGTTGCATTATTGAGTGACTGTCCTCTGGAGTTTCAAATTTCAGACTATGTAATTCGAAAGAATTCAAAACTGCTTCAGTAAGCTTCTCTCCAATTTGACTGGCATTTTTTTAGAAAACACAGCAATTTTTCAACTGAGAACCGATCTTCATTTACATATCTAATTATTGTAATTAACTGGTCATTATGGGATTTATCACTGGTAGAATCAACGATGACCAAAAATCATTTTGAAGAAATAACTTCATTGCATGTTTCTAGGTCAGTGACCTCCACATAAGACACATCAAATCTTCACAATTTACTGGTAAGAAGTCTGAAATAAATCCTTTTCTAGGGTCATCAAACTTTACTATATGGTCATCCAAAAACGAATCATACTCTGCAATTAATTCCAGACAAATAATGAAATTACCAATTTTCACAGAGCCAAACACTTCTTTGTGTCAGGGAAATGCGAGATCTCCTTCAAGTTAGCGTGTTAACTACAAAAACGTATCCTCCGAACGCGAAAATATTACGTTAGCTGCCACCTACTTCGCGAGAAATGATCATGATGATAAAATAAGAGATATCAGAGCACGCATAGAAATATTTAAGAGCTCATTTTTCTCACACGATTTTAGTGTGGAACTGTACAGAAATAGCATTTAAATCATATAGATGTAAGCACGTTTCTGCAATATGTAAGCTTATGTTTGCGCTGGGTGAGCAACCGTTTGTCAATTCTATTCATCTCGTTTCCGCTCTTTTTTCAGTTTTAACAAGCAGTCTTCGTGAGAGCTCGAATTTTCATGTTCAGATATTCGTATTTCAGCATGACTCCAATTACTGAAACAAGTTGTAGCAAATTATGCTCAGAACAATGATACTTCGCTGGGAGAAAATGCAATATACTCACAGTTGATAATTTGCGCATTCACCAAAACCCCCTGAAACAATTTTTTATTACAAAATCGCCGAGATCCGTCGGCATACCGCCATGAAGACAGAAAAAGCAGCAATTTTGTTTTGGTTAATACCGTGTTTAAGCAAATAAGCCAATGTCTGGTGATGTCGTAATTACACTCCTGGAAATTTAAATAAGAACACCGTGAATTCATTGTCCCAGGAAGGGGAAACTTTATTGACACATTCCTGGGGTCAGATACATCACATGATCACACTGACAGAACCACAGGCACATAGACACAGGCAACAGAGCATGCACAATGTCGGCACTAGTACAGTGTATATCCACCTTTCACAGCAATGCAGGCTGCTATTCACCCATGGAGACGATCGTAGAGATGCTGGATGTAGTCCTGTGGAACGGCTTGCCATGCCATTTCCACCTGGCGCCTCAGTTGGACCAGCGTTCGTGCTGGACGTGCAGACCGCGTGAGACGACGCTTCATCCAGTCCCAAACATGCTCAATGGGGGACAGATCCGGAGATCTTGCTGGCCAGGGTAGTTGACTTACACCTTCTAGAGCACGTTGGGTGGCACGGGATACATGCGGACGTGCATTGTCCTGCTGGAACAGCAAGTTCCCTTGCAGGTCTAGGAATGGTAGAACGATGGGTTCGATGACGGTTTGGATGTACCGTGCACTATTCAGTGTCCCCTCGACGATCACCAGTGGTGTACGGCCAGTGTAGGAGATCGCTCCCCACACCATGATGCCGGGTGTTGGCCCTGTGTGCCTCGGTCGTATGCAGTCCTGATTGTGGCGCTCACCTGCACGGCGCCAAACACGCATACGACCATCATTGGCACCAAGGCAGAAGCGACTCTCATCGCTGAAGACGACACGTCTCCATTCGTCCCTCCATTCACGCCTGTCGCGACACTACTGGAGGCGGGCTGCACGATGTTGGGGCGTGAGCGGAAGACGGCCTAACGGTGTGCGGGACCATAGCCCAGCTTCATGGAGACGGTTGCGAATGGTCCTCGCCGATACCCCAGGAGCAACAGTGTCCCTAATTTGCTGGGAAGTGGCGGTGCGGTCCCCTACGGCACTGCGTAGGATCCTACGGTCTTGGCGTGCATCCGTGCGTCGCTGTGGTCCGGTCCCAGGTCGACGGGCACGTGCACCTTCCGCCGACCACTGGCGACAACATCGATGTACGGTGGAGACCTCACGCCCCACGTGTTGAGCAATTCGGCGGTACGTCCACCCGGCCTCCCGCATGCCCACTATACGGCCTCGCTCAAAGTCCGTCAACTGCACATACGGTTCACGTCCACGCTGTCGCGGCATGCTACCAGTGTTAAAGACTGCGATGGAGCTCCGTATGCCACGGAAAACTGGCTGACACTGACGGCGGCGGTGCACAAATGCTGTGCAGCTAGCGCCATTCGACGGCCAACACCGCGGTTCCTGGTGTGTCCGCTGTGCCGTGCGTGTGATCATTGCTTGTACAGCCCTCTCGCAGTGTCCGGAGCAAGTATGGTGGGTCTGACACACCGGTGTCAATGTGTTCTTTTTTCCATTTCCAGGAGTGTATTTTGTTTAACACGATTGGTCATTACTGGAAATGGGAAAATCCTCTGCATTGGAGTGTGTTGATTCTTTACATCCTTCTGGAACTCTGGAAGTTAGAACTCCTGGAGTCTGTTTACCTTTTAGAACTCTCATTTTGTCCGTGTTAAAGAGCTCCAAGTGAGCTGCTGCATAGGTTATCACAGTGGACTCGCGTTCAGGTGGACGATGGTTCAAACCAGCGACAGGTCATCCTGATTTAGGTTTTCCGTGATTACCCTAAATCGCTTCAGGCAAATTTCGGTATGGATCCTTTGAAAGGGCACAGCAGATTTCCTTCCTCATCCTTTCCTAATCCGATGGGACCGATGACCTCGCTGTTTGGTCCATCCCCCAAATCAACCAACCAACCATTAGAGTTACACTGTTCATTGCTACTGTTTTGAATTACAACTTCACCTGAATATTCAGAGCCACATGGTTCACTTTCAGTTTCTAATCACTACAAGTTTTTGTTGTTTAACACCCATTTTGGGCACTAATTAAGATATAAAAAATAGCACAAAGTAAGAATTTAACAATGAGAGTGGCTCTCTGTGTGTCTTCATTGTTGTTTGTGAGTCCTTGGAAGTATTAGAACACAGCCCATTCTGGTGCACTCTGCATTGTTGCCAGATGTATTCAAGATGGCGGAGATGACGTCATCCAAGATACCGGCCTTGACGTCATTCAAGATGGCGGATTTTGGCGGCAAGTTTGAATTTTGGCGCGAAGGAGGTCACTTGGGCTACCTCCACTAACCTAACGCCTCTCCCCCAGAAAAATGGCGGGAAGTTCAAATCCCAACAGGATAATGCATCACACCAAGGTTATCTCTACTAAACTAAGAAAATGGCTGGAAGATAGGCCACTTGCGCTACCCACACTAACCTAAGTCACACAACAGCCACTTCCTCCTATGAACTATCGCGAAGCTTGAATATCAGTGGTAAACAAAGGTCAGTTCACGTATCTCTACAAAGCTAAGAAAATGGCATGAAAGAAAGGACACTTGGAATAACCTGTCACCCAACTGCCACCTCCTCCTAGGAACTGGCGCCAAGTTTGAATTTTTGCAGTAAGGAAAGGTCACTTGGGGTATTGCTACCAACCTAAGAACATTGCAGTTAACAAAGATCACCTCTACTATCTTAAAACACCTGGCCGCCACATCTTCCTATGGGTTGGTGGGAAAAGGACTCAGTCTGCACTAGGCTGATGGAGAGAGGAAGGAGTCTACTTTCTTTGTTTTGGAGCAGTTTTTTTAGGTATGGAGTATATTTATCACAGTGATACAGAACACACACTCTGACATGCCCACAGCACATAGACCTGCAAACTAGTCCTACGTATTTGTATTGTATTATATTGTATGTTAACCGGGAAGCTAGAAACGACGGAGAGGCTCCGTCCCCACTGCAGCCACAGTGGTCCAGAACCCCACGACAACTACCGCAGTCCACTTCACCCCTCCACTGCCCCAGACCGAACCCAGGGTTATTGTGTGGTTTGGCCCCCGGTGGACCCCCCAGGGAACATCTCACACCAGACGAGTGTAACCCCTACGTTTGTACGGTAGAGTAATGGTGGTGCACTCGTCCGTGGAGAACTTGTTTGTGCAGCAATCGCCGACATAGTGTAACTGAGGCGGAATAAGGGGAACCAGTGTGCATTTGCCGAGGCAGATAGAAAACCGCCTAAAAGCGATCCACAGACTGGCCGGTTCACCGGACCTCGACACATATCCGCTGGATGGATTTGTGCCGGCAACCGGGCGCTACTTCCTGCCCGGAATCTCCTACGTAACTCTCTCTTTGTAAGACACAGTGGTAACACTGGCAAGAAAAACATGAGAGACAGGTTGACCCGTTGTTGATTTTCGGTCAGTATTATTTCGTATTGTAGGCAATCAGTTATTGACAAAATATTATACTTAGTAGTAGTAGTAGTAGTAGTGGTGGGTACGTGATATCTTCGTATCTGAGCACCAGGTTTATAAAGTATGTGTTTGTAGAAAGGAAATGACTATGTCCAGTCATAAGGATGGTATGGATTTGACTTGGAGTACTGTGATAACAAAGGGAAGAGTATGTCAAGTCATAAGAAAGGTAGTGATAGTTCTATTTCCAGAGCCACTGCCGACAACAGGGTGTATTCCCGATACTTTGCCAATTGTCAAATGCCGTTCAATTGAGACCGCTATCGTAACATTTAATTGTAAGTATAATGATAAAACATATATCTGACCAGTTTTCTGGAATGATTCCGTGTATGCATGGCCTGTGGTGGGAATGATTCACATTTCCCGTTAACGGCAGCAGCTGTCCGAAAGCAGAGGCCTGTTGGAGTGTAGGAATGTATCTGAGTTAACTTTGTCGTCCTCTATTCGACCGAATAGCGAATGTGCTGGGCGGCTTTCGTGATCAAGTGGAAATCTGAGAAGATTGTGTATGGAAGTCTGTTTCTGCTGGACTGTTACTCCCTCCCATGTAAATGGTTCGGTTGACTGCTTCTGCACTTTCGCGCCTTTATTTAGTTGAAAGAAGATTTAGTGTGGTGTGTGCATCTAGCATGTGGAAGACACGTTTGCCTGTTCATTAGACATGGGAAACACCTTAGTTGGCTTGTAAATTATAGGGATGAATTGGAATCTGCTACATCACCGACATCGGTATTCGAGAGCGGAAATTCAGTTTCCTCTATTTGTTTGTAGTTATTCAATGGTTTACAGCACGCTGCACCTCGCTAAAGTTTGGGAGTGGTTGAGAAATAATTTCCAGTCTATATCTAGGGAATTATGTTGCGCTAGCGATCGGTAGGATGCTGGCTAGTGCTTGATATAGAGAAGTGCCGCGAAAATGGTATAATATTATGGCGAACCATGCGAAAATACGAGTATTCTAGTAATCCCCGAGTCTGGAGATGTGCGTAGAAGAGCGAGAAATCAAGGAAGCAGGTTCGGATCAGAAACAGTAACGCGTTTGTGCCGAGGGGAAACGAGTTCACGTTAGTACACCTTTATGTACGTTAATGTATGTAATCCCTTGAAATATACCACTTGGAATTCATTCTGTTGTGTAGCTGTTGTAGTTCAATATTCAAGCTCCTGTCCTCAGTGTGAGAGCAGTGTAATTGAGTTACAGTCTTTCCGTATTTGATGATATGTATGGCACTTTGCGAGGTTTAATTGTCGGTGCAATATGGTGATCAGTGTAAAATAACCGCTGAAAGTCTCGCTGCAGAAGGAAAAAAAAAAACATGGACGTTGCTTCGATACCGGAAGCATCAGTAATTCGGCGGATAATTTCG
Organism: Schistocerca nitens; assembly: GCF_023898315.1. Lineage (NCBI taxonomy): Eukaryota > Metazoa > Arthropoda > Insecta > Orthoptera > Acrididae > Schistocerca > Schistocerca nitens. The sequence continues at coordinate 632,953,915 of NC_064620.1, read as the reverse complement.
ATAAGAGCCAATCGTAATGCTCGATTCATTCACATCCTTTGTGTTGGGATATAGGGGCCTCCACATAGCGATGAGAACATTTGCGTATGTTGAGAGCAGGAAGGCTATCACGTTAGGAGCGCTGGGAAGACTGCATTCGATGTTATTCTGCGCTATTTATCGTAAACAGGTTCTGTTACGGCAAGGATTTCCGTGCATACAAGCTGAGACATCGAGAAAGCGAGGGTTAACTATTTTTGGGACACTATACAATTCCCCAGAAGTCGACTTGGCTGTTATTTTTTACAAAGTGATGTGACATAAGAATAAAATTGAGAACCTTTTAGACGGCGAGTCGCCACGCGGAAGTTTGTGGCGAGGTGTCAGTCACGCTGGGGAGGGTACGCGTGGCTGAATGGCAACTCGTATGTTCCATTAGGGGGAAAGCAGCCTGTGCAATTTTGTCATCAATGGTAAAGACAAGTGCTGCCCCGAGGTATCTCGCATATTGGGGCTGTGCCTTGGAGTTCTGTGAGGTCAGTATAACTGTGACTGTATACTCAGAAATAGTGGCAACTTTCACCTGTGTCCGGCGGCGGCTCGTGGCTGTGGTCCCACCCAATCACGTCAGCACTTGTGTCTAGGTAAACACGTATTTGGATAGGAATTTCTCTGGTGTCAAGTATGAAAGGGATGTCACCATCTCACGCCTGAGGGCGTGTTTAGTTTGACAGATTACGGCTGTGTCACTTCGTGGGGGCTGCCGCGAGCCTCCCGGATGCTCTACTGGACAGGTGGTGGGCGGTCGGTGTTTGCGTGCATTGATTGCGTGTCTGTTGCATTATTTTGTGAGCAGGTCTGTAAGCTGCGCTGTGCATTATTTGGACAGTTTACGAGTACTGAGTGTGTCTACACGTCACTGTGTTGCATTATTTAGGAGGAGTCTGCATGTCTACTGAAATTATTTTGGTAAATTAGGAGTTGTTGGCATGTCCGGAGAGCGTTACTTAGGAGTTGTGTACTGTACTGTGGGCTGTATGGCGTGACCCCAGGCATGTCTGAGCTTGTGTTTTGTATCAGTGTGATAAATATACTCAATCCGCAAATAAAATGTTCTAAAATAAATGGAGTTCACTCCTTCCTTACTCTCCCCAGCAGCCCAGTGCAGGACGAGTCATTTTCGAGCCATTTTCCCCCTACAGACTATCATCATGGATAACATCACAGGAGGGATGACAGCACCCTCTGGTGACAGTATTGTGTACTAGGACAGTTGGTGTCTAGATCTCGTGGTGGAGACACTGCCTGCAAAATAAAAACTAATGTTCAGCACAGGCAGAGTCGTTTTCCTGCCATTTACCCTCAGCAATTTGGGTTACTTTGCAAAATGGATGACACCACTCTCTGGTGGTGGTACTGAGTACTAGGTCCAGACCTTGTGGTGAACACACTGTTTGATACCATCTTGGCTAACTGTACTTTCGTCATCACCTGGCGTCATGGCCGCCATATTGGTTCAAATGGCTCTGAGCACTATGGGACTCAACTTCAGAGGTCATCAGTCCCCTAGAACTTAGAACTACTTAAACCTAACTAACCTAAGGACATCACACACATCCATGCCTGAGGCAGGATTCGAACCTGCAACCGTAGCGGTCTTGCAGTTCCAGACTGTAGCGCCTAGAACAGCACGGTCACTCCGGCCGGCCGCCATATTGGACGACAGTGCCCTCTGGTGGTGGCGCTGTGTACTATATCAGTTGGAGTGCCGACCTTGTGGCGAACACACTGAGTGTTGGTGCTGCCTCTAATTGCTGAAGTAAAGTCTGGTGCATGAATACGACAGCCGAAGATTAGCAAGCATGTTTGTAGAGTCTTTTAGGTGGATTATTAATTTGACAATTTACGAGTTGTTTGGCTCTCTGGACGTAAATGTAGTGTATTATTTACGAGTGGTTTTCATGTCTGTAGGCTGTGCAATGTGTTAATTTTGACAGTTTACAATTAGCAAGCGTGTGTGTAGAGCATTATACACGAGTTATGTAGGAGTAGTTTGCAGGTCTGTATGCTGTGGGGCATGCCAGAGCGTGTGTTCTGTATGACTGTGATAAATATACTCCATCCCTAAAAAAATTGCTCCAAAATAAATAAAGTACACTCCTTCCTCTCTCCATAAGCCTAGTGCAGGCTGAGTCCTTTTCCCACCAACCCATAGGAACAGGTGGTGGCCAGGTGACTTAGGTTAGTGGAGGTGATCTTTGTTTCCCGCAATTTTCTTAGGTTGGTAGCAATACCCCAAGTGACCTTTCTTTACTGCCAAAATTCAAACTTGGGACCAGTTCCTAGGAGGAGGTGGCGATCTGATGACTGTGTCCTTTCTTTTGCGCCATTTTCTTAGCTTAGTAGAGATACATGACTTGACCTTTGTTTGCTGCTTAAATTCAAACCTGGCGCCAGTTCACAGGAAGAAATGGCAGTCGGGTGACTTAGGTTAGTGTGGCTAGCCCAAGTGGCCTATCTTCCAGCGATTTTCTTAGTTTAGTGAAGATAACCGTGGTGTGATGCATTGTTGTTGTTGTGGTCTTCAGTCCTGAGACTGGTTTGATGCAGCTCTCCATGCTACTCTATCCTGTGCAAGCTTCTTCATCTCCCAGTACCTACTGCAACCTACATCCTTCTGAATCTGCTTAGTGTATTCTTCTCTTGGTCTCCCTCTACGATTTTTACCCTCCACGCTGCCCTCCAATGCTAAATTTGTGATCCCTTGATGCCTCAAAACATGTCCTACCAACCGATCCCTTCTTCGAGTGTGATGCATTATCCTGTTGGAATTTGAACTTCCCACCATTTTTCTCGGGGTGGGGGTTATGTTATTGGAGGTAGCCCAATTGACCTTCTTCCCTCCAAAATGCAAACTTGCTGCCAAAATCTGCCATGTTGAATGAAGTAATGGTCTCCATCTTGGATGACGTTATGCACCGTTGCCAAGTCTACACGCTGCTATCTTGGATCATGTCATCGCTGCCATCTTGGATACATCTGGCAACAATGCAGCATGCACCAGATTAGGCTTTGTTCCAGTACTCTAGTATGTATAGTTTTCTGAAGAGTGGCCCTTCCCATAATTTATAAAATATTATAATTGTGACTCCAGAGGAGGTAGGAGCACGAAAGATGTATAAAACATTTTGGAAGCCCATGCAGCACTGTAGCCAGTGTCTGCTTGCTAAAGCTTTGGGAAAGTATATCACGTACAATAAATTAACCCTCATTTTATTACTGAGAAATATTATTACGATATTAATTAAGTAGGTCGAATAGTCTGGAGGCTGGACAGTCACAAGTCAGGTAGTCAAGAGTCCACTCTCCTGTGATTGTATCTAATACAACAGAACGAAATTCAGTATGACCAGTTGGTACTCGATTTACGTGCCTTAATTTATAAGTTGACAACCACGTGAAATGTTGTGTTGTGTATGATGGCAACATAACAATGAATGGATGAAGAATTGTATGCACAACGCTCCACACTCAAGACCTCGTATGCTACGTGATTATGTGGAAAGTGAGGCTACATCAATGGGTTGGCTCAGGATGCCCCGTTGTCCGCTGCGGTCTGCTGTGTTCAAACGGAGCGCGGACAAGGTGCAGCATTCCAGTTATCGAATGGTGCTCATTGGCAGCGAGTTAGCTGCTGTTGTCCAGTAACCGTGAACAGCAGTTCTCACGACGATCAACTGTTGCTTCTATTTCCACCCTCGCTTTGAGAGAACGAAGAAAGTGGAAATATGATCAATATATGCCATGCAAAGAAAAACAGATTGAATTAGTTACAAAAATTCTCTACAATATTGCTGTATGATCATTTGCTTAGGTACAATAGAGTAGGCCTTTTAGTTACCATTTAAACCTCAGGATTTTTGGTTATTCTCTGTTGGGAAAAAATACAAATTAAAGTTTCAAATTTGCTCAAAAACGACACATCCGAAAATTGCGTCCTGTCACGGTCGCCAATTGTAGTGGTTAATAAAAAAAGAAAAAGAGAAGAAAAGAAAAGAAAAGGTTGAAAATGTGGGAGGAAATGGTGAATAAAAAGGGGGTTTTAAAATCGTAAATGACCATGAAAAATGGAAAGAATGAAATGCAAATTGGACTTCGTATTACAGAAAAGCTATCGGACTTCGTGATTCAGAAAAGCTATTGTTGGGGTGGTCCTTGTGGCGTTTTTGAGCTAAAGTTAAACCAATTTCCATTACAAAAATTATTGAAAAAGAACAGAGAATAACAAAATGTAACTGACAGGGGGAAATGCTGTAGATAAGAGTTCATCCTTTACCATGTTAACATGTCTTCTTTCGTGCGGCTTCCAGGTCTTCAAAAATCTCCTATCTCCTACTTCATTTCTGCGTGAAAAGTCTGCTCTGAAATCTTGCAATAAGTTTCATTGTCCAGGAAATTGTAATGTATACAAAACCGTCTTGATATTAAATACAATTTATTTTACGTTGCTTCCCTCCTCCAAATGTCATAACAACTTCCACAATATGTCTACACATTAATAAGTTTTTTTCGTCTTCCTCAGATCAAGATTAGCTAATAAGATTTTTACGTCTGCATTAAGCTTCGGCTCTCAAGAGACAAAAGAAACTGATAGAAAAAAAAAGAGTTACAATTTTAATATTTTCTCTGCCATCGAGCGCTCGTACCACTGCGACAGTATAATTTAATTCTGAGGGAACGAGTGTAGTGCGGCAAAATTCAAAGTCCCGCTACACGACTTCATTTTATGATATGGTATCAGCACTATATTCTGACACCACTGAACTGTGTAATGCAAGGTATGCAGGGGCAAAAATGTGGTGGTGTTTCGTCATTTAATATCGCAAGTTGTCTTTCCAAATACTGTGGAGCTGCATTTTCAAAGGAGTTTGTGTTCGGACTGGGAATGTCTTGAACCAGTGTGCATAACTAAAAAATAAGTTACCATATGGTTGAGTGTGCACTTCTTTCTCCTGTTACTGTCTCAGGCGTGTTAACATTTGTGACTGCAGCTGCATCTTCATTTCTTTTCGTTTTGGCTTTTTTGCCAGATGAATTACAGTTTCAATTATGCTTCTTTCTCTCGATCTGCATCGTCGGAAAATGATTCTTCTGACTCTTCAACATTTGATGATGTATGACGTTGCGACAGTGTATCATGAAGAAACTACAAATGACGTGCCCATGGCCAATCCTGATACTTCTTGGCTGAACTTGTGCCTCGCTTTATAGATTTTAGGTGTTGGCTGTGAGAGGCTTGCAGATTCTTCCGTTTTGCTCAGACAGCCTCCCCTGTCAGTCAAGCCATATGCAAATCATTCTATTTCATATGATGCATTTTCTACTAACATGTAGAACATTTGGTTTAAGATAGTTGGTCCCTGTTGATTCACACCACACCATCACTTTTTAATTCCACATGACAAGAGCCACTCAGCTTCAGCTACCAAGCAGCAACAGAAGAATCAATTAACATCATAAATAATTTTCTTGCCTGAAACAGATCTTTTCTCTGAACCTATGTGCTTTTCCTAGTTCATTTCATTTTTTGAGATTTTCAGTTAAATGAGCTTGTGTAAAGTTTCCAATTGTTTGCGAGACATTCGAAAATAGTTGAAGAAACAGTCTTCACAAGACCACATTTAATTGCAAAATGATGAAATTTCCCTTCATCTTGTCATTTAGCGTTAATTTAATATTTTCATTTTCTTCCTCGTATGGATTCGCGGAAAACTGCAAAGTTTTCTAAATTTGTGCTGCTAGTGTCTGCCATCGATGCCCATGTCGATAAACATGGTGACATTTTTATTAATGTTTTGTTACATTTGTAAAAATAATTTTTGCGACTGGTTGTATACATGTTTAGGGCCCACTCATTGAGAAGAATATATTTTTTACAAATATTGAAACTTCAGTCAAGGAGTAATAAACCTTTGTAGATCGCCCTTGCCTGCGGCGTGCAGCTACGGAGGTCGTGATTTTCTACGGCGTCCTTGGCGGGAAAATGTGTGCAAGATGGCGGCAGAAACTGAAAGACTGATTGAGTTTGTGGATACAAATGCAGTTTTCTGCAATGTATGACGCTATGATTATAAAAATGTTACGAGAAAGGCTGCAACAAGTAAGAAAATTGGCAGAAGTGTATATCAAACAGGCGTTTTTCTTGTTTATGAATAAATGCGCAGTTGCATGATATGTATTGCAGATGAGTATTGTAGTGCACAATTCAGTTGAAATAATAACGAAGAGGTTGAAACAGTCAGTCAACCAGTTGCAAAACAAAGGTTTATTAGTTCTTAACCTAGGCTTCGATATTTCTAAAAATATCTTCTTCAGAAACGTTTGGGCCTTTAAAAGGTATAGAATCAGTTTAAAAAATTGTTTTTACAAACAACAAAATATTCCTCCCCCCCCCCCCCCCCCATGAAGCATAGACCTTGCTGTTGGAGGGGGGGCTTGCATGCCTCAGCGATACAGATAGGTGCAACCACAATGGAGGGGTATCTGTTGAGAGGCCAGACAAACGTGTGGTTCCTGAAGAGGGGCAGCAGTCTTTTCAGTAGTTGCAGGGGCAACAGTCTGGATGATTGACTGATCTGGCCTTGTAACACTAACCAAAACGGCCTTGCTGTGCTGGTACTGAGAACTGCTGGAAGCAAGGGGAAACTACAGCCATAACTTTTTCCGAGGGCATGCAGCTTTACTGTACGGTTAAATGATGATGGCGTCCTCTTGGGTAAAATATTCTGGAGGTAAAATAGTCCCCCATTCGGATCTCTGGGCGGGGACTACTCAAGAGGATGTCGTTATCAAGAGAAAGAAAACTGGTGTTCTACGGATACAAGTGTGGAATGTCAGAGCCCTTAATTCGGCAGGTAGGTTAGAAAATTTAAAAAGGGAAATGGATAGGTTAAAGTTGGATATAGTGGGAATTAGTGAAGTTCAGTGGCAGGAGGAACAAGACTTTTGGTCAGGTGAATACAGGGTTATAAATACAAAATCCAATAGGGGTAATGCAGGAGTAGGTTCAATAATGAATAAAAAAATAGGAGTGTGGGTAAGCTACTACAAACAGCATTGTGAACGCCTTATTGTGGCCAAGATAGACACGAAGCCCATGCCTACTACAGTAGTACAGTTAGCTCTGCAGATGATGAAGAAATTGAAGAAATGTATGATGAGATAAAAGATATTACTCAGATAGTGAAGGGAGACGAAAATTAAATAGCCATGGCTGACTGGAATTCGATAGTAGGAAAAGGAAGAGAAGGAAACGTAGTAGGTGAATATGGACTGGGGGTAAGAAATGAAAGAGGAAGCCGCCTAGTAGAATTCTGCACAGAGCATAACTTAATCATAGCTAACACTTGGTTCAAGAATCATAAAAGAAGGTTGTTTACATGGAAGAAGCCTGGAGATACTGATAGGTATCAGATAGATTATATAATGGTAAGACAGAGATTTAGGAACCAAGTTTTAAATTGTAAGACATTTCCAGGGGCAGATGTGGACTCTGATCACAATCTATTGGTTATGAGCTGTAGATTAAAACTGAAGAAACTGCAAAAAGGTGGGAATTTAAGGAGATGGGACCTGGATAAACTGAAAGAACCAGAGCATAAGGGAACAATTGACAGGAATGGGGGAAAGAAATACAGTAGAAGACGAATGGGTAGCTCTGAGGGATGAAGTAGTAAAGGCAACAGAGGAGCAAGTAGGTAAAAAGACGAGGTCTAGTAGAAATCCTTGGGTAACAGAAGAAATATTGAATTTAATTGATGAAAGGAGAAAATATAAAAATGCAGTAAATGAAGCAGGCAAAAAGGAATACAAACGTCACAAAAATGAGATTGACAGGAAGTGCAAAATGGCTAAGGAGGGATGGCTAGAGGACAAATGTAAGGATGTGGGGGCTTATCTCACTGGGGGTAAGATAGATACTGCTTACAGGAAAATTAAAGAGACTGTTGGAGAAAAGAGAACCACTTGTATGATTATCAATAGCTCAGATAGAAACCCAATTCTAAGCAAAGGAGGGAAAGCAGAAAGGTGGAAGGAGTATACAGAGGGTCTATACAAGGGCGATGTACTTGAGGGCAATATTATGGAAATGGAAGAGGATGTAGATGAAGATGAAATGGGAGATATGATACTGCGTGAAGAGTTTGACAGAGCACTGAAAGACCTAAATTGAAACAAGGCCCCAGGAGTAGACAACATCCCATTAGAACTACTGACAGCCTTGGGACAGCCAGTCCTGACATATCTGTACCATCTGGTGAGCAAGATGTATGAGACAGGCGAAATACCCTCAGACTTCAAGAAGAATATAATAATTCCAGTCCCACAGAAAGCAGGTGTTGACAGGTGTGAAAATTACTGAACTATCAGTTTAATAAGTCACGGCTGCAAAATACTAACGTGAATTCTTTACAGACGAATGGAAAAACTGGTAGAAGCCGACCTTGGGGACGATCAGTTTGGATTCCGTAGAAATGTTGGAACACTTGAGGCAATACTGACCCTATGGCTTATCTTAGAAGCTAGATTAAGAAAAGACAAACCTACGTTTCTAGTATTTGTAGACTTAGAGAAAGCTTTTGACAATGTTGACTGCAATACTCTCTTTCAAATTCTGAAGGTGGCAGGGGTACAAAACAGGGAGCGAAAGACTATTTACAATTTGTACAGAAACCAGATGGCAGTTATAAGAGTCGAGGGACATGGAAGAGAAGCAGTGGTTGGGAAACGATTGAGACAGGTGTGTAGCCTCTCCCCGATGTTATTCAATCTGTATATTGAGCAAGCAGTAAAGGAAACAAAAGAAAAATTCGGAGTAGGTATTAAAATCCACAGAGAAGAAATAAAAACTCTGAGGTTCGCCAATGACATTGTAATTCTGTCAGAGAAAGCAAAGGACTTGGAAGAGCAGTTGAACGGAATGGACAGTGTCTTGAAAGGAGAATATAAGATGAGCATCAACAAAAGCAAAACGAGGATAATGGAATGTAGTCAAATTAAATCAGGGGATGCTGAGGGAATTAGATTAGGAAATGAGACACTTAAAGTAGTAAAGGAGTTTTGCTATTGGGGAGCAAAATAACTGGTGATGGTCGAAGTATGGAGAATATAAAATGTAGACTGGCAATGGCAAGGAAAGCGTTTCTGAAGAAGAGAAATTTGTTAACATCGAGTGTAGATTTAAGTGTCAGGAAGTCGTTTCTGAAAGTATTTGTATGGAGTGTAGCCATGTATGGAAGTGAAACATGGACGATAAATAGTTTGGACAAGAAGAGAATAGAAACTTTCGAAATGTGGTGCTACAGAAGAATGTTGAAGATTAGGTGGGTAGATCACATAACTAATGAGGAGATATTGAATAGAATTGGGGAGAAGAGGAGTTTGTGGCACAACTTGACTAGAAGAAGGGACCGGTTGGTAGGACAGATTCTGAGGCATGAAGGGATCATCAAGTTGGTATTGGAGGGCAGCGTGGAGGGTAAAAATCATAGAGGGAGACCAAGAGAAGAATACACTAAGCAGATTCAAAAGGATGTATGCTGCAGTACGTACTGGGAGATGAAGCAGCTTGCACAGAATAGAGTAGCATAGAGAGCTGCATCAAACCAGTCTCAGGACTGAAGACCAACAACAACAACAAAATATTAATAGAGGAAGACAGGGTGTCCCATTCAAACCTCCCTGATTTCAAGGACCCAGGAGACAAAAACTGTAGTAGATACAACAATGAAAAATGTACCAAGTTGTAGAACATTTCAAAGAATTTATATTCCTGTGTCAGAAGTGCCAAGTATCGTCGCCAGAGTTTAGCATGGTCGCATGAAATGAAAATGGCGACTCCACAGCAGCGCTCGCAAGCAGTATTGTGCTTTGCAGAAACAAAATAACCAACTACTACGCAAAGAAATTATCGTTGCATGTATGAATGTGACCCACCTGATGTGAAAGTAATTAAGGAATGGTATAGGAAGTTTCTGGCAACAAGAAGTGTTCTGAAACATTCTGGCGGTTCACGTTACGGAGTTTCAAAAGAGACAGTGGAGGACATCAGACAAATGTTTCACAAAAACCCACATAATCAGTTCCTCAAGTATCTAGGGAACTTGATGTACCTCAGTCAACATTGCATCATGTAGTTCACCAGTGTAAATTCTGCAACATCTGACAATGAACGACAAAACACACCGACAACATGGATATGCTGCAGCGTATTGATATGGATGCCAACTTCCTGGAAAGATGTTTATTCGCAGATGAGGTAACCTTTTATCTATCAGGAAGGGTTAATAGCCATAATGTTTGGATTTGGCGTACGCAAAATCCGCTTGTTGTCATTGAACATGTTCGTGATAGCCCTAAACTAAACGTCTAGTGCGGGCTAATGCATGACAGGATTGTTGGACCATTCTTCTTTGCGGAACAGACAGTGAATGGGTCAGTTTGTCTGGATATGATGGGGCAGTTTGTGTATCCTCAGATACAAGACTTGCAACCAACATTATTTTTCAACAAGATGGAGCTCCATCACATTGGTCAACGGCTGTTCGCAAGTTCCTGGATAGGAAATTTCCCAATCATCGGATTGGATGCGGAGGACCCATTGCCTGACCACCATATTCACCTGACATTACACCGCTTGTTTCTTTATGTGAGGATTCGTGAAGGACCACGTGTATGCGACCAAAGTGGGCGATATTCCTACATTGTGGCATCGTATCGCTAATGGGAGTGCAACAATAACAGAGGAAATGTTACAAAGAACTAGGCAAGAAATTGAATATAGACTCGATATTCTTCATGCTACAAATGGTACACATGTAGAGGTGCAGTGTTGATAAATAAATTCTTTGAGATGCTATACAATGTGGTGCATTATTCATTGTCATATCTACTGTGGTTTTTTTCCCTAAGTCTTTGAAGTCAGTGAGGTTTGAGTGGGACACCCTGTATTTGTGGGGTAAGAGTACTCACTTGTTACATCGCATGACGATACAGTTGAATAGCTGAAGGTGAGCGGCTCTTGTCATACATAAAATTGACAAAAACAAGAATTATCCCAAGTCATGACTTTTTGTCAATTTCGTGTACGACAAGAGCCGCTCAGCTTCAGATATTCCAATAATCTGTCATGTGCTGTAACAAGTGAGTACTCTTACCTCATAAATATTTTCTAATCTTAATCTATAAATAGTTTGAGCCACTGTTTTTATGACACAACATTTTTGGCACGCTTCCCTTCTATGCTGCTAGTGCAGTCAGGAAGTTGCCACCGTTCCATCAATCCCATCTCAGTTTTCTTCCAGATTTCTTCTGATGGGTAAGGTAAAACAGTGGTTGTAAAACGTTATACAGTTCTTGACAGACGTATTTTACTAACGCCAACTGCGCATTCATTCATAAGCAAGGCAAACGCATGTTTGATATTCACTTGTGTCAATTTTCTTCCTTGTTGGCGCCTTTTTTACGAGCATACGGCGCGCGCAATATGCCGTGGCGGCTAGATGCACAGTCGGCTGGGGAAGAGGGGGGAGAGTGGTAGTAGTGGGGGTCGTTCAAAGCGCTGTAGGGGAAATGCCAAGCACTTGTGGGGAAAGTGCCGTTCTAAGCTGAAGCCTACACTCACATCCTCTGTAAATATTAAGTGGGGCCCTCACACCCACACTTGCACGCTGACCATTCAAAAAGATCTACTGTCACCTCCGTTTTCGTTTAGAAAGAATTCCGTCGGAAATAAAGCGATTTACTTTTGCCTGGCTTGTTAACCATTTCTGTCAAGCGTCATGAGTGGCGAATTTTGAGTAAAACCTACACATTTCTCTGGTTGCCATGTCAAGATTTACTTCTATTGCCAAAATACAGAAGAGTTTACACTGTCTCACCTCACTAAGATGTTGGGCAGACTGAATTGCGAGAGAAATCTGGAACGGTGGTTTGTTAAGTTTATTAAGTGAGGAACTGAGGAATGGTTAAGTCAGTAGCTTATGAAAAAGCATATCCTCAGTACATAAAACGTGTAATGTCTTCACTCATGTTATCCCAAAACCCATGGCATTTCTCGTTTCACCAGCTATCGATGGTCCTTAAAAATTACATTCTTTCATGGAAAAAGTCTGTAATTATTGGAATAACACGGTAGATAATGAAGTTATACATAATATCAATATGGTATAATACTCTCCTCTTTGTGTGCTATCGTTTGCCAAAATCTTATTTCCACATCTGAAACTTTATGAAATATTCTGAATATTTCAGGCTGGTTTTATCGCTGGCGCGGCGCGACCGAAAAATGAGTGTGCTTCATTAGATCATAGATACATCTACCCAAGCCTAACGAAAGAGTCAATATGTTAGCTAAATTTCATATGCGACAACATAGTATGTAATATACACTAAACGCAAAATCATAGTGATCTCTATTTTTCATTGCATACTTTTCCGAACTTTGCGCAGTATCTTATTTTCACGTAAATACCACAGTAACTATGAACATTAACGAAATGATGGGCACATCATCATGAACCTGACTTATAAATCTGTAAGTAAAACAAAGGCGAAATATGTTTATCGAACAGTTTCTGTAAGATCGTTTGAGAAAGATTGCAGGGCGCGGACCTCGATTCTGTCAAAGCTGACTAGCCGAAAGGTGGAAAACACTTGTCGGCCACCCCTTCTGAAGAAACGAATGAACTCGCCCAGCACTTGGGACGAAAACTGGCCGCTGCTGATCGACCAACGTTGCCTGCGCGAGCTGCAGGCATGCAGCGTGGCTGCCGCATCGGCAGTGGCTGCCTGCTCCGTGTCTGACAGAGCCGTAATGCGCTTGTACGCGAAAGATGCTGTGCGAGGGGACTAATAGTAAAATACGAGCTCAGTAATAGGCACAAATATCTGTCGACACTTTGAACGCCTGAATGCCTACTGAATGAATATTAAAATTGAGATTAAAACTCTTCTTCGATGGCAACATTTTGCCACCCACAAAATTTGACTGCCCTCTGCAGCTGCACATGTCGCACCTGCCTAAATACAGCCCTAGACCGAAGCGTGGTAGTTACGGTGATATTTCACGAAGACGTGCCGAATCACTTGACGGTAAGTATGTCCGCAGCTGTCTTGAAATCATTTGCAATGAGGTGTGGATGCCCATAACAGGAAGATGTGGTTCTGAACCCATAAAATTAGACTATGGAACAATGGAAGAGTCGTTTGGTCGGGCGAGTCTCGTTTCACAGTTTCCAAATTCTGGGCGAGTTTACATGCCGAGAATGAAACGCGGCGGGGTTCGGTGACGATTTGAACAGCCGTACCGTGGTATTCCGTGGGCCCCGCAGTTACTCGCGTTGCTACCGACCATTATGTGACGATTTTGGCTGATCAGGTACATTCCGTGGTACAGTGTTTGTTCCCCAATGGTTATGCTGTGTACCTCTGTTCACACAGCTCACACCGTCCACTACTTGTTTTGTGAGCACGAATATGAATTGTCGCACGCCCCCTCGCCACCTCAGTCAACAGATCACGATATTATTGAGCCTTTGCCGTGTACTTTGAGGAGACGTTGGTTCGATCGCTATCCACCTGCTCGTAGCTACCTGAATTTGCCACTATATGGGAGGAAGAATGGTAAAAGATGCCGTTGAAAACTATACAGGTCCTGTAGTTATCCAACCCGAGACGACTGGTAGCTGTTTTGAACGCCAACTGTTTTCCGCGACAGTATTAGGCACGATAATGTGATGTTTTCGTGGTGTTACCGTATTTTTTTCTGCTCCCTGTAGTTTCCTTCGGCCACAACATGTTTATCAACTGTAAAACGCAAGTGTCGAGTGTGAGGTTGGAAATGTCGTGTCTTTGCTGCTGACGCGCCGTCGGCTGTTTGTGACAGCCTGTCACGTGCAGCGGCAGCGGCAGCGGGAGGAGCGGATGACGCGAGGAGTGCCTAACGAGGCACGCACTAGACCACGTGACCAGACCAGAGCACAGCCTGACCGAGCCACGCGTGATTCGTCGCCGCACATCCGACCAGCGCCGCGCCGCGCCGCGCCGGGCCGGTCACGTCGCTCAGCGCTCGCAAACACTTCAGGCGGCAGCGTCTCGTCGAGTAAAACAGCTACTGCCTCACGGCACGAAAACGGCAAAAACGTTACTTGGTCTGGTGCAGAAGATGTCTAGTTTCTAGGTAAAAAGGTATTGTTTTTCTCTGTCGTAGTATGGTAGCCTTTCAGATCAATATACATTGGCCAACGTTTCCGAATTACGGACGCCATTTCTGAAGAGCGTTAGCGGAACTTCCATAAAAATACTTTCCACAGTAACCTTCCTGTTTACTGCACTTAAAACGTATCCGTCACAAACTGGTGCTATATTCCGTTCATCATAAGAATACACTTGATGTAAACAAACACAAACGCGATGATTGGTCAGAAGCCGTAGCACACGTACACTGGTGTTGTTACGCTCTTGGAAGAAAGTCCTACTCATGTATTAGGTATATTATTACTAAGCTATGTTAAATGAAATTTCAGGGTATCCAAAAGTATTAACAGCCATCAACGTTTTCTTAATTACGCTTCTGCTATGTAGTTTTTATTTCGAAAATGGTGTACAGTCACAGTCTGTGCACTGTTGTGCCCTGATGGTCGCGCTGTTAATACGCAGCATCAAAATGGCTGCGGCTGCTTCCTGTTCCGTAGTGAAACACGCGTGTAGAACACAGTTAAAAAGGGCCATGAAATAGGTTGTTCTTAATTTTTTTCATAAATTTACAGAAATACCCTGCTTTGAAGTTTTCCGAGGATCTGTGTTACATACAGTTGACATACACATGTACGATAGATATACAACGATATCGGTAGCGTAGAGAGTTGATTAATTACTGCAGTTCGTGGTTCGCTGGTTCGAGTGTCACCAGAGTTTTTTTTCTCGTTCAATTTGAAATACATACATGCCGTAGTAGTAATATTCGTTATCATTTTTTTATGAATAAAGCACGTATTCTTGTTTCTAATTACATATCGCACGTGAAATTCCTGTTTTCATTCCAATTATAAATTCTTCATCGTCGATATTTTATGAAACACTGTCAATAAAGGTTGCTTAAATTAAGAACACATAACAATTTAATTTTTTAAGGCAAAAACGAAAGACTACATCCATTGTTTTATACCACAAAGGTACATAAGTGTCGTAGAAACCTGAGAAACAGTTATTTTCGCAGCATCGAGCACACCATACAGATGCTACATTTTTACGTTTGCCACTGTCGTTTACAATACGAACTCAACAGAACTTACCTGGGGGCCAAGTTAAGGGATTTGGCCCGAGAAATAACAAGACTGTTAAGCTGCCAGACGTACTGGAAGTGACGCACGCAGCTTTTCATTGTCATTGCCGACCGCTGGCGGGATATACAGTAGAACGGCACGTCATAAAAGAAGAGGAGAAAATGCGGCGCGTGGTTGGCCTCGTGGATTCTGTTATTGATCGACTCGTTTTTCAACGCAGCAGAGGACAGCTCCAGAACTGAGATGTATTTCTCGGATTCGGATAATGAAGGAGCTAAGAGATTACCAGACGACTGACTGTAATTAACACCTTCAGTGGCTTACGTATTCAACAGTACGGTGAAATCCCTGCAGTGCGCTTTTGCATCACACACACCTTGCTCAGAAAATTACCCTGTGTTTAAATTAGGAATTTTCATCACTTTTGTTTGTAATTAGAATACTATGTCTGGTGAGAACGAGAGCATTTTATGCTTTCCGTCTGGTCACCTCAGAAGCGCGCAGTAGTGAAAGAGTTTTGCCGAATATTATTTCATTCTCTTTAAAAATTAAATGACATTCAAAGCTATAGTGTTGCTTTGTTGGTCTCTGTTTACGTCTGAAATGCAGCTGCTCACATCATTGTAGGTTAGTTGGACCGCTGGCTGCCCAGTGCTGTCCAAGTTTAATGCACCGGAAAGCTGTTGTCCCGCATTATCGTTGAGTCTATATACGTGTGACATAGCTTAAAAAATGGTTCAAATGGCTCTGAGCACTATGCGACTTAACTTCTGAGGTCATCAGGCGCCTAGAACTTAGAACTAATTAAACCTAACTAACCTACGGACAGCCGGTCGGAGTGGCCGAGCGGTTCTAGGCGTTATAGTCTACGGTCGCAGGTTCGAATCCTGCCTCGGGCATGGATGTGTGTGATGTCCTTATGTTAGTTAGGTCTAAGTAGTTCTAAGTTCTAGGGGACTGATGACCTCAGAAGTCGAGTCCCATAGTGCTCAGAGCCATTAACCTACGGACATCACACACATCCATGCCCGAGGCAGGATTCGAACATGCGACCGTAGCGGCCTCTCCGTTCCAGAATGTAGCGCCTAGAACCGCACGGCCATTCCGGCCGGCTGACATAGCTTAAATCGTATCCTCAAGATCGTACTTGACTGTACTGGTCACAGCTTGGCTTCCGCTCCACGTGAAACGAAATCCAATGAGATTCAAGCAAATGCGGAGGAATACACGGCGTTTTGTTTACATTCGATTTATTCTTATGTTGAAAAAGAACGGCTTCAGGTCAGAGTGTATCAGAGAAAGATGAAACATTTTATTTTGGACATTGTAAAACCGTTTGATTGGGAGAGAAATAGTCCTAACGAAAGAAGGTTTCTTTCCTCTTGGAATATAAGCCTCTTGTCACGATTGTTTCCATCACAAGTCTTAATGATGTATCTCAGCACACATCGATTACTGAATGAAGCTTTCAATGTGACTGATGTTGCACTCCTATTATGACGACATCCAAAGCCCTCGCCACAGAGTAGCTGGGACTGACAGCACCATGGCAACCCATTCGCTGTAGGAGCAGGTTGTATACAGATCGAGGGATGTCGATATCAGTCGTGACAATGAAATCGATTAAAGCAGTGCTGCAAGTTGTACCGTCCGCCATACACTGCCCGCCTGAGACTGAAGAGGCGAGTCGTCATTTAACTGGGGAGGCCTGTATGCCTTAAGTGTAGTCTGTGATAACGCAGAAATTCAACTTATTTTACGAGGATGCAGTACCGACTGACGAGGCGTCTGTTAATGTTAAGTAAGAGATGCCCGCTTGGTACACTATTTCAGTTGTCACAATAAATGACGAGACATGTCCAGTGCCACCCACTGTTGTCTGCTGATTATTGCTGTGACTAGCCAAACCCAACACGGATCAAACGACTCGCTCTCTCTTTTCCGTCAACGTTTTCAAGGATGCTGGCATTTGAATCAAGCCGCCTTTGCAACATTTTCTGAGGAAGCAGCACGTGACCACAACTTTACGTCATAGTTTCGCTGTTTGCTTCAGTGCGGTGGCGGCTCTTTGTACTGGTAGTGCTACAGGGGCGGTGAAGTCGCATCTGGCACTTGCTGTTTTCCCCGGTTTGTAGTGAGTTGTGGTACAGTATACTGGGTTCCTCGTTGTGTACTGCTTCTGGAAAGTAAGGGTCAGGTATGTGCCTGTGGTCTTGTGTTCACCGTTGTTGTTCACTCTTCTGACTTTTAATAACGGAAGTGTTCTTTTCCACCATACTGGTAGAACAGTTGTGCCTAAATTTCATTTGTTACCTCAGACACGCCGCACGGAGTGACCGCGCGGTTAAAGGCGTTATATCACGGATTTCCCGGCCGCTCCCGCCGGAGGCTCGAGTCCTCCCTCGGGCAAGGGTGTGTGTGCTGTTCTTAGGATAAGTTAGTTTAAGTAGAGTGTAAGTCTAAGGACCGATGATCCCAGCAGTTTGGTCCGTTAAGAATTCACACACATTTCAACACATTTTTACCTCAGACAATGTACCACATATTGTTCGTAGCACTTCGGGATCCCATTTCCTCTTCATTGGTGCTCGATATCCTTTGTTTCACTTCTAATTTACTGCTTCGAACTACGTCGACGTCAAAAGATAGTAGAACTGAAATCACGGACGATCGAAATTTCATCTGCTCTCGAGTCTGCAGATGCACAGAGAATGGTTCTGATTATGAAGTCGAATATTGTCAGAGATTACGTGATTTGTCAGAAGGAAGTAATAAGGGAGTCAAGAAATGGAAACACCAGTGTCAAGAAGCTCTAACGTCGTAATCCTTTGCGCTTGGGGACGATCATACAACGCACTTTCATATCGGTATTTTAGTGGTGAATCTGCGTCACATTTTTACATAAATATATATATATTTTCTAGTGAATTAGTACAGTTGATCGTCAAACGTAATTCAAGCCAGAAGACATTTTCTAAGTTAGTTGAGTTGATCGTCGAATCAGCTAGTATGCTAAGTGAATTCGCAAGTGTTTTGCTGCAAATTGTTAGAAAAGGAATGCGAATTGTCGTGGTAATCAGCCCTTTGACACAGAGAATGGTTCTAATTATGAAGTCGAAACTGCTGAGGTTCCTGGCGGCTAGATAGCCCACCTAATGTCGCCGAATCGCACTGAATGTTTGTACAGTGGTTGGAACGTCAGCGACAGCACCTTGTTGTCCACGAGAGGCCGCACTGCCACCTGGGCTCCAGAAAATTATGAAAGAGCATTATCAAGTCTTAACGTAGATCGTATTCTGCACCATCCCCTTTAAAGCAATCCACTTGAGAGGGAATATAGCCTATCGAGTACAACGTTTCTGCCACCTTGAAAATCATATTTGTGTTTAGTATCCTCTGTGATTCCGCTTGAATCTCCTCCATTGTATAAAATTTTCACCCACTCAACTTGATTTTGATCTTCGAGAAGAGGAAGAAATCACAAAGAACAACGTCTGATGAGTATGGTGGGTGTGGAGTAACTGTCAAGTTGGTTTTGATAAAAAAAATGTGACTCTTATAGATCGAACTCTTTATGAAAATTCTAGTCAGTATGCAGGGTTCCCCAGGAGGAATGGCCGTTATTCACGGATACGACAGAAACGATCATTCGAAACAAGACAGTCTAGGAAACATGGGTTCTAAACTGCATGCCTTAAGAAGTATGAGCTCTTGCTCATCTCTGATACTGTGGAACAAATCTCTTCTGCTGCAAGATCTTTGCTTTCCGTACTGTGAGAAGTTTTAGTATGGATCAAAGCAAGGAAAATGTCCAGTAAACGTGGACTTTGAAGTGCATACTTAAAGAGGTATGAATACTGGTTCATCTTCGCTAGTGTAAAATTATCTCTTCTGCTGAACAAGTGCTAACATCTCGTAAGGTATATATTTTTGGAACCCATATTTACTAGACAACTTTTTTCTCGTTTTGGTTCGTACTACCTCCTCCTAGAATATGGATGGCAAAGAGCTTGCAGTAGAAAACACTTGTTTCACACTATCAATCAAGAATCAAGAATTTTATTCACCGTAGATCATTTTACAATGATATTGGCTTCGTCATACAAGATGTACTAGTACATACAGAATAATAAAATAAACTTCTGTCAATACATTATAGAATACATTTGAAGCATGGCAGTGTACCTAATTACAAAGGATAGCTTTTAAAAGTTAACGCAACAAGCTATCTTATAATCTACTATAATATGGTATTTTATTGTTTATAGTATAAACTTTGTAATTACACACGATTAACCACAGCACAAAATAATATGTTTAACTACAGACAACTTTTAAATGCTTATATTCTCCTCAGGCATCTCAAAGAATTCTTTAATGTCATAGAATGGATGATCTGACAGCCAGCTGTACCACTTAATTTTAAAAGCATCTGTATCCATAGACTGAACATGAACTCGCAGTTTATTGAACATTTTGAGAGGGTTAACTTTGTGGGAAGTTCCTGTTCTCGCTAATCTGTGACGCGGTATGTCTAAATTACCATTAGCCCTGGTGTCGTGTTCGTGTATTTCCCTTCTGGCAAAAAATTCTGAAATATTATTTTTAATATAGAGTACGGACACATAGATATATAAATTTATAATCGTAAGTATTCGGAGTCTGGAAAAAAGAGGACGACAGTGCTCCCTATGACCTCTTTTACATATTATACGTATGACTTTTTTTTTGTAATTTCAATACGTTTTTGATGTGAGGGGATTGCCCCCATATAATCAGACCATATGAAATATGTGACTGGAATAGCTCAAAGTATGTCACCCTGAGGTACTCCAAGCTCACTACCTCCCTTAGTTTCAAGAGAAGGTATGCCACCCGAGATATTTTTTCCCATACATGATTGACATGTTCCTCCCAATATAGTTTTGAGTCAATGTGAATACCTAAGAGTTTTACCGACTTATTGCCTACTTCATTTGATGTTCCCATTAAAAGTTGTTGTGTTTTGTCAGGGTTGCATAGGAGCTTATTGGCTGAAAACCTGTCCAGGGCCTTATCTAGTGTTTCTTTTGTTAGGTTATTCACATCTGAAATGTTCTGATGTGTGGTAAGTAGTGTTGTATCGTCAGCATAACACACAACAGCGTGAGCTATATTTTTAGGTAAATCATTAATAGCGACAATGAAGAAGAAGGGAAGATGAAGTGCCCGTAGCTCTTAAGGTATGTACGTTAGTGACCATGTTTATCAGACTATTTTGCTTTGAATGATCGTTTATCTCATATCCAAGAATACTGACCATTCTTCCTGGTGCACGCTGCACATGTAGCGCTGACGAAAAGGTCGGTTTGTTTTCCATTACGAACAAAATGATTTTTAAGGCGGAATTTTACGTGGCAGTTTAATCAAGACCACCAACAATACATCAGACCACAACACTGAAACCAAGATGGCGGCCGTCTTAGGCCAAGTATTTCAGCGCTAGCCTAATACGAATAATTTACAAACTTCATAAATGGAAAGTAGATTCTAAATTGCGTAAGAAAGGTACTGTTATGTATTTTTCTATCTTCAAACTTAAATAAAAAGTTGTCACTAAAGCCACAAATTACGTAATAAGAACTATGACGAAGTAAAATTATGAGATGCAACTCAAAATCAAATCCAAAAAACTACTACAAAACACATGTAAATGGCATATTTGGACACTAATAATAATTTGCACAATAGAAGATACATAGCAATAATAAATGAAGCGTGTAACTAAAGCACAAAATTGGATTAAACAATGTGCAGTTAATTCTAGTCACTGTCATTACGTAATATGTTAGAAGTGTTTGATTTTGAGTACCTATTGGATTTATTTGCTGCTCAGCTTGGCCACTTAGCGTTTTGTTATTTTTGCTGCAATGTCTTCATGAGTTCCTCTTTTTTGTTTGACTAGTGTTCGAGCAATTTCCTTTGAAACACACTTTTCATTCAACAGTTTTGTGTAATTATTAATAAAAATATTTGAAAGCACTTTAATACTTTTCTTGATTATTATCTTTAAAGGAATGCCACATTTGCACACATCACTGAGGTTGCTAACGGCATTTTCATACAATTCAGTTCCTAAGGCAAGTACTGCATCTCTCTGATTTTCAAGTTTTAGGGATTCTGGTTCATATGTGCTGCAAATCAGAACTTGAAAAAGTTTATATATATTACAACACAAGGAAATCATTATAGAAGAAGGACACTTCAATCCCCCACGATTCAGTTGGTTGAAATAGGAAAGGAGTTCTTTGGTTTCACACTGCAACAAAATTTCATCCTGTGTCTGCAACATTTCTTCACAGCCTGAACATTTTCCACCTTTTTGCAGCTTCTCAAGCACTGTTTTGCTGATGTAGCTAGCAATACAAACCAAGACTTTCAAGTCTTCATCCATCATGGGAATGTTTGCTAGTTCCTCTAGAGCAGGTTCTAATTTATCTAAATTTTCATACTTTTGGTTTTTTATGCTGTAATTTACTTTTGCTGCAAAATCATTTAATGTAAATTCACCATGTTTAGTAGATCTGAGCTTTAGTAGACTTAATACTTTCAGTTTCCTCTCAGATTCCAAGATTTGCTCAACTGAAACATTATATGAGCAGCCACTTCTACAAGCCACTTCTATAAGCTCCAAATCTTGCTTCCAAAGCATCAGTTTGTAATTTTGCTGTAAGAATATAGGACCAGTTGTAAGTGTTAAAAATGTATCTGCATAAGTGAACTGTTGTTGCAAGTGTGTGAGAGAAAGCAGTGTATGATTCATTGGTTAATTTTCCATCAGTAGGCAATGCATGCCAGATATCAAGAAATGTTTTCAAATTTTCAAGAAACACAAGTTTGGAGTCAGTAGGTCCAGTGACTGGGCTAGAATTATCATCTGATATGTATTTGCCTTTCATGGGATGCTGTACATTAGAAACTGTCCACCATTTAATGACTAATTTCAAAAACTGAATAGTGCCATCAGAAATCTCAATCCCCTGACTTTTCAAAATTTCTAGTGCTGCCACATTTTTAGAATCAAAAACACTGAGAGCAAGGGTAACATTCTGTCTCTCAATAGAAGCTGGATATACTGCCTTTCTCACTAGCTTTGGGGCAAGTTTCAACAGTTTATTTTTCTCAGAATGAAACAGGTTCCTCAAATCTGAAAACTTTGCTTCACTGACAGTATATTCACATGCAGCATTCCCTTCATCACTGTGTAGAAAGGTATTGATGAAAGCAAATGTATCCTCAATATTTAGCATTATGAAGAATTCATTTTTTGCATTCAACCAGTTATTTCTGATACACTTAAGCAAGTGCACATTGTCAAACAGAAGAAAGAGAAATTTGGATGAAGTGACTGGATTTGTAATACACGGCTGTAAAGTGCCACCACACATAAGCTGATACATTTTTCTATTAGTGCTATGGTTATCTGTTACCAGGCATATAACATCATACTGAAGCTCATACATTAACTTTAATACATCAATTGTCCTTCCCCCATGAACCATGGACCTTGCCGTTGGTGGGGAGGCTTGCGTGCCTCAGCGATACAGATGGCCGTACCATAGGTGCAACCACAACGGAGGGGTATCTGTTGAGAGGCCAGACAAACATGTGGTTCCTGAAGAGGGGCAGCAGCCTTTTCAGTAGTTGCAGGGACAACAGTCTGGATGATTGACTGATCTGGCCTTGTAACATTAACCAAAACGGCCTTGCTGTGCTGGTACTGCGAACGGCTGAAAGCAAGGGGAAACTACAGCCGTAATTTTTCCCGAGGACATGCAGCTTTACATGCAGCTTTAATGTATGATTAAATGATGATGGCGTCCTCTTGGGTAAAATATTCCGGAGGTAAAATAGTCCCCCATTCGGATCTCCGGGCGGGGACTACTCAAAAGGACGTCATTATCAGGAGAAAGAAAACTGGCAATCTACGGATCGGAGCGTGGAATGTCAGATCCCTTAATCGGGCAGGTAGGTTAGAAAATTTAAAAAGGGAAATGGATAGGTTAAAGTTAGATATAGTGGGAATTAGTGAAGTTCGGTGGCAGGAGGAACAAGACTTTTGGTCAGGTGATTACAAGGTTATGAATACAAAATCAAATAGAGGTAATGCAGGAGTAGGTGTAATAATGAATAAAAAAATAGGAGTGCGGGTTAGCTACTACAAACAGCATAGTGAACGCATTATTGTGGACAAGATAGACACAAAGCCCATGCCTACTACAGTAGTACAAGTTTATATGCCAACTAGCTCTGCAGATGATGAAGAAATTGATGAAATGTATGACGAGATAAAAGAAATTATTCAGGTAGTGAAGGGAGACGAAAATTTAATAGTCATGGGTGACTGGAATTCGTCAGTAGGAAAAGGGAGAGAAGGAAACGTAGTAGGTGAATATGGATTGGGGGGAAGAAATGAAAGAGGAAGCCGCCTTGTAGAATTTTGCACAGAGCATAACTTAATCATAGCTAACACTTGGTTCAAGAATCATAAAAGAAGGTTGTATACCTGGAAGAATCCTGGAGATACTAATAGGTATCAGATAGATTATATAATGGTAAGACAGAGATTTAGGAACCAGGTTTTAAATTGTAAGACATTTCCAGGGGCAGATGTGGATTCTGACCACAATCTATTGGTTATGAACTGCAGATTGAAACTGAAGAAACTGCAAAAAGGTGGGAATTTAAGGAGATGGGACCTGGATAAACTGAAAGAACCAGAGGTTGTAGAGAGTTTCAGGGAGAGCATAAGGGAACAATTGACAGGAATGGGGGAAAGAAATACAGTAGAAGAAGAATGGGTAGCTCTGAGGGATGAAGTAGTGAAGGCAGCAGAGGATCAAGTAGGTAAAAAGACGAGGGCTAATAGAAATCCTTGGGTAACAGAAGAAATATTGAATTTAATTGATGAAAGGAGAAAATACAAAAATGCAGTAAATGAAGCAGGCAAAAGGGAATACAAACGTCTCAAAAATGAGATCGACAGAAAGTGCGAAATGGCTAAGCAGGGATGGCTAGAGGACAAATGTAAGGATGTAGAGGCTTGTCTCACTAGGGGTAAGATAGATACTGCCTACAGGAAAATTAAAGAGACCTTTGGAGAGAAGAGAACCACATGTATGAATATCAAGAGCTCAGATGGCAACCCAGTTCTAAGCAAAGAAGGGAAGGCAGAAAGGTGGAAGGAGTATATAGAGGGTTTATACAAGGGTGATGTACTTGAGGACAATATTATGGAAATGGAAGAGGATGTAGATGAAGATGAAATGGGAGATACGATACTGCGTGAAGAGTTTGACAGAGCACTGAAAGACCTGAGTCGAAACAAGGCCCCGGGAGTAGACAACATTCCATTAGAACTACTGATGGCCTTGGGAGAGCCAGTCATGACAAAACTCTACCATCTGGTGAGCAAGATGTATGAGACAGGCGAAATACCCACAGACTTCAAGAAGAATATAATAATTCCAATCCCAAAGAAGGCAGGTGTTGACAGATGTGAAAATTACCGAACTATCAGTTTAATAAGTCACAGCTGCAAAATACTAACGCGAATTCTTTACAGACGAATGGAAAAACTGGTAGAAGCGGACCTCGGGGAAGATCAGTTTGGATTCCGTAGAAATGTTGGAACACGAGAGGCAATACTAACCTTACGACTTATCTTAGAAGAAAGATTAAGAAAAGGCAAACCTACATTTCTAGCATTTGTAGACTTAGAGAAAGCTTTTGACAACGTTAACTTGAATACTCTCTTTCAAATTCTGAAGGTGGCAGGGGTAAAATACAGGGAGCGAAAGGCTATTTACAATTTGTACAGAAACCAGATGGCAGTTATAAGAGTCGAGGGGCATGAAAGGGAAGCAGTGGTTGGGAAAGGAGTGAGACAGGGTTGTAGCCTCTCCCCGATGTTATTCAATCTGTATATTGAGCAAGCAGTAAAGGAAACAAAAGAAAAATTCGGAGTAGGTATTAAAATTCATGGAGAAGAAGTAAAAACTTTGAGGTTCGCCGATGACATTGTAATTCTGTCAGAGACAGCAAAGGACTTGGAAGAGCAGTTGAACGGAATGGACAGTGTCTTGAAAGGAGGATATAAGATGAATATCAACAAAAGCAAAACGAGGATAATGGAATGTAGTCAAATTAAATCGGGTGATGCTGAGGGGATTAGATTAGGAAATGAGACACTTAAAAGTAGTAAAGGAGTTTTGCTATTTAGGGAGTAAAATAACTGATGATGGTCGAAGTAGAGAGGATATAAAATGTAGACTGGCAATGGCAAGGAAATCGTTTCTGAAGAAGAGAAATTTGTTAACATCGAGTATTGATTTAAGTGTCAGGAAGTCGTTTCTAAAAATATTTGTATGGAGTGTAGCCATGTATGGAAGTGAAACATGGACGATAACCAGTTTGGACAAGAAGAGAATAGAAGCTTTCGAAATGTGGTGCTACAGAAGAATGCTGAAGATAAGGTGGGTAGATCACGTAACTAATGAGGAGGTATTGAATAGGATTGGGGAGAAGAGAAGTTTGTGGCACAACTTGACTAGAAGAAGGGATCGGTTGGTAGGACATGTTTTAAGGCATCAAGGGATCACAAATTTAGCATTGGAGGGCAGCGTGGAGGGTAAAAATCGTAGAGGGAGACCAAGAGATCAATACACTAAGCAGATTCAGAAGGATGTAGGTTGCAGTAGGTACTGGGAGATGAAGAAGCTTGCACAGGATAGAGTAACATGGAGAGCTGCATCAAACCAGTCTCAGGACTGAAGACCACAACAACAACATCAATTGTCATTTTCAGTAATCAGAATTAACATTTTTTACAGGAAACAGAGCTATCACTTCTTTATAATCCGAATGTAAAGATGATGCCATGAAAACCTGCATTGCACCCGCTGTTGTAGTATCTGAAGTCTTCTCAGCAACATCAAGTATCTTTCCTGCCTTATAAGAGAATTTTGAATTAACATAAACTTCATCTAGCATCACTGAAATTCCCTTGTCACTTCCCTGAAGAAATTTATTTTTTTCCCTCAAAAAAGCTACCTTTGATGGACCAATACAAGGTTTATTTGGACCCATTTTGCATAGAAACTGCCTTAAATAGACAGGATGAGGTAATGTTAATACATTTGTTTTTCTCAAGTGATGGTAGGCACCAGGAAATGAAAAGCAAATGGTTGCTTCCCATATCAAAAGCTCAGGAGAATATCTACTTTGCTTTGTTATTGCGAGTTGTAATTGCTCCAAAACAAATTCTATTTTAGGTGCTATTTCAGCGTCAAAATCACTACCAGCTTTTAGTGCTTGTTTGAGAACACTGACTAAAATTATAATCTTGTCAATGGTGCGAGTAGAGTTATCTGTGAAACCATTTAGGTGAATCACCAGATTATCAAATTTCGTTCACTTGTCACATTTCAAGTTCTCTTCCTCCCCAGACTGTAGTATCCATTTCAAGGTTTCCGTAGGCAAACACACATTTTTGTGAGACACTTTTACTTCCAAGGATCTTGATATCTTGAAGCACACTGAAACTAATGGCACATCACTGACTGAATCATCCTTTAATTTAATGAAAGATACGTAGTCATCCTTTACTAAAATTGTAAATGGACAAACATTCCTTTTCTGCACTTCGCTTTTGAAATGCTCAAAGTCAGGTATATTGTCATTTTCACACCACTTACTGAAACTACATTCATCACGTTCCAGTAGCTGTTGAACACGATCTTCAGGATTCTTCCTTTGCTTAGGAATTGGTACTCTGTGATAAGAAGGTTGATTAGGAAAGATGGTTGGAATTGCATCATTTGTTAGTTTTGGTATTTTTCGTGCCACACGTATTGGTTCACTATTTTTCACAGGAAAAATGTCTTCCCTAACCACAAACTTAGGTTCAAAATGCTTAATGCACACCACAGCTTTATCGTTCACTTCAAAATTATCTCTATGAATTAGTTTAATCCATTTGTTCCTCAATGCTGTTTCCTTGGGAAACTTAAATGTTGAGGTATCGTATGTTTTGCCGTAATTGGATTTACATCCCGGTACACAACAGCTACGACCCATCGCAAGAACAGTTTACACTTTAAATTATGCCGAACTTACTACAGAATACAGAAAATAAATACTAGCGTAGCACTTTTGACGACATTCACAGCATATAGCATAAATAACAGCTAGTAATAAATGCTTTCGCTTCTCTTGAACGTCACGTATACAATGTTAGACACATGCGTTATGGAAACACAAGCACGCTGGTTTATTTCCCCCACGATTACCGCCATATTGTTAACTATCGATATCTGCCTTAAGGTCTGATTTATTGTAGGTGGTCTTGGTTTAATAAAGCGCTCCAAAATTAGTCCAGTGCGATATTCCCTTTAGCGACGCCGGCTACAGCACCACCCTGGCCTACGCTGACTGCTGTCACCGTGCAGCACCGCTGCTTGGCCGCTGATGGAGTACTGATTGTTCTTCGTGCTTTACTGCTCCTGTTAATATGTATTGATCAGACTACTTTAGGATCGCGTCATCGAATGGGCACGTAAAATTCCGGTTGAAAATAGTTTTGTTCTCTATGGGAAACAAAGAAACGCTTTATGTGGACATGTTCGTTCCATGAAAGACGTGATAAGCTTAATTCGTTTTGACTGATGCCATCTGCACAATGCAGACCGTAATTGAAAATATCTGCCGAATTGCCAGAGAAAATATATCCCTGCGTGTATATATATATCAGAACTAAACGCTACTCTTGACCCGTCAAGCTTTTCTTGCCCAAAATATCGATTTGTGCTTAGTCTCAGGGTCATCGCAATAAACTCAACTTTCGTCGACAGTGTGAACCTTTGCAAGACAGTTTGCATCTTCTTGAAGCACATGTTCTCCTTCCCTAGAAGTAGTAGTGGTACAAGCTTCGCATCAGTCCTAATGTTCAAGTGTTGTTCCAAAAAGCTTGCTTCATCGTTTGGTGAGAGTCTGCAGTGATTTTCCCAAATTTAAAACAGTACTTTATACAGACACGCTGCTCTTATATGTCAGCCACAAAACCACAATCTGACGGAAACACAACAGTGGAAATATGCTCAACCACAGTAGTTTCTTAGAGCAGGTTGCTTACATTCAGGGGTAAGTATACATTCAGGGGCAAAACTATTGTCCTCTTTTGATTAACAGGTCCTTAACATATTGTTCTCCTAAGAGGAGTATGAACACCTGGGGATAATCCATCCTTCACGAAACCCACCCGTCCCTCTACTCCTCCTCCTCCCCCTCCTGCTCCCCCACCCCTCTGGGAACACCCCTCGCCGATAATAGCATACTTTTGATATCAATTTCATTGACCAATTAATTAAACTGAACAATTAATTAACCCCTCCCCCTCTTGGGAGATGTTCCAGCATTTCCCCTCCCCTCCCCCACCTGGAAATTGGCGGGAAAAAGACTCAGTTGATCCACCATTTGGTGGGAAATCGATGGCACTGTATGGAATATTGTTTAAACAGTTTCTGGTAGACAAGGCAATGTGTGGATATTGTTTATTTAAACAATTTATAGGATACAAGGCAGTGTTTGCAATATAGTTTATTTATTTAAAGAAATTGGTGGAAAATCGATTGCAGTATATGGAATACTGTGTATCTAATGACTTTGAGGGCGCCAAGGCAGTAAGGAACATTTAAACAATTGTGACGCTTTTTTTATTCCGATCGTGCAAGGAATACTGTCAACATAACTCACTGCACGTAATTACACCGTTAAAAATCTTTCACACTGACTGCAGAGCATTGAGCACCGGGCCGACCGCTTCGCTAGGCTGCACCATACACAAATTACAAAGGGACCAAAGTACGACCACTCGGACCCCACGACTGGCACACCAGATGTCACATGGCAGCAACCCTTTGGTATTGATACCTGAGAAATTTCTGTCGAAACACATGCTCTCTCTCTCTCAAGTGGACATGCAGTATCACATGCCACTGCTGGGCATGCACACGTCATCAATCGCGCTCCGACCGAACCACAAATCAGTGTTTACTTGGTAAACCCCCACCTGTGGATGTTTTAGAAATATTCCCTTACTCTTTCAGACTGATTGGCTAATTAAATAAATCGATACCCTTTCTGTGGGACAGTTTCTCCTTACTTCCTGAAGGCAGATACTATGATTGGAATATTTGGTGTGATTCGATCCTGCAATCTCTCGGTTACCAAACCCTACTGGATTTGTTTTCCTTGCCGCTATCGGTGGATACTGACACACTTAGGTCATTTGGTAGGAAATCCATTAGTTTGGAGGTAGCTGAAAATTTCAAATTTCAGCTCAGTTGCATGCTGTGTCCTTAAAGAATCTTTGGAGGAGTTGGCCTGGTGTGTGTGCTCGCAAGGGCATAATGCTTGATAGGGTAGAGAGACAACAACAACAACAACAACAGCAAGAAATACCTATGCAAGATAGAGCCCACTACAATTTACTGAGAAGCACTAAACATGATACACTTAAGCCACGATCCAATTCATAGTAGTAATATATGTCATGGCTAGACGTCAGAGATCGCTATCAGTCGGGAACTTGACAGCGCAGTTTGGTTTTAAAGCACTATAGAATTCCTAAATTGGTTCTGTCTGGTACATTTGGTTGGAGGAGATGGAGGAAGGGTCTACTGCATGACAGGATAGACATATCAGCAAATACCAATGCAAGACAGAGTCCACTGCAATGTATTGAGGAGCACTAAACATGACATACATAAACCACATGCCAGTTTGTAGCAGTAGTTGTAATGGCTAGATGTCAGAGATCATTGTAACACTCACACATCACATGCGCTATGGCTCGATGTCCACACACAGCATACCATTCACCTCATACGCTGTTGGCGCCAATGCTCAGAGTTTGGTGAAAACTACCACTGTGGCAGTCGCGAATGTGTGTGTGTGCCTGATTACACCACCTCATCAGGAGATGACTGGAGTGGCAGATATTCGAATGTTATCAATGCATCCAGCACAAACACCTGTCATTTTGAATCTCCTCTCATGCAACACACACATCCATGTCTATGCATGCTCACCCAGCGCATTGGTCACTTCGCTAGTCGCCGCTACCACAGACAAGAGCAGACAGGCCAGCACATTCTTTGTATGTAACTCACTGTCGCAGGCTGAGCTAATCTACCTCTGTCACAGGACACCACTTCACTTTCGAACTCCCTTAAAGTAATTTAATGCCTCACCACATAAGAAGTCTCTTAAGGTAACAGCACAGACAAGTAGTAAATATCATGTTTGTACTATGTATCACTTATAAATTCCGTAATATCTGATTTTATACGATAGTCATCTCTGCTTGTGCAGGTGTGAGATAGGAATTTCACTAAAAGGTACCGCCACAACGAAAAAAGTCTAATTACTGCTCCAAGTCAAAACTCATATCTGCTATTGATAACAAATTGATATTCTAATTAATTAAATTGATCATGGGAGTCACTTTGCATTGTGAGTAATTTTTTTCAGCAGCCTGATTACACTCACCAGGTAGCTCAAACAGAAATCCCTGGAAGGTTGATGATGATCTTTTCGATGAACACTGTTGAGAATCGACATTTGGAACTGACCACAGAAAGATTCTACTGCCAGCAACATAGATTTCACATAAGGACCACGCTATTGAAAACATGATCACAACGACTATGTTACTGTCACCGTGTATAAAAAACTTAACTTTCTGGTAGAATTGCTGCTGTGATTTGTAATCAAGGCTATCCATTCAACTACATACTTGCATTGGGTCCTATACAGACGTCTTTTAATGATTATAGCCACCAGTGAATCATATTCGTGCTACTCTCATATCTCGAAATGGTTCGCCTTTTTCGAAGTTATCTGCTAAGGATCCCATACAGCAAAACTCCAGCGTGGTTTCTATAGACAGTCCTTCTGCATCTTTTAACTGTTCTTCAGTCTCTGCCCCACCCTCCCTGCAGCTTTGTCCATGTGATCATTCCAATTTAAGTTGGAACTGAACGGGAGTCAGCGAGTGCTATATCTAAGACCTGCATCCCATGGAGAAACAGGCTGAACTGGGTTAATGTGACAGGATCGTGTTTTGACCACTCAGTGGAATTGGGGACATGTTCACGTAGCTAAGCCAGCTGTGTATAATGTGTAAGGCCAGCGTCAAATGAAGCTTCCTCCTGCAACACGAGGTAGTAGAAAAGACAGTACAAGTAGTATTTCTTATTGGGAAAATTAGGAAGACTGCACATCATACAGGGACTGGAAGAAGGATGAGGATTTTGCTACTGCATTGCAGATCGTCTCCAAACTACATACAGGTATTGCAGTCTGATGAAGACCTGCGTCTCTCAGGGTGCATTAATGTATGTCACCCAAACATCCTCTCCCTCCTCGTTATTTTGTACCATCCAACAGAGACAAACTTCAAACTATAAAAGTTCCACGAGCAGCACCCCGTAGAGACCTCGATAAGATTTAGTACATCAGTGCCTTCTGACATATTGGGAAACAAATCATGCTGGCATTGACTATGTTTGGTGATGCCATTAAGTATACATGTACTGGTCCACTGGTGCAGGTGCCCAGTGATCAAAATCCCTTCCACAGATAAGTGTAAAGTTTCGCCATCTTCAGAAGGGCCATATTCAACAGACTATCAATCACAAGAGAAGATCTCTGTGTTATTCTTTCATAAGCAGTTTGATGCATTGATTTTTTCTGCTGTAACACATCCAAGCAGTGTATGATTACAGTTTTGTACACCACCATACATTTTGTTTACCCACCATGACTTCGAGATCTGTGTCACATGTTAAACCAACATTAGCACGTTTTGATCCATTGGCTGTCACAGGAAACTGGACATGGCACGGTGTAAACTATGCCTATGCTCCCACAATACACATGATGATTGAAATAAAAGACAGATGCAGTGTTTCTTATTGTCAAAAACTGCAGAAGACATCACAACATAAGGAAACTGGAAATGCTTGTGGCATTTTGAGGCATTTCCAAACAGCTGCCTGAAGGTGATTGATGACCTCTACATTTAAATTCATCTTCCACAGTGACATGGTAGCAGATGTTTAGATGTTCTGTTTCAACTGATTACTCATACTGTGGTCATGTACATGATCACCGTTTCAGTGCAGGCCATCCCCAGAAGGTGCTGTTCACACCAAGACTCTCTCTCTCCATCTCAAACAAGTGATGTCAGTCAATCCTTATGTGGTAATCAACAGCATACCATTGGACAGATGGGACTGAAATATTACTGTCGATACGGGGCTACATATTGTTTGGGGGTTGTTTGGGGCAGGAGACCAGACAGCGAGGTCATCGGTCTCATCGGATTAGGGAAGGACGCGAAAGGAAGTCGGCTGTGCCCTTTCAAAGGAACCATCCTGGCATTTGCCTGGAGCGATTTAGGGAAATCACAGAAAACCCAAACAAGGATGGCTGGATGTGGGATTGAACCATCGTCTCCCAAGTGCAAGTCCAGTGTGCTAGCCAGTGCGCCACGTCGCTCGGTGACATACTGTAATAAACACCATGTTGGATAGTGCGAACAGTTTTAGCAAATTTATGAGTTTTTCCGTAATTTCAATACTGACCAGCAACAAAACAGCATGCTTCCCAATTTCTGTATCATCGCTAAACCACCCCTCCACTACTGTGTTATTCTACATGATGGACCCATTTTCACAAAGTCGTATGTATTCAAATACAAATTCACAATGAACAAGCTTTATACCAATGAAAAGAGGAAATTTCAAAGTTTTTGGTGGGCGGCGGCGGGCGGTGGTGATGGTTCCAGAAGCGGTCGGTAGAGTTCGTACAGCAATAGGGCTGTCGTTCCGTTTCACTGCCTGATGTGAATGAGATGGTGACTGTGGAGCACAAGGATTTCTGCGTTCTTGAGTTTGTGAGAAGTGAGTCGCAAATTGTACTGCAGTGGGAATTTAATACCAAATTCGGTATTCAACCACCAACTCACAAAAGCATTAGCCGTTTGTTTAAACAATTTAAACGGACTGGGAGTGTGTGCAAAGGAAAAAGAACAGGCCGACCACGTGTGTCTGAGGATGATGCCGTACAGATTAAAAAAGTTTTGTGCGTAGTCCTAGTAAGTCTACCAATAGAGTCAGTCGAGAACTTGGAATCCGCCAACCAACTGTATGGAAAGTTCTGAGACAGCGTTTGCTGTACAAACCATGTTGATTACAACTTGAGCGGGCTCTCTACAACACAGACAAAGAGAAACGTCTTGTATTTTGCGGTTATGTGTTAGGAAAGATGGAGGATGATGCATTTTTACAGCGTGTAATTTTTAGCGATGAAGCGAGATTCCACCTAAGTGGAAAAGTAAACAGACACAATATTCGCATTTGGGGTTTGGAAACTCCACATTCACCATTGCAACATGGAAAGAACTGTAATGGGAATCACGTACGTGGACATGTTGGAACAATGCCTGTTCCCTCAAGTTATGGAATATTTCCAGGACTTCATTTTCCAACAGGATGGCGCTCCGCCACATTGGCACCGTGATGTTCAACGCTCTTTGAATGACTCCCTTCCTCAGTGCTGAATCGGTCACAGGAGATTTGAGGACCTGGCTCTGAACTTCTGGCCCACGAGATCTCCTGATCTCACACCATGCGACTATTTCTTACGTGGTTGTGTGAAGGAAGTTATTTTCGTCCCGCCCCTACCAACCAACTGATCTGCAGAACCAGTTCGCTGCTGCTGTGTACTCAGTATCGGCAGATATGCTTTCGCATCTGTGGGATGAGTTTGGCCACCACGTCGATGTTTGCCATGCAGCAAGTGGTGGCCACATTGAACATTTATAACATTTATCACTATTCTAATTATTAAATTATTATTAAAACAAACTAATTACAAATTATCACAAATTATTAAATTGATATCAAACATTAAGAAAAAAACTTTGAAACTTCCTCTTTTCATTGGTATAAAGCTCGTTAATTTTGGATTTGTACTTGAATAAATACGAAGTTTTGAAAATGGTTCCATCATTTAGAATAACCCTCTATTTTGTGAGTACCATAGACTAGATTGTGATTGTAGATACATAAATGTGCAGTACATTCATTCATGGTTAATCCTCGAACATATACACCAAAGTATACCAGACAGCGTCCTACACCTATTTACATATTTCTAGCACTTCGATCATACTGCTTAATTTATGGTTACAATTATCCATCTTTCCTTATGCGGATGGGAGTCGCAGGGCATTCTCACAATCTTATAATAAATTCGGAAACTGAAAGATCTTCCCTCATTGTCTTTGACCAAACATCCCTGCGAAACTGTCCTCGATTTAATTTGCAGTTGATCAGGAGTAGGAGGGTACTATATGCGCACCAGTTTCATTCGTGGCGCCTGTTCAAGTACGCAAGAACTCTCCACTTGTGCGAATCTTGAGGAGGTTAGCACCCCTTATGGGTGTATAGTAGAACTGAGAATCTCATGGTGATATAACAGACGGTTATGAAGAAGAATCAAGTGGTTTATGCATGATGTAACTCCGGACAGATGTAGTTAGAAACACTTTCTACATCTACATTTATACTCCGCAAGCCACCCAACGGTGTATGACGGAGGGCACTTTACGTGCCACTGTCATTACCTCCCTTTTCTGTTCCAGTCGCGTACGGTTCGCGGGAAGAACGACTGTCTGAAAGCCTCCGTGCGCGCTAGAATCTCTCTAATTTTACATTCGTGATCTCCTCGGGAGGTATAAGTAGGGGGAAGCAATATATTCGAGACCTCATCCAGAAACGCACCCTCTCGAAACCTGGCGAGCAAGCTAAGCCGCGATGCAGAGCGCCTCTCTTGCAATCTGCCACTTGAGTTTGCTAAACATCTCCGTAACGCTATCACGCCTACCAAATAACCCTGTGACGAAACGCGCCGCTCTTCTTTGGATCTTCTCTATCTCCTCCGTCAACCCGATCTGGTACGGATCCCACACTGTTGAGCAATACTCAAGTATAGGTCGAACGAGTGTTTTGTAAGCCACCTCATTTGTTGATGGACTGCAATTTCTAAGGACTCTCCCAATGGATCTCAACCTGGTACCCGCCTTACCAACAATTAATTTTATATCATCATTCCACTTCAAATCGTTCCGCACACATACTCCCAGATATTTTACAGAAGTAACTGCTACCAGTGTTTGTTCCGCTATCATATAATCATACAATAAAGGATCCTTCTTTCTATGTACTCGCAATACATTACATTTGTCTATGTTAAGGGTCAGTTGCCACCCCCTGCACCAAGTGCCTATCCGCTGCAGATCTTCCTGCATTTCGCTACAATTTTCTAATGCTGCAACTTCACTGTATACTACAGCATCATCCGCGAAAAGCCGCATGGAACTTCCGATAGTATCTACTAGGTCATTTATATATATTGTGAAAAGCAATGGTCCCATAACACTCCCCTGTGGCACGCCAGAGGTTACTTTAACGTCTGTAGACGTCTCTCCATTGATAACAACATGCTGTGTTCTGTTTGCTAAAAACTCTTCAATCCAGCCACACAGCTGGTCTGATATTCGGTAGGCTCTTACTTTGTTTATCAGGCGACAGTGCGGAACTGTATCGAACGCCTTCCGGAAGTCAAGGAAAATAGCATCTACCTGGGAGCCTGTATCTAATATTTTCTGGGTCTCATGAACAAATAAAGCGAATTGGGTCTCACACGATCGCTGTTTCCGGAATCCATGTTGATTCCTACAGAGTAGATTCTGGGTTTCCAAAATCGACATGATACTCAAGCAAAAAACATGTTCTAAAATTCTACAACGGATCGACGTCAGAGATATAGGTCTATAGTTTTGCGCATCTGCTCGACGACCCTTCTTGAAGACTGGGACTACCTGTGCTGTTTTCCAATCATTTGGAACCTTCCATTCCTCTAGAGACTTGCGGTACGCGGCTGTCAGAAGGGGGTCAAGTTCTTTCGCGTACTCTGTGTAGAATCTAATTGGTATCCCGTCAGGTCCAGTGGACTTTCCTCTGTTGAGTGACTCCAGTTGCTTTTCTATTCCTTGGACACTTATTTCGAAAATCGACAGTGCTATCAAAATGGTTCTGAGCACTATGG
Organism: Schistocerca nitens; assembly: GCF_023898315.1. Taxonomy (NCBI): domain Eukaryota; kingdom Metazoa; phylum Arthropoda; class Insecta; order Orthoptera; family Acrididae; genus Schistocerca; species Schistocerca nitens. The sequence continues at coordinate 632,917,376 of NC_064620.1, read as the reverse complement.
GACTCAACTGCTGAGGTCATTAGTCCCCTAGAACTTAGAACTAGTTAAACCTAACTAACCTAAGGACATCACACACATCCATGCCCGAGGCAGGATTGGAACCTGCGACCGTAGCGGTCTCGCGGTTCCAGACTGTAGCGCCAGAACCGCGCGGCCACTTCGGCCGGCGACAGTGCTATCAATTCTGAAGTATTGTTCTACACTCCTGGAAATGGAAAAAAGAACACATTGACACTGATGTGTCAGACCCACCATACTTGCTCCGGACACTGCGAGAGGGCTGTACAAGCAATGATCACACGCACGGCACAGCGGACACACCAGGAACCGCGGTGTTGGCCGTCGAATGGCGCTAGCTGCGCAGCATTTGTGCACCGCCGCCGTCAGTGTCAGCCAGTTTTCCGTGGCATACGGAGCTCCATCGCAGTCTTTAACACTGGTAGCATGCCGCGACAGCGTGGACGTGAACCGTATGTGCAGTTGACGGACTTTGAGCGAGGCCGTATAGTGGGCATGCGGGAGGCCGGGTGGACGTACCGCCGAATTGCTCAACACGTGGGGCGTGAGGTCTCCACCGTACATCGATGTTGTCGCCAGTGGTCGGCGGAAGGTGCACGTGCCCGTCGACCTGGGACCGGACCGCAGCGACGCACGGATGCACGCCAAGACCGTAGGATCCTACGCAGTGCCGTAGGGGACCGCACCGCCACTTCCCAGCAAATTAGGGACACTGTTGCTCCTGGGGTATCGGCGAGGACCATTCGCAACCGTCTCCATGAAGCTGGGCTACGGTCCCGCACACCGTTAGGCCGTCTTCCGCTCACGCCCCAACATCGTGCAGCCCGCCTCCAGTGGTGTCGCGACAGGCGTGAATGGAGGGACGAATGGAGACGTGTCGTCTTCAGCGATGAGAGTCGCTTCTGCCTTGGTGCCAATGATGGTCGTATGCGTGTTTGGCGCCGTGCAGGTGAGCGCCACAGTCAGGACTGCATACGACCGAGGCACACAGGGCCAACACCCGGCATCATGGTGTGGGGAGCGATCTCCTACACTGGCCGTACACCACTGGTGATCGCCGAGGGGACACTGAATAGTGCACGGTACATCCAAACCGTCATCGAACCCATCGTTCTACCATTCCTAGACCGGCAAGGGAACTTGCTGTTCCAACAGGACAATGCACGTCCGTATGTATCCCGTGCCACCCAACGTGCTCTAGAAGGTGTAAGTCAACTACCCTGGCCAGCAAGATCTCCGGATCTGTCCCCTATTGAGCATGTTTGGGACTGGATGAAGCGTCGTCTCACGCGGTCTGCACGTCCAGCACGAACGCTGGTCCAACTGAGGCGCCAGGTGGAAATGGCATGGCAAGCCGTTCCACAGGACTACATCCAGCATCTCTACGGTCGTCTCCATGGGAGAATAGCAGCCTGCATTGCTGTGAAAGGTGGATATACACTGTACTAGTGCCGACATTGTGCATGCTCTGTTGCCTGTGTCTATGTGCCTGTGGTTCTGTCAGTGTGATCATGTGATGTATCTGACCCCAGGAATGTGTCAATATAGTTTCCCCTTCCTGGGACAATGAATTCACGGTGTTCTTATTTCAATTTCCAGGAGTGTAGTATCTGGGATCAGTACCGAGAAGGTATTGGTAATAGAGAAATGATAATGGAACATAAATACATGCACTGCTAAGACTCTACGGTTCTCCAATTAAACACGCTATAATGCTAGAGCGGTGCGTTTCTGAAATATTAGTCTTGTGGAATGGAACGGTGTTAATATCCAAACGCATTAAAACTAGCCATTATTCTGAATTCTACAAGCTTCATTAAAGGCACAAACACACCCTCAATACTTTGACTTAAATAAAATACACAATATTAGTATAAAAGCCAGAAGAAAAATACTTACTTTTCTGTGTAGAAAAACAATACGGCCTCCTGTACGCGACGACAATGCACGGGGAGCAGAGCAACACTGAGATTCGTGTTCGGAATTGTCGTCCGCTCTTTTGTTCCATTAGGCCCCCCACTCCCTGAGTAACAGTTCCAGAGATAATCAAAATATCCACGGGTGTGCTGCCGGTCTATAGTGTCCAACGGGCACAATATTTCGTCGATCATACATGTCGCCATCATCAGGTGAACTGACGGACTGAGCTCCTGTGAACGTGCCGGCACGGAGATCCGTGCGCTATGGCTGCTCAGAAGGAACTGGGTTCGGTCGCGGCGGCGGCCGATTTAAATACCCTCCGCCCGCGACGCGCTCCCTCCGCCCGTTGCGCCCCGCGCCACGGTGGCGTCTGAGATGACGTCGGTGTGATGGCTCTGTCCGCCGTGGTCGTCACAACTATACATTTGCTCGATTTGCAATATACGACTTGCAAGTCGTATATTGGTCAGACGATGCGTACCGTCGAGGATCGATGCCGTGAACACCAGAGGCACACTCGACTGATGTATCCGAGCAAGTCGGCGGTCGCTGAACATTGTTTGTCGGAAAATCACGCTATGGAGTATGACCGCACGAGGATTCTGGTACAGACGTCGAGATACTGGGACAGCGTTGTTAGAGAGGCCATCGAAATTCGCACCAATGACGACCTCATAAACCGTGACTGTGGCTATAATCTTAGCAAGGCTTGGGAACCAGCGATTGGGCTAATCAAGAGTAAATCGAGCAAACGTATAGTTGTGACGACCACGGCGGACAGAGCCATCACACCGACGTCATCTCAGACGCCGTCGCAATCTGTTCCACCGCGCGACCGTGGCGCGGGGCGCGGACGGCGGAGGGAGCGCGCCGCGGGCGGAGGGTATTTAAATCGGCCGCCGCCGCGACCGAACCCAGTTCCCTCTGAGCAGCCATAGCGCACGGATCTCCATGCCGGCACGTTCACAGGAGCTCAGTCCGTCAGTTCACCTGATGATGGCAACATGTATGATCGCCGAAATATTGTGCCCGTTGGACATTATAGACCGGCAGCACACCCGTGGATATTTTGATTATCAAATACGCCGGAAGAAACTCAAGAATCACAGTTCCAGAGATATTGGCTTTGTTTCAACCGTCCTGTGTTTCAACTGTTTCCATTCTCCCCTATATTTCCAACGCATGACGCACATTCTCCCTGCAAGGTACTCTACGATAAATTACGGTGACAAACAATAAAGTGATAAAACTACTGCCTTGCACACCAAAGAAAACATCAATTCTTTGTAACACAAACATTGCCTAGGTTTCCAGAGGTTCCAGATGTGTATGACGACTGCTGATTATGAAGTTCAAGCCAGATTACGGTTTGGAAATCATGATTTGTTCACAACATTCCTACAAATGATCGTCGGCAGCCGAAAATGCATGGGAGGAACCAGTGACATTTTATGAGGAAAGAAACACCACGATCAGTAGCCAGAGGAAATGTAACAGTCGTATGGCAGTTTCCCACCGCCCCTGGTAACCTTCCTCTTGCACTGAGAAGTCATGACCCGATGTTGGGTTGTATTGTCCATGAGCGTTATAATATTGCCATACTGACTTGACGCCATGTCTCTTAGAATGCCTCCTCTCTCCACTATTAGGTTGTGTATATGTACCAACAGTCTACTATCCTCCTCTAGAGCATGCTATTTTATAAATTTTGCTGAGTACTCATTTCATGGCATTTGTCTCTAATTTTATGTATTCTCAGTCAGTTTCCGTAATATTACTAGGTTCTCGCAATTTTACACATTTCGTCGTATCTCCGTCAATTTTTACGTATCCCACATCGATTTTTCGTGATTATACCAGGTTTACCTCGAATTTTACCGATTTTTTGTCATTTTTCATACTTTTCCACAGTCTTTCATATGTATGTGGTCAAACTGCTGACATACCAATGTGCAGTTCGATTTTCTACGAGAATGTTTTCGCACCTTACACACCCACTAAAAAATCGTAAGACCTGCCCCCTCCTCGACGACATTTATGCATTTCGGATAGGACGAATATGAAAAGCATAGCAAGAATCGCTTCACACCTGTATGAAACTGAAGACTCGATTTATGTCCAAGGTGTGACAGAGAAATGGAGTACCTCGCATACATCTTCGTTCGTCTAGAGGAGGGTAACAGGTTTTCCATCGATGGACACGTTTCATCACACATGAGTTTAAAATCCTCTGATGATTGTGGTATGGAGAGGTTTGCTGTTAACGATCGCAGGCAGATAGTGCTCTAAATCACACACAGAACACGCAGTTGTGTACGAGTCGATCGCAAGTTATATCACACAACTGATACACCCTGAGAGAACAACGGAAAAGAATGGTTAAATGCGTGATAAATGACCTGCAGAAACTTCTCCCTCGCATCTCGTTACAACCCCTCTCAACCGGTCACTCCACCTTCTTTCTATCATCCTTTAACACAGATCCATGTCAATTCAGAGGCAGGTGGCTCTCTTTTCCAGGAAAGCATCAAAGAGAGCAGTCAACTTACATGTATTACTGTTACCTCAATAGAGATACAGCAGAATGTTCTTAAAAAACTATAGAGCAACTGTTTATGAGGCATTTGTTAGCTGACACAGCATGGTTGTGATTGGCGGAGAGAACAGAGAAGCACATAATAAACATTAAAATAAATGTAAATATCGTGTGATTAGGGCCTCCAGTCAGATAGACCATTCGCCGGGTGCAAGTCTTTCGATTTGACGCCACTTCGGCGACTTGCGCGTCGATGGGGATGAAATGATGATGATTAGGACAACACGACACCCAGTCCCTGAGCGGAGAAAAATCTCCGACCCAGCCGGGAATCGAACCCGGGCCCTTAGGATTGACATTCTGTCGCGCTGACCACTCAGCTACTGGGGAGGACTTTATAAACAGAGATTGTTAGTGGTTAAAACACCTGAACAGTCCTGCAGCCCTTCAAACACGATATTCATTCTGCAGTTGTATATTGCAGTCACCCACAGCTGGTAATACGATGCTCTTTAGCTAAGGGCACTTTACGAGGTGCATTCAAGTTCTAAGGCATCCGATTTTTTTTCTCCGACTGGAAAGAGATAGAAACATGCGCATTGTTTTAAAATGAGGCCGCGTTCATTGTCAATACGTTGCAGAGATGGCAGCACCGTACGGCGGATGGAATTTTACCGCCAGCGGCGAGAATGAGAACTGATTTAAATACTTAAAATGGCGACGTTTTCCTCACTTCAACAGCGTGCAATCATTCGTTTTCTGAATTTGTGTGGTGTGAAACCAATTGAAATTCATTGACAGTTGAAGGAGACATGTGGTGATGGAGTTATGGATGTGTTGAAAGTGCGTTCGTGGGTGCGACAGTTTAATGAAGGCAGAACATCGTGTGGCAACAAACCAAAACAACCTCGGGCTCGCACGAGCCGGTCTGACGACACGATCGAGAAAGTGGAGAGAATTGTTTTGGGGGATCGCCGAATGACTGTTGAACAGATCGCCTCCAGAGTTGGCATTTCTGTGGGTTCTGTGCACACAATCCTGCATGACGACCTGAAAATGCGAAAAGTGTCATCCAGGTGGGTGCCACGAATGCTGACGGACGACCACACGGCTGCCCGTGTGGCATGTTGCCGAGCAATGTTGACGCGCAACGACAGCGTGAATCGGACTTTCTTTTCGTCGGTTGTGACAATGGATGAGGCGTGGATGCCATTTTTCAATCCAGAAACAAAGCGCCAGTCAGCTCAATGGAAGCACACAGATTCACCGCCACCAAAAAAATTTCGGGTAACCGCCAGTGCTGAAAAAATGATGGTGTCCATGTTCTGGGACAGCGAGGGCGTAATCCTTACCCATTGCGTTCCAAAGGGCACTACGGTAACAGGTGCATCCTACGAAAATGTTTTGAAGAACAAATTCCTTCCTGCACTGCAACACAAACGTCCGGGAAAGGCTGCGCATGTGCTGTTTCACCGAGACAACGCACCCACACATCGAGCTAACGTTACGCAACAGTTTCTTCGTGATAACAACTTTGAAGTGATTCCTCATGCTCCCTACTCATCTGACCTGGCTCCTAGTGACTTTTGGCTTTTTCCAACAATGAAAGACACTCTCCGTAGCTGCACATTCACCAGCCGTGCTGCTATTGCCTCAGCGATTTTCCAGTGGTCAAAACAGACTCTTAAAGAAGCCTTCGCCGCTACATGGAATCATGGCGTCAGCGTTGTGAAAAATGTGTACGTCTGCAAGGGCGATTACGTCGAGAAGTAACGCCAGTTTCATCGATTTCGGGTGAGTAGTTAATTAGAAAAAAAATCGGAGGCCTTAGAACTTGAATGCACCTCGTATAAAAGTTTGTAAGGCAGTTGTTGATAACTTTGAGGTCAGACCTGGGCTTGTGATCCGACATATATACATTTATTACTCTACATTTGGTGGTCATCCACGTTAAACACTCTATTCCAACCGTTTTATCGCTCTCGACGGAAAATGACTGTTGCCCTGCTTCTGGTGCTTCCATTTCAACTTTTTCTCACATTTCACTTGGTGTTGCATACTCGTTCCCTTGTACAAGAATTGCCCTGCACCTGGCAGAAGACTTTCAAGTACTCCATCAATATCCCCACACTTCGACGTATTTTCCCGCAATTTATATGTATTTGCCGTCATTTTTGTGTTTTTGTCGATTTTACGTCACTTCTACCCATCACTCTCCGTTATATATTCTAAAATGTCTTGTAAATGCAGTACAGTTGTCAACACCTAGCGCAAATGCATAATTTGTCTGGTTGAACGGCATGTTATAGCACTATACTCGAATGCAGCCAGTCACCTCTAACCACATGTTCTACAGTTGCAGTGCGTATGCTCTGTTTTCTGTATGTGTCTCTACATGTGTCTCTACATGGCTCCCACGACTCAGTCCTCCCTCTGGTGGGTCCAGACTAGACCCGAGTTAGAGTTCGAGTATTGAACCACCAAGCATTATATCCAGAGCGATGTTTGGATGTGGATCCACAATGCACCACATCTGGGATAGGCTTTGAAGGTGATCCACTGCACATTATATCCATAGCAATGATCAGAGATGGATCCACAATATGGCATGCCCGGACATGGCTCGAAGGTAGATCCCCCTCGTTACTTCCAGAAATGTATTATGTGTCTGGAGAAGGATCCACCAGAGGGTGGACTTGGTTGTGACTGGCAGTTAGGTACAACGAATGTCCTGACTTGTCTGCTCTTGTCTGCGGTAGCAGGAGTGAGTGAAGTGACCAGTTTGCTGGGTCAGTGGGGACAGAAGTGGACGTGTGTATTGTGTGAGAGGAGATTCAAAATGACGGGTGTTTGTGCAGGGCATGTTGATAACAGCCGAATTCCTACCACTCCAATCATCCTCTGATGCCCTCCATGACCGAGGGCGGCGCACTCAGGCATACAGGCACGTCCACGACTGCGACTATAGCCACAAGAGGTAGTTTTCATGACGTGCTGCCTGTGGATGTCGGGACATAGCACGCGGGAAGTGTGAGTGTTTCAATGACCTCCAACATCATTCCATGACAATTTCTGCTACAGTCTGGAGTGTGGTTTAAGTGTGTCATGTTTAGTGCTTCTTAATACATGGCAGTGGACTCTGTCTTGCAGAGGTATTTGTTGTCTCTATCCTATCACACACTAGGCCCTTCCCGCTCCTTCCGAAGGTAGTGGAGAGAACCAACTTATGGGTTTATACAGTGCTTTAAAAACACAGTTGTAACAACAATTTCCCGATTGATCAATTTATTGGTTCCAATAGTGGTATTAGGAGCACACACATCAGTCCAACCCCTCCACAGATTGTTTAAGGACACAGCATGCAACTGAGCAGAAATTTGAAATTTTCAGCTATGTCCAACGCAATGGATTTCCTACCAAATGACCTAATAGGAGGCAAGAAAAACTAATACAGTGGGGTTGGTAACTGAGTGGTTGCAGGATCGAATCCCATCAAATATTCCAGTCCTAGTATCTAGCAATGGAAAGAAGGAAGAAACTGTCCCAAACAAAGAGTATCGATTTAATTAATTAACCAATCAATCTGATAGAGTGAGGGAATATTTCTCAGACATTCACACATAGAGGTTTACCAGGTAGACAATGCTTTGTTTGCAGTTCAATCTGAGCACGACTGAAGGTGTGTGCAGGCCCGGCAGTGGCACATGAGAGGACATGGCTATCTGAGAGAGAGAGAGAGAGAGAGAGAGAGAGAGAGAGAGCATGTACTGTGACAGGAATTTCTTGGATATACATATCAAAGGGTTGCTGCAATCTGACATTTGGTCTGACAGTTGTGGGGTCCGAGTAGGCGTAGAGGGGTCTCTTTGACATTGGCATACTGTGTGGTCCAGTGAAGCAGTCGGCCTGGTGCGCAGTGGCCTGCATTGCAAATGACTTTTAACAGTGTCATTACATGCTGTGAGTTATGTTGACGGCATTCTTTGCACGATCAGGATAAAAAAAGCGCCGCAATTGTTTTAATTTTTGATACTGCCTTCTTGGTCTTAAAATGATTAAATAAACAATATGTCAGACAATGCAATCGATTTATCGCCAAATGGCCAATCAACTGAGTCTTTTTCCCGCCAATTTCCAGTTGGGGGAGGGGAGAGGGAAGGTTGGGGTTTCCCAGAGGCAGAGAAGTCAATTTAATTGCTTGGTTTAATTAATTAGTCAATGAAACTGATATCAGAAGTATGCTTGTAACACGAGAGAGGAGTTCTCAGAGAGGTGGGGAAGGAGGAGGAGGGGTAGGAGGAAGGGGAGGGGGAGGAGGAGAGGTAGAAGGAAGGTCTTGAAAGGATCGATTATTCCCAGGGGTTCATAATTCTCTTAGGAGAACAATAGGTTATGGATCTGTCAATCAAAAGAGGACAATAGGTTGGCCCCTTAATGTATACTTAACCCTGAATGTAAGCAACCTGTACTACAAAATATCGTCCATGCCGGTCTTGCCCCGCTGCTAACCACAACTAAAAAACTCAGCCAGCTCACAGCCACATGCCGCGCCGATTTGAGGAGGACGTTTGGGCAGACACTCAGCGATATTTCAGTGAAATCGCAAAATTTGCATGCTAAGTTCAGATCCGAACACTTCACATGACAGATTGTAGGAAACGCGTCTAACGTTCAAAATCCTTTCTTTAATGTTCGTAAAATATTATCAGCATAGTCAGTACCTAGCCTTTGATGAGGCTAAAATAACATTCTAATTACATATTTAACTGCAATAGTACATGAGTGGGAAACCAATAAATGTTGATTTGAAAAGTGAATGCCTTGTGATCAAATCTTCTGCAACTTGACAGCGGAAATGTATTGTAGAAAAATACATGAAACGTCCAGAATGGTCTTGGAACATTTGTAGCTCTCGAATGAGATTTTCACTGTGCAACGGAGTGTGCGCTGATATGAAACTTCCTGGCAGATTAAAACTGTGTGCAGGACCGAGACTCGAACTCGGGACCTTTCCCTTTCACGGGCAACTTGGTAGAGCAAAAAGAATTTAATAGAGGGAATACTGATTGGCGGGTAACGAAAAATTATCTTACTTCTAAAATTGTAGGATAAGGGACGAATATCGTGTTATTAAATTTTCATAATACAAGGAACATTCCGAACGTTAGTTTCATCACTGTTTTTGAAAGAGAAGATGTTACATGAAATGACACCAACAAAAGCAATTTGAATCCACACCCATTTCTGATTCGACGACAAATGGGGCGTCAACAGAGGAGGGATGACGTGAGGGGAGAGTGTCGAAGAAGAGTCGCAGAGCAGGGGCCCTACTCTGTATCGTTCATACCGATTGGTGCAGTGGATTAGCCTCAGTAGTGACGTCATTTTCGGTTCTTTACCCAAAGTTGCTATTCTGTAAGCTTCTGAGACCTGTTACCGATCGGTCCTCCCACCTATTTTTCGACAGCTGTACCGACAGGTTTCGGTATGGCCCACTCGTTTGGTTTGGTGTGATTTATTTCCACCTAGAATTTGTTATTTTAGACATACAGAGAGGTTTTTGGCCCCTGATTTAATGACTGTGTTAATGAAGAATTATCAGGATGCATCCAGGCGGAAAGTGAGTTCATAATAGACTGTTTTACTTTGTTAGAAATATGGTTTGTATTGTTGTTACTGTGAAAGATTATAACATCAGAAAAACAGTTTCGGTCAATATTCTCACAAAATACCTGTTACTTTTTATGTAATTAAGACCTTAGAAAATCATTAAATTTCAAAGGTCATCTCTGCTTACGTACTGTGTATCACATGAGTGTTTGCTGAAATTACTAGTGACAGCGTGTACTTTTTTCTGCAAATGGCTTCCTTATTAATTACCGAAAAGTGTTTAAAACTTTAAAGTAACAATGGAAAGGAATTTTGTGAAGCCTTGTAGAGGAAGCTTTCCAAAATTTTGTATATTTACGGCTTACGCCCGCGTCATTCGGAATGACAGCACATTAACTCAGCGTGTTTGGTCAGAGGGTTAGCTGTCCTCTGTAATAAAAAACTGAGTGAATGGGTCAACGAGGAACTTGAACGGGTGTCACTGGGAATCTGCTCCTGACAAATACAACGAAAAAAAAAGAGATCAATTTAAAAAAAGCAGGTAGGCAACGACCTGCTGTGTCAGGCATTCCCATATCACTGGGTACGAAATATTTTTAAAAAAATTTTCTCTTCTTGTTTGTAACACATTCTGAGACCTGGTTAATTGTCAAAGTTAAGTATTTTTCTGAAATATTTGTTGTTATTTACACATAAGAGCGCGCATTCTCAGTAATGATTATCTCCGATTTCGTGACTTCCATATGTTTAAGAAATGAAAGATGAAATTGCTGTGCATGAAACAACTGACAGTGACGTTTATATTTTCTCTTTTCTCAAATCATTCACCATTTTTTTCTGAATATGTAGCGATTTCCGAGTGTGAGGTCGGACAGGATGTAAGAGCACCACTTAAATTACTGCGAATGAAATTAGCAGCAATCGTCTTTATACTCTTGCTTTTCAGAAGTATTTATCTACGATCGAATCCTTAGCAATAGTAGACAGAGATGAAAGATCACCACCATAATATTTTTAGACTGTACCACCATCTATGAAACATTTTGATTCATCAGATGCATGTTATAAACTACAATGAACTTCAGCTCCACTCGCCACCCGTCTCGAAAAGTCGTTTTTATAAATTTTGTTTTTAAGAACCAAATGGCTGATTATCATTTGGATCTCTAGGAGCAAGTTACAACCACATTATACGCATCTTCTTATTCTTTGACAAACTATTAAACAGTTTTCCGTCTATGCAACTAATTGAAGACAGTCTATGACCATACGTGATTTGCTTCTTTTACTTGTGAAGCATCTTAAAGAAACGAAACCTGTATGGCAATAAACAAACTGGCTTCAATTAGTTGCACAGATGGCGCATACCTGCATGAAATTTGAGGCCACTAAGGAACGATGGAAAACAGAAAAAAATGTCGAATTTTTCGGGTGTTTCTATAGAAGTACTTCTACAGCATGGTACTACACTCCATTCCAAAACGTAAAATCCCAAACAAGATGTCGATGTGAAAGAGAAAAAAATAACATCATTTTACGTTTAGACAGTTTCCAGAACACAGTCATTATCATGCATCATGAGGTACTGAATAGGATTGGGGAGAAGAGGAGTTTGTGGCACAACTTGACTAGAAGAAGGAATCGGTTGGTAGGACATGTTCTGAGGCATCAAGGTATCACCAGTTTAGTATTGGAGGGCAGCGTGCAGGATAAAAATCATAGAGGGAGACCAAGAGATGAATGCACTAAGCAGATTCAGAAGGATGTAGGCTGCAGTAGGTACTGGGAGATGAAGAAGCTTGCACAGGATAGAGTAGCATGGAGAGCTGCATCAAACCAGTCTCAGGACTGAAGACCACAACAACAACAACAACATCATGCATTCATGGAAATGCACGGTCAGCGAAATTTGAACAGCAATATGTACTCTAACCACACTTTTCAGTACTGCGAAGAACACCGCGCCTGCGTCAGCTGCTAGCCGCTTAGGGTTTGTGCCGCTGTGGCGCTGCAGTGCGCATGCGCGGATCTGAGAGTGATTGCTTTTGATTGGTTGGCGCGAGAACTTGTAGCAGCGTCTCGGTTTGCTAGAACTGTTCAGCATCACTTCCGAAATACTTACAGAATAATGTTGGGGCTCTTCTTCGAAAATACAAGACTGTTCGTTGCGCTCGCATACCGAACCGATCGGCAAAATGGAGGAAAGATACAGGATAGGGCCCCAGGCTGGTGTGCCCAAAACTATTCGAGTATATGTCACGGTGGCACACGGTCGAGTACTGACAGTACGGTTACAAGTCGAAGTGCACGCTATCGTCCAGTACGAATAGGCACGTGAGACTAGCGTGTCCGTTACCCACGAATACCTACAGCCTGTGTGTGGTAAAGAGGTCTTTTCTGGTCAAATGGTTGGTCACTGGTGTCGCATGTTCAGAGAAGGACAGCAGAGGGAGGAGGAAGAAGGTCGAAGTGGACATCCACGAATGAAAACAACATTGTTAGACCACAGGACAGTGTATAGAGGACAGGACACCAAGTTCAACCAGAGTGGTTTCTTCAGATTGACTGCACACAACTGCCGTGTGTGTCGTTAGCAAAATAGTGCGAGGTGTATAGTTCATGACGCCATGGAATACTTGTTTTTGACAATGAAGCTTCCATGTGAAAAACAATGACGATACATACGTTTTGGACGTCCATCACACTACGTTACGGCGTGGGAAGAGCAGGAAACAGGTAAATTTTCCCTCTCTTCTGGCGATGAAAGTCTGCCACTGCAACACGAACAGTGTAGGGGAATTTGACGTGATGAGTACATTCTATGAAACGGAAAAATAAATAAAAAATGTGACAATAATTATTCATCTGTTAGTTCCCCACAACTTTCTGTTGAGTTTGAAATGGCTGCTCCAGTTGCTCTGTAGAACTTTGTTTAGTCCACTACTGGTTTCGGCGTTTATATTAAGTCATTCTCAAGTGGACTTGAAACTGCCATACATTTGATTGATTGAAAATACAGAAAAAGCTCTCTACAACGTCAAAAAACTGCAGATTTAAACATACATAAGCCTCTTTTTTCATTTTCAACAGATCATCTTCACAAACAAAATAAGTAGCATAGTTCACATCAGGTGACAGTTTACACTTTGCCACTTCAGAAGCAACTCTTGAGGTTGTTTTGGAAACCTGTAGAAATGCTTGTTGCTTTCTCCATTGAACCCACGTAATATCCAGGTGAACATCTGTGGAATTGATAGGAGCATATCAAAGTCAATTCATTATGTTGAATATTCTGAAGTAACATGAAATTCTTCATTAAATAAAACTACTACTGACATATAAAAGTTATTTAAATAAACAAACTGAAACCACACAGCTTAATTCACGATTTGTAGGCTACAAGATTATTTACTTACCTTAGGATTAACTGTGGACATTTTTTTCAGGAGGAAATCTCTTCAGTTCCATGGAGAACTTTATGAAATTTAGAGTAAAAAAAAAGCTGTTTTTAATGAAGCTCAGTAGTATATAATTATGAAACAAATACAAAGACGACTGTAACCACAGACTTCAAGACAGACCAGGACGATAGAATATCAACAACCACCATTGGACCGCTCTTACTTGTTAATTCCAGCTTCGTTTGGTCCTAGCGTCTCTGGAAGGAACTATGTGGCTTGTTGCCTCTTCTCCCATATAACTTTCACCCCCCTGGGCGGCGCCTGCGAGAAGTCAGTACAGGGTGGCCTGCTTCGCTCGTTCGCTCGACGGCAGCGCCGCCACCGGACGAGTGGTCCGGCACACGGTACTCCACACACCGCCAGAGCAGCCTCTCTCTCGTGTGTGTCTGCCGTGCTGGATTAGATTAGATTAGTACTTGTTCCATAGATCATGAATACGACACTTCATAATGATGTGGAACGTGTCAGGTTAATAAAAGGTGTCTACATAAGATATTACTTTACACAAAATATTACATGACACTCAGTATTATTAATCTTTTTTGTGGGAGTTGAGGAAATTACCCACTAACTATATCAAAAAATTCATCTAATGAGTGGAAGGAGTTGCCATTAAGAAATTCTTCTAATTTCCTTTTAAATGCTATATGGCTATCTGTCAGACTTTTGATGCTATTAGGTAAGTGACCAAAGACTTTTGTGGCAGCATAATTTACCCCCTTCTGAGCCAAAGTTAGATTTAACCTTGAGTAGTGAAAATCATCCTTTCTCCTAGTGTTGTAGCCATGTACACTGCTATTACTTTTGAAGTCGTTCGGATTGTTAATAACAAATTTCATAAGTGAATATATATATGTGAGGCTACAGTGAAGATCTCTAGCTCTTTAAATAAGTGTCTGCAGGATGATCTTGGATGAGCTCCAGCAATTATTCTGATTGCACGCTTTTGTAGAATGAACACTCTTTTACTCAATGATGAGTTAGCCCAGAATATACGCCATACGAAAGCAGAGAATGAAAATAGGCGTGGTAAGCTAATTTACTGAGATGTATATCGCCAAAATTTGCAATGACCCTAATAGCATAAGTAGCTGAACTCAAACGTTTCAGCAGACCCTCAGTGTGTTCTTTCCAGTTCAACCCCTCATCAATGCATACACCTAGAAATTTTGAATATTCTACCTTAGCTACCGATTTCTGATCGAAGTCTGTATTTATTAATGGTGTCATTCCTTTTACTGCGTGGAACTGTATATATTGTCTTTTGTCAAAGTTTAATGAGAGCCCATTTGCAGAGAACCACTTAATGATTTTCTGAAAAACATCGTTTACAATTTCACCAGTTAATTCCTGTCTGTTGGGTGTGATAGCTATACTTGTATTATCAGCAAAAAGTGCCAGCTTTGCCTCTTCGTGAATACAGAATGGCAAGTCATTACTATGTATCAAGAACAGCAGAGGACCAAGGACTGAACCTTGTGGCACCGCATTCTTGATTATTTCCCAGTTTGAGAAATCACCAGTTTTTTGCATATAATGTGAACTTCTTATTTCAACTTTCTGCACTCTTCCAGTTAGGTATGATTTAAACCATTTGAGAGCTGTCCCATTCATACCATAGCACTTGAGCTTATCTAGAAGTATTCCATGATTTACACAGTCAAAAGCCTTTGAGAGATCACAAAAAATCCCAACAGGTGACTTCCGGTTACTCAGAGCATTTAATATTTCATTAGTGACGGTATATATAGCATTTTCCGTTGAAAAACCTTTCTGGAAACCAAACTGACATTTTGTTAAAACTTTATTTTTATAAAGGTGTGAAACTACTCTACAATACATTACTTTTTCAAGAATTTTGGATGAGGCACTCAGAAGAGAGATTGGGCAGTAGTTGTTGACATCAGACGTATCCCCTTTTTTATGGAGTGGTTTAACAATGGCATACTTCAGTCTCTCTGAGAAAATACCCTACTTCAGAGAGCTATTACATATATGGCTAAGAATCCCACTTATCTCTTGGGAACAAGCTTTTATTATCCTGCTGGAAATGCCATTAATTCCATGTGAGCTTTTGTTCTTGAGAGAGTTTATTATCTTCTTAATTTCAGAAGGAGAGGTGGGTGGAATTTCAGTTGTATCAAATGGTGTGGGTAAGGCCTCTTCCATTCGCTTTGATGGTAATGCCATCATCTTGTACTCTTGGTTGCCAAGTCTCCCTTGTAATAATATTCCAAATTGTTTTCATTTTGTTATCAGAGGTACTAATTTCAGACATGATGCACATGCTTCTGCACTTTTTAATAACCTTTCTTAATGTAGCATAGTAGTTTTTATAATATTTGGCTGTTTCTGGGTCATTACTCTTTCTTGTTGTTAGATACAGATCCCTTTTGTGGTTACAAGATAATTTTATTCCTTTAGTAAGCCAAGGTTTTTTGCATGCTTTCTTATAATTAGATTTAACTACTATCTTGTGGAAACAGTTTTCAAATTCTCTTGCAAGTGTATCATGAAATAAATTATACTTTAAATTAGCATCGTGTTCCTTGTACGCCTCATCCCAGTCTAACTGCTGAAGATTTTCTCTGGAATTTCTAATTGTTGAGTCATTAATTGAACGCACAACTTTGGAGGGTGGTTTTGAATTACTGAATGGAGCTATTTCATATATTATAACTAGTTGAGCACCATGATCAGAAAGGCCATTCTAAACAAGACAAGAATTTATGTTTTCAAATTTATCTTGATCTATAAAAGTGTTATCTATCAATGTGCTGCTGTCCTTTACTATCCGAGTAGGAAAATTAATGACAGATGTCAAATTGAAAGAACTGAGCAAGACTTCCAGGTCATTCTTCCTATTACACTCTTTCAGTGAATCAACATTGAAGTCCCCACAAATAATAATTTGCTTTCCCCTATCTGACAGATAGCACAACAAGGCATCCAAGTTTTCCAGGAATAAATGAAAGTTTCCTGAAGGGGACCTATATACTGTTAGAATTATAAAAGAGCCCTCCTTCAGTTTAAGTTGACAGGCACATGCTTCTATATGTTGCTCTAGACAAAACGTTTTTGTATCTAAGCTTTTTACACAGTGATAACTTTTGACATATATGGCAACTCCTCCTCTCACCTTATTCTCTCTACTCATATGTGCAGCTAGTTTACAACCATTGATATTTACCTTTTCTATATCAGACACAATGTGATGCTCAGACAGGTATAGTATATCTATTACATTATTAGATTCAATGTCATCCAAACAAACCAGGAGCTCTCTATTTTATTCTTCAATCCTGGAAAACTTTTGTGAAAAATGGTAACATTATTTTTTACTTTACTTTTGTGAGAATCTACTTTTTTCTTTAATCCACCAATATTTTGCTTAAATATGGTAACATTATTATTAACTTTCCTGTTGTGAGAATCTTGTGAGTTTTGGACCTCCGTAGCACCTGTCTGCCTGAACTTCTCATTGGACTCTGATATTAGTCCAAAAAGAGGTACATCCATGAGTTCTAGTGCCCCCCCCCCCCCTAATGGATTTCGCTAACAACCCAGCCAGTTTACCCTTCCCTTTCCAATTGAGGTGTAGGCCATGCCTTGTGAAATCCCCCCTATCAACAGCCTCGACAGGAACCAATCCAATGACTGACAGAGTGGCCACCCTATGCAACTGATCCAACTCCTTATTTACCCTACTGACAAAGCGGTTCAACTGGGATTGATCATGCTGCACGAAAGCAGGCACCAGCCCAACATTGGTATGAGTCGTTGCAGAGGCTATTTTCACCAGGTCACTCTCAATACTGTAGCCCTGAGCCCTATCAATACTGTTTCCCACTCCACCCACTATCGTCACTTGATCCTGCTTTGAGAAATCCTTGCACAAGGAACCTATATCTTCTACCACCTGGCTAAGACATGCACTTACCTTGAAAAAGTTTATGACCTGGTACCTGTCACCTAATTTTTCCTGCAAAATCTGGCCCACACCTCTTCCATGGCTGCTACCTAGCAACAGAACTTTCTTCTTACTTTCTACTTTTTTTGAAACAGTTGGTTTCCTAGTGAAATTCTGTTGCATCTTAACTACATCTACTTCTACTGGAGCCTCTTCCTTACTTAACTGTGGTAGCAAGGCAAATCTATTGGTTGTGCCAATTGGGAAACTGTCAGAAACTGTCCTCTTTCTGTGGCCTCTGTTCCCAGCTACCACTTCCCACCGCTCTTTACTCTCCTCCCCCCTTAACCTCTTCAGTTCCTCACTCGCTCTGACAAAATCACCTGAAGGGCTCTAATTTTCTCCTCCTGTTCAGCTATAATCCTATCTCTTGAGGAAACCCTGCAAAAGATGCCGCTACAATTTCCCCAATGAAACCACCTGTCACAACTGCTGCACAAAATCCCTGAACTAGCTTTCCTACTGCAGCTCACACACTTAGTATCCATGGTAGTTTGGAAATTAGTTAAGAGATTTACTAAGTGGTAACGATAATATATTATATACAGTTGCAAAAGGACACTAAATATGTTTTGGAAACTAATACGTAAGTAAACTGTTACAAAATGCACTCAAATTTGTGGTATAACGCTAAATATGCACGATCAAGGGGAAGGATCATTGTAGGACGAACATTGCATGTGATCGGATTCTACCTAGACTTGTATGTGCACGTACAGAGGTGGTCAGATTATTTAGTAAAGCTGCTTTAATCCCAATTTCTTATTGTAAATTAAGGCAAATGCAAAACAGTGTAACTTCCCAATTATTTTAATACTTTGTTTGCATTGCTCTAGCTTTTATTAGTAGCTCTGCTCTATTAGGCGTACTTTCTACTAGTATTTTACTACTCTTCTAAATATCTGGGTCATGTAACCACCCACGGTACTGTCAGCAGTTCAGTCAAACCAACCTTTGTTGTGACCTTCAGTATTCTTATTTTCTTCTTAGCTATTGCCTATAGATTTTCGATTGGGTTCATGTCTGGGCTATTTCCAGGTCACATGAGCACAGTAACACCATTTTTATCCAAAACGTTTCCTACATTGTTTGCCTTATGGCATGATGCTCCATCGTACATAAAAAATAATCTTCACCCTCAAACCATTCCCTAGCCTCTTTTAACACTTTGAGACAGTGTCCGTGATTCATAGAACCTTTAAAGATGTACAGATTTCCTGTACCCCTCCATGAAAAAACACTCCCAAACATAACTGAAGTGGGATGCTTCACAGTTTGGCATACACAGTCTCAATGTACTCTTCCGTTCCCGTCGTCCTCACGTACTGGCTGTTTTCCTCTGTGACAAAGAACATTGCTTCTTCACTGAAACACACCTCGAAGAAGATATTAAACCTTTTATTACTACCATACTTTGAATTATTAAAAATGTTTTGTGATACTGTGAGACGTCAGTCTCATGTTAGCCTTTTCCTCACGTCTTTTTCAATCAACATAGAATCGCATCACGTGTAAATAATTCAGTATTGCATTCCAATTATAAAGAGAACAGGAAACATATGTGGTTACGAGATTCATTGGGTGCTGTAGTTAGTTTTATCCTGATTACAACCTTCTGTAACCTGTTTACAATACTATATTTTTTCTATCTAACATTTCTGCGCATCGGAGCAGTTTGTTTAACTACACGTGCGGGCCTCTAAACTCGTGTTTCTCACAGGTCTGGCAAAGGTGGACCTTCAAAACATCTTTTCGGGAGACGACCTCCGGGCAAGACACAGTTTGGTGCTGACCGGCTTGTGGCTTAGCTACAAAAGTGGACCTGAGGTTCCAGTTTCGGCGAAGCGCAGTCCGCAAAATAGGTATCCGAACACAAGGAAGAGGTTAGGGAGAGGTAGGCCATCCCAGTTAGCCAGAGCGAAGGTGGAGTGGGTGACTGCCGACCTAAACAGCAAATATCCTGCACGAAGGTAATGTGACACCACTCGCTACTCAAAATAATTGTCTCGAGAATACCTTGCGGAATACAGACTCGAAGTCTTCTATGGAAAGGTAGACCCCACGGTCTTCCGTGGAAATGTAGGTCCATAAAATTTCCCGTTCCTGTTTTCAAATATATTACGAGCAGGGTGAACGACTGCCATTGCGTGGGACTCGGACCAGGCAGCCGCCACTCTGCGCGCAAGATGCCGATCGGTTACCATTCTGGTGGGAGGCGAAAGTTCGTTATAATCTGCTGTAACCGGAACAGCATTCTAGGGCTACCCTGCGATTGTACGGGAGGGAGAGTTTAGATGGGAGGCCAGAGAGGCGAGGATGGGGTAGTCTGATTCCGCGACGACAAATAATGATTCGACCACTAGTGGTTTGAACCATATTTCTTCGTTCAGGATGGCGCCTGAAACGGCGTAGCGGGGGTCTGCGGGTACAGCCGCAGGCGGCCCCTGGCCACGCCCACGCCTAGAGCGACACCCCGGCGGAGTTCAGAGCCGCCACGCACGCAGTCCGACAGTGGTAGGCGGTGCTGCAACGCGGGGGGCCGGCGCAGAAGCTTGGAATAGTTTGCACAGGGGTCTTTTTGTTAGAGCGGTTAACGGCATAGGGGTTCATAGTATCTGTGCAGTGTGCAAGTTCAGAGGTACAACACAAGCGTTCGTATTCTACACTGAAGAGCCAAAGAAACTGGTACACTTGCCTAATAGGGCCCCTGCGAGCACGCAGAAGTGCCGCAACGCGATATGGCATGGACTCAACTAATGTATGAAGTAGCACTAGAGGGAATTGACACCGTGTATCCTGCAGGGCTGTTCATAAATCCCAAAGAGTACGACGGGGTGAAGATCTCTTCTGAACAGCACGTTGCAAGGCATCCCAGATATGCTCAATAATGTTCATATCTGGGGAGTATGGTAGCCAGCGGAAGTGTTTAAACTCAGAAGAGTGTTCCTGGAGCCGCTATGTAGCATTTCTGGGCGTGTGGGGTGTCCACTGTCCTCCTGGAATTGCTCAAGTTCGTCGGGATGCATAATGGACATAATGGTCATCAGACAGGATGCTTACGTACGTGTCACATGACAGAGTCGTATGTAGACGTATCAGGAGTCCCATATCACTCCAATTGCACACGCCTCACACCATTAGAGACCTCCACGAGCTTGAACAGCCCCTTGCTGGCACGCAGAGCCCATGGATCCATGAGGTTGTCTTCATACCTGTACACGTCCATCTGCTCAATACAGTTTTAAACGGGACTCTTCCGACCGGGCAACATGTTTCAAGTCATCAACAGTCCAATGTCGGCGTTGACGGTCCCTGGCGAGGCGTAAAGCTTTCTGTCGTGCAGTCATCGAGAGTATACGAGTGGGCCTTCGGCTCCGAAAGCCCGTATTGTTGAATGGCTCGCACGCTAACACTTGTTGACGGCCCAGCATTGGAATCTTCAGCAATTTGCGGAAGGGTTGCATTTCTATCGCACTGAACGATTCTCTTCAGTCGTCGTTGGTCCCATTCTTGCAAGATCTTTTTCTAGCGACAGCGATGTTGGACATTTGATGTTTTACCGGGTTCCTGATATTCACCGTACACTCGTGAAATCGTCGTACCGGAAAATCCTCACTTCATCGCTACCTCGGAGATGCTGTGTCCCATCGAGTATAACACCACGTTCAAACTCACTTAAATCTTGATAAATGCCATTGTGGCAGGAGTAACCGATCTAAGAGCTGCACCAGACACGTGTTCTCTTATATAGGCGTTGCTGGCAGCAGCGCCGTATTCTGCCTGTTTACATATCTCTGTATTTGAATATGCATGGCTATAGCAGTTTCTTTGGCCCTTCACTGTATTTCTCTTCTTGTGAGGGTAACGGGTCGAATAATCACTCGTGATGGGGACAGCCGTGGAGTTATTGATGTCAAACGTAGGTGTTCTTCTTTTCCATAGCATCCCAACTGTAGGCTTTGACCTCTTTTTCTTATTTTTTACGCAATTTTCAATTTATAAACTTTAATGTACTGGTTTTCTTCTGGAGACGACCATTTATTGTTCTATATTAATTGATTTTTGTTTCGCTGGCAAATCATTTCACTTATTGTCTTACTGAATAAATTATGTCTTGCCAGATGAATCTCATTTTAGAGTTGTAAGGCGAACCTTTTCAAATTGATTACAACGGATTCCCTCACCGTAAGCTAGTAGGATAACAGGCGTTTCCTTTATGCGGACAGTTGGTTTACCGAGATAATTGCTGGTTTATTTGGGGCTTCCTGCAGCACTTTCTGGATCGTCAGCCGAGAAGCGCCGGTAGAGCTGATAGTTCACAAAACATTGTCTACTTGCAATATTCGTAGGCACATTTTGCTAGTCATGTAGGACAGCACACAAATATTCGAGATCCTCATTTGGAAATGTGAGTTTGCTTAATGAAATGTGCACTAATGAGTAAATTGTTGGTAAATGTCTTTTCCTAGTCATCAACACTCAAATCCTCCCCAGTTTAAGCACTGTAAGGCCATTCCTGGGGCGATGTTAAGCTTAGGTCGGGGTCGACGGCCCGCTGGCCGCAGTTGCACAGCACTCTCCTTACAGTCGTAGCTGGACACGGTCACTCCAAAGTCCTCCAGCTGCGCACAAAGTAACGAAATTGTGGCTTTACGACTGGAAATGACCACATTTTCCATTTTCACTGAGCTCTAGGACTCAATTTTGATTTTCTTTCACATTTGCCTGTGCGTTGCTGCTGATAAACGAAGTTTTTGGGTCTACGTTTTCCAGGGTCACCCCCTGTCTGTTGAGAGATCCTGAGTCTGGAAGCATCTTGATGCTGTGTGCAGCGCCCTTCTGCCAAAAGTGTCCTAATAATAGCAACTTTTTAAGTTAAATGTCTTTATTCTTACCTATGACTTCAAATTGCGTGTCTCCAAATGAACTGAATTACACCACCCACTTGGCCACTGATCTATTACATAGAATTAATTTCAGGTAGTTTCCTGAAGTCGTCAATCACTGATTAAACAACTGAGGATCACTAATATCCCCAACAATCAACACAACACTCAAAAATTCTCATTAGATAATGTATGTAGGACTACAAAAACATACCCGATTTTCAGCTGTCCTTTCTTCCAGTCACTGTAGTCAACCTATACTATTCAACATTCTCTAAAAATGTTGAAATTTATCTCCGAACACTCCCAATATGCCACAGAACGATTTGTCCAGCCTCTTATGTGAAATTCACCTTACAAACAGAATTTCGAAACATGTAAAGAGCCCAGAGAAAAAGCCCCGTAAGTCCAAAATTCCAAATTTTCTGTTTTTTTTCATAATTTAATATTTTAGCCAGTGTAGTTTTACATGGCTTTTCACAACTGGTCAAAAATGTAAGACGTCGAGGGATATTTCAATATCTTGTAAATGTGTACAGGGGAAAAACATTACAAGTTCATGCAAAACAGGGGAATGTTTAGACAAGTCCAGGGAATGCAATGATGAAATGTTGTGATGTAATGAGTCCTAGCGTATGTATGAGGGTTGCCCAGAAAGTAATGCACCGCATTTTTTTCTGCAACAGTTCTTTATTCAACATAGTGAGAATTATACAGACGAAAGAATGGTGTTTTATCTACACATCATATTTTTCTATGTAATCTCCATCCAGTGCCAAACAAGGACTTGTATGCCCTGTTGGTACCAATCCTTGTCCTGTCTGTCACAAGTGACAACATCAACTCGCTGCAGCATGTCAGGTGTGACAGCTGTGGATGGTCTTCCCGACCGCTCTACAAGGAGCTCCGCCGAACCGCCTTCTGATGACCTCACCCGTCGTGCCCAGCGACTAACTGTACTTCTGTCGACAGCAGATGATCCAGAGACTTTGCACAAGCGTTTGTGAATATTCCCCACAGTTTCTCTCTCTGCAGTAAGAAATGACGGCACGTTGCTTGTAACGTACATCACCTACAGACGCCATTTAGAAACTGTCCTGCAGCTACGCTATCTGTCGGAAGTGACGGGAACTTGGCGCGCTCACTCAGGAGACTTCAGATAATACGTACGTAACGTTTCGCATTCGTAGAATTCTGTTTGGCTGAGAAAAAAAAGTGCAGTGCATTGCTTCTGGACAACCCTCGTAGGTCTGTTTCCGCTAATATTATAGTTGTTGTCACAACCATTGTTGTATATAATTTGACTACTGTAGTTAGTTTTGTGGAGATAGTGAAGGAAATTCGACCTAGTGTTGTGCTCTATCAATGTCATATGAATAAAGAAGACAGTTACACACATATTCGTGAAGAAAACTATAGAATGTCATCGGTGAAGCTGACTAAAAAAAGAAAGATGTTTGGTCGTATCAGTGATACTTCAAAATGTTTAAGACAGCAGTAACATGAAACAGAAGAACCATGTAAGTGCAAAAACAATTGCTTTGATATTGTCAGCGATGAAAATCAAAGGAATCTTAGTAATAATATGAACCAATTTGAAAATCCTGATAAAATAAACCTCTATTTAAGTGATTTAATCGCACTGTACATCGCAGGCGTCCTAGTAGACAAGAGCAGGAGGAGGCACAGTTTCATGGTGCATCTCATAAATTCTGCGGAATTGTCCAAGAAATACATGTGGGCAAAAAAGCAGTGATATCATTACGTGGGATGAAGAAGAGGAAGATAGATCATTTACTCAAGAAACTTAAACCTGGAGACAAATCTCTGCTACACGGCCGAGAAAAACATACAACCGCCCACAAGCTTTAACGGATGAAGCACGTGGTACAATAAGAGGGCACATTAGATCATTTAAAGGCCTCACCCCACTAAAGTTTGACGAAGACAAACAATTTACTTACCAGAGTCTTTGAATATGAAAGAAAAATGTTCTGTATATTCAAGGAGAAGATTAAGGATCAGACTGTATCGTATGAAAATACTGCACGATACTGAATTCAGATTTCAGTACAAGTTTTTGAAATCCACTATCTGATACTTGTGGTTCCTGCGATGAGTATCTGCCCAAGAAGAAAAATTTGGAGAAGGAAGTAACTTTGGCGCCATCTGCTGAAAATAAAGTAAGGCTTAATTCTGAGCTACGATCCAATGAAACAGGTCATAAATTGCATATTAGGAAGTGAAAGGAGATATATGACAGGATGCAAAGAAGCAAAGAAAGACTGTCAAAAAACCCATCAAAGGTTGCAATAACGATGTACTACAGCAGAAAATGTTCAAATGTGTGTGAATTCCTGAGGGACCAGACTGCTGAGGTCATCGGTTCCTAGACTTACACACTATTTAAAGTAACTTAAACTAACTTATGCTAAGAACAACACACACATCCATGCCCAAGGGCGGACTCGAACCTCAGGCGGGAGAGGCCGCGCAATCCGCGACATGCCCCCCAAACCAGTCGTGCCCCCCCCCTTCCCCCGTGCGGTACTACATACTACAGCAGAAAATTTCCCTTGCCCAGATATAAAGACAAATGAAATTTATTATAAACGTTAGTTGTCTGTATTTTTATTTTCAGGGTTCATGTTTTGGAAACAGGGGTCAGATATTTTTATATGTATCCAGAGACAACAGCCCGAAAAGCATCAGACGAAGTTTTATCGTTCCGTCTTCATTTTGTACGCAATTTTCTAGATCCAGAAGTCAGACATCTGGAGATCTTTCTGGTCCATATAGAAAAACGATTGGACTTTGTAAAAGTGACTTTTCCGTAAGAGCTCATACGTACCTGCCTCTGAGTTAACAGAGTGCTCCATATTTCAGGCTGAAACAATTGTACAGAAGTAAGGATGGAAAATGTTCTGCCAAATGGCTAGCTCTCCCCACACATATCGTTTTATTGACCCCAGTATGGCCACTCCCTTCGGTCAGCAAATGCGTGGTATAAGGAGCTCGAAGATTGTATATATAGTTGGTGTTTGAGTGTCAAAGTTGGTATGAGAGCAAAAAGTTTCAAACTATATAACGATCATTAAAATCGATTTTAATCACTTAGAAGCTATACGATTTAGCTTCATTTCAAAGTTTAAGGCATGAGAAATAGCAAAGGTTCAGAAATAGCAAAATTATCGTAATATTAATTTTCTGCAGTCAGAGGCATCTATTGAGAGCTTGCTTAACTGCTGCAAGGCAAGTGTAGCTGAGAGAGACAGAGAAAGAGATAAGAGGCGGGCATAGTTATCTCAAGGCCACGCCAGCCGCTCTGCAGTTTTCCTCTAGCGGCCATTGGAGTTAGCAATTTCTCGCACACGCCATGGCCATCGGCGGTCGATATGTTAACCGATTATAAAAATTCAAGATGCTAACATAATCTACATAAAAAGAGCTATCCTGAATTCATTTCATTTATTTTCTCGATCTTTCTAAAAACATTACAAAATGAATTGTAAACATGGAGTTAACACTTCTATAACTTCTTCTGCTTTTTTATGCATTTATATAATTAAAATTTTTCAGTAAGTAGCCTATATTGTGCATCGTATGTAAGATTCTTCTTTCCATACATAACGATATATCCTAAAGTGTCTGCAGGAATTTTATTATTAAAAGTGGCACAAAGTTTCATAGTCGTTTTCTGTGTAGTTACAACATTCTTTCTATGGGTCATATTGATTACATAAATGCGATAATTCGTTATAAAACTAAATGGGCTGATTTTAGTAGATTAACTCGTTTAAAATCGAGCAATGCTTCGTATGCTTTGTGAAAGTTATCTGGTGGGTTCATGTTCCACATCTCCTGCGGAAACACTTCATTTTGACCATTTTTCAGGTATAGTTTAACGTGATCGACTAATGAAGAGTCAGCTAACTGATTAGTTTTTCGATTTGTCTGAAATGTGGCAAAAACGATGTAAGACATGTCGAATTCTACCGAGTTGTAATAATTTGTGATCGAGTTCAAAATTATTCTTGTCAGATAAGCCGGCGACTTTGACAGTTTGAAGCCTATAAAAAGAAATAGGAATTTTCGGGTTTTTGAGAATGTTTTCTTGTTGTTCAACCTCATAATTTTCTTCGTATTTAAAAAATTGGTACACAAATTTCCACTGGTTGTATGACTTCCTTAGGAAGTCTATCTTTAATTTCAATTCCAGACTTATTATAGTCAGGCCCTTGAAGTATTGCATCTCCAGAACTTGAACTATGCGTACAGTTAAATCTCCTTCCCACATAATTTAATTGTAATCTTTAAAAAGTCTGCCAAGCAATGACAATAGATAAAGGACTTCTTCATTTCTCTTACTCTTTATTTTCCCAATGTTAAGAATACGTCCCTCTAAGCTTATTTTGTCAGTAATAAATGAAGTCTGATGCAGTAAAACTGATGAAATAAAATGATGTTCAATTCTAGATAAAATAGTATTCCCTTTCCTTATCATTACAAAGTCAAAAAATTTTGTGATGTAATTATTGATTAAACGTTTGTTTCATTTCCCGTCGTATGTTGAATAATCCGTTCTGTCAGTCCCAATAACACTGAAATTCATATCCAATTGTGCATGATTAAAGTCAATTAGACTATCGTTTTCATCAGTTAAAATAGTTTCTAAGTCTTGAATTGGATCAAAAATAGGAATATTTACAGGATAATGTGGTTCATGAATTATTGGCCCACCAAATTCTGTGTTAGGCTTGAATGAGGCGATAATATTAGTTACTCTGTGAAAATGATCAGTGTGCTTCATAAACATTCCATCAGTGATATTAAATTTTATGTTGATTAAAATCGAATGGAATAAATTGAGTCACATTGTTACCAACAGTCCTTTTATGGGCTTCAGAAATTTGTTTATTAAATCCAAGCACACTTCCAATACTGTCTTTTATATCCATGTACAACTTTATATCACTTTCAATAGTTACTCTGTTTAAAATTTCAGCTGCTTTGATGTGGATGATAGCCTTTTTTGAGTGATTAATTTTTTTAAAATTTTTCAAACTGTACTGACCTAATGCAATTTCTATTGTTTCTCCATCAGTGTATAATTAATTATTTCTCAAAGTAATGTTTGGAGTTAAAAAGGTTGTATAAAAACCAACCAGTGCAACATTACTAAAGCTGTCTCGTATAGGTACAGTTAATCTTTTTTGAGAACTGATGACTTACCAATTAATTGAAACAACTGTCCTATTTACTACTGAAAAAAATTATTAATAAATGAGCAAAACTGATTGGGAGCCAAAAATATGACTTCCAGAGAAGAAGTCGAAAAACAAACATGGTAAGCTTTTACCAAATTCTGTTCGATATGCAATAATTGGACTGAGCTGATGTGGCAAGACTACATTACTGATCGACAATTATATTCTAGCTCCTGGTTGGTTGAACTGGAATAAAATTAATCATCTGTATATTTACTCTAAAAGCTTTGTGGAGAATAACGATGAAATTGTTCCATTGGATCAGTGTCAAGACAATACAGTTGTTGTATTTGATGACTTCATTCTTGAGAAACAAGGTATCATTAGAGAATATTTTACTAGTGGTAGACACAAAGGAACAGACTGTTTTTACTTAGCTCAAACGTACTCAAAAATATGGAAAGTCAGAGACAATCTAAATTTTTTAAATATCTTTAGACAGGATGACAAATTTAAATCACATTAATCATGAGTTTGCTGGTGGTGATTTAAAGTTTGATCATTTTAAAGAAATGTGTAGCAAATGTTGGAATGGCCAGTTTGGATTTTTCACAGTAGACATGACTAGAAAGCCGAATGAAATAAAATACAATATTTCATAACAACATAAACGTTAAACATAAACGTTCAACACAAATGTTAGAAATGTTTAATTAATGTTTTTCGTCCCTAATAAACGTTTGCAAAATACGTTCCAGAGGTTGTTAAAAAAGCTAATGGAAAAAGAAAGAAAGCTGAAGAACTGAAAGAACAATTCAAGAACAGAATATGAAGAATATAACAAGGAAGATCAACCTGTTATCGACACTATAGAAAAAGTGAAAGAAGGAATAGGGAAACGAAGGATTAGGAGATAACTTCCTGAAAGCGACTGAAGAAAATACAGAAGTTGAAAAACAAATGTTTCCATATCATAAACATCCTCATCATGATTGGTCTGATGATATCCCTGGTAAATATAACTTTACATTAAGTGAATCAGAAATTCAAGATGCACTGAGTAAATATGACGAAGAGAAAAAGGAATCCAAATATTAAGGGGGACACAGAAAACAATAGAAGAGATGCAACCTGATTATGCTACAAAAATAAAAGAGGTGTAGTTTGATAATGATGCAACAACAAATGTTGGTGAAAAAATGGTAATAAATCTAAGTGAAAGAATGTTAAAGTATATTAATCATAGTGAAGATCCAACTTTTGGATTAAAGTCTGTTGGTGCATTTAAATTTGTTGGTAAATTACCTGTATTACTTCAAGGTGAAGTTGGTGTGAAAGGTTATAAAGGTACAGATGGGCTAATGTATCTTTTAACTAAAAGACAAATTACTATGGATGATATGGGTGAAAAATTTGATTCTGTTGATTTATGAAATAATGCAAATATATTGTACCATTCAGAAGCACTATATTCTGAAAGAAATCAAAATAAAATAAAATCAGTAGAGACAAAAATACAATAAACTAATAAAAGAAATTGTTAATGTCTGTTTTCCAAAAGGATATCAACTATCATCAGATTCTTTATCAGATGAAGGAGATGTAGCCATTGGACATGGTTTAATCAAAAAGTATACAGAAAAACCAGTTGAATATATTTGGATGCATGGTGTCTGCCAATTAATTGATAGATTAGCAGTCATTCATCGCGAAGGACTAGTGGGGAATAAAAATTTTCACAATGAAAAAATTGGCATAACGCAAATGCTGATGAACAAATTTAGCAACTTCATCATCAAAAATCCCAAGGGAATTCCGTAGATAATCAGATTTTTGAACATTCTTCCACACACGTTTTGGACAAGCGAAAAACATGGGAAGGCCCTAGTAAACACTCTGATCAACAAATTACTGTTCGAAATGCATGATATAAATTGGATGAGCCACTGGCGCATTCTGATCCAGGAATTAATCCACTAGAAAAAAACATGATATTGCTTATTGTGATCACAAAGATCTAGACACCAAGCTGATAAAGGACTTTAGTTAGCTGCAAAAGAAAGGATGCATTCAAGTGATGCTTCATTAGGAGAAAAAGTTGCAGCAACAGCAGTTAAAGGAATAATGCATGGAAAACAAAAATTAGGAATGTGCTTGGATCTTGACGAAATTGGTTGTAGATTATGAAAATCTTCATAATTTTTTAATCTATATAAATGAATAACTTTATGATCAATTATATTTTGCTACCTAGTGCCAAGACTAAACCAAAATCAATTAAATTAATGCTGAATAATGAACAATTAAATGCAATTGAACTATTTTTGACTGAACAACAAAAACGCAAGAAAGAGAAAACTGGAGGAAATTTACTTGTTACATTAACTATTCCTCCTATGAAATAATTATTGAACATCTAACAAAAAAGAAAGAAGGTGGCGGATTAACAGATCACAAAGGTGGATTTCTACCACTGCTTCTGGCTGCATTACCATATCTAGCAACTATTGGTTCACGTGCTGGCGGATATGCAGCAATTGCAAATGCAGTCATAAACAAGAAGAAAGCCAACAAAGAATTAGAAGAACACAAAAGACATAATCAAGTAATGGAGAAGGAAGCTGGCACTGGATGCAGTCCTAAGCCTGCTTCTGGCGCTGTAGTAAAAAAAATCCAAAAAGTAAGTGATAAATATCCGAATGCATTAACTAATTTCGATATAGAAAAATTTGCTTAACAATTGAAAATGAAACACACTACTTATGAAGTACTGAGTGACCCATGAAAATATGAATGTGGAATAATTAATTTAGATACATCTGATCATGTTGGTACTCACTAGATTATTTATTATAAGAATAACGACATAAAAATTGTTTTTGATTCATTTGGTGGTAATATACCATAACAGCTAGTTAACTATTTACGAAAAACTGATGTTTACTACAACACTGAGAGAATACAAAATTTCAGTGAAGTAATATGTGGTCATTTGTGTCTATTTGTTTTAAAACTGTTATACAAGAATTACAAGTTTAATGATATTTTGAATCTAATAAACGGACATTTTTGGGAATAAAATCAACGCTGATGAGCCACCATATGATTTAACCTCATTGGAATCAAAATTTAAAAGAGAATTAGGGCCAAAAATAGAGAATTTAATCAAGCAATTCCAGAAAGAATTACAGGGCATTTTTAAAATAAGTAAAACTTTTGTTGATTTAGAGGAGACGATTAGTATACATAAAAGATCCAGTAAATGATTATGATGCTGTCACCAAACAGTACTTAGAGAGAGAATATGTTACAAAACCTGAATATACAAGTATTCTAAGACAGTTCAATAACTATGTCACCTATACACAGCTTAATGAAAAAATTAATCAGATTCATCAAGGTAATTGCAACACTATAAAGCATTTCTTTAAAAAAGGAAGTAGAATAAGCTTCAGAAGTTATTTTCCAAAGGCAGATTTAACGCCATATCTAAGTCAAATAAGTGACCTCCAGAAAAGAATGTATTGGAAACACAGACTGAAATTTGACTTTCATACTAGTACAGAAATATTGAAATACACATTTGAGTATGATGTAAAAATCAAGAGAATTATTTTATTTGGAGCCAATGTGAATCGTGATCTGTCACCTACTGATTTTAAAACAGAGAGAAAAAGATTCAACACTGATGAACTGCAAATTTTATATCCAACACAGTTCAATAACCCATCACTTGAAATGAAAAAGGATAAAATAC
Source organism: Schistocerca nitens (assembly GCF_023898315.1). Classification (NCBI taxonomy): domain Eukaryota; kingdom Metazoa; phylum Arthropoda; class Insecta; order Orthoptera; family Acrididae; genus Schistocerca; species Schistocerca nitens. The sequence goes on along the minus strand of NC_064620.1, from coordinate 632,886,011 downwards.
TTATATCTTTAAATGAATCTTTTAAGGCTGTCCCTGTTTCAGGTGAATTAATCAGATTTGCTGAATTGACCATGGCAGCTGAAGAAGACGCAGTCTGAATGCTGAAATTATATTATTATATATTTTTAATCTATTTAAATGGGTGATCACTCTTCTCATTTAGTCCTTAAGGACGATCAAATTAATTACATGAAGTGGAAAAAAATTTACTGAGACACACAATTCACACAGAGTAACAACAAAAAATGGATGACAAAGAATTGAAGGTCTTTGTACAGTATGTAAAACAAAAAAGAGTACCCAGAATGAGATTTTCACTCTGCAGTTTGGAAGGTAGGAGACGAGATACTGGCAGAAGTAAAGCTGTGAGGACGGGGCGTGAGTCATGCTTGGGTAGCTCAGTTGGTAGAGCACTTGCCTGCGAAAGAAATAGGTCCCAAGTTCGAATCTCGGTCCATCACACAGTTTTAATCTGCCAGGAAGTTTCAAAAAAGAGTACATTAGTTAAAAAAATTTTGTAGGCGAACGAAGTTCTAATACTGCTTCAGCAGTCGGCAATGAAGGTCTGAATAATATTCGTGAAGAAATAATTAATGAATTACATAAACTGATGAGAAAATTTTTTAAAAGAAGACAGGTTGTCTCGCTTGGTATAGATCATTTATGGCAAGCTGATCTAGTTGAAATGGACTCTGGTAATTTGAAAGGAATTTCAAAAATAAACAAAGGATACAATTATTTATTGACTGCTTGGGCTAACCCAGTTAAAGATAAAACAGGTAAAAATATAACTGACGCTTTAAAAAAAATATTTACAGACAGACATCCAAGAAATTTACAAACAGATAATGGTAAAGTATTCTACAACAAATAATTTCAAGAATTGATGAATAAATACATCATCAATCATTATTCAACTTTTTCAGAGTTAAAAGCATCTGTTGTTGAACATTTTAAGAGAACACTTAAAGAAAAGATGTAGAAGACATTTGACTTACAAGGAAATTATAAATGGACTGATCTAGTTTGATGAGTACAACAACACAAAACATTCTACAATAAGAATGAAACCAATAGAAGTTAGAGAGAAAAATTTAAAAATAGGCAACATTGTCTCTAATGAAAAAGCAAATTTAAGAAAGGAGATAAAGTGAGAATTAGTAAACTTTAAGATCTTTTCGAAAATTATATACTGCCAATTGGTCAACAGGAATTTTTGAACTTCAAGATGTGTTTCAATCTAATCCAATCAGATATAAGTTGGAGGCTCTAGATGGCAAAGAAGTGAAAGGAAAATTTATGAACAAGTGCTACAGAAAACGAAATATCCAAATGTGTATCTCGTTGAAAAAATTCTGAGAAAGAAAGGTGATAAAGTTTATGTTTAGTGGTTGGGCTTCGATAATTCACATAATAGTTGGGTGAATAAAGACAGCGTCATTTTATAAAAGTTTAGTCTTATGAAGCATATTATTATCATTAATCAATTGTTCTTGTGTATAGTTATTAAAAATATTGAAATAGTCCAGATGACAGACAATGCTCAAATTTTCTTTCATTCGCTGATACAGATTTATTGAGTTAGGATTATAATTCAGTCTTAGCATTTCTTCACAATTTGGTTAATTATCATCGATTCTGTGTAGTTGTTCCTGCAAATTTTTTCGTTGAGTTCTAATGAGATAGTGAGCATAATCACATTCGTTGTCAAATAACTTCAAAAGAACAAAAGATGGTCTTAAATTGTCATCAACTGTTTGGGGAACATGGTGAGATAATAATGTGTTTATTTGTTCATTCCTTTCATTTATTATTTCTGAACCAATATTAACGGTTTCTCTAAAATTTTTGTATTTTTTCCTACTCTAATTTGATTATTTCTTCATTTTTTGTATTTATTTTTTCTAGTTGTTCTATGCAATAATTTTTATGTTGAATTTGATGTTTATAAAACATTGTTATTTCTTTTCTAATCCTATATTCTCCATGTTTTCGAATGGATGGTAAAACTTCATGAATAACCCATCTTTTAAATTGTTTTGCAGCTGGTAATTTTGAACTCATAACTAAGTCGTGAAGACCAGATTCGTTGATGAAAATAGTCTGTTTATCAATTATTGATAGGGGGTCGCAAAATGTGACCCCTAAAGTATTGGCAAAATTTGCTTTAACTTCTGAATCAACATGTTTAATTATTGCATCATTTTTGGTTTTGTATTTGTTTTTGTATTCTAAAATCTCAGCAGCATCTTTTGCTTTAAACCATGGTTCCCACCTCCGACACCAAATGTTGTGGCATCCGACTCTGAATGCGGCGTATTGACACCAAATGTAGTGGATGGGTGCCAGGAGGTGCTGTATTAAAACTCGTCCGAACTTTTCAAATGATTTATTTGTTTCCACTACAGAGCTTCGTTCACCTCGGTCCACGTCACAGGCCCCGCATTGCTGAGGCCACTGCCCCAGTGTCCCGTGCAATACAACGCTGTGTCTTGCTGGCCTTGTTCACCAGCTGTAGAGTTCCAATTATGTCAGGATGGTGGCGCCAGCAGCCCACTCAGCAGCCACCATCCCCATTGACTCTGCGCCCCTCCGCCAGGAGCGATAGGACAGGTGCGCTGCTGCTTCTTCCTCGGCTGTTGTAGCTGGTAACATGGCAGCAACAACCATCCATGATCCTGCATTCGAATCTGCGGCCCTCGTCATGGAAGTCTCCGACGTGTGGCAGGAACCAAGACGGCTGTCCGCGGTAGCGAGCCGAAGAGCGGCTGGCCCTGGCTGGCTGCAGACCCTGTGTCGGCCTCAGAGGGTGGAACCAACGACCAACCATGGACTGAGACTCTGTCACCCCCTCTGTTGCCGTGTGTAGCCCGGCGGTGTAACACGCAACACTGTCCAGGAGAGCTGCCACAACAGGATGAATCTCGTTAGAAAACCACACCTATTTATACTCGGCTGTGCGCCTCCGAGTCACGTACACCCTACACCCCCTTTGCGCCAGTGGGCCCCTTCTGCCTATAGCTTGCGACATGCTAACTGCTGCGTTTACTCTTTCCAGCGGTTCGATGGCCCCTGTGGCCTCCATTCCACTTCACAACTGCTGATCAGCGTAACTTACTGCAATCTGGTCCACATCTGGCTGTAACTTGTGCGCTCCGATATATTGCACCAAATCTAACTTACCTATCTTAAACTGTGGTGCCACTACAATCAATAATCACACGAACTTGCTTCTTGTTGATGAGATCTACAATCCACTCCATTTAAGAGAAATATTTTTTATTAGTTTTGAAAAAAATAAACAGTAGATGAAAGTTTGTTATCTTTGAGAAATTGCACATAATGCATCTTGATTTGTTAGTTTCCAGGGTACAAATGTTTGTGCCCTGGAATATGGGCCCGATTGCCGTTTTTAAAAAAATCTAATAAAAATTATTTCTTATAAATGGCGAGCCTCAACAGCCTGGAAGTCTGTGAGTTGGAATTAGAGCAAAAGAAAATATTCTAATTGATTGGGAATACATTTTAAATTATCTGAAGATTTTATGAGAAAATTTCAAGATGAATTAGAATGGGATATTATATCATGCTGTCAAAAACTAAATGAAGATTTTTATCAGAGAACTCCAAGATAGATTAGATTGGAATGGTTTATCGTCTAACCAAGTATTGTCTGAAGGATTCATTAGAGAGTTTCAAGATAAAGTAAATTGCTGAGGTATATCATATGCACATATATTGTCTGAAGATTTTATGAAAGAATTTCATGATAAATTAGATTGGGCTATTATATCATTTAGACAAGAAATCACTGAAGATTTTATGAGAGAATTTGAGGATAAGTTAGACTGTGCAACTATATCATCTAGACAAGAATTGACTGAAGATTTTATGAGAGAATTTCAGGATAAATGAGACTGGAATGAAATATAAATTGAACAAAATTTATCTGAATATTGCATTATTGAATTTAAAGATAAAGTTAATTGTGATTACATTTTACAATATCAATACATATCAGACTCACTCTTAGAAGAAATATTTCATCCTTATAAACTAATTGAACAACCTGACAATATTGAAAATTCTATATGTTTAAGTGATGAAAATCATGAATTTTTCATAACAAAGTGTAATCATATTTTTCACAAAGAATGTACTGATGGTTGGCTAAATGAAAGAAATATTGTCCATTGTGTAGAAGTTATATTAAAATAATTATAGAAACTAGGATTGGATTATTAGTATTATGGTGATTAGATTAAATTGTAAATGAAAATAACTTTATGGATTTAGAGTAATTATATTATTTTAACTCTATATGAATGAAGATACTTCTGCCACTGCTGTTTGTGAAAATAGTAGCAGCAGTGCCAGCTGAAACAGCAGCAGCTGAAGCAGCCTTTCTGGCTGTGCCACGCTTAGGCCTGCGGCCCAATGAAAAGAACAAAGCAGCTAAATATTAAATTTATTTTGGTTACTTGGATATTCCATCAACAACTGAAATAACCCATGTAAACGATGAATTATTAAGAGAATCGATAATGTTATTTCAACTAACACAATCTTGAGGTCACTGGTGAATTAAGTGAAGAAACTTTATGTTTTATGAACAGACCTAGATGTGGTGTAAAAGATTCATTCGATAGTTATAGAACTAGTATGTATAACTGGAATAAAAAGAATATAAAATGGAATTATAAAGGAGCAAATAAAAAAGTATTGGACTTAACAAATGCAGCTTTTAGTTTATAGTTGAAATATGGCTTTATTCAGTTTATTCATGATATCAATAATCCTGATATATTAATTACAGGTAAAAGATGAATACATTTAAATGAACGTACTGGTCAGCGATGTCCAAAGGAAGTAGATGGAAAAGGAGCTGTGTTAGCTCATGCTTTTTTTCCAAATAGGAATCATGGCAGTAGAAATACTTATGGATAAAGATGAAAACTGATACTTGGAAACTGATAAAAATACACCAAAATATCAAAAGAATCTATTTGAAGTTCAGGTTCATGAAACTGGTCATGCATTAGGTTTAGAGCATGCATACGTCATTTGATCAATTATGTATTCTTATTACAATGGACCACTTTTAGTTTTATCTCATGATGACATTGATGCTATTCAAAGTTTATACAGTAAAACACCAATAAAACCAACAACACCAAAAGTAACATACCAACTATTCCCTCTAAACCATGGGAAACAGTTAAATCATTATATGAAATTGGTAAGCACAATCGTCCTGAAGGACTGAATGTGAGGCATGATCACTTATTATTTGTGAATGGTGATTTATACATTTTTTATCGAAAGTGGGTCTGGATAAATGAAAAAGGACAACTGATCACAGACTGGTTAACATTCTTACCACAAGATTTACAAAAAATAGATGGAATATATTACAGATCAAGTGGTGAAATTGTAATATTTGTTGACAATTTGTTTTATATGGTAAATTTACACACAGTACTATTAATTTTGGGATATCCAAAATCAATGACTACTACAGGATTACGTAAACATTTTTTACTAAATAGTGTAGTAAACACTTATTCAGGAAAAATATTTTTATTCTTCAACGAATTTTTCTGTGTAGAATTAGATGAATGCAATTTCACATACAAATCACGGGGAACTATAACTAGATAATTTCCAGGATTACCTCCAAAAATGAATTCTGTGTTTAGATACATAAATGGTTTGTTGTATTTTTTCAAGGATGATACAGTCTATGAATACAGTGAATTTACAAAAAAAGTAGTTAGAGTTGGTATAACTGATTTATCCTTATTTGGTATTCATTGTCATGAAACATCTGCATTAGTTCCTAAAGTAATGAATATATTGAAAGACGTTGCACAAAAATTAGAGAATTTAACTTTTTCACAAATCTAATAAATTTTTTTCTATATAAATGGAGAGCCTATAGCAACTATCGCAGCAGTCTTCAGAAGGCATCAAATCTAAGTTTTGTAAATATTGCAATACTGAGAAGTCAATTTTACATTACAGAAATACACAAAAGATGGTTACAGAACGATGTGTAGACTATGTATAAATAAATATCATGTAAAAATTACAATGAAAGTCGAATTCCTTGTGTATTTGGAAAAAGTGTTGCTAAATATTATTACAAAGAACATTTACGCCAGTTTTCAAGTGAAGAACATTCGAAAATATTGTCATCGACAAATAACGAAGAAGCTGTCATTGATCAAGCATCCAAATCTACAAAGAAATATAAAGGCTGTCAAGGGATGAAAGATTTAAGTTGTTTTTGTATAAATCCTTCACATAAAGATAAACATTACAATATATACGTAAGAAGTGTACTGTAGATTACATGAAGAATAGGAAAGCTACAGCAGTGAAAGCAAAAGAAGCGCCTGCCGAAGCAGTCAAGCATCTTGAACTTAATAATTAATTATCTATTAAATAAAAATCCTTTCCATCAATTTGAGAATCCTTCGATTGGTGAAAAACTCTTTCTTGCAAATCTAATGCAATTTATTTCATTTAAATAGAAGGGCCAAATGGAGAACTTCAGAGTTGCTCAACTTTGTGACTGTTGCAGGAGACATGGTTTGAGTGGCTACAGCAAATTGAACAAGGCTGATATAATTTGGAACAATTGCCATATTCTGAAATTGGAAGTGATGACGAGATTTTCGAAACTAAGACAGATAAACCATTAAAACAAATATTTCACTTTTCTACCTATGTGTTTGCCGAAACTAAAGAAGATAAACCATTGAAAAGAATATTTCCATTTTCTACAGATGTGTTTTCGAAGCAGAAAACTGAAGATAAACCGTTGAAAAGAATATTTCCATTTTCTACCGATGTGTTTGCGAAATGGAAAACTAGAACCTTTTACACTGATTTACTTGAGAGACCAAGAGACAGGAAAACAGTTAGAGATTATATAGTTGATAATGCATTTGCAAACAGATTATGAACTATAGATTTTGAAAACAGTATAGACTCACTTGAACCTGATCATTTCTTGACTGCAGTGAAGACGAAAATTTTGAAAATTGTGGAAGACAACCTGAGAGTACATCGCGGTTTGAACATAGATTTCAATTTATTTTGTGAGTACAAATTGCAGTTCAGGAATTTGGACAACAAAACTGTACCATTATGACAGAGAAGGATTTTAGTAAAAAATTCGAGCATGGGAAGCGAGATATTTTAGCGAAAATAGCTAATTTTCAAGCACAAGGATCAGGATGGACATTAAATAGAATTTTTGGTTTACGGCTAGCAACTAACAGATATGTTCCACTGAGGGGATCCTCTTACATTGAGTTACCTGCAGCTATAAAAAACAAAAAAGCTGGCTTCAATGTAAGAAATGATGATCAAAAATGTTTTTCTGTGGGCTATAAAATCAGCTTTGTATCCAGTAGATAAAAATGCTCAAAGAGTAACGAAATACAAAAATGTTGGTCTTGATCAGAAAATTGAAAATACTGAGTTTCCTGTAGTGGCTGATCATATTCTGAAAATAGAGAGTAGATGTGATGTATGTATCAACGTCTATTCTTTTGATGAAGCATATCAAGTGTATCCATTAAAAATTACGAAAAGAGAGAGGAACATGTAAATCTCCTTTATTTCAAGAAAGACGGTAATTCACACTATTGCGCCATAAAAAATTTATCTAGGCTCGTTTCGAGTCAAATTATTAATGATAAAGCTGTAAAATTTATTTGTGACATGTGTCTGCTTCACTTCAGCAGCAAGCAGAGGTTGGATGAGTAACATCAAATTGTTTGATTAAGAAGCCATTAAAAGTAGAAATGCCAAAGGAAGGAACACACAAACTTTTTAAAAATTATCAGCACACACAGAAAGTTCCATTTGTTATTTATGCTGATTTTGAAAGTTTACTTTTAAAGATGGACAACTATCAGCCGAATCCTGAAAGCTCGTAAATGATGAAATATCAAAAGCATGGGCCAAGTGGATTCTGATACCACATCAAATACATGAATGGACACTATAAAGACCTCATCATGTACAGAGGGCCAAACTGCCATAAACAATACATAGAATGCATGGAAACAGAGGTTGAAGAGATTCATAGAATTTATTCTCAAATTGAAGAAATGCAACCATTAACTCCTGAAGAACAATCAAAACATGCAAGATCCAAATACTGTACGCTGCCATTACTCACAGAAAAATAATAAGGTTTAACATCATAGATATATCAGTTTTTGTAAGAGAACAGAAAGTTTGAAAATGTGATTTATTCACACATTTAAATTTATGGCTTTGTCACTTGACAAACTTTCATAAAATTTGAAAAAGAATCAAATGACAAATATTAGGAAATTTTTCTCAGCAGAGTTGCTCGAGCTAGTGATCAAGAAAAGGTGGACCTGATGGGATACCAGTTCGATTTTACACAGAGTAAGCGAAGGAACTTGCCCCCCTTCTTGCAGCGGTCTAGACGAGTGTAGCGTTCCAAAGGATTGGAAAAGGGCACATGTCATCCCCGTTTTCAAGAAGTGACGTCGAACAGATGTGCAGAACTATAGACCTATATCTACAACGTCGATCAGTTGTAGAATTTTGGAACACGTATTATGTTCGAATATAATGACTTTTCTGGAGACTAGAAATCTATTCTGTAGGAATCAGCATTGGTTTCGAAAAAGACGGTCGTGTGAAACCCAGCTCGCGCTATTCGTCCACTAGACTCAGAGGGCCATAGACACGGGTTCACAGGCAGATGCCATGTTTCTTGACTTCCGCAAGGCGTTCGATACAGTTCCCCACAGTCGTTTAATGAACAAAGTAAGAGCATATGGACTGTCAGATCAATTGTGTGATTGGATTGAAGAGTTCGTAGATAACAGAACCCAGCATATCATTCTCAATGGAGAGAAGTCTTCTGAAGTAAGAGTGATTTCAGATGTGCTGCAGTGGAGTGTTGTAGGACCATTGCTATTCACAATATACACACATGACCTTGTGGATGACATCGGAAGTTCACTGAGGCTTTTTGCAGATGATGCTGTGGTATATCGAGAGGTTGTAACAATGGAAAGTTGTACTGAAATGCAGCAGGATCTGCAACGAATTGACGCATGGTGCAGGGAATGGCAATTTAATCTTAATGTAGACAAGTGTAATGTGCTGGGAATTCATAGAAAGATAGATCCCTTATCATTTAGCTACAATATAGCAGGTCAGCAACTGGAAGCAGTTAATGCCATATATTATCTGGGAGTACACATTAGGAGTGATTTAAAATGGAATGATCATATAAAGTTGATCGTCGGTAAAGCGGATGCCAGACTGAGATTCATTGGAAGAATCCTAAGGAAATGCAATCCGAAAACAAAGGAAGTAGGTTACAGTACGCTTGTTCGCCCACTGCTTGAATACTGCTCAGCAGTGTGGGATCTGTACCAGATAGGGTTGATAGAAGAGAGAGAGAGAAGATCCAAAGGAGAGCAGCGCGCTTCGTTACAGGATCATTTCGTAATGGCGAAAGCGTTACGGAGATGATAGATAAAGTCCAGTGGAAGACTCTGCAGGACAAGACGCTCAGTAGCTCGGTACGGGCTTTTATTGAAGTTCCGAGAACATACCTTCACCGAAGAGTCAAGCAGTATATTGCTCCCTCCTACGTATATTTCACAAAGAGACCATGAGGATAAAATCAGACAGATTAGGGCCCACACAGAGGCATACCGACAATCCTTCTTTCCACGAACAATACGAGACTGAAATAGAAGGGAGAACCGATAGAGGTACTCAAGGTACCCTCCGCTACACACCGTCAGGTGGCTTGCGGAGTATGGATGTAGATGTAGATATATCCATATGATTGCATAGCTTCTTGGAAGAAATTTGAAGAGGCACAGTTACTGATAAAAGAAGAATTTTACATTAAAATGAATGACTGTGACATAAGTGATGAAGTTTACAAACATGCAAAATTAATTTGTGAAAAATTCAATATGAAAACTGATGTTTTGTTATTCGCTGATGTGTTTGAAAACTTTAGAAAAACTTGTATTAAAGCTTATAATTTGGATCCATCTTGGTATTTTACAGCACCAGGTTTCTCTTGGGATGCAATGTTGAAAATGACTAAACAACCACTTGATTTACTACATGATTATGATATGATTTTAATGGTTGAAAAGAGTATACGAGGAGGAATATCACAGTGTAGCAAGAGATATGTACAAGCAAACAACAAATCTGAGAGATTTTGATGCAAACAAGACATAAAATCACATAGCTTATTTAGATGCAAACAGTTTATATAGTTATGCTATGAGTCAATATTTACCATATAGTGGATTTGAACGGGATGAACCAAATAATTTTGATTCTGCAAAAATAAGCGAGATGTCAAACACTTCTCAAGAGGGATATATATTCGAAGTAGATCTTGAATATCCGAAGGAAATGCATGATTTACACAGAGATTTGCCACTTGTACCTGGCACTAACGAAAACAAGTTGTTGACTACACTGAATGACAAACATAAATATGTAATCCACTATAGAAAACTCAAACAGTGCCTTTCTCTTGGGATGAAGCTTACAAAAATACACAGAGTTCTAAAAGATAGCAATTTGACTGGCTGAAGAAATATATAGACTTGAACACACAGATGAGGACCAAGGCTACGAACGACTTTGAGAAAGACTTCTACAAGCTGATGAACAACTCATTCTTTGGCAAGACGATGGAAAACATGAGAAAGAGAGAAGACATAAAATTAGTATAGGATGGAGAAAAATGTGATAAACTCATAGCAAAGTCAAACTTTAAAGGTAGAACTATATTTAACGAAAATATTGCTGTTATCCAGAAGAAAAAGACGAAAATCACATTTAATAAGCCTATCTATGTTGGAATGAGCATATTCGATCTGTCTAAAGAACTGATGTATTATTTTCACTACAGAATAATGAAACAAAAGTATTGACAAAATACTGAGCTGCGCTATCAAGATATGGACAGCTACATATATAACATTCAGACTGAAGACTTCTACAAAGACATGAAATAGATGCTTGATTGCAGTCATATGAGCGGCTATTCAAAGGACAACATCCATGGTATTCCTCAAGTAAACAGGAAAGTTGTAGGAAAAAGGAAGGATGAGTGCAATGGAAGAATTATGGAAGAGTTCTGTGGCCTAAAGGGCGAAGATGTACGCCTGCAAGGTTGGTGACAAGGTGGAGAAGAAATCAAAAGAAGTTAAGAATTGTGTGATCAAAAATAGAATCAGCTTGGAAGATTATAGACTGCCTGTTCAACGATAGAGAACAGTACAGAAGGATTAATATGATACGAAGTGAAAGACACGAAATCTACACAGCTGAAATAAACAAGAAGGCGCTGAGCCCACATGACAACAAAAGATATGTCCTGGAAAATCAAGTAGATAATTACCATATGGACATTACAAGGTATTAAAAATCTAATAAATTTTTTTTTCTATTTAAGTGGAGGCTCTAATCAAGAAGCTCAACAATGTAAGTGTCTTGAAAGAGATTAAAAGGATAACTGAGCTAGAGACAAATGTTTTATATAATGTTACTGACTGTGGATATCTAAATAGTAGATATGGAGAAAAAAATGTTATGGGGCTTAATAATGAGAATAAGGTTATATTGCCAGAAAGATATTCTAAGATAATTAATTACTGGGATTTTGAAATAATTGGAGAAGGACAAATGAAACTGAAATATAAAGGAACAAAGAAACTTAAAAATAGAGACAATGAATTTCATGATATTGAATTCATGATGTGTAATTTTTTTGTATTACATTTTGTAATCTTTAAATTTACAGCATCAAACCACAGTTAAGGCAGTGTAGTGAATGTGTGATTGAAAAAACTATTCAAGAAGTTCATAAAGATAAATATCGAACAATTGGACATAGATATGTATGCAAATAAGAGCTACATGTCGGCCGCGGTGGTCTAGCGGTTCTAGGCGCTCAGTCCGGAGCCGCGCGACTGCTACGGTCGCAGGTTCGAATCCTGCCTCGGGCATGGATGTGTGTGATGTCCTTAAGTTAGTTAGGTTTAAGTAGTTCTAAGTTCTAGGGGACTGATGACCATGGATGTTAAGTCCCATTGTGCTCAGAGCCAGCTACATGCAAATGTGGTAGAACTGTAAACAACAATAATCTCAAAAAAATTTACAAACAACTGCTCATAAAAATATTATGGCTGCTCAAGAAGAAAGCAAATAATAGCGTCCACCTAGAAAAATGAGTCATTTACTCTTGTTCACTATTATTTTCCTACATTCACCTTTTATAAAAAGGTAATAAACTTCTTCTAATAATTTCCGGGTATGCAGCCGGATCCCGTCGACATTCTGCCACGATATTTCGGCCCAGAGACGTCCGGCGACTGCACCTGGGCTCTTCAGTAGTTGTGTGCTCACCTGATGATGGCCGGACGTCTCTGGGCCGAAATATCGTGGCAGAATGTCGACGGCATCCGGCTGCATACCCGGAAATTATTACAAGACGAAATACGCCGGGAAAATTTCAGAAGTCACATAATAAACATCTATTTTCTTATGTGCACCTTCTATCAGAAAAACATTAAAATTCATTTTTCTTACATGCAACTTTGTAAAAAATATATTCTTATGAATGAAAATGGGGTGAGTTAGGCTTGAATCTTTGAATGAAGGTGGGGGAAAGTAGAACAAAAATGTGGGTTTTGGGTAACTGGCTTACTTTCTAAGCCATAGCCCGCCTTTTTTGTTCTACTATTTTGCCATACTGATGTGCAAGTGTATTTCGATCGTCTTCGACATTAGACCCCAATTGAAAAAGAACACAATATTTAATAGTGTATTATTAGAATATTACAGTAGATAATTGGTTATAATGAGAATTTAAATATGTGTAAAGTCTTAGAAATCTTGTAGCTACATGCAATATGTTATAGACTTGACACATTTTCCTCAGTACAAGTTGTATTTATGATAAAAATGCACCCATGCAGATATTGTGAAACGTCATACATAGTTCATTCAATACACACCGTTTGTGAGAGATGTGTGGAACATCAAAGATACACAGCTGTAGCCGAACATTGTATTGATACATGGCATTCCATGAACTACAGTGATGTGAAGATTCAATCATTCTCTTCTTCCTTTTGGGATTCTGTCTTCAAGAAAGCTATACAGATTAAATTATCTAATAATTAATAAATAGAGATAATGGTTTTAATTTGGACTAAGCATGGAATCCGGTCTTCAGGTAATTAAGAGAACTCGTTATGGTGTCACCACCGCCAAACATACGTCGATAAGCGAATCGAATGTCTGTACGTTTCGTCACAGGTAGCGCGTGTGTAAGCGTATCTGTTTGCCACCGGCAGCGTCTGTTACCGCATACAAGGCTTGGCACCTTATCGTCACTCTTGCGACTCACTCTGAGGGTGGCCGGACGATATGCATCCGAAATATCAGTGGAGGAAATTTTATTTCCACAGCTGCATGCCTGAGGTTTAATGGACTATGCATCGTATAGTTGTTAACCTTATCAGATGTGTATAATTTCAGCAGTACCATTTCTCTGGAAAATATATTATCACCTTAAGCAAACGCAAAGGTTATAACTCGAAAAACCAAAATTTTATGATCCGAAAGAACAGATACCATCTCCATATAGTTAAGGCTAACCGGCGATTGACTTTCTTCTTCTGTGCTGGATGCACACGCATTGCCCGAACTCTTACGAGACTCGGTAAGATTGTCTGCCGCGAGTAATGAGTGTGATGGGCAGGGGCACTACTAATGTAGTGTGTGGACATTAAGTTCGGAATGTGGGTCTCACGGGGGGGGGGGGGGGGGGGTTGTGCAAGGGATAAATCCCTGCAGCCTCACTATCCTCTGTGGCCCTGGTGGCTAAGTTGGATCGCTGGCACGGTAGCTCAGTGTGTTCGGTCAGAGGGATGTTCGACCTCTGTAATAAAAAACTGAGTAAAGGACTCAACGATCAACTTGAATGGATGTCTTGTGACGTCCGCCCAGACCAAATGCAACAAACAATACAGAACAAAGTAAAAAAAAAGTGTAGAGCGTCTGCCATGTAAGTAGGAGATCCTGGGTTCGAGTCCCGGTCGGGGCACTCATTTTCAACTGTCCCCGTTGATACATATCAACTCCTGTTGACAGCTTGGCGTCTTGATTTAGTTATCGTTTCAAAATTATATGAGTCTTGAAACTTTAAATTTCGTCCCCCCAAAAAATGAGAATTTTGACTTATCAGATTTGTCTCCCTGGAGTCTTCATATATTGCTGCTACAGCTTTACCATCGTAATTTGGCTACCTCCGTAATGTTCCCTAATGATTATTTAATTTGAATGCTCACCTCACCGGTATTGTATACATTTGTGTGTTGTTGTCAATAAGACACTACGGTTTTTGGTGACGAGGTTGTTTTGTCTCTGTGCATGTTTCACGACTGTGATCGAGTCGCCTTCAGTTCAGTTGTTACTACAACATCGGAAAGGCAGTTTGAACAACAACAACAGCAGATTTCAAAAAATGTGAGTGAAATCTTATGGGACTTAACTGCTAAGGTCATCAGTCCCTAAGCTTACACACTACTTAACCTAAATTATCCAAAGGACAAACACACACACATACCCATGCCCGAGGGAGGACTCGAACCTCCGCCGGGACCAGACGGACTTTCCATGACTGGCGCGCCTCAGACCGTTCGGCTAATCCCGCGCGGCAACAGCAGATTTACTAGGTCAGTTGGTTACACAGATAAATTTGCACTTTCTATTTGGACTGCGGATAGAAAGTGCAAGAATACCTGTGTTCATTGTCAACAGTCCTATCCAGTCCATTCTAGTCCAGACAGGGAGGTATATCGTGCGCCTTGCGTTTAGATGATACGGCAATAGTGGAGGTTCTGGGTATCGCTAGGTATTTGAGGTATCTCAGACTGTAACGGAAGGGTATGAGAACGTCATAGACGTCACGTCGGCGCGTGCGTGTCTGCATCGAAGGCGTCGTTCAGCGACACCCTCATCGTGGTCATCAGGTGGCGACGCAGATTCCCCTGATGCCCCGGCAGGCGTGGGGCGTGGCTTGTCACACAAGAGGCCGTGTGGTAGCTGTTTCCCGTAGCTGCCAGCACGGCCAGTCGTCGGTCACGGACGTCGAATCTGCGGAACTCTACGAGGGGCGTTTGAAAAGTCCGTGCAAAGTCCGAGAGATGGCACCGCCGGCGCCTATCGAGGTCATGTTTAGTTAGTAGCATGTTTGGAAAGAACGCACACCAAGTTCCAGCCATATTGGTCAATTTCTTTGTGTTTGGCATTCGTGTGAATCAAGGAAGTCGAGTGATTGTCAAAAAATGGACGAAAAAGAATTTTGTTTGGTGATTAAATATTACTTTATGAAAGGCAAAACGACTCAGGAGACTAAAGAGAAGCTTGATAAACATTACGGTGGCTCTGCACCTTCGATTAGAACAGTTTATAAGTGGTTTCAAAATTTTTGGAGTGGCCATATGGGCACAAGTGGTGCTGAACGTTCTGGACGCCCTGTGGAGGTTACGACTCCAGAAATAATTCATAAAATCCATGATATGGTGATGGATTACAGAAGAGTTAAGGTTCATGAGATTGCTAGTGCTGTGGGCATCTCGAATGAACGGGTACATAATATTTTGCATAAACATTTGGTCATGAGAAAGCTATCCGCAAAATGGGTTCCGCGATTGCTCACGCTTGAGCAAAAACGGAATCGTGTGAAGTGTTGCAAGAATGGTTTGCAGCTGTTCAGGAAGAATCCGTAGGACTTTAAGCATCGTTTAGTCACTGTGGATGGAATATGGTTACATTACTATAGATGAAATATGGTTACATTATTATACTCCTGAGACCAAAGAACAATCTAAACAATGGGTTACCAAGGGAGAATCTGCACCAAAAAAGGCGAAGACAATTCCTTCGGCCGGAAAGGTTATAGTGACTGTCGTTTGGGATTCGCAAGGGATAATCCTCATCGACTATCTGGAAAAGGGTAAAACTATAACAGGTGCGTATTACTCATCGTTATTGGACCGTCTGAAAACCGAGCTGCAAGAAAAACGCCAGCGATTGGACCGCAAAAAAGTCCTTTTCCATCACAACGCAGCAGCGCACGCCTCAGCAGTTAGTGGTCGCAAAATTAATGGAAATAGGATTCTAACTCCCTCCTGTTCTCCAGACTTGGCTCCCTCAGATTACTATTTGTTCCCAATTTGAAGAAATGGCTGGCGGGACAAAGATTTTATTCAAACGAGGAGGTAATTGCAGCAACTAATAGCTATTTTGCAGACTTGAACAATTCGTACTATTCGGAAGGGATCAACAAATTAGAACTACGTTGGACGAAGTGTATAAGTCTAAAAGGAGACTATGTCGAAAAATAAGAAAGGTTTACCCTAAACACGTAAGTAGTTTTTATTTTTGCACGGTATTTTCAAACGCCCCTCGTATATTACGCAGCTACAGCCACATGACGTCGGAAAACATTCTTGGTCTCGAACCGTTCACGCTTTGTGGACTTCACATTCAGGATCTTGTACATCTTGTTTCTGACTGCATTCGTTTCTAGGCATTGGACGAGCTCTGCCACGAGTTCGGGCCTCTGTTTTCGGCTTGTCTGTGCACTAAAAAGGACCACGAGGTTGACATTCATCTTAGAAATAGGGCCAAGATTTGTCATGCTGATCCTATCCATTTTGCACTGCGGCAGGCTGTCGAGGGACAATTGGTCTGATTACAACACCTGGGCACCATTGAACCAGTTCATTCTAGCAAGTGGGTTACACCTCTGGTGGTTATTGGTAAGCCTGCTGGGGCCCTTCATTTATGTGTGGGTCTTAAGTACACCATTAATGCCCAATCGATAGTCGATTGTTACCCCATACGCCATTCTAAGTACCAATGCAGTTCTGACACAGTTGGTTGGTAGTGAGTGTTTTTCGAAAACTGACTTGGCAGAGGCGTACCTGCAGATTCCCCTCAATTCCAGCTCTACATAGATTATGATCGTTAACATTCTCTTTGGGTAATACCAATATATGCGACTGCCTTTGGACATAGAGAGCGTCTCCGCCATTTTTCAGAGATTTGTGGAACAATTAACGCAGATTGTACTGTGCTGTGCAAAATATCTTGACGATATCATTGTCACCGGGGCCTCACAGTGGGAACATCCCACTAACCTTCGTACCCAATTCACAAAATTGCAATTTAGAAAAGTCAAAATTTTTTATCACAGAAATCGAATATCTGTGCCACCTACGTTCCAATGATGACATTACACCTGTGAGACACGTAGTGGCAATGAATCCAGCCTACGTCCACCATGGAATATGAAGGAACTCTAGTAGTTGGTAAAGGCAGTTACTATTAAAAAATTTCTCCCCAACACTGTGGATATCGTTCATCCACTCAGCACATGCATAAAAATGTTCCTTTTATTTGGTCGGTGGGCTGTGACAGAGCATTGGCCTGCATCAAATCGCCACTACAGTCATCACCGTGCCCCAGTGCTTTTCCGCCAGGTACAAGTCTGTCCTTGCCACCGACGTCTCCCAAAACAGGGGTGGGGACGTCATGGCTTAGAAAACTGCTTATGGTTCTAAACAGCCTCTCGCATATGTCTCCGAAGCGTTGACAGTGGCACAATGCAGTTATTCTCAAATCGAAAAGGAGGCTTTGGCCGTTGTGTATGCAATTCAGAAGTTCCATGTCTTCCTCTATGGTAACTACCTCCACCTCGTCACCAATCGTAAGCCGCTTGTAGCCATTTTCAGCCCCCATTTGCGTCTTCCTGACAGGATTGCCCAATGATACCAGGGTTGGGCTTTGTTTTTGAGTGTGTATGACTATGACTTTCACTACAGATCGACAGCACAGCATGCAAATGTGGACACCTTGTCGCAGTTGCCCGTGGGACCTGATCTGGCCTTTGACAAAGCTGAGGTTATTTGTTTTCAGATTGTTTTCAGCAAGCAGTGGCCCAAGAGTTTGGGTGCCAAGGTGTCTTGTCCGTTCTATTTCCTCCTCCGTCTGGCTGACGGTTGCTGGTGGCATGCTCCTCCTTAGAACCAACTCCAATGAACTCTGTGACATTGTCTTTTGGATAATACGAGCTCACATACTTGGTCTCCTACACTGTGGCCATTGGGGCACGACCCGCATAAAGATCCTTACACAGTTATTTCTCTACTGCCCTGGTACTGATTCACAAATAGAGAAAGTCGTTTGTGAGTGCAAACAGTGCGCCAACCAGCTGACTGCTCCATCACAGACTTACGCTCCATGGTCCACTCTCACCCTCCTGTGAGTGCCACCCTACTGCAGGAGCTTGGCATCACGTGTGTGTCCCTAGCTGATGTGATGTTGAGTGATGGTGATGTCGAGATGCAGCTGCCAGCCATTCCCAACCCTTTGCCAATATCTGGCAGTACTCCACAGACGCTGCACTTCCACAGGAGTAGAGGGTGGTCTCTTCCCATCATCAAGCCCCCATCGGTCGCCGCTGATGGCGTGTTATTTGCATCATGCCACCTTTGGGATGGTAACCCGCCTGAGTTTCCAACGTCTGTGCCACTTCTGGACATATGACTTGCCAGGTCACAGAAAGCTGGCTGTACAACCTGATGACAGTGACTCTGATTTGGGATGAGACGAGCCAATGGACGCACATGCCCTTGGTCTCCAGCTGCTGTCTACATGCCATCACGGCCGCAGCCACTGGCACTGGGTCACCTTGGTGGGCCCTGTGGACTCGTTGGCCATGCCCGTTTGTCGTCAGCACCCCACACAGATGGTTCCCCACCTTCGTTCAATGACGAGCATTACTGGTGGCACTCTGCCAGCATTGCCTTGCTCTATTGTACATCAGTCATGCTAGGTGAAGGTTCTACTCACTGACTTGGACAGTCGTGATTGTAGGGCGATCATTGCGTGTGATCAGACTCGACACTGACTTGTATTCTGCAGTTAGTGTTCTTTTATGCTCGCGTAATAGCAGTGGTCGGCTCACCATCGTTGTGTATACTTGTGCGATGTTGTTGTCAATAAAGAACTGCAGATACTAAATAGTAGTCATAAAAGGCAAAGAATGCACACTCTTCAGGCAAAGTATAGATCTGTTTCGAATGTGGCGATGTAGTGCTACCATATTATGCTCGTAATGTCAAGTTGTCACAAGAATGTTCTGCCTATATCTCCAGTCTAGATAGCAAGAAGGTATCAAGATGAAGCATTGGGAGAATCTGTCAAAGGGTGTGTTTTCGGTCCACCACAACACCCAAGTCACACATGCTGGTTCTTTGAGATGTCACATTTTATCTCACCTGCCTTATCTGTATGACATGCAGTTATTTCTTCCTGATTCCTTCCATGATAAAAACCATTGCAGACGTTTATAAAATGACAACGAGGTGATTTTCAAGGTAGAACATTTGCCAAACATCTAAATGCAGATTGCTACAACTGAGGTCTCCACCATCTCATTTCTTACTAGGAAAAAGTGTATTCAAAGGTGATTGTGCGGAGGAGAACTAACATACTCAAAACTCATAATCACAGCTTGGTTTTTCAACAAATGTGTGTGAAATCTTATGGGACTTAACTGCTAAGGTCATCAGTCCCTAAGCTTACACACTACTTAATCTAAATTATCCTAAGGACAAACACACACACCCGTGCCCGAGGGAGGACTCGAACCTCCGACGGGACCAGCCGCACAGCCCATGACTGCAGCGCCTGAGACCGCTTGGTTTTTCTCGCGGTGATAACTTCATAGTAGTAGGGCAAGTAGCAAGCGAGCCAACTTTGACCCTGATGTCATCATCAGGTCTTTCTTATCTGTGGTGGTGTATTATAGCTGAGACAATCACGCATGTTATATTTTGCTGGCAGCAGCATCAGCATTTCCTTATCTCCAAGTTCTACTGAGAATCATTGACATCCAGCCATGTGCTAAGGTCAAGGAGGGGAGGGGACGGGAGGGGACCAGAAATAATGTCATACCAGCCTCACCACTTGCTCATTTCCACAAATCATGACTGAGCAGCAGCACATCCAGCCATGTGCCAAAGGCATGTAGGGGAAGGGAAGTGGAGAAGAAGGTTCAAATGGTTCAAATGGCTCTGAGCACTATGGGACTTAACAAAAAAATGGTTCAAATGGCTCTGAGCACTATGGGACTCAACTGCTGTGGTCATAAGTCCCCTAGAACTTAGAACTACTTAAACCTAACTAACCTAAGGACAGCACACAACACCCAGCCATCACGAGGCAGAGAAAATCCCTGACCCCGCCGGGAATCGAACCCGGGAACCCGGGCGGGGACTTAACATCTGAGGTCATCAGTCCCTAGAACTACTTAAACCTACCTAACCTAAGGACATCACGCACATCCATGTCCGAGGCAGGATTCGAACCTGCGACCTTAGCAGTCGCGCTGTTCCAGACTGAAGCGCCTAGAACCGCTCGGCCACTCCGGCCGGCGGAGATGAAGGAACTCCCCCCCCCCCCCCCTCCATGCACCCCTGCTAGGAAGATAAACTACGAGAAAAATTTTGTCAACTATGTTTGCGTTGCTGTCTTCCAAAGTTTCCTTTAAAAACTGGCTCACTATCCACACTCGTAAATTTCAGTTCAAGCTACATATCATTCCCATGGAATGCTGGAACGAGTAGGCGTCATATTACTCTATAATTATTTATCGACATTTGCTTATAAAATATAAACAACGAACTAGGAATTCGTGTTTGTTGTAAATGAGTTTTACCTTCAGTACTATCCTATAAACCCTGAAATGTGAGATAAAAGTAAGTACTGTTTCACATCCTACTTGCTCCTGTTGTCAGCAGATGGCTGCACTGTAGAAAACGAGTGTTTATCGCCACAAGCAGATGGCTACACTGTAAAACGTGCGAAATTCATCTGTGAAGCACGATTTCTTACAGCCACCAGTTGATTGCTGCACAGGTAAAATACGCAACAGAGCCATATATTAATTCTTTTCCATCTATAAGATGTCGCAACATTCTAAAATGTCTGCAACATACGTCGGCAATACAAGTGCAATGTTTTCAATGATTGCCCAGGACCTAGTTGAGGGACGCTATAAGAAAACAACACTGTAAGGTTCAACTCAATTAATGTCATGTCACATACAACTGCAACGTAAAAGAAAGCGCAAGGTTATTTCCGCATATACATATTTATGCCAAATTAGCATCCAAAATTCTAAAGTATGTACTCCAATGCTGGGTTTCCTTGCCTAATAACAGATGACACTTTTGACGGAATCATTATCTTAAATCTGACCTGACCAGTCTTACGAGAGAACTTCAGAAAAAGACGTGTTAGCTAAAATATTAGACAAGTACACAAGTACCGAGCGAGGTGGCGCAGTGGTTAGCACACTGGACTCGAATTCGGGAGGACGACGGTTCAATCCCGCGTCCGGCCATCCTGATTTAGGTTTTCCGTGATTTCCCTAAATCGCTCCAGGCAAATGCCGGGATGGTTCCTTTGAAAGAGCACGGCCGACTTCCTTCCCCGTCCTTCCTAATAAGATGAGACCGATGACCTCGCTGTCTGGTCTCCTCCCCCAAAACAACCCAACCAACACAAGCAAATTGAAACTCTGAATGTAAGTAATTAGGCCTACTCTAGATGTAAGTCACAGTACACCCTCAAACTAATCATTTTCGAATTTGAATTGTTCTTAAGCACCTGTTAAGGAGGAAGAAAGATAATGAATCACGATAGTCACTAGAAAAAAATGTAATCGATGATACTGACTGACAATTATTGCTACTATTACAAATGACACAGGCCTGTTGGACTCTACGCATATAACAGCAGTTTTCGAACAAAACTATGGTGCCACTGCTCTCTAAAAGCGTTATACACTATATATTCCACATCTATGATGTCACAATAATGTAAAATGTCTGCAAAATACGTCAGCAATGCTAAAAGTGCGATCCTTACATTAATTGCCTAGGACGTAGTTGATGTTAACTACGAGATAAAAGAACGCTGTAAAGCTCAAATCAACATTAAAGGAATGATAACATTCCATTCTCTATAACGTATAGATATGTAGATGTGGAATTAGTTGTGTTCTAAAATTTAGTAGGCCACAACCAGAAATATTGCTAAGCGATTCTACCAACCCTTGATGCTGATACAGATGATATATACGCCTAACATCAAGTCCTCAGTTACATCATGTATGTTCAGAGTTCCAACAAGCAAAGCTTAAACGAAATAACTGTATATATTATAAAGTGTGATACTGTAACATTGCATTGTGACGTTACATAGCACTATAATCATACTCCACAGCAGAATAGTTGAAAAGATAGGTAGAAGTAACGTGCACATATTTAAACGGTCTTGCACAGGGATCAATCGCACGATCTATTCTTAGTAGTTTCCAGACTGGTAGTACCATCTCTTTTAGCCAAGGAAGAGGTAAACGTTTCCAGTAGGTGCATATCTGGACCCTTCTTTATTTTTGAGTCGTCAGTCATCTGACTTGTTTGATGCGGCCCACAACGAATTCCTCTTCTGTGCCAACCTCTTCATCTCAGAGTACCACTTGCAACCTACGTCCTCAATTATTTGCTGGATTTATTCCAATCTCTGCCTTCCTCTACTGTTTTTGCCCTCCACAGCTCTGTCTAGTACCATAGAAGTCATTTCCTGGTCTCTTAACAGATGTCCTATCATCCTGTCCCTTCTCCTTGTCCGTTTTTTCCATATATCCCTTTCAACATACGTCTGTAGCACCACAGCTCAAATCCTTCTATTCTCTTCTGTTCCGGTTTCCCTACAGTCCATGTTTCACTACCCTACAATGCTGTGCTCCAAACGAACATTCTCAGAAATTTCTTTCTCAAATTAAGGCCTATGTTTGATAAAAGTAGACTTCTCTTGGCCAGGAAAGGCCTTTTTGCCATTGCTAGTCTGCCTGCTTTCGATGTTCTCCTTGCCCCATCCGTCATTGGTTATTTTGCTGCCTGCATAGTAGAATTCCTAAAATTCATCTACTTCGTGACCATCAATCCTGACGTTAAGTTTCTCGCTGTTTTCATTTCTGCTACTTCTCATTACTTTCGGCTTCCTTCAATTTACTCTCAGTTCATATTCTGCACTCATTAGACTGTTCATTCCATTCACTTTCACTAAGCATAGCAATGTCGTCAGCAAACCTTATCATTGATATCCTTTTACCTTGAATTTTAATTCCATTCTTGAATCTTTCTTTTATTTCCATCGTTGCTTCTTCGGTGTACAGATTGAACAGTAGGGACAAAAGTCTACTTCCTCAAGTATATGGCAAATATGCCCCCTTATAGGCCAGAAAAGTAAGAAGGAAGCCTGCACCCTGGCTAACTGAAGAACTGAAACAGCTCATGAATCTCAGAGATGGTCTACACCAGACACAGAAACAACGCCCTATGCCTGAAAATCGTATTGCTTATAAACAGAAGCGGGACAAAGTAAGTCAAGCTGTGAGAAATGCAAAAATTCAGACATGGCCATACTTGACCGACAGCAGAAATAGACGAGCTGCACTATGGTGAAACATGCGTGGTCTTGGCATAGGTAAAGAAAAAGTTGCAGCTGATACCATTGTCCCAACTGATGAGCTGAGCTGGTACTTCACAGTACCTACATCGACAATTAAACCACGAACGAAGCTGAGAGTTATTGATTACTTCCTGGGGGTAAATGACTGCAACCACAATAAATTCTGTCTAAAGTCCCAAAAGGACGAGGCCTGACGTAAAACTGTGTTCTGAAGGAGGCGAATGAAATACGTGTTGCTGATGGGCTGATCAACAGAGACGCCGGGTTCGACCTCAGCAAAGCCTGGGACGCAGCACTCAGCCAGCTAAAAGCACAGCGCCGACCCAAAGCGACTTCCGCGCCCGACGAAGGCCACAGGACATCTGATGGTCCACAATTCGCATCTAGCAGCCAGCATCCCGCCCCTCCCCACCACCACCCCACGCAGCGCAGTGTGTGGCAGGACGCGGGGGAAGGGGTGGGGAGCGATCAGAGTATAAAGGGGAGGAGACTCTCAGTCTGCAGGTATCACCTGAAGATGACGGCAAGGAACGCTGTCGAAATATCGTGGTTTGAAAACGACTGCACCCGGCTGCAGACACGAGAACAGTACAAACATACAAACAACCTGCTAGAGTTACAGACTACTTAACTGCAAATAACCATCTAGATGAATATCAATCAGGCTTCTGTAAACATCACAGCAGAACATTTGCTTTTATAAAGGTAACAGGTGACCTGCACAAGAGGCGACTATCTCAGACTAGCAAAGCCTCTGACATTTAACTTGCTAAACTTAGCAGCCTAAATTCCTCGCCAAGTGCAGTGCAATGGCTCCGCTCATACCTGACGTCTCGTCAGCAATGCGTCATGTCCAGCACCGCAAAGCCACAATGGAAGCAGCTAATATCACGTGTCCCCCATGGTTCGGCATTAGGTTCTATACTCGTCTCATTGTACTTTCTGGCCTACTGGAAATACCACAAGTACGCTGATGCCCTCCAGTTGTACTTAAGTGCAAAATCAATAAAGTTTAAGACAGCTATCGAAAATCTCAATAGCGACCTGTGTGCGTTATCAAAATGGGCGCAGGTTATAGGGTTAAAGCTCAAACCATTCAAAACACAAGCAGTACTGGTTTGTCATTATAGGCTCATTAGCCTGAAACGTCGAAAATCCCTACCGTCTTTAACCCTAAATGGGAACAAATCTCAACTTCCCTCCTTCAGCAAAAAGTCTAGGAGTAAGAATAGATTGACTGAGCACGCAACTGCAGTGTGAATGAAGGCATCAGAATCTCTCCATTCTCTACAAAAATATAAAAAGTCCTTCCCTCTTGTCTTGAAAAAGAAACTTGTAAAAACACTTACATTGCCAATTGTTGATTTGAGAGATGTTACCCAACAAGGCCTTTGTCAGGAAAGCTCATAGCACCTGGAACTGATTACGAATGCGCATGTTCGTTATACCTGTGATGTTCGATGCTTTGATTACATTTCACTATCACATGCACAAGTATGCTGGTTGCGTGCAGACAAGTACAGATATATTTGTACCCTCTGTCTTCTCCACTGTCTTATCAATGAACACTGTCTCTTGTATTTCTCCTCGACCTTAATACTCTTGTCTGAACAACACAGAAGAAACACCCATTCTCATCAGAGTAAAATCTTTTCTGTGCAACTCCATCACTCAGCAACCTTCTTGAAATACTTCTCAGTAATAGGAACCTGAATTTTGAACAACCTCCCACATTACGTTAGAGAAGTGAATAACATCTCCAAATTCAGAGTACAGGTAACGACATACCTACTAAAGCAACAATAAGGACTAGCACTGTCCGTGCATGGAGTCGTCACCACAGTGCGTCCCTCTCTCCAGCCCGACCCTTCTCATTTCCCAGTATTCTTAGCCAATGTAGTCTCCTTTTCCCAGAAATCGCTATATCAGAAAACATCTATTTTGTACACCTATAAATTCTTCTTATATATGCCATTCTCATTATCATTATTAATGTCATAATTATTGTTATTAGTGATACTACTATTATTATTATTATTATTGTTACTATCAGCTGGAATATTACAGGTACTGCCACTATTAGCTTTACTAGTTGATAGTCAGTATAGTTCACTCACACTGCTACTTAAATTATTTTAATTCTAAACATATAACACGTCAGCCTCGGTTGCAAATAGCAACCAATCTTTACCTAGGTTTCAGCCAAAATAATGTGGCCTTCTTCAGAAGCTATTGACACTGAGCTATTGCATGCCAGAGTTTGGCCACGTCAAGTATACAACTGTAGCACCGTAGTAGCCAGCCATAAGTGTACGTCCGCTGCACGTACGAGGCCGCTCTAAGAGTGGCAGCGCCGCCTGCCGCTTCTCTTCAGCCAACTAACGTACACTTATGGCTGGCTACTACGGTGCTACAGTTTTATACTTGACGTGGCCAAACTCTGTCATGCAATAGTTCAGTGTCAATAGCTTCTGAAGAAGGCCAAATTTTTTTGGCTGAAACCTAGGTAAAGACTGGTTTCTATTTGCAACTGAGGCTGACGTGTTACATGTTTAATTATCACAGTTGCTGACGGGGCCGCACGATGTTAAAAATTCCTATTTTTTGTTTGTTTTGTGTTTGTGCTACAGAAAGCTCAAAACTCAAATATCACTCTTTAAAAACAGTTCGAAGTAACTCTCAATAATTCTCGAGAAAATCGATTTTGATGTCTTGCGAGCATCTTTGATATCTTAAGGCAAGGTAGACTTTTCAGAGTGTGTGGCCATGTGCCAGAATGCTCGCCTGTCAGATTGGGAGCCCTGGGGTCGGTTTCCTACTGATTCACATTTTCATACATATTTGCTTGTTCTATTATCATTCCTTGAAGTGTAAAATATATAAAAATGGAGAAAATGGGTAGCACTCGACACTATTTCTGGATCACTGGTTCGAGTCCCGAGTCATTCGTTATGTTGCTTTCTGTTTATCTGGAATACCACATCATTTAAATACAAAATTCTTCAAATATATGTGTGTTAACACCTACCCAATCGTAATGTTTATGAAAATGCACGTCTTCTTATTTCTAATTACATATTGCACACAAAAATCCATTTTTCATAGCAAACATAAATTCTTAATTGCTAATCTTATGCAAAAGATTGTTTAAATTTAAAAAAAAATACAGAATAATTTTTTTCATCTTTACGTTTAACGTTTCACAGAAGTGTTCAAAGAAGATATATGTTTGATTAAAAATATACCACAACTGGTAATCAAAACAGAGCCACCCACATGGAATGCGACAATTCTACCACATTTTTTGCCTCCATCCTCCCCTTTAGCCCCACATTAACGCTCGTCACAAGAAACACCTCAGTCGGAGTAAGCTTGTAGCTCGTAGTTATATTTGCTCGGAGAAATTGTCCTGAGGCGTCTTCGAGACTCCTTAAGTAACCCATCGCGGTAGAGGATGTGCTTCTTCACGAAAAACGCATAAATAACTTCTTCACGAACACAAATAAAATAACCTCTTCTTGGGAGGGAACATAAATAACTCTCCTCTTGGAAAACTAAAAAAAGCCATTGTGGGAATCAAATATGTTATGAGAAATTACTGTGGAACACACAGGAAAGGAGGCTCTTTTAAAAATAACCAAATAGCCACTCCTCTTGAAGAAACAATTAATCACCTTGGAAAAACACATAGCGCAAAGACACTTTATGAAAATGGTGGAACTTTTCTTGAGAGGAAACAATAAAACTATCCGCAACCAGTAAGAAAAAATTCTTTTATGAGAACTTCAGGAGACTTGGCTAAGGGAGACATCGAAAAAACTGAAAAAGGATTTTTGATATTTCTGTTATAGTTAGTTTTTAATAGCTAGTCTTGCTGAATTAAATAATCTCTAACTCACGTTCTTTCTTGAGTTGAAGTCGAGGCTAAATAAGAGACAAAAGTGAACCACGTATCATAGATAGCTGTTCTGCTCTTCTCATGGATACAAGGTCCAGTCTGGTTGTAATACGTTTTCTGAGGGTATCGCTGAAGGCGCCATATGGGTAAAATATCCAGTCTTTTACGAACCCATGAACATATTTTGTTGTGATCGGTGTTCACGAAACGCCGTACTCGGCTGTCTTGCAGAGCACGCTTAGTGAAATACGCGTCCAGTGCCATTCCTATTCAAAACGCCCCCGTGGCGTTTATAACATTTGTAAACCCTCGTCGCCATTTTTGTAAAGCCCTCGTCGCTAGTGCTGTGGAAGCCGAGTGAGTTCGTGAAACGGCTTCTGGAGCATTACACTGATAACACAACTTCTCCCTACCACTATTACACAGTTATGCCGCAGGGTCAGGTAACAGGGCAGGAGAACGAAGGTTCTACAACACTCCAACAAATTAGTAACAAAGTCACGAGTTAAAAGGTTTACTTATCTTTGTGACTTGTTGAATGATTAAGTCTGCAACACTGCTTGTAATATAACACAAAAATGGCCCTCAATGGCCAAGTGCAAATAATCGCAGGTAAACTTCAAAGCACATAGCAAATGCAATTACCACTGTCTGTTCAATTCTAAGAGTTCATTAAACGACGTTCCCTGTCTAAGTCAGCCCTGGACGATGATCTGTGATCAAGTGGGCGAGAGCTTGTCTTCTATCTACCGAGTAGGCTTCTGTCCGTTGTCGTGCGGTCATTGGAAGATTGTACTCGGGCGGAAGTTGGCCGAGGCGAGGTCGATATCTACGTCATCAGTGTCGCCCGTGGCGCTGGTGGAACCGCGCAAGTGGTGAGTCTACAAATGACTGAAATGACTGTGCCATTGACAACCTGCACCTAGGGATTTCCATAAAAGGAAGTATCATGTTATTGTGTTACTTCACTTCAATTTAGCACATGAAATAATCATTCCTATCATGATGCGGCTAGAATGAATCACAACGTGGTTACCATAAATTACTTATTTTCAAAAAACATGTACAGTGCAAACATTTGTTCGAATACGAAGTACACAGTGTCAGATCCTACCCTACGTGTAATTTAGAGATTGGCAGAACATACAGTATATTTGTCCCTCGTTGTTAGATGGACACAAGTTGGCTGCTGTAGATTAGTGGTGAGGAGCAGAAGTGGTACATACTGACTGTCACCTTTAGGAAACGTTCAGTGGACAGGCAGATGGAACTTTGCACTAAACTGAAGTGTGCATATCACCTATTGAAATATGGGCAGCAGTTGTATTACACCGACGATTGG
The DNA here is from genome assembly GCF_023898315.1 of Schistocerca nitens. NCBI lineage: Eukaryota > Metazoa > Arthropoda > Insecta > Orthoptera > Acrididae > Schistocerca > Schistocerca nitens. Next base: position 632,857,104 of record NC_064620.1, on the reverse strand, counting down.
TTCGCTGAGACGTTGGCTGTTGTGCAGATGACAATTCTCTGCCTACGCAGTGGACACAGTTGTCGTCCGCAAACTCCTACGGCTGAAACTATCCCGTACAAGACCGAATACGAGTCAAGATTTCTGTTAGCTCACTAGCCAGGAGCAAAAATTCGAGTCACGTATTCTCCCATAAACAAGCACTTCAGTGAGTGTAAGACTCCACAGACGTAACTAAAGAATCATCACTCAAGTAACAGAATCACAACTCTGTCACATGGAAACGACTTCACACGCTCCCTGTGTCACAAGCAACACTGCAAAATTTAACGGACAGATCCTCCGCTGTGGCTATCGCCAGCGGAGTCTCTGTGTCGATCCCCAGAGAGAACTGTCTTCGATCGATCGCGGCAGGGAAGTGCCCTCGAACGATCCCCAGAGGGAAGTGCTTCCTCCTAGAACGCAGCGTCGGCGTTTGCAGTAAGACGACGAATCCTAGCGGCCGTTACAAAAACATTACCTCCCACTGCATGGTCACGAATCTGCCAGCCAGTCACCTGAAGTTCATACTCCTTTCAGAAGATTTTCAGAAAGTTTCCAATTCCGCTCCTACATTCTTAGCACTCCGTCAATGAAAAACGAGTCTGCTTTCCAGAGGGGCGCGTGCTACAGCGTTTCTTGTGGGCAGATTCCTCAAAGATTAGCTCGCGACTATTGTTTGTGTCCCAGCTCGTTCCATTGCGCTAAAGAGTGTCTTTCCATCTCGTTCTGCCCCCGACATTCTTTCTCCAGATTCACTATTGTAGGATGGACGATTTGTGTCGCATTTGTCAGAGGAGATTAAAAGACTGTTCTACGCAGTACTGTAGAGATTAGGCTTATGCAGTCCTCGCCAATATAAAAGACATCGATGTAATGCTGCCTGGAATATGGAAAGCGGGATTCTGAGATAGACACATGCATTGGGGATGACACGTATGAGTTTCTATAGTGACGTGTCAAAGTTTTTTGGCAGAATTTGTTCTCTCTCGAAGAATGCTATACGTGTCATTTACGAACACGGTGCTAATATGAATCCTTAGACTAGTTCCTCCGACTGTGGTACAGAGCCACACGACCTCTCAAACGTCTCACGACTTGGCTTTAGGGTGTTCAAGACACTCGAAAAACTTCAAAGTCCATTTTCTCGAGAATATCTCAGAGACTCATTGAGTTGCTTTGGCATATTGACATTTCATTTCTGCACCTCATGTGCCACAAATATGAAAATAAAACAAATCCGATTGCCGTGTCGTCCCCTCGTGATATATAAAAGCAGTGCCCACACATATCGCACGACTCTGTGCAGCAGCAGGGCGGCATGGCTGCTCCCCCGGTGTGGCGCAGCTGCCTGGCGGCGGCGCTGGCCGTGTGGTTCTGCTGGGCGCTGGTGTGGGCCTCTGCCCGCCTCTACCGCGGCCACCCCACCGTCGTCGCCGCTGCTCACTTCCTCGAGGTAGCGTACCTGCTCTGGCGCTATACTTACCTACAGCAGCTACCATGCTCTCCTGATATACTTACCTACCACAATTATCACTCCCCTACTACACATATCCACCTCTGCTACCAGCTCTCCTACTATACATACCTACTGGCAATACCTGATCCCCTACTAACTACACCTGCTCCATTACTATACATACCTACCACCGCAACCTGTTCTACTATACATACCTACTGGCAATACCTCCTCCCCTACTACACACACCTGCTGTCACCATCTGACCTGCTAAACGTATCTACTGACAATACCTGCCACCCTACTATATATACCTACCATTGTTACCTGTCTGCTACCAGCAGTACCTGCTCTCCTGCTATACTTACGTACCACGGCTACATGCTCTCTTACTGCTTGTATAGCTCCTCCCTTACTATATGTACTTATTGCTGCTAGCTGCTCTCCTACTACACAAGACCACCACCGCTACTTGCTCTCCTACTATTCACACCTACCACCACTACCTGCTCCCCTACTATACATTTCTACCCGTAATAGCCGCTGCCACACTATACATAGCTACTGCCAGTACCTCCTCTCCTACTATAGAAACCTCCCAGCGATATCTGATACCCTAATATATATACCTACCACCACCACTACATGCTCTCCTGCTATACATACCTACTACCACTACCCGTTCTTCAACTATACGTACCTTCCAGCAATAGCTGCTCTTTTACTATACTGCCAGCACCTGTCCACATACTATACATACGTAACATTCTCATCTGCTATCCTACTATACATACCTACTGTCACTACCTGCTCTCTTGCTATACGCAACTACTGGCAAACCTGTTCCCCTACTATACATCCTGCCACCACTACCTGCTCACCTAATAAACTTACACTAAGTATCCAGACAACCCCAAAAACATACGTTTTTCACATTAGGTGCATTGTGCTGCCAGCCACTACCAGGTACTTCATACCACCGACCTCAGTAGTCATTAGCCATCGTGAGAGAGCAGAATGGGGTGCTCCGTGGAACTCGTGGACTTCCAACGTGGTCAGGCAGTTGGGTGCCTCTTGTGTCTTACGTCTGTACGCGAGATTTCCACACTCCTGAACATCCCTAGGTCCACTGTTTCCGATGTGATAGTGAAGTGGAAACGTGATGGGACACGTACAGCACAAAGGCGTACAGGCTGACCTGGTCTGTTGACTGACAGAGACTGCCGACAGTTGAAGAGGGTCGTAATGTGTAATAGGCAGACATCTATCCAGACCATAACACAGGAATTCCAAGCTGCATCAGGATCCACTGCAAGTACTATGACAATTAGGCAGGAGGTGAGAAAACTTGGATTTCATGGTTGAGCGGCTGCTCATAAGCCATACATCACGCCAGTAAATCCCAAACGACGCCTCGTTTGGTGTAAGGAGCGTAAATATTGGACGATTGAACAGTGGAAAAACGTTGTGTGGAGTGACGAATCACGGTACACAATGTGGCGATTCGATGGCAGGGTGTGGGTATGGCGAATGCCCAGTGAATGTCATCTACCAGCGTGTGTAGTGCCAACAGTAAAATTCGGAGGCGGTGGTGTTATGGTGTGGTCGTGTTTTTCATGGAGGGGGCTTGCACACTTTATTGTTTTGCATGGCACTTTCACAGCACAGTCCTACATTGATGTTTTAAGCACCTTCTTGCTTCCCACTCTTGAAGAGCAATTCGGGGATGGCGATTGCATCATTCAGCACGATCGAGCACTTGTTCATAATGCACGGCCTGCGGCGGAGTGGTTACACCACAATAACATCCCTGTGATGGACTGGCCTGCACTGAGTCCTGATCTGCATCCTACAGGACACTTTTGGGATGTTTTGGAACGCCGACATCGTGCCAGGCCTCACCGACCGACAGCTTCCATGAAGAATGGGCTGCCATTCCCCAAGAAATCTTCCAGCGTCTGATTGAACGTATGCCTGCGAGAGTGGAAGCTGTCATCAAGGCTAAGGGTGGGCGAACATCATATTGAATTCCAGCGTTACCGATAAAGGGAGCCACGAACTTGTAAGTCATTTTCATCCAGGTGTCCAGATACTTTTGATCAGATAGTGTATCTACCACCACAACCTGCTCTCATACCATACATTCCTACTGCCGCTACCTGCTCTCCTACTATGCATACATACAACCACTACATGCTCTGCTACTATACATACCTACCGGCAGTACCTACTTCTCTACTATAAACACCTACCACCACTTCCTGTTCTCCTACTATACATACCTACTGTCAAAATCTGCCTTCCTAATATACAGTACTCCTCTTTCTCCATGTCTTCGCTGTCGTCTTTTTTAAAGGTTTCTTAAATGCCAAATAAAAGTTTTGGTGATATCTTCACATTCCCAATCCAAATTACTTTTTAGCATCGTATTCTGTTCCAAACCAAAATTGAAAATTGCAAACTGAAATGAAACACTTCCATGTCCTAAATGAGGTAAAATACCCAGCATACTAACAAGCGAAACAACAAGAAACGAACTAGCCCACCTCCAAAAGCGTAGGGACCGTCAATGTCGTATGCACATGGAAGTTCCTTGAAGCCTGCAAAACATCGCACAACCAAGTTGCTCAAGTCAGGTGTGAACAGCCTACCACTTAGTGCCAGAAAGGGTGAAGCTAAGATTTGCACAGGCAGCTTGTCTGTTGGGGAGAAATGTGACACGTTGTAGTCTCCCTTGGATCAGCACATGCACAGCAGAGGAAGTGTATACGTGGAAGCACAGAACCCAGCACTTCGACTGGACATTCTGCTTGTTGTTGCAGACGAGATAAAAATCAGTTCTTAAGGACTATTTTGTGTACTGTGCTCGATACTTTACACGTTTTTCAGTGAGCGATGTTTTATAAATACCCTAATAGAACAAATGTAAGTTCCCTTTTTTGTTTTGCCATTACGAAAAGAGGTATATCTACTGAGTGCTTCTTACTGAAGATGAGAGTATAATCTTGCTTATTAAGGCATACAACAAGGAAATGTGTCTATACGATCATTTAGATGCTCTGTACCGTAATAAGGGACGTCTACAAATGTTTAATTATGAATTTATATGTTTTGCGTAAATTTGCATATAATTTTATTTTAGAAATGTGTATGTAACATCCTAATTGTTGAAAGAGCTATGATTTCAGCTAGCCAGAAAGGATAGTGCTGGGAGAATAGCCACATGTGTCAGAGCAGTTGTACCGGACACAACCGCACTATGGTGCCGAGCTGGAAAAGTTAAGACAGGGTGACAGCAGCAACACAGTCACTATAAAACAGCATAAACCGAGCGTGTCGTTCTTCCTTCATTACTGTGTCATTGTATGAGTCCTCTCATGTACAATAGGCAGCAGCTTGTCACAACGAGGCACTTGCTTTCTGACCAAGTTTCTGCAGCGCACAATGGCCAGCAAACGTAGATGGAGTATACTACAAAGAAAGAGTTGTGATATAATAACGAACAGCCATATCACCCACGGCGACTGGTACTCACGTCGTTTAATGAAGGGGATAAGAATTACTCCTCTGAAATCCAGGGTACGACTGCTGTGTTACAAACTCCGAGCATCCTGTTGTTATTTGCGTCATGAGGACTGTTCCCTGTAGTCAGTCAAAGACAGCTGGAGAACAGATCGTGGCAAATGCCTGTGGACTCGCTTCCTCACCATCCCTACTGATTAACTGCTTTGTATTCCTCGTGTTTCATTGCAACATGACCCTACTGTCATGCATTTAATAATTGAATTTGAATGAGAGGGGCAGTCTGAACAGTTTAACATCTTCTTATTAAGATCAGTAAATAGCTTACTTCTTTCTGAATTTGTCATTTTTTTCATCAGCAGTCGCTCTTCTCGATAACTCAGTTGGCTAGAAGTTAATTTCTTGCTGCAAGACGTTTATTCTATTCGCATTCACTTTACATACTCTTACAAGTGAAACATCTCAAGCAGCTTTTTTTATAAATTTTTAAAACGATCAACAGCGACCCTTTGTAAATGCGCTGGTTGCGAGCGATGTTGACAACCTAGGATACACCGTCTATCGATGACCGATACTTACGGACCCGTACCTGAGCAAACTATCGAGACAGAAAAGTGGGATGATTAACACGCTCGTAATGGGCACATGACGAATGTGTGAGCCGCATCACATCAGACGCGAGACACAACATCTGGAACTCATACCGAAGATCGAACGATCCTCCATCAGTTGTGCAAGCCTTTGTGACACACGTCCCCAGGGTGAGGGACAGAAGCAGCCGTACGCTGCAAAAGTGCAAAAATCGGTCGTGGCGGAGCAAGCGACCACATAATAAAACTCTTTGACGTGGAATTTCTTGCTATCGTGAAGAGCTACCACACCCACTTGCTCGAAGACGCCACAGAAACTCAAAAATAGGACAATAGCTTCAACAAGAAATAGGAATCTCTTAAGTTGAACGGATCCGCGATTCCCGTGCGGGAAATAGCAAGCGGAGAACTGCACTAGTAACGACCAGGTAAATGCTCGGCTCCAATTAGCCACCAGCGATAGAGGACGCAGCTTTCACAATGCCATCCACTCGTTCCAGTGAAACGTCAGAAAAATAGGCACACAAACGTCGGCTGAAGGGCCTGAGACAGAAGCCGACGATCAATTTGTTAATTTCAAAAATTTTCATTCTACTTGTGATTTGGACAACAATTCTGCAAAGTAAATATTGGAATTTCTGAAGAGTCTCTCGTACTTTACCCAAAATAGACTCTAAGAGAAAAAAATCCCGAACGGCATGGAGATCGGTAGATGTGATGTACATACGTAGGCAGATGATTGCAATTTCAAAGAAATCGAATGATCTATTCAAGAGGAAGAGCTTCATACATTGAACAAGTAAATAACGCCTTTGTCCGTCTTTGTCCTTCATGCAAGGAGTTATTCGGCTTGGCACTGACTGATCGTGTTGGATGTCCTCCTGAGGCATGCAGTGCGAAATTCTGTTCAGTTGGCACTTTAGATCGACAAAAATCCGAGCTGGTTGGAGGGCCCTGCACATAATGCTCCATCCGTCGACCTCGATGGCCAAGGTAGGGCTTGGCAAGCACGAACACGCGCAGCAGAAACTCTCGTCTGTGTGGGCGCGCGTTATCTTGCTGAAACGTAAGCCCAGGGCAAGGGCAACAAAACAGAGCATAAAATATCGTGGAGATGCCGGTGTGCTGTAACGGTGCCGCGATTGACAGAAAAGGGTTCCAGCTACGAAGTGAAACGGCATCGCAGGCCATCACTGCTGGTTGTCGGGCTGTACGGCGGGCAACAGCCACGTTGATACTCCAGCACTTTTCTGGGGTGCCTCCAGCCACGTCTTTGCTGGCCATCGGGGCTCTGTTCGAAGCAGAACTCATCGCTGAAGACAATTGTACTACAGTCAATGAGATTCCAGGCTGCTGAACAACATCAACACTAAGTTGCAAAATCTCAAAGCTATAAGAACCAAAGCTGACATAACTAACATACTACTAGTGTACATGTAAGAACATACATAAAGAAAATCTAGTTAATTTTGGGAAACACATCATGCTTATTAAGAAAGACTCTACCAACACATTTTGGGCTGCACTGAAAAAGCTAATTTTTTGTTTACTAACAAAAAGAAAAGTTTCTGTTTACATCGAATTCCAATGCCCTTCACCTATGGTCTCAGTTAGGAAGTCATACGCAGTAAAGTCCTATAAGACTCACTGTTAATTTAGTTTTTTTTATTTATTCGTGTGGCTAGGGCCCCCCGCCGGGCAGTCCGTTCGCCGGGTGCCGGTCTTTCAATTTGACGCCACATCGGCGACCTGCAGTCGATGAGGATGATAGGATGATGATGAGGACAGCACAACACCCAGTCCCTGGGCAGAGAAAATTCCCCCACTCACCCGGGAACCGAAGCCGGGCCCAGAGGATCGACAATCCGTCACGCTGAACATTCAGCTACCGGGGGCGGACGTTAATCTGGTTAACTGCGCAGCATATTAGAGCATACATTGAACCATATGTGAGAAAATAACTACGCATTAAAGGATGGCTGGTGCTGCTGCAGTCTTCAGTGCTCTGAGTACTGTGACACAGCCGTCCGTGCTGCTCTGTCCTTTGTGAGCCTCTTCGTCTCTGCACAACTACTGCAACCTACATGCACTTCAAGATGCTTACTGTGTTCGAGACTTGGCCTCCAGCTACGGTTTTAGTCACCGTAATTCCTTCTGTTACCATACTGACGATTCCTCGATTTGCTATTTGCTAGACTGTCATATAGTCAGTTAGTGCCACGAATTTCTTTTTCTTCTCACCGGTTCAGTACCTCCTCATCAGTTATTCAACCTACCTATTCAGTCGTCAGAATTCTTCTGTTACACCACAGTTCAAAAGTTTCTATTCTCTTCTTACCTGTACTGGTTACACTTCAACACTCCAGACAAATGCATTCAGAAAAGACTACCTAGCACTTTGCACTTAGATTTATATTTCAGTTTAACAAATTTCTCTTTTTCAGAAACGATTTTCTCTCAATTGTGAGTCTGCATTTTATACCCACTTTATTTCAGCGATTATCAGTTAGGCACAAACAACGAAACTCATCTACTACCTGGAGTGTCTAATTCCTAACCTCCCTGCCTTAGCTACACCTGATTTTATTTGAATGTGTTATCCTGCTTGACAATCCTAAGGAACAGAACCAACGTTAGACTGGAATAATAACAGGCAATGATGAATAACATGAAATGCAGTACATACGTAATAGACGAGGAGTGGTAAATTTATAACGAAAATGGCACAGATTCACCACTTGGATAAGCAGTATAACAGACATAAATAATGTTTATGTTAGACACAGCCCAGACTCTCAACATAAAGGTCGATATCGGACTCTCAGTAAGGAATATGTCCTCCTTGAGCACTAGTGCACATTTGACAAAAAATGGGTCAAATGGCTCTGAGCACTATGGGACTCAACTGCTGTGGTCATAAGTCTCCTAGAACTTAGAACTACTTAAACCTAACTAACCTAAGGACATCACACACATCCATGCCCGAGGCAGGATTCGAACCTGCGACCGTAGCAGTCGCACGGTTCCGGACTGCGCGCCTAGAACCGCGAGACCACCGCGGCCGGCGCACATTTTACACCTGCTATTCTAGTTTTCAGTTCTTGCACATTACGGGGAGGAGATGTTCGTTGAGAAATTTGTCTGCTGAGAGCATCCGAGGCATGCTCTGTAGGGTTGAGGTCCGGGAAGTACACAGGCCATTCCATATGTTCAGTACCTCCACTCTCCGTTGTGTCCGACACCTCAGCAGTCCTGTCGTCCATAAACAGAAAGTCAGGACCTACCACATCCTAAAACAAACGGACACGATCCAGAATAATTTCCCTGCAATACCGCTGTGTTGTGACGGTTTCATGCACAAAGAAATGCCGTAGTGTTCGGCCACTGTGCATAATACCTGCCCACACCATAATGCCTGGCCCACACTGATGATGTTGACGAACTTTCTGTATTCCGTTCTCTCCCCACACTAACTGGTGGCCAGAATCATATGCCATAATGAAGCAGGATTCGTCAGAGAACATCACTCTGAGAATACAAACCAGCCTGATTTAATTGCCGTGAAATGTTTCTGGCAGAGACATACGTACTGGTAGCGTTTGAAAGTTCTGCAGCGGTCTGCCTAGGAGTGAGACGTCTGTTCCTATTCGCCGCTAGGGATATGTATTGAGCCTTGTTGTGTGGTGGTCCAGCTACGACCACCGCATAACCATTCCACCTTCAGCGACCTTTTTTGATCGCGAGATGATGTTTTCGGATACACCGATTACCGTGGCCACAGTAGTGACACTTGGACCAACCTCAAGCCTCCATGAGCGTAAGCACTCAAGTGATGCGTTGCACACATGCTGCTGTACTACACGACATGACGCATTAATCAGTTCCACAACAAGCTTCGTGAGACACCGTACTTCATGAACTGTCGAATGCATGCACAGCATTCGTGTATAGGCGTTGCTGTAGTTAACACGTCTCGCCCTCTTCATTTCCTTTCACTACCATTAGCCTAGCAATTGTCAGTTGTTCTGCAGCAATTTGACAGTTGTTTCTAGGCAACTGTCAAGCTGTGTACATTACGCTTAGTTTTTTTGTTGGTGTTCATTTTATTATCTTTCTTCAAAATACTATCCATTTTATTGAACACATCCTCCAAATCATTTACCATCTCTCACAGAATTACGATGTCATTTACTTTTTCTACCTTTACTGTAAACCCCTTGCTAATATTTTTTCTTTTTCTTTTGTGCGTACTGAATTTACAGATACTGAATAACAATGGCGATAGCCAAAACCTTGTCTGAATACCTCGCCAACTACAGATTCCCACTCATATCCTTCAACACTCTGTATAAATTCTAAATACCCCTCCACTCCTTACAGTCTGAATACTAGGGCAGGGCTGTCTCTGTGGCGTTTTGTTGGTGTGGGTTTCATATATCCAGGGGAAAACTTGATTGATTTATGACTCCTCCCCCTTTCCTTAACCTATTGTTCTGTTAATTGATTTATGACCTCCTGGGGATAATCCACCCTTATGAGGAAAGCCCCTTTTCCTCCCTCTCCTCCACCCTACTGGGAAATGTCTCTAAGCAATATGCAACTTAACATCTGAGGTCATCAGTCCCCTACAACTTACAACTACTATGTAACCTAAGAACATCACACACATCCATGCCCGAGTCAGGATTCGAACCTGCGACCGTAGCGGTCGCGCAGTTCCAGACTGAAGCGCCTAGAACCGCTCGGCCACAGCGGCCGGCTGCTGGTAAATCCCCTCACCAGTACAAGCACACCTTTGATATAAAATTGACTAATTAATTAAATCGATGAATTAATCAACCCCTCTCCCTCTCAGATATCCAACCGTCTTCCTCCCCACCCCCACGTGGAAATTGGCGGCAAAACGACTTACTCTGTGCTGGAGAGGGAGGATCTCAAGACAGCAGATTCAAGTCACTGTCAGTTACGTAGCAAATGATGTAGTGCTTATATATAAAATCCATTTTGCAGGGTTTGGATCTCTCTTTTATTTGGTGGAAGAAGCTCATCATTCTCTACTGTTTGGAAAGATGCAGGTCTTGTAAAATACATCGAAAAGAAGTAATTTTTTCCAGTCACACTACGAATGCCATGATGTAATCGACGTCAACATAACTCAATGCACGTTTTTTGATGTCTGATACCTCGAAAACAACTTCCACTCACTGTCACGTGGTTTCTCCCTGTTTGTGCACGAACCAACGTAAGCGACACACACAGACCAAGATGTATTCTGCACCCCTCCCCCTTCCATCCCCCTCCCCTCTCCCCCTCGCCACTCATGCAGGCCTGGCGCTGGTAATTGATATAATCCATTGTTCTCACACTTCCACTGCTATGTTGACCTGTAGCAGATGGAATACAGACAGTCGAGGAGAAGTAGGTAGCGTCTGCCATGTGCCACACTAGGCTCTCCCGGCTAGCCGCGCGGTTCAACGCGCTGCTTCCCGAGCGGGAAGGCGTGCCCCGGTGTCCGGCAAGGATCCGCCGGGCGGATCAGTGTCCAGGTCCGGTGTGCCGGCCAGCCTGTGGATGGTTTTTAAGGCTCTTTTCCGTCTGCCTCGTCGAACGCGGGCTTGTTCCCCTTATTCCGCCTCAGTTACACTGCGACAACGTTTGGTGAACAAACACAGTTTCCACGTACATGTACACCATAATTACTCTAACGCGCAACATTTGGGGTTACACTCGTCTGGCATGAGACATTCTCAGGGGGTTGCGTGGGATACGGAACCACACAATAACCCTGGGGCGGCGGTGGGGTGGGTGGACCGTTTTGGCCTGTTGCGGGGTTGTGAGCCACCGAGGGCTTCAGCGGTACGACGCCTCTCCGTCGTTTCTAGGTCCCCAGTTCCATACAGTACAATACAATACAATATGATGTGCCACACTAACCCCTCCTTTTTCCTGAACAAAGGAGCAGATACCTGGGAACCCCCAGCCCTTCCGAAAATGCAAGGCTGAGGAAGTCCTGGAAATACTCCCACATTCTATCTGTCTGATTGACTAATTAATGAAATCGATGCCATTTGTGTGTGGGCAGGTTTTCCTTGCGTCCTGTTGGTGGATACTTGGACTGGTATATTTGGCAGGATTCGATCCTGCAACCACCCAGATTGCAAACCCTTCTAGATTTTTCCCGTTACCTTCTATTTGTGGATACTGGCACAGTTTTGTCATTTGGTAGGAAATCCGTTTTGTTGGAGGGTGTCCAGTAGAACCAGAGTGGCAGGAATTCGAGTGCTATCAATACGTCCAGCGCCAGCACTAGTGAGTGATCGAATATCCACTTAAGAATCAGTGCATATTCGCAACACATGCGATCACAAAGTCTGCCCAACACATACAGAGTTAGTTCGCTATTCACCAGCCCAGAGGGTGACACAGTTAAGTCAGCTGTGTCCCTGTCCCCCGCCTGATCATTTCGGGAGACTCAGCAACGGCTAATGCCTTAAGCTGGAAATGTTAGTTCGTGGCTACCTCTGCCACGCATCCGGATGGCCGGCAGAATCCTCCTAGGATACCGGCCATATATTTAGCATTGTAATTACAATTAAATATTGCGATTGCAGCCAGAATCTGGTGAGATTCGACAATGAGCGAAGTATCAGGAATACCTCCTCCTATGGCTCTGGCTCTGGAAATATCATTTACCCATGTAAGTCTGTGTTCTTCTTATGGCTGGACATACCTTTCCACATAAGATCCTTCTCCCCCTTGCACCTATTGTTGCGCTGAAATACCCGATTTTCGACGACAAATTCATACTTCCTTTTTGACCGGACATGGTTATTCCGTTTGCATATGTCAAAACACTGACCACAGTAACTTTACACCTCAACATACTTCATAAGCCTTTTGAGCACAGCGAATCTATCACACATCCCCGGCTAAGTAAAATACCTCGCCAGTAACTGAGTGCTGGTGATACCGAACAATATTGAGCGAAAATTCCGGGATGGATGGCCATGCTCCATTTGTTTTTCTTGCGATTGGTATCAGAGTGTATTAGGAAGAGAGGCATAATCGTCTTGTAAGTGATCAGCCATTACAAACTCGATTGGAACGACTATGTTACTGTCACCCTGCATAAAAGGCGGTCTTGGTTTTACGTGCGAACACAAGTATCGCTAACGACATCGATGTTAAAAACTATCCACGCTTTATAAATCGAAGTGTGGTACTGCTTCCTTGTCAACTCCTGTTAACTCAGACACTGCTCTGATTGTTAAACGGCGATCTTGTCGAACAAGTTTACCGATTTTTTCAATGTTTGCATCAGTTTTTGCTGACAATGGTCTGCCAGTGCGAGTGTCATCACTGGTGTCTTCGCGGCCATCTTTAAATCGTTTAAACCACTCAAACACTTGTGTTCGCGATAAACAATCATCGCCGTACACTTGTTGTAACATTACAAACGTTTCACTTGCAGATTTTCCTAGTTTGAAACAAAATTTGATGTTAACACGCTGTTCTTTCTGTACACTCAACATTTTCCGACGCACAGACAAAACGTCAACTACTTAAAACAGACGCCACGGGCAGACTGAGTGCAGGAGGCAGATGAAACTCGAGCAGTAGGCGGAGCGAGAGTCACGTGACAGGCCACGCGACTTTCAGCCTTATTGCATTCGTTTTATTGTTTCACCAGTACTAGTCCGGTTTTTTTCTAGCCACACCTCGTATCTCGTAACGAGTACCTTTTCCGAACCCGTCTGCTAAGAACCCAAAGGCGGAAACCTCCATCAAGGTTTTGGAGAGTCTCCCTGTATCTTGTAATTGTTCCTCAGTCTCTGCCCCGTCTTCCCTGTAGCTTTGTCCATGTGATCATTCCAATTTAAGTCGGAACAGATCAGAATTCGGAGAGTGCAGCATCTACGACCTACTGCACACAATGGAGAAACAGCGTGAATTGAATTAATGCGACAGGGCCATGTTTTGACCACTCGATGGAAATGGGGACTTGCTGTCATAGCACCACCAACAGTGTACAATGTGGAAGGTCAGCGCCAAACGAAGCTTCCTCCTGCAACACGAGGCAGTAGAAAAGACAGTACGAGCAGCTATGGTGGTGTTTCTTATTGGGAAAATTAGGAAGAGTTCACATCGTATGGGAACTGGAAGAAGGACGAGGATTTTGCTACAGCATTGCGGTACATTTCCAAACTACATTCAGGTACTACAGTCTGAAGGAGATCTGCGTCTCTCAGTACGCGTTCATGTCTGTCACCGAAACATCTCTCTCTCTGCTCGTTATTTTGTACTGCACAACAGAGAAAAAATACATAGTACATGCAACCAAACTTTTAATCTCCATACCAAGCACTTTAAAAACACTTCTCTGACGTCGCCTGGTATAGAACTCGATAACATTTTACTGTGTCTCTTTCTTCCAATCGCCTGTACTGGAAGAACACTATCATTCACAAAAGAGCTTTCTTGGATTATTGCTTCACAAACAAATCATATATTGTTTTTTCGCTATAATACAGCCAAGTAGTGTATGGCGATAGCTGTGTACCGCAGCATACATTTTGTTTTCTTTTCTACAATGACTTCGAGGTCTGTGTCACGTGTTAAACAGACATTAACACATTTTAATCCATGGGCCATCACGGAAAGTTGGACAGCACACAGCGTACGGTAAGTTTCTCTCACAACACACGCAGGGTGGTAGAAAAATAAGACAGAGGCGATGTTTCTTATTGCCTAAACGTGGAAGACATTGCAACATATGGAAACTGGAAGACGTAATCAGTACACTCCGATATTCTGCTTTCGAAAGAGCGTAACACGTGCTCCACACTGGCACAACCGAGCGACGCCAGTGGTAGAGACCGGCGCTCTCACCCCAGTACTGTAGCTGACATTCAGCGGAGACTGTTCCATACCGGTCTTACTCACTGCACCCATCAGAGTACAAGTGAACTCTCTAGATGCGTGCTTACTGAGCAGGCTGGCACTCCTTATTGGTGTATGACAGACATGAGCCCGAAACATTGGACAGTGTTGTGGTGATACAACTGACGGTTAAGAAGAAGAAGAAACGTGTGGTTTGTGTATGACTGGGCTCCAGACGGACGGAGTTGAAACAGTTCCCGAGTATTGTTTATTGTCTGGAGTGTGTACCAAGAAGGTATTGGAAAGAGAGAAATGATCTTAGAACATAAACACACTTTCGAAGGGCTACGTCGTTCTCCACTTAAACATGCTGTAAAGCTAGAGCTGTGAGGTTTCAGACCCATTACCTATATGGAATGCAACGCTATTAATATTCCAATGATGTAAGAAATATATTTTCAGCGCATGACATACATTCTCCCTGCAAGTTTCTCATCGATAAACTATAGTGACAAACCGAAAGGTGATAAAACAACTACCTTGCACACAAAAGAAAACATCGATTCTTTGTAACACAAAGACTACATTGGTTTCCAGAGGTGTATGTTGCCTGCTGTTTACGAAGTTACCGTTTGGAAATTATGATACAGTACTATAAAACGATGGTTGGCAACTGAAAATGCATACGAAGAACTAGCGGCATCTTACGAGGAAATCAACATCATGATCAGTAGCCAGAGGAGATGTAGTAGTCTTATCACTTTACCACCGCCCCTGGTAACCTTCCTCTTGCAAACAGAATCATGGTCCGATGTTTGGCTGTATTGCTTATTTGCGAGATAATATTGCCGTTTTGCTTTGACACCATGTATCTACAGCGCCCCCTCTTTCCATTATTAAGGCGTGTATATGTAGCCTCAGGCCAGTTTCCTCCAGAACAAGCAATTCTATTGATTCTGTCAGTACTTATTTCATGGTATTTTTTCTCCAGTTTTACGTATTCTCAGTCAGACGCACAGACACAGACATGTTAACATGTGGTGAGTGCAAAGAAGTTTTTACTGTTCCCTACATGTGCCCAAATGATCAAACTTACTGCAAGACTCCTGTGGCAAAGCCAATTGCCTTTGCTGTGAAGGTTGACATAGGTGGTTTGCTTCACCCATCTGCAGCAGTGTTTAAAATAGTGCAGCATAAAGAAAAAAAAAAAAAGCTTTCGTTCTGCTCTCGTGATATAGACCATTCTTATGACAGGCTTGATATTTGTTTGGTGAACAAGCCAATGTATTTAGCAAATGGCATTGTTTACGTGTTACTAATTTCACCACCTCCTTCCCTTTCCAAAATACTTGCCTGTAAAATGTTAACACAACGATGTGTAAAGTGATTCATATTAACGTTAGGGATCTCGCCCCTGTTAGCAGCTGAAATTAGTAGCAAAGCAATGGTTTAGCAGTTTTGTTGCCTAATGATGTGTACAGAACTTTTTCTGTTAAGTGTAGAGAGAATATGCGTCAAATGTGTTGTTGGGTGAAAGATCGCCACATATCTGACGAGGTAACTACAATCAGAAATTTTTAATGTCAACGTTTCGGTCATTTTGTATCGCTGTATACTTCCATCATTCAGGAGTTAGTATGCGAAAAGTGAAAGCAAAAAAATCTGTTGCACTGAGGTAGATTTTTGAGAAACATAATTAGTCAGTAGCCTTAGCACCAGTACGGAAATTACGTAAGTAAATACGGCAGAATAATTGCGAAATTGATCTTGCAGGGAAGGGATAGAAGGTACAAGGCAACAGCTAACAGTGCACGGTAAACACACACAGCGTCATATGCTGTTGTTGTGGTCTTCAGTCCTGAGACTGGTTTGATGCAGCTCTCCATGCTACTCTATCCTGTGCAAGCTTCTTCATCTCCCAGTACCCACTGCAGCCTACATCCTTCTGAATCTGCTTAGTGTACTCATCTCTTGGACTGCCTCTACGATTTTAACCCACCAATACTAAATTGGTGATCCCTCGATGCCTCAGAACATGTCCTACCAACCGATCCCTTCTTCTAGTCAAGTTGTGCCACAAACTCCTCTTCTCCCCAATTCTATTCAATACCTCCTCATTAGTTATGTGATCTACCCATCTAATCTTCAGCATTCTTCTGTAGCACCACATTTCGAAAGCTTCTATTCTCTTCTTGTCTAAACTATTTATCATCCACTATTCACTTCCATACATGGCTACACTCCATACAAATACTTTCAGAAACGACTTCCTGACACTTAAATCTATGCTCGATGTTAACAAATTTCTCTTCTTCAGAAACGCTTTCCTTGCCATTGCCAGTCTACATTTTATATTCTCTGTACTTCGACCATCATCAGTTATTTTGCTCCCCAAATAGCAAAACTCCTTTACTACTTTAAGTGTCTCATTTCCTAATCTAATTCCCTCAGCATCACCCGACTTAATTCGACTACATTCCATTATCCTCGTTTCGCTTTTGTTGATGTTCATCTTATACCCTCCTTTCAAGACACTGTCCATTCCGTTCAACTGCTCTTCCAAGTCCTTTGCTGTCTCTCACAGAATTACAATGTCATCGGCGAACCTCAAAGTTTTTATTTCTTCTCCATGGATTTTAATACCTACTCCGAATTTTTCTTTTGTTTCCTTTACTGCTTGCTCAATATACAGATTGAATATCATCGGGGAGAGGCTACAACCCTGTCTCACTCCCTTCCCAACCACTGCTTCTCTTTCATGCCCCTCGACCCTTATAACTGCCATCTGGTTTCTGTACAAATTATAAATAGCCTTTCGCTCCCTGTATTTTACCCCTGCCACATTCAGAATTTGAAAGAGAGTATTGCAGTCAACATTGTCAAAAGCTTTCTCTAAGTCTACAAATGCTAGAAACGTAGGTTTGTATTTCCTTAATCTTTCTTCTAAGGTAAGTCGTTGGGTCAGTGTTGCCTCACGTGTTCCAACATTTCTATATTGCACATAAATGGTAATTTGACACCTCGCCCCTGAGCGACTGTGACGCCACGCGCCACGGACTTGTTGCGTGTAGTAGTGTCTCCAGTTTAGTGCCGAGCTGACTGGTCGGCAGGTGTGGTGCGTGCTGGTGACGTCGCAGGCCTACCTGCTGGTGAGCGGCTGCGGCCGGCGACGGCGGCTGCTCGAGGCTGGGGGCCGCGCCCTGCAGCACGCACACCTCCTGCTGGGCGGGCGGCGCGCGCTGCACGACCACCGCCGCCGCGCCAGGTACCGCCTTCTCTGACACCTGCTTTACGACTCCGCAGCTGCCTGCCACGTAGCCCGCGGTCACAGACCTATCTGAGAAGAACGTAAGCACGTGCACCGTATACAGTGACAGCAGCAGCGTGACGGCCGGTGCTCGCAGGCCGACGGCCCCGTGCACACTGTGGGCCGACGCGCGGCAACAGCGCCCCCGGCAGCCGGCAGCCGGCACTCACTCCCTCACCTGGTGTACAAGGCCTGGGCGGGAAAGCGCCCGCTGGCGGCACTGCCTCCGATCCGGCCCGCTCCCTGCCGTTTTTCTGCAAAGAGTTGCAACCGTCTCCAGACTCTGGGCTCACAAAAACACTTAATTTCTGAGCACTGTCAATGAGAAATTCTTCCTCGATCGCGATTTAATTTACCGACCTCGAAACCGATATCACCTGCAATATCCAATTTTACACATCAAAAAACGACTTAGTTGTGACACATTTATAGTGAAATCGTCGAATTTCGCGTATTTTCACCTGGCTTGCCAGAATATTACGCGACAGTTCTCGATATCACCCACACATCAGTATGCAGGGATCACAAGCCCAGAGTTATCGGCTACCATCTTATAGATTTTTATAATGTTTCCTCAGGTAAAGAGTGTTCTACCTTCAGCTGTGCGACTGCACTGTACAGCTACAGAATATAATGCGTGTTTGATCCTGTGCGTGACTGTTTATGTGTTTTAAGCCCTAACAAACATATTTACAATGTGCTTCTCTATACTCTCCACCAATGACAACCGTATGGTGTCAGCTAACATATACCTTACAACAAATTGCTGTCTGGTTTTTGTAACATCATTTTACTGCATGTCTATTGAGGTAGTAGTGAAACATGTAAGCTGACTGCTGTCTTCGATGCTTTCCTGGAAAAGAGAACCATCTGCCTCTTGGATCTGCGTTAAATGGTGATAGAAAGTGGATGGAGCGATAGGTTGAGAGGGTTGTAACGACGTGTGATTTAATGGTAGACTGATGATGCCTTTTAGAGGGAGCGAGATGTTGCTGCAGGTCACTTATCCCGCATTTTACCATTTTTTCCCGTTGTTTTCTCGGGGTGTATCAGTTGTGTGGTATAACCTGCATTCGACTCATATACAACTGCGAGTTCTGTGTGTGATATAGAGCACTATCTACCTGAGATCATTAACAGCAAGTCTCTTCAAACCACAGTTATTAGATAACTTCCAACTGACGTGTGATGAAACATGCCCACTGATGGAAAACCAGTTACGGCACCCTCCTCTAGATGCACGAAGATTTATCCGATGTATTCCAGCCCCTGCCGTATCTTGGGCATAAATCGAGTATTCCGTTTCATAGCTATGGACATTCTAAGTTAGTGGCAGATGTTTGTGAGGTACTGCAATCCCTGTGTATATACCTGCCTGACAGATGTCCTGTTTACAGAGTTAGTGGCAACATGGCGTCTAATGGTTCAAATGGCTCTGAGCACTATGGAACTTAACATCTGTGGTCATCAGTCCCCTAGAACTTAGAACTACTTAAACCTAACTAACCTAAGGACATCACACACATCCATGTCCGAGGCAGGATTGGAGCCTGCGACCGTAGCAGTCGCGCGGTTCCGGACTGAGCGCCTAGAACCGCTAGACCACCGCGGCCGGCTGGCGTCTAATTTCACATGTCAAACACCGCTGCTACACGTTTGTCTGTTTCCTCATATGATTTATTCTCCAACTCTGAAAATCATTTTATGCGACTGATGGGAGCATAGTATAATTTCTGAACCACGATCTGATGTGAACTTTGCGTGCTACACACCTATGGAAAGCTGTACTGCGCGTGTATCGCAAGACTCTTTTTTTTCTGGTGCAGAAGGAAGCAGTTTTATTATCAGAAAGTTTGTCGCCACAGTGAATGGGATAGAAAACTTACAGGGTGGATCTATGTAAGGTGTTCGAAATATATGTCCTGCATTAGCGTATTAAAAGTGTTGCACTCTGCATGACTAATATTTCAGAAACCATCGGCCTTCAACATTATAGTGTGTTTAAGTGCGAACTGTGTAGTTTTAGGCGTGCGTGTGTTTATGTTCTATGATCATTTCTCTCTTAACAGTACCTTCTTAGTACTGACCCCAGACACTGGAACAATACTTTAGAGATGATATCGCACTTGATTTATGTAAAAGCCTCAAACTCCTTCTGTCTGGATCTTTACCATGCATAAACCACATGTCTCTTCTTAACTTATTTCAATAGTGGTACGAGTCCATGTTTGTTCATTCTGAGATACAGAGTCCCATACTTGAATATTTCTGGTATCTCAACTGCAGATTTTTCAGCGCTCATTTAATTTTAGGACTCTGTATCTCAGAATGAACAAAAAGGTACCACTATTTAAATAAGCCCTTCATATGTGACAGATTCGCTATTATCTCCAGGATTATAAAGAATGTGTCAGGGTGTAAAGTTACTGTGGTCAGTGTTCCATCATGTGCAAAGAAAATAGCTTTGTCCAGCTGTAAGGGAGGTATGGATTTCATGTGGCGAATTGCGATTTCGGCCCATAAATAGCCAGAAGTGCTATGAAAAATTTTACGTGGACAATGAAGTCCAGTCATAAGAATGATACAATAACTAATATTTCCAGAGCCATAGACGTCAGAAAGAGGTATTTCCAATACTTCGTTGATTGTCAAATGACGTCATATTGGCGCTAACGTCTAATATTTAATTGCAGTTACAGTGATAAGTATGTAGTTAGTTTCCTAGGCCTGCGGGTGCACGGCAGAGGTTGCCAGTGACCAGAACAAACTGACATTTCAGTTTATGGCAGGAACCGTCGCTAAGTCATCTGAACTGTACAGGCAGGGATCAAGCATGCAGCTGATCTGACCGTGTCGCCCTCTAGGTGGGTGAATAGCGAACTAATAATTCTCAGTATGGGTTGGGCGGCCTTCAAGATCACGTGTGCTGCGAGTATTCTACATGGAAGAAGATTTACGTTCGACTGGTTGTAAGTTGACTGGTTGGCCGCTTGTACCGTCATCCTGCACATTTCCTGTATTTATTTCGTTGAGAGACCATCTATTGTGATGCTTGTTGTGTGCATCTAGATGATGATAAACAGATGGAACAGACGTTTGCTGGTTCTCTAGACATGAGAAACACATACGATTATAACTATTAAAGCCTTAGTTTACTTTGCAAATTGCAAGGATGATCTGGAATCTGTTACAACATTGACATCGGTTTTCGATAAAAAAAATACCAGTGGTACTAGCAGTTTCCTCTAGTTTCGAGTTCTCACGCAAAGATCTCACTCAGTGGTTTTCAGCACGTCCCACATAATGACCTCACTAATGTTTTGGGTTTCTAGAGATATAATTTCCGCCCTTTATCTTCGAAATTATAGTGTGCAAGCGGTCAGTAGCATACTGCTACTTGGTTGGTATCCAGAACTATCGCGTAATATTTTGGTAAACCAATTGAAAATACATGCAATTTCAGAAATTTCCATATGGTACTCGATGATTTCAGCACAAAATAGTCATGACTGTCGTTTTCTGGTGTGTAAAATCGGATATAGCAGGTTTCGAGGCCGGTAAATTAATTCGCGATTGAGAAAGAATTTCTCATCGACAGTGCTCAGAATGTAAATCTTGTTGTAATCTGAGAGTCTGCAGATGGTCACAACTCGTTGCAGACGCCACAGCAGGAAGCAGGCAGACAGGAAAAACTCCCGTTAGCAGACGCTTTTGTGCCAGCGGAACCAGCCGAGCCATTGTGGACTAGTTCGAAAAGTGACCGCCGCCCACAGAGGGCGCTCTGGTCGCCCATGCGGCCAGAGAGTGCAGGGGGCAGCTGAGTTGTGATCACTGGCCGTGGTGGATGATCGATTGAGCTTGCAGGAAATATCTAGTGGTGTGACTATATATGGTACATATGCTTATGTTTTTTTGGGATATTCCTGACTTCGCAGTATGTGTACCAGTGTCTTGTGGGCGATAGCTATGTGCAGGGTGAAGAAGTGATGATTTTGTATGTTGCAGGATACGAATTGTGTTTACTAGATCGATATGGTGTGGTGGTGCCTTCATTTGTGGTGATATAGCGTGGTTGAAGATCTGTTTTACGCCGAAAGTTCAAGCTTCCCACGACAGTAGCAGTACAGTGTAATTAAGGAAGTGAGTTTGGCAGTACTTACCATATTTCATGATCTCTAGATCACGTGTGCACGATTTAATTATCAGTGCAATATGACTGCTATATGTTTTTCGATGTGTACGAAATAGTTTGCCGCTGAAATTCTAGTAATTTGTCCTTCTGCATAAAGTGGTGGACTGTACACCCACACCGGCAGCAGCAAATTGGTGGACAAATTCAGTAACAACGAATCAGAATGCTCTATTCACAGGAATCGCCATGACATCAGGCTCACAAGGTGTTCTTTCAGCAGGGCACAGAAGCCTCTGCAGACTGGCTCGAACAAGACACAGGGGCAAGGCATCTATGGGAAGATTGGTGATCTCTGAGAGCCCCGTCATGATGTTTGTTCGAGTGTTCAGAGACAAGTCCAAAAGGACCAGCCTCCTGGTACGCAAAAGTGGGTACTGCCACTGCCCGCCAATGTGGCTTTAGAGCATCTCCAGACCAGAAGTTGTAGGACATTGAAAATTCATCAGAAATTTCTCCCGTTCCCTCGTTTGTATGATAGTGCTTTGAATTTTTTGTGTGTGTATGTGATGTGTGAGTTTTTTTTCACGATTTGTTGTGGCCTTCGAAACATGCCATGAACTTTTAGATATATAATTGTTCTGATTTTCCAGCCTGTGCTTAGACACCGATGTGCTTTGTGAAGTGAGGAAAATAGAAAAATGGAAAGCTTAACAACCCTGTCTCCAGTATCAAATATAAACTAAGCCCACCCAGCGTTTCAGAAGGGTGATGAACGCCACAGCACCTGCACGACTCAGAAAGTTTTCTCTCCCTGGCAGTGCCTTCAAACAACGCTCAAAAAGTGCAGAGATATTATTTCGACTTCCAAATATCATAGTTTTGGCGTGTGATACCGATTTCAGGATCACTACATTAGTTCGCGATTAACGAATCATTTCTGACTGACATAGCTTAGAAAGTAAATGTTCACGTAATTCAAGAGTGTGAAGATGGTCGCAGCTCCAACTGCAGGTGTCACGGTGCTTTGTGTGCAAGTGTATTTTGAGTAGTAGTTTTTTGATACGTACTCAATTCGTGAAGCGAATTGTGTAATTAACGTTTCGTGTGACACATCTTCTCAATTAGCAGCATTTGTAGAGTTTTATGACATCGCTATGATATGTATGTTACAATATTCCGCACATTGTTTAAACACCAGATTTAACTCCTGATGCAGATTGTGTTCGAGAACGAGGGGTATCAGTGTGCCACAAAGAAAGAAAGTGCGCCACGGAGGAAGAGGAAAGATGAGGGCGTCTCCAGCGCAACAGAGAGTGCTCAGCGTTGTCCTGTGGCTGCCAGGGGCGGGCGGCTCGTGTGGAGCGGCCACTCTGACGGAGGGGGCGAGCGCGAGAAAGCTTTTCCAATATGTTTAGCGCGATCTGTCACAGTGTAATTACGTGGTCCCCTTCAATATCAGAATAAAAAAGAAAAATTGTTGCAATTGTTTGACATTGTCTAAATTATTTAAACACCAGCATCAATTTCGACATATATTTCGATTTCAGAAGTAAACAAACGATATTCTTAAACAAATTGTTTGAAGGGTGTCTTATGCACGCTATATTCCCCTATCGTCATGAGGTACTCTCAATCCAGCAACTCGCTCGACACAGACTGAGCGAATTTCCCGCCTTTTTCCAGATATGGGAGGGGAGGGTGAGTGGGCTCGGGGAGGGCCTCAGCGCCCTCTGGTAGTGGTGTTGGTTTCCAGAGTTCAAGGTGGACACACAAAATTTGATATTCCAACCAGTTTGAAATTCCTACAATTTTTTGAATATCCCTCTATTTTTTTAATTTCTTGCCTTTTGCAGAGGTGGGGGTGGGTGGAGTTAGTTTAGTGGAGCTAGTCCAATTGACCTGTTTTCCCGCCAAAATTTGAATTTCCTCCCATTACGTTAGAGTGATGTTGCCACATCTATGGACAGCATCTTGGATCCGCCATCTCGAATAAACTTGGCAGCATTGCAGGACAGAGTGACGCCTTCATTGCCCTTCTACTAAGAGCTTGTTGCAATGTTACACACGATACGCATTTTACCGACAGAAATCATATCCATTGGCTGGTCGGATCTGTAAAATTTCTTAGGATCCTTCTTCAAATTTTGTCCTTTTGTGAAACTCGTCAGTCGTCCTATTGAACCTTTCTGGTTAAAGTTTCTCTCTGCTTTCGGTGTCTTTATGTCAGATTTAAGTGTACTGATGTTTTAACGCAGCGTAATCCCTTTTCCGTTTTATAACGTCGTTTGAATCGTCAGTATTTTTTTTCCACCATTACTTTCCAGATGAAGTTTATTGGTAGCCTCTTTGGTATTTGGAATGGTGTTGTATGTCTCCAGTATAAACAGCGCAATATGCCTCTCCATGTTGTTTAAATCAATCGGTGGGAAGCAATTCGCGCATAATACTGACGATCGTTCTTCTAAAGTCAGAGTATACAACATTGCATCTGAACTTCAATCGATCAATGGATATTTAATGTACCTCCTTATATATTCTTCTTTGTAAATGTTAGGATGAACATGATGCAGAGATCCCACACAAGTAAGTATTAAAGTCTTGGTAGTGATGAAAATTGCAGGATGCACATCTTCTTTTGGTGAAGTATCGTTGTAAGTCCTGTGGCTGTCGCAAATGAGTCGAAATAGTGCACTTATTTGTATTTTTCTTAACATAGACTTTCAGTGGGTCCCTGGTTCCCCAGAAACGTCTAAATTTACAGTTCCACACTCTCTGGATTTCCGCGTAGTCTTCAGTAATGTGTCCTTGATAAACGCACCATGGAATCTTGGAATACTGAATTTTTCCTTGAGCAGATCTGTTCTTGTAAGGCGTCTTTCCAGTAGGACAGCTAGCAGGCTTGTCTTTATTTACGAAGACACCTAGTACTTTCTTGAATGATTTCAAGTATAGCCCTTTTCCGAAGGCTGCTGCTTCAGTCATGCAGTTATGTTCTCTTGCTTTCGCCAGCTGCTCCTAGGAATTGCGTGTGTTATTGACTGTTCTGGCAATAGCCGCAGACCCATCATTGGGAGAGCAGCAAGGCAGAAATCAGGAAGGGGGTAATTCCACCTGATGTCTTCGTCTTGGGTATTGGCAGAACCCAGGGTGCTTTAACCGGCCCTTTACACTTCAGCTCTCTTCCAGCTACGTACCTCGCTCTCAGGATACAGTTCTTTAAACATCCCCTGCTCCGGCTCCTTCTGTATCATCGTTGTCTTCTTCTTTAGTGCATGACTTGCGGCATTCGTAACTTGGAATTCTCACCCAAGCCCATCTTAACTTCACCACATGTGCCTTTAATGCTGCGATTGTGTCCCCTATAGCAATAAGCTTTCTGGCGCATACAGCCTTGACTTTATCACCTAGCATTCGATCTGCAGCGTGACGTCCTGGGAGATCTTAACGTTTTGCTCATGCAGTGTCGTGTTCCAAACACGCTTCGTCAAGCAGGTTAACCCCTTATCACCACGAGCCAAA
Organism: Schistocerca nitens; assembly: GCF_023898315.1. NCBI lineage: Eukaryota > Metazoa > Arthropoda > Insecta > Orthoptera > Acrididae > Schistocerca > Schistocerca nitens. The sequence goes on along the minus strand of NC_064620.1, from coordinate 632,831,677 downwards.
CGTTTTTGAACCTTTGTACCAGATCCGCAGTAGTTATACCCCAGAAAGTGCAGTTCAACTGGAAGTTTCTCGTTTAATGTGTCTCCTCTCATGCAAGCTATGTTATTGTGCTGGCTGTGCTATGTGCATCCAATTATATAGCAAGTCGTCAGCGTCAATCCATTTGTTTTGTGTTGCAGGAAAACTAAGCCATTTAACTAGTGCTCTATTCCTTCGACATCTTATGACACGCTCTATGAGAAACACATGTGATTCTGAGCTTTTCTGCATTTCACCTGTGTAAAAGCATCCAAAATTTCAGTGCCCCTGCTATCCTTTGAGATGTAAGTTCTGGGATTTGTTCTCTGCACTTTGGAAATTGTGGATACTTCGCTCGATCAGTTTAGGAGGTATGACTTCTCAAATGCTGTCTTATGTTCTGAGATATGTAGCAAATCACTCGTATTAAATTTCTTTTTACGTAGGTTATTTCTGGAAGAATATCCATCCACTTATATGAACTGTGAAGGTTAAAACGCATCCAGATTTGACCATTTATTATTCTGTTTAGATGTCCCATGATACTCGCCTTCAGGTGGATGAATGTTGGTTAGAGATGTATTCCATACCATTGCATCACAGTCTGGAAATACCTATTGTAAGACTCTTCACCATATCGTTTTTCAGGTTGTGTGGGTACCGATTTATTTCTGTCAGTAACTAATTCTAAGACACCTCCACGACATCCCCCACAAATCTTGTTTTAAATCCCAGGCAAATTTGGAGTATGTATCAATAAGCATTAAAATATATTTCAATTCATTATTCGCATGCGAATATTCCTACATATCGACAAATTGACGGTGCCAGAAGTGATGCAAACTTCTAATCGTAACATGCCTACAAGAGTATGGTTTGCGTCCTGGTTTGCACAGTTCTCGAAGTACTGTCTCCACACTTATTCGATTATACTTCTCTCCCTTACCTCAGATATTACTGATACAACCTCATTCATATAAGCAGTATTATCTACAGCAGCTGATGCAATGAGTAACCTCAGTCGATTTATTACCTTGTTTGGACCTTTGTAGTATATACATTGTAGGGGTTCCCCCAGAATTGTAGGGGTTGATTGCTGACTCTTTTATGCTGGATGTCAATACATCGCCAGTGCTATATTGAGCATATAATATAGTTTTTATAATGGTTCTGTATTTTGCACTGCGCCAGTGTCCCACTTTCCCCTAGTACACGAGTCAACTGCAGTATTTCACCATACATCTCCAGACCTTTGCGTGGGTATTTTAAAGTTTCTATAGGATTTAGGAAAATGGGGTTCATTAGACCAGGTGTTCTTTGAAATTCTCTATCATATTTCGGTACTGCATTTTTCTCTGTCATTTCCTCCTCCACCGTCTTTGACAACGCCATTCGCAGAAAGAGTCCTTGCTGTGGGAAACTGCCCCTAAAGGCGGTAGAATCAGCAATGCTCAACGGCATGAGGATGTAGAAGTCAACTGAAACCACTGCATTAAAGACACATAATGTGTATCCACAGGACATGTGGCCTGTAACTGAAAAAGTATCATGATGCTCTACATTGGCAAAATATTCCAGAATAGTCTCCCAATTTGATATCCAGAAGCGGACTGCCAAGGGGGAGATGACGAGGAGAAAAAGACTGAGTAATCAACGAAAAGATAGCGTTTTATGAGTCGGAGTGTGGAATGTCAAAAGCCTGAACGTGGTAGGGAAACTTGAAAAATCTGAAAAGGGGAATGGAAAGGTTGATTCTAGATATAGTAGCGGTCAGTGAAGTGAAATGGAAAGAAGACAAGAATTTCTGGTCTGATAAGTATATGGTAATATCAACAGCAGCAGAAAATTATATAACAGGAGTACGATTTGTTATGAATAGGAAGGTAGGACAGAGAATCTGTTACTGTGAGTAGTTCAGTGATGGGGTCGTTCTTATCAGAATCGACAGTAAAGAAGAAGAAAGGTTCAAGAGTGGAATTAAAATTCAAGATGAAAGGATATCAATGATATGATTTGCTGATGTTATTGCTATCCTCAGTGAAAGCGATGAAGAATTTCAGCGTTTTCTGAATGGAATGAATAGTCTAATGAGTACAGAGTATGGATTGAAAGTAAATCGAAGAAAGATGAAAGTGATGAAAGCAGCAGAAACGAAAACAGCGAGAAACCCTAACATCAGGATTGATGGTTGCGTAGTAAATGAAGTTAAGGAATTCTGCTACCTAGGCAGTAAAATAACCAATGACGGACGGAGCAAGGAGGACATCAAAAGCAGACTAGCAGTGGCAGAAAGGTCATTCCTTGCCAAAAGAAGTCTGCTAGTGTCAAACATAGGCCTTAATTTGAAGAAGAAATTTCTGACAATGTAACTTTGGAGTACAGCATTGTATGATAGCGAAACATTGGTGGTGGGAAAACCAGAACAGAAGAGAATCGAAGCATTTGAGATGTAGTACTACAGACGAATGTTGAATATTAAGTGGGCTGATAAGGCAAGGAATGAAGAGGTTCTGCGCAGAACTGAAGAGGAAAGGAATACGTGGAAAACGCTGACAAGGAGGAGGGGCAGGATGATAGGACATCTGTTAAGACATCAGGTATGACTTCCGTGGTACTACAGGGAGCTGCAGAAGGGAAAAACAGTAGAGAAGACAGAGGTTAGAATACATCCAGCAAATAACTGAGGACTTAGATTTCAGGTGCTGCTACTCTGAGATAAAGAGAGGGGAACAGGAAAGGAATTCGTTGCGGGTCGCATAAAACCATTCAGAAGACTGATGACTTAAAAAGAAATTGTTTTTTCTTTTAAACGTACAGACTGTGTGCCCAACATGTATGGTTTTCCACCACTAACATCAAATGTTTTGTCTGTCGAAGCAGTGCTGTTATGGTTAATGAAATCAGCAACATTATCATTGTTGCGTAATTTCGCCGGGACCTCATTGAGAGATTCAATAACTGGTTTAAAGATTTCTCTCAGTGTCTGCTCTCAATCCAGATGTCCTTAGCAGTAGTAACTTCTCCTGACTAGCCTTCTGTGCTGCGATGACCTTATGCTTAGCCGATATGTTGTTATATACTTAGAGGACTCTTTCGCTGGGTGCACTTTATACACATTCCGTCCAGGGCTCTAAACCTTTACAGTTACCTCGTGTACATTCCTTTCAATTCCATCAAATTTTACGCTAAATGACCTACTTTCATTATCAGAATGATCTGAATGTATGTCCCTATTTCCTTATCCCTAGCTTATAAGTCACTGATCAGTCTCAGAAGGGTCTGGCATACGTCTCTAGGTTCTTAACTTGACGTGGGGGGGTTGAAATTCTCCATCTATTTATAGACGCATTCTCTTTCTATACACACCTATTCTCTTGAGCTGAGTGCTGGCATACGTGCAGACTTGTCCATGGCGTGATCAAAACTAACATACTCATCACTTTTTTCGTACCTGTTATAAAGAACTCTTTACCTATTGTCATTCAGTTTTCTTGATTTATCAGTGACGAGAAATCTGTACTGTGTGAGATTCCAGCAATCTGGACGTATCTTTATAAAAGCAATGAAAGACATGTCAGTTCCTACATGTGCCTAGAAAATGTGTTTTAAATTCAGATTGTCTTCTTTGAAAACTATTATGAGATTTGCTTTATCCTGCACCAACTATTCCGGGATTCTGGAATATGTTTGACTCGAATAAAATACGTCAACACCATTCTGACAACAAAAATAGCAATATTGAAGAATTTCATCTGGTTTTCCACAGGAACACTGTTAAATATGAATGCGATGTTTGGCTTTACTTTTTCTGGTGCATGGATCTGACTGCTTTGGCTGAATGTCATGTATGTTACATCATTGACACCATGCAGTAGCTTTTGCAGTAACTGGTAATCGGGCTGAAGCAGCGTTTTTGAAAGTAAACATACATGCTCAAATCGCACTCCATCCGAGTGTGTTACCATACTTGAGAACATATGTCTTGCTGCCGCTGGATGAACCTACAATTATCGCTCATATATTATCTGATAGGAATATCTTATTCTTTTTCTTCCTCTGCTCTTCTTCCGCACCAGCTCAGGACCAGTCACTTACAACAAAGGTTTTAGGTTGAGGATGCTTCACCCACCTGCCATGATACCATCTGCATCAGGTTTTGGTGTGCAATAGATTTTTATAGAATACACATACATTTCACCAAATGAGTATATACACTCACATGAAAGTTGGTCTATCATTCAGTTTAACAATGACTGAAGACGTTGACTTTGGTGACAAGGTGATTCAGATAGGTTGGTGCTGGTGTGCAATTGTAGAGATTGCAGTGAAAATGCTGGTAGCAGTAACATTATTATGAGAGGTATGAACAAAATAAAACACAGTTTATAGTGATATAGATACTTTTATTCAGCAACCATATATTGGGTGCACTACAACAAAAAAATCTGTGCATTCTTTCTTTGTCTTCACATCTGTACAGAATTTAGCAGATAAAGCTTTATTTTATGCTCAGAATTCAGCATGTATTTCTCTCAAACTTATGGATGTTCCTTTTGTTGTGAATTGGCAGGAGCCAATTCACGGGGTTTGGAGGAAGCCGAAAGGCACGCGTTTAAGCTCACGCAGGCTGGCGTGAGGTCTGGAAAATGACAAGGAAATTAGAACTTAGAAAAACGGACGCAGATGGTGAAATACTTAACTTTAATCCATAATTGGTGAACATCGGTCTGACTGTACATGCATCCCAAGATAAATAACAAATGATAATGGCGCCTTGCTAGGTCGTAGCAAATGACGTAGCTGAAGGCTATGCTAACTATCGTCTCGGCAAATGAGAGCGTAATTTGTCAGTGAACCATTGCTAGCAAAGTCCGCTGTACAACTGGGGCGAGTGCTAGGAAGTCTCTCTAGACCTGCCGTGTGGCGGCGCTCGGTCTGCAATCACTGACAGTGGCGACACGCGAGTCCGACGTATACTAACGGACCGCGGCCGATTTAAAGGCTACCACCTAGCAAGTGTGGTGTCTGGCGGTGACACCACACCTTTACCTTCTTCTTCTGACATGATATTGATGTAATGTTCTAAATAATCTGCATGCACTCTATACATACAGAAATAGTTCACAACGTCATTATACATAGTTTGAACACAAGGCAGCCATCTGTTCAGTCTTTCCAACACAGCCATTCATTGGCTGAAAAATTTTGTAATGGTGGAATGTTGCAAATAAATGGAATGGCCTCCAGATCTCATCAAGAGTGCCACACCATTGTGCCATGATGTTATAGATAGTGTCAGGTCAGCACAGTAAATGTCCAGGGGTGGATGAGATGGATAATACTCGAAGGTCATCTGTCAACTGATGTAGGGTTCAGCATGACACAGTTCATCCCATTCCAACCCGGTAAACCACACTTTAACACTTCTTGATGCATTTTCAGTCTCAAACATAACACGCCATTCACTGTTCACTGATGCTTCTATACCAATATAGAATCACTCTGAACTGCTAGCTTTTAAATTATGAGTTCAACTGAAAAGCAATAGAACACTGGGAGGAAATGGCAGATTTTCTTCCACCACATCAACACTTTGTTCTTGCAGTAACACTAGAATATTCAGGGATGGTGCATATGTTGGAGACGTACTGGCCAGCACTGTGTAGTATAGGGCCCTCAGCACAATTGCTCCGGGAGTCGGGGTCTGGCTGGATGTCTTTGTTAGACAAATAAATGAGAAAGATGGATAATAGCAGCTCGCAATCCTGCTGTGGCATGCTGGTGAGGTGCTGCTGTCATTGCTGGCCCCAACAGGTCAGAGGTTGCTGCAGGTCCAAAGGAGACAACGGTTGCTGCTGGCCCAAACATACTGGAGGTCACTGTTGATCTGGTTTTGCTGGAGGCCACTGAATGGAGGAGAAGAAGAATAAACAGTAAGAAACCCCAAACAAAGACATGGAGTTGAACAAGGACATGAAACTAAACACTGTGTACTTCCTTTTATGCTTCTTCTGTGAGAAGAGGCAGATGAGGATCTCGGCTGCTGTTGATGCTTTGTGGTTCTGCTACAAACTGACTGCAACCGAGAGCATATCTATCTTATATCCGCCTAACGTCATGATCATCTGACTGGCTGTGGTGGTCCTGCACTCCTATTGGTTCCCGCCAATTTTCAGGTGGGGAGGGGGTGAATCTGTTTTCCTATTCTTTTCCAAGGGAAGTGTGGGGGGAAAACCCATTTCAAATGCCCTCTGTGGCAGGTTTGTAAACTATTTCAGTCGAGGCCCATACACCAAGGTGAACATCCCTGGTTCATTCTGTCTGGAGTAGTGGTAGAGGAAGATGAAGTTGTCTCCTGCACTGCACATTGAGTAGCAATTAAAAAGAAAACATGAACAGCCCCAGCACATGCAGTAGTCTCTATGAGGACACAAAATGCATCTTCAGCCTATCCCGCTGTATTGCCATTGTTCACTGAAAAGTACTCACCCCATGCTCATCTATTATCACCTCCTACCATTCCTCATACAGGAGGCTATGAATGAAATCCTCAGCTGCACGCTTACAGGTAATACACTTAACGTCCTTTCTCAACATCTTCTCAATTGAACACATTGTGACAGTACTTTCCCAGGGATACTCTACATACAGAAACACTGCAGTAACATAGTTCCAAACAGCTAAGATATCCATCAAAATGCGTACTATGCCATAACATCTCTCTTTTTTCCTTATCACATGAGCACTTCATAGTGAGATTCTTTCTGCCTGACAGCTCAACACAGACCATGATTTAGGGATAGGAACCAAGTGGAATGCTACTGCCACCTGGTGGAGACATGTGGAACTAGAGTCTCAGTAGTGGGCAGAACTCTGTGGCAAGCAGATGCACATGCTGAGCGCACTGCCCGGTGCTTGCGACACCTCTACAACAGACACACATGCCAGCAACCAAAACCGCCGGTTAATATATCGCACTTCATTCCATTCCTTTGTACTTACAGTTATTACATCATGGGAATGGGGGAGCGGAGAGGAGGAGGTCTGTCTCCTGCAAACTGATTAAGTAAAGAATATGCAAACTGACTAGAACAATACATTATCATGCTAATTGATATTGATTTTAATTTCATGTTATGAGATCAAAATTTCACGCCGGTACCTCAAATTCTCCATTGTCAATATACTCCTTCAACCAGGGGGACTGGTTGATGCAGATATCCTGGGTGATTCTAACCAGTTCCATCCTCAAATTGAGGCACTGCTGGAGATTAGGATAATGAGTAATGTATCTCCACTTTTTCCTGAGTGTTGTCATCAGTTTTGGGATGGGACCTCCTCATGGAACTAATTGCTCTGGACACAGGGGCAAATCGGCGTGTGCATCATTCAAACTAGTAGGGTATGTGAATTCTGCCTCCACCACATGCCCTACATCAGAATCAGCAGCCATACCTCCCCCCCCCCCCCCTTGATTTTTCCGCCTAATCCCTTACATTCGTATTTGGTTACCCATCGAAACTCAGCAATTGGTAGTGATTGTTGGATGGCGTGCCTGCATTATTTACATTTATGTAACTCGAATCAAGGGATGTCTTGGACCTGTCACCCGTCCGTGGGTTATCTCCCCTCGCGTGCGTATAGACGCACTGGCAAATCCGCCACACACCTCTCGCTCAGAGAAAAGAAGCATGTCAGCATCGGTACTTAATTCAATGCTGCATTTCGTTTTCTTGAGCATCCCAAGACAACCCAGGTGCCATGTAATTAAAGACGGTGTCCAAACAACATGTCGTCATGCATAAACTCCAGAATTTCTCGAAAACGTCCGGAAGCCAGTGCACATCTTTGTCCGTGTGTATTCTCCTAAAGTAGAGATGTTTTTTTTTGTCTGCAATTACACACTACTGCTACGTAGATATTTCTTTTTTCTATACTTACGCAACTGTTGGCCCTGTGTATTCGCTGCTGGAGGCGGTTCGAGAGTGTACGGCTGGTGTATTTCTTCTGCCTCCAGCATTGCTTCCAGCTCAAGATGCATTTTCACCGTGTGAGCTGTATCAAGGACAAGCATGAAATAAGAAATAAATCAACGATAAAAAACAAATTAACCTACAACTACCGCGAAATTTTTTAATATTCACATAGCAGTTCTAGTTGTGGGCTGGACCTTGACAGGGGGCGTTCCCTGTGGCCTGGCGTCTTCCACGTCCTCCCGCCTGCTCTCGCGGCCCACGATAAAATGCTGCACTTACGCTGTAAAACAAGGAAAACAAACTCAAGTCCCGACGAGAATTTTTTAACACACTAAATTTTTTCCGAGTTGTCCGCCATAATCACATATTTACAAAAACACATTATTTACTTACGTGGTATTTCGTATTCTTCTTCTACAATTCTAAGTCGTTCGACGCTGACGCTGATGCTAGTCGATGCTTCTGAATGCTTTATTTTCGACAAACAGACGCACACAAGTAAGGAGCAAACACACAGGCGAACTGACGATGTCAGAATGAGGCCAGTAGTGGGGGGAGTAGGGTTTACATAGGCACACTGATTTGGCGCGAGCCAATCGGAAGTTCGGTTGATGGAAAGTCCTGAACAGTATTTTCAGGAGCCAATAGGAGTACTGCATTCCTCCCACCTCCTGTTGATGATGATGATGATATTCGGTTTGCAGGGCGCTCAGCTGCATAGTCATCAGCTCCTGTACAAAGTCCCGATTCTTACACAGTCCAATCAAGCCACTGTCACGAATAATGATGATTATGATGATGATGATGCAATGATGAGGACAACACAAACATCCAGTCCCTGGGCAGAGAAAATCCCCAACCTGTTTGCGAATCGAACGCGGGACCATGTGATCCATAGACTGGAACGCAAACCACTAGATCACGAGCTCTGGACTCCATCTCCTGATGAATGCTGGTTTGAGCACATAGGACGAGTTGGTGCTGGTCTGCCGGCCACGGATTTCGCACTCGTTCCTCTGATCCGTCATTTGTGCTGCACACATTCGTCGGTCCGGCTGCTCCAGCCGCCGTTCAACACAGTGGCGAGCTGTCGCGAGCTCCGCAGGTCCTGGGTTACAGCCGTGCCTCGTGTACCAAACTACTGTCATAGGATATTGAACAATATTTTTACGTGATGTAGGATCTTCTTCAGAGTTTCGATGTGGTGTATTTGCCCTCATTTATTTTAGTTTCAATTTATAAACAATAAACGCGCGCGATGTATTTTTGAGTGTATATCCTTTCATCTATTTTAACTGATACCTGTATATTTCCATGCCAGATGCACATGGGAAGACAGAGCAATGTTTTGTGTGTGGGTGTATTTGAAACAAATTGTTTACAGCAGCACCTACATATGTTTTGAGGTGTCAAACATTTTACATAATTTACTTATGAGCACAAATATTCCAAAGTGATATCAATCTGTAGTTTTAATTAATATTTCCTACTGAGCTGGGGTTGTTCAATTTCTGAAATTCATCCCAGAAAATGGTTTACCCATTTATTTATGACACATCTTGATGCAAACTAATGTGCAGCAATCTCTCCAAAAGTGTATTTAAAGACATTTTCTATTGCATTCAGTAACTCCTGAAGCAGCTCGTGCTCAAAGACAGGGGATGGCTGTTTTACTTCCACAAAAGCGCGCGAGATGTCTCAGGGTGGAAAAACGGACGAACATTACGAGGTTTTACAAGTGTGCCAGAAAACACCCCCCCCCCCCCCCCCCCCCCCACGATCTTTTTAGAGGCCGTGTTCAAATGTGGCGGTATTCCTCTGAATAAAAAGGGCTAATTGTTTAAATATTCTTGCATCATCTGCAAAGCTCTCCCTCTTTCTCTCTCTTTGTGCAGTGTTACAATTAGTGTGACATCTTCAATTTATAAAATTTGTGAAATATTCCACACAATGCCCAGATTGCTTAAATCATTATACTGCAAATTGTGTAAATATTCCAATTACGGCTCTCAGTTGTTTTGTTTGCAGGAGTATTTCGAGTAGTTTTGTGATATTTATACAATTTCTGAAGCGATTAATATTTCCTGTGGAACATCCTCTGAAGAAACATTTGCAGAGTTTGGCATGATCTGTGACAGTGTAATTATGTGATTCCTTTCGCTACTGGAATAAAAAAAAAGTACCGCAATTCTTTAACACTGGCTAAATTGTTTAAACACTGGCGTCAATTTAGAGGTATGTCGTGATTTGAAACATAACTAAACAATATTCTTAAACAAATTGTCTAAACAATTCATTATGCACGCTATATTGTCCCGCTGCCATGAGGTCCTTCCAGACCAGCAGCTCAACACAGTCTGAGCGAATCCCCCTCCAGTTTCCATATGGGGGGGGGGGGGGGTCGGGAAGAGCCAACAGCGCCCTCTGGTGGTGGTGGTGTTATGATGTACGTCAGTTGGTCTCCAGACCTCAAGGTGAGCACACAGAATTTGATATCCTCGCCAATAAAGTTGAATTTCATGATATATTTTAATTCACCTTTTCCAGGTTGAGGGATGGAGTTACATTAGTGGAGGTAGCTAAATTGACCTATTTTCCCATCAAAATTTGAATATCCTGCAATTACGTTAGTGTAATGTTGCCACATCTATGGCCACCATCATAGATCCGCCATCTTGAATAAAGTGTAGAGTGGGATGATGCCCCCTTTACCCTACCACTGCCGTTTTACTGTGGGCGAAAGAAAAGAACTAAAGCTTCAAAACATGTTGCTCCAGCTATTTGCTAACTGGGTGCTGTAATGGCATTTTGTGTGCAATAGATCTTTTGTTTGTCATCAGTCGTTTGACTGGTGTGGTGCAGTCCACCTCTTATTCTCAGAGTAGCATTTGCAACCTACATCCTCAATTATTCGCTGGATGTATTCCATACTATGTCTTCCTCTACATATACTGAAATTCATCCAAAGTTGTGACTAGTGTATGGCCCTGCAGTAATGAGTGAAGGAAAGTTTAGACACTGGTGTTGTGCTTTAAACATGTCTATTTAAATGATGCAGAGAGAACTGGTACGCCCCGTTTACAGACCAATGAAATGGCAGGCACCGTACACTTGATTTCTTGGGAGCTGTTTCAACAATTACAGCACATGTATACAGTGAAATGCTTATTACACTGCTATATGCCATCCAAAATTGACAAAATGAAAATAGTAGTCACTGTGAATCCTCCTATGTGACAAATGAGCGTCCACAAATTGCTGCCCAAATTACACATAAGATCCAGAATTTCTGCAGGGAACATTTCGATCATCTGTCAGTGAGTCTTGGCGTCCCACCGGGCGGCTGTTACCTCATCTTGCACTTAAAACAATGACTTGCAGATCAGTGCTCTGCAGATGACAATCAAAAGTGCCATTATCAACTTATTCAATTCCTATTTACGTTTTCAATGTAGCAGCGGTTGTAGAAGGTAATGCATCACGAAAATCGCGATTATGTGGAAAAGTGAAGTAGCTTTGTCGGAAGCTCCAAAATTGGTCCTCGCTTTTTGAACACGCCATTTAACCTGTGTCTAACTCTATAAATCTGATCATTGTTGCTATACGTTGGCCATCGTGGAAGTACTTAAGTGGCGTTCGGTGTTGGGCCTGAAAAATTAAGCACTATGTAATTTCCACCCAACCTAGAATCCAGCAAAGCTAGCCATTAAAATATCTACATATAACAGTTTCGTTGGCTTTACATAGTGAATGATGAACAGCAGGTATGAGCATAGATCAGTTGACAACAACTGTTTTTAAAGTACTGTGTGAGTCTTGCATTTCTTCCTGCTCTCTGAGTACGGATAACAGTCGAAGACTCGGTAGTAGCCACACAGAGTGGGTGCGCAATTAAGGCCAGTTCCCAATAGTGCGCGGCAGAACGGCGTGCGGCAACGGCACCGGCACCGTTTTCCGCTTTGACGCGGCAGCTCGCGGAATTGGCATTCCCATGTGTGTAGAAGCCGTGCAGTGCCGGACCACTGTTGGCCAGGTGGAGGTGGGCCGTGCAGCTCGGGGCCAGCGCTGGGGGCGTGTCGCTGCTGCTGGCGCTGCACATGTGGCACGTGGATACTCATTATGTGTGAAGAGCCCATGCAGTGCCGGACCACTGTTGGCCAGGTGGGGGTGGGCCGTGCAGCTTGGTGCCAGCACCGGGCGAGTGTCGCTGCTGCTTGCGCTGCACATGTGGCACGTGGATACTCATTATGTGTGTAGAGGCCGTGCAGTGCCGGACCACTGTTGGCCAGGTGGCGTGGGCCGTGCAGCTCGGGGCCACCGCTGGGGGTGTGTCGCTGCTGCTGGCGCTGCACACGTGGCACTTGGATACTCATTATGTGTGTAGAGGCCGTGCAGTGCCGGACCACTGTTGGCCAGGTGGCGGTGGCCGTACAGCTCGGGGCCAGCGCTGGGGGCGTGTTGCTGCTGCTGGTGCTGCACATGTGGCACGTGGATACTCATTATGTGTGTAGAGGCCGTGCAGTGCTGGACCACTGTTGGCCGGGTGGGGGTGGTCTGTGCAGCTCGGGGCCAGCACTTGGGGCGTGTACCTGCTGCTGGCGCTGCACATGTGGCACGTGGATACTCATTATGTGTGTAGAGGCCGTGCAGTGCCGGACCACTGTTGGCCAGGTGGCGGTGCGCCGTGCAGCTCGTAGCCAGCGCTGTGTGGGGTGTCGCTGCTGCTGGCGCTGAACATGTGGAACGTGGATACTCATTATGTGTGTAGAGGCCGTGCAGTGCCGGACCACTGTTGGCCAGGTGGCGGCGGGCCGTACAGCTCGGAGCCAGCGCTCTGGGGGTGTCGCTGCTGCTGGCGCTGCACATGTGGCACGTGGATACTCATTATGTGTGTAGAGGCCGTGCAGTGCCGGACCACTGTTGGCCGGGTGGCGGTGGTCCGTGCAGCTCGGGGCCAGCACTGGGGACGTGTACCTGCTGCTGGCGCTGCACATGTGGCACGTGGATACTCATTATGTGTATAGAGGCCGTGCAGGACCGGACCACAGTTGGCCAGGTGGCGGTGGGCCATGCAGCTCGGAGCCAGCGCTGTGGGGGGTGTCGCTGCTGATGGCGCTGGACATGTGGCACGTGGATACTCATTATGTGTCAAGAGGCCATGCAGTGCCGGACCACTGTTGGCCAGGTGGCGGTGGGCCATGCAGCTCGGGCAAGCGCTGTGGGGGGTGTCGCTCCTGCTGGCGCTGCACATGTGGCACGTGGATACTCATTATGTGTGTAGAGGCCTTGCAGTGCCGGACCACTGTTGGCCAGGTGGTGTGGGCCGTGCAGCTCGGGGCCACCGCTGGGGGTGTTTCGCTGCTGCTGGCGCTGCACACGTGGCACTTGGATACTCATTATGTGTGTAGAGGCCGTGCAGATCCGGACCACTGTTGGCCAGGTGGCGGTGGGCCGTACAGCTCGGAGCCAGCGCTGGGGCCGTGTTGCTGCTGCTGGTGCTGCACATGTGGCACGTGGATACTCATTATGTGTGTAGAGGCCGTGCAGTGCCGGACCACTGTTGGCCGGGTGGGGGTGGTCTGTGCAGCTCGGGTCCAGCACTTGGGGCATGTACCTGCTGCTGGCGCTGCACATGTGGCACGTGGATACTCATTATGTGTGTAGAGGCCGTGCAGTGCCGGACCACTGTAGGCCAGGTGGCGGTGCGCCGTGCAGCTCGGAGCCAGCACTGTGTGGGGTGTCGCTGCTGCTGGCGCTGAACATGTGGCACGTGGATACTCACTATGCGTGTAGAGGCCGTCAGTGCCGGACCACTGTTGGCCGGGTGGTGGTAGTCCATGAAGCTCAGGGCCAGCACTGGGGGCGTGTACCTGCTGCTGGCGCTGCACATGTGGCACGTGGATGCTCATTATGTGTGTAGAGGCCTTGCAGTGCCGGACCACTGTTGGCCAGGTGGCGGTGGGCTGTGCAGCTCGGGGCCAGTGCTGGGGTCGTGTCGCTGCTGCTGGCGCTGCACATGTGGCACGTGGATACTCATTATGTTTGTAGAGGCCGTGTAGTGCCGGACTACTGTTGGCCAGGTGGCGGTGGGCCGTGTAGTTCGGGGCCAGTGCTGGGGGCGTGTCGCTGCTGCTGGTGCTGCACATGTGGCACGTGGATACTCACTATGCGTGTAGAGGCCGTGCAGCGCCGGACCACTGTTGGCCGGGTGGCAGTGGTCCATGCAGATCGGGGCCAGCACTGGGGGCGTGTACCTGCTGCTGGCGCTGCACATGTGGCACGTGGATACTCATTACATGTGTAGAGGCCGTGCAGTGCCGGACCACTGTTGGCCAGGTGGCGGTGGGCCGTGCAGCTCGGGGCCTGCGCTGTGTGGGGTGTCGCTGCTGCTGGCGCTGGACATGTGGCACGTGGATACTCATTATGTGTTAAGAGGCCATGCAGTGCCAGACCACTTTTGGCCAGGCGGCGGTGGGCCGTGCAGCACGGGCCACCGCTGTGGGGGGTGTCGCAGCTGCTGGCGCTGCACATGTGGCACATGGATACTCATTATGTGTGTAGCGGCCGTGCAGTGCCGGACCACTGTTGGCCAGGTGGCGTGGGCCGTACAGCTCGGGGCCAGCGCTGGGGGTGTGTCGCTGCTGCTGGCGCTGCACATGTGGCACGTGGATGCTCATTATGTGTGTAGAGGCCGTGCAGTGCCGGACCACAGTTGGCCGGGTGGCGGAGGGCCGTGCAGCTCGGGGCCACCGCTGGGAGAGTGTCGCTGCTGCTGGCGCTGCACACGTGGCACTTGGATACTCATTATGTGTGTAGAGGCCGTGCAGTGCCGGACCACTGTTGGCCAGGTCGCGGTGGGCCGTGCAACCGCGGGCCAGCGCTTGGGGTCGTGTCGCTGCTGCTGGCGCTGCACATGTAGCATGTGGATACTCATTATGTGTGTAGAGGCCGTGCAGTGCCGGACCACTGTTGGCCAGGTGGCTGTAGGCCGTGCAGCTCGGGGCCAGCGCTGGGGCATGTCTGCTGCTGGCGCTGCACATGTGGCACGTGGATACTCATTATGTGTATAGAGGCCGTGCAGTGCCAGACCACTGTTGGCCAGGTGGCATGGGACGTGCAGCTCGAAGCCAGTGATGGGAGCGTGTCGCATTTGCTTGCGCGGCACATGTAGCACGGGGATAATCATTATGTGTCCAGAGGCCGTGCAGTGCCGGACTACTGTTGGCCAGGTGGCGGTGGGCCGTACAGCTCGGGCCAGCGCTGGGGGCGTGTCGTTGCTGCTGGCGTTGCACATGTGGCACTTGGATACTCATTATGTGTGTAGAGGCCTTGCAGTGCCGGACCACTGTTGGCCAGGTGGCGGTGGGCTGTGCAGCTCGGGGCCAGTGCTGGGGTCGTGTCGCAGCTGCTGGCGCTGCACATGTGGCACATGGATACTCATTATGTTTGTAGAGGCCGTGTAGTGCCGGACTACTGTTGGCCAGGTGGCGGTGGGCCGTGCAGTTCGGGGCCAGTGCTGGGGGCGTGTCGCTGCTGCTGGTGCTGCACATGTGGCACGTGGATACTCACTATGCGTGTAGAGTCCGTGCAACGCCGGACCACTTTTGGCCGGGTGGCAGTGGTCCATGCAGTTCGGGGCCAGCACTGGGGGCGTGTACCTGCTGCTGGCGCTGCACATGTGGCACGTGGATACTCATTACGTGTGTAGAGGCCGTGCAGTGCCGGACCACTGTTGGCCAGGTGGCGGTGGGCCGTGCAGCTCGGGGCCTGCGCTGTGTGGGGTGTCGCTGCTGCTGGCGCTGGACATGTGGCACGTGGATACTCATTATGTGTTAAGAGGCCATGCAGTGCCAGACCACTTTTGGCCAGGCGGCAGTGGGCCGTGCAGCACGGGCCACCGCTGTGGGGGGTGTCGCAGCTGCTGGTGCTGCGCATGTGGCACATGGATACTCATTATGTGTGTAGCGGCCTTGCAGTGCCGGACCACTGTTGGCCAGGTGGCGTGTGCCTTACAGCTCGGGGCCAGCGCTGAGGGTGTGTCGCTGCTGCTGGCGCTGCACATGTGGCACGTGGATGCTCATTATGTGTGTAGAGGCCGTGCAGTGCCGGACCACAGTTGGCTGGGTGGCGGAGGGCCGTGCAGCTCGGGGCCACCGCTGGGAGAGTGTCGCTGCTGCTGGCGCTGCACACGTGGCACTTGGATACTCATTATGTGTGTAGAGGCCGTGCAGTGCCGGACCACTGTTGGCCAGGTCGCGGTGGGCCGTGCAACCACGGGCCAGCGCTTGGGGTCGTGTCGCTGCTGCTGGCGCTGCACATGTAGCATGTGGATACTCATTATGTGTGTAGAGGCCGTGCAGTGCCGGACCACTGTTGGCCAGGTGGCTGTAAGCCGTGCAGCTCGGGGCCAGCGCTGGGGCATGTGTCTGCTGCTGGCGCTGCACATGTGGCACGTGGATACTCATTATGTGTGTAGAGGCCGTGCAGTGCCAGACCACTGTTGGCCAGGTGGCATGGGACGTGCAGCTCGGAGCCAGTGATGGGAGCGTGTCGCATTTGCTTGTGCGGCACATGTAGCACGGGGATACTCATTATGTGTCTAGAGGCCGTGCAGTGCCGGAATACTGTTGGCCAGGTGGCGGTGGGCCGTACAGCTCGGGCCAGCGCTGGGGGCGTGTCGTTGCTGCTGGCGTTGCACATGTGGCACTTGGATACTCATTATGTGTGTAGAGGCTGTGTAGTGCCGGACTACTGTTGGCCAGGTGGCGGTGGGCCCTGCAGCTCGGGGCCAGCGCTGGGGGCGTGTCGCTGCTGCTGGTGCTGCACATGTGGCACATGGATACTCATTATGTGTTTAGAGGCCTTGCAGTGCCGGACCACTGTTCGCCGGGTCGCGGTGGTCCGTGCAGCTCGGGGCCAGCACTGGCGGCGTGTACCTGCTGCTGGCGCTGCACATGTGGCACGTGGATACTCATTATATGTGTAGAGGCCGTGCAGTGCCGGAGCACTGTTGGCCAGGTGGCGGAGGGCCGTGGATCTTGGAGCCGGCGCTGTGGGGGGTGTCGCTGCTGCTGGCACTGGACATGTGGCACGTGGATACTCATTATGTGTTAAGAGGCCATGCAGTGCCGGACCACTGTTGGCCAGGTGAGGGTGGGCCGTGCAGGCCGGGGACAGCACCGGGCGCGTGTCGCTGCTGCTTTCGCTGCACATGTGGCACGTGGATACTCATTATGTGTGTAGAGGCCTTGCAGTGCCGGACCACAGTTGGCCAAGTGGTGCTGGCCCATGCAGCTCGGGGCTAGAGCAAGGGGCATGTCGCAGCTGCTGGCGCTGCAAATGTTGCACGGGGATACTCATTATGTGTGTAGGGGCCGTGCAGTGCCGGACGACTGTTGGCCAGATGGCGGTGGGCCGTGCCGCTCGGGGCCAGCGCTGGGGGCATGTCGCTGCTGCTAGCGCTGCACATGTGGCCTATGGATGCTCATTATGTGTGTAGAGGCTGTGCAGTGCTGGACCACTGTTGGCCAGGTGGCGGTGGTCCGTGCAGCTCGGGGCCAGCACTGGGGGCGTCTACCTGCTGCTGGCGCTGCACATGTGCACGTGGATACTCATTATGTGTGTAGAGGCCGTGCAGTGCCGGACCACAGTTGGCCAGGTGGCGTGGGCCGTGCAGCTCGGAGCCAGCGCTGTGGGGGATGTCGCTGCTGCTGGTGCTGCACATGTGGCACGTGGATACTCATTACGTGTGTAGAGACCATGCAGTGCCGGACCACTGTTGGGAAGGTGTCGGTGAGCCGTGCAGCTCGGGGCCACGCTAGGAGTGTGTTGCTGCTGCTGGCGCTGCACATGTGGCACGTGGATACTCATTATGTGTGTAGAGGCCTTGCAGTGACGGACCACTGTTGGCCAGGTGGCGGTGGGCCGTATAGCTCGGGGCCAGCGCTGGGTGCGGGTCGTTGCTGCTGGCGCTGCACATGTGGCACGTGGATACTCATTATGTGTGCAGAAGCCGTGCAGTGCAGGACCACTGTTGGCCAGGTGGCGGTGGGCCGTGCAGCTCAGGTCCAGACCTGGGGGCGTGTTGCTGCTGCTGGCGCTGCACATTTGGCACGTGGATACTCATTATGTGTGTAGAGGCCGTGCAGTGCCGGACCACTGTTGCCCGGGTGGCGGTCGTCCGTGCAGCTCTGGGCCAGCACTGGGGGCGTGTCGCTGCTGCTGGCGCTGCACATGTGGCACGTGGATACTCATTATGTGTGTAGAGCCCGTGCAGTGCCGGACCACTGTTGGCCAGGTGGAGGTAGGCCGTGCAGCTCGGGTCCAGTGCTGGGGGCGTGTTGCTGCTGCTGGCGCTGCACATTTGGCACGTGGATAGTCATTATGTGTGAAGAGGCCGTGCAGTGCCAGACTACTGTTGGCCAGGTGGTGAGGGGCCGTGCAGCTCGGGGCCAGCTCCGGGAGCATGTCGCTGCTGCTTGCGCTGCACATGTGGCACGTGGATTCTCATTATGTGTGGAGAGGCCTTGCAGTGCCGGACCACTGTTGGCCAGCTGGCGTTTGCCGTGCAGCTCAGGGCCACCGCTGGGGGTGTGTCACTGCTGCTGGCGCTGCACACGTGGCACTTGGATTCTCATTATGTGTGTAGAGGCCGTGCAGTGCCAGACCACTGTTGGCCAGGTGGCATGGGCCGTGCAACTCGGAGCCTGCGCTGTGGGGGATGTCGCTGCTGCTGGTGCTGCACATGTGGCACGAGGATACTCATTACGTGTGTAGAGACCATGCAGTGCCGGACCACTGTTGGGAAGGTGTCGGTGAGCTGTGCAGCTCGGGGCCACTTTAGGAGCGTGTCGCTGCCGCTGCCGCTGCACATGTGACACGTGGATACTCATTATGTGTGTAGAGGCCTTGCAGTGACGGACCACTGTTGGCCAGGTAGCGGTGGGCCGTATAGCTCGGGGCCAGCGCTGGGTGCGGGTCGTTGCTGCTGGCGCTGCACATGTGGCACGTGGATACTCATTATGTGTGTAGAGGCCATGCAGTGCTGGACCACTGTTGGCCCGGTGGCGGTGGGCCGTGCAGCTCGGGGCCAGCGCTGGGAGCGTGTAGCTGCTGCTGGCGCTGCACGTGTGGCACGTGGATACTCATTATGTGTGTAGAGCCCGTGCAGTGCCGGACCACTGTTGGCCAGATGGAGCTAGGCCGTGCAGCTCGGGTCCAGTGCTGGGGGCGTGTTGCTGCTGCTGGCGCTGCACATTTGGCACGTGGATAGTCATTATGTGTGAAGAGGACGTGCAGTGCCGGACCACTGCTGGCCAGGTGGCGGCGGGCCATGCAGCTCGTGTCCAGCGCTGGGGGCGTGTCGCTGCTGCTGGCGCTGCACATGTTCGCCAGGTGGCGTGGGCCGTGCAGCTCGGGGCCAGCTCCGGGAGCGTGTCGCTGCTGCTTGCGCTGCACATGTGGCACGTGGATTCTCGTTACGTGTGGAGAGGCCTTGCAGTGCCGGACCACTGTTGGCCAGCTGGCGTTTGCCGTGCAGCTCGGGGCCACCGCTGGGGGTGTGTCGCTGCTGCTTGCGCTGCACATGTGGCACGTGGATTCTCGTTATGTGTGTAGAGGCCTTGCAGTGACGGACCACTGTTGGCCAGGTAGCGGTGGGCCGTATAGCTCGGGGCCAGCGCTGGGTGCGGGTAGTTGCTGCTGGCGCTGCACATGTGGCACGTGGATACTCATTATGTGTGTAGAGGCCATGCAGTGCTGGACCACTGTTGGCCAGGTGGCGGTGGGCTGTGCAGCTCGGGGAGAAGCGCTGAGGGCGTGTCGCTGCTGCTGGTGCTGCACAAGTGGCACGTGGATACTCATTATGTGTGTAGAGGCCTTGCAGCGCTGGACCACTGTTGGCCGGGTGGCTGTGGTCTGTGCAGCTCGGGGCCAGCACTGGGGGCGTGTACCTGCTGCTGGCACTGCATATGTGGCACGTGGATACTCATTATATGTGTAGCGGCCGTGCAGTGCCGGACCACTGTTGGCCAGGTGGCAGTGGGCTGTGCAGCTTGGAGCCAGCGCTGTGGGGGGTGTCGCTGCTGCTGGCGCTGGACATGTGGCACGTGGATACTCGTTATGTGTGTAGAGGCCGTGTAGTGCCGGACTACTGTTGGCCAGGTGGCGGTGGGCTGTGCAGCTCGGGGAGAAACGCTGGGGGCGTGTCGCTGCTGCTGGTGCTGCACAAGTGGCACGTGGATACTCATTATGTGTGTAGAGGCCTTGCAGGGCTGAACCACTGTTGGCCGGGTGGCAGTGGTCCGTGCAGCTCGGGGCCAGCTCTGGGGGCGTGCACCTGCTGCTGGCGCTGCACATGTGGCACGTGGATACTCATTATGTGTGTAGAGGCCATGCAGTGCCGGACCACTGTTGGCCAGGGGGGGGTGGGCCATGCAGCTCGGGGCCAGCACCGGGGGCGTGTCGCTGCTGCTTGCGCTGCACATGTGGCACGTGGATACTCATTATGTGTGTAGAGGCCTTGCAGTGCCGGACCACAGTTGGCCAGGTGGCACTGGCCCATGCAGCTCGGGGCTAGAGCTAGGGGCATGTCACAGCTGCTGGCGTTGCAAATGTGGAACGGGGATACTCATTATGTGTGTAGAGGCCGTGCAGTGCCGGACCACTGTTGGCCAGATGGCGGTGGGCCGTACCGCACGGGGCCAGCGCTGGGGCCGTGTCGCTGCTGCTAGCGCTGCACATGTGGCTCGTGGATGCTCATTATGTGTGTAGAGGCTGTGCAGTGTCGGGCCACTGTTGGCCAGGTTGCGGTGGGCCATGCAGCTCGGGGCCAGTGCTGGGGCGTGTCGCTGCTGCTGGCACTGCACATGTGGCACGTGGATACTCATTTTGTGTGTAGAGGCCGTGCAGTGCCGGACCACTGATGGCCAGATGGCCCTAGGCCTTGCAGCTCGGGGCCAGCGCTGGGGACGTGTTGCTGTTGCTGGCGCTGCACATGTGGCACGTGGAAACTCATTATGTGTGTAGAGGCCGTGCAGTGCCGGACCACTGTTGGCCAGGTGGCGTGGGCCATGCAGCTCGGGGCCAGTGATGGTTTCGTGTCGCTGCTGCTGGCGCTGCACATGTGGCACGTGGATACTCATTATGTGTGTAGATGCCGTGCAGTGCCAGACCACTGTTGGGAAGGTGGCGGTGGCTGTGCAGCTCGGGGCCACGCTGCGAGCATGTCGCTACTGCTGGCGCTGAACATGTGGCACGTGGATACTCATTATGTGTGTAGAGGCCGTGCAGTGCCGGACCACTGTTGGCCGGGTGGCGGTGGTCCGTGCAGCTCGGGGCCAGCACTGGGGGCGTGTAGCTGCTGCTTTCGGTGCACATGTGGCACGTGGATACTCATTATGTGTGTAGAGGCCGTGCAGTGCCGGACCACTGCTGCCCAGGTGGCATTGGGCTATGCAGCTCGGGTCCAGCGCTTGGGGCGTGTCGCTGCTGCTGGCGCTGCACATGTGGCACGTGGATACTCATTATGTGTGTAGAGGCCGTGCAGTGCCGGACAACTGTTGGCCGGGTGGCGGTGGTCCGTGCAGCTCGGGGCCAGCACTGGGGCGTGTAGCTGCTGCTGGCGCCGCACATGTGGCACATGGATCCTCATTATGTGGGTAGAGGCCGTGCAGTGCCGGTCCACTGTTGGTCAGGTGGCGGTGGGCCGTGCAGCCCAGGCCAGTGCTGGGGGCGTGTCGCTGCTGCTGGCACTGCACATGTGGCACGTGGATACTCATTATGTGTGTAGAGGCCGTGCAGCGCCGGACCTCTGTTGGCCGGGTGGTGGTGGTCCGTGCAGCTCGGGGCCAGCACTGGGGGCGTGTAGCTGCTGCTGGCGCTGCATATGTGGCACGTGGATACTCATTATAAGTGTAGAGGCCGTGCAGTGCCGGACCACTGTTGGCCAGGTGGCGGTGTGCCGTGCTGCTCGGGTCCAGCGCTGGGGGCGTGTCTCTTCTGCTGGTGCTGCACATGTGGCACGTGGATACTCATTATGTGTGTAGAGGCCGTGCAGTGCCGGACCACTGTTGGCCAGGTGGCGGTGGGCCGTGCAGCTCGGGTCAAGCACTGGGGGCGTGTTGCTGCTGCTGGCGCTCCACATGTGGCACGTGGTTACTCATTATAAGTGTAGAGGCCGTGCAGTGCCGGACCACTGTTGGCCAGGTGGCGGTGTGCCGTGCTGCTCGGGTCCAGCGCTGGGGGCGTGTCTTTTCTGCTGGCGCTGCACATGTGGCTCGTGCATACTCATTATGTGTGTAGAGGCCGTGCAGTGCCGGACCACTGTTGGCCAGGTGGGGGTGAGCCGTGCAGCTCGGGGCCAGCACCCGGGGCGTGTCGCTGCTGCTTGCGCTGCACATGTGGCACGTGGATACTCATTATGTGTGTAGAGGCCTTGCAGTGCCGGACCACATTTGGCCAGGTGGCGCTGGCCCATGCAGCTCGGGGCTAGAGCTAGGGGCGTGTCACAGCTACTGGCGCTGCAAATGTGGCACGGGGATACTCATTATGTGTGTAGAGGCCGTGCAGTGCCGGACCACTGTTGGCCAGATGGCGGTGGGCCATACCGCTCGGGGCCAGCGCTGGGGGCGTGTCGCTGCTGCTAGCGCTGCACATGTGGCTCGTGGATACTCATTATGTGTGTAGAGGCCGTGCAATGCCGGACTACTGTTGGCCAGGTGGCGTGGACCGTGCAGCTCGGGGCCAGCACCGGGAGCGTGTCCCTGCTGCTTACGCTGCACATGTGGCACGTGGATTCTCATTATGTGTGGAGAGGCCTTGCAGTGCCGGACCACTGTTGGCCAGGTGGCGTGGGCCGTGCAGCTCGGGGCCACCGCTGGGTGTGTGTCGCTGCTGCTGGCGCTGCACACGTGGCACTTGGATACTCATTATGTGTGTAGAGGCCGTGCAGTGCCGGACCACTGTTGGCCAGGTGGCGGTAGGCCGTGCAGCTCGAGGCCAGCGCTGGGGCGTGTGTCTGCTGCTGGTGCTCCACATGTGGCACGTGGATACTCATTATGTGTGTAGAGGCCGTGCAGTGCCAGACCACTGTTGGCCAGGTGGCATGGGCCGTGCAACTCGGGGCCAGTGATGGGGGCGTGTCACTGCTGCTGACGCCGCACATGTGGCACGTGGATACTCATTATGTGTGTAGAGGCCGTGTAGTGCCGGACTACTGTTGGCCAGGTGGGGGTGGGCAGTGCAGCTCGGGGCCAGCACCGGGGGCGTGTCGCTGCTGCTTGCCCTGCACATGTGGCACGTGGATACTCATTATGTGTGTAGAGGCCTTGCAGTGCCGGACCACATTTGGCCAGGTGGCGCTGGCCCATGCAGCTCGGGGCTAGAGCTAGGGGCGTGTCACAGCTGCTGGCGCTGCAAATGTGGCACGGGGATACGCATTATGTGTGTAGAGGCCGTGCAGTGCCGGACCACTGTTGGCCAGATGGCGGTGGGCCATACCGCTCGGGGCCAGCGCTGGGGGCGTGTCGCTGCTGCTAGCGCTGCACATGTGGCTCGTGGATGCTCATTATGTGTGTAGAGGCCGTGCAGTGTCGGGCCACTGTTGGCCAGGTTGTGGTGGGCCATGCAGCTTGGGGCCAGTGCTGGGGGCGTGTCGCTGCTGCTGGCGCTGCACATGTGGCACGTGGATACTCATTATGTGTGTAGAGGCCGTGCAATGCCGGACTACTGTTGGCCAGGTGGCGTGGACCGTGCAGCTCGGGGCCAGCACCGGGAGCGTGTCGCTGCTGCTTGCGCTGCACATGTGGCACGTGGATTCTCATTATGTGTGGAGAGGCCTTGCAGTGCCGGACCACTGTTGGCCAGGTGGCGTGGGCCGTGCAGCTCGGGGCCACCGCTGGGGGTGTGTCGCTGCTGCTGGCTCTGCACACGTGGCACTTGGATACTCATTATGTGTGTAGAGGCCATGCAGTGCCGGACCACTGTTGGCCAGGTGGGGGTGGGCCGTGCAGCTCGGGGCCAGCACCGGGGGCGTGTCGCTGCTGCTTGCGCTGCACATGTGGCACGTGGATACTCATTATGCGTGTAGAGGCCTTGCAGTGCCGGACCACAGTTGGCCAGGTGGCGCTGGCCCATGCAGCTCGGGGCTAGAGCTAGGTGCATGTCACAGCTGCTGGCGTTGCAAATGTGGCGCGGGGATACTCATTATGTGTGTAGAGGCCGTGCAGTGCCGGACCACTGTTGGCGAGATGGCGGTGGGCCGTACCGCTCGGGGCCAGCGCTGGGGGCGTGTCGCTGCTGCTAGCGCTGCACATGTGGCTCGTGGATGCTCATTATGTGTGTAGAGGCTGTGCAGTGTCGGGCCACTGTTGGCCAGGTTGCGGTGGGCCATGCAGCTCGGGGCCAGTGCTGCGGGCGTGTCGCTGCTGCTGGCACTGCACATGTGGCACGTGGATATTCATTATGTGTGTACAGGCCGTGCAGTGCCGGACCACTGATGGCCAGGTGGCCCTAGGCCTTGCAGCTCGGGGCCAGCGCTGGGGACGTGTTGCTGTTGCTGGCGCTGCACATGTGGCACGTGGATACTCATTATGTGTGTAGAGGCCGTGCAGTGCCGGACCACTGTTGGCCAGGTGGCGTGGGCCATGCAGCTCGGGGCCAGTGATGGGGGCGTGTCGCTGCTGCTGGCGCTGCACATGTGGCACGTGGATACTCATTATGTGTGTAGAAGCCGTGCAGTGCTGGACCACTGTTGGGAAGGTGGCGGCGGCTGTGCAGATCGGGGCCACGCTGGGGGCATGTCGCTGCTGCTGGCGCTGCACATGTGGCACGTGGATACTCATTATGTGTGTAGAAGCCGTGCAGTGCCGGACCACTGTTGGCCGGGTGGCGGTGGTCCGTGCAGCTCGGGGCCAGCACTGGGGGCGTGTAGCTGCTGCTTTCGCTGCACATGTGGCACGTGGATACTCATTATGTGTGTAGAGGCCGTGCAGTGCCGGACCACTGTTGGCCAGGTGGCATTATGCCGTGCAGCTCGGGTCCAGTGCTGGGGGCGTGTTGCTGCTGCTGGCGCTGCACATGTGGCACGTGGATACCCATTATGTGTGTAGAGGCCGTGAATTGCCGGACCACTGTTGGCCGGGTGGCGGTGGTCCGTGCAGCTCGGGGCCAGCACTGGGGGCGTGTAGCTGCTGCTGGCGCTACACATGTGGCACGAGGATACTCATCATGTGTGTAGTGGCCGTGCAGTGCCGGACCACAGTTGGCAAGGTGGCGGTGGGCCATGCAGCTCGGGTCCAGCGCTGGGGGCGTGTCGCTGCTGCTGGCGCTGCACATGTGGCACGTGGATACTCATTATGTGTGTAGCGGCTGTGCAGTGCTGGACAACTGTTGGCCGGGTGGCGGTGGTCCGTGCAACTCGGGGCCAGCACTGGGGCGTGTAGCTGCTGCTGGCGCTGCACATGTGGCACATGGATCCTCATTATGTGTGTAGAGGCCGTGCAGTGCCAGTCCACTGTTGGCCAGGTGGCGGTGGGCCGTGCAGCCCAGGCCAGTGCTTGGGGCATGTCGCTGCTTCTGGCGCTGCACATATGGCACGTGGATAGTCATTATATGTGTAGAGGCCGTGCAGTGCCGGACCACTGTTGGCCGGGTGGTGGTGGTACGTGCAGCTCGGTGCCAGCACTGGGGGCGTGTAGCTGCTGCTGGCGCTGCACATGTGGCACGTAAATACTCATTATAAGTGTAGAGACCGTGCAGTGCCGGACCACTGTTGGCCAGGTGGCGGTGGGCCGTGCTGCTCGGGTCCAGCGCTGGGGGCGTGTCGCTACTGCTGGCGCTGCACATGTGGCACGTGGATACTCATTATGTGTCTAGAGGCCGTGCAGTGCCGGACCACTGTTGGCCAGGTGGCGGCGGGCCGTGCAGCTCGGGTCAAGCGCTGGGGGCGTGTTGCTGCTGCTGGCGCTGCACATGTGGCACGTGGATACTCATTATGTGTGTAGAGGCCGTGCAGTGCCAGACCACTGTTGGCCGGGTGGCGGTGGTACGTGCAGCTCGGGGCCAGCACTGGGGGCGTGTAGCTGCTGCTGGCGCTGCACATGTGGCACGTGGATACTCATTATGTGTGTAGAGGCCGTGCAGTGCCGGACCACTGTTGGCCAGGTGGCGGTGGGCCGTGCAGCTCGGGGCCAGTGCTGGGGGCGTGTCGCTGCTGCTGGCGCTGCACATGTGGCACGTGGATACTCATTATGTGTGTAGAGGCCGTGCAGTGCCGGACAACTGTTGGCCGGGTGGCGGTGGTCCGTGCAGCTCGGGGCCAGAACTGGGGGCGTGTAGCTGCTGCTGGGTCTGCACATGTGGCACGTGGATACTCATTATGTGTGTAGAGGCCTTGCAGTGCCGGACGACTGTTGGCCAGGTGGCGGTGGGCCGTGCAGCCCGGGCCAGCGCTGGGGGCGTGTTGCTGTTGCTGGCGCTCCACATGTGGCACGTGGATACTCATCATGTGTGTAGAGGCCGTGCAGTGCCGGACCACTGTTGGCCAGGTGGCGGTGGGCCGTGCAGCTCGGGTCCAGCGCTGGGGGCGTGTCACTGCTGCTGGCGCTGCACATGTGGCACGTGGATACTCATTATGTGTGTAGAGGCCGTGCAGTGCCGGACCACTGTTGGCCAAGTGGCGGTGGGCCGTGCAGCTCGGTTGCAGCGCTGGGGGCGTGTTCCTGCTGCTGGCGCTGCACATGTGGCACGTGGATACTCATTATGTGTGTAGAGGCTGTGCAGTGCCAGACCACTGTTGTCCGGGTGGCGGTGGTCCGTGCACCTCGGGGCCAGCACTGGGGGCGTGTAGCTGCTTCTGGCGCTGCAGATTTGGCACGTGGATACTCATTATGTGTGAAGAGGCCGTGCAGTGCCGGGCCACTGTTGGCCAGGTGGCGGTGGGCCACGCAGCTCGTGTCCAGCGCTGGGGGCGTGTCGCTGCTGCTGGCGCTGAACATGTGGCACGTGGATTCTCATTATGTGTGTAGAGGCCGTACAGTGCCGGACCACTGTTGGCCAGGTGGCGTGGGCCGTGCAGCTCGGGTCCAGCACCGGGCGCGTGTCGCTGCTGCTGGCGCTGCACATGTGGCACGTGGATACTCATTATGTGTGGAGATGCCTTGCAGTGCCGGACCACTGTTGGCCAGGTGGCGGTAGGCCGTGCTGCTCGAGGCCAGCGCTGGGGCGTGTGTCTGCTGCTGGCGCTGCACATTTGGCACGTGGACACTCATTATGTGTGTAGAGGCCGTGCAGTGCCTGACCACTGTTGGCCAGGTGGCATGGGCCGTGCAACACGGGGCCAGTGATGGGGGTGTGTCACTGCTGCTGGCGCTGCACATTTGGCACGTGGATACTCATTATGTGTGTAGAGGCCGTGTAGTGCCGGACTACTGTTGGCCAGGTGGCGGTGGGCCGTGCAGCTCGGGGCCAGCCCTGGGGGCGTGTACCTGCTGCTCACACTGCACATGTGGCACGTGGATACTCTTTATATGTGTAGAGGCTTTGCAGTGCCGGACCACTGTTGGCCAGGTAGCGGTGGGCCGTGCAGCTTGGAGCCAGCGCTGTGGGGGGTGTCGCTGCTGCTGGCGCTGGACATGTGGCACGTGGATACTCATTATGAGTTAAGAGGCCATGCAGTGCCGGACCACTGTTGGCCAGGTGGCGGTGGGCCGTGCAGCTCGGGGCCAGCACCGGGGGCGTGTCGCTGCTGCTTGCGCTGAACATGTGGCACGTGGATACTCATTATGTGTGTAGAGGTCTTGCAGTGCGGGACCACATTTAGCCAGGTGGCGCTCTCCCATGCAGCTCGGGGCTAGAGCTAGGGGCATGTCACAGCTGCTGGCGCTGCAAATGTGGCACGGGGATACTCATTGTGTGTGTAGAGGCCGTGCAGTGCCGGACCACTGTTGGCCAGATGGCGGTGGGCCGTACCGCTCGGGGCCAGCGCTGGGGGCGTGTCGCTGCTGCTAGCGCTGCACATGTGGCTCGTGGATGCTCATTATGTGTGTAGAGGCCGTGCAGTGTCGGGCCACTGTTGGCCAGGTTGCGGTGGGCCATGGAGCTCGGGGCTAGTGCTGGGGGCGTGTCGCTGCTGCTGGCGCTGCGCATTTGGCACGTGGATACTCATTGTGTGTGTAGAGGCCGTGCAGTGCCGGATGACTGTTGGCCGGGTGGCGGTGGTCCGTGCAGCTCGGGGCCAGCACTGGGGGCGTGTAGCTGCTGCTTTCGCTGCACATGTGGCACGTGGATACTCATTATGTGTGTAGAGGCCGTGCAGTGCCGGACCACTGTTGCCCAGTTGGCATTATGCCGTGCTGCTCGGGTCCAGTGCTGGGGGCGTGTTGCTGCTGCTGGCGCTGCACATGTGGCACGTGGATACTCATTATGTGTGTAGAGGCCGTGAATTGCCGGACCACTGTTGGCCGGGTGGCGGTGGTCCGTGCAGCTCGGGGCCAGCACTGGGGGCGTGTAGCTGCTGCTGGCGCTACACATGTGGCACGTGGATACTCATCATGTGTGTAGTGGCCGTGCAGTGCCGGACCACAGTTGGCGAGGTGGCGGTGGGCCATGCAGCTCGGGTCCAGCGCTGGGGGCGTGTCGCTGCTGCTGGCGCTGCACATGTGGCACGTGGATACTCATTATGTGTGTAGAGGCCGTGCAATGCCGGACTACTGTTGGCCAGGTGGCGTGGACCGTGCAGCTCGGGGCCAGCACCGGGAGCGTGTCGCTGCTGCTTGCGCTGCACATGTGGCACGTGGATTCTCATTATGTGTGGAGAGGCCTTGCAGTGCCGGACCACTGTTGGCCAGGTGGCGTGGGCCGTGCAGCTCGGGGCCACCGCTGGGGGTGTGTCGCTGCTGCTGGCTCTGCACACGTGGCACTTGGATACTCATTATGTGTGTAGAGGCCATGCAGTGCCGGACCACTGTTGGCCAGGTGGGGGTGGGCCGTGCAGCTCGGGGCCAGCACCGGGGGCGTGTCGCTGCTGCTTGCGCTGCACATGTGGCACGTGGATACTCATTATGCGTGTAGAGGCCTTGCAGTGCCGGACCACAGTTGGCCAGGTGGCGCTGGCCCATGCAGCTCGGGGCTAGAGCTAGGGGCATGTCACAGCTGCTGGCGTTGCAAATGTGGCACGGGGATACTCATTATGTGTGTAGGGGCCGTGCAGTGCCGGACCACTGTTGGCGAGATGGCGGTGGGCCGTACCGCTGGGGGCCAGCGCTGGGGGCGTGTCGCTGCTACTAGCGCTGCACATGTGGCTCATGGATGCTCATTATGTGTGTAGAGGCTGTGCAGTGTCGGGCCACTGTTGGCCAGGTTGCGGTGGGCCATGCAGCTCGGGGCCAGTGCTGCGGGCGTGTCGCTGCTGCTGGCACTGCACATGTGGCACGTGGATATTCATTATGTGTGTAGAGGCCGTGCAGTGCCGGGCCACTGATGGCCAGGTGGCCCTAGGCCTTGCAGCTCGGGGCCAGCGCTGGGGACGTGTTGCTGTTGCTGGCGCTGCACATGTGGCACGTGGATACTCATTATGTGTGTAGAGGCCGTGCAGTGCCGGACCACTGTTGGCCAGGTGGCGTGGGCCATGCAGCTTGGGGCCAGTGATGGGGGCGTGTCGCTGCTGCTGGCGCTGCACATGTGGCACGTGGATACTCATTATGTGTGTAGAGGCCGTGCAGTGCTGGACCACTGTTGGGAAGGTGGCGGCGGCTGTGCAGATCGGGGCCACGCTGGGAGCATGTCGCTGCTGCTGGCGCTGCACATGTGGCACGTGGATACTCATTATGTGTGTAGAAGCCGTGCAGTGCCGGACCACTGTTGGCCGGGTGGCGGTGGTCCGTGCAGCTCGGGGCCAGCACTGGGGGCGTGTAGCTGCTGCTTTCGCTGCACATGTGGCACGTGGATACTCATTATGTGTGTAGAGGCCGTGCAGTGCCGGACCACTGTTGGCCAGGTGGCATTATGCCGTGCAGCTCGGGTCCAGTGCTGGGGGCGTGTTGCTGCTGCTGGCGCTGCACATGTGGCACGTGGATACCCATTATGTGTGTAGAGGCCGTGAATTGCCGGACCACTGTTGGCCGGGTGGCGGTGGTCCGTGCAGCTCGGGGCCAGCACTGGGGGCGTGTAGCTGCTGCTGGCGCTACACATGTGGCACGTGGATACTCATCATGTGTGTAGTGGCCGTGCAGTGCCGGACCACAGTTGGCAAGGTGGCGGTGGGCCATGCAGCTCGGGTCCAGCGCTCTGGGCGTGTCGCTGCTGCTGGCGCTGCACATGTGGCACGTGGATACTCATTATGTGTGTAGCGGCTGTGCAGTGCTGGACAACTGTTGGCCGGGTGGCAGTGGTCCGTGCAACTCGGGGCAAGCACTGGGGCGTGTAGCTGCTGCTGGCGCTGCACATGTGGCACATGGATCCTCATTATGTGTGTAGAGGCCGTGCAGTGCCGGTCCACTGTTGGCCAGGTGGCGGTGGGCCGTGCAGCCCAGGCCAGTGCTTAGGGCATGTCGCTGCTGCTGGCGGTGCACATATGGCACGTGGATACTCATTATATGTGTAGAGGCCGTGCAGTGCCGGACCACTGTTGGCCAGGTGGCGGTGGGCCGTGCTGCTCGGGTCCAGCGCTGGGGGCGTGTCGCTACTGCTGGCGCTGCACATGTGGCACGTGGATACTCATTATGTGTCTAGAGGCCGTGCAGTGCCGGACCACTGTTGGCCAGGTGGCGGCGGGCCGTGCAGCTCGGGTCAAGCGCTGGGGGCGTGTTGCTGCTGCTGGCGCTGCACATGTGGCACGTGGATACTCATTATGTGTGTAGAGGCCGTGCAGTGCCAGACCACTGTTGGCCGGGTGGCGGTGGTACGTGCAGCTCGGGGCCAGCACTGGGGGCGTGTAGCTGCTGCTGGCGCTGCACATGTGGCACGTGGAAACTCATTATGTGTGTAGAGGCCGTGCAGTGCCGGACCACTTTTGGCCAGGTGGCGGTGGGCCGTGCAGCTCGGGGCCAGTGCTGGGGGCGTGTCGCTGCTGCTGGCGCTGCACATGTGGCACGTGGATACTCATTATGTGTGTAGAGGCCGTGCAGTGCCGGACAACTGTTGGCCGGGTGGCGGTGGTCCGTGCAGCTCGGGGCCAGCACTGGGGGCGTGTAGCTGCTGCTGGGTCTGCACATGTGGCACGTGGATACTCATTATGTGTGTAGAGGCCTTGCAGTGCCGGACGACTGTTGGCCAGGTGGCGGTGGGCCGTGCAGCCCGGGCCAGCGCTGGGGGCGTGTTGCTGTTGCTGGCGCTCCACATGTGGCACGTGGATACTCATCATGTGTGTAGAGGCTGTGCAGTGCCGGACCACTGTTGGCCAGGTGGCGGTGCGCCGTGCAGCTCGGGTCCAGCGCTGGGGGCGTGTCACTGCTGCTGGCGCTGCACATGTGGCACGTGGATACTCATTATGTGTGTAGAGGCCGTGCAGTGCCGGACCACTGTTGGCCAAGTGGCGGTGGGCCGTGCAGCTCGGTTGCAGCGCTGGGGGCGTGTTCCTGCTGCTGGCGCTGCACATGTGGCACGTGGATACTCATTATGTGTGTAGAGGCTGTGCAGTGCCAGACCACTGTTGTCCGGGTGGCGGTGGTCCGTGCACCTCGGGGCCAGCACTGGGGGCGTGTAGCTGCTTCTGGCGCTGCAGATTTGGCACGTGGATACTCATTATGTGTGAAGAGGCCGTGCAGTGCCGGGCCACTGTTGGCCAGGTGGCGGTGGGCCACGCAGCTCGTGTCCAGCGCTGGGGGCGTGTCGCTGCTGCTGGCGCTGAACATGTGGCACGTGGATTCTCATTATGTGTGTAGAGGCCGTACAGTGCCGGACCACTGTTGGCCAGGTGGCGTGGGCCGTGCAGCTCGGGGCCAGCACCGGGCGCGTGTCGCTGCTGCTGGCGCTGCACATGTGGCACGTGGATACTCTTTATGTGTGGAGATGCCTTGCAGTGCCGGACCACTGTTGGCCAGGTGGCGGTAGGCCGTGCTGCTCGAGGCCAGCGCTGGGGCGTGTGTCTGCTGCTGGCGCTGCACATTTGGCACGTGGATACTCATTATGTGTGTAGAGGCCGTGCAGTGCCTGACCACTGTTGGCCAGGTGGCATGGGCCGTGCAACACGGGGCCAGTGATGGGGGTGTGTCACTGCTGCTGGCGCTGCACATGTGGCACGTGGATACTCATTATGTGTGTAGAGGCCGTGTAGTGCCGGACTACTGTTGGCCAGGTGGCGGTGGGCCGTGCAGCTCGGGGCCAGCACTGGGGGCGTGTACCTGCTGCTCACACTGCACATGTGGCACGTGGATACTCTTTATATGTGTAGAGGCTTTGCAGTGCCGGACCACTGTTGGCCAGGTAGCGGTGGGCCGTGCAGCTTGGAGCCAGCGCTGTGGGGGGTGTCGCTGCTGCTGGCGCTGGACATGTGGCACGTGGATACTCATTATGAGTTAAGATGCCATGCAGTGCCGGACCACTGTTGGCCAGGTGGCGGTGGGCCGTGCAGCTCGGGGCCAGCACCGGGGGCGTGTCGCTGCTGCTTGCGCTGCACATGTGGCACGTGGATACTCATTATGTGTGTAGAGGTCTTGCAGTGCGGGACCACATTTAGCCAGGTGGCGCTCTCCCATGCAGCTCGGGGCTAGAGCTAGGGGCATGTCACAGCTGCTGGCGCCGCAAATGTGGCTCGTGGATGCTCATTATGTGTGTAGAGGCCGTGCAGTGTCGGGCCACTGTTGGCCAGGTTGCGGTGGGCCATGGAGCTCGGGGCTAGTGCTGGGGGCGTGTCGCTGCTGCTGGCGCTGCGCATGTGGCACGTGGATACTCATTGTGTGTGTAGAGGCCGTGCAGTGCCGGATGACTGTTGGCCGGGTGGCGGTGGTCCGTGCAGCTCGGGGCCAGCACTGGGGGCGTGTAGCTGCTGCTTTCGCTGCACATGTGGCACGTGGATACTCATTATGTGTGTAGAGGCCGTGCAGTGCCGGACCACTGTTGCCCAGTTGGCATTATGCCGTGCTGCTCGGGTCCAGTGCTGGGGGCGTGTTGCTGCTGCTGGCGCTGCACATGTGGCACGTGGATACTCATTATGTGTGTAGAGGCCGTGAATTGCCGGACCACTGTTGGCCGGGTGGCGGTGGTCCGTGCAGCTCGGGGCCAGCACTGGGGGCGTGTAGCTGCTGCTGGCGCTACACATGTGGCACGTGGATACTCATCATGTGTGTAGTGGCCGTGCAGTGCCGGACCACAGTTGGCGAGGTGGCGGTGGGCCATGCAGCTCGGGTCCAGCGCTGGGGGCGTGTCGCTGCTGCTGGCGCTGCACATGTGGCACGTGGATACTCATTATGTGTGTAGCGGCTGTGCAGTGCTGGACAACTGTTGGCCGGGTGGCGGTGGGCCGTGCAGCCCAGGCCAGTGCTTGGGGCATGTCGCTGCTGCTGGCGCTGCAGATGTGGCACGTGGATACTCATTATGTGTGTAGAGGCCGTGCAGTGCCGGACCACTGTTGGCCGGGTGGTGGTGGTACGTGCAGGTCGGTGCCAGCACTGGGGGCGTGTAGCTGCTGCTGGCGCTGCACATGTGGCGTGTAAATACTCATCATAAGTGTAGAGACCGTGCAGTGCCGGACCACTGTTGGCCAGGTGGCGGTGGGCCGTGCTGCTCGGGTCCAGCGCTGAGGGCGTGTCGCTACTGCTGGCGCTGCACTTGTGGCACGTGGATACTCATTATGTGTCTAGAGGCCGTGCAGTGCCGGACCACTGTTGGCCAGGTGGCGGTGGGCCGTGCAGCTCGGGTCAAGCGCTGGGGGCGTGTTGCTGCTGCTGGCGCTGCACATGTGGCACGTGGATACTCATTATGTGTGTAGAGGCCGTGCAGTGCCGGACAACTGTTCGCCGGGTGGCGGTGGTCCGTGCAGCTCGGGGCCAGCACTGGGGGCGTGTAGCTGCTGCTGGCGCTGCACATGTGGCACGTGGATACTCATTATGTGTGTAGAGGCCTTGCAGTGCCGGACGACTGTTGGCCAGGTGGCGGTGGGCCGTGCAGCCCGGGCCAGCGCTGGGGGCGTGTTGCTGTTGCTGGCGCTCCACATGTGGCACGTGGATACTCATCATGTGTGTAGAGGCCGTGCAGTGCCGGACCACTGTTGGCCAGGTGGCGGTGCGCCGTGCAGCTCGGGTCCAGCGCTGGGGGCGTGTCACTGCTGCTGGCGCTGCACACGTGGCACGTGGATACTCATTATGTGTGTAGAGGCCGTGCAGTGCCGGACCACTGTTGGCCAAGTGGCGGTGGGCCGTGCAGCTCGGTTGCAGCGCTGGGGGCGTGTTCCTGCTGCTGGCGCTGCACATGTGGCACGTGGATACTCATTATGTGTGTAGAGGCTGTGCAGTGCCAGACCACTTTTGTCCGGGTGGCGGTGGTCCGTGCAGCTCGGGGCCAGCACTGGGGGCGTGTAGCTGCTTCTGGCGCTGCACATTTGGCACGTGGATACTCATTATGTGTGAAGAGGCCGTGCAGTGCCGGGCCACTGTTGGCCAGGTGGCGGTGGGCCACGCAGCTCGTGTCCAGCGCTGGGGGCGTGTCGCTGCTGCTGGCGCTGAACATGTGGCACGTGGATTCTCATTATGTGTGTAGAGGCCGTACAGTGCCGGACCACTGTTGGCCAGGTGGCGTGGGCCGTGCAGCTCGGGGCCAGCACCGGGCGCGTGTCGCTGCTGCTGGCGCTGCACATGTGGCACGTGGATATTCATTATGTGTGGAGATGCCTTGCAGTGCCGGACCACTGTTGGCCAGGTGGCGGTAGGCCGTGCTGCTCGAGGCCAGCGCTGGGGCGTGTGTCTGCTGCTGGCGCTGCACATTTGGCACGTGGATACTCATTATGTGTGTAGAGGCCGTGCAGTGCCTGACCACTGTTGGCCAGGTGGCATGGGCCGTGCAACACGGGGCCAGTGATGGGGGCGTGTCACTGCTGCTGGCGCTGCACATGTGGCACGTGGATACTCATTATGTGTGTAGAGGCCGTGTAGTGCCGGACTACTGTTGGCCATGTGGCGGTGGGCCGTGCAGCTCGGGGCCAGCACTGGGGGCGTGTACCTGCTGCTCACGCTGCACATGTGGCACGTGGATACTCTTTATATGTGTAGAGGCTTTGCAGTGCCGGACCACTGTTGGCCAGGTAGCGGTGGGCCGTGCAGCTTGGAGCCAGCGCTGTGGGGGGGTGTCGCTGCTGCTGGCGCTGGACATGTGGCACGTGGATACTCATTATGAGTTAAGAGGCCATGCAGTGCCGGACCACTGTTGGCCAGGTGGGGGTGGGCCGTGCAGCTCGGGGCCAGCACCGGGGGCGTGTCGCTGCTGCTTGCGCTGCACATGTGGCACGTGGATACTCATTATGTGTGTAGAGGTCTTGCATTGCGGGACCACATTTGGCCAGGTGGCGCTCTCCCATGCAGCTCGGGGCTAGAGCTAGGGGCATGTCACAACTGCTGGCGCTGCAAATGTGGCACGGGGATACTCATTGTGTGTGTAGAGGCCGTGCAGTGCCGGACCACTGTTGGCCAGATGGCGGTGGGCCGAACCGCTCGGGGCCAGCGCTGGGGGCGTGTCGCTGCTGCTAGCGCTGCACATGTGGCTCGTGGATGCTCATTATGTGTGTAGAGGCCGTGCAGTGTCGGGCCACTGTTGGCCAGGTTGCGGTGGGCCATGGAGCTCGGGGCTAGTGCTGGGGGCGTGTCGCTGCTGCTGGCGCTGCGCATGTGGCACGTGGATACTCATTGTGTGTGTAGAGGCCGTGCAGTGCCGGACGACTGTTGGCCAGGTGGCGGTGGGCCGTGCAGCCCGGGCCAGCGCTGGGGGCGTGTCGCTGCTGCTGGCGCTCCACATGTGGCACGTGGATGCTCATCATGTGTGTAGAGGCCGTGCAGTGCCGGACTACTGTTGGCCAGGTGGCGTTGGGCCGTGCAGCTCGGGTCCAGTGCTGGGGGCGTGTCGCTGCTGCTGGCACTGCACATGTGGCACGTGGATACTCATTATGTGTGTAGAGGCCGTGCAGTGCCGGACCACTGTTGGCCAGGTGGCGGTGGGCCGTGCAGCTCGGTTCCAGCGCTGGGGGCGTGTTGCTGCTGCTGGCGCTGCACATGTGGCACGTGGATACTCATTATGTGTGTAGAGGCCGTGCAGTGCCGGACCACTGTTGGCCAGGTGGCGGTGGGCCGTGCAGCTCGGGGCCAGCGCTGGGGGCGTGTCGCTGCTGCTGGCGCTGCACATGTGGCACGTTGACAGCTGGCCGGCCATGTGGGCGGCTCTGCTCATGCCCTACACCTGCAGCCTTGTCAACTTCCTCATGCTGGCTGACTACGGCACTCTCATGTCTGAGGTATGTTCATTGGACATAAACTCTTCCTTTTAAGAGATACAGCAACCAGTCACTTTTCTTTGTATTTTTGTTTATTATTTACGCCAATAAGCATTTCGGGCTTTCACTTTTTATCAATTGGACCTTCAGCAAGTACATCATTATAACATCGACAGCATTTTCTACGCTGTGGCCGGTCTGTGCACGATTAACATTTTTGTCTCCTATCACCCTTTGTGAGTTTTATATTTACGATGTATTGCCAGTTTGATATACTTACTTTCCACTCTGCTTGTCGTTATTCCGATTTTCACGTTTATAGGTGTGGTACAAACACACATTTTCGCTCGCATCTTGCTCAAAAACAGCGTTACTGGCTGACGTCTTTGTTAACATAGCAGAATTATATCTGTGGTGAAAGTCATATTTTACTTTCAGGTTCTGAAAGTACTATTTCTAGTTTAAGCTTCTGTATGATTCAAAAGCAAAACTGGTATTGTGTAGCATGAGTGTGCTTAGTACTCAATACAGTCACTAAGTAAGTGCAGTAGTGATTGTTTAATTAGACTATGCTGAATATTATAAAATAATATAAAAAAATAATGTAAAAGAATGAATATTTCATACTTTACTCACAGTTGGACATTTACAAGCAATAAAGACACAACAACAGACGAGAGCTAGGCTCGCACTGGATTATGGTTTCTCTGGACTACTTAGAGTGTGGTTGTATAAACAGATTACCGAAAGTACTTAGAAAAATTTTGTTGGGTGACTCTTATTTGTTCTTTAGGATTCATTTGCGGATGCAAATTTGTGAGAATAAATTTCAGTTTGCCGGCCGCTGTGGCCGAACAAATTCTAGGCGCTTCAGTCCAGAACCGCGCTGCTGCTACGGTCGCAGGTTCGAATCCTGCCTCGGTAATGGATGTGTGTGATGTCCTTAGCTTAGTTAGGTTTAAGTAGTCCTAAGTCTAGGGAACTGATGACCTCCGTTGTTAAGTCACGTAGTGCTTAGAGCCATTTGAACCATTTTGAAACTTCAGTTTCTTCAAGTAAGTTTATTCTGTCTCCTTTATTAGCCAGGTGAAGTATTCGTAGATTGTACGCTATGTTTGTCACTTGATATACACCTTCACTTATGTGTAAACCAAATGTGGATTTGCTATACCATATCTTCGAACATGAATTGCAGTAAGTTTGTATATTCCTGATCGGCTGTACGATTTGCTGTTATTTTTAATACTACGATGGCTTTGTCTTTTATTTTGTTAGTTGTGTAAAAATTAATTCTGACAGCTCTTCCTCGGAAAAAGTTTGCTACTTTATGACACTTTTCCTAAAATTCTTACACTCACACATTTTTCTGTTATCTATGATGTGGTGTTATTTAGTGTTGGTGCTTCTTTTCGGTTGGGTATGTCGGAATTTATTTTACTATTTAGCTCATCCACTAAACTTGGACTGTAGCCATTACTGTAAGTAAATCCTATAATGATGTTTAGTTCATCAGTTTGGTGAGCTGTTTGTAATGGGATTTTGTGCAGTCTACAGGCATATCTCTGTCACTTGATATACACCTTGTCCTAAGTGTAGGCCAAATGTGGATTTGCTGAAGTTTTGAAGAGCATCCAGGCACTGTTTAATATGTATATATTCCTATGATGATGTTTAGTTAGTCAGTTTGATGAGCTGTTTCTAATGGGATTTTGTGCATTGTACCTGGCACTGCTCTGTATGAAGCTATTTTGTGCTTATCTCAGTGGCACAAGCTTTCTTTATTTTGTCATCTGTGTATGTTGGTTTCTCGTGTTCTTGAAATTTATGTCTGTTGTTGGAGCTAGTTATGGAGTGATCCACGAAATTTAGGTCTTTGACTGTCAGATATTTAACAGTGATGATGGCATTAATTTCTTTTGCGAAGTTTGCAGTTCCTTCAGTTGTACCATTAAATAAGATTAGTATTTCTTCAAGATATCTTTTCTAATGTAGCACTTAGTCAAATATCTGGGGGTTTTCAAAAATCTATTTACATTTATAGTTGTTAATTAACAACTTTACTTCTGTCACTACCCACTAGGTTAGCCAAGAGCGCTAATAAGGCTAAGAAGCTGCTTCCTGGACCCGGGTAGGCGCGCTGGCCCCGGATCGAATCCGCCTGGCGGATTAACCACGTGGAACGCTTTCCTGGCCAGCCTGGATGTGATTTTTAGGCGGTTTTCCACATCCCACTAGGTGAATACTGGTCTGGTCCCCCACATTCCGCCTCACTTACACGACTCGCTGACATTTGTAACACGTTCACACTATTTTATGGGATTACACTAGCCACAGACAGCTGGGGTACACTGGTTCTGTCCCGGGGGGGGGGGGGGATGGTGTGGCGGCAGGAAGGGCATCCGGCTACCCCTTTACATTAACCATGCCAAATCCGTTGTAACCATTCCGACCGTGCGAAAACTGTGGGACAAAGGTGGCAGCAAAAGAAGACTTCTGTTGGTGTTGGATGGTAGTATACACATGTTTCGTTTGTGCTGACACTGTGGTGTTCTTCAGGCCAACATCTGTGTAAATTGTCTCTGCCTTTTCACACTAGTAAAAGTTGCACATTCGCCAATAGAGAAAGATAGGTGTAATGAGTCCAACATGCTAGAATATTTTTGGTACATTGCATAAAGAGAAATGGAAAGAACGATAATAGATTTTATGATATACAGGTACTGAAGAATAAGCCGTTCATCAAAAAGGCAGTCCTTCTCAGATATTTATACAACGTCCTTACAATATTCTTGGCCACTATACTGTTATACCATATTTTATCGCATAAGCTCCCCTCTAGCGTATTCCCCTCCTCTACGATTTTCCATCATTAAAAAATTATTTTATTACTATTGTACATAATTCCATCTCCTGATTCGTATTTACAGGAGCGGCCTTCAGATGACTTGACAACAGGCAACAGTGGACACCGTGGTACTTGGCATAAAAATATTTCCATTGTCACAACGTACCGTAAGTTTGAAAAGTGGACTTGCAGACGTATTTCTACGTCAGTTTCTTACAAGTCGTCGTAATGCCGAAATATTCAACATGGCAAAAATTAAATAGTGTTATCTTACGTCGATTCAAACGGAGTGAAAGCTGCAGGAATCCTAATTCTACACGGTTTTGGCAGAGACAAAAGATGAACTCGTGACTGCAAAGTCAAGCTCCAAATTGATAATGGTGCAATTGGTTATGTCAATGAACTTTGGAATGATGGTTGCACTGTCTGTTACAAAATGATTCAGAACAAAGCTCACGAGATAGCTGCCACACGCAACACTGTGAGAAGGAATTTTAAAGCAAGCATTCGTTGGGCGATTCGTTTTATGAGACGTCAAAATCTCAGTCTAAGAAGAAGGACATCTTTGCGCCAGCGTTTACCAGTGACTGCACAGCCAAAATAATAGAGTGCTGTCGTTATGTAATAAGAGTACGAGTGCGACAGCAATATGACAATTGGCTCTCCCATGTTAGTAACGCTGACCAGACGCCATTGTTTATTGATATGCCTGGCTCAAAAAGTGTCCTTGTGTAGATGACTGGAGCGGAGAATGCACAGTGATATGCATGACAGCAGACGGCAATAAACTTCCTATGTACGCCATCTTTAAAAGGAAGACATTACCAAAGGAGACTACCCCACGGGGAATTCATTTACAAGTTTAGGGAAAGGGCTGGATGACAGCAGATTCGATGGTGGATTCCTTGGGGAAAGTCTGGGAAAGACGACAAGGGGCGTTATTACAAAAGAAGTCCCTTCTTGTCCTAGTCGGGCCGGCCGGCGTGGCCGAGCGGTTCTAGGCGCTACAGTCTGGAACCGCGCGACCGCTACAGTTGCAGGTTCGAATCCTGCCTCGGGCATGGGTGTGTGTGATGTCCTTAGGTTAGTTAGGTTTAAGTAATTCTAAGTTCTAGGGGACTGATGCCCTCAGAAGTTAAGTCCCATAGTGATCAGAGCAATTTGAACCATTTTGTCCTAGTCGGTTTCCGGGGTCACCTTGTGCAAGCTGTAAAGGATAAAAAGAAACGGATGAAGTCCCATCCTGTCATCGTCCTTTGACGTTTAACGTCCATTTTTCACCTTTAGATGTCAGCGTCAACAAACGTTTCAAAGAACATCTTCAACTTTTGTATTCAGAATGGATGGCGGCGGGATCTTATCAGCTGACTCCAAGAGGCAAAACAAGGAAGCCATCAGTTCCGACGACATGCGAGTGGGTAATCCGTGCGTGGGAGAAAATTAATATTGATGTTCTAAAAGAGAGTTTAA
This sequence comes from Schistocerca nitens, assembly GCF_023898315.1. NCBI lineage: Eukaryota > Metazoa > Arthropoda > Insecta > Orthoptera > Acrididae > Schistocerca > Schistocerca nitens. The sequence continues at coordinate 632,790,957 of NC_064620.1, read as the reverse complement.
AAAACTGGAATTCGTTTTGGCATTGACGGTTCCGAGGACGACACGTAGTGATAGTGAAAATGAAGAAGATGTGATGATGACGAAAGCGACGCTGCAAAATAGTGAGAGAAAAGAAACAATGAAACAATTCATTGCTGCTCTTCACTGTAGGCATAATGAAACTGTGGTATGAATTCAGTTCTTTTTTGTTAGTTGAAAATAATGAAGGTATGTCCACTTTTTTCACAAATTACTGTAAATATAACTTTTACCTATGTAATAGATCATTTTTCTTCCTTTCTCAATTCCTAGAAGCACCACCCTACTACTCATATAATCCCCTCCCTAGTGTTTTCAAGAATATTTTTCGAGAAAAAGAAGGTTCAATTATGCGATAAAATGCGATAGCCATGAGTCTGAGGAGTGGCTTCACTCCACTTATCTCTTCTGCACAAGGCTCCTCACCTCTGCATGACTATTATACCAGTGTAGGTCTTTACAAGTGTGCCACATGTCGAGGTTGTGTCTTGAGCAAAGTGTGCCATTTGACTGCCCCTAACAGTGACTGAGCCTGATTTAACACTCACGCACCTCGCTCGCCAACCAGAACTGGCATCCATCAAAAACATCTCTCCACAACTCCAACCATTCATTATTGATCCACTTGTAATACTGTTGCAGTTTATGTTTAATACATTTGTCGATTTGAATAAATATTTCTATTGTCCTATCACCAGAAACTTAGCTACAATCGTGTTGTAAGTTTGTCAATAAATAATTTAAGGATTGTCCGAAATCGACTATAGTATTTAACACTGTGACAACTGTTCTCTGTATTCAAGCAAACTACTACCATTCCTAATCAGCAAAATGTGAAAGTGTGAATGAATTCAGTTTTAAACAGGATGTAATTTCCATCTGTTGAAAACTGTTTACTTGAGATCTAATCTTTGAATATTCTTCTATTTAAATTCTTACATCAGTCTTAGTAATAGACTTTAAAAATAGGCAGCCACTTTTCTCAACACTTCATACCAACCCTCGTTGTATATGTTCAATGTCCCCCATTAGTCCTGTTTTCTATGGTGCCCACTTACTTGTGCATCATACCAGTGAACCGCTGAATATTTCTACAGATTTTTTCACGGAGTAGTTCGTTATAAATAATTGCATCTTCTGCAAAATGTTTGAGGTTGTATTACTGTTATGTGCGTGGTAATGACTATACAACAGAAACAACTAGAGTCCCAACACATTTCCCTGATACATGCCTGAAGTCACTTCTATTTCTGTTGATGACTCTCCATTCAAGATAACATGTGGCGTACTGCTTACAAAGAACATCTCAGTCTAATAACAAATTTTGTTTTATCCCGCAGTCAGTCAACTTTCGTTAGTAAACGTTGGTATGGAAACCGAGTAAAATGCTTTTTAGGAAACAAAAAATATTATAGCTACCTTCTTCCCTTGACCCAAAGCTTTCAGAATGCCATATGAGAATAGCTTAAGCGGAGTTTCGCATGATCTAAGTTTTTAGAATCCATGCTGGTTAGCATGGAGGAGGTTTCTACGTGCCAGATATCTCATTATATTTGAGCTCACAATACGTTCTAGGACTCTATAACAGGAGAATGAACCAATTATTAGTTTATGCCCAATCCTGATACTTAGTCTTGCCCACAAAATTTTGCATCTACTTTCAGTTTCTATCCTGGTTGGCCTGAGCTTTTCGTCTACTGTGAGCTGCATTTCCCATACCGTAAGCCTATCCCTGTGATATTCAATTAGATTTACCCTCAAAATCTCACTGTTGTCAGTTCTAGATTTTAGCCAGATTTTTCTGCCTCCGCTGTATTTTAGGACTGCTTCAACTCTGGGACTTTATTGCAAAGCTTTGGCAGTTGATATGACCAAAATTATAATTGAGCCATTTCTAAAACCGTAATACTTTGGTATCTCCTACAGCTGTCACTACCTGGAATGGATGGAGAGTTGGGTAAGCTAATAACCCTTTTTGTTCGATCCACACATAGTCAGCTATGTGGGTAACACGCTCTGATGTCTAGTACACTCCTGACACATTTAAGTGGCCATACAATTCTTATTTATGGTGCAAGCTCAGGAAGTCATGGAACATTCGAAGTGGCAGGAATTGTTCATTCCAACATGCTCCACATCTACAGCTGTTTGCACCTTGTTCCCCCAATGGCTGCTCTTCAGCATTCTGAATGACCTTCAGACATACACAAAGAGGCTGCACTCCTGCTGTCCATCCACTTCTACCACTTCCCTAAACGGTGTCATTATTCGCAGCACATCTCAACTACGACGATTTTGTGCTTGCCTGTCCTTGACACAAGACAAAGCAGGTTTCTCAACTGTGGAATCCTGTCTCACTGGCTGATGTTCAGTTTCATTGGAAGACAGCGTACCTAACATTTTGGTTAGGTAGATGGGTGTTATACCATCAGTTTCTCCTGTTTGCTCCTGCCTTGTACAGGTGCTCCAGACCTATCAATGACTAACCATTCACAGCCAAGTAGACAACGATGGCAGATCCAATACTTCCTGCAGAGGAGAAGGTTGTACTTGAGGTGCTTTTCTTATCTCAGACACATGTTTCAGCATTTTGCCCAACACACCTATTCGAAACAGCCTCCAATCGCTTGAACAGTAGTCAGAGTGATTTCTAGACGCTTACAAGTAGCAGGTAACTCAGTCTGTTCCTAAGAACACCATTCATAATTGGATTTCATCCTTATTGGTGCAGTGTTTGGCTCTTCAAATGGCTCTGAGCACTATGGGACTTAACTTCCCAGGTCATCAGTCCCCTAGAACTTAGAACTACTTAAACTTAAGTAACCTAAGGACATCACACACATCCATGCACGAGGCAGGATTCGAACCTGCGACCGTAGCGGTCGCGCGGTTCCAGACTGTAGCGCCCAGAACCGCTCGGCCACAACGGCCGGCCGGTGCAGTGTTTACCTGAACACTAAATAAGCCACTTTAACATTACTGACACTTTTGTAATTTCAAGATCTGATACGCTAGAAATATTTTAAGTTCCCCTTCAGATTTGATGGCACCGAAGAACGCGGTTTGATAAAATCAGGTATGCCTGTCAAACTGGATGCCTCTAGCTCTGTGCAGCTAGTGCTGCCACCGGTCTGGTTGTGCTCGGAGCACTATAGTGGCTGCCGTGTTAGGGAGTTGTAAATAATCGTCATTAGTGATGCCTGTTTTTTTTCCTTCTAGACCTTTATTAATGTTTTTTCCGACATTTTCTCCAGTGTTTGTGCTTATTGGATCACTGTTTTGCAAAGAAGAGAAATATTATCTGATAAGAAAAGGGAAAGTAATTATTTCAATTAAGCAAGCTTTTTAGTGTATTTCAATGTTTCAATGCTGATATAATGTGAACTTTCTGAAGCCATGTTGTGTCCAATGTTGCACTCTGTTGCAAAACTGGGTAGCAAGTAGAGAAAACCTATGTCAACAGACTTCAAAGCAAAAAAGACACCACAATACAAAGCATCACAAGGTAAATTATCAGAAGCTGAGACATTTCATTTGATGCCCCTCAAGTCAGTAAGCAAAGTTTCTCAATCTTCTATAGCTGAAAGTCTTGACAACTACAGGATGAATATGTATCTGTTCCTGGGACTTCAAGAAATGATATGAGGTGGATTGGTAGCTAGAACTTTTGGTATGCCACCGTCACTCTCTGTGCCCCCAAAGCTTCTAATGCCTCCTCCAAAGATTTAATTGATAGAAAGTGCAAAGATAATCACCATTAGGGAAAAGGTCAAAACAGTGACATGGATCTCCTCTCCCTACAAAAATTATTTGGAAGCTAAGGAAAAATCCCGTGAAGAGAAAGAAGGAAACAAAAACTCAAAACGAAAACTTTTTGTGGGGAAGAACCATGAGGGCCAGGCTGTAAAAAAGACTAGGAAGCAAAACCAATGACAGACTAGACAGGCTAAAAAATGTAAAAACGGGCTCTTTGACTTCACAGGAGAATATGATCCGGATGAACTATGCATACTTTGTAATAGACTATATTCAGACTGATAGTCGAAAAACGGATTGATCCAGTGTCTATCTTGTCATGGCTGGGCTCATGAACAATGTTCCAATACTGCAAAACAAGACAATTATTCCTCTGGGTATTCTGTTCTTAATCAAGTGTGTATGTGTTGTTTTAGTAGGATCGTATAGTGAGAACTTTGCATGTGTTAGTGCAATATTTTCAAAAATATGAGGTTATTTACTAAAAATTTGTTTTGGTATTTAAAGTAGTAATTAAAGAAGTATATTTCTAATGATGTCTAAATTTTTTCATCTACATTTTGCAGTAGAATGAAGCTTGTTTCTTGTTTTCAAGTCTTATTCATTCATTTAAACGTGAACTCAATTTTACACTGCTGGTGGGGCAAAATAACCTAGTAAGGTTATTATTTTGTAGGCTGAGATGGAATATTTTAAGCTAAAACTGTAGTAGTATCGTGTTGTTGAATATATAAAATGTAGTAGTAGTAGTAGCTTTATTCATCCGTAGATCTCTTTTTACAATGATATAGGACATATCAAAGTATTTACAAATTTAGGTCAATTTAAATAAGCTAATTCGTATACACATATATTTACAGACTTCTAAATCATTAGATTTACTCCTGGTATACAATACTATTTTACAAATAACTTATTAATCCCCTCCAAGAACTGTAGACCTTGCCGTTGGTGGGGAGGCTTGCGTACCTCAGCTATACAGATAGCCGTACCGTAGGTGCAACCACAATGGAGGGGTATCTGTTGAGAGGCCAGACAAACGTGTGGTTCCTGAAGAGGGGCAGCACCCTTTTCAGTAGTTGCAGGGGCAACAGTCGGGATGATTGACTGATCTGGCCTTGTAACACTAACCAAAATGGCCTTGCTGTGCTGGTACTGCGAATGGCTGAAAGCAAGGGGAAACTATGGCCATAATTTTTGCCAACGGCATGCAGCTTTACTGTATGGTTAAATGATGGGTAAAATATTCCGGAGGTAAAATAGTCAGCCATTCGGATCTCCGGGTGGGGACTAGTTAAGAGGACATCGTTATCAGGAGTAAGAAAACTGGCGTTCTACAGATCGGAGCGTGGAATGTCAGATCCCTTAATCAGGCACGTAGGTTAGAAAATTTGAAAAGGGAAATCGATAGGTTAAAGTTAGATATAGTGGGAATTAGCGAAGTTCGGTGGCAGCAGGAACAAGACTTCTGGTCTGGTGAATACAGGGTTACAAATACAAAATCAAATAGGGGTAATGAAGGAGTCGGTTTAATAATGAATAAAAAAATTGGAATGTGGGTAAGCTACTACAAACAGCATAGTGAACGCCTTATTGTGGCCAAGATAGACACGAAGCCCACGCCTACTACAGTAGTACAATATTACATGCCAACTAGCTCTGCAGATGACGAAGAAAGTGAAGAAATGTATGATGAGATAAAAGAAATTATTCAGATAGGGAAGGGAGACGAAAATTTAATAGTCATGAGTGACTGGAATTCGGTAGCAGGAAAAGGGAGACAAGGAAACGTAGTAGGTGAACATGGACTGGGGGTAAGAAATGAAAGAGGAAGCCACCTAGTAGAATTTTTAACAGACCATAAATTAATCATAGCTAACACTTGGTCCAAGAATCATAAAAAAAAGTTGTATACATGGAAGAAACCTGGAGATACTGACAGGTTTCAGATAGATTATATAATTGTAAGACAGAGATTTAGGAACTAGGTTTGAAATTGTAAGACATTTCCAGGGGCAGATGTGGACTCTGACCACAATCTATTGGTTATGAACTGTATATTAAAACTGAAGACAATGCGAAAAGGTGGCAATTTAAGGAGATGGGACCTGGATAAACTGACTAAACCAAAGGTTCTACAGAGTTTCAGGGACAGCATAAGGGAACAATTGACAAGAATGCGGGAAAGAAATACAGTAGAAGCAGAATGGGTAGCTGTGAGGGATGAAGTAGTGATAGTGAAGGCAGCAGAGGATAAAGTAGGTAAAAAGACGAGGGCTAGTAGATATCCTTGGGTAACAGAAGAAATATTGAATTTAATTGATGAAAGGAGAAAATATAAAAATGCAGTAAATGAAGTAGGCAAAAAGGAATACAAACGTCTCAGAAATGAGATCGACAGGAAGTGCAAATGGCTAAGCAGGGATGGCTAGAGGACAAATGTAAGGATGTAGAGGCTTATCTCACTAAATTAGATACTGCCTACAAGAAAATTAAAGAGACCTTTGGAGAAAAGAGAACCACTTGTATGAATATCAATAGCTCAGATGGAAACCCAATTCTAAGCAAAGAAGGGAAAGCAGAAAGGTGGAAGGAGTGTTTAGAGGGACTATGCAAAGGCGATGTACTTGAGGACAATATTATGTAAATGGAAGAGGATGTAGATGAAGATGAAATGGGAGATATGATACTGCGTGAAGAGTTTGACAGAGCACTGAAAGACCTGAGTCCAAACTAGGCCCTGGGAGTAGACAACATTCCATTAGAACTACTGACACCCTTGGGAGAGCCAGTCCTGAAAAATCTCTACCATCTGGTGAGCAAAATGTATGAGACAGGCGACATGCCCTCAGACTTCAAGAAGAATATAATAATGCCAATCCCAAAGAAAGCAGGTGTTGACAGATTTGAAAATTACCGAACTGTCAGTTTAATAAGTCACGGCTGCAAAATACTAACGCGAATTCTTTACAGACGAATGGAAAAACTTCCGACCTCGGGGATGATCAGTTTGGTTTCTGTAGAAATGTTGGAACACGTGAGGCAATACTGACCCTACAGCTTATCTGTGAAGGTAGATTAAGAAAAGGCAAACCTACGTTTCTAGCATTTGTAGACTTAGAGAAAGCTTTTGACAATGTTGACTGGAATACTCTCTTTCAAATTCTGAAGGTGGCAGGGATAAAATACAGAGAGCGAAAGGCTATTTACAATTTGTACAGAAACCAGATAGCAGTTATAAGAGTCGAGGGACATGAAAGAGAAGCAGTGGTTGGGAAGGGAGTGAGACAGGGCTGTGGCCTCTCCCCGATGCTATTGGATCTGTATATTGAGCAAGCAGTAAGGGAAACAAAAGAAAAATTCGGAGTAGTAGGTATTTGTATGGAGTGTAGCCATGTATGGAAGTGAAACATGGACGATTAATAGTTTGGACAAGAAGAGAATAGAAGCTTTAGAAATGTGGTGCTGCAGAAGAATACTGAAGATCAGATAACTAATGAGGAGGTATTGAACAGAATTTGGGAGAAAAGGAGTTTGTGGCACAACTTGACTAGAAGAAGGGATCGGTTGGTAGGACATGTTCTTAGGCATCAACGGTTCACCAATTTAGTATTGGAGGGCAGCGTGGAGGGTAAAAATCGTAGAGGGAGACCAAGAGATCAATACACTAAGCAGATTCAGAGGTATGTAGGTTGTAGTAGGTACTGGGAGATGAAGAAGCTTGCACAGGATAGAGTAGCATGGAGAGCTGCATCAAACCAGTCTCAGGACTGAAGACCAGAACAACAACTTATTAAATACTGTAATGCCACATTGTTCACTCTTATGTCACTATCAGTCACTGCATACACTATACACGCATTGTTTCATAACACTATACTCACTACACACACACACACACACACACGCGCGCGCGCGCGCGCGCGCGCTGGTGATCTCTGGGACATTTTCTGTACTGCAACTTTCCATTTGCTATCCTGAAAAACTGAGTCAGCATCCCTCCATAATTAGTGAGAAGTTGAGCTGAGAAAGAGGAAGAGGTGTTAGTATTGTGCTATGCATAGCTTGGGGGTAATTATTTCTAGAAATTAAAAAAAGAACGAAAGAAACATAAAGTGAAGGTGTTATGTAGAATGTTGGACATTTTATAATCATTATTATTATTATTTATTTGCATAATTTTTTATCAAATCCCTACTCTGTTTTAGCTAAGTAATGCGTCAATGTATCAAATGTATTGCATAAGAGGTACTTTTTAGCTGCCTTTTTAAATAAGTGCATTTTGGCAATTTCTATAATCTCTTTTGATAATTTATTGTTAAGTTTTATTCCTTGGTAGAAAATGGTGTTTTGAGTTTTACGTTTATTTTTTCTTGGTAAATGTAAGTTGAGTCTATCTCTTGTTGCATTGTCATGGACAGAGCTGTTTGTGCAATAATTACCAACGTTATTTTTGATGTTTACAACTGACTGGTGAATGTATTCACATGGAGCAGTTAAAATCCCCAGTGTTCTGAACAGATCTTAACAATGAGCTCGACTAGTATTTTCGGTTATTATTTTTATGGCTCTTTTCTGGAGTTTGAAAATTGTGTTCATATTTTGTGCATTTGTTCCCCAAAAAAGGATTCCATAGCTAAGAAGTAAGTGTACATATGAATAATATATAACTAAAAGACACTGCATGTTACACACTGATCTTAGGATTCTAAGGGCAAAACATGCTGATGACATTTTGCTTGCAAGTACCTTTGTGTGTTCACACCACTTCAACTGAGAATCAATATTCATTCCTAGAAATTTTACACTTCTTACACATTCTATAGAGGTGCCATCTACATTTAATTTAACATTGTAATTTTTCCTCTTAAAACAGAAATTCATGGCATTAGTTTTCTTTATGTTCAATGTCACTTTATTACTTATTGACCAATCATAAACTTCCTTGAGAGTCTCATTTGGTCTCTCAGCAAGGAGTTCTCTTGTTTTCTCAGTGACTATAATATTGCTGTCATCAGCGAAGAGGATTTTTTTCACCATGAGTAACACTACTGGGAAAGTCATTGATGTATATCAAGAACAGTATTGGTCCTAATATGCTAACTTGCAGAACCCCAATATTAATGTGTTTTGGTTCCGGTAAGTGTTTTACTAAATGTTTAGATCTATTTGAAGTACGTGTTATCTCTACTCTTTGTACCCTATCTGTTAGGTATGACCGAAACCAGTCATTAGCTACCCCTCTTATTTCTAATGCTTCTAGTTTATTTAATAGAATCTTGTGGTTGACTGTATCAACCGCCATAGAAAGATCCAAAAATATGCCTGTGACACACTCATCTTTATCAAGAACATCAAGTACAACTTTTGTTTTCTACTATGTCTGACGCCGTATTTTTGCCACTTTGGAAACCAAACTGTGATTCGCATAAAAGATTGTATTTATTCAGGTAATTCATTTATCTGTCTTCATTGCTTCTATTATTTTTGAGGATTCTGACAGCAGGGAAGTGAGCCGGTAATTTTCTATGTCTTCTGCATTACCTTTCATAAGCAAAGTCACAACTGTTGTCTGTTTTAACTGCTCTGGAAGTGTCCCTGATGTGAAGGGTCCATTTATTATATTTGTTAAGGGGACTTGTATAATCCCTATACATTGTTTCAATACACACATTGGTACTTCATCTAAGCCTATTGACTTTTTATCTTTTAGTTTTTGAATTGTTTTACAGACTTCATTGTCTGTGGTTGGAAGTAACATCACTGTATTTAGTGCATCATTATTTACAGGTGTTATATTTGTTTGGAGGAATTTTTGCTGTAACGTCTCTGCAATACTTGAAAAATGCTCGTTTACGTAGTTTGCTAAGTTCAAAGAAAGGTTCAAATGGCTCTAAGTACTATGGGACTTAATATCTGAGGTCATCAGTCCCCTAAACTTAGAACTACTTAAACCTAACTAACCTAAGGACATCACACATACCCATGCCCGAGGCAGGATTCGAACCTGCGACTGTAGCAGCCGCGTAGTTCCGGACTGAAGCGCCTAGAACCACCCGACCACAGCAGCCTGTGTTTCTAAGTGCTGTGGATCATTTATTACTTTATTCACCTCCCTTAGCAGTATGTTATATTGCGTTTGTTTGCCTTTCCCTGTTTCCTTTTTCATAACATCCCAGACTGCTTTGCTTTTATTCTCTGCATTATATATTAGTTTGTTATTAAATGACTTTTTTGCAGCAATCAGCACCTTCCTATAGATCATTTTGTATCTATGATAGAAATTTAAGAATTCTGGATCATTCCGAATCTTTTTCATGGAACTCAGGTGTTTAGGTGTCTGGGAGGACTTCTTAATACCTGCTGTTTCCATCTGTTTTTGTTAGATGTTGATACTGACATGCATACTTTTGGAAATGCCTTTTCAGAGTTCAATTTAAACAATGTGGAGAATTTAGAGATTTTCATATTCACATTTGTTTCCTTATACACTTCATCCCAGCTTTGTTTTTTAGTTGTTTCGAAAAACCTTTTATTTTGATTTCTGATAGATGTCGTTTGTAGGCTCATAGTTTAGGGAATGATTCGATGCCTGACTTCACTGTTGTTATTTGACAGAGATGGTCTGATAGTCCGAGATCTTTTACAGCTACTTCACATTTTTCCCTGTCCATATTTGTGGCCACATGGTCAATTGCTGATGAAGTCGTTGTGGTAATCCTTGTTGCACTATTGACCAATAAGGACATACCAAAACTTTGAAGGATGTTTATGAAGGTGCTGCTGGATCCATTAATGATATTAGTGTTGATGTTAATGTCCCCACACAGAATTACGTTGACCTTTGTATTGGAGACTTTATCTAGAACTTCTGTTAATTTATTGAAAAAAGTGTCCACACTACCACTGGGAGATCTATACACACACAAAGCGATTAATTTCTTGGTGATATCAAGCCCTGTTAATTCAATAGCTGATATTTCAAAGTGTTTGTCTTCGATTACTATACTGAGGCCATGTCTTGATTTGAATAGTGTTTCTTTTCTGATATAAATGCATGATCCTCCACACCTTGAAGTAATTCTGCAGTTAAGTGTTTGCCTTTTCATACAATGATAATACTACATGTTGAATTTCTGTGTCTCTACTCCAGTGCTCAGTAATAGAAACTACTGTGCAGTTCAAAGATTGGAGCTCTACTTCTAATAGTTGTATTTCATTTTTTATTGATTGCATATTTTGATGGAGGACTGTTAAGTCTGTGAAATGCCCCATGTTACTCTTTCCAGTGGTTTGTTTTTCTTTGTAACATCTGGTATATGTGATATTTGAGGTGTTAAAATCTGTCTTGTGAGTATTGTTTCAGTATTTTTTTAAATTCTGGAGATACTCTTTTGGCAGGGGAACCTGCTCTCTGGATTTACCCTGAAAAGACCTACTTTTCCTACCTATGAAAACAGGCATTTGACCATGTGTGGCCCGAGATCCACCTCCTAAACTTTCATGTATCAGCTGTTCCAATCTTCCCTTCCCAGTCCTGTTTAGGTGTAGACCATGCCTGATGAAACCCCATCTGTTGATAGTCCCAACGGGCACCAGAGAAACATGAGCAAAGTTGGCTATCCTTAGAGCCATTCCTAACTCCACATTGATTCGCTCCATCAAGGTGTGGTCAAACATGACGCCAGAATAATGTACATTGGTACCATGAGTTAGTCAGGGAAGCTATCTTGTCCAGGTCAAGGCCTATGTCATATGCCCCATCCCTGTCTGAACTGTTTCCCACCCCACCCACTGTCATTACATGGTCCTCTTTTGTAAAGTCTTTACATAAAGACCCTAGGTCCTCCATCACATGACTTAGTCATGCATTTGGCTTGAAAATACTGGTGGCATGATACGCTGCCCCTAAACATTCCTGTAACTGAGGGCTTACACCTCGCCCATGGCTACTGCCTAGCAGCAGCACTTTCTTGTTCCTAACACTTTGAACATTCCTAGGCTTCTTAGCCTCGCTTGAAGTGTGCTGCGCCGGCCGAAGTGGCCGTGCGGTTAAAGGCGCTGCAGCCTGGAACCGCAAGACCGCTACGGTCGCAGGTTTGAATCCTGCCTCGGGCATGGATGTTTGTGATGTCCTTAGGTTAGTTAGGTTTAACTAGTTCTAAGTTCTAGGGGACTAATGACCTCAGCAGTTGAGTCCCATAGTGCTCAGAGCCATTTGAAGTGTGCTGCACATTTCCTGCTCCACGTTCTACCTGAGGCTCTTCTCCACTTAACTCTGGCAGTGGTAGATACCTGTTTTTGGTGTTGATGACAAAACTGTCAGATCGCGTTCTCTTTCTTCCTACCAGCTGCCAGTTCCGAACCACCCTCCTCCCCCCTATCTCCCTTGATACTTATGAGTTCCTTCCTTGCCTCCTTCAGCTGTGCCTGAAGGGCACAGATTTTCCTTTCATGTTCCCCAATCAAAATGTTCCTACTGCATACTCAGCAGTTCCAGGAGAGAGCCTCTTCTGTTCTCCCAACATTCTCCCCACTGTATCCCCCACAGTAAAAATATTTCCTACAAGATTAGCAACAAATCCCTCTACTCACTACCATACAACAGCTCCCACATTTCTCACTCATGGTCAGTTTCGAAAGAATAATTAAGTGTAAAGAATGTTTTAAATTTATCAAGGACGCGAGATTGGATGTGCGGTGGTTGTTTTTTTGCACTGATTTAGAGATACAATGACAGAAGAATGAAGTTGTAATTGATTTGCTTTTAGAGAATTTACGTTATCAGGCGTGTTTGGTCGGGTTTTTAAACGCTTATTACTCGGAAAATTTAGGCCTAGATCGCTTCTATCTAACTAATAAACAATACGGAATGTGTTAGTTAAATATGATTTATAAACTTTTTACACTTTTACTGCGACAATAGATACTGATGAAACTAGTAGCAGTCTTTTTAAACGAATTTTGCACTATCAAGAAAACTTGAATAGAATTTTTTGTGTTTATGTCACGCAAAAGTTCGGGTTATGTCGCAGTTATAGGGAATTCAGCTAAAGAACAAGTTTTTTCAAGAACAAGCCCTGCTGGGACGTTAATATTCAGTTTTGTGACAAGAACAGACACTACAGCAGGTATACAAAACAAATAAAATTTGAATTTCACGCTATTTACTCTTAAATAAGTTCTTTTAGCGGACGAAGGAAATACCTGTGATCTCACTTGGCGATCATCTTGGAAACGATATTATGAATAATCTTAAATCACAAACTTATTGATCACTCAACATAATTTATATGAATTAAAAGTTAGTGTACCCAATTCGTCCCACTGTCCATTAAATAACGAAAACCAGGAATAAAATTTACAGATTTATGGAAGATTAATTTTTTCCTCAAACAGTTGTTCCAAGGTTATGTTCGCTAAAGAAACTCATATGACAAAGTCAAAAAAGTGTTAACATAAGATAAATAAGGACAGTATTAACTATTATTAAAGTAAAAATGTAAATGCAACATGATACCACAGATATAACGTGTGTAAAACAAAATATTACAGTTCAGAGATTGAAATTCATAAGAACTAATTGAGGTTGTGATACTAAAATTTCAGTGAGTGACTCAGAAGAAAGGGTCAACAAAAAAGTCGAAGTATTGCACTAATCATGTAAGTAGTTTCACTGCAATAAGGAGAAACAATGTTCTTAGAAGACCAACTACACAACTGTAATTATCAATTTATTGTAGAATACATTATGTTCAATACCGAGAAGCATCCAAAAATAATCAAAAATACATTTTTTTTCACATAAGTGCAGAATGAAATTAAGAAATATCTGTTTTTGACTGAGGATGTTGTTACCAAAAGTTTCCAAAAAATAGAAATTAAGTTTACATTTGATGTTATAGTGTGGATTTTGTGCAGCAATCGGAGATATTCGAAAATATTTGGTATATCATGTAACACATAAGCCTTCACATAACAAATGAATAATTATGTGGAAAAGATGCAAAGAGTAGAACATTATAATATAGAATTTTGAATCAAACCTGTTTGGGATGCATGATATCACACGAAATACAATCAGGAAATTTATCTATTTATTAAGCATCCATTTTGGCACATCATTGTTATAGGATATCAGTTTTTTGTACATTTACAGCCTTTTGAATCACATGTTACAAAGTAAATGTAATTCGAAACAATAGATAATTTTAAGCATATAATACAGTACAATAAAAAGTGCAATAGAATACATTAGAGTAATAGTACAATTTAATGTAAGTTATAGCACATTATATACCAGAAACAATTTTGGATAGATGAAAGTAAAATTGAAATAATTTAAATTTATACCATCAGATATTCACTTGCAGCATAAAGGCATCTACTTGCAAATGTGTTCTTGGAGCTATTTTGAACTTCTTTATTTCTTTTCGTGTCTTGATATAGTGAGGACGTTTTGTAGTTTTTTTTCCAAGTTTGCTATGGTCCATTTTGTCTGAGGGTGTTATTTTGCACACTCACTGCGAAGATGCAATTTTTGCTGGTGTCATGTGTATGGACTGCATGATTTGTACACTGTATGATTTGTACACACTAAGTTGTTTTTAACCTATGAAATTTTCTTGGTGCAAGTAGTCACCTCAAGAATGTATAGGTATGCTAATGGTAATATTTGGAGTGATAGAGGTTTTTGAGAGTTTTCTGGGTGTTTCTTTTTCAACTCATCCTTGTGATCGTCTTTTGTGATATGAAACAATATTTGTTTGTTGACAAGTTGACCAAAAAATTCCTGATATCACAGCATTGATTCAGATTGGGTACAGTATACATTTTTTATGTTTCTTTGGCTGTATACAATTTTGATATGACATAGCATATCATGCTTAACTTCTTTCTGAAGTAATTGATGTGTGCATATTATTTCATATTCCTCTGAATCTATATTCTTAGAAATTTTGTGCTGTGTACAGTTTATATTTTTTCGCTAAAGGAATTCATAGTGAGGGTTGGTGTAAGTTTGTTTTGCATGGTGTGAAGGTTCATTGTGACAGTTTTCTCTGTGTTAACAACAAGATTGTTAGAGGTGAACAATTCTGCAGTGTATGAGGTGCAGTTTTGTATTTGAGATTGCAGTTCTGCATTTTAGCAATACATTGTGTCATCTGCAAATTTCATATATTCCTGAGAATTGCTAGATGACTCTGTGTCACTGATAAATATCAAGAAAATAGCTTTGGGTTCACAATAGAACCTTGGGGCACGCTGCACACAATTTCTTTTCTTTTAGAATGGTAGGTACACAAAGTGTTCCGTTCCTACTATGTGATTTCTACCATCTGTTCTCTGCTTTTTATATATAATGTCAAGCCATTCATGTGCCACCACTCTGAGTCCTATATATTCAAATTTTTTAAGCTATCATGTCAAAGGTTTTTGTGAGATCCAGAAATATTGTCAATACATGTTCCTTCTGGTCTGTTGCTGTCAAGACTTCATTCACAAAATCAAAAATAATCGTTTCAGTCCACTTGTGTTTTCTGTATCTGCATTTGGTTCTATAAATGTAATAAGTCTTCTCTAAAATACTTTTTTCAATACCTTAGTAAAACCAGATAGCAAAGATTTTGTATTGTAGTTCTTTTCATTTGTCTTGTATCCCCACTTTGCTATTCTTAGTGTTTCTGGAAAATGACAACTACACGCTGAGAAGTTACAATGCTGATTTAGGAACTTAGATAGTATTGTCATACATCTTTTAAATATGTTTTGAGGAACATGAAGTTCATACAGAAATTATTTCATGTAGTTCTTATATGCTAATTTGCTGATCTTCTGAGAACTTTATTTGAGGTATCTTTGCATCTTTTAGAATAAGCCTCAAATTATGGAGTTGTTTTGGTTTTTTGGGTGTCTGATAAAATCTATTTTTCATTGAGTGAAATTTACATACATGGAGTAATCCCATTACTTTTTGTATTGTACATTGAAGGTAAGTTTGATTTTACTTCCATTTAATCTGTTGGATGCAAAAAGACTGATTTTCATTTAAATAGTTTTTTGCTGGTCTCTGTTTTCATAAGTTGTGATCTTTTTGTGGGTCAGTAATTTTATCTTCATTTTGAAGCAGATTAATGTTACAGTACATTTTTGGTTGCCAGTTTCTCTCCTTACACTGTTCTTCATAACTTTCATTTTATTTGTGATTTTTTCATATAGTTATTATATGGTACTTTTTTGACCTGAGTTCTGTTTGCATCTTTTAAAATACGCCTCAGATTTTGAAGTTGTTTTGGTTTGTTTGGCTTCTTGTAAAATCTTTTCTCATTGAGTGAAACTTGTATACCTGGAATAATCCTACTACTTTTTGTATTATCTTTCATTATTTTTTTTTCTGAGTAGGAAGTGCAGCTCAAATAAGTACTGCAAGGTGCTTAAGAATTTATCAAATATTTTATTCATGTTCCTAAAGCAATGTATTTCCTCCCCTGTCTCTTTCATTGAGTGGTAAATAAATGAATTTATTTCTCTACCCTGAAGTTTGTAGCAACAGTTACTAATTACTTATCAGAATGTGGGGTGTGACACACTTTTACTGATATTATTTATGCAATGTGATTTTCATAACTGCTAGTGGAATCTTTTGTGTTATATTTTGCAGACACACTAGTAAATATTTGGTATATTGTTGTTTCTCAAGTCTTTGTTACTGTCCCTACCACAGGTTTCAGGTTAAATGCTAAGAGGAGGTTCTATATGTCAGATTAATCCAAGTTGTCTTATGTATGTAAATAAACATGAGAAATGCACATAT
Source organism: Schistocerca nitens (assembly GCF_023898315.1). NCBI lineage: Eukaryota > Metazoa > Arthropoda > Insecta > Orthoptera > Acrididae > Schistocerca > Schistocerca nitens. Next base: position 632,774,369 of record NC_064620.1, on the reverse strand, counting down.
CTTATACTTATCAGAATTTGTGACACCTTCTACACTAGTGGGCAAAAATGATCAGTGCAATGTCAGTTTATCACAGTCAGAGTAGTCATCCACTTGATTTGGTTGACAGTGAAACATTAGTCTGTACTGTTGAAAATAACGATTTTTGTTGTTATAAATGATGTTTCACATTTAAAAAAAGCAACAAGCATTGATATACATGAGAAGTGTCTTACTGATAACACTTTGCAATAGAATCCAAATTCTCAATTTGCGAATTTGTCGTTCTCAAACATTAAATGTAGACATTATGTGAGACTTATTTGTGTTGCACACTAATGATTCATTCTGCGACGTTCCTTTCTTGTTCCTCACTTCATTGTTTATTGCTGTTGTGTTTCCTGATGATGGGTCGTTTCATTATTAGTATTATTTTATGACTGGTTTGGTGTAGTTCAGTAAGCACAATACATTATGATGCTACTATTAATTTATCATATACTTTGTCAAAAGTTACATTGAATTATAGTAAAGAAATCGTACCACAGGATTTGAATGAAACTTCAACTTCTACATATGCTTCAGTCTTGGATGAGATTCCCAACTTGGGATTTACTGCTCAATATTCTTCTGATGCATGACCATAGAATTCAGTTTGCTACTAATATTTCATCTGATTACGTCTTCACACCAAGTCTTCACAACTGAAAGTTACCATTAATTGCTTGTAAATTCTGAACTGCTCGAATACCTGACAACATTATATTACTGTAGTAGCTCTTCTCAATCCTTGGGTTGATCCCTCTGCAGAAGATGATCCTGTCGACTTCTTTACCACCCAGTACAATTACTGTAGTTCCATTTTGTTTCATTATTGCAGGAGTGGGACTGTTACACACACTCGATGATTTCCAAATCTAGCATTCTCTGAATTTCTTTGTCAATAGCAGACTTCATGGCTGATGGCGCAAAGTAAGATTTTATATGAAATGCCTCACAAACTTTTACATTTAATTTGCAAAACCTCTTTTCATTAGTCCGAGCTTGGACGGAAGTACCTGTCTCAGCTCAGTGTTCAGCTGCTTGGTAATTTGTGTTAACTTATCATATTTCGCCTGAATATCTGCAGCAGCGTCATTCACGTCATCCCTCGTCTTCACGTCATTATCTTTCCCTGAAAACTGAGGAGTCGCAACTCCCGCATCTTCTTTGAAGCTAATAAAACGAATGTTCATGCCTACATAACTTTCACGATCTTCATCTGCAATTTCTTTAAAGCAAATCTTCATCTCTTATTCCATATTCTTCAAGTAAGTCAGTCCTTCTACAAAATCTGATCGGTAACATTTTTCTTTCAGTCATTATGTACCGAATAAGATTCCAGGGATCAAAAACGGAATAACAAAAACTAGCTGCCCAAAATCTTCTCCCAAAATTCGATATTTCAACGGAAGTTGTTCCCTGACCGGCTTGCTTCAATCTGAAAAAATAGGCACCTTCTCACAATCATTGAGCTGTTGAAATAATTTCTCTGTTATTGTGATCACCTCTGAGACAGAAAGACAACATCATCTTGGCATACATTTTCTGGCACAATTGGTTTAACGGCGTTCTTAGTACGTTGCTCATCTTCCAGTAATAAGTCTTCCTTAATGTCGGAACCATTGTCTGTGTGCATTCTTTGTATTGCTACAAGGACCTGTGTCCATATATTCAGTTTCAAAGGGGTTCTAAATTCAGGTTTCCTCAAATTCCTACTGATTCATCTTTTCTTCTAAGTTGTAGTAATCGATAGCAAGCCTTGCGATCGCCATTCTCTGGAATTCGTTGAGTATTGCAGCCTGAAGTAGTCACTCCTTCTCCAATCGTTAACATCATTCCACCAATTCAGTCCCCGAATGTTCTGTTTATTGCGATGATCATTTCGCGGTACTTCATTGTCTCGCGTGCCGTATTAATAAATTTTTAATCTAGCATTCGTTCGTCTAAAATATGTTTCTGCGTTTGTTCAAGTTTATAGGCAAGGTCCGTGCATTTTTTTTGTCCGCCAGCTACCGTTTTAATGAGTGTCTGTTTATGCTGTGAACAACTGAAGTGGGGACATGTGGTATCACCGCTTACGGTTATTAACGTGCAGTGAACCGGTTTTGTTGCCGTGTCCGGGCACTATGTTCCATGGAGATGCTTGGTGACGGAATGACTAGAGCAGTTTTGTAGTGACACATTTATTCTTTGGAAGACTTAATCTACGTTAGAAACGCAATGCTTCATTAACGTTCGTCCGTACAGGCGTGCTGCCCTAGTGGTACGGCTCGATCGCAGATCCCGGAGTGTGTACACTACAGTGATGAGCCGCGGCGCGACCGCGTGGACCGAGCGAGGTAAAGGCCGCGTCGCCCAATGTCCAGCTCCTGGCGCGAGCGGAAGCGCCGCGATGTCCGCAGAAGGGAGGAAGGCACTGTCAGACGGAAGGGTGCACTCCGCGAAACGAGCGACTGCGTTTCAGACTGCGCGTACGCGTTTGCGGGGGAGTCGCGTTGACTCGACGCACGTGGTCAGCGACGGCGAAGTAGGTGGAGCGGAGACGTGTGTCGCATTGCGTTGACCGGCACGCACTGTCCACTTGCTTTGTTCCGTGCGTCCGGTGCGCGACGCGCCGTTGCCAAAATTCGGCGTAGCGGTATAGCTGCACTCGTGAATGCCGGGCGTCGCCTACTTGTCTCGGCTGTGCCGTAGTTCAGCCCTTCGCGCGTTTGAACGGTGCGGCCGGCACACAGATCCCCCCTTGGAGAGAGGAGCTCCGTAGCTGCTAAAATGCGGCAATCTTTCTGTGGCGCATGTTTAAAGTTCACGTGCTGTGTGATGACAGTGTGGCAGCGTTGGCAGGGGTCGGTCAGCATTGGAAGGGAGGCGGCCCGTGACGTCAGCGCGCCGGACTAGCGAGCGTGCGGTGGGCGTGTCCTCGCCCGGTTATTTTTTGTTTATTTAGTTATTTAATACAAATAATTTTGTTGCATTTTGTCTTAGTATATTTTATAGAATTGATTTTTTAAATTATAGTTTATTGGAAATGTAAATGTTTTATCAAATATTATTTTAAATTTTTTTAAGTAGATTTTATTTATTGTACCTTTTGTATCAGGGTTTATCAATATTTTTGTATTTGTTTCACTTGCCTCGATTTGACTGTCCGTAGCATGTGCGACGAAGGCGCGTGCTGCAGGTCATTGGGTATGAGGTCTCGAAGGCACTGACACCTTAATAATAATGCCGAGCATCCACAAGAGGTACAGAAAAAGTTCATTATTTACATTGTTCAAAATGGCAAGTCCAAGTGTTCATATGTTACAACATTCCACAAGTTCACATAGTGACTCGGTCGCGGGAACACAGCGCAGCATTCGAACCGACCTCGACGCTCGAGACAACAGAGGTCTGGAGAATATGCGCGAGTGCGGTACCGTCGGGACTTGAACGCGGGTCTGGGAGCCGCGACAGACAAGTCAGGCAGTGTGGAGTGCGATGTCCGGAGCTCAACAGCGACGCGAATACGTTAAACTGACGCGGATGCCGAACAGGCCTCAACGCCCGACGCGGCGGAGGCAGAGGGACGCGAACGCGGGTCCAGGAGCTGCGACGGACACGGGAGGCGTTGTCTGGGGATCGAATGGAGGTACCGGCCGAGGGCGTGGGCAGCTGCAGCCGTATCTCTACATTGGACGGCGGCTCATGACTGGGACATCCGAAGCGTGCCACCCAGGTGTCGACGAATGCGGTGGCGACGGTCTCGGCAGTGATGTCCGCGACGGGCGTTGCTTCCGGCCAGCTAGTGAAGTGGTCCACCGTAGTTAGCAGATACTGCTTGCCTCGAGAGAGACGAAGCGGGTCGACGAGGTCCCTGTGCACGTGCGCAAATCGGCGTCTCGCGTCTGGAAAGGTGCCCACGGGTATGTGTGTGTTTTTCCGGCTTTGCCACGCAGACATGCCGTGCAAGTGCGCGCCCATTCGCGGCAGTTCTTCCGAATCCCGGGCCAGACGAAACGCGCAGCCACGAGCGTCGCAGTGGTGCCGGTGCCAGGGTGTGACAGTCCGTGGATGCGGTCGAAGGCTCTGCGCCGGAATTTCTCTGGAAGGAACGGTCGGAGCGTGCCGGTTGAGATGTCACACCAAATGTTCCGTGCAGAGCCGGCGATAGGCACCAGCTCCAGTTGCAGGCCGCTGGAAGTGTCGTGACCGAAGTGGTGCAGTTCTTCATCACTCTCCTGTACTTGGGCGACGTCCTCATAGTTCACAGGGGGTGTGATGACGGCACACGGTCGGGACAAACTATCGGCGACGATATTGTCTATCCCCGAAATGTGTCGGATGTCCGTCGTGAACTACGACACGTACTCCAATTGCTGGAGTTGGCACAGTGAACACTTAGTGTGGTTGTTCTGGAATGCGTGGGTAATCGGTTTGCGGTCGGTGAAAATTACGAATTGTCGGGCTTCTACGGACGGACGGAAGTATTTCACTGGCGCATGCACCTCGAGCAACTCTCGGTCACAAGCGCCCCCACTGCGTTGCTATTCGGACAGCTTTTTAGAGAAAAAACCGAGAGGCTGCCAGCTCCTGCCGACGCGCTGTCGTAGCGCCGCACCGATGGCGGCCTGGCTGGCGTCCACGACTACAGCCAAGTCCGTGTCACGTACCGGGTGCGCGAGCAGCGTCGCTTCTGCTGCATTTCGTTTTGAGTCTGTGAAGCTCTGCTCCACTGCGTCCGTCCAATTCACAGGGGTCTTTCCCTTTGAGATAGGACCGTGTAACGCCTTAGTCAACGGCTCTTGCACGGCGGCAGCGTTGGGCAAGTGTCGACGATAGAAGTTCGACATGCCGAGGTAACGCCGAAATGCTTTGTGTGTCTGCGGACGCAGCACGTTCAGTAGCACTTGAACTTTCTTCGGTAGTGGCGTCGATCCGGTGGGGATAATTAAGTGGCCGAGGAACTCGATTTCCGTCACCCCGATTTCGCATTTCGCTGGATTAATAACGATGCCGGCATAGCTGAGGCGCTGAAAGACGGTCGTTAGGTAGAGCTCGGGCGGCTCGGAATACACCGGGACGCCGTCGAGGTACCCGAAACAAAATGGCAAGCCTCGCAAGATGCCGTCCAGGAACCGCTGCCAAGTCTGGGCAGCATTCCGAAGACCGAAAGTCATGAACAGGCTTTCGAAAAGTCCAAAGGGTGTTACAATAGCTGTTTTCTTAATGTCTTTAGGCGCCACCGGAATTTGGGTGTACGCCTTTGCCCAATGTATCTTGCTGAACAACACGCAGCCTACCAAAGCATAATTGAAGTCTTGCATGTGTGGTACTGGGTATCGGTCCGGCACTGTTCGTGAATTAAGGGCACGATAGTCTCCACACGAGCGCCACGAATTGTCTTTTTTGCGTACTAAGTTAACGCCGATGACCGTGGGCTGCTCGACAGTCGAACGACGCCTTGCCACAGCGTGGCCTCGAATTCTGCCTTTGGTGCTGCAAGAATACCGAGCGCGAGTCGACATGGGCGACACAATGTGGGGGTTCCGGGTGTCGTTATTATGTGGTGCACCGTCGAATGTTTAATGTCTCTCAGTGTGCCGGCCGGACGGGTGAGGCCGGGGAATTTTTCAAGGATGTGAGTGTAAAGTCTGGGACACTTCACGGGCTTAACACTGTAGAATGCGGATGGCTGGCACTGTCCCACTATCTTTTAATTTGTTGTCACGTCGATGACATGGCCGTTTAGATGTCAGCTAGCAGCCCGTAGTGGCCGAGAAAGTCCGCGTCCAGAATTGGCTCATTAACGTCGGCCACAGTAAAAGTCTACGAGAATGTGCGGCGTAGAGATAGATCTAAAATACGGCTGTGTGTGCCATAGGTTTTAATAGCTGAATTGTTCGCCACTGTGAGGGACAGTGCCACGAACCGCCTGCATTCTCGTAACTTAGAACGGGGGAATATCGAAAGGTCTGAACCCGTGTCGACAGGGTACGTCACTCCCGCACCCCGTTCTGTGACAAACAGACGCTTCGATATTGCACTGCAGCCGATGCGCCTAGGCCCGGTCGCAGCTGGCGTTTGAGTGCGACCGAGGGGCACAGCACCCGGTTGCTTCGTTGCCGAAGCAGGTGTGGTACCAGCAGTAGCAGCTTTGTGCCTCCTCTGACGTCTGCGGGGTACCGTCACAGCAGCTGTTGCTGCACTGCCGGCTGCGCGAGCTGCGCCTCCTGTAGCCTGCTCTGCTGCTGCTGTGGTGCGTGCTGCCCTCTTGCTGCGAGCGCGCCAACCGGTCGACTTGCGTGTAGAGAGCTGACACCTGTGCGGCCAAGTTTTGCACTGGCTGGTGCAGGTCGGCTTCCGATGTGGCTGCGGGAGGCGCGTGCCGCCACGGAGGTGGGGGGACGGTGTCGTAAGCTACTGTGGGCGCGGTGCTAGGTGCCGTTGTCAGCGCATCGTGCACCCGGTCGGCCAAGTTAGCGATGGCGTCCAGCTGCATCTCCGTCTGTGCTGCTGTCACTGCCTGCACCTGAGCTGGGAGACTGCACCCAGATAGTGCGTAACAGAGAATCTGGCACCGTGTCGGACTGCGAGACGCTCCGCAAGTGGCGCAAGAACTGTGAGGGCCTCTGGTAGCCACATTCCTCTTACCGCAGCAGTTGGTGCAATCGTTGTTCCTAGGATGACGAGATCCGCCGGATCAGCTCCTCCTGAAGTCGTTTGTAGGATGACTGTGTCGGTGGGGTTGTGATTATATGCCGCACTTCGGCCGCGTAGTTCTGATCGAGCTGGCTCACTACGTGTCCAAATTTTGCCAGGTCGCAGGTTACGTGGTTGCTCATAAAGACCGCCTCCACTTGGCTGAAACACATTACAGGGTCGTGAGGCCAAAAGGGAGCCAGCCTGATCAACGCCCGTCCACTGCTCATGGGTGCTCCGGCGATAGTAAGAGGAGTCGGTGTGGCGGGGATTTGCGCGCCAAAATTGTCCTGAGCCGTCTGTGGCTGTGTGGCGTCCGCGCGTGTAGCCCGTGCTTGTAGCTCACTCTCCAGTACCTTGTTGCGTGTGAGCAGGTCTTCAATGGTCTTTTGCAACTCTTCTAGTGTCGCCATCTTAGCTTAGAGTTGAGTCCTAGCACAATGGGAAAGCACACAATGAAAATAATGCGACAAAGTAAAACACACTAAAATAACACTGGACAGTTGGGAACGAAACACACACACAAAAACAATACAAATACGTACGTTCAAAGAAAAAAATAACATCTATGTGGGACTGTTTGGGCGCGGGCGTGTACACGCCAATCTACTCACGGTTCCACGTCACTCGTACCGACGAACGTTCGTCACCGAGTGTTTTTAGCCTCAGATCACGTCGGGGTCACAAGTGAAGCGGGGACGTGTGGTATCACCGCTTACGGTCGTTAACGTGCAGTGAACCGGCTTTGTTGCCGTGTCCGGGCACTATGTTCAATGGAGATGCTTGGTGACGGAATGACTGGAGCAGTTTTGTAGTGACACATTTATTCTTTGGAAGACTTAAACTACGTTAGAAACGCAATGCTTCATTAACGTTCGTCCGTACAGGCGTGCTGCCCTAGTGGTACGGCTCGATCGCAGATCCCGGAGTGTGTACACTACAGTGATGAGCAGCGGCGCGACCGCGTGGACCGAGCGAGGTAAAGGCCGCGTCGCCCAATGTCCAGCTCCTGGCGCGAGCGGAAGCGCCGCGATGTCCGCAGAAGGGAGGAAGGCACTGTCAGACGGAAGGGTGCACTCCGCGAAACGAGCGACTGCGTTTCAGACTGCGCGTACGCGTTTGCGGGGGAGTCGCGTTGACTCGACGCACGTGGTCAGCGACGGCGAAGTAGGTGGAGCGGAGACGTGTGTCGCATTGCGTTGACCGGCACGCACTGTCCACTTGCTTTGTTCCGTGCGTCCGGTGCGCGACGCGCCGTTGCCAAAATTCGGCGTAGCGGTATAGCTGCACTCGTGAATGCCGGGCGTCGCCTACTTGTCTCGGCTGTGCCGTAGTTCAGCCCCTTCGCACGTTTGAGCGGTGCGGCCGCCACACCATCATTCCTTACTATCGCGATCTCTGCGCTGCTTTCATTGATTTTATCTCCTACATTAGCCCGTTCTGAGTTACCGTGCACACGATCTCCATCTTGCTAAGATTTTAATGCTTCAGTTTCTGATTTGAACTTGGATCGTTCCATCAACTTCAGTACATAATTCATTCTGTTTTACTGCGAACACACCAATGAGTTCCTTTCGCGTCATTTCTAATGCTTCTCGAAATTTTTATGCACACATTTTGACTTGATCCTCCACCCGATTTAATTCATGTTTGAGATCGTCAGTTTGTATTTTAGTTTGCTTTTTAAGGTCATTAGTTTACTACTTGATGTCAGCAGTTTGCTGTTTTATATAATTAGTCTGCTGTTTAATGTCGGGAGTTGGTTGTTGAAGATTACTATTGGTTGCCTTGATGTATTCAGACAACTGACTTAGTCAGACTGTTAATGATTCATGACAACCGTTGGTATTGTAACTTTCTATGTTGAACTGAATACTAGCTACCCAACTTCGTTATTATCACAATTTAAACAGTTGCTGTTTAACAAAATTTCCGAACCATTAAACAACTGAATCATCCTGCATAATGATATCTCCTACACCATTGTAGTGTCTTCACTGTTAGCATTCACTGTGAAGAGTAGCACGTGGGCTATTTTGTCTTAGTGACACTTACAGACAGTTTATAATAGACAAATTATTATTGCCTTCCAAATTGTCTTTACCAAAACAAGGTGTCTCTATGCTGGAATGCTACGTGCTCACCAATTACTGTAGCTCTGCTGCATCAGCCGCCACTGATGTTTGTTCAACAAATTAGTCGCCATTTGTGAGCTTCCTTTTCCGTTGCTCACTTAGTGGATAACTGCCAATCTTCTTTTCAACGAATCCTTTTTTCCCATTTAGTATTATTTGATGAACAGGTACTGGTAGTGAAGTTCGTTAAGCATAATGGTTTCAGATGTCAGATTTAGTTTATTATCTCCTTCGTCGAAAGGTATTATTGTATTATACGAAGGAAATCATGCTACAGGATTGGAAAAAAACTTCAGTTTTCATGATTGCTGCAACCTTGGACGACGTTGGGAATTACTGTTCAGTATTACCTTCTGACATACGACAGTAAAATTCAGTACACTACTTGACTTTCTTTCGAATGCCTGCTCCGACCGAGTGTTTACGATCGACTACATCTCGGGACAAGATTAACGACTGCCGCGCTGATGCACGCGCAAAGACAAGCAACCATAAAACTGATTGTGGGGCCTGGAGATGTGCTCCGTCGCAGCCCACACACGTCGTGCCTGTTCTCGTATCAACGGCGAGCTCACAACTCTGAAAGTCAAATCAGTTAGGAGTTTCGTCTAGTCGTTGCCGGTTGGCGTGACCGTGCTTATTCAGGTGCTGTATGCTCACCTACTGTTTCACTAACAACGTATATAAAAAACTCGTATTTTTAAGATTTTAGAATGCTTACTGTTAATGTTGACACAGGTCTACGAGCTCGCACTCGAGTGAGCAATTGTGTTTAGGTGTAGCAACGTACAGAAAAGTTTGTGTTCCCACGAATTTCGTGTCTCCCTTGTGTACTCTTTGTTAACCAGGTGCGTCGCGGTTTCGAGGAAATCAACAGAAAACTGGTGCACGATTTGGGACAGGTCGCTGCAGAACCGTCAGGGCCCTGGACTATCCCGTTTCGAGCAGCCAGTCTGGGGGGAGTGCTCAGCAGGAAATGGTGTGGAAGGAGCAGGCTGGCAGTTGCTGAGTTCCCTGCCACAGCTCACCGTAGCTGCCGAGGCGCACCGCTACCAGGTCAGTTTTGCAGCAAACTGCCGAAAGCACTGCCCATTAGCATTTCATTAGGAAGTGTAGGTGGGTACCAGATGCCAGATTCATTTACATTTGCTTATCGCTTAGCAGCAACAAGAGAGTTCATGAGGTTTAATAGAGATATGGCATTATTGTGGCCAAAACATCCTGTTCTTTGGAAAGTAAACTGTTGACCATGGAAACTGCAACAATGGCGTGAAAGATATATAGTAGGAAGAACCCACAATTAATTTTGCAGGTCATATTGGAGATCGAAATTCAGTACGCAGGGCTGCCTCGTCTGACAGCAACAACGGTTCTCATTTGGCTGGACACTGAATGGAGCTGGGCTTGGACAGCAGTCCGTGCTGCTTCAACCTCGTGTTAGTGTTCATCAGTCATAGTAACTAGAGAGTGGCATCGCGCTGGTCTTTCGGTAACCCACGACCCAACTTTTCAGTGGATGAGAGATTGCACATACACCCTCTGCATTAAGGCTGGGCACTAAGGGAAAAGTGCGGTCTTGTGTTACCTTGTTGAAAGATAATGTCACAAAGACCTTGAAGCTAGGGCAGTCATCGTCCTTGACACCTCAAAAGTAGAACGGCTGTTGTCCAAATCACAGACTTTACGAAACAGAGGTGATCGTGTTATGTAACCAGAAGCGCTCCATACAGTCATGCCAAGTGCTGAGTTTGTAAGACGAAGATGAATGCACTTGAACAACATTCGATTTCCTCTTAGCCTCCACACCCACATGCACACAGACACGTCTACTGCAGTCCTGTACTCCTAACTGGGACTCATCTGAAATGACGATGTGGTGCTACTTGTGGATCCAGTTTTGTCTTTAGGCGCACCACTGTCAGCATACCCTGCTCTTCTGCCGCATCCAGAGTAGCAACAACGGTCGCCATGCTCAAAGTCCGTCGCGCTCTAAACGTCTCTCTGTAATGTGGATACTTGTCTTGCTCACTTACACGACGTGGCTATGCTATCCTACATGGTCCCTCAGGCGCAAGTTTCGCGACACTGCTGGGATCGTGCACAGTCCATCGATTCCATATTTGCATGACACTTGCAGGATCCCGCCTGACGAGAGCAGAAATTGCACAGGCGACGATCCCAATGTTATCGATTTTCCTCACGTGCTTGTAGATGTTTGTCCTTCTTACACGAGGCACAGCTCGATCTTCTCACAAACTGATATCATTTCCCAAAATATTTGAGAAGGTGATGTATTCTAGAATAGTATCTCACCTTAGCAACAGTAATATCCTCAATAAATCACCGTTTGGATTTCACGAGAGTTTCTTCATTGAGAACGCCATTTAAATGATCACTCAACCAATCTTACAAGCGTTAAATAACAAAATAGCGCTGGTTGGTATTTTCTGTGACCTATCTAAGGCATTTGAATGTGTGAATCAGAATACTCTCCTACACAGACAGAAGTTTTATGGAATTGATCGTATAGTCAACAAATGGATGTCATATGAAACCAAAAGTGTACAGGAAGTTTTACTTAGTAATTCAACCAGTAAAGTCTGTGGCATTATTCTGACTCGGGAGCAATCAGATACAGGATTCCCCAAGGTTCTATGTTAAGTCCTCAATTGTTCCTCACTTATGTCAACGATCTCCTGTTAAATATATGACAAGCACAATTAGTTGTTTTTTCACTTGACTCTAGTATTGTTATCAATCCAAGCATACATACAGTAACAGAACAAATGATAAACAAGGTCTCAAAAATATCATTCACTGATTTTCTGCAAATGCTCTCTCCCTAAATTCTAAAAGACGTGACATATTCATTTCTGCACATCTAGGGGTACTGCGCCAATGATAAATCTAACACTTGGTGAGGAAATGACAAACAGAAGAGAAACTTCTTTTCACGAAATTTCGATTATACAAATCCAACAATATTTTATTGATTCCCATCGTAATAAAATAAATGGGTGCTCATCATTAAGTGGATATTACCCTGTAAAAACATCTGCTTTCTACATGGTATGTCAAGCATGCAGCACACAACAAAACAAGCGAAATTCACAATTTCTGAGAGTCTGTTGCTAGTGTCACACCACAGTCTCATAACAGTGTTACACACAAAAATCACTCAATAAGTCCTTCAAAAAGCAAGAAAACCGTTTTCGTTCCGGTAGTACTGTATTACCTCATACCATTAATTTTTACAAGTCCACTCACAGTGCTATCATGTGAGGTGCACAGGCGCCTCTCACAGCCTGGCACTAATAGGGCAAAGTGGGCGCTACCCCACGTTGCATGATTGCCAGATTTATTCAAGATGGCATATTCAAGATGGTGGCCACAGATGTGGCAGCATCGTGATGATGTCATGGAGGGAACTTCAAATTTTGGTGGGAAAATAGGTCAATTAGGCTACCTCCCCTAATACAACTGTCCTTCCTCCCTCCCCTCCTGTACAATCCCCTCCCCCCCCCCCCTCTCCCTCCTCTCCCCTCCACTATCTGGAAATTAGTGGAAAAGGACTCGGTCTGTGCTGGGCTGCCAGATGTACTTATTTTTTATGCATTGTTTATTTAAGCAATTTAAGTTGTCGTAAGAAGTAGCTCCAACCAGTGAGTTCACCATGAGGTCTGGGGTCCAAACGACCTAGTTTACAACCCCACCACCATAGGGTGGTATCGTCCCTTCCTCTCTCCCCTCCAATGATGTAACCCAAGATGGCGGTCTGGGAAAAAAATGGCCGGTAAAGGTTTCAGTCTGTAACTAACTGCCGGACTGGGAGGACGGACATAAGTGTCTACGTTGTTCGATGGACGAGATGGCTGTGCTGCAGAAGGAGGAGTATATTAGCTGTAATCCTGAATGTGGGGACTGTGTTAGTAGCAATGATATCTAAGATGAATGCACTGCGTGAAATAATGAAGATGGGGCTAAGGTACACTTACCAACTCATGCTGACAAATGCATGTGCTGTAACTGTAGATCATTTGATAAGAGCCCAGTCATGAAGTGCAAGAGGCAAGACATTCACCCCAGAGCCTTTGTGCCCTGCTGGAAGAGAGGCAACATGCTGGCTCCCTGCCCCAAGCCTCTGTGCTCGCTTAGAGCACCACACACTAAGTACTTCCTGTTACGTTGGGAATGCCTGTGGCCTTCCTCCTTCCCCACTGAGCGAGGTGGCGCAGTGGTTAGCACATTGGACTCGCATTCAGGAGGACGACGGTTCAATTCCGTGTCCGGTCATCCTGATTTAGGTTTTCCACGATTTCCCTAAATCGATTCAGGCAAATGCTGGCGGGGTTCCTCCGAAAGGGTATGGCCGACTTTCTTCCCCGTCCTTCCCTAATCCGATGAGACCGATGACCTCACTGTTTGTTCTCTTCCCCCAAACAACCCAACCCATCCCCTCCTTCCCATCCGTAGCACACGGATAGCCTTTGTTGTTGAACGTGAACTGCTTCAGGAGTTAATACATTTGGTTTTGTGGAATATTGTCACATACGTAACTTGAAGATATCACAGGAACTAAATGTACCACTCCACAAAGAGAGACAGAGAGATAGCCTTGCAGATGACATGAGAGTATTTAAATAATTACATGTTTTGTTCTGAAGGATACCACCACCACCACACTTGAACATGGAATCTAAAAAGATCGCTGCACACTTGTGAAACCTCCCTGAGACACTTCACCCGCTTTTGTGTGAAACAGATCTGCAATATATGATTTTACATGTCAAAATCATATTTGGAAGACGAAATAAATATCTCCGTAACTCTAAATCGGGGCGCTCACCACTTTTCGAGTTTTAGCTGCTTGTTTGAAGGTACTGCCAGAGAGAGAGAAAAATTTCTGAGTCCTACAGCAGCTGTGGTGTTGATCACTTCTCTGAAACTGTGAGTGGACTTAGTGCTATATTTGCTGCTAAAGGAGTTAGGGACATTATTTTCCTCTCTTCTCGAAGCACACACTGCTGTCGAAGCACAGACAGGAAAATCAGAACAATAACACAATCAGAATTCGAAGCACTATCCTACAGACGAGGAACATGGCTGGAATTTTCGGTGTCCTAGAGTTGCTGGTCTGGAGATGCTCTAAAGCCACAATGGCAGGTGAGGGACAGCATCCTGCCAGAGATGGATAGTCTGCTTGAACTTGCCTCTGAACACTCGAACAAAGAAGACATCGTGTGACTCTCAGAACTTTTGTAGATGCCTTTCCCCCGTCTTGTACGAACCAGCCCGTAGAGGCTCCTATTTCCAACACAAATGATGTCTCGTGAATGGAGCAGTCTGATCGGTTCTTATTGAATTCTCTTGCCAAAATGCTGTTGGTGTCAGTGTGGGAGTACTGTCAGCCATTTCCTGTCTATTTTGTACAGATCGAAAACAACATACAGCAGTCATATTGCACTGAGAGTTAAAACCCTGCAAAAGTGGTCTACAGTTCATGAAGTAAGGAAACTACCATGAATGACATAGTGTCAGTTACACTGCTCTGATATTGTCGAGCTAAACCAATCTCCTATTGGCCTACGTCACTACATACCATGTTAATGTAGTAACCACAATTCGTATCCTGCACTATACAAAATCATTACTTCTGCATCCTGCATATAGCTATCGAGCACTAGACACTCGAACATATACCGCAAAGACAGACAGATTCCAAAAAAGGCATAACCACATGCACTGTATATAATCATCGCAGAACTAGATACTTCCCGTGAGGTCGGTTGGTCATTCACCACGGCTAATGGTCACGAGTCAACCGTCCCCACACACATACTGGCCCGATGCGCGACCAGAGTGCCCTCAGCAGACTGCCGTCACTCTATGAACGTAGGCTGGGAAATCACATGTATTTTATCGCTGTAGTTACAATTAAGTATTACCATTGCAGTCCCAGTCTGATGACATTTGACAAAGTACCCTCTAATAATGGCTGTCGCTCTGGAAATATAAACATCTGTACCATTCTTTCCACGCAAAAAAACCATTCATTCCCCTTACAGATATCACAGTCTCCCACATCGAAACCATACCTTCCCTTACGACAGGATATAGTCATTTTCATTGCACATGTTGGAGCACACTCACACTTTATAACCCTGCTGATCACAGCGAATCTATCACACATCCCCTACTACTAACAAGGGAACCTCCCCATCGCACCCCCCTCAGATTTAGTTATAAGTTGGCACAGTGGATAGGCCTTGAAGAACTGAACACAGATCAATGGAGAAAACAGGAAGAAGTTGTGTGGAACTATGAAAAAAATTAGTAAAATATACAAACGTAGTAGTCCATGCGAAAGATAGGCAACATTAAGGATACTCAGAGGTAAGGATCGCCGTGGTCCTGTGGTTAGCGTGAGTAGCTGCAGAATAAGAGGTCCTTGGTTCAAGTCTTCCCTCGACTGAAAATTTTATTTTCGCAAAGTTATGATCTGTCCGTTCGTTCATTGACGTCTCTGTTCACTGCAACAAGTTTAGTGTCTGTGTTTTGCGACCGCACCGCAAAACCGTGCGATTAGTAGACGAAAGGACGTGCCTCTCCAATGGGAACCGAAAACATTTGATCGCAAGATCATAGGTCAACCGATTCCTCCACAGGAAAACACATCTGATATATATATTCTATACGACACTGGTGACGGCATGTGCGTCACATGACAGGAATATGTTGTCGACCCACCTAACTTGTACACTTAGCGAATGGGTAAAAAGATTCTTCTACCTTGCTCGATTTAGGTTTTCTTGTGGATGTGATAATCACGCCCAAAAAAGTGATGAAAACATAAGAGTTTGTCACATAAACTGAAAATAAAAAATTAAATTTTTCACTCCAGGGAATACTTGAACCAAGGACCTCTCCTTCCGCAGCTACTCACGCTAACCACGGGACCACGGCGCTCCTGAGCTTATATTCTCCTTGATGTTGCCTATCTTGCACATGGACTACTCAGTTTGTATATTTTACTAATTTTTTCATAGTTCCACACAACTTCTTCCTGTTTTCTCGACTGATCTGTGTTCAGTTTTTCAAGGCCTATCCACTGTGCCAACTTATAACTAAATCTGAGGGGGGTGCGATGGGGAGGTTCCCTTGTAAGTATAATACTTCGCCAGTAACTGAATGCCGGGGAAGCCAAACAGTACTGAGCGAAAATCCGCTATGAGTGTATATGTCTCACTTGTTTTTTCTTGTGAGTGGTACCAGTGTGTCTTAGAGAGTCGTAATCGTCTTACAAGCAACCAACTATTAAGAAAACATGATCGCAATGGCTATGTTACTGTCACAAGCAGTCTTGGATCTACAGGCTCATCCATGCTAAAAACTATGCAAGATTTATAAATCTAGGTATGGTATTACTTCCGAGTCAAGTGGCTTTCCACACAAATATCGCACGACATTAAATATCGACGATGATGGCGAGGATAGTATTAACAGATCGAAAGTGTGAGTGCAAGTCGCCAGCAGTGTAAGCTCGTAACAAAATCTTCGAATTTAGAAAGTGATTCAGCTAAGGAACGTGGTATGAAGCCAGTATTTGCAACTCCCTCACGCTGCTGCTGGATATTTCTCCAGTATTTGTAATGCATTCTATCCCGATGCCATGTCACAGGTTTTGCAATTCATCCCCTGAGTTACAGGCGATGGTTGATTTAGAATGATCACATACAGCAGATGGTGTCCTATGTGGGGAATCACTTAAAAATGCAGTGCTAGATTGAGGTCGTATGAAATGTACACTAGCTTTTCGGATCTCTAATGTTGTGCTTTCTGGTAGAATTGCTGTCTGCGATTTGGCATCAAGTCTCTCCGTTCAGCTACATACTTGCAGTGGATCCTATGGAGGTGTCGTTTAATGATTACAACCACTGATGAATCATATTAGTGCAACTCTCATATCGCAAAAAGGAGTCACCTTTTTCGAAGTTAACTGCTACAGCAAAACTCCAATGTGACTATAGACAGTCCCTGTGCATCTTGTAACTGTTCCTCAGTCTCTGCAGCTTTATGCATGTGATCGTTCCAATTTAAGTCGGAACTGAACACGAGGGGAAGAGCGCTATATCTGCCACTTTTTGCGCCCCCATGGAGAAACAGGTTGAGTGGAATTAATAGGAGGATCGTCTTTTTTGGCCACTCGATGTAAATGGGGGTATTTTGTAGTAGCTCCGCCAATGATGTGTGATGTGAAAAATAAGGGCCAAAACGAAGCTTTCGCCTGCAACACAAGGTAGTATAAAAGACAGTATGGGAACTGGAAGATGGACGAGGACTTTGCTACTGCATTGCTGTGCATCTCCAAACTACATGCAGGTACTACACTCTAAAGGAGATTCTGCGCCCCTCAGGGTGCATTCACATCTGTCGCCTATACACTCCCTCAATCATCATTATTTCGTACTATCCCATAAAGTAAAACTATGAACTATAAAAGCTCCCCTGCCATCATCCGACAGAGATCTCGATAATATTTTTCTGTGTCACTGTCTTCCAATAGATACATCAAAAACAAATACCACCTGCGAGCTGGCTGGCATCGAGCGTATGCGCTGACCCTCAGTAAATATGCAGGTAGTGATCCACACACTGATCGAAGTCGCTTGCACAGACCGGTTGTAACTGAACTGAAATGATGTCAGGCTGCCAGCAACTTGGAGACCGCGCGTCGGAAATGGGCGCGCTGGCGTGAGACTGCCAGGGAGCGCACCCTGGTGCCATCTATTGGCGAAACCGGGAATTAGCGCTACCTGTCAGACAATGCACTAAGCTCTCGGACTCAAATGTATTCTTTTTCTTGTTTAATATAAGTTATTACTATATAATTTAATGTTGTTAAGCGCTAGTAGTAAATCATTATGACTAGTATGAACTCCAGGGTAATAAATATAAAATTTCTTAAACACTAAATGATTTCGATAAAAATGTGGTAGGGGAAAGCCCCCACTCTTGGTGATACGAGCGTCGCTAGTGGTAGATGGAGACACATGGACAGAACAAGAGAATGGCCTGGGGAGTGTTGACGTGATCGGACGTGTGTAACTGTGCTCACGCAAAAGTGATTGTGCAACGGCGAAGAGGCGAATATCGTCGCCGTTTGTGGAGTAAAACGCGACGAATGGTTATCGAAGTCGTCTCTATGCCACTGGGGCTGATTGTAAGTCCCTGCGCCCAGATTTTATGGCGAACGTGCAGTAGCTTATACGAGTGCTAGGGCTCGTAGTTCCAGCCGCCATTAAGGGCATGGGGCGTGAAGAGTTGCGTTATCCACATACATCTCACCACCAGCACCGGCACGTCTACCCTAGGCAAGACTGCTTGTAATTGTTAATTCGAACTTTATAGAAATGTAAAAGGAGAATACCAGTTTTTCTTTTTATGCAAGTACAGAGGACAGAATACAGTTATGAGTAAAATTACGGCGCATTGCAAAGTGTAGTAACCTCAAACATAATGTACTGAAATCAGACCGAGACCACCATCGCCTCTTTCATTTACAATTCTTTTTGTTGTAGAATACTTTAAAGTATAAGAAGGTTGAAAAGAGCAATGGTCACACCAGAATGAGTAGCCATTTTATAGTTAACTTAATTTTTTCTGAGTAACTTTTTAAGTAACGTCACTTAAGTAATTCTATATTAATTGTTCAAAGAGTAATATCCAAAATCATTACATAAAGTTGAAGGATAGAATTTTGTTAACCCAAGTTGCATAAATAGCCTTGGTAGTAATTACCAAGTCAACACACAGAAATTGAAAGAGTATTTGCTTTGTTGAATCACCTCGAATGATCAGTAATAGTAATATTCAAAATTAAGTTTAAATTCAACTCAAGCCATTTCACTTTGAAACGAGCCAAAAATTGATTTATTCTTTTGCTCCTTCAGAGCTGGCAACCATAGTTATAAGTATTTTCAGGAGGATTCGATGGTAAGTCTGCTGCTCTCGTCGTGCTGATAGGATTATCCACTGCTGCTTGTAGTGATGATTGGATACATAAGCTCACTACCAAGTTAAGTGTGTCAGGTAGGCAGTGTTACCGTGTGAACTGTAGGCCGTTCAATCATCACAGCTCTTTGGGAAATAGTCCGGTTAGGAGTGTGCTTTAATCATTAGGTAAATACTGGTGAGTACCGGTCAAAATGTACACGCAAGTGAATTTAATAGCTTAGCAAGGTCCAAGTAGCACATAGTAATGTTGTGCAATGACGAGGGTAGGAGCGGAGTAAAAGTGAACTGAGCGTGTGACAGCTGTGCTGTAGTCAAATATTAACAACTTGAATTCACTACTACGTCTTACCATTAGGCCTGAGCTATTTACTGTTAAAATACGTAGCAGTAAGCGCAAAGGCGTGACAGCTACAATTCCGTATTGGTGATATACATACGGAATTAGGAAGCGGGTCATTCCATCAGGGGAGGGGGTTAAAACAACCGAGTCATTTGAGAACATACCCCATTTACTGACGGAAGGATTCGGCGGTTCGGTCGCACAGTGTAAGGTTTCATTGCCTGTGATGTAGGAGGAGCATATCCCGCAGATTGCCTGTGATGTAGGAGGAGCATATCCCGCAGACTACCAGTCACAACAGCGTGTTGTCTGATACATTGCTTTTTTTCTGCTGTAACTTGTTCAAGCACTCTATTACTACAGGTTTGTACACAGCCATACATTTTGTTTTTTTTTTCCACCATGACCTCAAAGTCTGTGACAGGTTCTAAGCAAATGTTAACATGTTTCAATCCATTGGCTCTCACAGAAAAATGGACATCGTGTGGTATAAATCGCGTTGCTGCTGCTGCCACAAAACATATACTGGTGGACTGAAATAAAATAGTCATAATGCAAGGAAACTCAGAGTTTTCCAGCCTGGTGGAGCGTTTCCAAACAGTTTCAAAAGTTTATTGATGAGCTCTACATTTCAACTCATCTTTCACAGTAATGGGGATTGATTGTCTTCACATCGGCTACGGATTTCTCGAGAATATTACCTATGATGTCGACTAGTGTTTCCTTCACAAATTTGCTAGTTTCATTTTGGTGCATATTTCTTCTATTTATGCTATTTGTGTTCAGATTTTTTTTACGAAACAAAACTGGCCATGCGCGCGGTTCATGTATAAGCCTTTTCTCCCTCCTTCATTTAACCAAAAAAAATCACTCTCTCAGTGAAAGCTATTAGTGTTCATGTTTTCTTGGGGTTTGGATGGTACTCTGTTTTGGTTCTAGACTTCAACTAGCACTACAATCATCCTTTGAACTCAATCCATAGAATCGTTGGAATTATTTCCTATAATGTTTCCACAATTTCTAACGAAATGTCGACAACATTCGAATGAATGCCCAAGAAATTTAATAAATAATCCCTATGAGGGTCTTCAAGCGAAGTAGGTAATAAGGATTTCATACCACGTTCTTCATATTTCATCTTTGCAATGTTGGAAAACATTAATTGGATGTCACATTACTGTGGACCTCTGGAACCTGCACAAAGACAGAAGATACTAACAATCGTACACAAAGAAATTACAAACAAAATTAATTCAGTTTTATATCCAGTGTTAACATTTAGCAGTACTGAAGAGGCTACAGCTATATTTTATGGATATTAAATGAGTTGCAGATTCGAGTCAGTAACAACTGTCAGCAATTATGTTAGAGAAACTATCAATGGAAAATGAAATTTGCTGTGCAAATTATGATCACGTTGTGCTGTGTTACCTGTTAAATGATGTGCCATCAACTGTGGACATGTACCTACTGTGTTGGGCATGCTCTTTCTGCTACAGATACGTGGGGGTCTACATTTCTCCAGCCGCCTGGGGAGCTAAGAATTTGGAAAATTTGAACTTTTTTCTGAATACTTGAAGCGTGTCTTAGCAGCTAAAATTATTACACTGTGTCTCTTTCAGTACATTCTTACTGTATAATAGTTTCGGAACGGGTTTCGACATGTCGGATTGGACGCGTCCCTTTTGAGACAAATGTTCTGGCGAGCCTCCAAGTTATGACATGTTACAAACTATTAAAGATGACTCGCTCGTGTGTCCCCTGCAAATGCGGCAGCACCTCTATAGTTCGAACCATTTGCATTGTTCTTGAGCCTTGTTTTGAGCACAATCAAACTTCATATGTCAAGCATAACATTATGCGAAATGTCTGAGAAATGGAAACAAGATAAAAAGACGAAGTGTCTTTGCCCGATGTGTCTTCATAATGAGCTCCCCTTACAAACGAGGCAACCGAAATTAGGATAAACCGCAACAGTTTCGGCACAGACCAGGGATGCACTCTTAGTGGTGAGTGGAGGCCAACTTTGGATATTGGCGAAAGCAAAGCCATATGTTTCACGCTTCTGGAGAGGCTGAAGTGACAGGGAGACGTGGGGCCAGTCCCTTGCACCACCTGGCCTCAGTTGCCCTGCACCGTGCCAGACTCTCCCAGCTAGCCTTCCCACCCGTGCGTCACTTCGGCCTTCTCTGGAAGATTCTGGATGCTGCTATCACATCTTAGTATGTAGAATACTGTGACAGCACTGGCAGTCAGTGATTTTTACTCCCAATGATGATGGTACAAATAGCCATCAAAAGCTCGAGTGTTTTATTTGAAATGATGCAGCTCGTATACTGAGAAGATTTTATTCACATGTGGCACCACTAGGACTCTGAAGACTAAAGTGCTATCTTATTAAGCTTTGAATGTTAGCCAATCAGCAATACATATATGTAAATAGAGCCCTAAATTTTTGTATGATCTTATATACATATATATATTTTAACCCAAAATTTTTGTATCATCTTTACCTTTCAGTCCTTCGAGTTTGATAAAAGAAAGAAACTGAACAGTTAAATGTTTTTGCAAATTTATCTTTTTTTAGATTTTACAAACATTTGCAAAATGTTCGCTTTTTAATCGCATTTGAATCTTTATTTCTATTTTTGAAGCTTCTGACTGAAGAGCACAATGTTTATATCACCGGTAGCCTCCCCTCCATCCACTCGTGTTGGTCGTGTGGGAAAAAATAACAATAATGAGCTGGGTAGGGAAGGTAGCAGGACTGTAGAAAGTACCGTCTGCGGCCGCCGGGACTGTCTTTCAGAGCTCGGCGACGCCGCAGCACTGGCACTGCGCCGCGCGCATGCGCACGTGCTGCTGCGGCAGTGCACAGCTGTGGCAGAGGCGGCACTCGGCAGCGCGCTGGCGTGCCAGCTGGCGACGGTGGCTGCCGGGCTGGCGTGGTGCCTGCACGAGCTGGCGGCCGCATGGGGCCGCGGCTGCGGGGCGGCGCTGGCGTCGGCGCTGCCCGCGGTGCGCGTCGCCGCGCACGCTGCAGGCCTGCTGCTCGCCGTGGCACCTGCCGCACTCGCCTGTGCTGCGGGCCAGCGCGCCGCGCAGCTGCTGCCCGCCTACCTACTGGCGCGGCCGCCCGCGCCGCTGCTGCACAGCCTGCGCCACCTCTGTGAGCACCTGCTGCACCACGGGCTACAGGTCTGCCAGCTCTGCACCCTCCACTCGAGCTGCCACTGCGAGACAGTGTTTTGCAAAAGGGAGAGAAGAGTATTAACATATACAAGGTGTCTCCCCTAAGAACCGTCAGGTGCATTTCGTCTCGTGTTTGGGTTTATGTTTGCAATTTAATTTTTGCAGTGCTTAGCTCGAGTCGGCCTGACCCAATACTGTTCAGCACCTCTTCTGTGCAATTCCCAGCGTCGATGGAAAGTGTCAGCTCGTTTCTCATTATAAAAGAAAACCGTTTCTAAAGCCGAATTTCACATCCCCATTTGATGGAGAAGTCCTGTATTAGTGTTGACCGATATTCGTTTTGATATCTCTTAAAAGGGAGAGTAAAACGTGACAAATAACCAGTAATCTAGCAGTGACAGCACCACCCTGGCCTGTGCCGACAGCTACTACCGTGCAGCAGCAGTTCTCAGTCGCTACTGGAATACTGGTTATTCTTCGTGTCTTACTGCCCCTGTTAATATGTGTGGATAAAACGAATAACACAGAAGACTTATATAGGACCATTCTATCGCATGGGCACATAATATTCTGCTTTAATTTTTTTTTTTTTGTAATAGGAAACGAACTGACAGTTATTATTGGCACTGCTGAACAGCACATAGAACATGTAGCAAGCAGTATTTATTTGGGCTGAGTCCAACTGCAAAAACCAAACTGCAGGTAACTATCAAAATGTCAACGATAATGCACCAGACAACTCTTAGGAGTGACACCTAGAATTTATAATGAATCACCTGGAACAATCACATCTTTTACATGAACTAGACTTGGGGTACAGTTATACAGGATGTAGCTCAGGCCACAATTATAAAAGGGTGAGATAGGGAAAGGAGTGGGTACTCAGTATGGGGAAGGATAAAAAGGGTCAGTTAGATTCAATAGGAAGGACAAATGTCAGGACTTTCTGTCTGAGGGAGTTGTTAAATTGGTATAGAAACAGATACAGCCGCTGGTTTCGTCAGGAGGTAAACGAGTTGTGATACTGGGTATCAGAGTACTCGATTTTCTGGAGAGTAGAGCAGAGGGCTATAAAAGCCATTGTTAAGGACTGAAGGAAGTAGACATGATAAAGTAATTAAGGAATATTGCCAAAGAGTATACAATGTAGCGAACAGAGGACAGAGGCTTGAACACACATAGAGTTGGATGGAAGATACTGGAATTGATGGCAAAACAAAGATATGATAACGAAAGAGTAGTTAGAAAGAAGTGCAGATGTCTGTGGTTTGAAAAAAAGCCATTGTGCCATACATAGTTGTATGAGTTTCTGAAGTTCATGGAGTCCAGTAGACCGATTTTTAAGTTGATAGAATAGATGAAATACAAGAGTTGGTTATCAGAAGAGCAGCTGAAATGGATGTCGTGGTGTAGCATGAAAGGATAAGTGGTGGCAACATTGGAAGAGAATGTATTCAAACACTTTGCATAACATTGACGTGAGGCTGATTTACCAGGTGGTTATGAATAAACTCTCACTATTTAACACATTGCAACACAGAAACTAATTACCTATCGTGAAACAAACTTGGTAGCATTAATGTGAAGGACATGGACAAGAGAAAAATGCAGAATCAATTAAGTTGAAACACTTTTAATGTGCTGCTACGGTACGTCATACCGTGGCATATCGTTACCATTACTGTTACAAAAGGAGCTCAATATGGCGTCCATCATTGTCCAGAAGAGTCTGATAGCGCAGGATTTTATTGTGCTCAGCAGAATGAAACAAGAAAACTGTCGAGTTCAATCCGCCTCTCTCCTGTACGGCAGGGATGACACGCTGGCGAAGCATATCGCACTAACACTGGCCAGTCACACTGCACGTCTTTGGTTCCTGACTGCCAACCTGTTCCAAAAGGATGAGCCAACCGTGAACATAGCTCTGAAGCCACACCAAACAGTGATAAGTTCACCATAAAGAGGAACTTCTTGCACAGTGACTGGAGATGAAGATCTCTGTATTCGACAGTTCTGTGTGTTCACCTCAACTGTCAGAGAAAAATGACCTTTGCCTGTCCATAGATGGTCAAGGGCCAGCCCTTGTCAACTTCAGTCCGAGGGAGAAAGTGGAGAGCGAGGTCAACATGTTGTTGCGCAACCAGGTGGTGCAAGCTGCTGTACGATACGGATCTTGCACGGATACCATTTGAGAATGATTTTAAGCACCTTCCATACAGTGGACCACAGGATGTTCAACTGTCATCACACATCGTGCGCACTGCCCGACGATCGGGAATTGCTTGCAGTGTTGTCTGCATAGCAACAGCGATTTCACCATCCACCTGTGGTGCAACCAGGCGTCGGCCTCTGCCCTAAACAATGTCCAGTTCTCCAGCTGATTCAGACTTTTCAGACTTTTTCATCATGCTCTGCACAGCAGATGGAGGAAGAAGATCCTTGCATAATCCTTTCGGCCAACAATATTCTCAAAGCGCAGCTGCAGCACTACTATCTTTTTTTAAAAAAAAATAACAGAGCTTCACCCATGATGCCCTGCTGCTTTTGTTCAAGCTCGTGTTGACACATCAACAAGTGCACTGTGATGGGTCAGGTGTGTGAGACTGTGAATCAAGATGACTGATCACAGCACCTGATGGACATAGTTGGAACTGGACACTGAAATCATGCTTGATGGAAATCATACACTCCATACTCTGGACATTAATGCTATCAAGTTTGTCACTCCTACAGTAATTAGTTTCCATGTTCTAAAATGTTAAATAGGGAAAGTTTAATTACAACCATCCGGTACAGGCTTAGAAGCAGTGGTGCTGGCAGCTGTGGGCTCAGACTGGTAATCTGCACGGAGAATAACATCATTGATATAGTCAAAGCTTTTACAGGAAGAAAAGAATACAGATAATCCACTGATGACTCTGAATAGTGCTGCAATTTCATGAGATATCTGTTTAATATCTAATGCTCTAATCAGTGTGCTAAGTTCTGTCTTTGACATGTTGTCCAGGCATTGAATACTAGAAGGAAGAGATGGTGCTTAGGTATTAGTATATTCATTGACTGTTACCAATAGTGGGGAACCAAAATGATGGTAATCAGAAATTCTAACAATATCCATTGGATGCCACAAAGAGGGATTAATTTTACTTAGACTGCCAGGTAAAGGTTTGTTATTCTAAAGGAATATCTAGTAGGCAACAGGGTTTTTTCCTGTGAAACAAGGAAAAATTTTCCAATACTTAGTGAAGTTGATGAGTCTGTAGTGTGAGGTTTGGTGTGTGCTTGGTACCAGAGCCATCGTTTATTCATATTTAATACGACAGTTAAGTGAAAAGTAAATTGTCATGGCTGGCTCTCCCAAAACTCTCAGTAGTTCTGACAGAGTGCAGTCTACTTCCAGTGTCTGGTATCGTCTTAGATTTTTCAGTGCTGTGTCAAATTGTTCACCCAGTATCATATCTCTCATTTAATCTTCATCTACATCCTCTTTCATTTCCATAACATTGCCTTCAAATTCATCTCCCTCGTATAGACTCTCGTATAGACTTACACCTTTCAGTTTCCCTGCTTTGCTTAGGATTGCTTGTCGACTGGAGCTCCTAATATTCATACAGCTGCTTCTCTTTTCTCAAAAGATCTCTTTCATTATCCTGTAGCCGGTATCTAGACATTCCTGCTCAGGCATTTTGCACTTCCTGTCAATGTCATTTTTTCTCTTTCGCCTGCATCATTTGATGTGTTTTATATTTTCTCCTTTAATCTATTAAATTCAATATCCTCTGCGTTATCTAAGGATTTGTTCTAGGCTTTGCCTGTTTACGTATTTGATCCTTTGCTGCTTTTATTGTTTCGCCTCTCAAAGCTATCCATTCATCTTCTACTGTATTCCTACCCCTTGTTCTAGTCAACTGTTGCCCAATGCTGCAGCTGAAACGCTCAACAACCTTCGGTTCTTTCAACTTATCCAGGCCCCATCTGCTTAATTCTCTACCTTTTTGCAAGCCCACATCTGCCCATAGGAATGTCTTACAATTTAAAATCTGTTATAGAGCTGATGACGTTATATACCTGATGACGTACTTAAACAATATGTCATTTATTTACTCGCAACTCACTTTACTTTCATTAACGCTGAAATGTCGGCTGGCAGTTTTTGCACCAGGTAATGCCCGTCTGCAACGCTCTCTGCATTTCATCACAACTTTTTTACGAAACAATCTCGCTATTGACACTAGTGTCGTCTGCAAGAGCCTTAGTTGTTCTCTGTCAGGTCATTAATACTGTATGTATCGTGTGCAGGAGGTGTATAACATTTTATTAGGTGAATTAATAAACACAAGAATACTTAGTATTTTTCTTTTTTTATGGGAAAAAAGTCCCACTGTACAATATGGATTCTCCGGTCCAACCAGTTATTCTTAGTATGCAGTAAACTCTAGACCATGGAATGAAGATAGTGACATCAAAGAGTAATTATTCTCGGACTCGGAGAGTAGTCTGGCGACGTATACAATCAACGTTTCGGTGCCCTTCTGGGACTACACGTATCCCTTAACCACTGGCACGAGCGAGTGTTTCGTCTCGACGTTCTCACCACAAATTGACAGGGCTGGTGAATATGCTGACGCCTTCTTTAGGATAGATAGAGATCGTTCTTGCTCTTCGCTTCAAGGATCGTGTAGCAGTTTTTGTAGTGACAACGATGTCCAGCTGATATCCTTTACGAAGTGCCCATAGTAGGACAACATTACAAGGTAACTTCTCACTTTAAGAATATACCAATTTTTTGTTGACCAGGACGGACCTCATTATCGTCAACTACGTGCCTCAAGATTTTTACTCCTTGGGCGATGCAGAGGCACTATATTGGATTCAAGCGAGGACCTGCAACATAGACACGTTTCAGGACAGTTTTCAAGTGGTGTAGATACTCTTCAAATGTCTTCCAGATAACAAAAGCGCGTCATGCACTTGAGACATCGAAGCAGGTTGTTCCTTAAGTGGCCGAAGGTGGATGGTGGGTTGCACCTATCAAATGGCGTAACTTTGAACTGATGGAGGCCATCATCTGTTATGAAAACAGTCTTTCGTCGGTCAGCCACGTCGACCTCGATCTTTCAGTTACCAATCTGCATATCCATAGTGAAAAAAATGCTTCATTACCCTGACACAATACAAGGTGTCATCAATTTGTATCAAAGAGTATAAACTGTTTTCGGTAATTTTGAAACCACAAGGGGAACCGAGGACTCTCTGACGTCTGAATGAGATCCTCTCACATGGTCTTTTCCACTTCCTTCTTAACTATACATCGTTTAGCTGGAGAGCTGAGTGCCGAGGAATAGCCACCAGAGTTTCAAACTGGATATCTGGTCTGTCTTGTCTCCACTCCAGAATTTAATGCACTCGAAAATTGACGCAGAAAGGTAGACACTCTACGATGTTGTTCTTCCTTCATACCAGGACTTGTGTACTGGCACTGACCTGACCTACATGGTACAGTCCATCTGTTCCTACAGACATATCCTTAGGGATGGCCTGCAGCTGCTCGTGGCAATTTGTAACTCAGAACTCATCTTGTCTTCTTGTGTTGGTTAACATCGTCGCTGGCATATGGATTTCTTTTGCGAGTCTGGGTACATTTATGCAGTCCACTGGGGCTTCACAGCTTAACTGAGCAGCCAGAGTGTTGACTAGAATACTGATGACGGAGGAATAAGTGCGTCTTCAATGTTACACACTAACGAGAGCAATCATTGCTGTGAGAACTTATTGGGATAGCTTTGCCGATCTGGAGCACAAGTATTCCACAGTGCATGTGATGCCAGAAAGAAGCCCTATCCAGTTATAACGTTATGGCTGCATTCTCGTAAAACAATAAATTCAAAGAGCTTTATTATGTTATTATCAGTTATTTGCAGAGCACATGATGCTGTTGACTGGACGTAATTTCCATCTTCAGCGTCATCACAATGCCTTTTGAAACTTGGAACACGGTTTTCTTCACTTGGCGATGACAAGCGTTCTGTGTTAGAGAAGATGACGCCCCAGGTTCGACTGATCCCTGGACAGGTTGGTTATCTATGGTAATGTCGATGTGATTTCCTAATATTTCGGCAACTGTTTTCCATAGAGGATTTTCAGCTGTCGTCGCTTCACCTGCATAGATGGTCGCCTCCGTTTGTTTTCTTTATTTCGGCGGTTTGGCGAGTGGCTGGGACCTCTCAACCGGGGAAATCTCATGTGATTCGTCCAGTTACGTCGGCTGTAGTCATCTGCAGTTGCCTGCCATGCGTGTAGGCGCCCAGTTATTTGAAATCTTGCTGTGTAATGGTATTCTTTTTATTTTTTTACAGGAGCATAGGGAATGCCCATGGCGTCCACAACGTACCACTGTGTTCGTTCTTTTGTGCCACAGAGCCTGTTGTATCTTTGTTGTCAAAATCTTAGATGTTCCCTTTTCGTTGCAGCATGCGCCCAGGATTTGTGACTGCATACCTCAATGTCGGTCTGACTTGGAGAGATATGTGCCAATGATAGCCATACTTCTTCTCGAATTAGCAATGCTACTTTCTCATGGCAGGTTTCGACATTCGACGCTGCCACTTCCATCCATCAGGGCTCTTCATCAACAGACGCCATAGACCCCAGCATCTCTTCTCTTAACATTTTACCTGTTAGGAATGCGAGGGCCTGAAAGCCTTCCACGAGTGCCCTCGCTACAATATTCAGAAGTTCCAGCATGTTCCAGCATACTCTTTTCTGCTGTATTGCCTCGATTTGCAAGCACCACTTGACGAAGTCCTCTGTTTTGATGACACCCTTCAAAAGGTTTGGTTGGTAGACGTCATCCGCAGCAGCTAAGTCTTTTTTCATCACTTCACTGTGTGTGACAGCACATGAGCACTCTGTCTAAGTGGTTGCATCATGTGCGCCTCTCGTTGGCTGTGTTCTTCAGTTGCTCTTCAGCTATGCAGGCTTGATGCTAGTTTTCACAAATCGATTTATTAATTTGCGCCTGAAATTTGTCACCGGTCTTGAGATTTTCTCCATCGTTTTCGAACCGCTTCTGGGCTGTACCATCCAAGTAAAAGTAAGACGCACTACGAGTGTTATGCTGATCGTTACATTTTGCTACACGGTCAGATCCTTTTAGCCCTTTCATTGGACGTTGGACAGCATCGCCAGAAAACACAGGTCATGACTGACATGCACCTGATTCATTAATGCTTTCGTTTCCATTGATATCTTGAAAATGTAGACCGTAGGAGGAAAGTACAGTACTCTTTGTACTCCGGTTCCTGCCCATGTGATGATGCCTTTCGTGTAGTCTTAATGGAACCACGACTTCGTCGATGTCTGAGATAACTGACATGCCTACCAGACTGCATCACACAATGTGACAGTGTAGTCCCTATCCCACGTAACATCGATGTTGAAAGCAATCATCACTCACTGGAAATGTTTATTCTCCCTTAGTACTCATCATCCTGTACATAAGACTTCACACACAACTCTAATGCCTCTCCAACACTTACCGAATTTTGTTGCCACAACTACAGGAATACCTCTTGGGGATCCATGAATACAACCATCAAAAGCTATATCTTAGCCTTGCATGACAATATTCCTCACATCATTTCCGACCTTCACCATACCTTGCCTAGTGTCATATCCATTCACATATTCACCAAACCCCAACAATTGTCACCACCACCTGCTCCCTGCAAGCGCTTCTCTGTGAGTTTCATTGCTTATGTCGCTCCTTCCTGCAGACACGTGACGAAGACACGCTCATTTGCCACTGACAAATAAAGAGGCACCCCAGAAACTTACGAGGGTTCACGGAAAAGTAATGCCTCCACCTTCGTAACTCTTTAACAGTTGGCAGCATTGGTATGCGGCAGGTATCGGCTTGTTCCGTAGCCTCTTCTCTACAGCTCCAGTTGGTGGGAAGCCTTAGCACTGAACGTTTGTGTTGTTACAGTGTATGCCGGCCGGTGTGGCCCTGCGGTTCTAGGCGCTTCAGTCTGGAACCGAGTGGCCGCTACGGTCGCAGGTTCGAATCCTGCCTCTGGCACGGATGTGTGTGATGTCCTTGGGTTAGTTAGGTTTAAGTAGTTCTAAGTTCTAGGGGACTGATGACCTCAGAAGTTAAGTCCTATAGTGCTCAGAGCCATTCGAACCATTTTTGTTACAGTGTAAAGTATGGAACCCTGCCCAGACGGTCGGTCAATGCGATTTGAGTAACGTGAAGTCAATGAATACAATGAATATTTGACAGCAGAAGGTGTCACCCCAAAGGAGATTCATCAGAGAATGAAAGCAATTTATGGTGATCGTGTGTGTACTGTGCGTCGTTGGGCGAGTAAGTTGAAAGATGTTGAGGTGGGAACATCTGACCTGCGTGACAAACAAAGAGTGACAGCTAACACCGAGTTTCACAAGCAAAATGTTGACAGATTAATTCAGGACGATCGTCGTATCACTCAGAAAAAAATTACAAGCACATTCGGCATTTCACAAGAACGTGTGGGTCACATTATTGCTTTACTTGGCTATCGGAAGATCTGTGCACGATGGGTACCCCGGATGCTGTGCACCAGGGGGGCGCAGAAAGCTATGCGCAGAAAGCAACGTGTTTTCTCAGTTGTGCGCATGACGTCACGGTGGAAGCAGCTGTGCCAAACAGTACACAGTTTGAATTGTGTGTGATAGTTTTTCTTGTGTTCTTTTGTGTTTGAAGGAGTATTTTGATTGAGTTCTTTCTTCTGAGGTACTCAGTCAACAGCGGAAACATTCGGAATTCGGGAGTGTTAACGGTTTTTGCTGTAATTGATATTTGATTCGGAACTGAAATAGTTAGCGATAGTGGACAACGGAATCAACATTGTGTTCGCCAGCTCTATAGTTTATGGTTCGTCCTGTGAAATTCTTATTGGAGAATCTACAAGTGAGTGAGAAAATTAATTTTTACAATGCCAGGCTGTGCTGTAACGGGCTGTTTTTCCTACAACTCGAGCACAAAGGGAACTGACGTAATGTATCACAGTTTCCCGCGTAATGAAACATTACAAAAACTATGGTTGTCGAAATGTTGTAGGAAAGACAGTGTAAATGTTGCGCATGCAAGAATATGTTCTCGCCATTTCGCAGAAACAGATTACTTAAGGGATTTACAGTCTGAATTGCTTAATTTGTCCCGAAAAAGAATGCTCAAGCCAGATGCAGTTACTTCGCGCAATTTGCCGTGCAGTAGTGCGACTGTCATTGTGTCACCCGCAACAGAAGACAGAACCAAACGGTATAAGAAACGAGAACTACATGAGAAATCTCTGGAAACTCTGGAAAAGCTGTCACCAAATAAGAAACATCATAATAAGAGCACATGTACAGATGACAGTTTTTTTTTCAGACACAGACAAAGTTACTTTGATGAATACTATAGCGGCTTTAGAAAGAAGGAATGCTGTTCTTACAAACAAGTGTGTGCAACTTCGAGCTCTTAAGTAAATTCATTTCAATGCGATTAAATGAATAGTTTCTGATTTATTTGAGCCGAGGTTTCGAATTTCAAGTGTGTGTCAGTGTGGTTGTGATCTGACATTTTACCGATGTGTGAGGCATAAGCTGCGAAAGAATATAACTCATCAGTTTTAACTGTAATATTTTAGCAGCAGAAAAGCAATTTAGACATCTAATTTCTGGTATAAACAAAGTCTTCCGCCAAAAACTTGACGTAAACGCGCATGCCGTGTCGTCTGCTTGTGAGCGCTTGCTTCCACGCTGACGTCACTAGGCCAGCCAATGGCAGAGCAGAGCGCTTACTGCCCAACCTTATTATTTAGTAACCTTGCTGTGCACGACGGGTACCCCGGATGCTGACTCTTGAAATGAAAGTGCACGGACTTGAAATTTGCCAGGAACCCATCTCACGTTACGAGAATGAAGGTGACGCCTATCTCCATTCAATCGTGACAGGAGACGAAACGTGGGTACACCATTACGACCCGGAGACGAAACGTCAGTCTATGGAATATCGACACAAAGACTAGCCCCAGAAAAAGAAATTCAAGACGCAGCCCTCAGATGGAAAAATCACGGCCACAGTTTTCTGGGACGCAGGTGATGCTATCCATGTTGATTTCCTTGATCGTGAAACAACAATAAATTCAGAGCGTCACATTAGAACGTTGTGAAGTCTGCAACGACGGCTAACAACGGCCAGTGCATGGCAGTGCCAAACCACACCCTTCACGTGCCACCAAAGCAGAACTTCAGAGACTGAATCTCACCACTGTATGGCATCCTGCATACAGTCCAGATTGAGCACTGCCTGACTTCCATGTGATCCTGATAATGAAAGACGATCCACGGGGACATCATTATGCTTCTGGTGAAGACGTTGAGAAAACTGTGAGACTGTGGTTGCGGAAACAGAGTGTCGACTTATTCCACGACGGCTTTAGAAAACTTGTTCATCATTGGCAGAAATTTATCCAATTGGCTGGTGATTATGTGGAAAAGTGAATATTGGTAATTAAAGGTCACATTCTAAGGATTATTTCTCCGTTTGATTTATTAAAATATTACCATCCAAACGCAATTAACGAAGGTGGAGGCATTACTTTTCATTCAACCCTCGTATTAAATATGAATAAACGATGGCACTGGTACCAATCATACACCAATCCCCACACTAAATACTCATAAACTTCACTGAGTATTGGAAAATATTTCCTTGTTTCACAGGTAAAAACCCTGTTCCCTACTAGACATTCCTTTACAATAAATAACCTTTGCCTGGCAGTGTAGGTAAAATTAATCCCTAATTATGGCATCTAATGGATATTGTTAGTATTTCTGATTACCATCATTTTGCTTCCCCACTGTTGGTACCAGTCAACGGATGTTCTAATAATTGAAAGTGTGAACTTGAATGTGGGGAAAAAGCCCATTTCCCGCTTCACTGGTGATTCCAACGTGATCTGTAGGCAAACACATAGTGATGGACTTGATTGGCGGAAATGAGGTGGAACCGTGAATGGACTCCCAGATAAGCATTTCTGTTGGCCCATAGCCATCTGCACATGTGGTCTGAACACTGAACACTGATTCTGTTAGTGTCCGTTTTTTCTTCAAGTATGTTTCCTCTGTCTGTGAGAACTTCGCTGTTGCATTATGACAGTTATGGAAGAACTCCAAAAGGCAACAAAAGAGCTGTTAGCATGAAATCAGCTCCTGGAGTGCGAGCTACAGACACAGCCCACATGCACGTATCTGGCCCACCTGGAGCCAACTCCTGAGAATTTACACGCACAAAATAGTACCACACCGACACCGCCTGCCATCACTGGGGTGACTGGTGCAGCATGCATGTCGGTTAGGCTGCCCCCTTTTGGTCCCACAAACATTCGTGTGGTCTAGCCACGTGGAGGCAGTCTTTCTAAGTAAAACCATCGCTTGCCAACTCGCCGCATTTGGACACATAGTGAAGTGTGGGCCACAATTACCACCCTGCCAGCGCAGCCCTCATATAAACGGCTGAAGAAGGGATTAATCCGACGGATTTCGCCATCCAGAGGACAACAGGTGCATCAAATGCTGTGCCGAGAGGCACATGTAGAACCTTGTGCAGTCTAACACGGTCCTGGACTTGCTGCTGCACATTATCTGATTGTGCAGCCTCCGCACACAGGTGAAAGCGGTAATAGCTGTACAGTCAAATGTGCAGGCGGATGCCATCAGTCAGGTACACAGTGCACAAGTAATACCACGGTTGCAGCAGCCTACGGCATTGTACCCCCACCTCCGAGGAGGCACACGTTCCTTCAGCCACTACCTTGGACTCAAATCTACACCACTTAGTGCTGAACTTGGCCACCCGAGTAACAATGCTTACCGTGCAGGCCGATTCGTTGGTGCACTCGCAGCCAGAGGGTAGCATACATGGCAGCAACAGCAAATCTAGCTACAGCTGACCCAGTTCGTGCAGTAAGCAATGCAGCAACAGCCATTCCAATGGTACCTCGCTGACAGTGGAAGTGCCTTCGAGTCGTTGCTGTTGGCACCCCACCAATTTCAGCAATGAAGCAACCACGTGTTGTTCACCACGTTCTCAACCGAATGCCAACCACGACTGGGCCTAGATGCACCTACCTGCAGTGCAGTATCAAAACATCTGTTGGTAGCAGAATGGGATGGGGATGTGAGATACCTTGTTGACACCGGTTTGGATTTGTCCATTTTCCCTCGGACGACGTTAAGAGATCGTAGTAACTTCGTACCACACAGCGGCAATCAATTCCGCCATAAGAACATAATGGTACTGATCAGCTGAATGTGTAGCTCAGACTGTGCCACACATTCGCCTGGAGGTTTACTGCAGCCGACGTCAGTGACTCCGTTATGAATTTCCTCGGCCACTACGAGCTGCTTGCTGAAATCACAAACGCCCAACGGATCGACTCCACAACGAGTTTGAAGACAGCAGGACAGTGACAGCAGGCAGTGTTTTTAAGGCCTAAAACCTGTGGTGTGCAGCAGACCGTACACAGATATCCTGTAGAAACTCCTGAGCTTACTCGCCCATCAGCGGCATTGAGGGAAGTCAAACATACCACACTCCACCACATTATTACCACTCCCGCCCCTCCCACCTCGTGCCACCCACGTCATTACGTAGTCGATAGGCTTGCAGTAGCAAAGGCTAACTCGGAGGCCGTACTGTGACAAGGCATTGTGTGATTGTCGAGTGGTCCGTGCTGTCCTGCCTTACATTTAATACTAGAAAAGGAAAATTCGTGGCACCCTGTGGAGACTATTACGCACTGATTTCCAGGACGGTCCCAGGCAGATACCTTGTGCCGCACCTGATATATTTCAGCTGCGCCTTCGTAGGCTCGACTACGTTCGGGAAGGTCTCCAGCACCGGAAGACACAAAAAACAGTGATGGTCATCCCCTTTGGGCTCTTTGAGAGCTTTTACATGACGTGCAGCCTTCAGAATGCCATCGAGGCTCGGTAGTGGGTCCTGGACAGCACACTGCGAGGCTTGGCAGGCTATGGCATACCTCGACGACATCCTCCTGTTCTCGAAGTTGTCCGAGCTCCACCACAGCCATCTAACGACCGACCGTCTTTCGGCACTGACAGAGCCATATCATGATTCAGTGATTCTGTACAGGGAACATTACAGTTCTGACAGGCAAACTTGCACTATCGTAAAAGAGTCTGCAAGTCTGCAGCTGACACTGCGTAACACAGACCGTGTTGTTTACGACACTGATTAAACTGTGGTATAGATCCTACAAGATACATCTGACGACCTTAGTATTCGGTTAACAGAGTACGTAGCTCACTGAAAGATACGAGTAAATCACGGGCGTATGCAATTTCTACACAACTTCGTACAAACTACTGCTACAAGGACTTTTCAGTACATCGAAAATGCCATATCGAAGGCAATACAGTTCAAATCGTAGGAAGTATACCTTCCCAGGTCTCAAAACTTTGCAGAACCAGCGGAACAGCGGTGAGGATATAGCACTGACAGCGGACAGATGTTGTTGCTACTGACACAAGAGTTACAGGACAGCAGCACGGTTTTCTTCCCGTTTCTCCTGTTGCTGTTTTAGTTGGTACCAGCAGTGAGTTTGATTGCATCACTGAACACACAGTTGGGTAAACCCTGGTCTCAGCTTCTCTGTCCACCCACAATACAAAAGCGTAAACCATACGTGGAACGGAAGTCTTCATCAGCTACACACTGAATGACTACCGATGGCGAAAACCAGACAGTGCATTAACAAATCAGGGTAGCAGGAGGTGTGGCGATGTGATGATGGGCCACACACTTCATACAGCACGCAACTGGCGCAGAGGCTGGCCGCCCGCCACACTGACACACATACAGTATATCCAGGACAGCAGCAGCAGCAGCGCCCCCACGGCATGCCGGTCCCCCCTCTTGTGGCCGCTGCTAAGCTGAGTCATTGCTGCTAACAGTACTCGATAGGGGTGGGGATACTAAGCCCCGAAAACAATGTAACGTAAGAGAGTGATGGGCTAGCCCAATGACGTAGAAAAGTAGGGGACCATTTTCTTTGTGAGGTGTCAGTTGAGCGGTTTAGCATATGCCTCAGATGCTACAGATTATATCCCTGGCAACCCACAGAGATGGGAAGCTCGCCAGAAGGTCGTGAGAATTAAAATAAAACAAGGCTGCAGAATTAATAACTTAAATGAAAATTACCAGGACGTCATGGAAGTATGGGTACCACACCTCACACGGATATCTTGAATACGGGATCCATCAAACTACAAAAGAAAACTAATAGTCACTATAACAATGTGTTTTACTGCCAAAAGACATCATAAATGTTTTATCCACTGCGTCAAGAATACAGACAGTTAATAAGTATACAGGGGATTGCTAATACGTACTATACCCTTGGCACAGGTGCGTGCATACATAAAAAAAGATACGAAACTGAGTCACGAATACAGTTGACCAATGCAGAAAAAGTTAATGAGTTAACGAAAGGTCCTGGAAAAGTATAAACAAACACCAATACTCTCGCCTAAGCAAATGGTGGGTGCGACTGGCTGGCACTGATAATTAGATCAGCAAAACGAAACCCTCCTGCAAATTAACTGACCTCGCACGCGCTTCCCCTCAATGGCTGAAAAGACGGACCATGCTTACCACTAAACATGAGCGGGAGCAGAGCATGACTGCAGTAGAGGCTGACAATTCTATGTTCAGCCAGCCTCTAAGTTCTGCTCCAAGTGTGGGACATCTCTCTCTGCAGCTCTGTGACTCCCCAAGAAGAAGTGCTCTCCACCGTGACCCGTAGGAAGTGTCTTCTACTGCTTCCTGATGACAAGTGTCCACTTACTTTCCTCCACAAAACCTAGTTTTTTTTCCCAGTGCCTGAATCTTGCCAATCAGTTGCAACACACTTTGTGAGTTGCAACCAATAATAATTTAATAAACATGCTAAACAAATTCCCTATTCTCACTAATTTTAACCAGTGTGGTATATTTCGCCTGCAGCAAGGGGAAGAAGGCGCAAAATCTCTGCCACTGTGTAACAGATTTCAATTTGCAGCTAATGAGAAGACATTCACGTATAGATGTGTGGGAACTCTCCCCTGCAAACAAAATAATTACTATGAGACAATCACAGAACGCCCTACCTCTTACACTAAGGACGACACACACACCCGTGCCAGAGGGAGGACTCGAACCTCCGACGGGGGTAGCTGAGCGGACCGTGGCAAGGCGCCCAAGACCGCGCGGCAATTAATCACAATCGCATTCAATTGTGATTATTGCTAGCAGTTTTCTTGCTGTGATAGTGGTTTGACTTGATTTACTCATCACATATGGAGTTTCGAATACCAAACAGGTTACATGACAGTTTTTGGAAAGATCTACCACGTAACGCTCTGTAAAGTATCTGGGAACATCATGTTGCGGTGATTTAACATGGTGCTATAAGACTGCTCGTTGGCTGTACGCTGTGTTCTTTATATATTTTTAATTTATATTGAACCTGTGTGACCATCTCCTCGCGTTACCTTAGAGAATTATACTCGACTTTGCGTCCTGACTGCTAATATACCAGGCCCATAAGAAATGGTGTATATATTGTGACCCTTCTTTGATTAACTTGATAAACAAATTAATTATTTTAGAAACGTGCGCAACAGAAACTGGTGCGAGTTTCTCTAAGATAACACGTTATGGGGTGGTTGAACTCAGAGCCGTCACTATAGCAGCTGGTAGCCTATCTAAATTCAAATTGCAGATTATTTCTACCTTTCATTAACTTTAGAAGATCGAACTGAAAAGGCTTGCCAGGTTTAATTGAACTGAATAAGATACATCCTATCCATTTCATGTATCAGGTGACTGGGAGAATATTTCTTAATTGAAATGCTGACTCTCATTTAATACATTTATTTTCTACTCTGATGAAAATATTTAGAAGACGACACATTAGAATTTTTCTTTAGTAACAAAACTTGTGTCTGAATGAGCGTTAAACCTCTCGTAGGTAGGACAATGACAAAACGAAAACACTACACGAATAATTTCATCATGGTCTCATTACACAAAAATACATAAGTGGGCCACACCGTGTTTAGCGGGATAATCGTCATTCATTCCTTAAAACTCACGTTTCATCATGCATGAATGGAAATTTAAGATCAGCCATTGCTGAAGGTAGAAAACCTCAACCAAAGAAAAGATTCTGGGTAAAATGTTACTAAAAATTTTGTAGATTTTACAATAATTTATACGCCGCCGTCTGTTTCAATTGAAAGCACTATGGAATGAACACAGGTAACTTCAGTTTTAGCATGGCAAGGGAGGGTACCTATTGATACCTGGCCTGCTACGGGCCACGTGGTCGAATATCAACTACAGTAAAAAAATGCTAAAAAATACACTCACTTTCCAACCAAAAATTCATATTAAGGCATGCAAAATCACTTTTAAAATGTATCAGCAAGAATTCATGCAAGCAGAAACGCAATTATATATGAAGACAGTAACTTGTTCTCGAAAGAACAGTTACTGTTGATGACCGTGCAGCTTTTCCCTGGAATAAATGATGACTAACTGACAACCTCAGCTGCCGACAGGTGTTGTTGTTATACCTCGATGTGGACAGGCGAAAATGTGTGCCCCGACCGGGACTCGAACCCTGGACCTCCTGCTTACATGGCAGACACTCTATCCATCTGAGCCACCGAGGACACAGATGAATAGCGCGACTGCAGGGACTTAGCCCTTGCACGGAAGGGTTCGAGTCGCGGTCGGGGCACACATTTTCAGCTGTCCACATCGAGGTATAACAACAACACCTGTCGGCAGCTGAGGTTGTCAGTTAGTCATCATTTAGAAACGCAGTTATCAGCCAGATGCACGGTACTGGTTATGAACTGGATTCACCTTCCAACACCGCGAAAGTAAGTACGAATTAGAATTTTATTCTGCCTTAAGCACCGAATGCAGTTAGGTGAACTGATTAATTTGCTTTCAATGCTGAAAATTTCACTGTAGCGACGACTACTGGGCTCTAAAGCATGTGCTACGCGGATAGCGCAAACACGTGGTCGATCATATGAGATCAAAAAAACTACATCAAATTCTTAAAATATTTAGGTAAAAGCACAGTAGCACAGTAATAACAGATAAATATGTCACTGAAAACAATTTTTAGCCATAGTACCTCATTTTTATCTCACCAAATGTGGGAGCTGCTGTGCTCCCGCGTCCGGTCCGTCTCACGGCTGGCCCCACAGTGCTCTCCACGCGCCTAAATCCGACCAACGTTCCTATTCAGACGCGGTGGTGGGGAGACTCACCTCACCCCCGCACCAACTTTGTAACCTACCCTCGTGCCTGTTTCCATCTTTGCTTGCTGCTGTGGCCTACCTGCCGTTATTCTCGTAATGTTGGCAATGACTGCTGTTCCCTTAAACTGTTCCCTTTGGTCCATGTTCCCGCTACATTTGACTTCCATTCATACCCATGTACACTCATACAGGATGGAACAAGGAGTATACATATAAACGGCGTGTGACCTCTTTGTGAAATGAAAAGAAATAAACAAATGCGTCAAATATTCCTTTCACCCCGCGAGGTACAAGTTTTATTCTGTGATTAGAAAGAAAAAGTAGAAAATCTAGCAGGTGTAATGCTCCACGAGTAAAACCGAAACAGACAAGTGCGGTTCGTCGTTCGGCAGGTGAGGCCGTGCCGGGTGATGGCGCTGGAGCTGCGGCTTCTGGTCGTCCTGCCCGCTCCGGCCGTCACCATCGTGACTCTGCTGCTGCAGTTCCGGGAGCGCAGTGCGGCGGCGGCGGCGGCGGCGGGGGCGGCGGGGGCGGGGGACGGCCACCTGCACGAGGGCGTGGCCGCCTAACCGCCGACACCTCTGTCAGCGGCGCCGCCGACGTTTTGTTCGCTACAGATCCGTGCATAACTGATAGCTTATGTGCCAGTTACACTGAAGCGCCAAAGAAACTGGTACAAGTATGGGTACTGAAATACAGAGATGTGTTAACAGGCAGAATACGGTGTTGCGGTCAGCAACGCCTATGTAAAACAAGTGTCTGGCGAAGTTATTAGTTCGGTTACTGCTGCTGCAATGCAGGTTATCAAGATTTGAGTTTGAACGCGATATTATAGTCGGTGCACGAGCGATTGGACACAGCATCTCCGAGGTAGTGATCAGTGGGAATTTACTCGTACGACCATTTTACGACTGCACCGTGAATATCAGGAATCCGGTAAAACATCAAATCTCCGACATCCCTGTGGCCGAAGAAAGATCCTGCAAGAACGGGAGTAACGACGACTGAAGAGAATCGTTCAACGTCACAGAAGTGCAACCCTTCCGCAAACTGCTGCATATTTCAATGCTGACAGGTGTCAGTGTAAACACCAGTTAACGAAACATCGTCTGTGTGGGCTTTCGGAGCCGAAGGTCACTCGTGTACCCTTGATGACTGCACGACACAAAGCTTTACGCCTCGCTTGGGCCCGTCAACGCCGACATTGGACTGTTGATAACTGGAAACATGTTGCCTGGTCGGACGAGTCTCGGTTCAAATTGTATCGTGCTGATGGACGTGTACGGGGGTGGTGACAACCTCACGAATCCATGGACCCTGCATATCAGCAGGGGTCTGATCAAGCTGTTGGACGCTCTGTAATTGTGTGGGGCGTGTGCAGTTGGAGTGATACGGGACCCCTGATCCGTCTAGATACGACTCTGACGCGTACATAAGCATCCTCTCTGATCACCTTCATCCATTCGTGTCCATTGTGCATTCCAACAGACTTGGGCAATTCCAGTAGAACAATGCGACACCCCACACGTCCAGAATTGCTACAGAGTGGCTCCAGGAACACTTTTCTGAGTTTAAACACTTCCGCTGGCCACCAAACTCTCCAGTCATGGAGCTTACTGATCATATCTGGATTGCCTTGCAACGTGCTGTTCAGAAGAAACCTCCTCCCATCGTACTTTTACGGATTTATTGACAACCCTGAAAGATTCACGGGGTCAGTTCCCTCCGCCCTACTTCAGACAGTCGAGTCCATGTCAAGTCGTGTTGCGGCATTTCTGCGTGCTCGCCGGGGCCCTACACGATATTAAGCAGCTGTACCAGTTTCTTTGGCTCTTCAGTGTAAGTTAGAATAATATTTAATAAATGTTGAGCATAGTAGGAAATAAACAAGAGTGAAGTGGTTCACTTAACTTGAAAGTAATCAAATGAAAAGGTTCAGTGCAACAGGGTCAGTTCTAGCGTGGCGAAATAACAGCTTTTCTGGAAATTGTCTTAATTGATTAATTATGTCATTTTATGCTCCTAAGAAGCTTTTTCTCCTCTTGAATTTCAGTATCCTTTTACAAAACGGAAATGAAGTTGAAATAATTTGATAGCCCATAAATCCCTCCATTCGAGTCATGTGATGCGTGTGACGTCACTGCCTAGCACGCTGCTCCTACTGCCGTAATGCTAATTCATAGTGATGTCGACTGTGGTGATGTCTTGTTTTGGAATCAGT
Source organism: Schistocerca nitens (assembly GCF_023898315.1). NCBI lineage: Eukaryota > Metazoa > Arthropoda > Insecta > Orthoptera > Acrididae > Schistocerca > Schistocerca nitens. The sequence continues at coordinate 632,732,392 of NC_064620.1, read as the reverse complement.
TGTGTTGTTGTTGTGGTCTTCTGTCCAAAGACTGGTTTGATGCAGCTCTCCATGTTACTCTATAATCTATCCTGTGCAAGCTTCAACATATTCGAGTAACTAATGCATCCTAATTTGGAATTTACGTTTTGGGAAATGAGTTACAAGTGGTGTGTACCACCATACTGTACAAATACATCCATAAAAACTCCTGAAAAGTTGTTTTTGAGTGTTCCAGAATATGGTTACACCGTACCAGAAAATTTGCACCACGTTCGAGGCACAAGTTTACTAAATTAAAAATTTGTTGCACTGTGAAGTTAACATTAGTTTACCTCCGAGATATGCTTTCCCGCTGTTACAAGGAACGTCAGCGTCATCCAAAAAAATTAAACTCTTAGCGGAAAGTGTCGCTTTACCCAACTTTACATACATTATTCGGTAGCTCAGTTGACAGCCGGCACGGTAGGTTAGCGTGTTCGGTCACTGTAATAAAAAAAACTGAGTAAAGGAATCAACGTCTTATGACGTCCGCCCAGACCAAACGCAACGAACAATATTGAACAAAATGAAAAAAACACACAGCTGGCTACTTTCTGTAATAAAAAACTGAGAGTAAGGATCAACAACGAACTTGAAAGGATGTCATGTGAGGTCCGCTACGACCAAACACAACAAACAGCAACGAAAAAAAAATCAAAGGAAAAAAACCTCTGTTAGAACGGTGGACTCTCGAATATTTTAAGACGTTGTCTTTAAACTGCTGGTTCGAATCCAACCCGAACGAATATTTCAACTTATTTGTAAACGACTCTTACACTCCTCTCAATGAAAACCAAATGACAATTACAAAACTTCACTACACCGATCAGAAACAGAATGTTATTGTGTTTTCCTTGCTGTTTACATGAACTTACATTTGCCTTCGCTGTTCACATATGTCACATTCAAATAGATATTTTCTAGTTAATTTGACCACAAACTTTTTACTTTATTAGAAACAATGTTTTTTATCTTAATACTGTCCAGCTAGGATCCCTATTGTTTTAAACTTTTGAAGTTTCATCATCTTCCATAACGAAGAATTAAGTCTGCTTCAGACACTGATGTTGGCTTATACTCACAAACGTCACAGCCATACATGTACGGTGATATCTTCACTACTAGCAATGCTTTCCAGAAAAGTAAACTGCTTGTTCTCAAAGTAAATGCATTTATCCTCTGTTGTCCATTTCTCAGTCTGAGATTAATGTGAAGCTACATGTAATACATCCCACCATCGAAACAACTGCTACAGTCAGTTTTTGCTAGCTCTATTTTCGTATTTCTTGTAAAACGTTTAAAATACACTCCTGGAAATGGAAAAAAGAACACATTGACACCGGTGTGTCAGACCCACCATACTTGCTCCGGACACTGCGAGAGGGCTGTACAAGCAATGATCACACGCACGGCACAGCGGACACACCAGGAACCGCGGTGTTGGCCGTCGAATGGCGCTAGCTGCGCAGCATTTGTGCACCGCCGCCGTCAGTGTCAGCCAGTTTGCCGTGGCATACGGAGCTCCATCGCAGTCTTTAACACTGGTAGCATGCCGCGACAGCGTGGACGTGAACCGTATGTGCAGTTGACGGACTTTGAGCGAGGGCGTATAGTGGGCATGCGGGAGGCCGGGTGGACGTACCGCCGAGTTGCTCAACACGTGGGGCGTGAGGTCTCCACAGTACATCGATGTTGTCGCCAGTGGTCGGCGGAAGGTGCACGTGCCCGTCGACCTGGGACCGGACCGCAGCGACGCACGGATGCACGCCAAGACCGTAGGATCCTACGCAGTGCCGTAGGGGACCGCACCGCCACTTCCCAGCAAATTAGGGACACTGTTGCTCCTGGGGTATCGGCGAGGACCATTCGCAACCGTCTCCATGAAGCTGGGCTACGGTCCCGCACACCGTTAGGCCGTCTTCCGCTCACGCCCCAACATCGTGCAGCCCGCCTCCAGTGGTGTCGCGACAGGCGTGAATGGAGGGACGAATGGAGACGTGTCGTCTTCAGCGATGAGAGTCGCTTCTGCCTTGGTGCCAATGATGGTCGTATGCGTGTTTGGCGCCGTGCAGGTGACCGCCACAATCAGGACTGCATACGACCGAGGCACACAGGGCCAACACCCGGCATCATGGTGTGGGGAGCGATCTCCTACACTGGCCGTACACCACTGGTGATCGTCGAGGGGGCACTGAATAGTGCACGGTACATCCAAACCGTCATCGAACCCATCGTTCTACCATTCCTAGACCGGCAAGGGAACTTGCTGTTCCAACAGGACAATGCACGTCCGCATGTATCCCGTGCCACCCAACGTGCTCTAGAAGGTGTAAGTCAACTACCCTGGCCAGCAAGATCTCCGGATCTGTCCCCCATTGAGCATGTTTGGGACTGGATGAAGCGTCGTCTCACGCGGTCTGCACGTCCAGCACGAACGCTGGTCCAACTGAGGCGCCAGGTGGAAATGGCATGGCAAGCCGTTCCACAGGACTACATCCAGCATCTCTACGATCGTCTCCATGGGAGAATAGCAGCCTGCATTGCTGCGAAAGGTGGATATACACTGTACTAGTGCCGACATTGTGCATGCTCTGTTGCCTGTGTCTATGTGCCTGTGGTTCTGTCAGTGTGATCATGTGATGTATCTGACCCCAGAAATGTGTCAATAAAGTTTCCCGTTCCTGGGACAATGAATTCACGGTGTTCTTATTTCAATTTCCAGCAGTGTATTTGAGGCTTCCTCGTTGAAGATGTGACCCCTTTCTCTGCAGTCAGAGACCCATTTGCAAAAGGTCTACAGTTCCGTAGTTTTGAGCGAGTTCAGTAATGTTGCAGGGAGCAGGAAAAAGGAAGTCCGCCGCTGCTCATACTTCCGCTCTAAGTGGGTGGAACATAATCGCATCACGTTGCGCAAGGTTTCCACTATTAGCATTCACAAAATTCCTTTCTATTGTTACTTAAAAGTTGTAACTCTGTTTTCCATCACTAAATAGCTAAAACGTTTTCAGAAAAGGTACAGCAAAGCCTCGTAACTTCGCCTAACACTCCTATAACACATGTATAGCTTCGTCTTACTCCTAGACTGTGATGTCACCGCAGGTTCGGACAATAATAACAGAGCGTTTCGATCACGTGTCGAAATCTTGATATTTAAAGAGGTTTAAGCTTTGATTACACAAAAATCACAGACATTTTGTGAGAATGTTGACGGTAAATGCTATTTGAATGTTATAATCAGTCAGAATAACAACAATCCGAACCATATTTTTAACACAGGAAAACAGCCAGTTTCCTTTGTTTTGTCCTATTCGTGCATTCAAATGCAGATCACTTTGCAGCACTTCGGTACCTTTGTTTCCCTGAACACAATAAAAATCATAATCAATCTGAACAATGAATACTAGTCTTTCGTCCACACACGCAACAATGGCCTGTAAACTACTCACATAGGTAACCTGAGAATAGTCATAAATAGTTACCTGCAGACTTATTACTGCTCGCTAACATTTGAGATTTCCCTACATGAAAAACTCTTATGTAACATGTCTGAGGCAATGAGAGAACTTTTCTATCAAATTAAGTAAATTCAATTTGAATAAAATTATGTATTGTGAGTCACTTTAGATTAAACACGTAAAAACAGTAAAATCTCATACAAATGTTAACACTTCCTCAGCACTTGGCACAGTTCGCATTCAAATTCTACCAAAATTCCATAAATAGGAATTATTGTTTGCATTAAGCATTGGCCAGATTATTCAACGATAGTTTTGCTCGACTATAAAGCGAGAAGTCTAATACTCCACTGCCATCTGGATTTTGGACACAAGTGGCGCATGAAAATTCGGGAATACCGAAACGAATGAGGTGAGATCTCCTTTCAGTGTTTCTAGGTTTTTGTTACGCTCACATGAAAGTTGAAATCCAAGAAATAAAAATGTAATACCAACATAGACTCACTCGTGAATACACAAGTCCGTATGCAGTCATGCGAGGTTTGTGCTGACAGCTGTAACAAAAGACGTGTGCACTCGTCTCTGATGCCACAAAGTAAACATAGCGGGCGACTCCGAGAGTCCCATCTCTCTGCCTATTTGGGGTTGCTTTGATCATTAGACGCAGAGGCAGAGGGAACACTTGCTTTCTTTCTGCTTGTACACCCATTTCTGTGGTCTGAAAGCGTCACTGTGCAACACATAATCTCAAATACTTTTCCCAGTTGGAATTCTATTCAAAACTTAATTTTTCCTAGATCACATTGTTGGTATGTGGCTGTTATGTTGACAAGTTGCACATCAGATTGATCTGACAAGTACCCTTTGGCTCCTGCAAGAAGCAATTTCCACCCGACACTACTGCAGAAGTCAGACAGACGCTCCTAATGTACCAAAAGGAAATGCCTGAAAAACTTTCAGCAGTAAATATCTTCTGGAGTCGTCCGCTGTAAGGAAAAGACACAAAAATATTCTATTTTCTTACGTAACTAGTGGTATACAGGGGTACTGGAGTATTGCTAGTTAGTGTAAGAAAAACATTAAATGAATGGAAAATATTATTTACTACAAAATCTGAGAAAATCAAGTGAAACTTTTATTTATAAACTGATACACAAATTTTCAGGTTATTTTTGGAATAGAAGATTACCTCTTATGGATAGGAATCCTGTTAATGAAATTTATATACAAAGTGTGGGAAAGCTCTTTTATCCCTTTTCTTTAAGAATGTTATTTACTCGGCAGAATGGCCTACTCGAATAATTATCCCATTGAATTTTTCTAAGTACGCTTGAGGCTGTCGCGTGAGAAATGTAATAGAGTGACGTGAATCAAGTATGTTATTTCTAATGGAGGAAAGACGGGGATCGCCTACACTGTAGTGCACAATACTGTGAGCTGAGATGACTGCTGCCTGCATCGTTTGCTGCTGAAAAATAACAGAACTATCTGTTTCCAGCTGGATTGACCTTCGCCAATCAAACTCTCATTACGCCTTGATGAAGTCGAGGACTCCTAACTGCCCCTAGTCTAATTATTGGCGTGGTACACCTGTCAGATAACCAGTCCACCGCGATGCCACTCAATGTTCGCTTTCGGGCGCTAACTAATACTCTGTCTGTGTTCACACAGCACATTAAGTGTCACGGCTTACACGGTGAACAAACGCTTAATCGTGAGCGACTCAATATAGAGCATCACTCAGATTGGCTAGCCACAGAGGCGCTCTCTCAGTGCAGTACTGAGTAGACACTTTGTTCCTCGCTCTCTACGTACACGCACGAGCCCACTCACTCCCACTACGTTTTCCCGTTTCCAGAGTGTCACCGGAACTACCCCTCTCCACGCAAAAAGCGAAATGGTACATCATCTGCTATCTTTCCCTCGCTCCTCCAGCTCATTGCATCAGAAACACTCCGCCAATCAGCATTACTCTTACAAATGGGAGAGTGGTGCTCTGTTTAAGCCGACCAATCCGGAAATATATACCATCTGCATTAGGCATTTATTGTCCACCTGTGACAACTCTGTAACTGCGCACTAGGTCCGTCAAATAAATCGTATGATGGGACTCTCCCAAACAATACAGTAGGTTTTGCTTTTAAGGTGAACATGCAGGCCATTATCCCTTTTCTCTGGCAAAAAACTGTTTTGGTTCCTGGGCAGACGGCCGGCCGGCGCAGCTGCGTGCTAACTCACCCTCTTACCGACTTTCCAGCGGGCCGGTTGCCTCCGCCGAACAAAAACTCCTGTGGCCATCGTGCCTTGAATGTTTGTGTACGCCAGCCTCGACTTTTTAATCTATGTGCGCACTTGCGATTTATTTATTGGATTTGCATATCGATTAAATGGAAATATGTATATTGACACTACTCAATCGAGTTTGGGCTCGAATGAAACGTCTTGATACACAGAATACAATGGTGAGGTCGGAAAATGTAGGATATGAAGGTCAGGAGACCACGCCACCTTACAACATTATAGAATACACTGTTTAATTTTGGAGTCTCTATTCAAATTAAATTTAATGGGCCTATTGTGTAGTATTTTTCCTCATAACTTTCCTCTTCCTCACCTCTGCACCAAGGAATACTCTCCTTATTACGCTAAAATTGATTCATTTTCATTAATTTTTAACAAGAAAATGGAATTGAAAGTTTTATTTTATAACTCCTGTCTAATGGGTACATAATCCACACCTTTTGTTGATTTTGGGCCAAATATACATTTTCATACAAAACTTAAAAAAATAAAAGAAGGCCAACAGAAACTTAAGTATAATAATTTTAGTATGTAATAACATCACTGTTCAAATTAAAAGCTTTGATATTGCACGCCTCTAACAGTTACGAAAAACATCGATTATTGTCAAACTTTCATATATCTCTGAACGTTTTAAGTTACAATTTAAGATTATTATGATTTTCTGTTGTATAATCTTTAGCTGCAAGTCAGTTAATCCTGTTGGCCCTTCAGATAAGAGGAAGGGAGGAGAGGGGAAATCCCACTCCCCCCGCCCCCTCTGGTCCTCCCTGTGTTATCCTCCATCTGTAATGAGTGGTCGGAATCACTTGCTTACACAGTGACCAAACGCGTAACAATGTTTATAAATAAGGATATTCAAAGGCCGGCCGTTGTGGCCGAGCGGTTCTAGGCGCTTCAGTCTGGAACCGCGCGACCGCTACGGTCGCAGGTTCGAATCCTGCCTCGGGCATCGATGTGTGTGATGTTCTTAGGTTAGCTATGTTTAAGTAGTTCTAAGTTCTAGGGGACTGATGACATAAGATGTTAAGTCCCGTAGTGCTCAGAGCCATTTGAACCATTTTTGATATTCAAAGGGTTGAGAGATGTGTGTATAAAATGGAGTATGCTCTCTCTTGTCATGCAGTGCTTCTGTGCAGGTGGTAGGCCAAAATACGTAATCCCACACATAACCAGTAGAGCACATATGACACTTACATATTTACAGGTAGTGGTTCACAGAGGAGAAACTTAGGAGTTTCAGGTGCAATAGCGTTTACAAACCACATTAGAGTTTTACCCGAATCCACGTGTGAATCAGGTAGGTACTTCAGTACAGCTGGTGGTTCACAGTGTTTTACACTCTACATCTACATTTATACTCCGCAAGCCACCCAACGGTGTGTGGCGGAGGGCACTTTACATGCCACTGTCATTACCTCCCTTTCCTGTTCCAGTCGCGTATGGTTCGCGGGAAGAACGACTGCCGGAAAGCCTCCGTGCGCGCTCGAATCTCTCTAATTTTACATTCGTGATCTCCTCGGGAGGTATAAGTAGGGGGAAGCAATATATTCGACACCTCATCCAGAAACGCACCCTCTCGAAACGTGGACAGCAAGCTACACTGCGATGCAGAGCGCCTCTGCCACTTGAGTTTGCTAAACATCTCCGTAACGCTATCACGCTTACCAAATAACCCTGTGAAGAAACGCGCCGCTCTTCTTTGTAACTTCCCTATCTCCTCTGTCAACCCGACCTGGTACGGATCCCACACCTGATGAGCAATACTCAAGTATAGGTCAAACGAGTGTTTTGTAAGCCACCTCCTTTGTTGATGGACTACATTTTCTAAGGACTCTCCCCATGAATCTCAACCTGGCACCCGTCTTACCAACGATTAATTTTATATTATCATTCCATTTCAAATCGTTCCGTACGCATACTCCCGGATATTTTACAGAAGTAACTGATACCAGTGTTTCTTCCGCTATCATATAATCATTCAATAAAGGATCCTTCTTTCTGTGTATTCGCAATACATTACATTTGTCTATGTTAAGGGTCAGTTGCCACTCCCTGCACCAAGTGCCTATCCACTGCAGATCTTCCTGCATTTCGCTGCAATTTTCTAATGGTTGGTTGGTTGGTTGGTTTTTGGGGGAAGAGACCAAACAGCGAGGTCATCGGTCTCATCGGATTAGGGAAGGAAGTCGGCCGTGCCCTTTCAGAGGAACCATCCCGGCATTTGCCTGGAGCGATTTAGGGAAATCACGGAAAACCTAAATCAGGATGGCCGGACGCGGGATTGAACCGTCGTCCTCCCGAATGCGAGTCCAGTGTGCTAACCACTGCGCCACCTCGCTCGGTCAATTTTCTAATGCTGCAACTTCTCTGTATACTACAGCATCATCCGCGAAAAGCCGCATGGAACTTCCGACACTATCTACTAGGTTATTTATATATATTGTAAAAAGCAATGGTCCCATAAAACTCCCCTGTGGCACCCAAGAGGTTACTTTAACGTCTGTAGACGTCTCTCCATTGAGAACAACATGCTGTGTTCTGTTTGCTAAAAACTCTTCAATCCAGTCACACAGCTGGTCTGATATTCCGTAGGCTCTTACTTTGTTTATCAGGCGGCAATGCGGAACTGTATCGAACGCCTTCCGGAAGTCAAGGAAAATGGCATTTACCTGGGAGCCTGTATCTAATATTTTCTGGGTCTCATGAACAAATAAAGCGAGTTGGGTCTCACACGATCGCTGTTTCCGGAATCCATGTTGATTCCTACAGAGTAGATTCTGGGTTTCCGGAAATGACATGATAGGCGAGCAAAAAACATGTTCTAAAATTTTACAACAGATCGATGTCAGAGGTATAGGTCTATAGTTTTGCGCATCTGCTCGATGACCCTTCTTGAATACTGGAGCTACCTGTACTCTTTTCCAATCATTTGGAACCTTCTGTTCCTCTAAAGACTTGCGGTACATGGCTGTTAGAAGGGGGGCAAGTTCTTTCACGTATTCTGTGTAGAATCGAAATCGTATCCCGTCAGGTCCAGTGGACTTTCCTCTGTTGAGTGATTTCAGTTGCTTTTCTATTCCTTGGACACTTATTTCGATGTCAGCCATTTTTTCGTTCGTGTGAGGATTTAGAGAAGGAACTGCAATGCGGTCTTCCTCTGTGAAACAGCTTTGGAAAAATGTGTTTAGTATTTCAGCTTTACGCGTGTCATCCTCTGTTTCAATGCCATTATCATCCCAGAGTGTCTGGATATGCTGTTTCGATCCACTTACTGATTTAGCGTAAGACCAGAACTTCCTAGGATTTTCTGTCAAGTCGGTACATAGAATTTTACTTTCGAATTCACTGAACGATACACGCATAGCCCTCCTTACGCTAACTTTGACATCGTTCAGCTTCTGTTTGTCTGAGAGGTTTTTTGCTGCGTTTAAATTTGCAGTGAAGCTCTCTTTACTTTCGCAGTAGTTTCCTAACTTTGTTGCTGAACCACGGTGGGTCTTTCCCGCCCCTCACCGTTTTACTCGGCACGTACCTGTCTAAAACGCATATTACGATTGCCTTGAACTTTTTCCATAAACACTCAACATTGTCAGTGTCGGAACAGAAATTTTCGTTTTGATCTGTTAGGTAGTCTGAAATCTGCCTCCTATTACTCTTGCTAAACAGATAAACCTTCCTCCCTTTTTTTAATATTCCTATTTACTTCCATTTAGGGATGCTGCAACGACCTTATGATCACTGATTCTCTGTTCTGCGCTTACAGAGTCGAAAAGTTCGGGTCTGTTTCTTATCAGTAGGCCCAAGATGTTATCTCCACGAGTCAGTTCTCTGTTTAATTGCTCGAGGTAATTTTCGGATAGTGCACTCAGTACAATGTAACTCGATGCTCTGTCCCTACCACCCGCCCTAAACATCTGAGTGTCCCAATCTACACTCCTGGAAATTGAAATAAGAACACCGTGAATTCATTGTCCCAGGAAGGGGAAACTTTATTTACACATTCCTGGGGTCAGATACATCACATGATCACACTGACAGAACCACAGGCACACAGACACAGGCAACAGAGCATGCACAATGTCGGCACTAGTACAGTGTATATCCACCTTTCGCAGCAATGCAGGCTGCTATTCTCCCATGGAGACGATCGTAGAGATGCTGGATGTAGTCCTGTGGAACGGCTTGCCATGCCATTTCCACCTGGCGCCTCAGTTGGACCAGCGTTCGTGCTGGACGTGCAGACCGCGTGAGACGACGCTTCATCCAGTCCCAAACATGCTCAATGGGGGACAGATCCGGAGATCTTGCTGGCCAGGGTAGTTGACTTACACCTTCTAGAGCACGTTGGGTGGCACGGGATACATGCGGACGTGCATTGTCCTGTTGGAACAGCAAGTTCCCTTGCCGGTCTAGGAATGGTAGAACGATGGGTTCGATGACGGTTTGGATGTACCGTGCACTATTCAGTGTCCCCTCGACGATCACCAGTGGTGTACGGCCAGTGTAGGAGATCGCTCCCCACACCATGATGCCGGGTGTTGGCCCTGTGTGCCTCGGTCGTATGCAGTCCTGATTGTGGCGGTCACCTGCACGGCGCCAAACACGCATACGACCATCATTGGCACCAAGGCAGAAGCGACTCTCATCGCTGAAGACGACACGTCTCCATTCGTCCCTCCATTCACGCCTGTCGCGACACCACTGGAGGCGGGCTGCACGATGTTGGAGCGTGAGCGGAAGATGGCCTAACGGTGTGCGGGACCATAGCCCAGCTTCATGGAGACGGTTGCGAATGGTCCTCGCCGATACCCCAGGAGCAACAGTGTCCCTAATTTGCTGGGAAGTGGCGGTGCGGTCCCCTACGGCACTGCGTAGGATCCTACGGTCTTGGCGTGCATCCGTGCGTCGCTGCGGTCCGGTCCCAGGTCGACGGGCACGTGCACCTTCCGCCGACCACTGGCGACAACATCGATGTACTGTGGAGACCTCACGCCCCACGTGTTGAGCAACTCGGCGGTACGTCCACCCGGCCTCCCGCATGCCCACTATACGCCCTCGCTCAAAGTCCGTCAGCTGCACATACGGTTCACGTCCACGCTGTCGCGGCATGCTACCAGTGTTAAAGACTGCGATGGAGCTCCGTATGCCACGGCAAACTGGCTGACACTGACGGCGGCGGTGCACAAATGCTGCGCAGCTAGCGCCATTCGACGGCCAACACCGCGGTTCCTGGTGTGTCCGCTGTGCCGTGCGTGTGATCATTGCTTGTACAGCCCTCTCGCAGTGTCCGGAGCAAGTATGGTGGGTCTGACACACCGGTGTCAATGTGTTCTTTTTTCCATTTCCAGGAGTGTATATCTGGTAAATTGAAATCTCCATCTAAGACTATAACATGCTGTGGAAATTTATGTGAAATGTATTCCAGATTTTCTCTCAGTTGTTCTGCCACTAATGCTGCTGAGTCGGGAGGTCGGTAGAAGGAGCCAATTATTAACCTAGCTCGGTTGTTAAGTGTAACCTCCACCCATAATTATTCACAGGAACTATACACTTCTATTTCACTACAGGATAAACTACTACTAACAGCGACAAACACGCCACCACCGGTTGCATGCAATCTATCCTTTATAAACACCGTCTGTGCCTTTGTAAAAATTTCGGCAGAATTTATCTCTGGCTTCAGCCAGCTTTCCATACCTATAACGATTTAAGCTTCGGTGCTTTCTATCAGCGCTTGAAGTTCCGGTACTTTACCAACGCAGCTTCGACAGTTTACAATTACAATACCGATTGCTGCTTGCTCCTCGCATGTCCTGACTTTGCCCCGCACCCTTTGAGGCTGTTGCCCTTTCTGTACTTGCCCGAGGCCGTCTAACCTAAAAAACCGCCCAGTCCACGCCACACAACCCCTGCTACCCGTGTAGCCGCCTGCTGTGTGTAGTGGACTCCTGACCTATCCAGCGGAACCCGAAACCCCACCACCCTATGGCGCAAGTCGAGGAATTTGCAGCCCACACAGTCGCAGAACCGTCTCAGCCTCTGATTCAGACCCTCAGACTCCATGAAACAAAGTTTGTTACTCGTGAAAGTATTAACCCAGGATAATTTTCGTTCTCTGCGCACGAAGGCAGTCATACATTGTGTGTGGCGAAGTGGAGGGAGGAGATTCAGGAGAAGTCGAATCAATGTTCTCACTAATAAGCTCTAGTTATAGTTAGGAGCACTTAATAAATCCCATTAAGAGGAATGATAGTAAAGTTATTCTAATAAGGTGTAGCCTAGAAGAATACCATCCACTATATGCTGCTTATTGTAAGGCAATGCTGTAAGATTATAACTTCCTTTCTCACAGAGTTGCCCCAAAAGCACAACACATTTCAGATTATCAACAGAGTCCAATTATTAAAGCACTAAACTGACAACTCAAACAAAATTTAAGATTGGAAAATGCTAATAAGTGTTCCCTCTTATTCTAGGAAATCATTGCCATACAATACTGTAACATAAGAGAGAATATTGATCTCCAACAGCAACACCAAACCAAATAACTCTCATATTATCGAGATATATCTACCCAACGTTGTTTCAGATGACCAAGAAATAGGAGGCAGACACCTATGCAAACGTAGAAGATACTATTACAGCCCTAGAACCAAGAGGAATGCAGTGATATTGGGAGATTTCATTGCGGAAGGCGGAACCACTTCGTTGGACAACCACATGCGAGAGACTGTGGGACAATATGTGCTTGGAGTACGCAGTGAACGAGGCTAACGATTGCTACAGTTTGTAACGGACAACAGCTTTTCCATAATGAATGCCATGTTTAAAGGCCACAAACGTTGACTCTTTATGTGGACCTCCCCAAATGGATATTTCAAGAATCAAACTGACTAAATCCTTGATAAGAGATGGAGAACCTCTTTCCGCAATGTCAAAACAAAACCTAATGCAAAACGTGAATCTGATCACCATATACCGTGGGCCTACCTTAAAATTAAGCTGAGTAAACCAGTGGCTAAAATAAAGTCGAAAAGACTGGCAACCCCTGAACCAGTGATCTTCCAAAAAGTACTTCTAAGCACGAGACGACTTGGCTTAGATGGAAATTGTGGCATAGACAGGAAAATGGATCATAGAGGCAGTAAGTGAGCTCTCAAAGGTGAACAGCGACAACACTGGATGTCTGACGAAACTTTGGTTTTGACTGCAAGATGACTTAACATCCAGCTCACAGTCACAGATCCGCAACAGCGACAACAACTTAAAAAAGTGAATGATGAATATAAAAACACTTGCAAGAAAGACAAGAATGACCACATTAAGAAGATTTGCACAGAGCCAGAGGTACATGCGGCAGACGACCACAGATCAGAACTATACAAGTTGAAATACTTTGCATGGGTATTTCACCCAGGACTCAGACTATTAAAGACGACAAAGGGAATATTCTCACAGACGCAAAACGCTATTTGCAGAGGACCCACATCCAGTGTCAAGGTACCAGAATACAACACACACATAACCAGTGATCCTTAGAGAAGAAGTGGAATATGCAATAAAAAAATTGCTGAATCAGAGGGCACCAAGCCAGAATTACTGCTGTAATTATAAAAGCCATGAGCAACCTGGTGTGAACATCTTGCGTAGGCTATGCCAGAAGATCTGGATGTCCAGAAATTCGCCAGACCAATGGGACCACTCCATTTTCATAACACTGTTAAAGGAATGTTTTCCACTTGACAGTGCGAAAAACCGAACAATTGCCCTTATCTCCCATATCAGTGAAGTCATACTCACTATACTGAACGAGACCGTCTTACTTCCGCAAATATCAGATGAGCAGACTGCGCTTATTCCAGGCAAGGGAACTTGTGAGCAGATTCTAAACATCTGGCAGCCCACCGGGAAGCAAGGTAATATATAATTTCAAGGTGCTCATGTGTTCCGTGGATGACAAGAAAGTTCTCATCAAGGTGAAATGTGGTCTTACATACCCTATCTGACAGCTATACTTTTGGGACACAGCCACAGTAAGAATCAAGAACAACTTCTCAGACATCTTTTCTGTTAATGCTGCCGTGAGACAAAGTTCCTTTCTCGTGGCGACTGGAAACCATCATGCGAAAGTTGGTCTTGAAATAAACAATACAAAGACCAAAGTGATGATTGTCCATCGCCCTAGTGACCACAGATCTCACACCACAAGAATTGCTGGCAACGAGGTCGTCAGACATTTCGAGTTCTTAGGATCTATTGTCATGGATTCTGCAGGTCGCGAGGCTGACATCCGTAGGCGTACATCGATTGCGAGAAATCTACAGAAAAACTTTTTCGCATCTGGACGGACACCTTCGTCACTGCCAAAACAAAGCTCACCCCCGTCTGAACTGTAATCTTGCCTGTCACGACCTGTGCAGCAGAAACTTGGTCAATGAAGATAATGGATCGTCACAGGACTGATTCTCTGGAAATGTGATGTATTAGAATATTACTTCGAATACCGTGGATAGCACATCGGACTGATGAATCGATTCTGAGACAGCTCGGCATCAGAACGAGACTATCGATTCTTGTCGAGCAAAATCACTTGAATTATTTTGGTCACAATGCCAGAAGGAAGGAGGAAATGGAAAGAACAATAACAGAGGAAAAAGTCAACGGCCAAAGGCCTAGAGGACGTGCACCATTGTGTGTGTAGACCACATTAAGAGCCTAACCGGGATGCGCCTGCAGCAATCAAGTCACCGTGCCCAAGACTGAGCTTTGTGGAGGTAGGTTGTCAAGGGACGTACCTAGTGATGCTACTACACCCTTGTGTAGGATTAGACGAAAAAAAAAAAAAACGTTAACCATTGCGATTGAGGAAAAGTCAGTTGCCAAAAATGTATGAAACTATACAATTGCTGAAAATTACAGCCGCGATAAAATAATTAACCCGAAGTTATGACACTGTAGTACTGTGACGAAATGTAGTTGTGTAGACTGTGTGAGCAAACGATTAATTGATTAGTAACAGAAATAGCTGTAAGGTTTATTCAAACGATGGACCCATTTTCAAAACTTCGTACGTATTCAAGTACAAATCCAGAATGAACAAGCTTTATACCAATGAAAAGAAGAAGTTTCAAAGTTTTTGCGGGCGATCGGTGGACCCCGCGCGGCAATAGGGCCGTCATTCCGTTTCACTGCCAGTTGTGAGTGAAATGGCGATTGTGGAGCACAAGGTTTTCTGCGTTCTTGTGTCCGCGAAAAGTGAGTCGCAAATTACAGCGCAGCGGGCATTTCGTACCAAATTCGGTATTCGAGCATCAACTCGCAAAAGCAGTAGCCGTTGGTTTAAGCAATTTAAACAGGCTGGGAGTGTGTGCAAAGGAAAAAGCGAAGGCCGTCCGCTTGTGTCAGAGGATGATGTCCGACGGATTCAAGAGAGTTTAATGCGGAGTCCTAGGAAGACTATCAAATGTATGGGAAGTTCTGAGAAGGCGTTTGCTGCACAAGCCCTACCGATTACAACTTGTGCAGGCTCACAACCCCAATGACAAAGAAAAGCGTCTCGCATTTTGTGATTATGTGCTAGCAAAGATGGAGGATGACGCATTTCTACACTGTATAATTTTTAGCGATGAATCGATGTTCCATGTTAGTGAAAAGTCAACAGACTCAATGTTCACATATGGGATTTGCAAAACCCATATTCGCCATTGCAGTACGAAAGAGATTCACCAAAGATCAACATGTTGTGTGCCGTATCCCATACAAAGATTTATGGACCATTTTTCTTTGCTGAAAGAACTGTAACGGGAATCACGTAGCTGGACATGTTGGAACAATGCCTGTTCCGTTAAGTTATGGAAGATTCCCATAGCTTCATTTTCCAACAGGATGGAGCTCCGCCCCATTGTCACCGTGCTGTACGAGGCTTTTTGAATGACTCCCTCCCTCAGCGCTGGATCGGTCGCAGGGGACTCGAGGACCTGGCTCTGCACTTCCGGCCACCGAGATCTCCTGATCTCACAGCACGCGACTGTTTCTCATGGGGTTATGTGACGGAAGGTGTTGACGCCGCGCCTCCACCGACCACTGTGGACGATCTGCGGAACCGGACCGCCGCTGCCGTGCACTCGGTAACAGCAGATACGCTTTCGTGCGTGTGGTATGAGGCTGGCCATCGCGTCTATGTTTGCCGTGCACCCAAAGGTGGCCACATTGAACATTTATCACATTTCTAATTATTGAATAATTATTGAAAACTAATTTATTACAAATTGTTGCTAATTATTAATTTAATTAAATTGATATCAAACATTATGAAAAGACTTTGAGGTTTCCTTTTTACATTGGTATAAAACTTGTTCATTATGGATATGCACGTGAATAAATACGAAGTTTTAAAAATGGGTCCATCGTTTGAATAAACCTGTATTTATATTTAAATGTGTTATGCATTATGAGGTGAATCTTTTGAATATCATTTTTTGTGTTCATTGCGATGTAGTACCAGTATCTTAATTTCATTTCTTACTCCTTGCTGTAAATAAGTACAGAATTGAAGATGTCCATGTTCATAAAACCACGTTGCTTCCGTGACATATATCGTAGCAACTGATCGGTCGGTACAAGTCGCGCACGCCCGTCAGTTGTCGGCACTGGAAGGAAACAACAAAACATTTTCGCTTTCACATCCTCTAACGACACAGCAGCCACGCTACTTTCTCTCTGCCCGTCAGGTAAGACGCCAAATTTACTGAGCTCACGCCAGAATTAAAAAACGTCTATTTAAATTAAGCACATCTTATAATATTACTGTCTGTGAAAGTATTTTGTTTTACTGAGCGGAAAAACTACGATCTATGAGGAGGACTAATAAATTTTAAAACCGATTTCAATCAGTCGTCTACGTGAAAGAAACCTTACCTCACGCGCTGACGAGCCTTCGCCCATTGGTCCACAACTATAACTCACGTGGCGCAACAAGAGCTGACGCAGCTTTGTCAAGACGATAACTATATATTTTTTTCTTTTTTCAAAACGATGGTTGTCTTTCTTGGTCTTCCTTGTAATTTCCTTGTATTTCAGCATGTTTTCGTAAGACAAAAGGACTCTAACTGTAAGGTGTAACTGCTCTTTTGACCTCATTAACAGTTTTCTCCATTGATTTTTGTATTGCATATTGCACAGTACAATATACAGAATGTGCAAATCATGCGCCATATGGAAGGTTCAAAAGCATGGCATCAGACTTCATGTTTGAAGTATTGTCCAAAAACCAGCGACCACATAGCCATCAAAACTAACACAGTTCTATAATAATGTTATTTCTAATCTATTTCTATTATGTAACATCATATCTTGTAAGTGTGTGATTGTTAAAAAGCTGAAAAAAAATTTACTGTACAGACTGTTGAACTAATATTACATTTCTCTGATTACAGTGTACTGTGCTTCGTAATCTTTGAAAATGGCAGAAGTCCAAAAACTGCAGTAGTGAAATAAAAACAATAACAGCTAAAACTGAATATGACACCATTAAAAAGTTTGCTCACAGTACAAGAAATTAATAAATCTATTTAATGTGATCGGCTATATTGCATTGCCAGAGTTACTTACGTGTTGTTACACACGAAAATCGGTTGAAAGTGACGTTGTCACAAAAGAGAATAAATCGTGATCTGGTTTCAAACATGGCAATGGAAATAGATTGAGACTTGGTTTGATTTCTTGGACTGAGAGTTTCATGTGAAGTGCAGATAGACATCAGTGAAGATGAAACTCCCTGACAGATAAAAAAGTGTGCTGGTTCGAGACTCGAACTCGGAACATTTGCCTTTTGTGGACAAGTGCTCTACCGACAGGGGTACACAAGCACGACTCACGACCAGTTCACACAGCTTCACTTCCGCCAGTACTTCGTCTTATACCTTCAAAACTTCACAGAAGCTCTCTGCGAAATTTGCAAGACTAGCACTCCTGGAAGAACGGGCATTGCAAAGATTTGGCTTAGCCACAGCCTGGGGGATGTATCCAGAATGAAAGTTTCGCTCTTCAGGGGAGCGTGCACCGTTATGAGACTTCCTGGCAGATTAAGACTGTGTGCCGGAGCGAGACTCGAACTCGAAACCTTTGGCTTCCGTGGGCAAGTGCTCTACCGACTGAGCCACCCAGGCCCAATCCATGACCAGTCCTCTCAGCGTCACTTCCTCCAGAACCTCGTCTTCTACCTTACTAATTTCACAGAAGCTCTCGTATCAGTGCACACTCCGCTGCAGAGTGAATACTTCATTCTGGAAACATACCTCAGGCTGTGGCTAAGCCATGACTGCACAATATCCTTTCTTCCAGGAGTGCTAGTCGTGCAAGTTTCTCAAGAGAGTTTTTGTGAAGTTTGGAATGTAGGAGACGTCCACAGCGTTCCAGAGGTACTGTTGGATGCTATAACTTTATACATGTCTTCAGGTATGATGAAGAGCCGGAATAACGGAAAGCTATTGCTCGCAAGAAAGGTATTTACCTTTTTTATCCTGTTTGGATACCACATATAACTTGAAATTCTTCTGTGTGAAGGTGACACGATGGACTTATGTCCTGCAGCTTTGAAAAATTAAAATAATTACTATAAAGATGCGCATTTTAAATAAGAAGAGCTTAAAATGAGAACAAATGTACATGTGGTGTATCTTATAATATAAATATTCGCTAATGCACATGTAAAACTTTACATATCATTGTTACAATGAACAATATCTACAGTGAGTTGAATTCATGTAGAGAGCAGTGAGGAAAAGATTCCAGTTGAAGTGAGAGCTGAATGAGTGAATGAGGCAAGAGCACTGTGATCCATATTACTGGGTGAGCTAAGAACGCATAGAGTAGGGTGACTCCTGAGTCACGTACCAATCATCTCTGCATGGACTCGGGAGCAGTGAGCAGTTGCCAGATGCTGAACCAGTGAATGAGCCTAGAGCACAGTAACTCATGGTCACCTGCGATCCAAATCAGTAAGTCAACCGAGAGTGCTGTGATTCATGAGTCATCTGCAACCGCTCTGTGCTTCGTTAGGAGTGGTAGGGGAGCCAAGTCCTTTCAAATCAAAAGCGGAAATAAAAGGCAAGAAAGTGCTTTCTTTGTTAATACAATGCTCTTTGTCTGCTTTCTATTCTCTTCATGTCTGACAAAAGCTTTTCACAACAGTGGAGCATAAAAACACATATGTAACACATTGTACATAGTGTATTTTGTTGCAGCATGGTCTATATCACAGTGACTAATTCAACATGCTGGATGGGCCACTGTTGCAGCAGCCTGTCCTAGAAACCTTGCTCTGCACAGTGATGTAGAGGCTTTTTTGATCCGAAGGGCTATCGCTCTTTTATTTTCCAAATCACCAATCGCTTCCTCTTTGAATCAGTTCAGGAGCAGATCGCCTTTCTTTAGTGTTGATAGAGAGCAGAGTCATTCTCAGTGTTTAACTGATGGGCAGAGTGTTTACTTGGATGTTCCCTTGTCTACAGATCATACGCCGATACGCCGAGCGAGGTGGCGCCATGGTTAGCACACTGGACTCGCAATAGGGAGACGATCGTTCAAACCCATGTTTGGCCATCCTGATTTAGGTTTTCCGTGATTTTCCTAAATCGCTTCAGGCAAATCTCAGGATGGTTCCTCTGGAAGGGTAAGCCCCCCTTCCTTCCCCATCCTGTTGTAATCCGATGCGACCAATGACTCGCTGTTTGGTCCGCTCCCCTACATCAGGTAACCAGTCAGCAGTCCATATGCCACAAAATGACAGAACTGGAAGGATTAATACAGAACTCAGAAGCCGATATTGATGATTTCTGAAACAGCTATTGATATTCCTAGTGCATATTTTTTGTGTATTTGGTTAGTAGCTAAAGATAGCCAAGTAAACCGAGAAATAAATGTAAAAGGTATCTGATTAGCTCATGGAAAGCATAATCATTAGTTTGTTTTGCTGTTTCATTCAGTTACACATTTGCACTGGGTGACATGAAAATTTGTGCAACATTTCTGAGATTACTAAAGAACACTGATTCCATGACCATTTACTTTCTGGGGAGAAGTAACTGATCTGCTTCATGTGATCATATCAAATGCAGCAGAATTTCTACAGTCGACAGCCAGTGAAAGAGATGTCAACACTCGCCATTTACGGGGTGGGGGGAATACTTTGGTCCATCGTCAGATCTGCAGCAACAGAATTAAGGGATCACTATTTTGAAAACCCGTAATTCTCATCCACTGCGATTTTTGAGTTTGAAATTTGACTCGAAGGCATAATCCGTAGCGGCACAAAAACGTGCCACCCTGCGGCGCCAACCTTGGACTCGACGACGTTTCAGGCAGCAAGGTGTCGCCACGTGCAAATGAAGGCCACTGCTCCTAAGTTCACGTTACTCGTAAGGTGGATTAATGATGTCACAGCGGCACCAGATTTCACCACAGTTGTGCCCAGTGCCACCATGGGCGGGTCTCACGGCGAGAAGGTCGTCACATATCCCGCTGGCGACATCTCGCCCCCTGTTGACACCTCTGCGATGGAGGCCGGAACCTCGACAGCCAGAGTACGCGGTTTTCTTGTGAGTGGCCGAGGGAAACATCCCAGACACACCGCCGCTCAGAATCGGGAGGCAGAGGCCGCAGGGGCGTCAGTGAAACCGCCCTTTCTCTTGGCGCGTTGACTCCCACACTTTTTGTGGTCGAAAACGACAGTTTGTAGTGCGATGGGCAAGAGGAAGGCGTTCTTCACAACCTTTAACACAATTGTCTCCCTCGGGCGTTTCAACCGTTTTCTACTAGCGTTATGAGGCTCCATCGCCATCAAACGTGATCGCACCCGTTTGGAGCTCAGTGCGACCACTACTTTTTCTGTCGTGTACAGGGTGGAACCACCAGCAACCGTTCAGAACCATTCGACGAAATTTGAAAGTGATGGAAAGCAGCTAAGGATGCTTATGCTTTTCCAGCGCTCGTATTTTGTGTCCCTCTGTTGCGCCCCCCCCCCCCCCCCCCCCGCCCTCCCCTCCTCCTCCTCCTCCCAGTTCGGTAAAAACTCGCGATGGCACCCGCTCACCTTTATTGAGAATTTTAAAAATATAATAGCACAGACAGAACCCGTGACGAAGTCTTAAGCCTTGCAGACCAGCGACTCCTTCGACGCTCTCCGATTCTGGAAGGCCTATTACCAAGCACAACAGCAGCAGTGTAGCGGCGAAAGTGCAGCAGCGTAGCTTGCCTGCAGGCGCGTGGGACTCCCGTCACGAGAGCAAAAATTGTGGTCACGCTGCGCTCCAAATAGGTGCGATCACGTTTGATGGGAATGGAGCCACGTCCTTAGAAAAGGGTTGAAACGCCCGAGCACGACAGCAGTGTCAAAGGGTGTGAAGAACGTCTTCGTGTTCCTCATCGCACTGCGAGATGACGTTTTCGACCCAGAAATGTGTGAGAACCAACGCCCCAGGGAAATGGCTGGTTTCGTTGCCGCCATTTATGCCACCCCCTGCGGCCTTTTAGTGCCGGTTCTGAACGGCGGTGTGTCTTCAATGTTTTCCTCGGCCACTTATAAGACAACGGCCTGATTTCAAAGTTGGGCGTCGTGGTTCTGACCCCTCCACCGGGGACGTGTCAAGAGAAGGGGTGAAATGTAGTTGATGGGTGTGAGATACGTCCATGGTGACATTGGGGTGAATTGTGATGCAAATTGGCGCCAATGTTACAACATTAATTCACCTTACACGTCACATGAGATTTTATGAGCTGTAGCCTTTTTTTCGGATATGTCGACACCTTGCGCTTCGAGGCCTCATCGAGTCTGAGGCTGACGTCGAAGGGCGTCATGCTTTTGCACCATAACAGAGGAAGATTGTAAGTGTCTTTAGCTTAATTTCAGACTTAAGCATAGTAATGGGTAGGAATTACGGGATTTCTAAAACGTAATCTTCGAATTCTGTTGCGCAGTGTAGATGATGATGTAGCACTGCATATGTGCACTCTGAGAAAAAAACATGTTTCAAACAGACACTACGGTATACACGGTGGATCGAAGTAAAATCGACAAATTCTGTAGTGGATGGTCCCAGACACACTGTTGAAGTGTGTGCTAGTAGATACACAGTGCCATTTCTCAGACAACATGTGTGTCACTAATGAAGTCATTGATGAGTCAAAGGATTTTCACAGCCCTCCCTTTCCTGCCACCCGCCCCCCCCCCCCCCTCATCCCATTCGACAAACGTCAATTCTCCTATGCATAAAATGGTGGAAAATTCAAAAGTGGCGGGAAACTAAAAAATTGGCGAGGAAGTTCAAAAATAGCCCAATTGCGCTAGTATGTTTTCCCCCACACCTATGTTTTAGAACTGTTTTCCTAATTGTAAATTGGAGGGAAATTGAAAAATCCAAGATGGTTCGTTGTCATGCGGCTCACTTGGAATGCTGGGAAAGGCTGTATAACATCAGAATTCAAGACTTGGAATATTGAAACAGGCTCTGTGACGTCAGAACACAAAATGGCGAGCCAAGATGCTTGAGACAGAATACTGAGAGAAAAAGTGTTCGTGCAGGCCAGGCAATTCCACTTGCTTAAACAGTTGTTTATGTTTGGTTAACACATAAGGTCATACAACATCATCATAAGTTGAAGTCTAAACTGTACACTGTGTAGTAGGAACAACTGTATCTTCACCTAACTCCACACCGGGGAAGGAAAGGTCCCCTTGGACACGCCGCCGCCGCCGCCGCCGCCACTGGCTGGCTGTCTCTGCGCTAACATCCGCTGGTCGCAACGCGAGCTGCAGCTACGCTGGGACAGCCCCGTTTCCGTAGTGGCAGAGCCTTGATTGCCAGACCGTCTGAGAAGTCTCCGTTAGCTCACTTAAACTACAACCAACACATACACTTTGGATTAAAACTAAAAACTTAAGAGACGTACATTCGTCCTCCTGGCGGTTGATACTTGTGTAGTGGGTTTGGAAAAAAAAAAAAAAAAAACCGGTTCAGGTACTATGCTTGTAAAATTCACCACAAAGATTTGTGCATAGAATGGATGGTGTCTGTCCCTTCGGCAGAGACAAACCGTTTTTATTTCATGGTTATTTCAGTTCCCCACAATAGGGGTGGGCTGGCAGCAGATAAACCGCTCCTCAGCCAAAGGTCACAACACTATATTTAAAGATGGTTAAAATATATAAAAGGTGACAATAACAGATGATTTTTTTTCTTTATTATTATTATTTCAGACACACCCTTCAAAAACAGGAACTTATATGTACTAGTCATGTAGCTCCAACATTTGAGAATAAAACATGCAAATACTTATATACAAGCTTAATCGTAGCCATCAAAAACACGGCAAATATATATGATGGGAAAGTGTGACATTTTGCGCAAGTCTAGTGGTCAATATCCTGCTTGCACAGCACATTTCAAGACGAAAAATGGTACGGCGTGAAGCCAGCGCCGGCACGCCAGTTGGGAATGACAGAGAAGAGACGGCTGGAGAAGAGATCAGCCAGTTGCGTGCTGAATGACCTCCCTCCAGGACGACAATGCAACAGAAGCGGCTCCTCGCTGAAGAGGACATAAGCGCCGCGCCTGGCTGCTGGCAGCCCACTTTCATATCAGCTTCAACGTTAGCCAACACATCGTAGCCTCTATAATTAGCTATCTCTACATAGCACAGACTTGTTTATTTATTTAAAGTCTCCATGCTCATCGAACGAGTCAATGCATGAAATTATAACACGGTAGTAGAAACAGATAAAATGAAATATAAGAAATATATTCACGCGACAAGTCGTAAGTTTAAATAAAGAAAATCAACAATGTAACACTGGAATTTTTCAGCTCTTCCAGCAGCTCCTCGACAGAATAGAAGGAGTGGGCCATGAGGAAGCTCTTCAGTTTAGACTTAAAAGTGTTTGGGCTACTGCTAAGATTTTTGAGTTCTTGTGGCAGATTATTGAAAATGGATGCAGCAGAATACTGCACTACTTTCTGCACAAGAGTCAAGGAAGTGCATTGCACATGCAGATTTGATTTCTGCCTAGTATTAACTGAGTGAAAGCTGCTGACTCTTGGGAATAAGCTAATATTGCTAACAACAAACGACATTAAAGAAAATATATACTGTGAGGGCAATGTCAGAATTCACAGACTACTGAAAAGGGGTCGACAAGAGGCTCTCGAACTTACACCACATGTAGTTCGAACAGCCCGTTTTTGAGCCAGAAGAATTACCCCAAAAAATAATACCATACGACATTAACGTATGAAAATATGCGAAGTAGACTACTTTCCGAGCTGAACTGTCACTTATTTCAGATACTGTTCTAATGGTAAATAAAGCAGCATTTAGTTTCTGAACAAGATCCTGAACATGGGCTGTCCACAACAGCTTACTATCTGTCCGAACGCCTAGGAACTTGAACTGTTCCGTCTCGCTTATAATATGCCCATTCTGTCTGATCAAAATATCGGTTCTTGTTGAATTGTGAGTTAGAAACTGTAAAAACTGAGTCTTACTGTGATTTAGCATCAAATTATTTTCCACAAGCCACAAACTTATTTCATGAACTACCTTATTTGACACTGTTTCAATATTACACACAAGATCCTTCACTAACAAGCTGGTGTCATCAGCAAATAGAAATATTTTTCAATCACCTGTAATACTAGAAGGCATATCATCTATATAAATAAGAAACAGTAGTGGCCCCAGCACCGACACTAGGGGAATGCCCCACTTAACAGTGCCCCATTGGGACTGAACATCACTACTACTCTCAATATTGCAGAGAATTACCTTCTGCTTTCTGTTCTTAGAGTAAGAGGTGAATCAATTGTAAGCTACTCCCTTACTCCATAATGGTCCAACTTCTGCAGTAATATTTTGTGGTCAACACAGTCAATAGCCTTCGTTAAATCAAAGAAAACACCTAGCGTTCGCAACCTTTTATTTCATCCGTCCAAAACCTCACAGAGAGAAGAGAATATAGCATTTACAGTTGTTAAACCATTTCTATAACCAAACTGTACATTCGACAGCAAATTATGTGAATTTAAATGCTCGAGTAACCTTGTATATACAACCTTCTCGATAACTTTAGCAAACACCGAAATAGGTCTAAAATTGTCAACATTATCCCTGTCTCCATTTTTATAAAGAGGCTTCACTACTGAGTACTTTAATCGGTCAGGAGACCGACCACTCCTAAAGGAAAAGTTACAGATATGGCTAAGTATTGGGCTAACATACTAGTATTCTGCTAGATACCCCGTCATATCCATGCGAGTTCTTGCTCTTTAGTGATTTAATTATTAACTCAATCTCCCTCCTGTCAGTATCATGGAGGAGCTTTTCAGGTAACAGTCTCGGAACACTTTTTTCTAAGAGCGCTATATGATTCCCTGTTGGGACTAGGTTTCTATCTAGTTCACGTGTTATATTCAGAAAGTGATTGTTAAATACTGTACATACACTCCTGGAAATGGAAAAAAGAACACATTGACACCGGTGTGTCAGACCCACCATACTTGCTCCGGACACTGCGAGAGGGCTGTACAAGCAATGATCACACGCACGGCACAGCGGACACACCAGGAACCGCGGTGTTGGCCGTCGAATGGCGCTAGCTGCGCAGCATTTGTGCACCGCCGCCGTCAGTGTCAGCCAGTTTGCCGTGGCATACGGAGCTCCATCGCAGTCTTTAACACTGGTAGCATGCCGCGACAGCGTGGACGTGAACCGTATGTGCAGTTGACGGACTTTGAGCGAGGGCGTATAGTGGGCATGCGGGAGGCCGGGTGGACGTACCGCCGAGTTGCTCAACACGTGGGGCGTGAGGTCTCCACAGTACATCGATGCTGTCGCCAGTGGTCGGCGGAAGGTGCACGTGCCCGTCGACCTGGGACCGGACCGCAGCGACGCACGGATGCACGCCAAGACCGTAGGATCCTACGCAGTGCCGTAGGGGACCGCACCGCCACTTCCCAGCAAATTAGGGACACTGTTGCTCCTGGGGTATCGGCGAGGACCATTCGCAACCGTCTCCATGAAGCTGGGCTACGGTCCCGCACACCGTTAGGCCGTCTTCCGCTCACGCCCCAACATCGTGCAGCCCGCCTCCAGTGGTGTCGCGACAGGCGTGAATGGAGGGACGAATGGAGACGTGTCGTCTTCAGCGATGAGAGTCGCTTCTGCCTTGGTGCCAATGATGGTCGTATGCGTGTTTGGCGCCGTGCAGGTGACCGCCACAATCAGGACTGCATACGACCGAGGCACACAGGGCCAACACCCGGCATCATGGTGTGGGGAGCGATCTCCTACACTGGCCGTACACCACTGGTGATCGTCGAGGGGGCACTGAATAGTGCACGGTACATCCAAACCGTCATCGAACCCATCGTTCTACCATTCCTAGACCGGCAAGGGAACTTGCTGTTCCAACAGGACAATGCACGTCCGCATGTATCCCGTGCCACCCAACGTGCTCTAGAAGGTGTAAGTCAACTACCCTGGCCAGCAAGATCTCCGGATCTGTCCCCCATTGAGCATGTTTGGGACTGGATGAAGCGTCGTCTCACGCGGTCTGCACGTCCAGCACGAACGCTGGTCCAACTGAGGCGCCAGGTGGAAATGGCATGGCAAGCCGTTCCACAGGACTACATCCAGCATCTCTACGATCGTCTCCATGGGAGAATAGCAGCCTGCATTGCTGCGAAAGGTGGATATACACTGTACTAGTGCCGACATTGTGCATGCTCTGTTGCCTGTGTCTATGTGCCTGTGGTTCTGTCGGTGTGATCATGTGATGTATCTGACCCCAGGAATGTGTCAATAAAGTTTCCCCTTCCTGGGACAATGAATTCACGGTGTTCTTATTTCGATTTCCAGGAGTGTATATGCGACTTATCAGTAACACAGACATTCCCACTACGCACTGATTCTATATCCTTGACCTGTCTCTGCCGACCAGCCAGTTCCATTACGACTGACCATACGGTTTTAATTTTATCCTGAGACTTAGCTATTCTATCTGTATACCACATACTTTTTGCCTTCCTAATAACATTTTTAAGCGCCTTACAATACTGTTTGTAATGGGCTGTTGCATTTAGATTTTGACTGTTTCTAATGTTTTGATATAATTGCCACTTTGTTCTACAAGATATTCTTATCCCTCTAGTCAGCCACCCAGGCTGCCTGTTTGTGCTAGTACGCTGTTTTGAACATTCTAATGGAGAGCAACTTTCAAAGAGCACAAGAAAAGTCTTGAGGAAAGCATTATATTTATTGTCTAATGTATCAGCACTATAAACATCTTGCCACTCTTGTTCCTTGATAAGGTTTACAAAGGTCTCTACAGCAACTGGATCAGCTTTCCTAAACAGTTGATAACTATATTTAACACGTGTTGCAGCACAAAAATATTTTAGAGTTAAAATTTGTGCATTATGATCTGAAAGGCCATTCACCTTTTTGCTAACAGAATGCCCTTCTAATAATGAGGAATGAACAAAAATGTTGTCTATGGTTGTTCTACTGTTCCCTTGCACTCTCATTGAAAAAAATACGGTTTGCATAAGATTATATGATTTAAGGAGGTCTACCAGCATCCTTTTCCTTGCACAATCACTTATACAATTAATACTGAAGTCACCACACATAACTAACTTTATGTATTTCCTATAAAGTGAACCAAGAACCTCCTCTAGCTTTAGCAAAAATGTTGTGAAATCGGAGTCTGGGGATCTATAAATAACAACAGTTAGAAGTTTAGCTCTACTAAATTTAACCACATCTGCACAAAATTCAAACACCTTTTCAGTGCAGTACTTTGAAACATCAATTGACTCAAATGGGATGCCGTTTTTCACATACATGGCTACTCCCCCACACCGCAAAGAGCTCGTAGAAAAGCTGTCGGCCAACTTGTATCCTGGTAAAGGAAGCCTCTGAATTATCTCCTTATTTAAGAAGTGTTCAGATATACCAATAATTCCAGAGTCAACATCTATAAGCAGTTCACTAACTTTATCTCTAATACCTTGTATATTTTGGTGAAATATACTAATTCTCTCATTACTCGGATACCTAAGCTTTGTCGAAAGTGGTTCCTCTGTTAGAGAGACTTCCCTTAAGCAGGAATACCTATCAGCTGACTTCCATCTAAAAAAGGTGCAGCTCTAACACCCACTCCTACCGGAAGTTTACCACGAGTGATCCCACCACCCTCATCTATACTGTCACCTATAAGCTTTGCCAACCTCCCCTTCCCATACCTGTTGAGGTGAAGGCCATGTCTAGTGAAACCCATCCTGCTGATAGACTCCACCGACACCATTGAAATGTGACCCTTGTGTTTATCTATTCTGAAGAAGACATTATGCTTGCTGCAGATCTATCAAAGTTAAGTATTATGTCTTGTCTTCTTATAATAAAACTCATTAATATGAGCAGTTTGATTGTTTGTCTAGTGAAGCGTGTATGCAGGATTCCTAGACATAACAAAAAAACCGAACTGCCATCTCCAGAAGAATGTAGAGCCAACTGAAGGCAAATGACTGTAGCATCGCCCAACGACATAGCACAGGTCACGACATCTATCTAGTGGAAGGAACATGAACGCTACACCTTGAGAGTGGAAGCAGATGCCTGACAGGAAATCATGCAGCTATTTGATGCGTCACTGGCGCGGCAGAGATCTGCTCCAGGCGGGCACGAGACAGTGGCACAACATGGCCACGTACCCCATGCGTCATGCTGCAGCTGTTCAATGAGTGATGGCTCACACAGCACAGCCCATGCAAACCCAGCCCACATCTGTGCTATTGTGTCTTATGCTGCACACATAACATCAGACGTCTTTATAAGATTTCTAAAAGTAGACAGTCAGCACACGTAAAGTATATCATCGAATTTTCAGGTCATAGAGTGACTATCTCTGCAATCCATATTGCACATTACAAATCACATGGATCAGAAACTAGAGTTTGTCCACATCATGCCTAAAAATGATCAACAGCAACGGTAAATGTATGCGACAAAACTATAACTTCTTACAAGAGTCTGCTGCATTTCAATCATAAATCCCACTTCAATTTTCTGCACTTCAATTTCCGCGTCAAATCTATTCCCTCCTACAGCTGGACATACACATCAAAGAATCAAGCGTAATTATGCACCCAGCAAACGACACATGACAGCAACTACGTAACAGAACTTCACATCTCAGAATTCCACCTCACTATGTGTTTTAAAATGCATACTTAACATCAAACGTCTGCATAGGATTTCTAAATGGCAACAGGCGACATACATTCATCAAGACATTAAAATTTCACATCAATTTCATGGTAAAATCAACGACTAACATATCGAATTGAATGAAATTTCCATAAAGAAGTGTGAACCCTTTCAAAGTGTAGTCTTATGCTTTTAAAACGAATACTGTAGCGATAACACTGAGTTCATGATGAATATCCATTGAATTATCATGTTAAGGTGTATCCAGATTTTTGTGATCAATGAGATAGAATGTGTAACAGCCCCAAAAAGTTTGAGTAGAAGTTAGGGGAATGGATGGATCCTGTTTCAGTATTTCGGGTCAGCCAGCACGACTAATAACTATAACAGGCACACAGACAGACGGAGCTTCGCTAGGGCAAACCTCGATCCCTGGGTAGGCAGAATGCTAGTAGATTTAATCTACTTTACCTCCACATCGTCTACAATTGTGCACAGAACGTGTTTCTTCTTATGATGTTGACGTCAGCACGTTTACCCTTTGCAGGTTGTTAGGCATCGCTACTGCCTGTGGTGCAGGGAGCTGTGGCAGTCCGTGGCACACCAGACTTCACCGTCCTGGGCACGGAGGGCGGGGGAGGGCGTTAGCCCGACGACTGCGTGGCAGCCGGCAGCACTGGCTCTGACACTCTCTGGAGCATCTCAGCCGGATGCCAGACCTTTTTGAGCACTGCAGAGAGTGTGCACACGACTGCAGCCATTTGTCCTGCGTTCATAGCGGTTGCTGTGTTGCGGCTGGGTCCAGTTGGACTGCGGGCGGCGGCTGGGGTGTTTCCACTCCCACTGCCTCCAGCCATTTTGTCTTCTTCTCCTAGCTCGTTTTCCCTCTGCGGGAATCGACGCTCCGCTCTCCGGGTTACCCTCTCGGGAACGTTTGTTTAGTGCCCCCTCATGTGGAGGCGGTGGCGACAGCATCAGCAGCTGGCATCCAGCCTAGGCGCGGGTGACGAGCGGAGCAGCCTGCAGTCTTCCTGGGCAGCTGTCCACATTGCCGATCTATTGCGGCTTTAATTACCTTGCAGCTGTGGTAACTCGCCACGTGTAGGCCGCCACAGTTTGCACACTTTGGTGTGTGTGTCCCGAGCAGCGAACAGTTTCTGCCACCGTGGCCTCCAGTGCACTTCACGCGTACGTTGGGAAAGGAGCAGTGGCGAGCCATATTCCCCATCATTTGGCAGCGGAAGCACTGCGCCAGGTCTTTCTTCTGTTTCGGATTTTCTGTAGTAACCTTTGTGTTGCCCAGCCTCTGAATGTGGTAGAGCCGCCTGTTCTTCAGGGTGATCACCAGCAGACAGCGGCTTTTTGTGCGTGACGTGCGATTTTACGTGCGTCACATTCCTCACTCTGAATCCGGCTGAGACCACTTTTCTTAGAGAAATTCTGATTTGGCTGATCTGGGGAAGCTCCAGAGGACCATCTTCAGCAGCCTCTCACGGATGGCCGTATGCACAAACTGATGCATCGATTGGTTTGATGCCTCACCAATCACCTCGAAAAAATCTTCTGTATGTTGCCTCCTGTGGCCCACACGGTGTAGTCTGCAGTAATCCACTCCTTCATATACTGCAGGAATCCGTATATTCTTCTGCCACCTCGAAGTCAATAGGAGGTGGCCAGCCGTCGTTGACAGGCAGGAGGCGGCCACGTCTTCTACAGAGCCGGAGCCTCGGGTAGTGGCCAAGGCGTCCTGCTGCGGTGGTGGCGTCTACTGTTCCATATCAGCATGTGAGATTGCGCCAAAGCAGCACGCCATGACGTAACTGTACTCCAGGCTGAGCCTGCCACACTCTCGTCTGCAAAGGCGCGTCTTCTGCCGCCAGTGGTAGAGACAGCGAGCTACCTCCTCTTCTTGGACGCTTCCTTGACGCTGGTTGTCGTTCCTGTATCAGACCGTTTGCGCCGTTCGCCATCGAGGTAGAAAGGCACTCTGGCCGTCTTCTGTCCTGCCCACTCTTCCACTGGGAGTAATGTGGCGTGTGCGTTGTGCACCAGTATGTTGTCCTCTCCTGACTCCACTGTAAGCAGTGGGTCAGATGGGGCCGTAGGGTGAGCACGATCCTCCAAACGGTGGTCTGCCACACCAAAATCACCAGTCGTCGTAAGTTGGGCGCCAGCATGACTGCAGCCATGTAACTGAATTTCACACTTAAGGATTTCTACCTCATCACATGTTCCATGCTGCACACAAGACATCAGATGTTTCCATAGGATCTATAAATGGAGACAGTTGACATTCATACAGAAAATCACTGAATGTTCATCGAATAACATGTATCAGTACCATTCACTCAATTATCACCTCAAGGTGCTCCCATTTCTTCTGTTGTTGTTGTGGTCTTCAGTCCTGAGGCTGGTTTGATGCAGCTCTCCATGCTACCCTATCCTGTGCAAGCTTCTTCATCTCCCAGTACCTACTGCAGCCTACATCCTTCTGAATCTGCTTAGTGTATTCATCTCTTGGTCTCCCTCTACGATTTTTACCCTCCACGCTGCCCTCCAGTACTAAATTGGTGATCCCTTGATGCCTCAGAACATGTCCTACCAACCGATCCCTTCTTCTAGTCAAGTTGTGCCACAAACTCCTCTTCTCCCCAATTCTATTCAGTACCTCCTCATTAGTTATGTGATCTACCCATCTAATCTTCAGTATTCTTCTGTAGCACCACATTTCGAAAGCTTCTATTCTCTTCTTGTCCAAACGATTTATTGTCCATGTTTCACTTCCATACATGGCTACACTCCATGCAAATACTTTCAGAAACGACGTTTTTTTTTTAAGAAATAAATCTTGGGTGAACAGCCTGCACACTCATACCAGGATGTTCACCTGAGATTTATTTCGTCAACCTGAAGTATGTCAGCAAAATCATCAGAATACACGTCACCTTTGATGACATTAGAGTCCAAGTTGGCTGGCCTGGAGATATGAATCTAATCCAAAATAGTTGTTCCAGTTCTCGTCGCACTGCTGTTATCCATCCACCACCACTCAGTCTGTTAAACCACATGTTGGTACACCTGGCTCTTATGCGAGCAGTTATTCGGCTTAGCACTGATTGATACACTTGTTGGGAGTCCTCCTGAAGGATACCATGCCAAACTGAGTCCAATTGGCGAGTTAGATCGTCAAAATCCCGAACAAGTTGAATGACCTGGCCCACAATGCTCAAAACGTTCCTAGTTGGAGAGAGCCAGTGACGCCGATGACCAGGACATAGTTAGACAAGTATAAAGACAAGCAATAGAAATTCTCGCCATGTCCAGATGGGCATTATCCCACTGAAATGTGAGCTTGGAATGAAAGTCAACAAAACGAGGCATAGAATATTGTTGGCATTCCACTGTGCTGTTTTGCATTTAATAAATTCCTGATATGTCTCTGTATTTGCTGGTAGTGTGTGAGTGTATTCCAGTCATGAGTCCACAATAAAAATCAGTATATGTGATAGGATTCTCTGCCGAGTAGAAGGACTTGTGGGAGGTGGGTGGGGCAGCGAGAATATGTGGACTTGGTAGGAATGTGGGTGGATATAGCGTCTGACGACGTCTGCTGAAGGAAGGAAGTGGCATGAGGGATATCGTTATGTTGCTGGAAGGTTATGGGGTGGCTTCCAGTTAAGGTTTCTATGGATTCCCAATAAGCATTACAGTTGGCACAGAAGTAGTCTTGGATAACTCTTCATGGAGACTGGGATGGGTTGCATGGGGATGAGGTTGTGTGTACGAGACAGTGAGGAGTACAAGTATTTCCAATTGGATCGAGGACTTCCGCATTGAGACGTCCAAGGAGGTTTGTAAATGCTAGGACGACATCGGGGGTGATGCTGCTTTCAGGATGGGTGTGGTGTGGGATGGTAACAATGGTAGTTGGTGAACTGACGCTAGACTTCCGCAGAGGTCTACTATGTATGTTGAGATCAGCAGCAATGATATAGGTTTAAAAGATGCGATCCATATGGGTAGGGAAATTATAGGGGATGGAATGATTAGGTGAGATGTAGGTAGTGGCAGAGGTAATGGTTAGGGTTTGGAAAAAGATAGTAAGGATAAGGTGTTCAGTGGGAAACTTGTTGTGGCCAAACAGGGATGTTATTGCGTGGCCAACTGCAGCTGCATTTCTGGACAGCAAAAGGTGGTTATCCATACAGTGGAAGGTATAGGAAGAGGTTCAGATGATTTTATAGGGTTAGAGGAACGTTATTTAATAATAAAGGTATTGAAGTTGTTTTGGGATAAGCTATGCATTAAAAGATGTTTGTTGGTGGGGAGGGAATGGATGTTGTGGTACAGGATTTTGTAGCTTTGGCATGCCATTATAAGAGATAAGGTTGGTTCATAGGGGTAAGGTCAGAGTAGGTTCAGACAAGGGCGCTGAGGTGGGTGATGACGAAGTAGACCTGATTGTGGGAGAAGGTACCTGAGATGGAATGTGCAGCAAAGAAGATTTGTGGGATGGCATGAGGACATTGGAGTGGATGAATGTCTTGGAGGATGACTGTAATGAATTTGATAATGTCTTCAGCAGTAAGAGTTGGGGTGAATGGAGGTATTAATGGGATGTATTGTGACAGTGGGCTGAGGTTTGGTAGGTTGTGGTTTAGCTTTGCATTTCACAGAGTGGGTGGAGTGGGAGTGATTGCAGATGTTGCAGGTAGAAGGAGATGCTAGGTTATGCACTCTTCAGGAAAATGGGAGGCTGTTCAGTGTTATCAGGACCCCCACATTAAGGAGAAGGTCTATGGTGGCGGCAGATTAAAAAAAAATATAGATCAGGTGAGTAGGGCTCAGGTAATTATTGAACCAAAGGACTTTTTGGACACATAAATCCGGTTTGTTATTCAGTTCAGACGCCACCTCCTCATCTGTGATCTCAAGGTCGACCTTTGTGACTACGTGGTGAGGGTGGGAGGATGCTGAGGAGGATGGAGTTGATTGGCCAAGGCTGTGGTGGTGAGAGGTGCTAAGGAGGCTTTTGGACCAAAGATAACACAAGGAATTTTGGAAAGGAGATTAGTGTGGAAGTCGGGGTCCAGGGACTTCAATAAGTCAGATTCTTTTTTGGGATGATTTTTTGGATGTGGAGGGTTGGTAGGCATTTTTTAATTTCGAAGGTGAGGGATTTGAGTTTGAGGAACTTTTTGTCAGTGTTGGAGAGATGAAGGTGTGGATGGTTTGGGAAGAAATTGGAGGGGGAGAAGTTGTGTACATATGATGAGTGTTGTCAGGTACAGTTTGCGGTTTTTTAGGTGTGAGTGTGGGAGAGATTTCGGTATTTTGACGTTTTACAGGTTTTTAATAGCTGTTGGAGGGAATGAAGGTTGTGGGATGGGGTGGCAGGATGCGACATTGTTGATGGTTACCTGGGAGTTGTTTAGGTCATTCAGGATGGCTTGCATTGACTGATGAAGTAAGACTCAATGAAGGGATGCTTGTGATGTCATCTGTCGCAACTGTTGCACATGTGTAGTAGAGGTAGAGGTGGCTGATGAGTCGTGGCTGAAAGAGAAAAGGTAGTGGTAGCTGGGGACAGAGAGATATACATGTGTTACTGCTGTGGTGGGGTAGGATACTGTAGGTAAGGGAGGAAGGATGTAAAGGGGGGGGGGGGGGATTAGAAGACTTGCTCCATGTGGTGACAGTGAGAGCAAAAGATGAGGTGCAGATGACTGATGTAGTAGAACAGTCCATCAGGGAGAGAGTAATGAACGGCATTGGTTAGGGTGAGCAGTCGCCAAAGTGGCACTGGGATGACACTGATGAGCTGTGACGGAGTTGTGAATAAAGATAATAGTAGGGGGACAAGCTATATTATGGCGAATTTTGTTAGTGCAGATTGCCTACATCAGGGGCAGATATGCTCTCAGGGGCAGACCTATTGTTCTCCTTTGATTGACAGGCAGTTAACCTATTGTTCTGCTAAGTGGTTTCCCATGTCGTTGCACTTCCTATTATTCTGTTAAGTGCTTTTCTATGTCACCCCCATTTCCTATTGATTCACAGACACTTAACCTATTGTCCCCCCACCCCCTCCCCCACCCTCTCCCCCCTCCC
The DNA here is from genome assembly GCF_023898315.1 of Schistocerca nitens. NCBI lineage: Eukaryota > Metazoa > Arthropoda > Insecta > Orthoptera > Acrididae > Schistocerca > Schistocerca nitens. The sequence continues at coordinate 632,697,239 of NC_064620.1, read as the reverse complement.
CCTCCACCCTCGCTGCTAAGGTACACTTTCAAGTCTCAGTTATTGGAATAGAGCCCCCTCCCATTCTTATCAATTTGATTGACTACTTAATAAAATTGATCAATTAACCTCTCTGGTGGGAAAGTGCCATGCCCACCTCGACTTGGACTGAAATAGTTAAAGTCTCCACCACAATCCTCAACTGACTGCCATGCCCCTTACCAACCCATGTCGGCAGGCTAACATGTACTAATGTGCACTATTGTGTACAGCGCATGACCTCATCCAAAATGTGGCCATGACGTCAGTTGATGATGCAAGTGCCACACTCCCCCTGGCTGGAAGTTCAAATCCCATCAGGACAATGCAACCTTTACTAACCTAAGAAAATGATGGGAAAAAAGGGCACCTCCATTAAGTCATCCAACCGCCACCTCTACCTAGGAACTGGCAGGGAAGAGACTCAGTTGATCAATCGTCTGGAGGGTATTCGATTGCTCTGTGTGGAATATTGTTTAAACTATTTAGACAATGTATCGAATGTATGAAAATGGTATATTGTTTATTTATAAAAAAATTCCGTTTGTGGGGGTTACATTTCTCTTGTTTATCATTATCTAATGTTTGGAAACATCTAGGTCTTGTAAAAACCAGTTACATGGGGCAAACATGTTGCATAACCTAATGTTCGACACTGTACTCTGGGTGTCTTAACCTAATGTTTGGCTCTTTATTGGCACTTAACCTATTGTTCAGTTAAGTGGTTTTCCATGTCACCCCCACCCCCTTAAACTATTCTACTGCGTTTCACATAAGAAATTATTTAAATTAACTTAGTGTTCAAGGGATTGAGAAGGTTCAGAGAAGAAGGGCAAGATTTGTGATTCGTACATTCAATCAACGCGGGAGCATTACAGATCTCATTGAATGTTTGAAGTGGGACACACTTGCAGATAGACGACGTGCTAAACGGAAGGCGCTGCTCACTAAATTCCAAATCCTATCTTCGCTGAGGATTTAGATCATATATATCCGTGAAAATTAACTCCGAATGAACGTACTCTAGTATATTTGGCAATGACACTGATTTCTTATTCAGGGGAAAACTTGTGTGTGTGTTGGAAGGTGTGTATGGAACGAGTTGACACAAATTTCGAGATGGCTGGGTATAGTGGAAGTGGTGAAATCGATAAACCGAAAATACTCTAGGGCTTTTTGGAGTTGTAATTACATCCTTTATTCATTGACAAAAACGTAATGGCGGGAGCGCCAGTGCACTCGGCCTCTGGCGTCGGCGTCGGCGTCGGCGTCGGGTGTCAGGCGGCGGGATGTGTTTTTTTTATTATTATATATATACTCTGCTAGCCACCAAGCAGTGTGTGGTGGAGGGCACTATCGCATCAAAGTTATATTTCCCTCCTTCTGTTCCACTTGTGGTTCGCGCGAGGGAAAAACGACTGTCTGAACACCTCAGTACGAGCTCCAATTTCCCTTATCTTTGAATCGTGATCATTACGCGATATGAAAATTGGTGGTAAGAATATATGCTCTACATCCTCAGCGAAGATTGGGTGTGGAATTTAGTGAGCAGCCCCTTCCGTTTAGCGTGTCGTCTATTTGCAAGTGTATCGCACTTCAAACTTTCAATGAGATTTGTAAAGCTCTCACCATGGCTAAAAGTACCAGTCACGAATCTTGTGGTTCTTCTTTGGACCTTCTCAATCTCTTGAATCAGACCCAACTGGTAAGCCCCCCCCCCCCATACAAACAAACAGTACTCTAAAACCAATACAATGCCGCGAATTAAAAAAAAAACTACGCCATACATGTGGAGAATATCGATTTAATTAATTTGGATAAACTTTTTATATCAACGTGCTATTAGCAGTACAATAGTTAAGGGAGGGCTGTGTGTGAGTGGGTGACATGGAGCAGAACAGCAAGTTAAGTGCAGAACACTAATTTGAATAATTTCTTATGTGAAACGCAGTAGAATAGTTTAAGGGGGTGGGGGTAACATGGAAAACCACTTAACAGAACAATAGGTTAAGTGCCAATAAAGGGACAAACATTAGTTTAAGAAACCCAGAGTGCAGTGCCAAACATTAGGTTATGCAACATGTTTGCCCCATGTAACTGGTTTTTACAAGACCTAGATGTTTTCAAACATTAGATAATGATAAACAAGAGAAATGTAACCCCCACAAACTCAATTTTTTTATAAATAAACACTATACCATTTCCCTATATTCGATACATTGTCTAATATTCCACACAGAGCATCATCAACTGACGTCATGGCCGCCATCTTGGATGAGGTCATGCACTGTACACACTAGTGCACATTAGTACACGTTTGCCCGCCAACATGGGTTGGTAAGGCGCATGGCGGTCGGTTGAGGATCGTGGTGGAGACTTTTCAGTCCAAGTCCAGGTGAGTGAGGCGCTTTCCCACCAGAAAGGATAATTAATTGATCAGTTTAATTAAGTAGTCAATCAAATTGATAAGAGTGGGAGGGGGCCTACCCAATAACTCAGACCTGTAGCAGTGAGGGTGGAAAGGGAGGGGGGAGCTTGTGGGAGAGGGTGTGGGGGGGGGGGGACAATAGGTTCAGTGCCTGCCAATCAAAAGGAAATGGGGGTGACATGGGAAAGCACTTAACAGAACAATAGGTTATCGTAGACCTGAAAGTGTACCTGTAGCAGCCAGGGGCAGGGGTTTGGGGAGGGGAAGGTGGTGGGAGGGATAATAGGTTAAGTGCAGCTACATGGGAAACCAATTAGCAGAACAGTAGGTTAAGTACTTGTCAATCAAAGGAGAACAGTAGGTCTGCCCCTGAGTGCATACTTGCCCCTGACGTAAGCAATCCACACTAACAAAATTCGACAGAACATAGCTTTTCCCCCTACTAATAACGTCTCCGATGTGACAGGGAGGGAAGCAGCTATGTCAGGTGTGATGCAGTGATGGCAACAATCAGGTGGAGGCAGTAGTGATGACAAAAAGGCGATGAAACGGCCGTGACCAGCTGATGGAGGTGACAGCTGGTTGTAAAGACGTAGGCTGGCAATGACCAGTCGTGAGGGCGTGGGCGAGGGCGAAGGCGAAAACGATGTCTAGCAGCGAATACGACAGCAGGTAGCGAGCACTGACAGCAAAGACTGACGGATGTGAACTTTTCCCTATCGAAATTTAAATCGTCAGAGCAGCCTCGGAACCTCTTTATTCTCAAGAGGAAGATGGGTTCCAACCCTCGAACGCCCATTAATGGTACATTCTTGCAGCTTTATCTAATAGGACTAACCTACCGCTAGGAGTGCATCATCACACTGCTCGCGTTATATGTGATATCTGACGTCTCGTACCTGTGTTTACGCTAGAATAATATTACTAACGCTCAAATCCATTACTTTATTTCGGTCAGATCGGTACATCATTGTACATACGCAGTTGGACAACAAGACCGCAGCAGTGCAATCAGTTCCGTCACAAATTGGGCCGAACAGTTCACTGCAAAGCTTGTCTCCGTTTCTAATGACCACGATATCGACGGTATGTTAAACTGTGATCTTCTGGTGTTTTTGCAACGATTGTAGATGGCACGAGATGTGCGCCTTCTCCCTCCACCCCTCAACAAGACCATTCTGCACAAAACTGTTCGGTGACATGATTTTCTTATAATCTGACAGTCCATCAAAGGTGAATAAAGCTTCAGAAGATCCAAAAGCACGAAACAGGCTACTATAACATGAATCATCTTCCGAAAATTGGTTAACTTTCGATGTTAGGACACGAAATACCTTCTCCCTCACCAACTTAAAACGTTCTTCTTTAGGAAGTTGACGTCACGTTCCGTTCCGTTTTGTTGGCGGCCTGTGTGAATTCCGCTATTTGGAATGCATTTTGGAATGTTTTTATTCATGGAAGTAAAAAAAGAAAAGAGTTGTCATTACATCACACACTTGAAGCCTGCGTCCGCCATCTTATATAGCCCAAAAGACTAGGTTCACCCATTTATACCTGAATGGTTCAGTCCGGTGATACTTCTCTGTGATGTCACTCTGAAGTGCGCTTGCCCAGTTTCGACCGTTGGGGATGTTAACTGACTTTTGTGGTCGTATCCCAAATAGCATGTGGTGTTTCGATTGTGTGCAGATGTAGTTGTTTCATAAAAAATGCCAGTTTGTGTCGTTTATAGCTGTGCTAACCAATCCAGTCGTACTCTAAAGTTGAAAGATATTTCATTCGTAAGTGGAGCCATTCAAGCAATGTTTACTTTTGTGTACGTGAATTATGGTTGCACTGTTTATTTTTATTTTTTCCTGTGTTTTTCATTGCCTTCCAAACCGTAAACGCTAGGGCATCCGAGCCACTCTGTATCAGTGGTCTCGTCCCCACACAACATGTGGCTTCCTGACCATGCTAATTGTTTGTACAGCATCTCATGACCTAAATTTCTCCCCTGATAACTATTCGTTGTTCACATACCTTCCTCTTTAAGAAAGATTCTGCCTAGAACAGCCGGAGACATTGGTCATGTGTGTGTGAGTTTGGCATGGGTGATTGTGTGTGTGTGTTTCTGAAGAATGCTTTGGCCAAAAACCAGAAGAATGTGGCGACGTCATTTATCCACTGCGCCAAAAACAGCGGGTGAAAGCTGCAGCTGCTAGATATTTATCTTTGCCGTAGTCGGCTTGGTTACGAGTTGTTTATTCTTGTTAGTTTTTGATCTGTGCTTGGAAAATAAAATGTTTTCTCATCTCATGAAAAAGCTGTTACTTCGTAAAATATAAAGGCTCCCATAAGAAAAAGTGACATTCATTACGGAACATTAAGGTTGTCTGTAGCACAAACAGAGGTTTGGAAAGCTGCAACCGAAAGTTTTGATCACTTACCCGGTGAATAAAATGCCTGACAGGTAAATAGTAAAATCTGAGATTAAATTGATAATGTTTCTTTTTGACAAGTCCTCCTATTCTGAAGAAGCCTGTCTATTACTGTAACGTGTAAATGGTGATGTGTAGGAATTACTGACTAACATCTGTATGTCTTTAATTAACAAACAAAGAAACAAATGCTCAGCATGGAGGTATATTTACAAAAAGATTGATATTAAAATAAAATGGCTTGTTCCACATCATTACGATTTATTGTGCAAATGATACATGGAACATCAATCTAACTAACTAACTCATTAACTATTAGCGTATCATAAAGCATGGTACAGGCTTGTATACGTTGACAGCTCAAAAATAAATTCAAAAGTAAAAGGAGCCAGATGATCAAAGAAGGTATAAATTCCAACTGTGGTATGTCTGGTTATATCTGAAAAACTTACACAGTTACTAGCGAGAAATATTACGGTAAAAGAAGTAAATAAGCTACTGTTGGAAAGGCAGATCCATGCGTGCATAGTTTAGACTACTGATGCGAAAAAAATGACTTACGTACATGTTAAAGCAAAATATCCATTTCACTGGGTCTAAGTATTTGATACCACCCCTTTAATCACATTTATAGTATTGAATAATGCTTGAACATGTTTAAAATTTTTATCATTCTTTTTACTCTGTAAATTGCTATTATTGGTCATACACTGAATGACACGTCACAGGTAAGATTTCAAAGTGAGAAGACATGTAAACTACAATGAAATTTTGCACTGAGAACTTCATAAAACAAACACTCTATTCTGATACCTCCAAGCAGTTCTGTTTCTTCAACTTTTCAGTAAAGTTCACTTTGTTGACAGTTGCAAGATATGCTACTATGCTTTGCTTTCTTCCTCATTGCACAAGTTTATTGGCCAACAAAGAGCACCGAGGTAAGTTTTTGCAAATGTGAACATTAAAAAGTTGTAAGAGTTGAAAGCTGAAAATTTAATGAACAAGAAACAGTAACAGTAAGCCAACAAGCATTGGATTCGGAGTTATAATTTCATTTGATATCGACACAGATGTAATAAATAAATTACATAGCATCCTTTTCACATCACATCCTTCTCTTCTTGGTTATTAGAAATATAGCAACAAAAAACACGTTCAGGAACAGAAAAACGTTCGAAATTGCCTTCCTGACACTATGTCACTATTTCATTTGTATAAGCACTGTAATTATTAGTATTTAAAACAGTTATTTCGTGCATGCAACAGAAATAATGAAGCAGAAGAAATCTTAAACAGTAGTCTGCTAATGTTTTGGGCTATGACAGCAGGCTCTGCCCACTCTGGCTTAAAAATAACATACATTGTAAAGGGGCATGCACAAGTTCAATATTTATTTGACAATCCTAGTTTGTCAGGCCTTCAATATGTTGAAGCGACCTCACAACATCAACATTGAAAAAAATTGTCAGTCGACAACCCAGTTTTACAAGGTTAAGCTGTCGAACACCCAAAAGAAAGCGCGTGCTGCAATTATATAAGCTGTAGCTTGGAAGCAACAGAAAACAAGGAAAAAGAGGAAATGGGTCCGAGATTGGTTGAAAAAAGGAACGACCAGTCACATGTCCGTTTACTCACTTAAATCAGACTGTTCTGACGAGTTCTACATAGTTGCTGTTGTTGTTTTTGTTGTTGTGGTCTTCAGTCCTTAGACTGGTTTGATGCAGCTCTCCATACTACCGTATCCTGTGCAAGCTTCTTCATCTCCCAGTACCTACAGCAGCCTACATCCTTCTCAATCTGCTTAGTGTATTCATCTCTTGGTCTCCCTCTCCAATTTTTACCCTCCACACTGACCTCCAATACTAAATTGGTGATCCCTTGATGCCTCAGAACATGTCCTACCAACCTATCCCTTCTTCTAGTCAAGTTGTACCACAAACTCCTGTTGTTGTTTGTTGTTGTGGTCTTCAGTCCTGAGACTGGTTTGATGCAGCTCTCCATGCTACTCTATCCTGTGCAAGCTTCTTTATCTCCCAGTACCTACTGCAACCTACATCCTTCTGAATCTGCTTAGTGTATGCATCTCTTGGTCTCCCCCTACGATTTTTACCCTCCACGCTGCCCTCCAATACTAAATTGGTGATCCCTTGATGCCTCAGAACATGTCCTACCAACCGATCCCTTCTTCTGGTCAAGTTGTGCCACAAACTCCTCTTCTCACCAATCCTATTCAGTACCTCCTCATTAGTTATGTGATCTACCCATCTAATCTTCAGCATTCTTCTGTAGCACCACATTTCGAAAGCTTCTATTCTCTTCTTGTCCAAACTATTTATCGTCCATGTTTCACTTCCATACATGGCTACACTCCATACAAATACTTTCAGAAAAGACTTCCTGACACTTAAATCTATACTCGATGTTAACAAATTTCTCTTCTTCAGAAACGCTTTCCTTGCCATTGCCAGTCTACATTTTATATCCTCTCTACTTCGTCCATCATCAGTTATTTTGCTCCCCAAATAGCAAAACTCCTTTACTACTTTAAGTGTCTCATTTCCTAATCTAATACCTTCAACATCACCCGACTTAATTCGACTACATTCCATTATCCTCGTTTTGCTTTTGTTGATGTTCATCTTATACCCTCCTTTCAAGACACTGTCCATTCCGTTCAACTGCTCTTCCAAGTCCTTTGCTGTCTCTGACAGAATTACAATGTCATCGGCGAACCTCAAAGTTTTTATTTCTTCTCCATGGATTTTAATACCTACTCCGAATTTTTCTTTTGTTTCCTTTACTGCTTGCTCAATATACAGATTGAATAACATCGGGGAGAGGCTACAACCCTGTCTTACTCCCTTCCCAACCACTGCTTCCCTTTCATGCCCCTCGACTCTTATAACCGCCATCTGGTTTCTGTACAAATTGTAAATAGCCTTTCGCTCCCTGTATTTTACCCCTGCCACCTTTAGAATTTGAAAGAGAGTATTCCAGTCAACATTGTCAAAAGCTTTCTCTAAGTCTACAAATGCTAGAAACGTAGGTTTGCCTTTCCTTAATCTTTCTTCTAAGATAAGTCGTAAGGTCAGTATTGCCTCACGTGTTCCAGTATTTCTACGGAATCCAAACTGATCTTCCCCGAGGTCGGCTTCTACTAGTTTTTCCATTCGTCTGTAAAGAATTCGTGTTAGTATTTTGCAGCTGTGGCTTATTAAACTGATTGTCCGGTAATTCTCACATCTGTCAACACCTGCTTTCTTTGGAATTGGAATTATTATATTCTTCTTGAAGTCTGAGGGTATTTCGCCTGTTTCATACATCTTGCTTACCAGATGGTAGAGTTTCGTCAGGGCTGGCTCTCCCAAAGCCGTCAGTAGTTCCAATGGAATGTTGTCTACTCCGGGGGCCTTCTTTCGACTCAGATCTTTCAGTGCTCTGTCAAATTCTTCACGCAGTATCGTATCTCCCATTTCATCTTCATCTACATCCTCTTCCATTTCCATAATATTGTCCTCAAGTACATCGCCCTTGTATAGACCCTCTATATACTCCTTCCACCTTTCTGCTTTCCCTTCTTTGCTTAGAACTGGGTTTCCATCTGAGCTCTTGATGTTCATACAAGTGGTTCTCTTATCTCCAAAGGTCTCTTTAATTTTCCTGTAGGCAGTATCTATCTTACCCCTAGTGAGATAAGCCTCTACATCCTTACATTTGTCCTCTAGCCATCCCTGCTTAGCCATTTTGCACTTCCTGTCGATCTCATTTTTGAGACGTTTGTATTCCTTTTTGCCTGCTTCATTTACTGCATTTTTATATTTTCTCCTTTCATCAATTAAATTCAATATTTCTTCTGTTACCCAAGGATTTCTACTAGCCCTCGTCTTTTTACCTACTTGATCCTCTGCTGCCTTCACTACTTCATCCCTCAGAGCTACCCATTCTTCTTCTACTGTATTTCTTTCCCCCATTCCCGTCAATTGTTCCCTTATGCTCTCCCTGAAACTCTGTACAACCTCTGGTTCTTTCAGTTTATCCAGGTCCCATCTCCTTAAATTCCCACCTTTTTGCAGTTTCTTCAGTTTTAATCTACAGGTCATAACCAATAGATTGTGGTCAGAGTCCACATCTGCCCCTGGAAATGTCTTACAATTTAAAACCTGGTTCCTAAATCTCTGTCTTACCATTATATAATCTATCTGATACCTTTTAGTATCTCCAGGGTTCTTCCATGTATACAACCTTCTATCATGATTCTTAAACCAAGTATTAGCTATGATTAAGTTGTGCTCTGTGCAAAATTCTACCAGGCGGCTTCCTCTTTCATTTCTTAGCCCCAATCCATATTCACCTACTACGTTTCCTTCTCTCCCTTTTCCTACTGACGAATTCCAGTCACCCATTACTATTAAATTTTCGTCTCCCTTCACTATCTGAATAATTTCTTTTATTTCATCATACATTTCTTCAATTTCTTCGTCATCTGCAGAGCTAGTTGGCATATAAACTTGTACTACTGTAGTAGGTGTGGGCTTCGTATCTATCTTGGCCACAATAATGCGTTCACTAAGCTGTTTGTAGTAGCTTACCCGCGTTCCTATTTTCCTATTCATTATTAAACCTACTCCTGCATTACCCCTATTTGACTTTGTGTTTATAACCCTGTAATCACCTGACCAGATGTCTTGTTCCTCCTGCCACCGAACTTCACTAATTCCCACTACATCTAACTTTAACCTATCCATTTCCCTTTTCAAATTTTCTAACCTACCTGCCCGATTAAGGGACCTGACATTCCACGCTCCGATCCGTAGAACGCCAGTTTTCTTTCTCCTGATAACGACATCCTCTTGAGTAGTCCCCGCCCGGAGATCCGAATGGGGGACTATTTTACCTCCGGAATATTTTACCCAAGAGGACGCCATCATCATTTAATCATACAGTAAAGCTGCATGCCCTCGGGAAAAATTACGGCCGTAGTTTCCCCTTGCTTTCAGCCGTTCGCAGTACCAGCACAGCAAGGCCGTTTTGGTTATTGTTACAAGGCCAGATCAGTCAATCATCCAGACTGTTGCCCTTGCAACTACTGAAAAGGCTGCTGCCCCTCTTCAGGAACCACACGTTTGTCTGGCCTCTCAACAGATACCCCTCCGTTGTGGTTGTACCTACGGTACGACTATCTGTATCGCTGAGGCACGCAAGCCTCCCCACCAACGGCAAGGTCCATGGTTCAAGGGGGGAGGCACAAACTCCTCTTCTCCCCAATTCTGTTCAATACCTCCTCATTAGTTATGTGATCGACCCATCTAATCTACAGCATTCTTCTGTACTACCACATTTCAAAAGCTTCTATTCTCTTCTTGTCTAAACTATTTATCGTTCATGTTTCACTTCCATACATGGCTACACTTCATACAAATACTTTCAGAAACGACTTCCTGACACTTAAATCTATACTCCATGTTAACAAATTTCTCTTCTTCAGAAACGCTTTCCTTGCCATTGCCAGTCTACATTTTATATCCTCTCTACTTCGACCATCATCAGTTATTTTGCTTCCCAAATAGTAAAACTCCTTTACTACTTCAAGTGTCTCATTTCCTAATCTAATTCCCTCAGCATCACCTGACTTAATTCGACTACATTCCATTATCCTCGTTTTGCATTTGTTGATGTTCATCTTATACCCTCCTTTAAAAACATTGTCCATTCCGTTCAACTGCTCTTCCAGGTCCTTTTTGTCTCTTGCAGAATTACAATGTCATCGGTGAACCTTAAAGTTTTTATTTCTTCTCCATGGATTTTAATACCTACTCCAAACTTTTCCTTGGTTTCCTTTACTGCTTGCTCAATATACAGATTGAATAACATCGGGGAGAGGCTACAACCCTGTCTCACTCCCTTCCCAACCACTGCTTCCCTTTCATGTCCCTCGACTCTTATAACTGCCATCTGCTTTCTATACAAATTGTAAATACCTTTCGCTTCCTGTATTTGAAACCTTCAGAATTTGAAACAAAGTATTCATTCAACATTGTAAAGAGCTTTCTCTAAGTCTACAATTGCTAGAATCGTAGGTTTGCCTTTCCTTAATCTTTCTTCTAAGATACGTCGTAGGGTCAGTATTGCGTCATGTTTGCAACATTTCTACGGAATCCAAACTGATCTTCCCTGAGCTCGGCTTCTACCAGTTTTTCCATTCGTCTGTAAACAATTCGCAGCTGTGACTTATTAAAGAGATAGTTCGGTAATTTTCATATCTGTCAACACCTGCTTTCTTTGGGATTGGAATTATTATATTCTTCTTGAAGTCTGAGGGAATTTCGTCTGTCTCATACATCTTGCTCACCAGATGGTAGAGTTTTGTCAGGACTGGCTCTCCCAAGGCCATCAGTAGTTCTAATGGAATGTTGTCCACTCCCGGGGCCTTGTTTCGACTTAGGTCTTTCAGTGCTCTGTCAAACTCTTCATGCAGTATCATATCTCCTATTTCATCTTCATCTACATCCTCTTCCATTTCCATAATATTGTCCTCAAGAACATCGCCCCTGTATAGACCCTCTATATACTCCTTCCACCTTTCTGCTTTGCCTTCTTTGCTTAGAACTGGGTTTCCATCTGAGCTCTTGATATTCATACAAGTGGTTCTCTTTTCTCCAAAGGTCTCTTTAATTTTCCTGTAGGCAGTATCTATCTTACCCCTAGTGAGATAAGCCTCTATATCCTTACATTTGTCCTCTAGCCATCCCTGCTTAGCCATTTTGCACTTCCTGTCGATCTCATTTTTGAGATGTTTGTATTCCTTTTTGTCTGCTTCACTTTCTGCATTTTTGTATTTTCTCCTTTCATCAATTAAATTCCGTATCTCTTCTGTTACCCAAGGATTTCTACTAGCCCTCGTCTTTTTACCTACTTGATCCTCTGCTGTCTTCACTATTTCGTTCCTCAAAGCTACCCATTTTTCTTCTACTGTATTTCTTTCCCCCATTCCTGTCAATTGTTCTCTTATGCTCTCGCTGAAACTCTGTACAATCTCTGGTTCTTTCAGTTTATCCAGTCCCATCTCCTTAAATTCCCACCTTTTTGCAGTTTCTTCAGTTTTAATATACAGTTCATAACCAATAGATTGTGGTCAGAGTCCACATCTACCCCTGGAAATATCTTACAACTTAAAATCTGGTTCCTAAATCTCTGTCTTACCATTACATAATCTGTCTGAAACCTTATAGTATCACCAGGGTTCTTCCATGTATATAACCTTCTTTCATGAATCTTGAACCAAGTGTTAGCTATGATTAAGTTATGCTCTGTCCAAAATTATACCAGGCAGCTTCCTCTTTCATATCTTTCCCCCTATCCATATTCACCTACTACGTTTCCTTCTCTTCCTTTTCCTACTGTCGAATTCCAGTCACCCATGACTATTAACTTTTCATCTCCCTTCACTACCTGAATAATTTCTTTTATCTCATCATACATTTCATCAACTTCTTCATCATCTGCAGAGCTAGTTGTCACATAAACTTGTACTACTGTAGTAGGCGTGGGCTTCGTGTCTGTCTTGGCCACAATAATGCGATCACTATGCAGTTATTAGTGTCGATACGATATGAAATAGAGAAGCAAAATGCGTTGATGAGAGTGGCACCCGCATTCGACAAGATATTAGGAGTATCTTCGAGATGTCTGGCGACAAACATGTCATTATAATGCTCGAAGTTTAGTCGTACAATACCAGCAAGCGCAACTACTAAAATTCTATAGAAACCTGTGAAGGGATTATATCTGCATGACAAGGACCTTTTAAGCAATTAATGTAAAAACATTTTACGCTGTGTAGTAATTTGGTGGAACTGAAATGCGTTTCACAGACTTCTTTCTAGTCGCTGCAGATATATGTCGTATTTTTCGAAATGAGAGCATGTTTCAAAACAGCTATGCAACAAGCAATCTATACTATATTTTCAAATTAATGAAGGAAGCAATGCCGTAGAAAATCCTCCGTTAACCATCATAAAGTGGCATATACAATGATGACCCTAGCCTAGGCCCATTTAAATTATTTTGCTTAAAATACTCCTTAAAAACCGAATCCGTGGTATAGTGTGTATGACAGCGAACTGAAAGGATAAACAGTGCACGCTAACGCCGTGTGGCTGGCTTCTGAAGCTGTCTCAACATGTGAATGGAGAATTTTGTCAAACCATCAATATTTGACGTCACACGTTCAGTTTGCGTTGACAATACTGACAGTACTTTGAGGTCAACCGATACTGCTCATCAGCATTTCTCGTCTTGGCAATACATCAATACACGCCCTCAGACGGTTAGTATAGTGATATTTTGACAATATTATTGAACGTGTGAGGGCCCCTTAAGTCTATAGCGTGATCTCCCTCCCTTTCTTTACCTCAATAGTGTTTACTTCAGTCCATGTTAGAATGTAGTGTTTCTGTCTGTCCGTCCCGTCGGGAGTGAATCGATCTTTCATTCGTGTTTCCTTGAGTAATAGACTTTGGAAGTTGCTTGCATTAATATCTCTGTGGTATATGTCATTTCTGATATGTTTTGAAATTGGGCGGGCTTTACAGCTGTACTGAAATCGTAAGCAACAAATCATTGATATAAGAAAGCTTCATCGTAATTTGATGGAACTGTAGTTACTAAGTACTCAAAGTTTATTTGCTTTTCCACAGTTACATATAGGCAAAATAGTGTATCACCTAGCCTTTTTTTTCTTTATTTGTTACAGTTATTAAGGAAGAAGCCATGTCATCAAACTTAGATGTCTCTAAACTTTCGAGCATTAACGTAATCTCGCCTGATAAAAATCTTCCAAGAAGGAAGTCATCAATTTTTAATCGGAGGAGCACGCTTATGGGTGATGAAAACATGCAATGTGATGGTTCATCAAGCGAAATGATTGATAGATATAAAAGTGAATCATATTTTAATGTAGAGACGTACCTCGCTTGTCTGAAAAAAGAAGTGTCGGACTGGAAAACTGTGTATGAGGAAAGAAAGAAAGCCAGAACACTGGCAAGAAAACGGCAATGCTTGAAGACTGTTGTAACAAGTGAGGAAGTATATGTCATTTTCAACGAAGAGGATAAACAGTTTGTCCGTGGTCGTCCAAATTATAACAGGATGGGAAGAGATGCGATTGTAGCGATGGAAAAATTCTCCATTGCATTACAAACGGCGATTTGTGTCGAAAAGTCTTCACAGTTGGTTATAAATTATGTACAGAAAACTGAAACAGACTTGCGTAAGAAGATAATTGAACTGTCTGTTTTGGAATGATTTTCTGAAGTAAAGAAAATGTGAAAGTGTTACATCTCTGTGCATTGTTATTTATTTTCTGACCGTATTGTGCGTTAAAGAATTCTCTTGCTTGGTGTATAGTATGAAATAACGTTTTAACTTCTTATAGTAAAATTCAGGAGTTCGGCTCACTGCATTACTCGTAAAAGGTTGAATGTTCTGACGAACATGAAATTTGTGTAATCGATTTATGTACACCTTGCTCTACACATTACTGTATCAAACAGCATACAGTTTGGTCTCTTTTTCACCCAATACATTCTGCAAAAGTAAGGTAAGCATGTATGTAATCCTTTGCTGTTTTAGTAAGTGCACTTAATCGCAATGATTGTGTGTTTCAATTTTCATGTTATAGATATTCAAAGACGATCTTTGTAACGACAAATAGCGTTACATATTTATAAACGTTTCATCCGGCAGTACCTTAACAATTTTTTAAATGGTTTAATGCAGATATAATGTGAAGAAAATGGATTACAGTATTGTAATTGTGTGTACAATGTAAAAGAAATGGCGCAGAATAACATGTTTTAAGTAGATCAGCTTTCGTTATTGAGTCTACTATCATTTGATTTTAATTGGTTTTCTTTGCTCTAGTGCTACTAAACGTTAGTAATATTACTCGTAAGATATGATGATGACTAATAGCTACTACTGTTCATTGTAAACTTCTTCTTTTGCTCTGGACTTTTTAATTTTTCCAGTCGGTATATATCAGGACCTTTTATCTCTAGTGCTTTGTGTCTGTTAATTGCTAATTATAGCAATAAAACAATAAAGTGTACAGTGCCACCGTGGAAGCAATTAAAGAATGTTGTGTATGGACACTTTGTGCAACAATAATAATTTAGTTCATGTTCCCTGAGGGGCGTTACCTGAGATACCTTCTTGGAAATGAAAGATTAGCATTTACAAATGAACACCCTTGATTGCTTTTTCTTTCGTCCCATTTGATCAGATAACACACAGTATGTGTACTTGTAATGTAGCACAGGTGAACTTAACCTAAGATTTTAAAATATTTAGCTTTCATTTTACCAACATAAAACAACATGAATTATTTACATACATCATACTACAATAGTTTAATTGCTTACAGTATGTACATACAAGTAATAACAGCATCTGTCATTGTTTACATATCTTTGCCTCTACACAATAAAATTATTTTTCGAGTAAGAAGTTTCTTGGTTGAGGTTGCACTCCTGCTATGTTGTAGACTCGTAGGAAGATGCTTTACCAATTATTGTACATCTGAGTAACACAGTCTGACCAGGCATGGCTGGTGAATGACGAAGACCTGGTAATAAATGGTAATAATGAGGACCTTCTACAGAAGCTCTGTGAGGCATACTTCTCAGTTGGCCTTTGGGTCATTCCATACCGAGTGGTCCACAAAAGTAATAATTGGTAGCTTGACCATCTCAACATATTTGATATTTCCTGGGTGAATGCCATAATGTTTGGTGACCTCAAAAGTTGGCTCTGAGCACTAACTAACCTAAGGACATCATACACATCCATGCCCGAGGCAGGATTCGAACCTGCGACCGTAGCGGTCTCGCGGTTCCAGACTGCAGCGCCAGAACCGCGCGGCTACTTCGGCCGGCCACCTCAAAAGTGTTTTTTTAAATATTTATTGTTTATTTTTTTGAAAGCATTTGTGGTTTTTTAATTATTCAGTAGTGGGACACTCTGGCCAACAAATTAAAACCATCATCACTGAGCTGAATGTATTCCTTAATGTACTTTCAATAGCTCAAAGTTATTGGTTACAAATAAACAAAGACTCAAGTTCTGAACAGTAGTTTTCTGCAGAAGGAGTAATTTCTCAGCCTTAATATTTCTTTAGCAGTTATGCTATATAGTATAGTTACTATTCCTTTTTAGAGTATCACTGGTGATAAGCTTACACTATTTTTAAGAAAAAAAAATTAATATTTTGGGCTGAAATCTCTCTTCAATCTCGTGTGCAAGGTGTATGATACAGGCAGAATACCCTCAGACTTCAGGAAGAATGGAGCAATTCCAGAAAAGCAGGTGCTGACAGGCGAGAATATTAATATGAATTCTTTACAGTAGAATGGAAAAACTGATAGAAGCAGACCACAGGGAAGGTCAGTTTGGATTGCGAAGAAATAGTGGCACAGTCGAGGCAATAATGGCCTTATGACTAATCTTAGAAGTTAGGTTAACAAAAGACAAACCTACATTTATAGCATTTGTGGACTTAGAGAAAGTTTCTGACAGTGTTGACTGGAATACTGTCTTTGAAATTCTGAAGGTATCATGCAAAGTACATGAGTAACAGGCTACTTGCAATTTGTACAGAAACCAGATGGTGGTGCTCCAGAAGAATGCTGATGTTTAGGTGGGTAGATCACAAATCTAATGAGGAGGTTTTGAATAGAACTGGGGAGAAAAGAAATTTGTGGCACTACCTGACTACAAGAAGGCATCGACTGTAGGACACATTCTGGGTGATTTCAAAGTTTGCTGAAAAAAATATATGCTGAAATTCCACATACCTCTCCAAAACTACACTATTTTGATTTTATGATGATTTCTTAAAATACTGCAGACCTCTTTAGAATAGAGTATTTGTGAAAATGTAACAAAAGGGAAAATTGGAAAAATTATAATAATGAAACCAAAATAAATAGGGATTTGAATTTATTTTCAATAAATACTTAGTTCCTGATACTATGAGGCATGTTTAATATGTACACACTTCTGAGCTTCCTCTTTTTTCCCATAATGATGGGGAACTACTCATTTCATGACCCAATGCCTAACCTCTGCAACAAATCTCTCTAACTCTCCTGTCTTCATCATCAACTCTCCTCCCTCCCACAATGCTGTGGTTACATCATTGTCAGTACCTTGAAGGTGTAATGCTTCAGCAGTTATCACTTCAGCATATGGCACACTCGTGCAAACATTTATCTTCCAGCTCTTGACATATACGCAAAAGCATCAGGTCCATCTATGTGTACTTCTTTCCTGTGAAATGGCTTATGGTGAAACAAATAAAAAAATATTTTGTGTTATCGCTGTTGGAGTTTCCCCAAACAGTAAATCCATACTGTTAGTATATTTCAAATAGAGCATGGTACTCTGCACATAGTTGTTTGTTAGCATAATGTGCAAGCTGTTTCATCATAAGTATTATGTTGCTTAATTTGCAATAGGCATTGTCTATATTTTGGTTGAATCACTGTAGTGTAGACATAAACACAGTTCTCACCAGCGTTTGCAGATTTTCTTCTGTACTGATCTTTGAGGTACCCTGTACTGAGCGTCCCTGAATTCACATCTGCCTCCAGATTATGTTGTTACATACTGCTTTTGTTACTAATATATGATTTTGTGTGTTGCATTGCATGTTCGTGTAAACCATAGCTTTCAAGTTTTTCTATAAGTGCTGTATGATGTCAAAAGTTTTAGACAATCCAGGTACAGAGTTTATTTCATGTAATGTATCAATAACAGATTATATTGGGCTTGAGATAGTAGTTTCTGTAGAATTCCCTTTTTGGAAACCAAGTTGTGGCATAATCACGGCCCTACGTTTTTCTATGAATCTGATTATCCTACTATACATGTGTATCTCTAGGATTTTTGAGAAACCAGAGATTAAAGATGCTGGTCTGTGGTTGTTTGGGTCATTGGAAATCTCATTCTCAGAATGAGCTGTTGGCTATTTCCAAAAGTTCAGTTATTTCTTCATTCACATGCCTTTTTAAACAATGTGGTACTTCATCAACTCCTGGAGACTTCTTGGAATTTAATTTCTGAATTATTTTTACTGGTTCCAGGAACATGGGATGGGATGGTTGCTCAAGTTTTTTAAGGATATTTGGCCCCTGTTTCTTTCTCCCATTAAATTTTGCACAGCGTCTGTAAAATTGTTGTTGAGCTCACACACACATTCACACAAATGCAGCTCACAAACACAATGGCTGCTTCGACCTTGGGTCTTTTCAGGGAAGACTGCATGAAAATGATGAATTGGAGTGCTAAAGAAATGCAGCATACTACTCATTTGTGCTTAGTGTGTGCTTTGTTTCAGTCCAGTTTTCTTTCCCATGTTCCTGTTCTCTTGTCTTGCTCTGTATCTGCTTTTGAGTTACTATTTTTGTAGGTGCAAAACATTAACCTGTGATGATGAGAGATTTCTGTTTGCAAAACTTTTGCTTCACATTGACTATTTTCAATATTAGTGATAATGTTAGCAATGATGGTCTAACTCTGATCAGTTACTTTTATAGGTACACTTATTATCATCATCATATTACACTGCAGTAGCATTTCTTTCAATTCTTGTTTTAGTTTCCATTCTTTTCTCATATCTTTGTTGTAGTCTCCACATATTATGACCATCTTCATTCTAAACTAGAGTAATAATTTTTTTTTTCCCCAGGAATATAGCAATATTACCACTTGAAGACCAGGATACACAAAAAATTCTTAAATGCTAGTAATTTTTAAATATGCTGGAAGGTTTATATATTTACACTATTCAGTATCAAAGGTTCATATATTTACACTGTTCAGTATCATGTAGGGTACCAATTTTCTTCATGTATATAGCAACACCCCCCCCCCCCCTCTCTCTCTCTCTCTCTCTCTCTCTCTCTCTCTCTCTCTCTCTCTCTCTCTGGAATAAAAGAATCTTTTGCTAAGTAGTGGGAAACTGACTGTGAAGTTCATATTGCTTTCCTTTCTATTTGTGCAACTTTGAAGTTGCTGCTTTTTCATACTTTGATGTATTTCATATTCTTTTTTGGTGTTGTTGTGATGTTTCATTCATTACATTTAATGCTGCTCATTTTGTCATTTAAAGTTATTTAGCTTTACCTAACATTTATTTATTTATTCTTTGCCCATGGACTCCAGCTGAAAATCCAGCTGAGAGTATTGGGTGTGTCATACAATAGCCTATTAACATCAAACTTGATTTCATTATATATAAATGAAACAAATAATTAAACAGAAATAGTCCATAATCATACAAAGGTTTTACATGTTTCACATTATATGTACACACAAATCCAAACAACATACAGAAATGATAATTTTAAAGGTACATTTCAGTAATGATGTATTTCAACACCATCTTAGTATTCACTCAAACTGTATATACATTTCTCTATGAGATATAGTTTCAAATGATTTTTAAAACATTTTAGATCTGTTTCTTTTTTAATGATTTTGGGGAGTTTATTAAAAGACCTTTTGCCTGCTTCTTCTGGGGCAGTCATAGTTTTAGATTTCTGTTTATCATGTAGTAATTTTCATTTCTTCTTGTACCGTGTTTGTGTACATCTTTATTTAGGAGGTGTTTATCATTTGACCTTACTGCCATTATGCTTTGGTATATGTGCAGTGAATATACTGTCATAATATTATAGTGTACAAAAGCTTGCCTACAGGTCTGTCTTGGTGGTATTTTTGCAATGCATCTCACTGCCCTTTTCTGAATTGTGAATATTCTTTTTAGGTAGCCAGCTTGTGCATTTCCCCATATATGAACTGAATAAGACAAATGTGGGAAGACAAGTCCATAATACATTGATCTGAGGACTTTATCATCCACAGTCTTAGCTGTTTTATGCATGATGAAGATCTGTTTGTTTATCTTTTTACACAGTGCATCTATGTGCTCCCCCCATGCCAAATGTTTGTCTATTATAGTTCCTAAAAAATTTGTGCTGGTTACTTCTTTAATAGTCTTTCCATTTATATTATAATTTTCACTATGCTTGGTCTGAAATACTACATTCATTGTTTTAGACTGATTCATAAACAGGTTGTTTTGTGTTAAATATTTATTTGCATTTTCAATAGTCAGGAGTGCTTCCTTCTCAAGCTCCTCCTTTGTGTCAGCTGTGCAAATGATTGTTGTGTCATCAGCATACATTATAAGTTTCTGATTTATATAGCTAGGGAAGTCATTTACGTAGAGTATAAACAGTATTTCATTCTAGTGTTAGTTGTGATGTTCCCTCAGTTCTCTAATGTCACATTCTTTTTAAGGCTTTGTATTTTGGTAGTTGTGGAATTTTATCACCATTTGATTTCATTGTACATGACACAGATGAGCGGAAAGGGAAAGAATTACATATAGACAAAATATTGCACAATAAAGCTGCTGACATCTCATAAGTTAGTTTAAAAGTTGAGTTGTATGACTCCTCTCAATGATCGAAATGTTGATGGAACATGAAAAATTCTCCTTCTATTAAATGGATCTGCAATTATTTTCCACTGGCCTGTGGATCAGCTCACCCAGTTATTTATGGGTGATATATTATTCACTTGACATGTGCCGTGTTTTTAACGCAATGAAAATATGTTTCACACTCGAGCACTTTGTATAAATGTAGAGAATTGTTGTGTGTAGCAGAAAAGTTATATGAACCTTAAGATAAATTTGGAGGAAAATTGAATAAGAACAATTACCATATTAGGTAGTGGTCACGGATGGGTTTAGGCTTGCATCTACAGGAAAAATTAGGATCAAGCTACCATATCACAAGTTTTCTGAAACCATGTGCTTATCTTATCCAGGTAACAAGACAGGTCTATAATGATTTTAACAAAGAACAGGTACTAAAAGTTTAAGAGGCTGGAAACAGCCTAAGTAAAAACATAAAATTCATTATTAGATATGTCTAGGTCAGAATAGGGGAAAATACTGAAAAAAAGCAGCTGTGGGTTTTGTGGTCTTATGATGTTATCAATTCAGTTCGGTTCTTTATTAACCATTGGCCACTAACAGTGTAATGGTTTAGGCAATGAATATACAGTTAATAACCATCTTTATGGAAAAGATTGTACAATTTATTCAATTAAATGTCCTTGGTTAACTGTGCTGTTAAGTAATTAAATGTAGCCAAGTTCTCTCAACAGTTGTGCAATCTTATTCTTGTGGATAGTGTTGGAAGGTGAGGGTGCACTCATCATGACCTCATGACCTACAACTAAATATGAGTAGTATATAAAAGATTTCTTTCTCTTTCACAGGTTAAGCACATTGTCTATTTGATCTCGAATCCGTCTCTGTCTTGCCATCCAAATTCTTGTCTTAGATTTAGGCTCATGCTGTAGTTGCCATCATGTCCTCATTTTACTCTTAGACTGTTTTCTAGCCACTTCACATGTCTTCTCATTTATTCTTTCTTTCTGCCATAATTAAATTATTATGCACTCCCTTTCCCTCAGTGAAGATATATTCAAACCTACTGTTGGAAATAAAAGTTTACATAAAAAAATAATGACAGTGCTCATTGGCTGATAAATTTTGCTGCATGAATGAATGTACTAGCTACACTACTTCTCTCCTAAATGTATGAATACAGAACCTACAATGAAAGTGATAAGAAAACAGTGAATCAAATTGACCATGTTGTCATAAACAACAGACATAGAAAGCAATTGCAGACGTACAATCCTCCTGACAAGCAGAAATAGAATCGGTCCACAATCTAAGTTCAATGAGAATCAAGTTGAAGGAAGCACCTAAAACAAAAATTACACCTGGAAACCTGACCAGATTGTGCCTGGAAATTGTACCGTATTTACTTGAATCTAAGCCGCACTTTTTTTTCGGTTTTTGTAGTCCAAAAAACCGCATGAGGCTTAGAATCGAGTGCAAAGTACGCGGAAGTTCTGAAAAATGTTGGTAGGTGCCGCCACAACTAACTTCTGCCGTCGAATGTATGTAGCGCTACACAGGCATGCTTTGCAGGCACAAAGATAAATATTGGCGCCAAAACCTCTGCGTCAGAAAAAAAAATAAAAAATTAAAAAAAAAGACGGTGGAAGACGAGCTTTTTTCTCCGCCCCGAGTTTCGACCACTGCATTTTCATACATTATCCAACGAAGTAAATACAAATTCCATATTGTTCATCATCGGATGTAGCAGTATTTCAATGTACTACGAAAATCCGACTGGCAAGACTGTTTGGGATGTTTGTCAATATGGCCAACTCTACGTTCTGAATTTTTTCCTACCTGTGAGAAGAGATGGTTGCTAATAGGAACTTTTATGAATTGTGAATCACATGCAGTATTCTCTTCACCATAAGAATAATACGAATATAAACATTTTGCCATGTATTCTTTCGTGTTTGCTGCTCTCATTTAAATCCTGTCTGCCTAATAAACTACGAAACTAGAGTGAGACAACACCAAACGCGGAAGAATATACATATCATGTCATGTTTATATTCGTATTATTCTTATGCCTAATAGTGATACAGTCCAGATATGAAGCACGGCAATTGAATAGATTATTAAATCTAAGATGACTCTAATTTCTGTGCAGAATGTAATGTACTACAGAGGCGTCTGCAAAGATTTTCAAATGGAGAAAAATTTTCGCTAAACTCTCGTTCACAACATCTTCTATCATACGCAGTCTATTATTTGGTTCTTGTTGATCAATATCAAAGACAGCAGCAGTGTAAGTAACAACAAATAGCAGTCTCTTGCCATTGTTTCGCTTATGAGACAATTCCTCTCTCTCTCTCTCTCTCTCTCTCTCTTTTTTTAAAAATAGTAAGCGGCGGTAGCGCGCACAGTAGCAAGCCATGCTGCGAGCGGCAACAGGCCGTAAACACTCATTATCAGAATGCGACAAACAATGCATGACACAGTACAATAATGCATTTTCAGCTTAAAGTGACGTAAACACCTATAACAAAGAGAACGGCACTTATCAGATCAAAGAAATCACAATAGCAGGCTAATAAAGAAAATTGTAAGAAATTGAAACACTACTTACAACAACAGGTTGAATCCATTTGTGAAGATCATAAAACCAATAACATTTGGAAAATGTATGGGATGGCCACCAAAATAAAAAAAAAAAAAATTAATTACAAGGGTGATGTAGGATAAAGATGGCAATATGATTAATGAACCATAAAGATCATATCGACAAGCAAGAAATATTTTGACCTGTTCTGACACAGAACCGCCAATTACGAATTCTGACAGCAACTCTAATAAAAGTCAAATTCCAGGACGAACATATGTGGTGCCGGGAAGTATCAAATACCTAGAAAATGGTAAGGCAATTCCAGCTGAGGTACTTAAATATGGAGGAGAAGCCTGCATAGATGTTTGTTTCAGCTGATAGTGGTAATCTGGAAAACTGAGACAATATCTATAGAAAGGAAAGAATTGATACATGAAAAAGGAGACAGGAAAGACTTCCAAAAATATAGGGGAGTATCATTAGTTAATATGGCCTATAAGATTTTATCCTGTTTGGTGCTTATTTGCTTGAAAATATAACTGGGGATTATCAAAATGGCTTTCACAGAAATAGACCCACTACCGACATTATATTTGTAATCAAAACAACAAATAAAGTAGCATGGGAATGCAAACAAAAAATAATTCAGCGATTTTATACAAGTTTATGACTCGATTCACAAGCAAAGCCTGCAGAATGTAATGATGGACTTGGGATTTCCAATTAAACATAAATCTCTGTAAAGTGTGCATCAATGATATATTGCTAAATGGAATAAAATCTCACCACTTTAAAAATAAAACTGGACTAAAACAGGGTGATGCTCTGTCCCCTCTGCTCTTTAATGTAGTTTTAGAGAGAGATGCAAGGAAACTCAAACTTGTATCTGCTTGGATCCCCCAAAGAAATAAAGTAAAGATTTTAGTGTGTGTAGATGATATAATGCTCACTGGAAAAAGTGAAACTGAGATTAGACAGGTATTTATAAAGCTCGTAGAAGAAGCGTGGCCCAGAAATAAAATGATCAGAAAACAATCTACATGATAGTTCAAAGATGTAGAGATAACAAAGGCAATCAGTCATATCTAATAATTGACAAACAAATCGAACAGTTCAAATTTCTGGACTGAAGTGCTAATAGAGCCTACTACTCCATATAAAACTTCTTGGGTCTAAACTACTGACAAGGTAAACTAATATGAAGCTATATAACACAATCATCAGACCAAGTCGTAACCTGAGGAGCACAAACATTGAGTTTAACTGAAAGGGAAGAACACCAGTCACAAGTATCTGAAAATTAAGTTTATAGGAAAATCTTTGACCCATACTACAATAATGAATCACAAAGCTGGGAGAGAAGACACAATACAGAAATACACGTTATCACAATAAGCAACAATAATGAGCATTACAAATCCCAGAAAACTTAGCCAGGCAGGCCATCTGGTGAGGATGAAAGAGGACCAAGTAGTTTCAAGAATATTCATGGAGAAGTCATTTGGTAAGAGAGAAAGGGTGAGACGAGTTGTACATAGGTAAATGAAATTTAAACAACATTCAGTATTGTTTACTTAAATAATTTGCAGAAAGTAGCACAAGATAGAAGCATTTGGAGGCAACATATGAGATTGGCAGGAGCTTAATGTCCATTAGAAGCCAAAAAAGACTTTTCTCAGTGTGCAATCTTAATGGAGATCCCACAAACCTTGTTTCTGTGGCTTTGGATCTCCTTATTTCCACATTTCACTAGAACACACAAAACTGGTACACATGCAGGATCATAGAACATCAAAAGAGAATTATTCCAAGCCTTCTTAAATATTCTGATTATTCCTCACATAATACTTGATTTTTTATGATAATCTGTCCTCTGCATATTTTACCTCACTTCCCAAATGTGTGGTTTGGACTAAAGCTTTGTTTTGGAGTCTTATTCTTTTCCTCTAACAGTAGTAGTACAGGTAGTAGCAGTAGCAGTAGTAGTAGTAGTAGTAGTAGTAGTAGTAGCAGCACTAGTTGCAACACAAGCACCAGTAATAGTAGTTTTGTTTGTCTGTGGATCATATTTCATTTTTTATTGCATTTTTCAGCCTTGGGTAACACACATAATTTCCTCATTACTGGTCATATCATAACTTTTCTCTCATGCTACTTAGAATCCCAGATCAGTTTCAAACTTCAACTTTGTATTTTAGTGTTTCTTCTGTCCTATTATATTTATCATGTATTCAGGTGTAATTTTTGTTTTAGATGCTTCCTTAAACTTGATTCTCATTGAACTTATTACTAAATTGTGCCCTGATTCTCTTTCCACTTGGTGGAAGGATCTTACATCTGCAGTTGCTTTCTATGTCTATTGTCTATGGCAACATCGTCAATTTGATTTACTGTTTTCTCATTACTTGCACTCCAGGTTCCTTATGTATTCATTTAAGAGAGAAGGTAGTGTAGCTAGTAACCATGTCCCGTCATGCAGCAAAATTTTGGGTGTGTACTGGCCTTCAAGTGGTAATATTGCTACATTTCTGAAAAAACTAGCAAACTTACTACTGGAGTTTAGAATGAAGGATGTTGTAATGTGTGGAGACTACAAAAAAGATATGGGTAAAGAATGGAAACTAAAACAAGATTTGAAAGAAATGCTACTACAGTGTAGTATGGTAATAATAATAAATGTACCTACGAAAGTGACTGATCAGAGTCAGACTATCATTGATAACATTATCACTAATATTGAAAATAGTCAATGTGAAGCACATGTTTTGCAAACAGCAATCTCTTATCACCACAGGTTAATGTTTTGTATCTACAAAAATAGTAGCTCAAAAGCAGATACAGAGCAAGACAAGAGAACAGGAACATATCAAAGAAAATTATACTGAAACAAAGCTTGCACTAAGCACAAATGAGAAGTATGCTGCCTTTGTTTAGTACTCCAATGCATGATTTTCATGCAGTCTTCCCTGAAAGGACCCATTACGAAAAGCAAGGTTGGAGTAGCCAATGGATTACCAAAGAAATAACTGAACTCAGTACTGGAATGAAGAAACTTACATAAACAGGGAGACATATAAACAGTATCAAAAGAAGTCCAGGCAATCAGTAACAGGAGGTACAGCCATTTCAATAAACAGAGCTATAGAAAATTCAAATCCTGTAAGTGAAACAGCGAGACGTAACCAACACTGAAAGACAATATTATGGAAAGGTTAGATTGCTACTCACCAGATAGCATGTTCAGACGGAGACAGGAACAACAACAAGACTACTAAACATGTAAGCTTTTGCACAAAAGATCGTCTTATGCAATAGAAAAAATACACGCACAATTTCAAGCAAACACAGCTCACACACAAATAACAACTGTCTGTGGCTGCCGAGGCCAGCCAGTCTGGCCTTGGCAGATATCGACAGCGGTCATGTGTGTGAGAGCTGCGTTTGTGTGAATGTGTGTGTGAGCTCAACAACAATTTTACAGATACTGTGCAAAATTTAAATGGGAAAGAAATAGGGGGCCAAAGCGTCTTAAAAGACTTGAGCAACCATCCTACTCAACATTCCTGAAACCAATAACAAAAATGGAACTCATAAAGTAATTGAGAAATTAAATTCCAACAATACTCCAGGAGGTGATGAAATATCACATTATCTAATAAAGCACGTGAATGAAGAAATAACTGAAGTTTTGGTTACAGCTAACAGCTCATTCCGAGAATGAGATTTCCAGAAAAATTAAAAATAAGCAAAGTAGTTCTAACATATAAGAAAAGTGAAAAAGATGACCCAAACAACTACAGACCAGTACTTTTAATCTCTGGTTTCTCAAAAATCCTATAGGTACTCATGTATAGTAGGATGATCACATTCCTAGAAAAATGTAGGAACTGATTCTGGCACAAACTGGTTTCCAAAAAGGGAAATCTACAGAAACTGCTATCTCAAGCCCAATATAATCTGTTACTGATACTTGTGATGAAAGGAACTCTGTATCTGGATTGTCTAAAACTTTTGACACAATCATTCATACAGCACTTAAAGAAAAACTTGAAAGCTATGGTTTACATGGACATGCAATGCAACAGATAAAATCATATATCAGTAACAAAAGCAGTATGTAACAACAGAATCTGGAGGCAGATGTGAATTCAGGGACACTCAATACAGGGTACCTCAAAGACCAGTACTTGGCCTTCTTCTCAAACAATTTGCGAACAATATTGAAGTCAGTGAGAAAAATCAAAAAATGCTGTATTCTGATAACATGGCATTAGTGAATGTTGAAGAAAATCTCTAAATGCTGGAGAGAACTGTGTTTATGTCGACACTACAGTGACTCAACCAAAATATAGCCAATGTCTGTTGCAAATTAAGCATGTAATACTTATTATGAAATATTTCAAAATCGCAGCCATATTATGAAATATTTCAAAATCGCAGCCACAGCGCCAGCTCAAACAGCAACATCACGTCCAGAAGATGAGACGGTGCCAGAACCAGCCTCAGAACATACAGCAAAGACTGAAATTATCGTCAAGAAAACTGTACCTACTCATCATCCAGATGCTGACACACAGGGAAACTGATGAAGGGGGCCAGTTCTATCCGAATTTGGCCCAATACAACGAATCCAGAACAAGCAGTCAACACTCAGGTGGACGTTCCGTTACTTTATAGTCAAATTAGTTTTAAAGATCCTCTACCTAATAATATATGCAGTAGTAATTTCGTTATGCACTTGAACATAAGAGGTCTGTCTGAAGGAATGATCAGGAAGCTTTATGATATAGAAATTTTGCTAGAAAGTGTGAAACAATCTGTTAAAGTAATATGCCTTAATGAACATTGGCTAAAATCTGAAAATATCAGTCTCCTAAATAAACTTACAGGTTATAAACTGGCTACCAGCTTTTGTAGGACCAATGGGTATGGAGGCTCTTGCATATTAGTTCATTCCACGGTAGACTATGATATCAGACAGAATTTTAGCCATCTGAATGAAGAAGGCACATTTGAAAGTTGTTGTATAGAACTTAAAGACTATAACACACTAATTATCAGCATATATCGCACCCCTGGGTACCATATAAGCTCTGTATTTTTAGATAAGTTTGATACATTGCTACATAAATTAAAATGTGAGAAACTGTACAAGAAAGTGGTTATATGTGCTGACTTCAACATAGATGTAAGGACTAATGACAAATTTTCTTCACACTTAAAGAACCTGGTAGCCACAAATGGGCTAAATCTCAATTTCGATCAGTATACAAGAATTACAGCAAGCTCTGCAACATGTATTGACAATATTGTAAGTAGTTATAATTATTATGTAAAAGAAAAGTTTCTTCTAGATTTAGGAGTATCAGACCATAAAGCACTATTTGTATCACTACCAAAGCAAAATTCAGTCTGCACAACAAAAAGATGTAGGAATTTCAGTCAAGAAAATGTGGAAGTATTTTGCAAAAAACTAAGCCAAACCAAGTGGACAGTCAGCAAACACACTTCCACAAGTGACAATTACAATAACTTTTTAACTGAATTCTTGGGTATATTCAATGAATGCTTCCCTTTTGTAACAGTGAAGACCAGGTCCCAAAAAAGTAGATCCTGGGTAACAAAAGAAATTAGAGTGTCTAGTGCTACTAAGAGGAAACTGCATATGGAGGCAAAAGTAAATCGAAGCCCTCAATTTCTTAAGTATGTAAGCACATACAAAAAAACATTTGACAAAATAGTTAAACTAGCAAAACGTACTGCAAATAACGACTTCATTTCAAATGCAAAAAACAAATCAAAAGCTGTTTGGTCTGTTATAAGAAGTGAAGTCGGCAGTGAGGCAGAGAGAAAATGCCCTTCTAAAATAGTGATAAATGGTAGAGCTGTTACAGAACCCAGTGCCATTTGTGAATCATTCAATGACTTTTTCATAAACTGTAACAAATTTGGTGACTGTTCACCAACAAATACAAAGCCCAATATGACAGATAGCAATTGCACATGTTTTAAGTTTTCTCATGTTTCCATCTCAGATGTAATCAAAATCATAATGTCCCTAAAAAATTCAAAATCTGCGGGGTGGGATGAGGTCCCCATTGAAATAATAAAAATAGTCCGTCACAGTATTGCATATCCACTCTCTTTCATAATCAACCAATCATTTGATGAGGGATGTTTCCCAGATCGATTAAAATATGCAGAAGTTCGGCCCATACATAAAAAAGGTAAACAAGATGAATTGGGCAACTATAGGCCAATCTCACTGTTACCAATTTTCTCAAAAATATTTGAAAGAGCTGCATGTGATCAGATTGAAAATCACAATTCATCTAACAGCATTATCTTAGGCAATCAATATGGTTTCAGAAAAGGCCGCAGCACAATCCATGCAATAAATGAATTAGTCACAAAAGTCAGCAGATGTCTTGATGATAGAATGTGTGTGTCAGGCATCTTTTGTGACCTGTCCAAAGCCTTCGACACAGTAAATCATGACCTGCTTCTCCAAAAATTGGCACGCTATGGTTTTCAAGGCAAATCTCTTAGCTGGATGTCATCATACTTGGCAAACAGAAAACAAAGAGTACTTATTAACATCAACGGCAAGAAATTTCTCTCTGGCTGGAAAATCACTCAATTAGGTGTTCCACAAGGCTCAATATTAGGGCCACTGCTTTTTCTATATTATATTAATGATATGCCATGTCAGGTCCAGTCTGATACTATCCTCTATGCAGATGACTCAACAGCTGTAGTCTGTTGTAAAAATGAGGTAGACCTAATTCGTCATATTGAACAAACACTTGGGGAAGTAGAGGCATGGGTCAAAAACAATAACTTGACATTAAATTTTACAAAAACAGAAATTGTTCATTTTACCACAAAACAATCTGCACAGTCTATAAGTGAAATAAGGTATATGGACAAAAAATTAGAGACTGCAGACTGTGTCAAATTCCTTGGCATGTTAGTCAATAAAAACCTGTTATGGAGTCACCATGTGGACAACATACTGGGTCGACTGAATAGCCTTGTATATATTATGAATATCTTGTATAGTATTACTGATTTAGCTGTAAGAAAAACCGTATATAATGCATATTTTGTTTCAGTCATTAGGTATAGTATAATTTTCTGGGGGTCTGAAAAAACAAATTTACTTAGAGCTTTTAGACTACAAAAAAGAATCATCTGAGCAATGGTGGGAGCAAAACCAAAGCAACACTGCAAACCTTTATTTGTAAAACTGGATCTAATGAGCATTCCAAGCATATACATCTATGAAACTCTCACTTTCACGAAAAGAAACCCACAACTTTTTGAGGGCAACTTCTTCTTGCATCAATATGATACTAGACATAGAATGAGCTACATGTTACCTACCCACCGTTTAAAATCATATGAAAAAACCCCATACTATATGGGCATGAAATTTGTAAATAAAATATGGAAAGATATGGATGACCCAAATGTAAAAGGTACCAAAAGAGACCTGGAAAAATATCTGAAAGATAAATGTTACTATAGTGTAGAAGATTTCATGAATGATAACAATGCATTATAATTGTAATTAAAATACCTCTTTGAAGATGTTACACCATGTATATTATTAGTTTATTGTCTATTTTTAGTATTGTTATATATAGTGTAAAACTGACAAGTCACCTATGTCACAATCTTTGATTGTATAAGGCATGTTATGTGATAATAAAAATTGAATTGAATTGAATTGAATTGTTGTTGTGGTCTTGAGTCCAGAGACTGGTTTGATGCAGCTCTCCATGCTACCCTATCCTGTGCAAGCTTCATCTCCCAGTACCTACTGCAGCCTACATCCTTCTGAATCTGTTTAGTGCATTCATCTCTTGGTCTCCCTCTACTATTTTTACCCTCCACACTGCCCTCCAATACTAAATTGGTGATCCATTGATGCCTCAGAATATCCCCTACCAACCGATCCCTTCTTCTAGTCAAGATGTGCCACAAATTTCTCTTCTCTCCAGTTCTATTCAATACCTCCTCATTAGTTATGTGATCGACCCATCTAATCTACAGCATTCTTCTGTAGTACCACATTTCAAAAGCTTCTATTCTCTTCTTGTCTAAACTATTTATCGTTCATGTTTCACTTCCATACATGGCTACACTTCATACAAATACTTTCAGAAACGACTTCCTGACACTTAAATCTATACTCGATGTTAACAAATTTTTCTTTTTCAGAAACGCTTTCCTTGCCATTGCCAGTCTACATTTTATATCTTCTCTACTTCGACCATCACCAGTTATTTTGCTCCCCAAATAGCAAAACTCCTTTATTACTTTAAGTGTCTCATTTCCTAATCTGATTCCCTCAGCATCACCCAACTGAATTCAACTACATTCCATTATCCTCGTTTTGCTTTTGTTGGTTGGTTGGTTTGGGGAAGGAGACCGGACAGCGAGGTCATCGGTCTCATCGGATTAGGGAAGGAAGTCGGCCGTGCCCTTTGAAAGGAACCATCCCGGCATTTGCCTGGAGCGATTTAGGGAAATCACGGAAAACCTAAATCAGGATGGCCGGACGTTGCTTTTGTTGATGTTCATCTTATATCCTTATTTCAAGACACTGTCCATTCCGTTCAACTGCTCTTCCAAGTCCTTTGCAGTCTCTGACAGAATTACAATGTCATCAGCGAACCTCAAAGTTTTTATTTCTTCTCCATGGATTTTAATACCTACTCCGAATTATTCTTTTGTTTCCTTTACTGCTTGCTCAATATACAGATTGAATAGCATCAGGGAGAGGCTACAACCCTGTCTCACTCCCTTCCCAACCACTGCTTCCCTTTCATGCCCCTCGACTCTTATAACTGCCATCTGGTTTCTGTACAGATTGTAAATAGCCTTTCGCTCCCTGTATTTTACCCCTGACACCTTTAGAATTTGAAAGAGAGTATTCCAGTCAACATTGTCAAAAGCTTTCTCTGAGTCTACAAATGCTAGAAACGTAGGTTTGCCTTTCCTTAATCTTTCTTCTAAAATAAATCATAAGGTCAGTATTGCCTCACGTGTTCCAATATTTCTATGGAATCGAAACTGATCTTCCCCAAGGTCTGCTTCTACCAGTTTTTCCATTCGATTGTAAAGAATTCGTATTACTATTTTGCAGCTGTGACTTATTAAACTGATAGTTCGGTAATTTTCACATCTGTCAACACCTGCTTTCTTTGGGATTGGAATTATTATATTCTTCTTGAAGTCTGAGGGTAATTCACCTGTCTCATACGTCTTGCTCTCTAGATGGTAGAGTTTTGTTATGTCTGGCTCTCCCAGGGCAGTCAGTAGTTCTAATGGAAAGTTGTCTACTCCCAGGGCCTTGTTTCGACTTGTCTTTCAGTGCTCTGTCAAACTCTTCACACAGTATCATATCTCCTATTTCATCTTCATCTACATCCTCTTCCATTTCCATAATATTGTCCTCAAGGACATTGCCCTTGTATAGACCCTTTGTATACCCCTTCCACCTTTGTGCTTTCCCTTCCTTGCATAGAACTGGGTTTCCATCTGAGATCTTGATATTCATGCAAGTGGTTCTCTTGTCTCCAAATGTCTCTTTAATTTTCCTGTAGGCAGTATCTATCTTACCTTTAGTGAAATGCGCCTCTATATCCGTACATTCGTCCTCTAGTCATCCCTGCTTAGCCATTTTGCACTTCCTGTCAATCTCATTTCTGAGATGTTTGTATTCCTTTTTGCCTGCTTCATTTACTGCATTTTTTAATTTCTCCTTTCATCAATTAAATTTAATATATCTTCTGTTACCTAAGGATTTCTATTAGCCCTCATCATTTCACCTACTTTATCCTCTGAAGCCTTCACTATTTTTTCTCTCAAAGCTACCCATTCTTCTTCTACTGTATTTCTTTCTCCCATTCTTGTCAGTCGTTCCCTAATGCTCTTCCTGAAACTCTCTAGAACCTCTGGTTCTTTCAGTTTATCCGGGTCCCATCTCCTCAAATTCCCACCTTTTTGCAGTTTCTTCAGTTTTAATTTACAGTTCATAACCAATAGATTGTGGTCAGAGTCTACATCTGCCCCTGGGAATGTCATACAATTTAAAACCTGTTTCCTGAATCTCTGTATTACCATTATATAATCTATCTGAGACCTTCCAGTATCTCCAGGCTTCTTCCATGTATACAACCTTCTTTTATGATTCTTGAACCAAGTGTTAGCTATGTTTAAGTTATGCTCTGTGCAGATTCTACCACGCGGCTTCCTCTTTCATTCCTTACTCTCATTCCATATTCACCTACTATGTTTCCTTCTCTTCCTTTTCCTACTATCTAGTTCCAGCCACCCATGACTATTAAATTTTCGTCTCCCTTCACTATCTGAATAATTTCCTTTATCTCATCATACATTTCATCAATCTCTTCATCACCTGCGGAAGTAGTTGGCATATGTAAACTTGTACTACTGTGGTAAGTGTGTGCTTCGTATATATCTTGGCCA
The DNA here is from genome assembly GCF_023898315.1 of Schistocerca nitens. Lineage (NCBI taxonomy): Eukaryota > Metazoa > Arthropoda > Insecta > Orthoptera > Acrididae > Schistocerca > Schistocerca nitens. The sequence continues at coordinate 632,663,781 of NC_064620.1, read as the reverse complement.
CAAGAATGCATTCACTGTGCTGTTTGTAGTAGCTTACCTGCATTCTTATTTTCCTATTCATTATTAAACCTACTTCTGCTTTACCCCTATTTGATTTTGAATTTATAACCCTGTATTCACCTGACCAGAAGTCTTGTTGCTCCTGCCACCGAACTTCACTAATTCCAACTATATCTAACTTCAATCAATCCATTTCCCTTTTTAAGTTTTGTAACCTCCCTGCCTGATTAAGGGATCTGACATTTCATGCTCCGATCCATAGAACGCCAGTTTTCTTTCTCCTGATAACAATGTCCTCCGGAGTAGGATCCACCCGGAGATCCAATTGGGGGACTATTTTACCTCCGGAATATTTTACCCAAGAGGATGCCATCATCATTTAACCATACAGTAAAGCTGCATGCCCTCGGGAAAAATTACGGCTGTAGTGTCCCCTTGCTTTCAGCCATTCGCAGTACCAACACAGCAAGGCCGTTTTGGTTAGTGTTACAAGTCCAGATCAGTCAATCTGTTATAACGTCAAGTTTAACAAATATATTTCAGAACGACACAACACATACAAGTCACAGAGTAAGTTGACAAGCAAGACATGTGTACACGTTAGCATTAGAATGAGCACTGAGTCCCAGTCTAGCGGCCGCTGCTCGGCTGGTCGCTTAGGTGGCGCAGCTGCTGCATGGCTGGCAGACAGCGCCGTACGTAGAGGACACACGTAATTGCGCAGTGGCACTTTGAATGATCGGCAAGTCACAACACTATCATCCAGGCTGCTGCCCCTGCAACTACTGAATAGGCTGCTGCCCCCTTTCAGGAACCACACGTTTGTCTGGCCTCTTAACAGATACCCCTCTGTTGTGGTTGCACCTACAGTACGGCTATCTGTATCGCTGAGGTATGCAAGCCAACGGCAAGGTCCATGGTTCATGGGGGGGAGGGTGAGGGGGTATTATGAAATAGCTTGCTCATTATGCTAATAAACAACTCATATGTGCAGAGTACCATGTTCTATTTGAACCATACTGCAGTGTGGAATTATTGTTTGAAGAAACTCCAACAGCAATAACAAAAAAGGAGTTTTTGTGCTGCAAGAGAAGGCCATTAGGGCCATTTTGAATAAAAAATAAACAAGCTCATTCAGAACTGCCTTTTGTAATCTATCAGTACTGACTTTTCCAATATTTTACATATATAAAACAATAATTTCATTAATTGTGTGGTTTGGGCTGAAGTTTTATTTTGGAGCCTTATTCTTCTCCTCTAACAGTAGTAGTAGTACTAATAGTAGTAGCTGTAGCAGCAGCACAAGCACCAGCACTATAGTTTTGTTTGGCAGTGGGTCATATTTTAATTCTTTTATTGTATTTTTCAGCCTTGGGTAAAACAAGTAATTTCATTGCACCTTACCGAATCATCCATAGATCCTTTTCTTAAAAAGGCAAGCTGTGTGTGTGACCCAAGGCTGAAAAATACAATAAAAGAACCTTGCTATAAGGAAATTACTGTTTTCCCCTTAGGCAGTATGCCTAGTCTATGTGGGATGGTATATTATAGTGCTACAAGACATTTCATTTTCAAACTGTTTAAAACAAAATGTGATACTTTTTAAGTGAATTAGCAATAATATACAACTGAAAAAACAGTTTTTCCACCCATACTACTCCCGTACATACTTATCACCACTGTTGGTCCTCTTTCGTATTTTCCATATGATGATGACTTCCACATGTACTGTTGTTGTTGTTGTGGTCTTCAGTCCTGAGACTGGTTTGATGCAGCTCTCCATGCTACTCTATCCTGTGCAAGCTTCTTCATCTCCCAGTACCTACTGCAGCCTACATCCTTCTGAATCTACTTAGTGTATTCATCTCTTGGTCTCCCTCTACGATTTTTACCCTCCACCCTGCCCTCCAATACTAAATTGGTGATCCCTCGATGTCTCAGAACATGTCCTACCAACCGATCCCTTCTTCTAGTCAAGTTGTGCCACAAGCTCCTCTTCTCCCCAATTCTATTCAATACCTCCTCATTAGTTATGTGATCTACCCATCTAATCTTCAGCATTCTTCTGTAGCACCACATTTTGAAAGCTTCTATTCTCTTCTTGTCTAAGCTATTTATCGTCCACATTTCACTTCCATACATGGCTACACTCCATACAAATACTTTCAGAAACGACTTCCTGACACTTAAATCTATACTCGACGTTCACAAATTTTTCTTCATCAGAAACGCTTTCCTCGCGATTGCCAGTCTACATTTTATATCCTCTCTACTTCAACCATCATCAGTTATTTTACTCCCTAAATAGCAAAACTCCTTTACTACTTTAAGTGTCTCATTTCCTAATCTAATCACCTCAGCATCACCCGATTTAATTTGACTACATTCCATTATCCTCGTTTTGCTTTTGTTGATGTTCATCTTATATCCTCCTTTCAAGACACTGTCCATTCCGTTCAACTGCTCTTCCAAGTTCTTTGCTGTCTCTGACAGAATTACAATGTCATCAGCGAACCTTAAAGTTTTTATTTCTTCTCCATGAATTTTAATACCTACTCCGAATTTTTCTTCTTTTGTTTCCTTTACTGCTTGCTCAATATACAGATTGAATAACATTGGGGAGAGGCTACAACCCTGTCTCACTCCTTGTCCAACCACTGCTTCCCTTTCATGCCCCTCGACTCTTATAACTGCCATGTGGTTTCTGTACAAATTGTAAATAGCCTTTCGCTCCATGTATTTTACCCCTGCCACCTTCAGAATTTGAAAGAGAGTATTCCAGTTAACGTTGTCAAAAGCTTTCTCTGAGTCTACAAATGCTAGAAATGTAGGTTTGCCTTTTCTTAATCTTTCTTCTAAGATAAGTCGTAAGGTTAGTATTGCCTCACGTGTTCCAACATTTCTACGGAATCCAAACTGATCTTCCGCGAGGTCTGCTTCTACCAGTTTTTCCATTCGTCTGTAAAGAATTCGCGTTAGTATTTTGCAGCTGTGACTTATTAAACTGATAGTTCGGTAATTTTCACATCTGTCAACACCTGCTTTCTTTGGGATTGGAATTATTATATTCTTCTTGAAGTCTGTGGGTATTTCGCCTGTCTCATGCATCTTGCTCACCAGATGGTAGAGTTTTGTCATGACTGGTTCTCCCAAGGCCATCAGTAGTTCTAATGGAATGTTGTCTACTCCCGGGGCCTTGTTTCGACTCAGGTCTTTCAGTGCTCTGTCAAACTCTTCACGCAGTATCTTATCTCCCATTTCATCTTCATCTACATCCTCTTCCATTTCCATAATATTGTCCTCAAGTACATCGCCCTTGTATAAACCCTCTATATACTCCTTCCACCTTTCTGCCTTCCCTTGTTTGCTTAGAACTGGGCTTCCATCTGAGCTCTTGATATTCATACAAGTGGTTCTCTTCTCTCCAAAAGTCTCTTTAATTTTCCTGTAGGCAGTATCTATCTTACCCCTAGTGAGACAAGCCTCTACATCCTTACATTTATCCTCTAGCCATCCCTGCTTAGCCATTTTGCACTTCCTGTCGATCTCATTTTTGAGACGTTTGTATTCCTTTTTGCCTGCATCATTTACTGCATTTTTATATTTTCTCCTTTCATCAATTAAATTCAATATTTCTTCTGTTACCCAAGGATTTCTATTAGCCCTCGTCTTTTTACCTACTTGATCCTCTGCTGCCTTCACTACTTCATCCCTCAGAGCTACCCATTCTTCTTCTACTGTATTTCTTTCCCCCATTCCTGTCAATTGTTGCCTTATGCTCTCCCTGAAACTCTCTACAACCTCTGGTTCTTTCAGTTTATCCAGGTCCCACATGTGCATGAAACAGAAAATGGAAAGTGGGGTGGGGGAGGGGGGGATACAGCGGAAATAGCCTCATGCATAAACAAAAAAGCTGGATAGTTATTTTATATTTTAACCGCATCACTCTTGCAAAACGAAAGCTGCGTTTACAAAATTGTTAATATAGTGGCACTAACTAATGAGGATTGGGAGATCAACAACATTAGAAGATTTTTGCTGGCTAGCTCATTGTAATTTACAAAACAGCATACTGCTTGAATAGCACCCAGACTGTGTGAAAAGAAGTGTCCATCGGCTTCTCCAATTTAAATTTACATTTGTTGTATGAATTTGTTTGTTTAAATATTCCTTTATTTCATACCAATGTCCAAGGGTGAAATGATGATATAATTTGCTTTTGAAGGTGGTTGATTTTTTTCATACCAAATGCCAATATGTTATAGAATAAAGCTCCCTGCCTTTAGGGAGCCCCAACCTATTATTTTAAATATTTTTCTGGAAATGTAATGATTTTCTCTAGATTTTTGCTGTGTTCATCAGTGACAGAGTTGAAGGGCTTGTTGATTAACCAGGTTATTCTTAACAACTTTTGTTAAAACAATTAAATTAGAACAAAACTTAATCACCTACAGTGAGAACAGTTAAAGAACACATGTAAGGTTGTCAGGCCTAGAGGATGCTTTGAGAAAACAAGGAGCACAGTGATTGTCCGGAACGACATAAATTTTGACAAAACCTTTACAATTTGAGCACAATGGACCAAAAATTACACTAAAACTGTCATTGGCACAAATACAAAACAGGGAAACAATGTAGCATGCAAATCTGATTAATGATTTTACATGTATGCAGGTACAGAGATTCCCTTCTGCATCTTATTCTACAGAAACTCTTCAAGTGTTGCCTTGAGCAGCTGGCAGTTACAACAGGACTCCTTTTCATATGGCTATGTAGGACAGTCCTACCACACTCAGCAATACTTCTGAGATCATGTGAGGTAGAGCCATTGCCCTATATCAGCAGGATGTCCGACATTGGCCTGGAATGCTTGGCCACATGAGTCACTGTGCTCATTGAACCTCATTGCCCTAGCATGCAGATGTTGTGAGGCCAGGCGACACTGCCGCTGCGAATTTCAAAGTTGTGCAGCTGATAACCATGGGATTTTGCTGTGTTGATCATAGTGTGCCTCCTCATCCCAAAACATCGTCATGAGGTAGGAGCTTCCTAGTTAAGAAAATCAATAGAACAATGTTAGTGCCACCACTCCATGTTGTTGTTGTGATCTTCAGTCCTGAGACTGGTTTGATGCAGCTCTCCATGCTACCCTATCCTGTGCAAGTTTCTTCATCTCCCAGTACCTACTGCAGCCTACATCCTTCTGAATCTGCTTAGTGTATTCATCTCTTGGTCTCCCTCTACGATTTTTACCCTCCACACTGCCCTCCAATGCTAAATTTGTGATCCCTTGATGCCTCAGAACATGTCCTACCAACCTGTCCCTTCTTCTAGTCAAGTTGTGCCACAAACTCCTCTTCTCCACAATTCTATTCAATACCTCCTCATTAGTTATGTGATCTACCCATCTAATCTTCAGCATTCTTCTGTAGCACCACATTTCGAAAGCTTCTATTCTCTTCCTGTCCAAACTATTTACTGTCCACTTTTCACTTCAATACTTGGCTACACTCCATACAAATACTTTCGGAAACAACTTCCTGACACTTAAATCTATACTCGATGTTAACAAATTTTTCTTCTTCAGAAACGCTTTCCTTGCCATTGCCAGTCTACATTTTATATCTTCTCTACTTCGACCATCACCAGTTATTTTGCTCCCCAAATAGCAAAACTCCTTTACTACTTTTAAGTGTCTCATTTCCTAATCTAATTCCCTCAGCATCATCCGCCTTAATTCGACTACATTCCATTAACCTCGTTTTGCTTTTGTTGATGTTCATCTTATACCCTCCTTTCAAGACACTGTCCATTCCGTTCAACTGCTCTTCCAAGTCCTTTGCTGTCTCTGACAGAATTACAATGTCATCGGCGAACCTCAAAGTTTTTATTCCTTCTCAATAGATTTTAATACCTACTCCGAACTTTTCTTTTGTTTCCTTTACTGCTTGCTCAATATACAGATTGAATAACATCGGGGATAGGCTAAAACCCTGTCTCACTCCCTTCCCAACCACTGCTTCCCTTTCATGTCCTTTGACTCTTATAACTGCTATCTGGTTTCTGTACAAATTGTAAATAGCCTTTCACTCCCTGTATTTTACCCCTGCCACGTTTAGAATTTGAAAGAGAGCTTCCAGTCAACATTGTAAAAAGCTTTCTCTAAGTTTACAAATGCTAGGAATGTAGGTTTGCCTTTCCTTAATCCTTCTTCTAAGATAAGTTGTAGGGACAGTGTTGCCTCACGTGTTCCAATATTTTTACGGAATCCAAACTTATCTTCTGCGAGGTCTGCTTCTACCAGTTTTTCCATTCGTCTGTAAAGAATTCGCGTTAGTATTTTGCAGCTGTGACTTATTAAACTGATAGTTTGGTAATTTTCACATCTGACAACACCTGCTTTCTTTGGGATTGGAATTATTATATTCTTCTTGAAGTCTGAGGGTATTTCGCCTGTCTCATACATCTTTCTCACCAGATGGTAGAGTTTCATAATAAATAAAAAAAAATAGGAGTGTGGGTAAGCTACTACAAACTGCATTTTGAACACACTATTGCAGCCAAGATAGACACGAAGTGAAATTGGAGAAATGTATGATGAGATAAAAGAAATTATTCATATAGAGATGGAAGACGAAAATTTAATAGTAATGGGGGACTGGAATTCGATAGTAGGAAAAGGAAGAGCAGGAAAAGTAGTAAGTGAATATGGAATGGGGGTAAGCAATCAAAGATGAAGCTGCCTATTAGAATTTTGCACAGAGCATAACTTAATCATAGCTAACAGTTCGTTTAAGAATCATGAAAGAAGGTTATATATGTGGAAGAGGTCTGGAGACACTGGAAGGTTTCAGATACATTATATAATGGTAAGAGAGAGATTTAGGAACCCGGTTTTAAATTGTAAGACATTTCTAGGGGCAGATGTGGACTCTGACCTCAATCTATTGGTTATGAACTATAGATTAAAACTGAAGAAACTGCAAAAATGTGGGAATTTAAGGAGATGGTACCTAGATAAACTGAAAGAACCAGAGGTTGTAGAGAGTTTCAGAGATAGTATTAGGGGACGATTGACAAGAATGGGAGAAAGAAATACAGTAGAAGAAGAATGGGTAGCTTTGAGAGATGAAATAGTGAAGGCAGCAGAGGATGAAGTGGGTAAAAACACGAGAAATAGTAGAAATCCGTGGGTAACAGAAGATATATTGAATTTAATTGATGAAAGGAGAAAATATAAAAATGAAACAGGCCAAAAGGAACGCAAATGTCTCAAAAATGAAATCAACAGGAAGGTCAAAATGACTAAGCAGTGATGGCTAGAGGACAAATGTAAGGATGTAGAGTCATATATCACTAGGGGTAAGCTACATACTGCCTACAGGAAAATTAAAGAGACCTTTGGAGAAAAGAGAACCACTTTTATGAATATCAAGAGATCAGATGGAAAACCAGTCCTAAGCAAAGAAGAGAAAGCACAAAGGTGGAAGGAGCAATAGAGTGTCGATACAAGAAAGGTGTACTTGAGGACAGTATTCTGTAAATGTAAGAGTATGTAGATGAAGATGAAATAGGAGATATGATACAGTGTGAAAAAGCCTGCTGGAGTATCCAAGCGGTACTATGCCCTACAGTCTGGAACCGCGTGACCACTACGGTCGCAGGTTTGAATCCTGCCTCTGGCATGGATGTGTGTGATGTCCTTAGGTTAGTTAGGTTTAAGTAGTTCTAAGTTCTAGGGGACTGATGACCTCAGAAGTTAAGTCCCATAGTGCTCAGAGCCATTTGGACCTAAGTCGAAACAAGGCCCTGGGAGTAGACAACATGCCATTAGAACTACTGATTGCCTTGGGAGAGCCAGCTCTGACAAAACTCTTCCATTTGATGAGCAAGATGTACGAGACAGGCTAAATACCCTCAGACTTCAAGTAGAATATAATAATTCCAATCCCGAAGAAAGCAAGTGTTGACAGGTGTGAAAATTACCAAACTATCAGTTTAATAAGTCATGGCTGCAAAATAGTAACTGGAATTCTTTGCAGACGAATGGGAAAACTGGTAGAATCCGACCTCAGGAAAGATCAGTTTGGGTTCCTTAGAAATGTGGAGCACGTAAGGCAATACTGACCCTACAACTTATCTTAGAAGATAGATTGAGGAAAGGCAAACCTACGTTTCTAGCATTTGTAGACTTAGAGAAAGCTTTTGTCAATGTTGACTGGAATACTCTCTTTCAAATTCTGAAGGTGGCAGGGGTAAAATACAGGGAGCGAAGTAGAGAGGACATAAAATGTAGACTGGCAATGGCAAGGAAAGCGATTCTGAGGAAGCGAAATTTGTTAACATTGATGATAGATTTAAGTGTCAGGAAGTCTTTTCTGAAAGTAATTGTATGGAGTGTAGCCATGTATGGAAGTGAAACATCGAAGATAAATAGTGTAGACGAGAAGAGAATAGAAGCTTTTGAAATGTGGTGCTACAGAAGAATGCTGAAGAGTAGATGGGTAGATCACATAACTAATGAGGAGGTACTGAACAGAATTGGGGAGAAGAGGAATTTGTGGCGCAACTTGACTAGAAGAAGGGATTGGTTGGTAGGACATGTTCTGGGACATCGAGGGATTACCAATTTAATATTGGAGGGCAGTGTGGAGGGTAAAAATCGTAGAGGGAGACCAAGAGATGAATACACTAAGCAGATTCAGAAGGATATAGGTTGCAATAGGTATTTGGAGACAAAGAAGGTTGCTCAGGATAGAGTAGCAAGAGAGCTGCATCAAAACAGTCTCTGGACTGAAGACCACACCAATATGTGCCTTAATGGTGTGACCTGGTTATCCATCTCTTGTTCCTCTATATCTCTGACTGTATCAACCTGTGCTAGTGTCTCATGAAAATGGTCACAAAATTTATGAGTTGACTTCCTATTGAAAAGGAATGAAAATTCTCACTCCTGCCAGTTAATAATATGGCCTGTGTGTGTTTGGTACAGTCAGAACTGAGAATCACAGGACAACTATATGACATGCCATCTTCACCTTAAATTTCTTAGTGAAACCCTGTATCCTCATCTTAATGATGAATTCCCCAACACCTGGAGTTTACTGCAGTTGGGCACCCTGCAGTTACCAAATTCACTCTTCAGTGGAGGAAACCGACACAGCAATTGACACTCCCTGGCACCACTCTACACTAATCAGTGATAAAGAAATGGAACAGGAGTAATAGGCAAAATCACAATTCTGTTACACACTATGGGTCTACTTACACTAATCTTGCCCCTGCTCCTGGCTCGTAGTTAGAATTTCCCTGTTCTTTGGCTGGATGCCTGGACAGTCTCTCTTAAAATGATCAAGACTTCCATATCTAAAACAAATACACAGCACTCTGTTATATCTGTAAGGTACCTGTAGGCCTTTCTGCCTCTCTTAGATGCATTTCAATCCTGTATCCTAGTTTCTGCCTTTCACTTCATATCAACATAAGGGACAGCATCTACCCTGCTGTAATACACAATGTAAATCCATGTACGACTGTGGTCATATCCCTTTGAGAATATTGCTGATAAGCTCTACTTCACTATGTGGTAAGCATAATTGCATTTACTGTGCATGTGATATCCTACACATACCTTACTAACTGTTCCCCATCTTTTTGGTAACCTAAATATTAATGAAATTCATTAAGGCTGTAATGTACCACCCTGGCTTGTATTAACATAATCCATTAACTGCCCTGTACACTGTTGATACGGCAACTTATAAAAATGTTGTCCTCTCAATCTGCAACTTTCACCTTGTTCCTGTAATTCAACTAGGAACTAAAATAGTTTCTGAATCTGGGCTAAGGCTTTGATTAACATCTTTCTACTCTCTTGAAACAAGCCAGGCGAAAGATTGTACAACTTGGCAAACAAATCACTGCACTCTCAGTCTGTGGTGCACTCTTGCTGTCTGTCAACACCACTCCTACAGATGTGGCTACCATACTCACCTTCCTCTCCAGTAGTTCCATGTACTTCACATCTAATTTCTCTCCTAGATTCTGAGAAGATTTCTTCCATATGTTCCAAGAAGAGAAAGCTTGTTCCTGTAACCAGTCTGTCTGTTTACCTAATTGTTTGCACCCTTTGATGGAATGCACACCACATGACCTTTTCAAATAATGCATTATTCAGGCCTTCAAACACCTTAATTGTGTTTGGGAGGGATCTGTTTCTAAAAAGTACACAGCAAATGCTATTTCAACTAGAGCTGATTGGATATTGGCAATGGCCTCACTTACCTATTTGGGTGCATTGGTTGTATGACAACAGGGTGGTGTAATACTTCCTTCAGCATCTGCACTTGGCCATCTACACTCCCAAGGGGCTTGCGCACCGTAATTCTAAGTTCGTATTACCATTCCGCCTTCCTTAGGTTGCCAACTACAGGCATCTCTGTCGCCCATCCTGAAATAAACAACTCACAACCAGTATTTATGTTCCAAAATTATCTAAAGAGATTAAACTTCCTGGCAGATTAAAACTGTGTGCCGGACCGAGACTCGAACTCGGGATCTTGCCTTTCGCGGGCAAGTGCTCTACCGACTGAGCTACCCAAGCACGACTCATGTCCCGTCCTCACAGCTTTACTTCCACCGGTCCTTCGTCTCCTACCTTCCAAACTTACAGAAGCTCTCCTGCGAACCATGCAAGACTAGCACTCCTGAAACAAAGGATATTGCGGAGACATGCCTTAGCCACAGCCCAGGGGATGTTTCCAGAAAGTTTGGAAGGTAGGAGACGAAGGACCGGCGGAAGTAAAGCTGTGAGGACGGGGCGTGAGTCGTGCTTGGGTAGCTCAGTTGGTAGAGCACTTGCCCGCGAAAGGCAAAGGTCCCGAGTTCGAGTCTCGGTCTGGCACACAGTTTTAATCTGCCAGGAAGTTTCATATCAACGCACACTCTGCTGCAGAGTGAAAATCTCATTCTGGAAACATCCCCCAGGCTGTGGCTAAGCCATGTCCCCGCAATATCCTTTGTTTCAGGAGTGCTAGTTCTGCAAGGTTCGCAGGAGAGCTTCTGTAAGTTTGGAAGGTAGGAGACGAGGTACTGGCAGAAGTAAAGCTGTGAGTACCGGGCGTGAGTCGTGCTTCGGTAGCTCAGTTGGTAGAGCACTTGCCCGCAAAAGGCAAGGGTCCCGAGTTCGAGTCTCGGTCGGGCACACAGTTTTAATCTGCCAGGAAGTTTCATATCAGCGCACACTCCGCTGCAGAGTGAAAATCTCATTCTGGAAACATCCCCCAGGCTGTGGCTAAGCCATGTCCCCGCAATATCCTTTGTTTCAGGAGTGCTAGTTCTGCAAGGTTCGCAGGAGAGCTTCTGTAAAGTTTGGAAGGTAGGAGACGAGGTACTGGCAGAAGTAAAGCTGTGAGTACCGGGCGTGAGTCGTGCTTGGGTAGCTCAGTCGGTAGAGCACTTGCCCGCGAAAGGCAATGTCCCGAGTTCGAGCCTCGGTCCGGCACACAGTTTTAATCTGCCAGGAAGTTTCATATCAGCGCGCACTCCACTGCAGAGTGAAAATCTCATGATCTAAAGAGATGTTCGCCCCCGGTAGCTGAGTGGTGCCAACACGGTAGCTTAGCGTGTTCGGTCAGAGGGTAACGTGCCCTCTGTAAAAAAAAACTGAGTTAACAGATCAACAACGAACTTAAATGGATGTCTTACGACGTCCGCCCCGAGCAGATTAAACAAACTAAAGCAAACAAAATGAAAATTAAAAAAAAAAAAAAGTCTGCGCGACCGACTGTCAAACCTAAGGGCCCAGGTTCGATACCCGGCTGGGTCGGAGATTTTCTCCGCTCAGGGACTGGGTGTTGTGTTGTCCTAATCATCATCATTTCATCCCCATCGACGCGCAAGTCGCCGAAGTGGCGTCAAATCGAAAGACTTGCACCGGGCGAGCGGTCTACCCGACGGGAGGCCCTCGTCACACGACATTATTATTATCTAAGAAGATTTATATGGCGGCTGCAGTGTAGCACATGTTAACCCTCTACTGCCCACCGTGACTCTGAAGTCACGTCAAATTTTATCGTTATATTTCGCATTAGGATCGTTATTTCTTTCTTGACCAGTGTGACTTGAGTGTTACAATATGACTGCTTTATACACAAACAATGTAACTGCCCACTGTGACCTCAGAGTCACAGAACTATTTTTAAAAAATAATTTTTTTCAAAAACAAAAATTCACCTGATATGTGTTAAATACATTATTCTCTAACATTCTGTGCATATAAATATTTTTTTCTACAGGAAATAACAATTTGGGCAATAGAGGGTTAAGTTCGGCTCGCTAAATTTAATTGAATTCGAAGGTGTTCTCGCAGGCGGTGTTGTCTAGTACCAGTGGAAATTGTGTAAACAACAGTGTTCTGTGCAGTAGTGCTATTTTTTTCTGTGCTCCGCCAATATCTTCGAGAAAATGGTAAACAGAAGAGTCAACAGCAGCGCATCCAGCAGAAGGTGCGGCAGGCCCGCTCTTGGCGGAAGGTGTGGCCGCGGCTCCCGGTATAGCGGAGCTGGTCCGCTCTGAGGTAAACGCTGCGCTTCGCGATAAAGACATTCTCGATCCGATAGCAGGCACTATATCAGATACTGTAACGGCAGCAGTATTGGCCAAAATGCGTGAAACTGTTGAGGCCAATACTGCCGAAATTACAGGACTAAAAAAGTCTGTGTCTAAATACGAGAAAAAGGCACGAGAGTTGGAAGTGAAACTATCTGCCGCAACAGACGAGCTAGAATAGTACCAAAGGCGAAATAGTCTACGACTGTTTGGAGTAGCAGAAAATAACGAAGAAGACACAGACAACCTGCTTATACAGGTTGCGTGTGAAAAATTAGGCGTTGAAGTGACCAAGGCAGACATTGACAGGAGCCATTTGGTGGGACGAAAACTACCAGGTGCTACCAAACCTCGTCCAGTAATAATTAAATTCGTCTCATACTGAAAAAGGGCAGAGATCTTTACCCAGAAGAAGAATTTAGCAAGGACAGGGCTTATAATAAGGGAAGATCTGACACATGAACGGCTTAAGATTTTAAACAGTGCCATATCCCATTTCGGTCTTCAGAATGTGTGGACTCAGGATGGCAGAGTAATCATTAAGACAGCAGCTGGAAAGAAGACAGTCACAAACATGACAGAACTGAATAGTATTAAGTGAAGCTACTTAACACCATTTGCAAATTGTAACAGTCCTATACTCAGATGTACTGTCTTGTAATTGTATTAAATTTTTAATTATACCCATATTTGTACCTTCAACTAATTGTTTTTGTAACTGTATTAACTTTTTACTATTTTTTGTACCTGTTGCTCTAACGTTTACTTAATTTTAGTTACTGCTAATACTTTTTTCATTTTCTCAGTTCATACTCTTCCATTCTGTAATAGTACCATTACGATTATTAGTCTCTCCTTTAGTTCATTAATCACCCATCTCTTCGGTTTAAATTGTTCGTAACAAAAACCACTATCATCATCACTTTAGCAAATTTCAATCGAATTGTAGCTTCCTACGATAATCACTACCAGTATCAAGTTAGTAAATCTCAATTTAATTCTAGCTTCCTACGATAATCTATTAGTTATTAAGCTTACTTCTCTCTGCTGGCAGCATCGGCCTCTTAATTCACTCCCCTTTCCCTTATTTCCACCCTAAGCTGTTTCAAATACGCTAATTACATTTCTCCTCTTACGACATAGGATACAGAGTGACACACAGCCGTCACTATTTTGGTCATATTCTCCTTGCACCGAATACCACTAATCCATTTTCTATACTCCCGCAACCTCAGGAAATCTCTTGCAGTCGCCTTTCTTTAGGCACTCGCGGAGTCACAAACAGGGCGCGCAAAATCTCGGGCACCCCTGAGTTATGTCATTTGGCGAAAACAGCGGCCAGTGCCCCTTGCTGCAGGTAGTGCCTAAGGCTAGGCGCAAATTGAGACGCGTATAGCGCGTGTGGCGAGACGCAGCGCAGCGCGTGTTTTTGTAACATCACAGGTTCAAATGGGACCGCGCAAATTGCGACGCGACGCGACTGGGACGCGACACGCGCCTGCGCCAGGTCGCGCGGCGTTGTGGTTGAGAGACAGTTTCTCGCGCCGCGCGTCGCGCTTGCCTCGCTAGCACCGTGGGAAATTTGAGGCGGAGAGCGGGAAAGTAGCACGGCCATATGCTCACATCGGCACGGCGCATATGAGCAGTGGTAGTATTGCCCATACGATAAATTTTGCCTTAGTGTGTACTAAATTTCATTGCCTTTGGGTAGTGTTTCGTTTTTCGCCATTTAAACGCTCCAGCTTTCTTCGTTAGCACGCTATACTTTTCTGTTATTTATATGTTCATAGTTTTGTTTTGTTTTTCTTCTGTCAAGAAAAATGTATACTTCAGTAACTGATGAGCCATTGGCCACTGGAAGTGCACCATATGCCTCCGCGATGTTTTCAGATCGCAAGAAGGGACAGAGGGTAGTGAATAAGGAATCAAGAAATATTATAAAATCATGTGATTAAAAATCAAGGCAGGAAAGTAAAGCAAGGTTATCTTCTCGCTGCCTAGTAAGCTAGCGTATCTGTACGATCTGTTACAAAAATTTAGAAAGGAATAATCTCCACAGGTGTGATCCCTTTGTGCATCTGGTAAAAAAGCGTCCAAGATCTGAAGTATAGAAGTTTTTTACTGTGATTACTCTGATATGTATGTAAATAATGTAATACGACACGCTGTACTACATGCATGTGAACAACATATTTCCACTGCAAGCTAGAAACAGTCGAAAAGCAGTCACAAATAACAATTTTTTAATTGGTTCGCCGTGATGAGAAAAAGCATTTCAATTGTTGCATGGACCTTATCAGCATTAATAAACTAATTATACAACAACAGGCTACACAAATGAAGAAAATGGTCGGTATTATTACGAAAGTAGGAATATCCTAAAAGAGTGTTATGATTAGATATATTTAATTTGTTGAAATGTACGCTGACAAAGGCAGATCAACTTTCATGACAATGTTTTTCGAACTCCATCTCACAAGGCACACATGGCTAGCTTGTGCATTCCTGTCACGCGCATTATCCTTCGCTGCTGACAATACACTGACCATTGTGTTGTGCGACAGATCGATTGTTTATTTTTCTCAATAACTATTTTGTTCCCGATCACGCATTGTCAGTTTGGCAAGCCCTAGGTGAGTGAACAGTATCTGGCATGTGTCTATCATTCCGCCTGAAGGAACGCTCGTCATTATTTTAATACTGCTCAGATCAAGAGAAGGAATAAAATCCTTTGGTAAATTTCCATTCCAGTCGCTCAGTGTTAAAAATACGATGGGTTACGGGGATTCCACCAAAATTCCAACAGAATTGCCAATCTGTTTTTGTGTGAGTTGTTAACCTTTTCTCATTCGAAGAAGCATCACCATTTATGAGTAAAGGCCACATTTCCTTGGTGACTGGTTTAATTGTACTTCCTTTGTCACAATGTAATTTGCCAAACTCATCTCACAGCAGCTATTGAGACAGAATTCCGAAACGGAGGGCCTAATTAAACAAGTAATTGGCAATCACAGAGCTCAATAGCTTACGAAAAACCTCGTAGTATCGGTTTGCAGTAACATAAAAGAAGAAATTCCATGTTTATTTTCATACTAGGAAGCTCTTGTTTCGCTAGCTGTCGATAACTCTTAAAAAATTAGTCACTGGAGTGAAATAAATAAAAAAAGAAGTATAAGTAGTGATATATCGCCATTGATAAGAAAGTTCCGCGTGTTTAATAATTGGCAAAACACTCTCCTCCTTGTGTGCTATCATCCGCCAAACTTTCGTTTCGATGTCTCGAGCGGTTTAGGAGATAAGAGAGATGTTGCGAGTATTTCATTCTCGCGGGCGTGAGATCGGAAGTGAGCGCGCTACATGGGATCCATTTTCTCGAGATCGGAGGCAGATAGAGATCTCCTCCCACGTCTAAACAAAAATTCAGCATGTTAGCTGAATTTCATACGCAGCAACATATGGTGTAACACGCACCAAACGCAAAATCATAGCGACCCCTAATTTTCGTTGCAAACTTTTTCAGTTTTGCGTAGTGTCTTACTAAAATGTGTACATCACAATAAGAATGGTCATTAGCGAGGTGATGGGCACTTCGTCACGAAG
Organism: Schistocerca nitens; assembly: GCF_023898315.1. Taxonomy (NCBI): domain Eukaryota; kingdom Metazoa; phylum Arthropoda; class Insecta; order Orthoptera; family Acrididae; genus Schistocerca; species Schistocerca nitens. The sequence goes on along the minus strand of NC_064620.1, from coordinate 632,647,572 downwards.
CTGACATATAACGCTACAAGTAAGTCAAAATTCATATATTTTCAGAGAATAGTTTCTGTAAAATCGTTTGAGAAAGATAAGAGCTTGCGCGCGCTTCGGTTCAGTCAGCGCAGAGCATCGCCAGTCGGCGCGTGCGAAGTATGGTGTACGCGTCGCAATATGCTCTGCACCCGTGCGACACGTGCGTGTCGCGCTGTAGTGTCGTGTCACGTCACACGTGCTATACGCTTCTCAATTTGCGCCTAGCCTAACAAAGGGACAAACCAGTCTGCCACCCTACTCCGGGCTGCTCGGCAGAACGCGTCAGAGCTTTTAGTAGTTCACTGCAACATCCAGTCTTTACCTGCACATTACGAAGAACTCGGCCTCCTCTTCAACCAACCAAACTACCACGTAATCCTCTTATCCGAAACGTGGTTAAAACCACACATATCCTCTGCATCTATTCATCTCCCAGGGTACACATTTCTTAGGGCAGACAGATCAAAAAAGCGAGGTGGCGGGGTCGGCGCATATATACGAACAGATCTCAAAGCGAAAGTCTTATGTACGTCAAACCCTGCTGAAGAAAAAGATGCTGAATTCATGTTCATTGAAATAAATATACAAAGTCGGAAGTTCTTGACTGGCGTCGTGTACAAGCCGCCAAAAATAAGCTCAATGAGTTCCTTTCAGTCGGAATTACATTCACTTCAGTGTCAATACGAACATGTCATCGTAATGGGTGCCTTGAACATAGACTTGCTAAGAGACACTACCTCTGCAATAAACCTAAGAAGATTGTTTAGTTGCAACAGCATGAACATTCTTCCATTACAACCTACACATCATACGGCGCACAGTCATACTCTTATAGACGTAATCGCAACGAAACAGACTGACAAAGTAAGAGATGTTGGTCAAACATCGGCCCCTGGCCTCTCAGCACTTGATGTAATATTCCTGGTCTATTCTGTGCAGCCCCCAAGGATCAAATCGCATTACATAACTTGTAGGAACATGAAACGTATTGACCTTGACGCTGTAACAGCCGATTGCTCAGAAATCTCATGGCATCAAATAATCATAGAACCTACAATCGACGGCAAGTGTAAACTCACTGCCCTCTATGACAAAAATGCACCTGTATGCACAATCCGTGTAAGAAAATCTCCTGCTCCATGGCTGACAGCTGAATTACGTCAAATGATGAATAATAGGGATGCTGCCCATAGGCGTTTCAAGGCAGATCCGAAACCCGAGCATTTCGAAGAATATAGAAAGCTACGGAACAGAGTGAAACAATGCATTCGCAATGCTAAAATCAGGTACGCTCGCTCCCTTGTATGCAGCGATCTGACGCCCACGACTCTATGTAAGAATCTGCGTAGCTTGGGGGTCGGAAAGGCAAAATCGGAAACTACATTTCATGTTTCAGCTAACGAACTAAATGAATTCTTCTCTGCACCTCTGAATACCCACACAGCTGATAATTACCGTCCACAAGAATCCCCAAATAGGATAACTAACAACGATACCTTCCATGTAGCAATAAATACGGCAAGAAAAGCAATAATGAGAATATCTTCTCATGTAATAGGCAGTGGAAGTATCAGTATAACCATGATTAAGAATGTTGCCGATATCTTACAAGGGAACCTCCCCATCGCACCCCCCTCAGATTTAGTTATAAGTTGGCACACTGGATAGGCCTTGAAAAACTGGACACAGATCAATCGAGAAAACAGGAAGAAGTTATGTGGAACTACGAAAAAAATAAGCAAAATATACGAACTGAGTAGTCCATGCGCAACATAAGCAACATTAAGGATAGTGTGAGCTTAGGAGCGCTGTGGTCCCGTGGTCAGCGTGAGTAGCTCTGGAGGGAGAGGTCCTTGGTACAAGTCTTCCATCGGGTGAAAATTTTACTTTCTTTATTCTCGCAAAGTTATGATCCGTCCGTTCGTTCATTGACGTCTCTGTTCACTGTAATAAGTTTAGTGTCTGTTTTTTGCCACCGCACCGCAAAACCGTGCGATTAGTAGACGAAATGACGTGCCTCTCCAGTGGGCACCGAAAACATTTGCTCGCAAGGTCATACGTCAACCGATTCCTCCACAGGACAACACGTCTGATATATTCTATACGACACTGGTGACGGCATGTGCGTCACCTGACAGGAATATGTTGTCGACCCATCTAACTTGTACACTTGGCGAATGGGTAAAAAGATTCTTCTACCTTGCCGATTTAGGTTTTCTTGTGGATGTGATAATCACTCCCAAAAAAGTGATGAAAACATAGGAGTTTGTCACATGAACTGCAACAAATGACTGCAACAGTTTCACAGTCGCACAGTTTTCCTTGTGCGTTGTCAAAACATATGTTTCTAACGTTTTCAAATTTTTCCGTGTGTAGACCTTGAAATCCTGCATGTGTCCAAGCAAATCGGAACATGTCCTGGAATTTTGGAGAACGAAGTTGATTATGTTTGAGTGCCTTAACTTTGATAATAGTCTGAAAATAAAAAATTTTTCACACGAGGGAGACCTTTCGTTTCGCAGCTGCTCACGCTAACCACAGGACCACGGCGCTTCAGAGCCTACAGTGCCCTTGATGCTGCCTATCTTGCACACGGACTACTCAGTTTGTATATTTTGCTTATTTTTTTCATAGTTCCACACAACTTCTTCCTGTTTTTCTCGATTGATCTGTGTTCAGTTTTTCAAGGCCTATCCACTGTGCCAACTTGTAATTAAAGCTGAGGGGGGTGCGATGGGGAGGTTCCCTTGTTAGTACCTGTCTTAACTGACATATTTAATTTTTCCCTCGTGAACGGAATATACCCCACTGTATGGAAAAGAAGCATAATTCGACCCATCCCTAAGATCGAAAACCTGCAACTGCCTAGTGATTACCGACCAATTAGCATACTGCCTGCTGTTTCCAAAGCACTTGAATATATTGTTCATGATCAAATCACTGAACACCTGCATGAATTCAGCCTATATGACAAATTTCAATCCGGTTTCCATAAACATCACAGCACAAACACTGCTCTAATTAAAGTAAATGATGACCTGAAATATTCCATCGACAACCGAAAGGCAACAATATTGACGCTACTGGACTTCAGCAAAGTTTTTGACACTGTTAACTTTGACATATTGCTCAGAAAAATGCAACTGCTTAATTTCTCAGATAGTGCAATGAGATGGTTTCAAAGCTACTTAAAAGACAGACAGCAATGTGTTTTCTGCATAAATGAAAAATCTTCCTGGAAACACGTTTCCTCGGGAGTGATACAAGGATCAGTCTTAGGACCACTTTTGTTTTCTTTATATGTCAACGATATTTCGTCGGTTCTGTCCTCCTGTAAATATCATTTCTATGCCGACGACCTCCAGCTCTACCTAAGCGTCAGACCTGAAGATATAAATACTGCAATCGCTCAGATGAATGATGATCTGTCTTCAGTAGTGACATGGGCGAAAAACCTGGGGCTTAAACTAAATGCAAAAAAGATGCAAGTAATCTTAATAGCCTATCAGAAATTAATAAGTTCAGATTTTTGTGAATGGCTGCCTCCTATTCTGCTCGATGGTACTCCAGTACCATATCAGAAAACAGTTAAGAACTTGGGTGTAACTTTGGATGAGCGTCTCAACTGGGCGGAGAATATAGTCGCAGTGTGCTGGAAGACGTCTGCTTGTCTCTATGCTCTCAAAAAGTTTCGGAACATATTTCCACAGGACTTGAAACGCCAGCTCGTGCAAGCACTCGTTCTACCGAACCTCCACTATTGTGATGTGATTCAACAAGGCATGAGTAGTGAAAACAAAAGACGGCTAGAACTAACCATGAATGCCTGTGTGCATTACATCTGCAACATTCGCCGATATGATCATGTTAGTGCTTCATACTCCCAGCTAGGGTGGCTGCGGCCGGACTACCGCACTCTATGTCTACTTCACCGACTCCTCGTCACGCAAGCACCCCAGTACCGTGCTTCAGAGATTAAACACCTGTCATGCCATCATAATCGAAACACGATGTCACTCTTATTTGGTATCCTAACTGTGCCCACTCACAAAACAAGACTTTTGCAAACTCCTTCTCAGTTGCCGCTGTCCGCCTCTGGAACAAACTGCCCCTTACCTTGAGCAAAATTCAATCCCCTGCTGCTTTTAAGAAGAAGTTGAAGCATTTCCTACTATCATCCTAATAACCTTCTCCACAAAATTAATGTACAAGGCCAATCCTGTCATCTGTCAAATAGCAAAGCTAGCGTCTCCTATCTTGCTCCTGAGGTGCCTTCCTCTTCATCTATCTCTCTTAGCCACGCAATCTTCTTTTCCTTTATATTTCCTTAATTATGTTTCATCATGTCTCTGTTCTTCTCCTCCCTTCACCATCAGTCTCCCTCATACTCCCTGCTGCTAGCACTCCTATCTAAAATCTGTCTCTTCAATAATGTCTAATTATAACAGTACTTATGATCTATGAATATAAACTCTATATGTATGTATTTTTCCAGGTGTGCCTTTGTAATTGTTCATTTCACCTTTTGTACTAGATGTAGTTTAACATGCCTACTAAAACATATGAATGTAAAATAAGTATGCCGAGAGGGCATGATGGCCCTAATTTTACCAGGTTAAATAAATAAATAAGAGATCAAAAGCAAACATGCTGTGTTAGCATTGTGTAGCAGAGTGAGGAGAGTGGAAGGGCTGCTTGATTAAGTGTGCCAATCTTAGCTTTTATTAAAACAAACGAATTATTACAAAACTTAGTCACCTCCAGTGGGTACAATTAACAAGCACATCTAAGGTAGTTGGGTCCACAGGCAGCACTATCGAAAGAGGAAATACAGGGGTTTTTCCTAATTATCAAAATTTTAACAAAACTGAACAGTGCCGTGGCCACCATGGCACTCCCATATTTGTATACAATATGACATATGTAGGAAGGTAAATTCAATTTCTGTATATTTTTTTATTGAACATTTTTTTTATTATAAATAGATTTGTACTTTCTTTAGCAAATCTTCTCAATGTGGCTAACCCATGCCAGTAATTTGTTTATCTGTATTCCCTAAAACCTAGTACAGTCTATCTCTTCTAGGTCAGCAAGTTCAATGTTACTAATAAAATTATTTTTGTTGTTTATATTTTGCACTTGTTATTCTGTTTCTATTTATGAATAAGTTATTTGCTCTGAAATATCATTCTGCCATTTGTATGTCCTCATTGGCTCTTCTTTCCATATTCTTTACCAAATCAGTACACACTAATGGGGTTGTGCCTGGCATACAAGATCACCTTTTGATTTACTGCAGTGGGCATGTCATTTTTATACAAACTAAAGATCCTTGTAACAGACCATGATCTACTCCATATTTCACTGGCAGAAAATCAAAGTAGACACTTTTTTCAATATTACCATATTTATTACCAAAGGTATTTGATATCTGTCAATGGAAGATAGATTTTAAATGCATTTGATAATTGTGAGGTAATTAGGGACATTATGATCACACACATATGAAGAAGACCATATTAATGTTTTATTTCTACCCACTGCTGTCTGTTTTTATAAAAACTTGCCCTCTTGCTCAGCTGAGTTTATTTTTATTTTTTTAAGGAGGTTTTTTCTCAGGTTTGAAATGAATACCAGAATCTAGTAACAACAATGTGAACACCTCCCTCCCATCAACTCTCATCAACAATTCATCAAAACTAAATAACCACCGAAATTCAAAAATAAAGTGTATAATCACAGCATTACAACAACTGGCTGAATAGGCCTATGGGCTCCTGCTGCCCACGATCTCCCTCATCAGATGGAGTGAAATGCTTAAAAAATCTGTGTTGTTTTATGCAGGGATTTTCATGACATATGCAATTGAAAGCTTTACAAAGATCAATTTAACCAGTTTTATTCTGTGTAAAATTTGCCACAGCTGTCTTTATACATCTCCGCTTTCTTAACTCATGTTGCTACACATTTCACATGCTTTGTTTTCCTATTAAGTTTATCATTCCATCCTTAATGCCTGTTTCCAGTGTTTAAGACAGAGTATTTATTTATTTAGCCATCCGTGGACATTTTAAAATGTATGGATGTTGTCATATATTTATACAGTTCTTTGTATATTTATACAGTTTGATGGTACATTTAGTTAAATCTTGTGACATATAAGTTATTTGCTCCTTATAAAAATGTTACATATAGTTAAATATTGTGAAACAAAAGTTATTTACAATCATTTTGTACTAAGTAATTCACTTACAGTGTAAAAGCAGTTTAGTTACATCCTTTATCCACCTTTATATATTGGATATACTCCTGTCCTCATTAAATTCAAACCATTCCTATCTTTCATTCCATCCTGGATTTTCTTCTTAAATTTAGGTTGTTTACAAACTTACACATAGTTCAATCATCTTACTTCAGTATATTCAAATAATCTGAACTCCATACTTAACAAATTTAATAAATTATAGCTTTAGGCTTGGTTGAGCACCTACAGTTTGGTAAACACTAACAGTGATTATTAAAAAACCACAAATATTAATGCTTCAGAACCAAAATCATATTGGACACACACACATTGGCTAAGATCCATGAGAGGTTTCTGTGTAACTGTCTCCAGGCTCACGGGAAACTCCTTGGCCTTAGTCAACACAATTTGACTTTAGACACGACAAATCTAGTGATTTGAAGTTAGACAGGTTTCCCAAATTGTGGAACAGACAAGACAGAATTACATAATTGCAATTTTTGTAGACACTGCTGGGGCTCTTGATAATCCATGGTGGCCAGAGATGTTAGCATCGTTTCTAGGGCTAAAGGTACCTGGATCCCTATACAATAGTCTCCGAGACTACTGTAGGAACAGAGTGGCATGAGGGGACTGCAAAGTTGCCTGAAGGATCCCCAAGGAATGTCCACAAGGCTCTATCCGCAGACCAACCTTCTGGGACCTCACAGTTGAACCACTTTTGAATTTTATTGAAGGAGATGAATCTTCTGATGGGATCGTTGTATATCCTGGTGACCTGTTAGTGATTATATCGCCAACACAAGAGCAACATTGGAAAGCAAAGCCAGCAATATGCTGTACACAATACAACAATGATGGAATCAAGAAAAAAGCAAAAAAAAAAATAGAACATATGTAATGATCCAAGGAACTTTACAAAGCCACCTGGTAATTAAAATCAACAACCAAACACAAAATGTGAAGTAGTAATGCAATACCTGAGTGTGAACATTGACTAACATCATAGCTTCAGTGAACACACATGAATAAATCACAAAGAAAGCTGAAAGTATACTTCAAAAACTAGTGAGAGTAAAGGCTACGTGATACAGTCTACCACTTAAACATATAAGAATGTACTCCTGAGCACTTTCTGAGTCGTTATTGAATTTTGCAACTAGTACAAGGGCACATACACTCGTTCTCATCATAAATAGGATCACTGTTAGGCATGGGCAGAGGACCATCTGGGGTCTTCAGCACTGCATCAATCGATTCACTGTATGTAATGCTTGGAATATACGTTACTGATAAAACAATCACCCACCTGTGACAGCCAAAGGGACTGCTTCAAGAAGTGTACTTTGATGCCCTGCTGTCTATAGGGGGGGGGGGGTCTTTTCATTGCCAGCCATTTCAATACAAAGAACACGGAATGGAATTATAACCTCACCAACACCAATGGGTGTCGCCTTTCTCAAACTGTACCTTGCGTCTTTTTGATTGTACCATCATTCCCGGCAACAGAGGCCTGCTGGAAATGTTCGACATTGCCCTCCTGATGGGCATCTGACAATTCACCACTGCCATGATAAGAAACATCCTGTCTTTCAACTATATCCCTGTCATCTTTCACATGGACATCATCAGTGCCACACTGCCAGCCAGACGTCGAAACTCTACCGAAGCTTGGACAGAGCATTTCTGAATGGAGATGATAGACCTATTTTACGATGCACCTGATGCAGAGGAAGCGGGAGTTGATGTAGTGCTGGCTTTCTTCAACCACAGAAAATTTTGAGCAGCAGACAAGGTGACTCCAATGTGATGACAATGACTGTGAGACTTCTCACGCAAGCTGGCAGCCCACATACTGTCTGCAGTCATCAAGAAGAACAGGTTGTCCTATGGATGGGAGCTCACCCACCAACCAGGCACGAAACGCTGGGTTAACCACATGAGGTGGGAGATTAAGGCAGCCATAGTGGAGTAAAGGAAATTGGACTGGACAGACCTCATGTACCTGCTAAACCCTAATGAAAACAGTGCCTGGAGAGTCGTGAAAAGCTTCCTAAACAGCTAGCTGTTCATTCCGCCACTGCAGGTCAGCCATGACCTCCCCTGTGAACCAGATGCCAAGGTAAGCATGCCGGCCAACGCATTCCCGGACAACTTCATGCCAGTGACCGACGTCATCAACGAGAACCACATCTGAAGGGTTGAAGAGTAATGGCACACTTTCCTGGCTGCAAGGGCAGAAGAACAAGTCATACATCTGCTCATGGAGGAAGAAGTCACACCTCAACTCCGGTCCCTGAATGTCAGGAGGCAGCGATGGCATCAACAACCAAATTCTGAAGAACCTTCCACCGAGAGTCCATCAACCAGTACCCAATATCTCCAATCAGATACTTAGGTATCCATCGCTCTTGCATGGAAACAGGCGAAAGTTGTGTCTATTCTGAAAATTGATAAGGACCAATGCCAGAGAGCCAGCTACCAGCCCATCGGCCTACTCTGGTCCCTCTTTAAGGTTTTTGAGAAGCTGTACAATAGGAGGCTGATGCTACATGTCTCACAAGAGAGTCATACCAGACAAACAGTTTGGGTCTCAGTGCAGCCATTCCACCACTCACCAGCTGCTGCTACTTGTGGAATCAGCAATGAGGGCACTGGAAACAAGGGAATACCTTGGGGCACTGCTCCTCGATGTCTCCAGGACTTTCAGCTGTTTGGCATGATGGCCTCGCATACAAACTCTTTGTGCACAGAATACCAACGTCATACACGATCCTTCTTCGGTCCCACATTGCTGGGAGGACCTTCCATGTGAGAGTAGACAATGGATCATCCATTGAGAGGTACCGCAACGGTTGGTGCTCAGCAGTTTGCTGTACTCCCTCTACACTGCTGACACACCGTGGGTGGTGCTGTTTGTCTGCAGAAGGAGCAGCCAGACAATGAGGCGCCACCTGCACCTTGGGTGCAACACAATGAGAATGTGGGCAATGAAGTGGTGACTTAAATTCAATGCCACCAAGAGCCAGGCAATAGTCCAAATTCGAAGGAAGCTGCCACCAGATGTGCTGCCTGTCAACATCATGGGAAGCCCCATCCTATGGACGGAGACCATGAAGTACCTTGGGGTAATCCTCAACTAAAAGCTCACCTGGCCCACACGTATCTGTAATGTCAGAAGCGGGGTATAGGCATGCCTTGGTGCCCTGTTCCCTTTGCTTAATCCACAGTTACTGCTGCCTCTGCACCATGGCATTACACTCTACCTAAAACTGGTCAGATCAGTGCTAGAATACATGATCGTGGTGTGGAGAAGAGCTGCCAGCCCACACATCACAGGAATGCAGAAGGTGTAGAACCGAGCTCTGAAACTAACTGTGCATCTCCCGAGTCTGTGTTCAACTCTTCTGCTGCACAAAGATAATGAATCCCTTTTGTGGGACAGAATCCGGCAGAATGCACTTGCCTTCTACAAAAAGCCAGGTGAGTCCAACAATCCACTCATCATGGAACTTGGCCGCCAACCACACCACAGGCTAACAACAAGGTCTGACCTGCTGCAAGAAAAATTTTCTCCACAGCACCCTGAGGAACACTCACTTCTAGATCACCAGAGGCCAATCTTGCTGCAAGAATAATTTTCTCTGCAATAGCTTTGAGGATAAGCAGACATCACCTTGGGCCAATCCAGTAAGCCAGATAACACCCACCCAGTGGCTCAGCGGCAATAACAATTTAATGTTTAATCTGCATACATTCCGAGCAAGGAATGGTCGCTAGATAAGCAGGGTGTATACGACTTGGGACAACCAGGAGTTCCGCGAGTTCTTTCATCCGGGAAAAACCCGGGAATAGTTTAGAATTCCGGAAATTTTTCATTGTTTTAGTTTTCAGTTAAATTTTTGTTACTTTCATTGGTAATAACCAATGCTCTAACAAAGGATATTACTGTATCTCGCTGCTGCAGAATAATACTGCACCAATAAAACGTGCACGAGAGAAAAGAAAACGAAAATAAAACTTAAGTTGCAAAGGAAATGCGCCATGTACAGCATAAAAACACAGTGCTCATACAAGCGTCTGCCAATAGCAAAACGTGTCAAAGGCTTTAGGAAGACCTCATGTCAACAAATTGCCTCCGATTAGCGTGATGTCACAACTGCTGACATTAGATTCGTTTGAGCAGTTGCGGGCGAGCTCTTATGCGCATGTGCAGTTGAGTCGTGTACGAGTAGTACCTTCTGCCGCTTCTGGCTGTACAAGTGTGGCAGTAAGCAGCCAGATGCTACCCGGAAAAGTTTCACTGATGCGCCTAAGCTGGCAGATTCACGCGTGCTTAACAGGCCCGTATCTAGGGGACGGGTGGCAAACCGGGATATCTGCCTCGGGAGGCAATTTCGGGAGGGGGGGGGGGGGGGAATTCGTATTCTTGACAGAAAAGACCTTGTTTAACAAAGCGCTTAGCATCCAGCGCACGTTGGTCTATCGATTGCTCATATGATTGTGAAACTCATCACTGTAGGATTTTGAACATTTTTGAACAAATTCACAGTTGGTTTCTGAATGAATCATAAGTTGATTTTTGAATGCGTGCGTAGTATACGTGATGTCTCTACCAGGGGAATCCCCGTCATATTTAGAAATAAACTTTCCTGCAGACAAAAGGGGACTGGGCTACAAGAGCTGAGCAGAACAAAGCCGAACGGGTGAATGGGAATCGCTATTTATGTGGTTGACTGGGACTGCGAATGATCAGCGTTGTTATAATTACTAGCGAAATCCACAGGTTGAGACAATCAGAGTTGAAATAAACGAGTAACAGGAATAAGAAGTAAGAAAGATTACGTATTATCTACTCGGTGTATCCAAGAAAATGAAATTTTGACAGAAAAGTTTTGGCCAGACCATTACACTAGTAAGGACCACTTGTACAGTCCCTGGATAGCAGCCGCTCAAGTTGTATTCTGGGAGTAGCGCAGAAAACGCGTTGTATGAACACTTAATAACGCCTAACTGGAGAATAAACGTGGGATAACTAAACCAGTGATTGTGGCACGGTTAGTGAAGTTAACCAGAGAATAATAAGTTTTGACACTGGCAGGAATAGTTACAGAATGAGTGATAACAAGGTTGTTTGTTAGGATGAGATAGAAGAAGAAACGGGGACATCACACAAATTATGGAAAAATATGATAATTCCAAATTTATATAAAAGTTTCGTACTACTACTTTCCGATCTCATGCTTGAGAAGCTGGAGCGTATGAATGAAATGTGAAACTACTTCCTAACATAAAACGTTTCACTTGTAGGTGGCCTAATAGGCATTTGATATTGGTACTTCGTGAATTATATTCTGTGGTTATAAAAATGCCAAAACAGTCTCGTTTATTTGGCATGTATTGCTGCAATATTAGGCAGGCCTACTTCGTTTTATCTAGCAGACAGTGACAAATACACGTAATCAGATCGAGAAACCACAACAGTCTTGGGTACTATTTGTATTAACAGCTTTTTCAGTATTAGACAACGACATGTCGTTTTTTCATGTTACAAAATGTTTGACGAACTTTGATGAGGTAATAGATTCTTTCCCAGAAAGGAAAGCACGCCATGTAAAGCTGCAGCAAGAGTAGAGAGAAAAAAATGCTATGACTTAAAGATTGAAGAAATGTGTACTGTCTTGCTTGTCTCTTGTCTTTACTGGTTTTATGTATCCTATATTTAATTTTATGTCACAAAACAGCAAGTTATTGGCTAATAAGCAATAAAGAGTGCAAATTATCTGAAGAGTTCTTGTTCTTCCGGTTGCGAATATTCCCATCCAAATAACTCACGGGTTTGCTGCCGGGTGACGTCGTCGACCACCGCCGATATTTCGATAGGAGCACACCCTGCCATTCTCAAGGCACAACTGTAATGAGGTGGAAAAGAATGGATGCCTTCCCTGCCTTGATGTGTTGGTCAGAAAGAAGACTGATGGTACGTTGGGACATTCCGTTTATAGGAAGCCTACTCACACTGACTTGCATCTGCGAGCTGATAGTTGTCACCATCCAGCTCAGCGTGAAGGAGTACTTCGAACCTTGGTTTTTAGGGCCCACGTTATCTCAGACCCTGAAAGTTTCGCAGCTGAGCTATCACATTTCCAAGTCACCTTTCGTCAGAATGGTTATAGTGAGAGGCCCTATCAGCCTTCTGTGCAACGGGTGAGTGATAATAGTAACGAAGTGGCACCTAAGTCTATGGCCTTTTTGCCTTACGCAGGAAACATTTCCAACAGAATTTGCCGTATTTTGCGGAAAATGAGATGTGAAATGTGTTTTTCGACCACCTAAGATTAATGCCCTGTTGGCATCGGTAAAAGATGATCTTGGTTTGCGTAAGCTGGTGTCTATCGTATTCCTTGCAGTTGTGGCATGTCATATATTGGTCAGACAATTAGGACTGTGGAAGACCGGTGTATTGAACATAAGCGTCACACACGCTTACAACAGCCGAGCAAATCCACTATTGCAGAACATTGCCTTGACACCGGTCATCCTATGGAATACAACAACGCGGAGATTCTGGTTTGCACATCCAGCTATTGGGATAGTGTTATTAAGGAAGCTGTTCAAATCAAACGGCTCTGTCTCTCATCAAAAAACAGAGGGACAGAATTAGTGCTACTTCACCTGTTGATTAATAGTCACTATCGATATTTCTGATGTTGGTTATCTTTGGTTGTGTGTTGACTCTGCGGTTACTTGTTCTCTGTGTGGTATCTTCCTTGTTTCTCCTCTGTGAACAGAGGTATTAAATTCCCTTGCACATTACTTCCTCCTTGCAGTTGTGCCTTGAGAATGGCAGGGTGTGCTCCTGTCGAAATGTCGGCGGTGGTCGACGACGTCACCCGGCAGCTAACCCGTAAGTTATTTGAACATTCAATTCGCCAGGAAAAAAAAGGGGGGGGGGGGGCAGGAAGTCAAACTAGCCACATGGCAGCAGGAGAGGCACCGCACGACATTTTAATTTCCACTGTCTTGAATATAGCTTGATGGCATCCATTACAAAATATTACACGTTTGAATTCCACAGAACGAAATACAGTGACGAGCATTAGAAAAATGCTGTGTGAAAAGGCGTGGCACTGCACTTTGGCACACTTACGACCAGTGCTTTTTTTCTAAATAAAAGTTTGAGGGTACTTCGACATTGGATATAATGCAGCGAAAATTACTTATAACTGGAGCATGGGATACCACCGTCTGCTTTTATCCATGACATCATCAATATGTCGAACTACAAAAATCTGGTATCGGACTCTTCAGTTGACTTAACTCAAATGAAGCAGGCGATACCGAGAAACACTCAAACGTACAAGCGAATGTGGTATCGAACACTTCATTTTACTTCACCTCAAATGAAGCATGCCCCTGAACAATAAAAGAAAATGGTATTGTACAGTTTAATTGACCTATAATACACCTCAAATGAGACAGGCGATTCCAATAAACCCTCCGACATACAAAACAATACAAGGGAATATTACCAAACACATATTTTAACCTGTAAAACACCACTAAAAGACACGATACAACAAAAACCATCCACACCTATCATCGACAACAATAGAAACTACACTACAAAAATCTTTTGCAACCTTCTTTGGCTCCCTAAACGGCATAGTTGATGGGTAGTATCCCCTGCTTCAACTGACCCAATTTTTAATACAGCTGAAAAAACTACAGTGTAACTTACATTAATAGCATTACAACAGTGTCCAAACTGACTTTAGTTCATGGCTGCTGTAATCGTCACGCCTTCTTACTTTACTCTTGCTATCAGTAGCAAGATGTCTGCCTTTCATGAAGCAAGAGCATAAATAATCCATGGGCTGGAACAACATCAGTGGAGGACCAACCAACTTTATGAACATCAGATTGCTGACTGTGGAAAGATTAAATGAAGCTCTTGTTGGCGAGATGATCAGATTCATTTGGGAAAACCCACGTTCACATTCACTTGTTGATATAGGAACACATTTCAGTGCATCCTGAAGAGTAAGGAGGGACGCTGGAATTTTCTTCTCCATCAAATACTCCCGAAATCCTCTACATGTTTCTCTCTCTGGAAGAGCAAAACACAGCATAGTTTTGATATTTGTTTCACCATATGTTATTCTAGGATTCTCAGGCCAATTTGATGAGTCCAAAACTTTCGCACATCCAGAGATAACAATATCCTCTGTCTTCAGAAGACGATTCTCCATCCGCTGTTTCAGACAATCGTAAAATATGCTGGGCTCAATATGTCTGATAGTTGCACCCTTTTCCAGTGGAATTCTCTGAAGTTCAGTTCGTGGACTGCTTTGAGAGCCTCACAGTAATGTGGACCTCAGCTCACTTTTCTTTCTTCAAACACCAACAGCTGATTTCTGATCTTCCTTTGGGCAGAATACAGTGTGATGTATCTTGACTGTAGCTCAAGACTTAATTGTGATAATTCTTGAAAGGCATTTCACATTAGAGCCAAGTCGAGAATGAAGTCAACTTTGGTAATGTACTTCAATAAACCACCGTACATACCTCTGTCAGTTGATTCCCTGCTTTGATCATCTTTTCCAGCTGTGAAGTGAGCAACCAAAGCTTTAAAGTTTTTCCACACTGAATCGCAAAGGATATTGGTAGCGGAACCGTAGAAACATCTATCAGTAGCTCGGTGCTCGGTGTTTGAGTGTTTGCATATCCCTTTAGCACTGCCATCGCCCACTATTAGCGGGCGAGGCCACCACATGCTGGTCGAACTGGCTGCCTGCGATTCAGTTGTTGAGAATGGTTGCCGCTGCTTCGAAATGATGATGATGATGATTATTAGTGTTTTAGGGCGCACAACAGCGAGGTTATCAGCGCCCGTTCCCAAAAGTTCAATTCAGAGCCGAAGTGTGAGAGAATTGGTATTGTTCAAAGTGCAAGATCGGACACAGCACATCAAAACAGGGAGATAAAACTAAAAATAAAATAGCAGTACAAACAGGGAAAAATAATTAACGGTGGCTGAGTGACCACTTACAAATAATGGGTGACCAAACCACTGGACAGCACATTAAGACGTCAATCCCAATAGTTTGGGAAGAAGGCCAGACATCACACAAAAACGTAAAACTCTAGCAACACTCGCCTCATTATTAGTTAAAAGAGAGGGTAGGTCTGGTGGGAAACGGAAATCGTCCCTCAAGCTTGAAACAGTCAATGACATCGCTTTTCCCACCAAAAATTGCACTGGTATCATTTGTATTGCAATTACCAACACAAAAAAATGAAATAAAAAGTTTATGTCCATGAAATAAATCTTTGGCACTCTTCCAAGTTCTCAACATCGTAAAAAAAATTACATTGCTGACGAAAAAGTTAGGGGTACGCATCCCCCAGCGTTCCCCCAGAGAGACAGCACTGCTTACGACCAAATAAAATTTCTCACATTTCCTCGAACGCGTATGTTTTATGTATCAGACTCTTCAGAAAGATGTGCGCTACAAAATGAACATATTTTTTTAAGAGTGGATTTTTTAAATTTTTGGCGCCCTACCTCAAACGCTCGCAGGGGGAGGGTGTTGGGCACTACCTTGTATTGCCCCGGTTCTGAAATATCGTAGATCCGGGGGTTTTGCACAGAGCAGTCTGAGTTGTAGTGGAGAGGTGGGTAGTCTCCATGTGACCAGTCTTTACGTTTTAGTGATTTTGCTGTTTCCCCTCGTCTATTGCTCTCGTGTCAAATGAAAACAAAACGTATTCTTTCTGTGACAGGGAGCTATCAAGTGAATTAAATTACATTCACATAATTACGGAAGGCTAACATTTGTTATTAGTTTCAGAGTATTTTGTTTTCACCTTTCTGACAGTCAAGCATTAATCACCTTGCAGAACAATGAAGTCATTTTTGTCGGTTTGCTAAAGAAATTTGGCTTTTATTAATCTTTTCCGCTGAGGCAGTCAATTTATTTGAAATGAAGTGTTTATTTCCACATTATTGGCTAGTTTTAACTGTTCGCTGAATTTCAAGTGCACGTTTTCATCTTCTAGCACGTTTGGCATTATGCCATAACAAAGAACCAAACATGAGATAATACAGCACTGATACTTCAAAAAATTTACATCCGAATCTGGACATGCGAATGTGCACTTTAAGCTGAATTATGCATTTTCGTATGGTTCACGAAATTCCCATGCTCTTGGAGTATCCCCTAATGTATTGTTTCTTTCATGAAATAATGTAAGATCTTTTAATGTTTCACACATACCAACATTCGGGCTTCCTGGGTCATTGTAGCTGCGCAAGCGCGGTGATGCCTGTTGTGGTGTCAGCGCCAGACACCACACTTGCTAGGTGGTAGCCTTTAAATCGGCCGCGGTCCGTTAGTATACGTCGGACCCGCGTGTCGCCACTATCAGTGATTGCAGACCGAGCGCCGCCACACGGCAGGTCTAGTCTAGAGAGACTCTCTAGCACTCGCCTCAGTTGTACAGCCTACTTTGCTAGCGATGGTTCTCTGTCTACATCCGTTCTCATTAGCCGAGACGACAATTTAGCTTAGCCTTCAGCTACGTCATTTGCTAGGACCTAGCAAGGCGCCATATTCAGTTACTATAATCTGAACAGATAATATTGTGATTCATGTACCGTCAAGAGCGACGTTCATCATTAATGGATTACAGTTAAGTATCAAACTAATTACGTCCGCTTTCTGAATTCTAATTCCTTGTTATGTTCCAGACCTCACGTCAGTATAGTTCTTCCCTCCTTACGCCAGCCTACGTGAGCTAAATCGCGTGCATTTCGGCTTCTATTCATAATTTGGTGTTGGCTCTTCTGCCAACACAACACCTGTTATCTTTCGCTCTCTGGCATTGGCTAAAACGAACCTATTTCTAACAGGTCGTGGGAAAATAATGCAAATGATTGTTTGAAAAGCGTTTCTTTCAAAGTAAATTTCCTTTTACGCAAGATGATGTATGTGCGAGAATGTGCGATGAATTTCTTAAATCACAGAGAATTTGATCTCATTTAAAAATCAACTCTTTGAGGACGACCATTTAGAATAATTTCGAGCCCAGAAGATCAGACATTTATGTCGTTGTTAAAATTTTTACTGGCTCTTTTGTGTAATGTATCTTAATTTGTAACACGCGCAAAAAAGCAACATTATACGTGAAAGATTAGCTTCTCTTGCAGCTTATGAATATTCGAGACTAATATGTGAAAGCTTTTCTTTTCTTGTAGCAACACGATGTATATTAATTTAAACCATTAACGTTTCCTATTTGTGTGTTCACGCTACTTAACAGTAATGTTCCTATTGGCTGACTACATCACTTGTCCTGTGCTCTGAAGATCTGCTTTCATCGGCTGGCGAGATCACGTGACATGAGCTATGGCTGTCTTTCAAAAGTGCATCGCAATCTCGATTTCAATGCCTCGGAAAGTAACATGTGGTGTTTCGTAGAATTCGAATTTATAATTTCATAACTCGAAAATATACAGTGTACATGTTGCTGCACATCAGACATACGTATTTTTTTCCCCTGAATTTCGTTTCCTGAAGTGCCAGGAAATTCTACACCATTGTATAAAACCATTCAAAGGATTGATAAGTTTTACAGTTTCGAGGAAGTGTATACTGTCACTTAACAATGGAAAAAGTGTATTTTCATCCAGGAGAAAGTTTACTTTTTACCTGGAAATCCGGTAAAAATTCGGGATTTTTTTCCCTTTGTCCACATATACACCCTGATAAATGACCAGTGACCATTAGTTATCAGTCTGCAAAATATTGACTGCAGTTGTGTAGACCTGAGAGAGTTGCAGATCTCTGGAGAGCACATAGAAGATGGCATCAGCTGAAAAATTGGTGTGTGGATACCTGGCAAAAAGAGGGATGAAAGTGATAAGCGTCTTCAAGTTTATTCATTTTCCCCTACCATTCCAGCATGGTTACAGATGCGCCATTTTAATTCCAGTCAAGGCACGGTTCACTTTATGACTGGACGTGGCCCTTATCCCAAGATGGCAAGATGACGTCGAGTGTACATTTTTCGTGTAGTGATGTCTCAGTTTCTTTAAAAAGTGATAGTGAGGTTTGTAAAATTTGCGTGAAGAAAGTCAAAAGAGGTATCCTGTGTGCCGACTGCAAGTACTGGTACCATGATAAATGTGTCAAAGTCAATTTGAAATATATAAAAGACGAACATGACTGGACATGCCGACAGTGCTTCGTAAGTGCCGCGGAAAACGAAATAACGAACACGCTAAAGACAAAAGAAAAAATAATAAGCGTGTTAAGGGGACCCAGAACGTCCTATACTTCCAATGTTAAATGTAAGGAACATTTTCTTATGAACTATTAACACCAGAATGATGAAACTTTTACAGTATAATATTACATATATTTAATACCATGTACCATATCGATTTTAATTTATTGGTGGTTTTTGGGAAGATATTAATTATTTTGTTACTGAAAATAATTGACACATTTTTGGCATAGTATCTTTGAAATAAAATCTGTTATCAATTATGTATCACAAAAAGGCTATGATACAAGGTGTATATTGGCACTGTTTACATTCCTTGAAAATTTTAAGTCTTTATCTCTAATAGTTTAGCAGAAAATGATCCTTATATGGCAAGAAAGTGAACTTGTGGAAAACGAGTTTCAAAGTTTCACTAACATTTTAGTGGAGTCCAGCACCATAAGAGGGGTTTCCACTGTCACTAGACATCTCCCCATCTAGCCTTCTTTTCACACCTTTTATTCTTTGTCTGGCTTGTCTCTCACACTCCTTTTCTCTCCTTTCAGCATCCCATTTCCTTTCATTGTCTATTTACCTTTGTTGTACGTAACAATGGCATCATATACTCCAAAATGAAGAGTATGAATTTCCACAAACACATTTTTTGGGATTCTGGTCCAAATTACATTATTCACACTCTCATTTTGATTTTGCGTACGTCCATGGAGACATTTCTTCAAAAGTTCAGTTGCAGAAAGATCTCTGAAAATTGGTTTTATAGCCTTCATGACAGTCTCTGGTCGACTGTGATGATGCTTGTATACACGTTCAGATCCCTGATATTTGTTGTACTTGCACCAGGAATTGAGTCCCTGTGGGCAAAGTCCATGTAGTGGTTACTTGTCAGTCGATATGGTGTGGTAGTAAAGTGCCATTACAGCCTTTTCCATTGCATCAAAACTGTGAGTATTTTGTCTTATTGCCAGTCCATAGTCTCTCTGCAATCTGTTGATTACCTCATCTGTCAATCTTTTAGCTCCACCCAAAGGTTTTCCATCACTGAGTACTTGGCCTTTCATTGTGGTCTTCAGTCGACGCAGCCTTGTTGCCATATGTTTCTGAACGTAACCTATGCACTCCTGTTTAGTAATGGTAACATCATTTCCATAAGGTTTCAGCTCAGATACAGCAGCAAAAGACTTCGAATAACCATTACCCACGAACTGTAGGTATCTGACCTTGTACCACAGAAGAGAGCGACTGAAAATGTCTTTCACACCGGAAACTTCCATGGCCACACTAGACCCACTGTAATTCCTTCAACAGTTTTCTGCATGCACATCCTTCACTCTTTTAGGACACCTACAGTGCTTGGATTTAATTACATCTATAACTTTTGTAGTATCAGCACTTGTTGCTGTTATTACCCCATTATGTGAAGTGTGCCCGCGCTTCTGCCACGTACCATCTAGTGCGACAGTCAGGTCCCAAGGATTCTGAACATCTGGAATTTCTTCATTCACCGCCAAAGCCTCCTCCACTGCTTCTCTCATGGATTCTTGGGCAATATCTTTAACACAGGATACAACAACCGTGTTACAGTTTAGAATTTCGTTGGTGGTGGTGGTAGATTCATTACACCGCAAAACATTTGACCGGCAGAGTATCCCTTACCGATTGACCTTAGAACATAAACACATCTAACATTTACACCATACTACTTGCTTTTCTCACTATCAGTTTCACCTTGGCCTATTTCGACATATTCTAAGTTCCAAAATGAAACGCTGTAATGACAACTAGTACAATGGAGACAGATTTCTGATACCCAGACCGCTTGCAGAGTTACTCCCCTGGACAGAAGAGGGCATGGTGACTGTTATATTCAATCCCGATGCAATTTCTGTGTTTCAACGTCAATGTGAAGATCAAAGGGTTACAGTAAGCCTGCAGTGGTGCATCGGAAACTACTACTGCACTCCAAGAAAGGTTCCAAGCACAGACCGCTTGCAGAGTCACTCCCCTGGTCAGAAGAGTGCATGGTGACTGTTATATTCAATCCCGATCCAATTTCTGTGTTTCATCGTCAATGTGAAGGTCAAAGGTTAACAGTAAACCTGCAGTGGTGCATCTGAAACTAATACTGCACTGCCAGGAATGGTTCCATGCACAGACCACTCTTAGAGTTACTCCCCTGGACGGAAGGGGGTCATGGTGACTGTTATATTCAATCCCGATACAATTTCAGTGTTTAATCGTCAATGTGAAGGTCAAAGGGTTACAGCAAACCTGCAGTGGTGTATCGGGAACTACTACTGGACTCATTGGAACGATCCCAAACACAGTCTGCATGCAGAATTGCTCCCCTGGACGGAAGGGGGCATGATGGCTGTTATATTGACTCCCAATGCAATTTCTATGTTTCATCGTCATTGTGAAGGTTGAAGGGTTACAGTAAACCTGCAGTGGTGAATCGCAACCAACTACCTTACTCCCAGGAAAGGTTCCAATCACAGACCGGTTGCAGAGTTACTCCCTGCATAGAAGAGGGCATGGAGACTCTTATATTCTATCCTGATGCCATTTCCGTGTTTCATCATCAATGTGAAGTTAGAAGGGTTACAGTAAACTTTCAGTGGTGAATCAGAATCTACTACTGGACTCCCAGGAAAGGTTCCAAGCACAGACCACTTGCAGAGTTACTCCCCAGGACAGAAGAGGTCATGGTGACTGACTTATTCGATCCCGGTGCAATTTTTGTGTTTTATCGTCAATGTGAAGGTCAAAGGGTTACAGTAAACATGCAGTTGTGAATCGGAAACTACTGCTGGACTCCCAGGAAAGGTTCCAAGCACAGACCGCCTCCACAGAAGACGGCATGGTGACTGTATTATTCAGTCACGATGCAATTATCATTCATTATC
Organism: Schistocerca nitens; assembly: GCF_023898315.1. Lineage (NCBI taxonomy): Eukaryota > Metazoa > Arthropoda > Insecta > Orthoptera > Acrididae > Schistocerca > Schistocerca nitens. Next base: position 632,626,113 of record NC_064620.1, on the reverse strand, counting down.
ATTTATTATCATTTATTATTATTTATTATTATTGATCTGCCTCCACTAGAAATTCCCTCCAAATTCAAATTCCAACATGATAATGGCTGCAAAACTTAACTTTTGTTTATTAGTCATTATCACTTATTAACATTCATTATCATTCATTATCATTTATTGTCATTCATTATCGTTTATTATTATAGGCCTACCTCCACTGGAAAATTGCGCCAAATTCAAATTCCAACACGATATTCTCTCGATAACTGTAGTTCTATGTATTATTATCATTTCTTATTTATTCAAGATGTACGATTTTCTCGGTGAGAAAGCCATTCTCCTTACATCCATAACAAAAATCTATCACAGTTTCAAATCCCCAACACCATAACTGATCACATGTACGAGCTTTCTCCGTCACTTATCTTTTTTTCACTGGTAGCCTATCTTAATCGCGTCAAATAATAAACTGCACTTATAGTAACGTAATTCACGTCCTTTGATTTTGCAGGGGGGAAGGGACTGAAGACTTTATTTCAAGCAGTACGGTCATCACTTGTTCTCCAACACAGTCAGCACACACATCTTTGATATCGCAGTCCGCGCCCCAACTGAATTAGTTCAAATCCTCGCCACCCCCTGGCCAGCGCGCGGAGACACTGCCTACGCCTGTCACGTGAGGCGGCCAGTCACTAGCGCGGGGGGCGAGACCAGTGATCGCTCCCACGTCGTAAACATGTTTTCGCTGGACACGCTGGAACTAGTCAAGTTTGATGTCACAGCGGCCCCTTGTCCGCTCACTACGTGCATTCGTCGCCTCCACACGTTTCCCGCCAAAATTGTCTGCCTCGGAGCTGAATCACACAACGGTCGGCCGTTTCCCTGCAACACTTTTGGCACCACATTCAAACCTGTCGATGCCGACCTCACACAGCCATTCGCCACGTGTCCCTGTGCTAGCGAGAACGCAGTGCTACACTTTTGGCGGCAAAGTTTGCTCAACAGTGGAATCCGCCATGACTATATAACAGCACCTTTGTACCGCACTAGAACACCCGCTAATTGACTCGCTCTCATGCGCGCGCGTAATAACTCTGTAAATACATGGAAAATGACTCTTTATTTCAGACATTACGGTCATGCAGGTGTGTCCCAACTGACTTCTCCATGCTCACACAGCGAAACTCCAGAGCGCAGCTGACGTACGCGCGGCCGGCTGAGCCCACTCCATCGGCAGCTCCCTGGCCCGCTGACTTCAAGCACACCCCCATGGCCAGCACGCCAGGCGAGCGGCGCCTGAGGGTCCCGCCACAACGGTCGGCCGCGCCCGCGAGCACTTAACACCGGACATGATACAACCTGTCAATCGCTTGCCGTACAAAGGGTACATTTGGCGCCAGAGTTTGACCGACAGTGGAATCCACCATGACCGTATAACAGCGCGTTTGCTCGTCACGAGAACGCTCGCTAATTCACTCTCACCACCCCAGCTATATTAAATAATTGCATTTACAATTTCATATACGTATGCAAACGTGTTCAACTCCCTAATATCAACTACTTTTCGAGGACCAGAACGCCACCTCCTCCTCCTAGGAACCAGCGCCAAGTTTGAAATCTGCCAGTAAACAAAGCTCACTTGCCCTTCCGCCACCAACCTAAGAAAACTGTTTGAAACTAAGCCACCAGCACTCAACCTCTTCCTACACGTTTCTGGTAAATGGACTCACCCTGCACTAGGTCTACGGACCGAGGAACGAATTTACTTTATTTAGGAATGGAGTATATATATCACACTGACATGTTCCACATCATACAGACCTGCAAAACACTCCTACATAACTCATTTATAATGCTCTAGACACACGCTTGCTAATTGTAAACAGTTAAAAATAACCCATAGCACAGCCTACAGACATGCGAACCGCTCATAAATAATGCAATACATTTACGTCCAAATAGCCAAACAACTGCTAATTTTCGGAAATAATTTCAGTGCATATGCTGATGGAAGGAGGAACGAGTGTACTTTATTTATTTGCTACATATATTTTTCAAACTTTTACTTCTCATAGGTTTCGATATGTAAGGCTGACATAAGGCAGTTTCTGAACTCCAGTAGTGCACTACACTTGGAAACACAACCACACCCATCAAGATATTCATTACATTCCAGACCTGTAACTCCTCTACAGATAAATTTGTCCAGTTATTTGTCTACTCACTCACATTCTGACCAGATTGCCGTTATTGCGCAAAAACAGCTCAGACTGCTGTGCTGCTTGGGGAAGTAAGGAATTGCTGCACTCTATTTATTTGGAGCCCTTTTATTTAGTCGTGGAGTATATTTGTCACAAAACACCTGCACTAATCCGACTGTGGTCATCTGACACAGGCCACAAACATGTAAACAACTCCTAATTTCACCACACTATAGCAAACAGCTCTTAAATAATGCAGTACACAATATCAGCACAATAAAGCACCGCACAGTGCACAGACATGCTCGCAAAATAGTGCAACAGACGCGCCCAAACACCACCAGCTGCCAAACCGACCAAAAGTCTCTGCTCGGCCTCCCCCAAACATGACCTCAACACAGTCGCATTCGCACCTATCACCGGAGAAATTGATGTCGCCTATGGGCCTTAGATTACGCTCCAAGGCAGGCCACGCGCGCGTGCGGTCGGCGGGGAAGGGGATTCCAGAGTCTCCAGCCAAGTTCATTTTCCGAGCGCTCGTGACAGCCGACATATGTGAAAGCTGCATTGTTCTTCTCATGTATACCGCCGTCGTCTCAGGCCTGGACCTGCCTTCACGTCTATTCTCAGAATAGCTCATAGCTCGTTGACACACTCGATTAACGCGGCCGGGAAAACATTTACTACTCGCATGCAACCGAGATGGTGACGGTAAAACCAAATCACTCTGATCTGCGCTGCAGATGCGTGTAAGCATTGAGAAAACTATTTATTTTTTTCGAACAACTTATTTAACCATACAGTGTACCTATCACGCTATCACAAAACACCAATCCCAGATGTGCCCTGGACCATGTTGCACAGCCCACAGACACGCACCCAATCATAATTTCAGTACACACTATAGCAAACTGCTACTAAATAATACATCATACAGATGTGTAGATACGCTCAGTACTCGTAAACTATCCTAATAAAGCATAGCAGAGCCTGCAGATCTGCTCGCAAAATAACTCAGCAGACGTGCGCAGGTACCCCCACTCCGCACCCTGCCCACAGGATCGTGAAGTCATCCGTCCATCTGATTTCAGACCTCGCACAGCCCCTGCTCGGCTTCTGCAAGCGTGAGTTGGCGCGGTCAACGTGCTCGTCAGCGGTCAAAGCACACACATACGTCCGCCCAGGACCGCTATCCTGAGCCGGGACCACCGAATGCGGGTGAAAGTCAACTTTACATCAACGTAGCATAATTCCAAAGCGCAGCCTCCATGCGCTAGACACATCATAGCAGCACATGTCTTTACCTCCTATGACACTGTAGTACACTGAACATTGCTCCTTACAAGACATTACACGGCCCTTTAACTAAACATAACTACACATCCCTGCTCTCGCCTTGTCGTGTGACCAGCCATCTAAAAACCTTCTCAATATTATTCCTACTTTACAACATTTTTTTTTTTTTTTAGAAATAAGATCTAATTTACACCTCCCACCGCACCTAACCTCAAACCCGTCCCACCATCAACATACGCAAACGTCCTCAACCCTATCTTGACACTCAAATATCACCCCACAAACCATGCCCATCAATCAATTTACCATTCTCATCCCCTCTTTTCGAATTACAAACGTAGCCTCTATCTAAACACCAATCAACTCATCTTTCTCGCACTTTCAACAGTAAAATTAATTTTACACACACCAAGAAATACCAAACGCAATTAAAGATTCAAACTTTTATACAGAGCATTAAGCACATACGACAATATTCAAAGCCTGGTCCCTGATCTCTGCAATTTAAGTCGGAGAAAGACATATCTATTACCTTCTGCAACCTGTTTATAAACAGAACGATCTCAGTTACTACAACAGGACCTTGTTTTGACCATTCACGAGAAATGCGCACAATGTTGTACGCCTCAAACTAGGTACAAGTACAACAGATCCTCAACACCCTATCATCTTTATCCTCTACCATCAAACAGTGAAAAAGTCACGAAGGCACCAATGCAATCCACCTCCAGTGCGGACAAACGGAATTCACAATACTCCCCCTGAATAACTCAGAGTGCAACCATCCAAGAATTCCTAACAGCTCACCAAATCCAACACCTCAAACTACAAATGTCTATATGAACAAGATCATATTAAAAATATACACATGCTGCAGAGAGCGCTTTAAAGTTTGATCACCCATACTCTAAGCGAATGAGAAGCTGCCTCTGGCCCCTGTTCAAACAGTGTTTTCTAACACGCTTTTGCACACTGCCGAGCATTTCGTCTCTCTACCGCGACTTCGAAGTCACTGTCTGATTCTAAACAGACATTAACACAGACTGATGCATGGTCTCTCACAGGAAACTATACCTTACACCTTATAAATCATATTCTTACAGTCGATAGCATAACATTGAATGATTTCAAATAAAGGACACCCCCAACACAAGGAAAATAGAAGAGCCTACTGGCGTTTTAGCCACTTCCCTCGAAAGTGATTGACCACCTCTACATTTAAACTCATACGTCGCAGTGACCGAATAGTTTATAACTCTGCATTCAATTTCTAGTGATTGGTCATTTTTGCACACAAGTACAGGATCACCGTTTTCGGTGCTAGCAACCCTGGAAGCTGCGGTCCATCAACCAAAATTTCTTCCCCAACTCAAGCAAGCATTGTCAGTCTATCATTATGTCGTACCCAATGCACAGATGCGATGGATAAGACAACACCGATCTACTGTAATATTATCCATCACAGCTGATATCGCGAAACATTTTACAGTAAGTCCAACACTGGCCAATCATGTGACAGCTTGTTTTCTTAATTTCAGTATCATAGCTAAACCATACATCCTCTACTTTGCAAGTATCATTGCGACCATTATACACTCCTGGAAATGGAAAAAAGAACACATTGACACCGGTGTGTCAGACCCACCATACTTGCTCCGGACACTGCGAGAGGGCTGTACAAGCAATGATCACACGCACGGCACAGCGGACACACCAGGAACCGCGGTGTTGGCCGTCGAATGGCGCTAGCTGCACAGCATTTGTGCACCGCCGCCGTCAGTGTCAGCCAGTTTGCCGTGGCATACGGAGCTCCATCGCAGTCTTTAACACTGGTAGCATGCCGCGACAGCGTGGACGTGAACCGTGTGTGCAGTTGACGGACTTTGAGCGAGGGCGTATAGTGGGCATGCGGGAGGCCGGGTGGACGTACCGCCGAATTGCTCAACACGTGGGGCGTGAGGTCTCCACAGTACATCGATGTTGTCGCCAGTGGTCGGCGGAAGGTGCACGTGCCCGTCGACCTGGGACCGGACCGCAGCGACGCACGGATGCACGCCAAGACCGTAGGATCCTACGCAGTGCCGTAGGGGACCGCACCGCCACTTCCCAGCAAATTAGGGACACTGTTGCTCCTGGGGTATCGGCGAGGACCATTCGCAACCGTCTCCATGAAGCTGGGCTACGGTCCCGCACACCGTTAGGCCGTCTTCCGCTCACGCCCCAACATCGTGCAGCCCGCCTCCAGTGGTGTCGTGACAGGCGTGAATGGAGGGACGAATGGAGACGTGTCGTCTTCAGCGATGAGAGTCGCTTCTGCCTTGGTGCCAATGATGGTCGTATGCGTGTTTGGCGCCGTGCAGGTGAGCGCCACAATCAGGACTGCATACGACCGAGGCACACAGGGCCAACACCCGGCATCATGGTGTGGGGAGCGATCTCCTACACTGGCCGTACACCACTGGTGATCGTCGAGGGGACACTGAATAGTGCACGGTACATCCAAACCGTCATCGAACCCATCGTTCTACCATTCCTAGACCGGCAAGGGAACGTGCTGTTCCAACAGGACAATGCACGTCCGCATGTATCCCGTGCCACCCAACGTGCTCTAGAAGGTGTAAGTCAACTACCCTGGCCAGCAAGATCTCCGGATCTGTCCCCCATTGAGCATGTTTGGGACTGGATGAAGCGTCGTCTCACGCGGTCTGCACGTCCAGCACGAACGCTGGTCCAACTGAGGCGCCAGGTGGAAATGGCATGGCAAGCCGTTCCACAGGACTACATCCAGCATCTCTACGATCGTCTCCATGGGAGAATAGCAGCCTGCATTGCTGCGAAAGGTGGATATACACTGTACGAGTGCCGACATTGTGCATGCTCTGTTGCCTGTGTCTATGTGCCTGTGGTTCTGTCAGTGTGATCATGTGATGTATCTGACCCCAGGAATGTGTCAATAAAGTTTCCCCTTCCTGGGACAATGAATTCACGGTGTTCTTATTTCAATTTCCAGGAGTGTAGATGATTGCTCAACACGTCCATTCACACTTAATTCTCGAACACATAAAGACGACCAAATTATACCAGACAATGCTATACATATTTCTAAGACCTCACACATAGTACTCGATCAATCTCTCTGCGTATGGCGGTCACAGAGCTATCTAGTCCTCTTACATTAAAAGACCATCCTCACCTCGGCATTGACCTACCTACCCCGCAACATCGCTACCCAATTATTCCTCAACTGAGCAGACGAATACAGCTACACTCCACCTCTCTTGACTGAATAGAGCTTTCCTAGTCCTAATCCATCCAAGTGCACCACATTTCTCGAAATGTAACCAAGTCTTGGAGCTTAGCACACCATTTCGATCTATAGTAACAGATCTCAAAGTGCCTTAATTTAATAGCATACAGTTAAGAAGAACAAGAACGGAGCGATATTTATACACAACGTAGTTCGATAGATTTTTAAGCAAATCATCGAATCTATCATGTGTAAAGTATTGTTCTAGAGTCCATGATCGGTGCATTGAAGGTTCCGGTAGGAGAGAGAGAGAGAGAGAGAGAGAGAGAACATAAACACACACACACTCCTAAGACTAGAACGTTCAACACTTAAAAACGGGCAATAACCTTAGATCGCTTACTTTTCCGTCCTGTCAGACATACATCCTTCTCCCCGGTCACCTTACGCTGAGCTATCTCCACCCCAATCGTAAAACTTTTCCTTTCTATGATACGAGCCCAATATAGCCCTGCGGACACGTCTAGTGCCCAATGATCACACCAGATCACGAGTCTGAAATAATACTATTACTTCATCAGGTCTACACTGCTGGAAATGGAAAAAAGAACACATTGACACCGGTGTGTCAGACCCACCGTACTCGCTCCGGACACTGCGAGAGGGCTGTACAAGCAATGATCACACGCACGGCACAGCGGACACACCAGGAACCGCGGTGTTGGCCGTCGAATGGCGCTAGCTGCACAGCATTTGTGCACCGCCGCCGTCAGTGTCAGCCAGTTTGCCGTGGCATACGGAGCTCCATCGCAGTCTTTAACACTGGTAGCATGCCGCGACAGCGTGGACGTGAACCGTATGTGCAGTTGACGGACTTTGAGCGAGGGCGTATAGTGGGCATGCGGGAGGCCGGGTGGACGTACCGCCGAATTGCTCAACACGTGGGGCGTGAGGTCTCCACAGTACATCGATGTTGTCGCCAGTGGTCGGCGGAAGGTGCACGTGCCCGTCGACCTGGGATCGGACCGCAGCGACGCACGGATGCACGCCAAGACCGTAGGATCCTACGCAGTGCCGTAGGGGACCGCACCGCCACTTCCCAGCAAATTAGGGACACTGTTGCTCCTGGGGTATCGGCGAGGACCATTCGCAACCGTCTCCATGAAGCTGGGCTACGGTCCCGCACACCGTTAGGCCGTCTTCCGCTCACGCCCCAACATCGTGCAGCCCGCCTCCAGTGGTGTCGCGACAGGCGTGAATGGAGGGACGAATGGAGACGTGTCGTCTTCAGCGATGAGAGTCGCTTCTGCCTTGGTGCCAATGATGGTCGTATGCGTGTTTGGCGCCGTGCAGGTGAGCGCCACAATCAGGACTGCATACGACCGAGGCACACAGGGCCAACACCCGGCATCATGGTGTGGGGAGCGATCTCCTACACTGGCCGTACACCACTGGTGATCGTCGAGGGGACACTGAATAGTGCACGGTACATCCAAACCGTCATCGAACCCATCGTTCTACCATTCCTAGACCGGCAAGGGAACGTGCTGTTCCAACAGGACAATGCACGTCCGCATGTATCCCGTGCCACCCAACGTGCTCTAGAAGGTGTAAGTTAACTACCCTGGCCAGCAAGATCTCCGGATCTGTCCCCCATTGAGCATGTTTGGGACTGGATGAAGCGTCGTCTCACGCGGTCTGCACGTCCAGCACGAACGCTGGTCCAACTGAGGCGCCAGGTGGAAATGGCATGGCAAGCCGTTCCACAGGACTACATCCAGCATCTCTACGGCCGTCTCCATGGGAGAATAGCAGCCTGCATTGCTGCGAAAGGTGGATATACACTGTACTAGTGCCGACATTGTGCATGCTCTGTTGCCTGTGTCTATGTGCCTGTGGTTCTGTCAGTGTGATGATGTGCTGTATCTGACCCCAGGAATGTGTCAATAAAGTTTCCTCTTCCTGGGACAATGAATTCACGGTGTTCTTATTTCAATTTCCAGGAGTGTATATAAAAAATGATAGTTATTAGCAGCCGGTACATCCTACAAGCAAACAGATACCTATAACAGCAGCGTCCAACATGTGAAAATTAAAAGTCATCCCGTCACCAACTCTGTAAACACCCGTATGTCGGGTAAGTGTGTACACAATGATTACAGGCCCTCACAAATACCCTCAGCAGTAATGACGTTGAAGTCTCGATTTTACACCAAGCATGCGACAGGGCGGGGATCGCGTAAATCAAAGTGAATTTAGAGGAATGTGTCTACCTTCATCACACATGAGACGGAAGTCCTCTGATGACCGACGGGTTCACCGTTAACGATCGCAAGTAGAGAGTGCTTTAAACCACATACCGAACACGTAGCCGCATATGACTAGAACGCTGGCTATATCACGTGACTAAAGCATTCAAATAGAATACTGGAAAAAGAAAACCAACCTTCAGCAACTTGTCCTTCTCAACGTTTGAATCGTACCTACTTGCAGCTCTGTCTCAATCGATCATCCCGTACACCCTCTGTTATGATTTAACACAGATGTGAGTAAGTTTAGACGTGAATGATTCTCTATCCTCCTGAAAAGCATCAAATACAGTATTCAACTCGCGTGTATCACTGCTACCTCAGTAGACATACACTATAATACGAACTCAACGAGAAAAAATTGACTGCCTTCCTTATTCGGCTCGCTTCGAAGTCATCGTTTTCCTGCATTCCTCTTGTTGCCGCATACTTGACTCCATGTACAAATTCCCTCCTGCGAACCAGAAGATAAGCAAGTACGTTCTCATTCTCACCGCATTTCGGTCTATATTAGGTTAGTTTATATCTATGCGCTAATCAGTTTTCGCATTTCTTTCGATTTTATGTCAGATCCACCCATGCGACCGCGACATAAGTTATCGTTCTGTGTTCTAAAATTGTCTCTAAATGTAACCAAGACGTATCCAGTCACCTCCACATTCGGAGAGCGCTTGCTATGTTTTCTGTATCTCTTTGCACATGCACAGACCGCTTGCTGAGTTACTCCCCTGGACAGAAGAGGGCATGGTGACTGTTATATTCAATCCCGATGCAATTTCTGTCATTCATCGCAATGTGAAGCTCAAAGCATTACAGTAAATTTGATGGGGTGCTGTGATAACTACTACTGGACTCCCAGGAAAGGTTCCAAGCACAGACCGGTTGCAGAGTTACTCTCCTGGACAAAAGAGGGCATGGTGACTGTTATAGTCAATCACGATGCAATATCTGTATTTCATCATCAATGTGAAGGTCAAAGCGATACAGTTAACCTGCAGTGGTGCATTGGAAACTACTACTAGACTCATTGGAAAAGTACCAAGCACAGACCGCTTGCCGAGTTACTCCCCTGGAAAGAAGAGGGCATTTTGACTGTTATATTCAATCCCGATGCAATTTCTGTGTTTCATCGTCAATGTGAGGGTCAAAGGGTTACAGTAAACCTGCAGTGAAGGATCCGAAACAACTACTGCACTCCACTTAAACGATCAAATCACAGAACTTTTGCAGCTTTACCTCCAGGACAGGAGACGCCATGTCGCCTGGTGTATTAAATCCCGGTGCAATATCTGTGTGCCATAATCAATGTGCAGTTTCAGGGGTTACAATAAACCTGCAGTGGTGCATCAGAGTCAACAACTGGACTCCCAGGAAAGGTTCCAGGCAAAGACAGTTCGCTGCGTTAATCCCCTGGACAAAAGATGGCACGTCGCCTGGTATACTTAATCCTGGTGCCATATCTGTTTTTCATCATCAATCTGAAGTTCCAAGGGTTAATGTAAACCTGCAGTGGTGCATCGGAAACTACTACTAGACTCCAAGGAAAGTTGTCAAGCACAGACCGCTTGCAGCGTTACTCCCCTGGACGGAAGATGGCTTGGTGACATATTCAATCCCGATGCAATTTCTCTGTTTCATCGTCAATGTAAAGGTCAAAGGGTTACAGAAGACCTACAGTGGTGCATCGGAAACTACTACTGGCCTCATTGGAAAGGTCCCAAGCACAGTCCGCGTTGAGAGTTGCTCCCCTGCACGTAAGAGGGCATGGTGGCTGTTATATTCACTCCCAATGCAATTTCTCTGTTTCATCGTCAATGTAAAGGTCAAAGGGTTACAGAAGACCTACAGTGGTGCATCGGAAACTACTACTGGCCTCATTGGAAAGGTCCCAAGCACAGTCCGCGTTGAGAGTTGCTCCCCTGCACTAAGAGGGCATGGTGGCTGTTATATTCACTCCCAATGCAATTTCTCTGTTTCATCGTCAATGTAAAGGTCAAAGGGTTACGGAAGACCTACAGTGGTGCATCGGAAACTACTACTGGCCTTATTGGAAAGGTCCCAAGCACAGTCCGCGTTGAGAGTTGCTCCCCTGCACTAAGAGGGCATGGTGGCTGTTATATTCACTCCCAACGCAATTTCTCTGTTTCATCGTCAATGTAAAGGTCAAAGGGTTACAGAAGACCTACAGTGGTGCATCGGAAACTACTACTGGCCTCATTGGAAAGGTCCCAAGCACAGTCCGCATTGAGAGTTGCTCCCCTGCACGTAAGAGGGCATGGTGACTGTTATACTCACTCCCAATGCAATTTCTCTGTTTCATCGTCAATGTGAAGGTCAAAGGGATACAGTATACTTTCACTGGTGAATCGCAAACTACTACTTGACTCCCAGGAAAGGTTCCAAGCACAGACCGCTTGCAGAGTTACTCCCCTCGACAGCAGAGGGCATGGTGACTGTTATATACAATCCCGATGCAATTTCTTTGTTTCATCATCAATGTGAAGTTAAAAGGGTTACAGTAAACCTGCAGTGGTAAATCGGATACAACTACTGCACTCCCAGGAAAGGTTCAAGCACAGACCACTTGCAGAGCTTCTCCCCTGGACAGAAGAAGGCATGATATCTGTTATATTCAATCCCGATGCAATTTGTGTGTTTCATCGTCAATGTGAGGTTCTAAGAATTACAGTAAACCTGCAGTGGTGCATGGGAACTACCAGTGGACTCCCGGGAAGGTTCCAAGCACAGACAGCATGCAGAGTTACTCCCCTGGACGGAAGACGGCATGGTGACTGTTATATTCAATCCCGATGCAATTTCTGTGTTTCATCGCCAAGGTGAAGTTCCCAAGGGTACATCAATCCTGTTGTGGTGCATCGGAAACTAGTAGTGCACTCCAAGCAAAGGTTCGAAGTACAGACCGTTTGCAGTGTTACTCCCCAGGAGAGACGAAGGAATGTCGCCTAGTGTATTCAATCCCAGTGCAATTTCTGTGTTTCATCATGAATGTGAAGTTCCAAGCGTTACAGTAAACCTGCAGTGGTTCAGCGGAAACTATTACTGCATTCCCAGGATAGGTTGAAGGCACATAGCGTTTGAAGCGTTACTCCTCTGGACACAAGTGCTCATGGTTCCTGTTGAATACAATCCCAATGCAATTTCTTCGTTTCATCGTCAATGTGAAGTTCCCAGGGGTACATCAATCCTGTTGTGGTGCATCATAAACTAGTAGTGCACTCCAAGCAAAGGTTCGAAGTACAGACCGTTTGCAGTGTTACTCCCCAGGAGAGACGAAGGAATGTCGCCTAGTGTATTCAATCCCAGTGCAATTTCTGTGTTTCATCATGAATGTGAAGTTCCAAGCGTTACAGTAAACCTGCAGTGGTTCAGCGGAAACTATTACTGCATTCCCAGGATAGGTTGAAGGCACATACCGTTTGAAGCGTTACTCCTCTGGACACAAGTGCTCATGGTTCCTGTTGAATACAATCCCAATGCAATTTCTTCGTTTCATCGTCAATGTGAAGTTCCCAGGGGTACATCAATCCTGTTGTGGTGCATCGGAAACTAGTAGTGCACTCCAAGCAAAGGTTCGAAGTACAGACCGTTTGCAGTGTTACTCCCCAGGAGAGACGAAGGAATGTCGCCTAGTGTATTCAATCCCAGTGCAATTTCTGTGTTTCATCATGAATGTGAAGTTCCAAGCGTTACAGTAAACCTGCAGTGGTTCAGCGGAAACTATTACTGCATTCCCAGGATAGGTTGAAGGCACATACCGTTTGAAGCGTTACTCCTCTGGACACAAGTGCTCATGGTTCCTGTTGAATACAATCCCAATGCAATTTCTTTGTTTCATCGTCAATGTGAAGTTCCCAGGGGTACATCAATCCTGTTGTGGTGCATCGGAAACTAGTAGTGCACTCCAAGCAAAGGTTCGAAGTACAGACCGTTTGCAGTGTTACTCCCCAGGAGAGACGAAGGAATGTCGCCTAGTGTATTCAATCCCAGTGCAATTTCTGTGTTTCATCATGAATGTGAAGTTCCAAGCGATACAGTAAACCTGCAGTGGTTCAGCGGAAACTATTACTGCATTCCCAGGATAGGTTGAAGGCACATACCGTTTGAAGCGTTACTCCTTTGGACACAAGTGCTCATGGTTCCTGTTGAATACAATCCCAATGCAATTTCTTTGTTTCATCGTCAATGTGAAGTTCCCAGGGGTACATCAATCCTGTTGTGGTGCATCGGAAACTAGTAGTGCACTCCAAGCAAAGGTTCGAAGTACAGACCGTTTGCAGTGTTACTCCCCAGGAGAGACGACGGAATGTCGCCTAGTGTATTCAATACCAGTGCAATTTCTGTGTTTCATCATGAATGTGAAGTTCCAAGCGTTACAGTAAACCTGCAGTGGTTCAGCGGAAACTATTACTGCATTCCCAGGATAGGTTGAAGGCACATACCGTTTGAAGCGTTACTCCTCTGGACACAAGTGCTCATGGTTCCTCTTGAATACAATCCCAATGCAATTTCTTTGTTTCATCGTCAATGTGAAGTTCCCAGGGGTACATCAATCCTGTTGTGGTGCATCGGAAACTAGTAGTGCACTCCAAGCAAAGATTCGAAGTACAGACCGTTTGCAGTGTTACTCCCCAGGAGAGACGAAGCAATGTCGCCTAGTGTATTCAATCCCAGTGCAATTTCTGTGTTTAATCATGAATGTGAAGTTCCAAGCGTTACAGTAAACCTGCAGTGGATCAGCGGAAACTATTACTGCATTCCCAGGATAGGTTGAAGGGACATACCGTTTGAAGCGTTACTCCTCTGGACACAAGTGCTCATGGTTCCTGTTGAATACAATCCCAATGCAATTTCTTTGTTTCATCGTCAATGTGAAGTTCCCAGGGGTACATCAATTCTGTTGTGGTGCATCGGAAACTAGTAGTGCACTCCAAGCAAAGGTTCGAATTACAGACCGTTTGCAGTGTTACTCCCCAGGAGAGACGAAGGAATGTCGCCTAGTGTATTCAATCCCAGTGCAATTTCTGTGTTTCATCATGAATGTGAAGTTCCAAGCGTTACAGTAAACCTGCAGTGGTTCAGCGGAAACTATTACTGCATTCCCAGGATAGGTTGAAGGCACATACCGTTTGAAGCATTACTCCTCTGGTCACAAGTGCTCATGGTTCCTGTTGAATACAATCCCAATGCAATTTCTTTGTTTCATCGTCAATGTGAAGTTCCCAGGGGTACATCAATCCTGTTGTGGTGCATCGGAAACTAGTAGTGCACTCCAAGCAAAGGTTCGAAGTACAGACCGTTTGCAGTGTTACTCCCCAGGAGAGACGAAGAAAGGTCGCCTAGTGTATTCAATCCCAGTGCAATTTCTGTGTTTCATCATGAAAGTGAAGTTCCAAGCGTTACAGTAAACCTGCAGTGGTTCAGCGGAAACTATTACTGCATTCCCAGGATAGGTTGAAGGCACATACCGTTTGAAGCGTTACTCCTCTGGACACAAGTGCTCATGGTTCCTGTTGAATACAATCCCAATGCAATTTCTTTGTTTCATCGTCAATGTGAAGTTCCCAGGGGTACATCAATCCTGTTGTGGTGCATCGGAAACTAGTAGTGCACTCCAAGCAAAGGTTCGAATTACAGACCGTTTGCAGTGTTACTCCCCAGGACAGACGAAGGCATGTCGCCTAGTGTATTCAATCCCAGTGCAATTTCTGTGTTTCATCATGAACGTGAAGTTCCAAGCGTTACAGTAAACCTGCAGTGCATCAGCGGAAACTATTACTCCATTCCCAGGATAGGTTGAAGGGACATACCGTTTGAAGCGTTACTCCTCTGGACACAAGTGCTCATGGTTCCTGTTGAATACAATCCCAATGCAATTTCTTTGTTTCATCGTCAATGTGAAGTTCCCATGGGTACATCAATTCTGTTGTGGTGCATCGGACACTAGTAGTGCACTCCAAGCAAAGGTTCGAATTACAGACCGTTTGCAGTGTTACTCCCCAGGACAGATGAAGGAATGTCGCCTAGTGTATTCAACCCCAGTGCAATTTCTGTGTTTCATCATGAATGTGAAGTTCCAAGCGTTACAGTAAACCTGCAGTGGTTCAGCGGAAACTATTACTGCATTCCCAGGATAGGTTGAAGGCACATACCGTTTGAAGCGTTACTCCTCTGGACACAAGTGCTCATGGTTCCTGTTGAATACAATCCCAATGCAATTTCTTTGTTTCATCGTCAATGTGAAGTTCCCAGGGGTACATCAATCCTGTTGTGGTGCATCGGAAACTAGTAGTGCACTCCAAGCAAAGGTTCGAAGTACAGACCGTTTGACGTGTTACTCCCCAGGAGAGACGAAGGAATGTCGCCTAGTGTATTCAATCCCAGTGCAATTTCTGTGTTTCATCATGAATGTGAAGTTCCAAGCGTTACAGTAAACCTGCAGTGGTTCAGCGGAAACTATTACTGCATTCCCAGGATAGGTTGAAGGGACATACCGTTTGATGCGTTACTCCTCTGGACACAAGTGCTCATGGTTCCTGTTGAATACAATCCCAATGCAATTTCTTTGTTTCATCGTCAATGTGAAGTTCCCAGGGGTACATCAATCCTGTTGTGGTGCATCGGAAACTAGTAGTGCACTCCAAGCAAAGGTTCGAATTACAGACCGTTTGCAGTGTTACTCCCCAGGAGAGACGAAGGAATGTCGCCTAGTGTATTCAATCCCAGTGCAATTTCTGTGTTTCATCATGAACGTGAAGTTCCAAGCGTTACAGTAAACCTGCAGTGGTTCAGCGGAAACTATTACTGCATTCCCAGGATAGGTTGAAGGCACATACCGTTTGAAGCGTTACTCCTCTGGACACAAGTGCTCATGGCTCCTGTTGAATACAATCCCAATGCAATTTCTTTGTTTCATCGTCAATGTGAAGTTCCCAGGGGTACATCAATCCTGTTGTGGTGCATCGGAAACTAGTAGTGCACTCCAAGCAAAGGTTCGCAGTACAGACCGTTTGCAGTGTTACTCCCCAGGACAGACGAAGGAATGTCGCCTAGTGTATTCAATCCCAGTGCAATTTCTGTGTTTCATCATGAATGTGAAGTTCCAAGCGTTACAGTAAACCTGCAGTGGTTCAGCGGAAACTATTACTGCATTCCCAGGATAGGTTGAAGGCACATACCGTTTGAAGCGTTACTCCTCTGGACACAAGTGCTCATGGTTCCTGTTGAATACAATCCCAATGCAATTTCTTCGTTTCATCGTCAATGTGATGTTCCCAGGGGTACATCAATCCTGTTGTGGTGCATCGGAAACTAGTAGTGCACTCCAAGCAAAGGTTCGAAGTACAGACCGTTTGCAGTGTTACTCCCCAGGAGAGACGAAGGAATGTCGCCTAGTGTATTCAATCCCAGTGCAATTTCTGTGTTTCATCATGAATGTGAAGTTCCAAGCGTTACAGTAAACCTGCAGTGGTTCAGCGGAAACTATTACTGCATTCCCAGGATAGGTTGAAGGCACATACCGTTTGAAGCGTTACTCCTCTGGCCACAAGTGCTAATGGTTCCTGTTGAATACAATCCCAATGCAATTTCTTTGTTTCATCGTCAATGTGAAGTTCCCAGGGGTACATCAATCCTGTTGTGGTGCATCGGAAACTAGTAGTGCACTCCAAGCAAAGGTTCGAAGTACAGACCGTTTGCAGTGTTACTCCCCAGGAGAGACGAAGGAATGTCGCCTAGTGTATTCAATCCCAGTGCAATTTCTGTGTTTCATCATGAATGTGAAGTTCCAAGCGTTACAGTAAACCTGCAGTGGTTCAGCGGAAACTATTACTGCATTCCCAGGATAGGTTGAAGGCACATACCGTTTGAAGCGTTACTCCTCTGGACACAAGTGCTCATGGTTCCTGTTGAATACAATCCCAATGCAATTTCTTTGTTTCATCGTCAATGTGAAGTTCCCAGGGGTACATCAATCCTGTTGTGGTGCATCGGAAACTAGTAGTGCACTCCAAGCAAAGGTTCGAAGTACAGACCGTTTGACGTGTTACTCCCCAGGAGAGACGAAGGAATGTCGCCTAGTGTATTCAATCCCAGTGCAATTTCTGTGTTTCATCATGAATGTGAAGTTCCAAGCGTTACAGTAAACCTGCAGTGGTTCAGCGGAAACTATTACTGCATTCCCAGGATAGGTTGAAGGGACATACCGTTTGATGCGTTACTCCTCTGGACACAAGTGCTCATGGTTCCTGTTGAATACAATCCCAATGCAATTTCTTTGTTTCATCGTCAATGTGAAGTTCCCAGGGGTACATCAATCCTGTTGTGGTGCATCGGAAACTAGTAGTGCACTCCAAGCAAAGGTTCGAAGTACAGACCATTTGCAGTGTTACTCCCCAGGAGAGACGAAGGAATGTCGCCTAGTGTATTCAATCCCAGTGCAATTTCTGTGTTTCATCATGAACGTGAAGTTCCAAGCGTTACAGAAAACCTGCAGTGGTTCAGCGGAAACTATTACTGCATTCCCAGGATAGGTTGAAGGCACATACCGTTTGAAGCGTTACTGCTCTGGACACAAGTGCTCATGGCTCCTGTTGAATACAATCCCAATGCAATTTCTTTGTTTCATCGTCAATGTGAAGTTCCCAGGGGTACATCAATCCTGTTGTGGTGCATCGGAAACTAGTAGTGCACTCCAAGCAAAGGTTCGAAGTACAGACCGTTTGCAGTGTTACTCCCCAGGACAGACGAAGGAATGTCGCCTAGTGTATTCAATCCCAGTGCAATTTCTGTGTTTCATCATGAATGTGAAGTTCCAAGCGTTACAGTAAACCTGCAGTGGTTCAGCGGAAACTATTACTGCATTCCCAGGATAGGTTGAAGGCACATACCGTTTGAAGCGTTACTCCTCTGGACACAAGTGCTCATGGTTCCTGTTGAATACAATCCCAATGCAATTTCTTCGTTTCATCGTCAATGTGATGTTCCCAGGGGTACATCAATCCTGTTGTGGTGCATCGGAAACTAGTAGTGCACTCCAAGCAAAGGTTCGAATTACAGACCGTTTGCAGTGTTACTCCCCAGGAGAGACGAAGGAATGTCGCCTAGTGTATTCAATCCCAGTGCAATTTCTGTGTTTCATCATGAACGTGAAGTTCCAAGCGTTACAGTAAACCTGCAGTGGTTCAGCGGAAACTATTACTGCATTCCCAGGATAGGTTGAAGGCACATACCGTTTGAAGCGTTACTGCTCTGGACACAAGTGCTCATGGCTCCTGTTGAATACAATCCCAATGCAATTTCTTTGTTTCATCGTCAATGTGAAGTTCCCAGGGGTACCGCAATCCTGTTGTGGTGCATCGGAAACTAGTAGTGCACTCCAAGCAAAGGTTCGAAGTACAGACCGTTTGCAGTGTTACTCCCCAGGAGAGACGAAGGAATGTCGCCTAGTGTATTCAATCCCAGTGCAATTTCTGTGTTTCATCATGAATGTGAAGTTCCAAGCGTTACAGTAAACCTGCAGTGGTTCAGCGGAAACTATTACTGCATTCCCAGGATAGGTTGAAGGCACATACCGTTTGAAGCGTTACTCCTCTGGACACAAGTGCTCATGGTTCCTGTTGAATACAATCCCAATGCAATTTCTTTGTTTCATCGTCAATGTGAAGTTCCCAGGGGTACATCAATCCTGTTGTGGTGCATCGGAAACTAGTAGTGCACTCCAAGCAAAGGTTCGAAGTACAGACCGTTTGACGTGTTACTCCCCAGGAGAGACGAAGGAATGTCGCCTAGTGTATTCAATCCCAGTGCAATTTCTGTGTTTCATCATGAATGTGAAGTTCCAAGCGTTACAGTAAACCTGCAGTGGTTCAGCGGAAACTATTACTGCATTCCCAGGATAGGTTGAAGGGACATACCGTTTGATGCGTTACTCCTCTGGACACAAGTGCTCATGGTTCCTGTTGAATACAATCCCAATGCAATTTCTTTGTTTCATCGTCAATGTGAAGTTCCCAGGGGTACATCAATCCTGTTGTGGTGCATCGGAAACTAGTAGTGCACTCCAAGCAAAGGTTCGAATTACAGACCGTTTGCAGTGTTACTCCCCAGGAGAGACGAAGGAATGTCGCCTAGTGTATTCAATCCCAGTGCAATTTCTGTGTTTCATCATGAACGTGAAGTTCCAAGCGTTACAGTAAACCTGCAGTGGTTCAGCGGAAACTATTACTGCATTCCCAGGATAGGTTGAAGGCACATACCGTTTGAAGCGTTACTGCTCTGGACACAAGTGCTCATGGCTCCTGTTGAATAGAATCCCAATGCAATTTCTTTGTTTCATCGTCAATGTGAAGTTCCCAGGGGTACATCAATCCTGTTGTGGTGCATCGGAAACTAGTAGTGCACTCCAAGCAAAGGTTCGAAGTACAGACCGTTTGCAGTGTTACTCCCCAGGACAGACGAAGGAATGTCGCCTAGTGTATTCAATCCCAGTGCAATTTCTGTGTTTCATCATGAATGTGAAGTTCCAAGCGTTACAGTAAACCTGCAGTGGTTCAGCGGAAACTATTACTGCATTCCCAGGATAGGTTGAAGGCACATACCGTTTGAAGCGTTACTCCTCTGGACACAAGTGCTAATGGTTCCTGTTGAATACAATCCCAATGCAATTTCTTTGTTTCATCGTCAATGTGAAGTTCCCAGGGGTACATCAATCCTGTTGTGGTGCATCGGAAACTAGTAGTGCACTCCAAGCAAAGGTTCGAAGTACAGACCGTTTGCAGTGTTACTCCCCAGGAGAGACGACGGAATGTCGCCTAGTGTATTCAATCACAGTGCAATTTCTGTGTTTCATCATGAATGTGAAGTTCCAAGCGTTACAGTAAACCTGCAGTGGTTCAGCGGAAACTATTACTGCATTCCCAGGATAGGTTGAAGGCACATACCGTTTGAAGCGTTACTCCTCTGGACACAAGTGCTCATGGTTCCCGTTGAATACAATCCCAATGCAATTTCTTTGTTTCATCGTCAATGTGAAGTTCCCAGGGGTACATCAATCCTGTTGTGGTGCATCGGAAACTAGTAGTGCACTCCAAGCAAAGGTTCGAAGTACAGACCGTTTGCAGTGCTACTCCCCAGGAGAGACGACGGAATGTCGCCTAGTGTATTCAATCCCAGTGCAATTTCTGTGTTTCATCATGAATGTGAAGTTCCAAGCGTTACAGTAAACCTGCAGTGGTTCAGCGGAAACTATTACTGCATTCCCAGGATAGGTTGAAGGCACATACCGTTTGAAGCGTTACTCCTCTGGACACAAGTGCTCATGGTTCCTGTTGAATACAATCCCAATGCAATTTCTTTGTTTCATCGTCAATGTGAAGTTCCCAGGGGTACATCAATCCTGTTGTGGTGCATCGGAAACTAGTAGTGCACTCCAAGCAAAGGTTCGAAGTACAGGCCGTTTGCAGTGTTACTCCCCAGGAGAGACGAAGGAATGTCGCCTAGTGTATTCAATCCCAGTGCAATTTCTGTGTTTCATCATGAATGTGAAGTTCCAAGCGTTACAGTAAACCTGCAGTGGTTCAGCGGAAACTATTACTGCATTCCCAGGATAGGTTGAAGGCACATACCGTTTGAAACGTTACTCCTCTGGACACAAGTGCTCATGGTTCCTGTTGAATACAATCCCAATGCAATTTCTTTGTTTCATCGTCAATGTGAAGTTCCCAGGGGTACGTCAATCCTGTTGTGGTGCATCGGAAACTAGTAGTGCACTCCAAGCAAAGGTTCGAAGTACAGACCGTTTGCAGTGTTACTCCCCAGGAGAGACGAAGGAATGTCGCCTAGTGTATTCAATCCCAGTGCAATTTCTGTGTTTCATCATGAATGTGAAGTTTCAAGCGTTACAGTAAACCTGCAGTGGTTCAGCGGAAACTATTACTGCATTCCCAGGATAGGTTGAAGGCACATACCGTTTGAAGCGTTACTGCTCTGGACACAAGTGCTCATGGTTCCTGTTGAATACAATCCCAATGCAATTTCTTTGTTTCATCGTCAATGTGAAGTTCCCAGGGGTACATCAATCCTGTTGTGGTGCATCGGAAACTAGTAGTGCACTCCAAGCAAAGGTTCGAAGTACAGACCGTTTGCAGTGTTACTCCCCAGGAGAGACGAAGGAATGTCGCCTAGTGTATTCAATCCCAGTGCAATTTCTGTGTTTCATCATGAATGTGAAGTTCCAAGCGTTACAGTAAACCTGCAGTGGTTCAGCGGAAACTATTACTGCATTCCCAGGATAGGTTGAAGGCACATACCGTTTGAAGCGTTACTCCTCTGGACACAAGTGCTCATCCTGTTGAATACAATCGCAATGCAATTTCTTTGTTTCATCGTCAATGTGAAGTTCCCAGGGGTACATCAATCCTGTTGTGGTGCATCGGAAACTAGTAGTGCACTCCAAGCAAAGGTTCGAAGTACAGACCGTTTGCAGTGTTACTCCCCAGGAGAGACGAAGGAATGTCGCCTAGTGTATTCAATCCCAGTGCAATTTCTGTGTTTCATCATGAATGTGAAGTTCCAAGCGTTACAGTAAACCTGCAGTGGTTCAGCGGAAACTATTACTGCATTCCCAGGATAGGTTGAAGGCACATACCTTTTGAAGCGTTACTCCTCTGGACACAAGTGCTCATGGTTCCTGTTGAATACAATCCCAATGCAATTTCTTTGTTTCATCATCAATGTGAAGTTCCCAGGGGTACATCAATCCTGTTGTGGTGCATCGGAAACTAGTAGTGCACTCCAAGCAAAGGTTCGAAGTACAGACCGTTTGCAGTGTTACTCCCCAGGAGAGACGAAGGAATGTCGCCTAGTGTATTCAATCCCAGTGCAATTTCTGTGTTTCATCATGAATGTGAAGTTCCAAGCGTTACAGTAAACCTGCAGTGGTTCAGCGGAAACTATTACTGCATTCCCAGGATAGGTTGAAGGCACATACCGTTTGAAGCGTTACTCCTCTGGACACAAGTGCTCATGGTTCCTGTTGAATACAATCCCAATGCAATTTCTTTGTTTCATCGTCAATGTGAAGTTCCCAGGGGTACATCAATCCTGTTGTGGTGCATCGGAAACTAGTAGTGCACTCCAAGCAAAGGTTCGAAGTACAGACCGTTTGCAGTGTTACTCCCCAGGGGAGACGACGGAATGTCGCCTAGTGTATTCAATCCCAGTGCAATTTCTGTGTTTCATCATGAATGTGAAGTTCCAAGCGTTACAGTAAACCTGCAGTGGTTCAGCGGAAACTATTACTGCATTCCCAGGATAGGTTGAAGGCACATACCGTTTGAAGCGTTACTGCTCTGGACACAAGTGCTCATGGTTCCTGTTGAATACAATCCCAATGCAATTTCTTTGTTTCATCGTCAATGTGAAGATCCCAGGGGTACATCAATCCTGTTGTGGTGCATCGGAAACTAGTAGTGCACTCCAAGCAAAGGTTCGAAGTACAGACCGTTTGCAGTGTTACTCCCCAGGAGAGACGAAGGAATGTCGCCTAGTGTATTCAATCCCAGTGCAATTTCTGTGTTTCATCATGAATGTGAAGTTCCAAGCGTTACAGTAAACCTGCAGTGGTTCAGCGGAAACTATTACTGCATTCCCAGGATAGGTTGAAGGCACATACCGTTTGAAGCGTTACTCCTCTGGACACAAGTGCTCATGGTTCCTGTTGAATACTATCCCAATGCAATTTCTTTGTTTCATCGTCAATGTGAAGTTCCCAGGGGTACATCAATCCTGTTGTGGTGCATCGGAAACTAGTAGTGCACTCCAAGCAAAGGTTCGAAGTACAGACCGTTTTCAGTGTTACTCCCCAGGATAGACGACGGAATGTCGCCTAGTGTATTCAATCCCAGTGCAATTTCTGTGTTTCATCATGAATGTGAAGTTCCAAGCGTTACAGTAAACCTGCAGTGGTTCAGCGGAAACTATTACTGCATTCCCAGGATAGGTTGAAGGCACATACCGTTTGAAGCGTTACTCCTCTGGACACAAGTGCTCATGGTTCCTGTTGAATACAATCCCAATGCAATTTCTTTGTTTCATCGTCAATGTGAAGTTCCCAGGGGTACATCAATCCTGTTGTGGTGCATCGGAAACTAGTAGTGCACTCCAAGCAAAGGTTCGAAGTACAGACCGTTTGCAGTGTTACTCCCCAGGAGAGACGACGGAATGTCGCCTAGTGTATTCAATCCCAGTGCAATTTCTGTGTTTCATCATGAATGTGAAGTTCCAAGCGTTACAGTAAACCTGCAGTGGTTCAGCGGAAACTATTACTGCATTCCCAGGATAGGTTGAAGGCACATACCGTTTGAAGCGTTACTCCACTGGACACAAGTGCTCATGGCTCCTGTTGAATACAATCCCAATGCAATTTCTTTGTTTCATCGTCAATGTGAAGTTCCCAGGGGTACATCAATCCTGTTGTGGTGCATCGGAAACTAGTAGTGCACTCCAAGCAAAGGTTCGAAGTACAGACCGTTTGCAGTGTTACTCCCCAGGAGAGACGAAGGAATGTCGCCTAGTGTATTCAATCCCAGTGCAATTTCTGTGTTTCATCATGAATGTGAAGTTCCAAGCGTTACAGTAAACCTGCAGTGGTTCAGCGGAAACTATTACTGCATTCCCAGGATAGGTTGAAGGCACATACCGTTTGAAGCGTTACTCCTCTGGACACAAGTGCTCATGGTTCCTGTTGAATACAATGCCAATGCAATTTCTTCGTTTCATCGTCAATGTGAAGTTCCCAGGGGTACATCAATCCTGTTGTGGTGCATCGGAAACTAGTAGTGCACTCCAAGCAAAGGTTCGAAGTACAGACCGTTTGCAGTGTTACTCCCCAGGAGAGACGAAGGAATGTCGCCTAGTGTATTCAATCCCAGTGCAATTTCTGTGTTTCATCATGAATGTGAAGTTCCAAGCGTTACAGTAAACCTGCAGTGGTTCAGCGGAAACTATTACTGCATTCCCAGGATAGGTTGAAGGCACATACCGTTTGAAGCGTTACTCCTCTGGACACAAGTGCTCATGGTTCCTGTTGAATACAATCCCAATGCAATTTCTTTGTTTCATCGTCAATGTGAAGTTCCCAGGAGTACATCAATCCTGTTGTGGTGCATCGGAAACTAGTAGTGCACTCCAAGCAAAGGTTCGAAGTACAGACCGTTTGCAGTGTTACTCCCCAGGAGAGACGAAGGAATGTCGCCTAGTGTATTCAATCCCAGTGCAATTTCTGTGTTTCATCATGAATGTGAAGTTCCAAGCGTTACAGTAAACATGCAGTGGTTCAGCGGAAACTATTACTGCATTCCCAGGATAGGTTGAAGGCACATACCGTTTGAAGCGTTACTCCACTGGACACAAGTGCTCATGGCTCCTGTTGAATACAATCCCAATGCAATTTCTTTGTTTCATCGTCAATGTGAAGTTCCCAGGGGTACATCAATCCTGTTGTGGTGCATCGGAAACTAGTAGTGCACTCCAAGCAAAGGTTCGAAGTACAGACCGTTTGCAGTGTTACTCCCCAGGAGAGACGAAGGAATGTCGCCTAGTGTATTCAATCCCAGTGCAATTTCTGTGTTTCATCATGAATGTGAAGTTCCAAGCGTTACAGTAAACCTGCAGTGGTTCAGCGGAAACTATTACTGCATTCCCAGGATAGGTTGAAGGCACATAGCGTTTGAAGCGTTACTCCTCTGGACACAAGTGCTCATGGTTCCTGTTGAATACAATCCCAATGCAATTTCTTCGTTTCATCGTCAATGTGAAGTTCCCAGGGGTACATCAATCCTGTTGTGGTGCATCGGAAACTAGTAGTGCACTCCAAGCAAAGGTTCGAAGTACAGACCGTTTGCAGTGTTACTCCCCAGGAGAGACGAAGGAATGTCGCCTAGTGTATTCAATCCCAGTGCAATTTCTGTGTTTCATCATGAATGTGAAGTTCCAAGCGTTACAGTAAACCTGCAGTGGTTCAGCGGAAACTATTACTGCATTCCCAGGATAGGTTGAAGGCACATACCGTTTGAAGCGTTACTCCTCTGGACACAAGTGCTCATGGTTCCTGTTGAATACAATCCCAATGCAATTTCTTCGTTTCATCGTCAATGTGAAGTTCCCAGGGGTACATCAATCCTGTTGTGGTGCATCGGAAACTAGTAGTGCACTCCAAGCAAAGGTTCGAAGTACAGACCGTTTGCAGTGTTACTCCCCAGGAGAGACGAAGGAATGTCGCCTAGTGTATTCAATCCCAGTGCAATTTCTGTGTTTCATCATGAATGTGAAGTTCCAAGCGTTACAGTAAACCTGCAGTGGTTCAGCGGAAACTATTACTGCATTCCCAGGATAGGTTGAAGGCACATACCGTTTGAAGCGTTACTCCTCTGGACACAAGTGCTCATGGTTCCTGTTGAATACAATCCCAATGCAATTTCTTTGTTTCATCGTCAATGTGAAGTTCCCAGGGGTACATCAATCCTGTTGTGGTGCATCGGAAACTAGTAGTGCACTCCAAGCAAAGGTTCGAAGTACAGACCGTTTGCAGTGTTACTCCCCAGGAGAGACGAAGGAATGTCGCCTAGTGTATTCAATCCCAGTGCAATTTCTGTGTTTCATCATGAATGTGAAGTTCCAAGCGTTACAGTAAACCTGCAGTGGTTCAGCGGAAACTATTACTGCATTCCCAGGATAGGTTGAAGGCACATACCGTTTGAAGCGTTACTGCTCTGGACACAAGTGCTCATGGTTCCTGTTGAATACAATCCCAATGCAATTTCTTTGTTTCATCGTCAATGTGAAGTTCCCAGGGGTACATCAATCCTGTTGTGGTGCATCGGAAACTAGTAGTGCACTCCAAGCAAAGGTTCGAAGTACAGACCGTTTGCAGTGTTACTCCCCAGGAGAGACGAAGGAATGTCGCCTAGTGTATTCAATCCCAGTGCAATTTCTGTGTTTCATCATGAATGTGAAGTTCCAAGCGTTACAGTAAACCTGCAGTGGTTCAGCGGAAACTATTACTGCATTCCCAGGATAGGTTGAAGGCACATACCGTTTGAAGCGTTACTGCTCTGGACACAAGTGCTCATCCTGTTGAATACAATCGCAATGCAATTTCTTTGTTTCATCGTCAATGTGAAGTTCCCAGGGGTACATCAATCCTGTTGTGGTGCATCGGAAACTAGTAGTGCACTCCAAGCAAAGGTTCGAAGTACAGACCGTTTGCAGTGTTACTCCCCAGGAGAGACGAAGGAATGTCGCCTAGTGTATTCAATCCCAGTGCAATTTCTGTGTTTCATCATGAATGTGAAGTTCCAAGCGTTACAGTAAACCTGCAGTGGTTCAGCGGAAACTATTACTGCATTCCCAGGATAGGTTGAAGGCACATACCGTTTGAAGCGTTACTCCTCTGGACACAAGTGCTCATGGTTCCTGTTGAATACAATCCCAATGCAATTTCTTTGTTTCATCGTCAATGTGAAGTTCCCAGGGGTACATCAATCCTGTTGTGGTGCATCGGAAACTAGTAGTGCACTCCAAGCAAAGGTTCGAAGTACAGACCGTTTGCAGTGTTACTCCCCAGGACAGACGAAGGAATGTCGCCTAGTGTATTCAATCCCAGTGCAATTTCTGTGTTTCATCATGAATGTGAAGTTCCAAGCGTTACAGTAAACCTGCAGTGGTTCAGCGGAAACTATTACTGCATTCCCAGGATAGGTTGAAGGCACATACCGTTTGAAGCGTTACTGCTCTGGACACAAGTGCTCATGGTTCCTGTTGAATACAATCCCAATGCAATTTCTTTGTTTCATCGTCAATGTGAAGATCCCAGGGGTACATCAATCCTGTTGTGGTGCATCGGAAACTAGTAGTGCACTCCAAGCAAAGGTTCGAAGTACAGACCGTTTGCAGTGTTACTCCCCAGGAGAGACGAAGGAATGTCGCCTAGTGTATTCAATCCCAGTGCAATTTCTGTGTTTCATCATGAATGTGAAGTTCCAAGCGTTACAGTAAACCTGCAGTGGTTCAGCGGAAACTATTACTGCATTCCCAGGATAGGTTGAAGGCACATACCGTTTGAAGCGTTACTCCTCTGGACACAAGTGCTCATGGTTCCTGTTGAATACTATCCCAATGCAATTTCTTTGTTTCATCGTCAATGTGAAGTTCCCAGGGGTACATCAATCCTGTTGTGGTGCATCGGAAACTAGTAGTGCACTCCAAGCAAAGGTTCGAAGTACAGACCGTTTGCAGTGTTACTCCCCAGGAGAGACGACGGAATGTCGCCTAGTGTATTCAATCCCAGTGCAATTTCTGTGTTTCATCATGAATGTGAAGTTCCAAGCGTTACAGTAAACCTGCAGTGGTTCAGCGGAAACTATTACTGCATTCCCAGGATAGGTTGAAGGCACATACCGTTTGAAGCGTTACTCCTCTGGACACAAGTGCTCATGGTTCCTGTTGAATACAATCCCAATGCAATTTCTTTGTTTCATCGTCAATGTGAAGTTCCCAGGGGTACATCAATCCTGTTGTGGTGCATCGGAAACTAGTAGTGCACTCCAAGCAAAGGTTCGAAGTACAGACCGTTTGCAGTGTTACTCCCCAGGGGAGACGACGGAATGTCGCCTAGTGTATTCAATCCCAGTGCAATTTCTGTGTTTCATCATGAATGTGAAGTTCCAAGCGTTACAGTAAACCTGCAGTGGTTCAGCGGAAACTATTACTGCATTCCCAGGATAGGTTGAAGGCACATACCGTTTGAAGCGTTACTCCACTGGACACAAGTGCTCATGGCTCCTGTTGAATACAATCCCAATGCAATTTCTTTGTTTCATCGTCAATGTGAAGTTCCCAGGGGTACATCAATCCTGTTGTGGTGCATCGGAAACTAGTAGTGCACTCCAAGCAAAGGTTCGAAGTACAGACCGTTTGCAGTGTTACACCCCAGGAGAGACGAAGGAATGTCGCCTAGTGTATTCAATCCCAGTGCAATTTCTGTGTTTCATCATGAATGTGAAGTTCCAAGCGTTACAGTAAACCTGCAGTGGTTCAGCGGAAACTATTACTGCATTCCCAGGATAGGTTGAAGGCACATACCGTTTGAAGCGTTACTCCTCTGGACACAAGTGCTCATGGTTCCTGTTGAATACAATCCCAATGCAATTTCTTCGTTTCATCGTCAATGTGAAGTTCCCAGGGGTACATCAATCCTGTTGTGGTGCATCGGAAACTAGTAGTGCACTCCAAGCAAAGGTTCGAAGTACAGACCGTTTGCAGTGTTACTCCCCAGGAGAGACGAAGGAATGTCGCCTAGTGTATTCAATCCCAGTGCAATTTCTGTGTTTCATCATGAATGTGAAGTTCCAAGCGTTACAGTAAACCTGCAGTGGTTCAGCGGAAACTATTACTGCATTCCCAGGATAGGTTGAAGGCACATACCGTTTGAAGCGTTACTGCTCTGGACACAAGTGCTCATGGTTCCTGTTGAATACAATCCCAATGCAATTTCTTTGTTTCATCGTCAATGTGAAGTTCCCAGGGGTACATCAATCCTGTTGTGCTGCATCGGAAACTAGTAGTGCACTCCAAGCAAAGGTTCGAAGTACAGACCGTTTGCAGTGTTACTCCCCAGGAGAGACGAAGGAATGTCGCCTAGTGTATTCAATCCCAGTGCAATTTCTGTGTTTCATCATGAATGTGAAGTTCCAAGCGTTACAGTAAACCTGCAGTGGTTCAGCGGAAACTATTACTGCATTCCCAGGATAGGTTGAAGGCACATACCGTTTGAAGCGTTACTGCTCTGGACACAAGTGCTCATGGTTCCTGTTGAATACAATCCCAATGCAATTTCTTTGTTTCATCGTCAATGTGAAGATCCCAGGGGTACATCAATCCTGTTGTGGTGCATCGGAAACTAGTAGTGCACTCCAAGCAAAGGTTCGAAGTACAGACCGTTTGCAGTGTTACTCCCCAGGAGAGACGAAGGAATGTCGCCTAGTGTATTCAATCCCAGTGCAATTTCTGTGTTTCATCATGAATGTGAAGTTCCAAGCGTTACAGTAAACCTGCAGTGGTTCAGCGGAAACTATTACTGCATTCCCAGGATAGGTTGAAGGCACATACCGTTTGAAGCGTTACTCCTCTGGACACAAGTGCTCATGGTTCCTGTTGAATACTATCCCAATGCAATTTCTTTGTTTCATCGTCAATGTGAAGTTCCCAGGGGTACATCAATCCTGTTGTGGTGCATCGGAAACTAGTAGTGCACTCCAAGCAAAGGTTCGAAGTACAGACCGTTTGCAGTGTTACTCCCCAGGAGAGACGACGGAATGTCGCCTAGTGTATTCAATCCCAGTGCAATTTCTGTGTTTCATCATGAATGTGAAGTTCCAAGCGTTACAGTAAACCTGCAGTGGTTCAGCGGAAACTATTACTGCATTCCCAGGATAGGTTGAAGGCACATACCGTTTGAAGCGTTACTCCTCTGGACACAAGTGCTCATGGTTCCTGTTGAATACAATCCCAATGCAATTTCTTTGTTTCATCGTCAATGTGAAGTTCCCAGGGGTACATCAATCCTGTTGTGGTGCATCGGAAACTAGTAGTGCACTCCAAGCAAAGGTTCGAAGTACAGACCGTTTGCAGTGTTACTCCCCAGGGGAGACGACGGAATGTCGCCTAGTGTATTCAATCCCAGTGCAATTTCTGTGTTTCATCATGAATGTGAAGTTCCAAGCGTTACAGTAAACCTGCAGTGGTTCAGCGGAAACTATTACTGCATTCCCAGGATAGGTTGAAGGCACATACCGTTTGAAGCGTTACTCCACTGGACACAAGTGCTCATGGCTCCTGTTGAATACAATCCCAATGCAATTTCTTTGTTTCATCGTCAATGTGAAGTTCCCAGGGGTACATCAATCCTGTTGTGGTGCATCGGAAACTAGTAGTGCACTCCAAGCAAAGGTTCGAAGTACAGACCGTTTGCAGTGTTACTCCCCAGGAGAGACGAAGGAATGTCGCCTAGTGTATTCAATCCCAGTGCAATTTCTGTGTTTCATCATGAATGTGAAGTTCCAAGCGTTACAGTAAACCTGCAGTGGTTCAGCGGAAACTATTACTGCATTCCCAGGATAGGTTGAAGGCACATACCGTTTGAAGCGTTACTCCTCTGGACACAAGTGCTCATGGTTCCTGTTGAATACAATCCCAATGCAATTTCTTCGTTTCATCGTCAATGTGAAGTTCCCAGGGGTACATCAATCCTGTTGTGGTGCATCGGAAACTAGTAGTGCACTCCAAGCAAAGGTTCGAAGTACAGACCGTTTGCAGTGTTACTCCCCAGGAGAGACGAAGGAATGTCGCCTAGTGTATTCAATCCCAGTGCAATTTCTGTGTTTCATCATGAATGTGAAGTTCCAAGCGTTACAGTAAACCTGCAGTGGTTCAGCGGAAACTATTACTGCATTCCCAGGATAGGTTGAAGGCACATACCGTTTGAAGCGTTACTCCTCTGGACACAAGTGCTCATGGTTCCTGTTGAATACAATCCCAATGCAATTTCTTTGTTTCATCGTCAATGTGAAGTTCCCAGGGGTACATCAATCCTGTTGTGGTGCATCGGAAACTAGTAGTGCACTCCAAGCAAAGGTTCGAAGTACAGACCGTTTGCAGTGTTACTCCCCAGGAGAGAAGAAGGAATGTCGCCTAGTGTATTCAATCCCAGTGCAATTTCTGTGTTTCATCATGAATGTGAAGTTCCAAGCGTTACAGTAAACCTGCAGTGGTTCAGCGGAAACTATTACTGCATTCCCAGGATAGGTTGAAGGCACATACCGTTTGAAGCGTTACTCCACTGGACACAAGTGCTCATGGCTCCTGTTGAATACAATCCCAATGCAATTTCTTTGTTTCATCGTCAATGTGAAGTTCCCAGGGGTACATCAATCCTGTTGTGGTGCATCGGAAACTAGTAGTGCACTCCAAGCAAAGGTTCGAAGTACAGACCGTTTGCAGTGTTACTCCCCAGGAGAGACGAAGGAATGTCGCCTAGTGTATTCAATCCCAGTGCAATTTCTGTGTTTCATCATGAATGTGAAGTTCCAAGCGTTACAGTAAACCTGCAGTGGTTCAGCGGAAACTATTACTGCATTCCCAGGATAGGTTGAAGGCACATACCGTTTGAAGCGTTACTCCTCTGGACACAAGTGCTCATGGTTCCTGTTGAATACAATCCCAATGCAATTTCTTCGTTTCATCGTCAATGTGAAGTTCCCAGGGGTACATCAATCCTGTTGTGGTGCATCGGAAACTAGTAGTGCACTCCAAGCAAAGGTTCGAAGTACAGACCGTTTGCAGTGTTACTCCCCAGGAGAGACGAAGGAATGTCGCCTAGTGTATTCAATCCCAGTGCAATTTCTGTGTTTCATCATGAATGTGAAGTTCCAAGCGTTACAGTAAACCTGCAGTGGTTCAGCGGAAACTATTACTGCATTCCCAGGATAGGTTGAAGGCACATACCGTTTGAAGCGTTACTCCTCTGGACACAAGTGCTCATGGTTCCTGTTGAATACAATCCCAATGCAATTTCTTTGTTTCATCGTCAATGTGAAGTTCCCAGGGGTACATCAATCCTGTTGTGGTGCATCGGAAACTAGTAGTGCACTCCAAGCAAAGGTTCGAAGTACAGACCGTTTGCAGTGTTACTCCCCAGGAGAGACGAAGGAATGTCGCCTAGTGTATTCAATCCCAGTGCAATTTCTGTGTTTCATCATGAATGTGAAGTTCCAAGCGTTACAGTAAACCTGCAGTGGTTCAGCGGAAACTATTACTGCATTCCCAGGATAGGTTGAAGGCACATACCGTTTGAAGCGTTACTCCTCTGAACACAAGTGCTCATGGTTCCTGTTGAATACAATCCCAATGCAATTTCTTTGTTTCATCGTCAATGTGAAGTTCCCAGGGGTACATCAATCCTGTTGTGGTGCATCGGAAACTAGTAGTGCACTCCAAGCAAAGGTTCGAAGTACAGACCGTTTGCAGTGTTACTCCCCAGGAGAGACGAAGGAATGTCGCCTAGTGTATTCAATCCCAGTGCAATTTCTGTGTTTCATCATGAATGTGAAGTTCCAAGCGTTACAGTAAACCTGCAGTGGTTCAGCGGAAACTATTACTGCATTCCCAGGATAGGTTGAAGGCACATACCGTTTGAAGCGTTACTCCTCTGGACACAAGTGCTCATGGTTCCTGTTGAATACAATCCCAATGCAATTTCTTTGTTTCATCGTCAATGTGAAGTTCCCAGGGGTACATCAATCCTGTTGTGGTTCATCGGAAACTAGTAGTGCACTCCAAGCAAAGGTTCGAAGTACAGACCGTTTGCAGTGTTACTCCCCAGGAGAGACGAAGGAATGTCGCCTAGTGTATTCAATCCCAGTGCAATTTCTGTGTTTCATCATGAATGTGAAGTTCCAAGCGTTACAGTAAACCTGCAGTGGTTCAGCGGAAACTATTACTGCATTCCCAGGATAGGTTGAAGGCACATAGCGTTTGAAGCGTTACTCCTCTGGACACAAGTGCTCATGGTTCCTGTTGAATACAATCCCAATGCAATTTCTTCGTTTCATCGTCAATGTGAAGTTCCCAGGGGTACATCAATCCTGTTGTGGTGCATCGGAAACTAGTAGTGCACTCCAAGCAAAGGTTCGAAGTACAGACCGTTTGCAGTGTTACTCCCCAGGAGAGACGAAGGAATGTCGCCTAGTGTATTCAATCCCAGTGCAATTTCTGTGTTTCATCATGAATGTGAAGTTCCAAGCGTTACAGTAAACCTGCAGTGGTTCAGCGGAAACTATTACTGCATTCCCAGGATAGGTTGAAGGCACATACCGTTTGAAGCGTTACTCCTCTGGACACAAGTGCTCATGGTTCCTGTTGAATACAATCCCAATGCAATTTCTTTGTTTCATCGTCAATGTGAAGTTCCCAGGGGTACATCAATCCTGTTGTGGTGCATCGGAAACTAGTAGTGCACTCCAAGCAAAGGTTCGAAGTACAGACCGTTTGCAGTGTTACTCCCCAGGAGAGACGAAGGAATGTCGCCTAGTGTATTCAATCCCAGTGCAATTTCTGTGTTTCATCATGAATGTGAAGTTCCAAGCGTTACAGTAAACCTGCAGTGGTTCAGCGGAAACTATTACTGCATTCCCAGGATAGGTTGAAGGCACATACCGTTTGAAGCGTTACTCCTCTGGACACAAGTGCTCATGGTTCCTGTTGAATACAATGCCAATGCAATTTCTTTGTTTCATCGTCAATGTGAAGTTCCCAGGGGTACATCAATCCTGTTGTGGTGCATCGGAAACTAGTAGTGCACTCCAAGCAAAGGTTCGAAGTACAGACCGTTTGCAGTGTTACTCCCCAGGAGAGACGAAGGAATGTCGCCTAGTGTATTCAATCCCAGTGCAATTTCTGTGTTTCATCATGAATGTGAAGTTCCAAGCGTTACAGTAAACCTGCAGTGGTTCAGCGGAAACTATTACTGCATTCCCAGGATAGGTTGAAGGCACATACCGTTTGAAGCGTTACTGCTCTGGACACAAGTGCTCATGGTTCCTGTTGAATACAATCCCAATGCAATTTCTTTGTTTCATCGTCAATGTGAAGATCCCAGGGGTACATCAATCCTGTTGTGGTGCATCGGAAACTAGTAGTGCACTCCAAGCAAAGGTTCGAAGTACAGACCGTTTGCAGTGTTACTCCCCAGGAGAGACGAAGGAATGTCGCCTAGTGTATTCAATCCCAGTGCAATTTCTGTGTTTCATCATGAATGTGAAGTTCCAAGCGTTACAGTAAACCTGCAGTGGTTCAGCGGAAACTATTACTGCATTCCCAGGATAGGTTGAAGGCACATACCGTTTGAAGCGTTACTCCACTGGACACAAGTGCTCATGGCTCCTGTTGAATACAAACCCAATGCAATTTCTTTGTTTCATCGTCAATGTGAAGTTCCCAGGGGTACATCAATCCTGTTGTGGTGCATCGGAAACTAGTAGTGCACTCCAAGCAAAGGTTCGAAGTACAGACCGTTTGCAGTGTTACTCCCCAGGAGAGACGAAGGAATGTCGCCTAGTGTATTCAATCCCAGTGCAATTTCTGTGTTTCATCATGAATGTGAAGTTCCAAGCGTTACAGTAAACCTGCAGTGGTTCAGCGGAAACTATTACTGCATTCCCAGGATAGGTTGAAGGCACATACCGTTTGAAGCGTTACTCCTCTGGACACAAGTGCTCATGGTTCCTGTTGAATACAATCCCAATGCAATTTCTTCGTTTCATCCTCAATGTGAAGTTCCCAGGGGTACATCAATCCTGTTGTGGTGCATCGGAAACTAGTAGTGCACTCCAAGCAAAGGTTCGAAGTACAGACCGTTTGCAGTGTTACTCCCCAGGAGAGACGAAGGAATGTCGCCTAGTGTATTCAATCCCAGTGCAATTTCTGTGTTTCATCATGAATGTGAAGTTCCAAGCGTTACAGTAAACCTGCAGTGGTTCAGCGGAAACTATTACTGCATTCCCAGGATAGGTTGAAGGCACATACCGTTTGAAGCGTTACTCCTCTGGACACAAGTGCTCATGGTTCCTGTTGAATACAATCCCAATGCAATTTCTTTGTTTCATCGTCAATGTGAAGTTCCCAGGGGTACATCAATCCTGTTGTGGTGCATCGGAAACTAGTAGTGCACTCCAAGCAAAGGTTCGAAGTACAGACCGTTTGCAGTGTTACTCCCCAGGAGAGACGAAGGAATGTCGCCTAGTGTATTCAATCCCAGTGCAATTTCTGTGTTTCATCATGAATGTGAAGTTCCAAGCGTTACAGTAAACCTGCAGTGGTTCAGCGGAAACTATTACTGCATTCCCAGGATAGGTTGAAGGCACATACCGTTTGAAGCGTTACTCCTCTGAACACAAGTGCTCATGGTTCCTGTTGAATACAATCCCAATGCAATTTCTTTGTTTCATCGTCAATGTGAAGTTCCCAGGGGTACATCAATCCTGTTGTGGTGCATCGGAAACTAGTAGTGCACTCCAAGCAAAGGTTCGAAGTACAGACCGTTTGCAGTGTTACTCCCCAGGAGAGACGAAGGAATGTCGCCTAGTGTATTCAATCCCAGTGCAATTTCTGTGTTTCATCATGAATGTGAAGTTCCAAGCGTTACAGTAAACCTGCAGTGGTTCAGCGGAAACTATTACTGCATTCCCAGGATAGGTTGAAGGCACATACCGTTTGAAGCGTTACTCCTCTGGACACAAGTGCTCATGGTTCCTGTTGAATACAATCCCAATGCAATTTCTTTGTTTCATCGTCAATGTGAAGTTCCCAGGGGTACATCAATCCTGTTGTGGTTCATCGGAAACTAGTAGTGCACTCCAAGCAAAGGTTCGAAGTACAGACCGTTTGCAGTGTTACTCCCCAGGAGAGACGAAGGAATGTCGCCTAGTGTATTCAATCCCAGTGCAATTTCTGTGTTTCATCATGAATGTGAAGTTCCAAGCGTTACAGTAAACCTGCAGTGGTTCAGCGGAAACTATTACTGCATTCCCAGGATAGGTTGAAGGCACATAGCGTTTGAAGCGTTACTCCTCTGGACACAAGTGCTCATGGTTCCTGTTGAATACAATCCCAATGCAATTTCTTCGTTTCATCGTCAATGTGAAGTTCCCAGGGGTACATCAATCCTGTTGTGGTGCATCGGAAACTAGTAGTGCACTCCAAGCAAAGGTTCGAAGTACAGACCGTTTGCAGTGTTACTCCCCAGGAGAGACGAAGGAATGTCGCCTAGTGTATTCAATCCCAGTGCAATTTCTGTGTTTCATCATGAATGTGAAGTTCCAAGCGTTACAGTAAACCTGCAGTGGTTCAGCGGAAACTATTACTGCATTCCCAGGATAGGTTGAAGGCACATACCGTTTGAAGCGTTACTCCTCTGGACACAAGTGCTCATGGTTCCTGTTGAATACAATCCCAATGCAATTTCTTTGTTTCATCGTCAATGTGAAGTTCCCAGGGGTACATCAATCCTGTTGTGGTGCATCGGAAACTAGTAGTGCACTCCAAGCAAAGGTTCGAAGTACAGACCGTTTGCAGTGTTACTCCCCAGGAGAGACGAAGGAATGTCGCCTAGTGTATTCAATCCCAGTGCAATTTCTGTGTTTCATCATGAATGTGAAGTTCCAAGCGTTACAGTAAACCTGCAGTGGTTCAGCGGAAACTATTACTGCATTCCCAGGATAGGTTGAAGGCACATACCGTTTGAAGCGTTACTCCTCTGGACACAAGTGCTCATGGTTCCTGTTGAATACAATGCCAATGCAATTTCTTTGTTTCATCGTCAATGTGAAGTTCCCAGGGGTACATCAATCCTGTTGTGGTGCATCGGAAACTAGTAGTGCACTCCAAGCAAAGGTTCGAAGTACAGACCGTTTGCAGTGTTACTCCCCAGGAGAGACGAAGGAATGTCGCCTAGTGTATTCAATCCCAGTGCAATTTCTGTGTTTCATCATGAATGTGAAGTTCCAAGCGTTACAGTAAACCTGCAGTGGTTCAGCGGAAACTATTACTGCATTCCCAGGATAGGTTGAAGGCACATACCGTTTGAAGCGTTACTGCTCTGGACACAAGTGCTCATGGTTCCTGTTGAATACAATCCCAATGCAATTTCTTTGTTTCATCGTCAATGTGAAGATCCCAGGGGTACATCAATCCTGTTGTGGTGCATCGGAAACTAGTAGTGCACTCCAAGCAAAGGTTCGAAGTACAGACCGTTTGCAGTGTTACTCCCCAGGAGAGACGAAGGAATGTCGCCTAGTGTATTCAATCCCAGTGCAATTTCTGTGTTTCGTCATGAATGTGAAGTTCCAAGCGTTACAGTAAACCTGCAGTGGTTCAGCGGAAACTATTACTGCATTCCCAGGATAGGTTGAAGGCACATACCGTTTGAAGCGTTACTCCTCTGGACACAAGTGCTCATGGTTCCTGTTGAATACAATCCCAACGCAATTTCTTTGTTTCATCGTCAATGTGAAGTTCCCAGGGTTACATCAATCCTGTTGTGGTGCATCGGAAACTAGTAGTGCACTCCAAGCAAAGGTTCGAAGTACAGTCCGTTTGCAGTGTTACTCCCCAGGAGAGACGAAGGAATGTCGCCTAGTGTATTCAATCCCAGTGCAATTTCTGTGTTTCATCATGAATGTGAAGTTCCAAGCGTTACAGTAAACCTGCAGTGGTTCAGCGGAAACTATTACTGCATTCCCAGGATAGGTTGAAGGCACATACCGTTTGAAGCGTTACTCCTCTGGACACAAGTGCTCATGGTTCCTGTTGAATACAATCCCAATGCAATTTCTTTGTTTCATCGTCAATGTGAAGTTCCCAGGGGTACATCAATCCTGTTGTGGTGCATCGGAAACTAGTAGTGCACTCCAAGCAAAGGTTCGAAGTACAGACCGTTTGCAGTGTTACTCCCCAGGAGAGATGAAGGAATGTCGCCTAGTGTATTCAATCCCAGTGCAATTTCTGTGTTTCATCATGAATGTGAAGTTCCAAGCGTTACAGTAAACCTGCAGTGGTTCAGCGGAAACTATTACTGCATTCCCAGGATAGGTTGAAGGCACATACCGTTTGAAGCGTTACTCCTCTGGACACAAGTGCTCATGGTTCCTGTTGAATACAATGCCAATGCAATTTCTTTGTTTCATCGTCAATGTGAAGTTCCCAGGGGTACATCAATCCTGTTGTGGTGCATCGGAAACTAGTAGTGCACTCCAAGCAAAGGTTCGAAGTACAGACCGTTTGCAGTGTTACTCCCCAGGAGAGACGAAGGAATGTCGCCTAGTGTATTCAATCCCAGTGCAATTTCTGTGTTTCATCATGAATGTGAAGTTCCAAGCGTTACAGTAAACCTGCAGTGGTTCAGCGGAAACTATTACTGCATTCCCAGGATAGGTTGAAGGCACATACCGTTTGAAGCGTTACTGCTCTGGACACAAGTGCTCATGGTTCCTGTTGAATACAATCCCAATGCAATTTCTTTGTTTCATCGTCAATGTGAAGATCCCAGGGGTACATCAATCCTGTTGTGGTGCATCGGAAACTAGTAGTGCACTCCAAGCAAAGGTTCGAAGTACAGACCGTTTGCAGTGTTACTCCCCAGGAGAGACGAAGGAATGTCGCCTAGTGTATTCAATCCCAGTGCAATTTCTGTGTTTCGTCATGAATGTGAAGTTCCAAGCGTTACAGTAAACCTGCAGTGGTTCAGCGGAAACTATTACTGCATTCCCAGGATAGGTTGAAGGCACATACCGTTTGAAGCGTTACTCCTCTGGACACAAGTGCTCATGGTTCCTGTTGAATACAATCCCAATGCAATTTCTTTGTTTCATCGTCAATGTGAAGTTCCCAGGGTTACATCAATCCTGTTGTGGTGCATCGGAAACTAGTAGTGCACTCCAAGCAAAGGTTCGAAGTACAGACCGTTTGCAGTGTTACTCCCCAGGAGAGACGAAGGAATGTCGCCTAGTGTATTCAATCCCAGTGCAATTTCTGTGTTTCATCATGAATGTGAAGTTCCAAGCGTTACAGTAAACCTGCAGTGGTTCAGCGGAAACTATTACTGCATTCCCAGGATAGGTTGAAGGCACATACCGTTTGAAGCGTTACTCCTCTGGACACAAGTGCTCATGGTTCCTGTTGAATACAATCCCAATGCAATTTCTTTGTTTCATCGTCAATGTGAAGTTCCCAGGGGTACATCAATCCTGTTGTGGTGCATCGGAAACTAGTACTGCACTCCAAGCAAAGGTTCGCAGTACAGACCGTTTGCAGTGTTACTCCCCAGGAGAGACGACGGAATGTCGCCTAGTGTATTCAATCCCAGTGCAATTTCTGTGTTTCATCATGAATGTGAAGTTCCAAGCGTTACAGTAAACCTGCAGTGGTTCAGCGGAAACTATTACTGCATTCCCAGGATAGGTTGAAGGCACATACCGTTTGAAGCGTTACTGCTCTGGACACAAGTGCTCATGGTTCCTGTTGAATACAATCCCAATGCAATTTCTATGTGTCATCGTCAATGTGAAGTTCCCAGGGGTACATCAATCCTGTTGTGGTGCATCGGAAACTAGTAGTGCACTCCAAGCAAAGGTTCGAAGTACAGACCGTTTGCAGTGTTACTCCCCAGGAGAGACGAAGGAATGTCGCCTAGTGTATTCAGTCCCAGTGCAATTTCTGTGTTTCATCATGAATGTGAAGTTCCAAGCGTTACAGTAAACCTGCAGTGGTTCAGCGGAAACTATTACTGCATTCCCAGGATAGGTTGAAGGCACATACCGTTTGAAGCGTTACTGCTCTGGACACAAGTGCTCATGGTTCCTGTTGAATACAATCCCAATGCAATTTCTTCGTTTCATCGTCAATGTGAAGTTCCCAGGGGTACATCAATCCTGTTGTGGTGCATCGGAAACTAGTAGTGCACTCCAAGCAAAGGTTCGAAGTACAGACCGTTTGCAGTGTTACTCCCCAGGAGAGACGAAGGAATGTCGCCTAGTGTATTCAATCCCAGTGCAATTTCTGTGTTTCATCATGAATGTGAAGTTCCAAGCGTTACAGTAAACCTGCAGTGGTTCAGCGGAAACTATTACTGCATTCCCAGGATAGGTTGAAGGCACATACCGTTTGAAGCGTTACTCCTCTGGACACAAGTGCTCATGGTTCCTGTTGAATACAATCCCAATGCAATTTCTTTGTTTCATCGTCAATGTGAAGTTCCCAGGGGTACATCAATCCTGTTGTGGTGCATCGGAAACTAGTAGTGCACTCCAAGCAAAGGTTCGAAGTACAGACCGTTTGCAGTGTTACTCCCCAGGAGAGACGAAGGAATGTCGCCTAGTGTATTCAATCCCAGTGCAATTTCTGTGTTTCATCATGAATGTGAAGTTCCAAGCGTTACAGTAAACCTGCAGTGGTTCAGCGGAAACTATTACTGCATTCCCAGGATAGGTTGAAGGCACATACCGTTAGAAGCGTTACTGCTCTGGACACAAGTGCTCATGGTTCCTGTTGAATACAATCCCAATGCAATTTCTTTGCTTCATCGTCAATGTGAAGTTCCCAGGGGTACATCAATCCTGTTGTGGTGCATCGGAAACTAGTAGTGCACTCCAAGCAAAGGTTCGAAGTACAGACCGTTTGCAGTGTTACTCCCCAGGAGAGACGACGGAATGTCGCCTAGTGTATTCAATCCCAGTGCAATTTCTGTGTTTCATCATGAATGTGAAGTTCCAAGCGTTACAGTAAACCTGCAGTGGTTCAGCGGAAACTATTACTGCATTCCCAGGATAGGTTGAAGGCACATACCGTTTGAAGCGTTACTCCTCTGGACACAAGTGCTCATGGTTCCTGTTGAATACAATCCCAATGCAATTTCTTTGTTTCATCGTCAATGTGAAGTTCCCAGGGGTACATCAATCCTGTTGTGGTGCATCGGAAACTAGTAGTGCACTCCAAGCAAAGGTTCGAAGTACAGACCGTTTGCAGTGTTACTCCCCAGGAGAGACGAAGGAATGTCGCCTAGTGTATTCAATCCCAGTGCAATTTCCGTGTTTCATCATGAATGTGAAGTTCCAAGCGTTACAGTAAACCTGCAGTGGTTCAGCGGAAACTATTACTGCATTCCCAGGATAGGTTGAAGGCACATACCGTTTGAAGCGTTACTCCTCTGGACACAAGTGCTCATGGTTCCTGTTGAATACAATCCCAATGCAATTTCTTTGTTTCATCGTCAATGTGAAGTTCCCAGGGGTACATCAATCCTGTTGTGGTGCATCGGAAACTAGTAGTGCACTCCAAGCAAAGGTTCGAAGTACAGACCGTTTGCAGTGTTACTCCCCAGGAGAGACGAAGGAATGTCGCCTAGTGTATTCAATCCCAGTGCAATTTCTGTGTTTCATCATGAATGTGAAGTTCCAAGCGTTACAGTAAACCTGCAGTGGTTCAGCGGAAACTATTACTGCATTCCCAGGATAGGTTGAAGGCACATACCGTTTGAAGCGTTACTCCTCTGGACACAAGTGCTCATGGTTCCCGTTGAATACAATCCCAATGCAATTTCTTTGTTTCATCGTCAATGTGAAGTTCCCAGGGGTACATCAATCCTGTTGTGGTGCATCGGAAACTAGTAGTGCACTCCAAGCAAAGGTTCGAAGTACAGACCGTTTGCAGTGTTACTCCCCAGGAGAGACGACGGAATGTCGCCTAGTGTATTCAATCCCAGTGCAATTTCTGTGTTTCATCATGAATGTGAAGTTCCAAGCGTTACAGTAAACCTGCAGTGGTTCAGCGGAAACTATTACTGCATTCCCAGGATAGGTTGAAGGCACATACCGTTTGAAGCGTTACTCCTCTGGACACAAGTGCTCATGGTTCCTGTTGAATACAATCCCAATGCAATTTCTTTGTGTCATCGTCAATGTGAAGTTCCCAGGGGTACATCAATCCTGTTGTGGTGCATCGGAAACTAGTAGTGCACTCCAAGCAAAGGTTCGAAGTACAGACCGTTTGCAGTGTTACTCCCCAGGAGAGACGAAGGAATGTCGCCTAGTGTATTCAATCCCAGTGCAATTTCTGTGTTTCATCATGAATGTGAAGTTCCAAGCGTTACAGTTAACCTGCAGTGGTTCAGCGGAAACTATTACTGCATTCCCAGGATAGGTTGAAGGCACATACCGTTTGAAGCGTTATTCCTCTGGACACAAGTGCTCATGGTTCCTGTTGAATACAATCCCAATGCAATTTCTTCGTTTCATCGTCAATGTGAAGTTCCCAGGGGTACATCAATCCTGTTGTGGTGCATCGGAAACTAGTAGTGCACTCCAAGCAAAGGTTCGAAGTACAGACCGTTTGCAGTGTTACACCCCAGGAGAGACGAAGGAATGTCGCCTAGTGTATTCAATCCCAGTGCAATTTCTGTGTTTCATCATGAATGTGAAGTTCCAAGCGTTACAGTAAACCTGCAGTGGTTCAGCGGAAACTATTACTGCATTCCCAGGATAGGTTGAAGGCACATACCGTTTGAAGCGTTACTCCTCTGGACACAAGTGCTCATGGTTCCTGTTGAATACAATCGCAATGCAATTTCTTCGTTTCATCGTCAATGTGAAGTTCCCAGGGGTACATCAATCCTGTTGTGGTGCATCGGAAACTAGTAGTGCACTCCAAGCAAAGGTTCGAAGTACAGACCGTTTGCAGTGTTACTCCCCAGGAGAGACGAAGGAATGTCGCCTAGTGTATTCAATCCCAGTGCAATTTCTGTGTTTCATCATGAATGTGAAGTTCCAAGCGTTACAGTAAACCTGCAGTGGTTCAGCGGAAACTATTACTGCATTCCCAGGATAGGTTGAAGGCACATATCGTTTGAAGCGTTACTCCTCTGGACACAAGTGCTCATGGTTCCTGTTGAATACAATCCCAATGCAATTTCTTTGTTTCATCGTCAATGTGAAGTTCCCAGGGGTACATCAATCCTGTTGTGGTGCATCGGAAACTAATAGTGCACTCCAAGCAAAGGTTCGAAGTACAGACCGTTTGCAGTGTTACTCCCCAGGAGAGACGAAGGAATGTCGCCTAGTGTATTCAATCCCAGTGCAATTTCTGTGTTTCATCATGAATGTGAAGTTCCAAGCGTTACAGTAAACCTGCAGTGGTTCAGCGGAAACTATTACTGCATTCCCAGGATAGGTTGAAGGCACATACCGTTTGAAGCGTTACTCCTCTGGACACAAGTGCTCATGGTTCCTGTTGAATACAATCCCAACGCAATTTCTTCGTTTCATCGTCAATGTGAAGTTCCCAGGGGTACATCAATCCTGTTGTGGTGCATCGGAAACTAGTAGTGCACTCCAAGCAAAGGTTCGAAGTACAGACCGTTTGCAGTGTTACTCCCCAGGAGAGACGAAGGAATGTCGCCTAGTGTATTCAATCCCAGTGCAATTTCTGTGTTTCATCATGAATGTGAAGTTCCAAGCGTTACAGTAAACCTGCAGTGGTTCAGCGGAAACTATTACTGCATTCCCAGGATAGGTTGAAGGCACTAACCGTTTGAAGCGTTACTGCTCTGGACACAAGTGCTCATGGTTCCTGTTGAATACAATCCCAATGCAATTTCTTTGTTTCATCGTCAATGTGAAGTTCCCAGGGGTACATCAATCCTGTTGTGGTGCATCGGAAACTAGTAGTGCACTCCAAGCAAAGGTTCGAAGTACAGACCGTTTGTAGTGTTACTCCCCAGGAGAGACGAAGGAATGTCGCCTAGTGTATTCAATCCCAGTGCAATTTCTGTGTTTCATCATGAATGTGAAGTTCCAAGCGTTACAGTAAATCTGCAGTGGTTCAGCGGAAACTATTACTGCATTCCCAGGATAGGTTGAAGGCACATACCGTTTGAAGCGTTACTCCTCTGGACACAAGTGCTCATGGTTCCTGTTGAATACAATCCCAATGCAATTTCTTTGTTTCATCGTCAATGTGAAGTTCCCAGGGGTACATCAATCCTGTTGTGGTGCATCGGAAACTAGTAGTGCACTCCAAGCAAAGGTTCGAAGTACAGACCGTTTGCAGTGTTACTCCCCAGGAGAGACGAAGGAATGTCGCCTAGTGTATTCAATCCCAGTGCAATTTCTGTGTTTCATCATGAATGTGAAGTTCCAAGCGTTACAGTAAACCTGCAGTGGTTCAGCGGAAACTATTACTGCATTCCCAGGATAGGTTGAAGGCACATACCGTTTGAAGCGTTACTGCTCTGGACACAAGTGCTCATGGTTCCTGTTGAATACAATCCCAATGCAATTTCTTTGTTTCATCGTCAATGTGAAGTTCCCAGGGGTACATCAATCCTGTTGTGGTGCATCGGAAACTAGTAGTGCACTCCAAGCAAAGGTTCGAAGTACAGACCGTTTGCAGTGTTACTCCCCAGGAGAGACGACGGAATGTCGCCTAGTGTATTCAATCCCAGTGCAATTTCTGTGTTTCATCATGAATGTGAAGTT
The DNA here is from genome assembly GCF_023898315.1 of Schistocerca nitens. Lineage (NCBI taxonomy): Eukaryota > Metazoa > Arthropoda > Insecta > Orthoptera > Acrididae > Schistocerca > Schistocerca nitens. Next base: position 632,581,925 of record NC_064620.1, on the reverse strand, counting down.
CCAAGCGTTACAGTAAACCTGCAGTGGTTCAGCGGAAACTATTACTGCATTCCCAGGATAGGTTGAAGGCACATACCGTTTGAAGCGTTACTGCTCTGGACACAAGTGCTCATGGTTCCTGTTGAATACAATCCCAATGCAATTTCTATGTGTCATCGTCAATGTGAAGTTCCCAGGGGTACATCAATCCTGTTGTGGTGCATCGGAAACTAGTAGTGCACTCCAAGCAAAGGTTCGAAGTACAGACCGTTTGCAGTGTTACTCCCCAGGAGAGACGAAGGAATGTCGCCTAGTGTATTCAATCCCAATGCAATTTCTGTGTTTCATCATGAATGTGAAGTTCCAAGCGTTACAGTAAACCTGCAGTGGTTCAGCGGAAACTATTACTGCATTCCCAGGATAGGTTGAAGGCACATACCGTTTGAAGCGTTACTCTTCTGGACACAAGTGCTCATGGTTCCTGTTGAATACAATCCCAATGCAATTTCTTTGTTCATCGTCAATGTGAAGTTCCCAGGGGTACATCAATCCTGTTGTGGTGCATCGGAAACTAGTAGTGCACTCCAAGCAAAGGTTCGAAGTACAGACCGTTTGCAGTGTTACTCCCCAGGAGAGACGAAGGAATGTCGCCTAGTGTATTCTATCCCAGTGCAATTTCTGTGTTTCATCATGAATGTGAAGTTCCAAGCGTTACAGTAAACTTGTAGTGGTTCAGCGGAAACTATTACTGCATTCCCAGGATAGGTTGAAGGCACATACCGTTTGAAGCGTTACTCCTCTGGACACAAGTGCTCATGGTTCCTGTTGAATACAATCCCAATGCAATTTCTTTGTTTCATCGTCAATGTGAAGTTCCCAGGGGTACATCAATCCTGTTGTGGTGCATCGGAAACTAGTAGTGCACTCCAAGCAAAGGTTCGAAGTACAGACCGTTTGCAGTGTTACTCCCCAGGAGAGACGAAGGAATGTCGCCTAGTATATTCAATCCCAGTGCAATTTCTGTGTTTCATCATGAATGTGAAGTTCCAAGCGTTACAGTAAACCTGCAGTGGTTCAGCGGAAACTATTACTGCATTCCCAGGATAGGTTGAAGGCACATACCGTTTGAAGCGTTACTCCTCTGGACACAAGTGCTCATGGTTCCTGTTGAATACAATCCCAATGCAATTTCTTTGTTTCATCGTCAATGTGAAGTTCCCAGGGGTACATCAATCCTGTTGTGGTGCATCGGAAACTAGTAGTGCACTCCAAGCAAAGGTTCGAAGTACAGACCGTTTGCAGTGTTACTCCCCAGGAGAGACGACGGAATGTCGCCTAGTGTATTCAATCCCAGTGCAATTTCTGTGTTTCATCATGAATGTGAAGTTCCAAGCGTTACAGTAAACCTGCAGTGGTTCAGCGGAAACTATTACTGCATTCCCAGGATAGGTTGAAGGCACATACCGTTTGAAGCGTTACTCCTCTGGACACAAGTGCTCATGGTTCCTGTTGAATACAATCCCAATGCAATTTCTTTGTGTCATCGTCAATGTGAAGTTCCCAGGGGTACATCAATCCTGTTGTGGTGCATCGGAAACTAGTAGTGCACTCCAAGCAAAGGTTCGAAGTACAGACCGTTTGCAGTGTTACTCCCCAGGAGAGACGAAGGAATGTCGCCTAGTGTATTCAATCCCAGTGCAATTTCTGTGTTTCATCATGAATGTGAAGTTCCAAGCGTTACAGTAAACCTGCAGTGGTTCAGCGGAAACTATTACTGCATTCCCAGGATAGGTTGAAGGCACATACCGTTTGAAGCGTTACTGCTCTGGACACAAGTGCTCATGGTTCCTGTTGAATACAATCCCAATGCAATTTCTTTGTTTCATCGTCAATGTGAAGTTCCCAGGGGTACATCAATCCTGTTGTGGTGCATCGGAAACTAGTAGTGCACTCCAAGCAAAGGTTCGAAGTACAGACCGTTTGCAGTGTTACTTCCCAGGAGAGACGAAGGAATGTCGCCTAGTGTATTCAATCCCAGTGCAATTTCTGTGTTTCATCATGAATGTGAAGTTCCAAGCGTTACAGTAAACCTGCAGTGGTTCAGCGGAAACTACTACTGCATTCCCAGGATAGGTTGAAGGCACATACCGTTTGAAGCGTTACTCCTCTGGACACAAGTGCTCATGGTTCCTGTTGAATACAATCCCAATGCAATTTCTTTGTTTCATCGTCAATGTGAAGTTCCCAGGGGTACATCAATCCTGTTGTGGTGCATCGGAAACTAGTAGTGCACTCCAAGCAAAGGTTCGAAGTACAGACCGTTTGCAGTGTTACTCCCCAGGAGAGACGAAGGAATGTCGCCTAGTGTATTCAATCCCAGTGCAATTTCTGTGTTTCATCATGAATGTGAAGTTCCAAGCGTTACAGTAAACCTGCAGTGGTTCAGCGGAAACTATTACTGCATTCCCAGGATAGGTTGAAGGCACATACCGTTTGAAGCGTTACTCCTCTGGCCACAAGTGCTCATGGTTCCTGTTGAATACAATCCCAATGCAATTTCTTCGTTTCATCGTCAATGTGAAGTTCCCAGGCGTACATCAATCCTGTTGTGGTGCATCGGAAACTAGTAGTGCACTCCAAGCAAAGGTTCGAAGTACAGACCGTTTGCAGTGTTACTCCCCAGGAGAGACGAAGGAATGTCGCCTAGTGTATTCAATCCCAGTGCAATTTCTGTGTTTCATCATGAATGTGAAGTTCCAAGCGTTACAGTAAACCTGCAGTGGTTCAGCGGAAACTATTACTGCATTCCCAGGATAGGTTGAAGGCACATACCGTTTGAAGCGTTACTGCTCTGGACACAAGTGCTCATGGTTCCTGTTGAATACAATCCCAATGCAATTTCTTTGTTTCATCGTCAATGTGAAGTTCCCAGGGGTACATCAATCCTGTTGTGGTGCATCGGAAACTAGTAGTGCACTCCAAGCAAAGGTTCGAAGTACAGACCGTTTGCAGTGTTACTCCCCAGGAGAGACGACGGAATGTCGCCTAGTGTATTCAATCCCAGTGCAATTTCTGTGTTTCATCATGAATGTGAAGTTCCAAGCGTTACAGTAAACCTGCAGTGGTTCAGGGGAAAATATTACTGCATTCCCAGGATAGGTTGAAGGCACATACCGTTTAAAGCGTTACTCCTCTGGACACAAGTGCTCATGGTTCCTGTTGAATACAATCCCAATGCAATTTCTTTGTGTCATCGTCAATGTGAAGATCCCAGGGGTACATCAATCCTGTTGTGGTGCATCGGAAACTAGTAGTGCACTCCAAGCAAAGGTTCGAAGTACAGACCGTTTGCAGTGTTACTCCCCAGGAGAGACGAAGGAATGTCGCCTAGTGTATTCAATCCCAGTGCAATTTCTGTGTTTCATCATGAATGTGAAGTTCCAAGCGTTACAGTAAACCTGCAGTGGTTCAGCGGAAACTATTACTGCATTCCCAGGATAGGTTGAAGGCACATACCGTTTGAAGCGTTACTGCTCTGGACACAAGTGCTCATGGTTCCTGTTGAATACAATCCCAATGCAATTTCTTTGTTTCATCGTCAATGTGAAGTTCCCAGGGGTACATCAATCCTGTTGTGGTGCATCGGAAACTAGTAGTGCACTCCAAGCAAAGGTTCGAAGTACAGACCGTTTGCAGTGTTACTCCCCAGGAGAGACGAAGGAATGTCGCCTAGTGTATTCAATCCCAGTGCAATTTCTGTGTTTCATCATGAATGTGAAGTTCCAAGCGTTACAGTAAACCTGCAGTGGTTCAGCGGAAACTATTACTGCATTCCCAGGATAGGTTGAAGGCACATACCGTTTGAAGCGTTACTGCTCTGGACACAAGTGCTCATGGTTCCTGTTGAATACAATCCCAATGCAATTTCTTCGTTTCATCGTCAATGTGAAGTTCCCAGGGGTACATCAATCCTGTTGTGGTGCATCGGAAACTAGTAGTGCACTCCAAGCAAAGGTTCGAAGTACAGACCGTTTGCAGTGTTACTCCCCAGGAGAGACGAAGGAATGTCGCCTAGTGTATTCAACCCCAGTGCAATTTCTGTGTTTCATCATGAATGTGAAGTTCCAAGCGTTACAGTAAACCTGCAGTGGTTCAGCGGAAACTATTACTGCATTCCCAGGATAGGTTGAAGGCACATACCGTTTGAAGCGTTACTCCTCTGGACACAAGTGCTCATGGTTCCTGTTGAATACAATCCCAATGCAATTTCTTTGTTTCATCGTCAATGTGAAGTTCCCAGGGGTACATCAATCCTATTGTGGTGCATCGGAAACTAGTAGTGCACTCCAAGCAAAGGTTCGAAGTACAGACCGTTTGCAGTGTTACTCCCCAGGAGAGACGAAGGAATGTCGCCTAGTGTATTCAATCCCAGTGCAATTTCTGTGTTTCATCATGAATGTGAAGTTCCAAGCGTTACAGTAAACCTGCAGTGGTTCAGCGGAAACTATTACTGCATTCCCAGGATAGGTTGAAGGGACATACCGTTTGATGCGTTACTCCTCTGGACACAAGTGCTCATGGTTCCTGTTGAATACAATCCCAATGCAATTTCTTTGTTTCATCGTCAATGTGAAGTTCCCAGGGGTACATCAATCCTGTTGTGGTGCATCGGAAACTAGTAGTGCACTCCAAGCAAAGGTTCGAATTACAGACCGTTTGCAGTGTTACTCCCCAGGAGAGACGAAGGAATGTCGCCTAGTGTATTCAATCCCAGTGCAATTTCTGTGTTTCATCATGAACGTGAAGTTCCAAGCGTTACAGTAAACCTGCAGTGGTTTAGCGGAAACTATTACTGCATTCCCAGGATAGGTTGAAGGCACATACCGTTTGAAGCGTTACTCCTCTGGACACAAGTGCTCATGGCTCCTGTTGAATACAATCCCAATGCAATTTCTTTGTTTCATCGTCAATGTGAAGTTCCCAGGGGTACATCAATCCTGTTGTGGTGCATCGGAAACTAGTAGTGCACTCCAAGCAAAGGTTCGCAGTACAGACCGTTTGCAGTGTTACTCCCCAGGACAGACGAAGGAATGTCGCCTAGTGTATTCAATCCCAGTGCAATTTCTGTGTTTCATCATGAATGTGAAGTTCCAAGCGTTACAGTAAACCTGCAGTGGTTCAGCGGAAACTATTACTGCATTCCCAGGATAGGTTGAAGGCACATACCGTTTGAAGCGTTACTCCTCTGGACACAAGTGCTCATGGTTCCTGTTGAATACAATCCCAATGCAATTTCTTCGTTTCATCGTCAATGTGATGTTCCCAGGGGTACATCAATCCTGTTGTGGTGCATCGGAAACTAGTAGTGCACTCCAAGCAAAGGTTCGAAGTACAGACCGTTTGCAGTGTTACTCCCCAGGAGAGACGAAGGAATGTCGCCTAGTGTATTCAATCCCAGTGCAATTTCTGTGTTTCATCATGAATGTGAAGTTCCAAGCGTTACAGTAAACCTGCAGTGGTTCAGCGGAAACTATTACTGCATTCCCAGGATAGGTTGAAGGCACATACCGTTTGAAAAGTTACTCCTCTGGCCACAAGTGCTAATGGTTCCTGTTGAATACAATCCCAATGCAATTTCTTTGTTTCATCGTCAATGTGAAGTTCCCAGGGGTACATCAATCCTGTTGTGGTGCATCGGAAACTAGTAGTGCACTCCAAGCAAAGGTTCGAAGTACAGACCGTTTGCAGTGTTACTCCCCAGGAGAGACGAAGGAATGTCGCCTAGTGTATTCAATCCCAGTGCAATTTCTGTGTTTCATCATGAATGTGAAGTTCCAAGCGTTACAGTAAACCTGCAGTGGTTCAGCGGAAACTATTACTGCATTCCCAGGATAGGTTGAAGGCACATACCGTTTGAAGCGTTACTCCTCTGGACACTAGTGCTCATGGTTCCTGTTGAATACAATCCCAATGCAATTTCTTTGTTTCATCGTCAATGTGAAGTTCCCAGGGGTACATCAATCCTGTTGTGGTGCATCGGAAACTAGTAGTGCACTCCAAGCAAAGGTTCGAAGTACAGACCGTTTGACGTGTTACTCCCCAGGAGAGACGAAGGAATGTCGCCTAGTGTATTCAATCCCAGTGCAATTTCTGTGTTTCATCATGAATGTGAAGTTCCAAGCGTTACAGTAAACCTGCAGTGGTTCAGCGGAAACTATTACTGCATTCCCAGGATAGGTTGAAGGGACATACCGTTTGATGCGTTACTCCTCTGGACACAAGTGCTCATGGTTCCTGTTGAATACAATCCCAATGCAATTTCTTTGTTTCATCGTCAATGTGAAGTTCCCAGGGGTACATCAATCCTGTTGTGGTGCATCGGAAACTAGTAGTGCACTCCAAGCAAAGGTTCGAAGTACAGACCATTTGCAGTGTTACTCCCCAGGAGAGACGAAGGAATGTCGCCTAGTGTATTCAATCCCAGTGCAATTTCTGTGTTTCATCATGAACGTGAAGTTCCAAGCGTTACAGAAAACCTGCAGTGGTTCAGCGGAAACTATTACTGCATTCCCAGGATAGGTTGAAGGCACATACCGTTTGAAGCGTTACTGCTCTGGACACAAGTGCTCATGGCTCCTGTTGAATACAATCCCAATGCAATTTCTTTGTTTCATCGTCAATGTGAAGTTCCCAGGGGTACATCAATCCTGTTGTGGTGCATCGGAAACTAGTAGTGCACTCCAAGCAAAGGTTCGAAGTACAGACCGTTTGCAGTGTTACTCCCCAGGACAGACGAAGGAATGTCGCCTAGTGTATTCAATCCCAGTGCAATTTCTGTGTTTCATCATGAATGTGAAGTTCCAAGCGTTACAGTAAACCTGCAGTGGTTCAGCGGAAACTATTACTGCATTCCCAGGATAGGTTGAAGGCACATACCGTTTGAAGCGTTACTCCTCTGGACACAAGTGCTCATGGTTCCTGTTGAATACAATCCCAATGCAATTTCTTCGTTTCATCGTCAATGTGATGTTCCCAGGGGTACATCAATCCTGTTGTGGTGCATCGGAAACTAGTAGTGCACTCCAAGCAAAGGTTCGAATTACAGACCGTTTGCAGTGTTACTCCCCAGGAGAGACGAAGGAATGTCGCCTAGTGTATTCAATCCCAGTGCAATTTCTGTGTTTCATCATGAACGTGAAGTTCCAAGCGTTACAGTAAACCTGCAGTGGTTCAGCGGAAACTATTACTGCATTCCCAGGATAGGTTGAAGGCACATACCGTTTGAAGCGTTACTGCTCTGGACACAAGTGCTCATGGCTCCTGTTGAATACAATCCCAATGCAATTTCTTTGTTTCATCGTCAATGTGAAGTTCCCAGGGGTACATAAATCCTGTTGTGGTGCATCGGAAACTAGTAGTGCACTCCAAGCAAAGGTTCGAAGTACAGACCGTTTGCAGTGTTACTCCCCAGGAGAGACGAAGGAATGTCGCCTAGTGTATTCAATCCCAGTGCAATTTCTGTGTTTCATCATGAATGTGAAGTTCCAAGCGTTACAGTAAACCTGCAGTGGTTCAGCGGAAACTATTACTGCATTCCCAGGATAGGTTGAAGGCACATACCGTTTGAAGCGTTACTCCTCTGGACACAAGTGCTCATGGTTCCTGTTGAATACAATCCCAATGCAATTTCTTCGTTTCATCGTCAATGTGAAGTTCCCAGGGGTACATCAATCCTGTTGTGGTGCATCGGAAACTAGTAGTGCACTCCAAGCAAAGGTTCGAAGTACAGACCGTTTGCAGTGTTACTTCCCAGGAGAGACGAAGGAATGTCGCCTAGTGTATTCAATCCCAGTGCAATTTCTGTGTTTCATCATGAATGTGAAGTTCCAAGCGTTACAGTAAACCTGCAGTGGTTCAGCGGAAACTATTACTGCATTCCCAGGATAGGTTGAAGGCACATACCGTTTGAAGCGTTACTCCTCTGGACACAAGTGCTAATGGTTCCTGTTGAATACAATCCCAATGCAATTTCTTTGTTTCATCGTCAATGTGAAGTTCCCAGGGGTACATCAATCCTGTTGTGGTGCATCGGAAACTAGTAGTGCACTCCAAGCAAAGGTTCGAAGTACAGACCGTTTGCAGTGTTACTCCCCAGGAGAGACGAAGGAATGTCGCCTAGTGTATTCAATCCCAGTGCAATTTCTGTGTTTCATCATGAATGTGAAGTTCCAAGCGTTACAGTAAACCTGCAGTGGTTCAGCGGAAACTATTACTGCATTCCCAGGATAGGTTGAAGGCACATACCGTTTGAAGCGTTACTCCTCTGGACACAAGTGCTCATGGTTCCTGTTGAATACAATCCCAATGCAATTTCTTTGTTTCATCGTCAATGTGAAGTTCCCAGGGGTACATCAATCCTGTTGTGGTGCATCGGAAACTAGTAGTGCACTCCAAGCAAAGGTTCGAAGTACAGACCGTTTGACGTGTTACTCCCCAGGAGAGACGAAGGAATGTCGCCTAGTGTATTCAATCCCAGTGCAATTTCTGTGTTTCATCATGAATGTGAAGTTCCAAGCGTTACAGTAAACCTGCAGTGGTTCAGCGGAAACTATTACTGCATTCCCAGGATAGGTTGAAGGGACATACCGTTTGATGCGTTACTCCTCTGGACACAAGTGCTCATGGTTCCTGTTGAATACAATCCCAATGCAATTTCTTTGTTTCATCGTCAATGTGAAGTTCCCAGGGGTACATCAATCCTGTTGTGGTGCATCGGAAACTAGTAGTGCACTCCAAGCAAAGGTTCGAATTACAGACCGTTTGCAGTGTTACTCCCCAGGAGAGACGAAGGAATGTCGCCTAGTGTATTCAATCCCAGTGCAATTTCTGTGTTTCATCATGAACGTGAAGTTCCAAGCGTTACAGTAAACCTGCAGTGGTTCAGCGGAAACTATTACTGCATTCCCAGGATAGGTTGAAGGCACATACCGTTTGAAGCGTTACTGCTCTGGACACAAGTGCTCATGGCTCCTGTTGAATAGAATCCCAATGCAATTTCTTTGTTTCATCGTCAATGTGAAGTTCCCAGGGGTACATCAATCCTGTTGTGGTGCATCGGAAACTAGTAGTGCACTCCAAGCAAAGGTTCGAAGTACAGACCGTTTGCAGTGTTACTCCCCAGGAGAGACGAAGGAATGTCGCCTAGTGTATTCAATCCCAGTGCAATTTCTGTGTTTCATCATGAATGTGAAGTTCCAAGCGTTACAGTAAACCTGCAGTGGTTCAGCGGAAACTATTACTGCATTCCCAGGATAGGTTGAAGGCACATACCGTTTGAAGCGTTACTCCTCTGGACACAAGTGCTCATGGTTCCTGTTGAATACAATCCCAATGCAATTTCTTCGTTTCATCGTCAATGTGAAGTTCCCAGGGGTACATCAATCCTGTTGTGGTGCATCGGAAACTAGTAGTGCACTCCAAGCAAAGGTTCGAAGTACAGACCGTTTGCAGTGTTACTCCCCAGGAGAGACGAAGGAATGTCGCCTAGTGTATTCAATCCCAGTGCAATTTCTGTGTTTCATCATGAATGTGAAGTTCCAAGCGTTACAGTAAACCTGCAGTGGTTCAGCGGAAACTATTACTGCATTCCCAGGATAGGTTGAAGGCACATACCGTTTGAAGCGTTACTCCTCTGGACACAAGTGCTCATGGTTCCTGTTGAATACAATCCCAATGCAATTTCTTCGTTTCATCGTCAATGTGAAGTTCCCAGGGGTACATCAATCCTGTTGTGGTGCATCGGAAACTAGTAGTGCACTCCAAGCAAAGGTTCGAAGTACAGACCGTTTGCAGTGTTACTCCCCAGGAGAGACGAAGGAATGTCGCCTAGTGTATTCAATCCCAGTGCAATTTCTGTGTTTCATCATGAATGTGAAGTTCCAAGCGTTACAGTAAACCTGCAGTGGTTCAGCGGAAACTATTACTGCATTCCCAGGATAGGTTGAAGGCACATACCGTTTGAAGCGTTACTCCTCTGGACACAAGTGCTCATGGTTCCTGTTGAATACAATCCCAATGCAATTTCTTTGTTTCATCGTCAATGTGAAGTTCCCAGGGGTACATCAATCCTGTTGTGGTGCATCGGAAACTAGTAGTGCACTCCAAGCAAAGGTTCGAAGTACAGACCGTTTGCAGTGTTACTCCCCAGGAGAGACGACGGAATGTCGCCTAGTGTATTCAATCACAGTGCAATTTCTGTGTTTCATCATGAATGTGAAGTTCCAAGCGTTACAGTAAACCTGCAGTGGTTCAGCGGAAACTATTACTGCATTCCCAGGATAGGTTGAAGGCACATACCGTTTGAAGCGTTACTCCTCTGGACACAAGTGCTCATGGTTCCCGTTGAATACAATCCCAATGCAATTTCTTTGTTTCATCGTCAATGTGAAGTTCCCAGGGGTACATCAATCCTGTTGTGGTGCATCGGAAACTAGTAGTGCACTCCAAGCAAAGGTTCGAAGTACAGACCGTTTGCAGTGTTACTCCCCAGGAGAGACGACGGAATGTCGCCTAGTGTATTCAATCCCAGTGCAATTTCTGTGTTTCATCATGAATGTGAAGTTCCAAGCGTTACAGTAAACCTGCAGTGGTTCAGCGGAAACTATTACTGCATTCCCAGGATAGGTTGAAGGCACATACCGTTTGAAGCGTTACTCCTCTGGACACAAGTGCTCATGGTTCCTGTTGAATACAATCCCAATGCAATTTCTTTGTTTCATCGTCAATGTGAAGTTCCCAGGGGTACATCAATCCTGTTGTGGTGCATCGGAAACTAGTAGTGCACTCCAAGCAAAGGTTCGAAGTACAGGCCGTTTGCAGTGTTACTCCCCAGGAGAGACGAAGGAATGTCGCCTAGTGTATTCAATCCCAGTGCAATTTCTGTGTTTCATCATGAATGTGAAGTTCCAAGCGTTACAGTAAACCTGCAGTGGTTCAGCGGAAACTATTACTGCATTCCCAGGATAGGTTGAAGGCACATACCGTTTGAAACGTTACTCCTCTGGACACAAGTGCTCATGGTTCCTGTTGAATACAATCCCAATGCAATTTCTTTGTTTCATCGTCAATGTGAAGTTCCCAGGGGTACGTCAATCCTGTTGTGGTGCATCGGAAACTAGTAGTGCACTCCAAGCAAAGGTTCGAAGTACAGACCGTTTGCAGTGTTACTCCCCAGGAGAGACGAAGGAATGTCGCCTAGTGTATTCAATCCCAGTGCAATTTCTGTGTTTCATCATGAATGTGAAGTTTCAAGCGTTACAGTAAACCTGCAGTGGTTCAGCGGAAACTATTACTGCATTCCCAGGATAGGTTGAAGGCACATACCGTTTGAAGCGTTACTGCTCTGGACACAAGTGCTCATGGTTCCTGTTGAATACAATCCCAATGCAATTTCTTTGTTTCATCGTCAATGTGAAGTTCCCAGGGGTACATCAATCCTGTTGTGGTGCATCGGAAACTAGTAGTGCACTCCAAGCAAAGGTTCGAAGTACAGACCGTTTGCAGTGTTACTCCCCAGGAGAGACGAAGGAATGTCGCCTAGTGTATTCAATCCCAGTGCAATTTCTGTGTTTCATCATGAATGTGAAGTTCCAAGCGTTACAGTAAACCTGCAGTGGTTCAGCGGAAACTATTACTGCATTCCCAGGATAGGTTGAAGGCACATACCTTTTGAAGCGTTACTCCTCTGGACACAAGTGCTCATGGTTCCTGTTGAATACAATCCCAATGCAATTTCTTTGTTTCATCATCAATGTGAAGTTCCCAGGGGTACATCAATCCTGTTGTGGTGCATCGGAAACTAGTAGTGCACTCCAAGCAAAGGTTCGAAGTACAGACCGTTTGCAGTGTTACTCCCCAGGAGAGACGAAGGAATGTCGCCTAGTGTATTCAATCCCAGTGCAATTTCTGTGTTTCATCATGAATGTGAAGTTCCAAGCGTTACAGTAAACCTGCAGTGGTTCAGCGGAAACTATTACTGCATTCCCAGGATAGGTTGAAGGCACATACCGTTTGAAGCGTTACTCCTCTGGACACAAGTGCTCATGGTTCCTGTTGAATACAATCCCAATGCAATTTCTTTGTTTCATCGTCAATGTGAAGTTCCCAGGGGTACATCAATCCTGTTGTGGTGCATCGGAAACTAGTAGTGCACTCCAAGCAAAGGTTCGAAGTACAGACCGTTTGCAGTGTTACTCCCCAGGACAGACGAAGGAATGTCGCCTAGTGTATTCAATCCCAGTGCAATTTCTGTGTTTCATCATGAATGTGAAGTTCCAAGCGTTACAGTAAACCTGCAGTGGTTCAGCGGAAACTATTACTGCATTCCCAGGATAGGTTGAAGGCACATACCGTTTGAAGCGTTACTCCTCTGGACACAAGTGCTCATGGTTCCTGTTGAATACAATCCCAATGCAATTTCTTTGTTTCATCGTCAATGTGAAGTTCCCAGGGGTACATCAATCCTGTTGTGGTGCATCGGAAACTAGTAGTGCACTCCAAGCAAAGGTTCGAAGTACAGACCGTTTGCAGTGTTACTCCCCAGGACAGACGAAGGAATGTCGCCTAGTGTATTCAATCCCAGTGCAATTTCTGTGTTTCATCATGAATGTGAAGTTCCAAGCGTTACAGTAAACCTGCAGTGGTTCAGCGGAAACTATTACTGCATTCCCAGGATAGGTTGAAGGCACATACCGTTTGAAGCGTTACTGCTCTGGACACAAGTGCTCATGGTTCCTGTTGAATACAATCCCAATGCAATTTCTTTGTTTCATCGTCAATGTGAAGATCCCAGGGGTACATCAATCCTGTTGTGGTGCATCGGAAACTAGTAGTGCACTCCAAGCAAAGGTTCGAAGTACAGACCGTTTGCAGTGTTACTCCCCAGGAGAGACGAAGGAATGTCGCCTAGTGTATTCAATCCCAGTGCAATTTCTGTGTTTCATCATGAATGTGAAGTTCCAAGCGTTACAGTAAACCTGCAGTGGTTCAGCGGAAACTATTACTGCATTCCCAGGATAGGTTGAAGGCACATAGCGTTTGAAGCGTTACTCCTCTGGACACAAGTGCTCATGGTTCCTGTTGAATACTATCCCAATGCAATTTCTTTGTTTCATCGTCAATGTGAAGTTCCCAGGGGTACATCAATCCTGTTGTGGTGCATCGGAAACTAGTAGTGCACTCCAAGCAAAGGTTCGAAGTACAGACCGTTTGCAGTGTTACTCCCCAGGAGAGACGACGGAATGTCGCCTAGTGTATTCAATCCCAGTGCAATTTCTGTGTTTCATCATGAATGTGAAGTTCCAAGCGTTACAGTAAACCTGCAGTGGTTCAGCGGAAACTATTACTGCATTCCCAGGATAGGTTGAAGGCACATACCGTTTGAAGCGTTACTCCACTGGACACAAGTGCTCATGGCTCCTGTTGAATACAATCCCAATGCAATTTCTTTGTTTCATCGTCAATGTGAAGTTCCCAGGGGTACATCAATCCTGTTGTGGTGCATCGGAAACTAGTAGTGCACTCCAAGCAAAGGTTCGAAGTACAGACCGTTTGCAGTGTTACTCCCCAGGAGAGACGAAGGAATGTCGCCTAGTGTATTCAATCCCAGTGCAATTTCTGTGTTTCATCATGAATGTGAAGTTCCAAGCGTTACAGTAAACCTGCAGTGGTTCAGCGGAAACTATTACTGCATTCCCAGGATAGGTTGAAGGCACATACCGTTTGAAGCGTTACTCCTCTGGACACAAGTGCTCATGGTTCCTGTTGAATACAATCCCAATGCAATTTCTTCGTTTCATCGTCAATGTGAAGTTCCCAGGGGTACATCAATCCTGTTGTGGTGCATCGGAAACTAGTAGTGCACTCCAAGCAAAGGTTCGAAGTACAGACCGTTTGCAGTGTTACTCCCCAGGAGAGACGAAGGAATGTCGCCTAGTGTATTCAATCCCAGTGCAATTTCTGTGTTTCATCATGAATGTGAAGTTCCAAGCGTTACAGTAAACCTGCAGTGGTTCAGCGGAAACTATTACTGCATTCCCAGGATAGGTTGAAGGCACATACCGTTTGAAGCGTTACTCCTCTGGACACAAGTGCTCATGGTTCCTGTTGAATACAATCCCAATGCAATTTCTTCGTTTCATCGTCAATGTGAAGTTCCCAGGGGTACATCAATCCTGTTGTGGTGCATCGGAAACTAGTAGTGCACTCCAAGCAAAGGTTCGAAGTACAGACCGTTTGCAGTGTTACTCCCCAGGAGAGACGAAGGAATGTCGCCTAGTGTATTCAATCCCAGTGCAATTTCTGTGTTTCATCATGAATGTGAAGTTCCAAGCGTTACAGTAAACCTGCAGTGGTTCAGCGGAAACTATTACTGCATTCCCAGGATAGGTTGAAGGCACATACCGTTTGAAGCGTTACTCCTCTGGACACAAGTGCTCATGGTTCCTGTTGAATACAATCCCAATGCAATTTCTTTGTTTCATCGTCAATGTGAAGTTCCCAGGGGTACATCAATCCTGTTGTGGTGCATCGGAAACTAGTAGTGCACTCCAAGCAAAGGTTCGAAGTACAGACCGTTTGCAGTGTTACTCCCCAGGAGAGACGAAGGAATGTCGCCTAGTGTATTCAATCCCAGTGCAATTTCTGTGTTTCATCATGAATGTGAAGTTCCAAGCGTTACAGTAAACCTGCAGTGGTTCAGCGGAAACTATTACTGCATTCCCAGGATAGGTTGAAGGCACATACCGTTTGAAGCGTTACTCCACTGGACACAAGTGCTCATGGCTCCTGTTGAATACAATCCCAATGCAATTTCTTTGTTTCATCGTCAATGTGAAGTTCCCAGGGGTACATCAATCCTGTTGTGGTGCATCGGAAACTAGTAGTGCACTCCAAGCAAAGGTTCGAAGTACAGACCGTTTGCAGTGTTACTCCCCAGGAGAGACGAAGGAATGTCGCCTAGTGTATTCAATCCCAGTGCAATTTCTGTGTTTCATCATGAATGTGAAGTTCCAAGCGTTACAGTAAACCTGCAGTGGTTCAGCGGAAACTATTACTGCATTCCCAGGATAGGTTGAAGGCACATACCGTTTGAAGCGTTACTCCTCTGGACACAAGTGCTCATGGTTCCTGTTGAATACAATCCCAATGCAATTTCTTCGTTTCATCGTCAATGTGAAGTTCCCAGGGGTACATCAATCCTGTTGTGGTGCATCGGAAACTAGTAGTGCACTCCAAGCAAAGGTTCGAAGTACAGACCGTTTGCAGTGTTACTCCCCAGGAGAGACGAAGGAATGTCGCCTAGTGTATTCAATCCCAGTGCAATTTCTGTGTTTCATCATGAATGTGAAGTTCCAAGCGTTACAGTAAACCTGCAGTGGTTCAGCGGAAACTATTACTGCATTCCCAGGATAGGTTGAAGGCACATACCGTTTGAAGCGTTACTGCTCTGGACACAAGTGCTCATGGTTCCTGTTGAATACAATCCCAATGCAATTTCTTTGTTTCATCGTCAATGTGAAGTTCCCAGGGGTACATCAATCCTGTTGTGGTGCATCGGAAACTAGTAGTGCACTCCAAGCAAAGGTTCGAAGTACAGACCGTTTGCAGTGTTACTCCCCAGGAGAGACGAAGGAATGTCGCCTAGTGTATTCAATCCCAGTGCAATTTCTGTGTTTCATCATGAATGTGAAGTTCCAAGCGTTACAGTAAACCTGCAGTGGTTCAGCGGAAACTA
This sequence comes from Schistocerca nitens, assembly GCF_023898315.1. Classification (NCBI taxonomy): domain Eukaryota; kingdom Metazoa; phylum Arthropoda; class Insecta; order Orthoptera; family Acrididae; genus Schistocerca; species Schistocerca nitens. The sequence goes on along the minus strand of NC_064620.1, from coordinate 632,566,153 downwards.
TTACTGCATTCCCAGGATAGGTTGAAGGCACATACCGTTTGAAGCGTTACTCCTCTGGACACAAGTGCTCATGGTTCCTGTTGAATACAATCCCAATGCAATTTCTTTGTTTCATCGTCAATGTGAAGTTCCCAGGGGTACATCAATCCTGTTGTGGTGCATCGGAAACTAGTAGTGCACTCCAAGCAAAGGTTCGAAGTACAGACCGTTTGCAGTGTTACTCCCCAGGAGAGACGAAGGAATGTCGCCTAGTGTATTCAATCCCAGTGCAATTTCTGTGTTTCATCATGAATGTGAAGTTCCAAGCGTTACAGTAAACCTGCAGTGGTTCAGCGGAAACTATTACTGCATTCCCAGGATAGGTTGAAGGCACATACCGTTTGAAGCGTTACTCCTCTGGACACAAGTGCTCATGGTTCCTGTTGAATACAATCCCAATGCAATTTCTTTGTTTCATCGTCAATGTGAAGTTCCCAGGGGTACATCAATCCTGTTGTGGTTCATCGGAAACTAGTAGTGCACTCCAAGCAAAGGTTCGAAGTACAGACCGTTTGCAGTGTTACTCCCCAGGAGAGACGAAGGAATGTCGCCTAGTGTATTCAATCCCAGTGCAATTTCTGTGTTTCATCATGAATGTGAAGTTCCAAGCGTTACAGTAAACCTGCAGTGGTTCAGCGGAAACTATTACTGCATTCCCAGGATAGGTTGAAGGCACATACCGTTTGAAGCGTTACTCCTCTGGACACAAGTGCTCATGGTTCCTGTTGAATACAATCCCAATGCAATTTCTTCGTTTCATCGTCAATGTGAAGTTCCCAGGGGTACATCAATCCTGTTGTGGTGCATCGGAAACTAGTAGTGCACTCCAAGCAAAGGTTCGAAGTACAGACCGTTTGCAGTGTTACTCCCCAGGAGAGACGAAGGAATGTCGCCTAGTGTATTCAATCCCAGTGCAATTTCTGTGTTTCATCATGAATGTGAAGTTCCAAGCGTTACAGTAAACCTGCAGTGGTTCAGCGGAAACTATTACTGCATTCCCAGGATAGGTTGAAGGCACATACCGTTTGAAGCGTTACTCCTCTGGACACAAGTGCTCATGGTTCCTGTTGAATACAATCCCAATGCAATTTCTTTGTTTCATCGTCAATGTGAAGTTCCCAGGGGTACATCAATCCTGTTGTGGTGCATCGGAAACTAGTAGTGCACTCCAAGCAAAGGTTCGAAGTACAGACCGTTTGCAGTGTTACTCCCCAGGAGAGACGAAGGAATGTCGCCTAGTGTATTCAATCCCAGTGCAATTTCTGTGTTTCATCATGAATGTGAAGTTCCAAGCGTTACAGTAAACCTGCAGTGGTTCAGCGGAAACTATTACTGCATTCCCAGGATAGGTTGAAGGCACATACCGTTTGAAGCGTTACTCCTCTGGACACAAGTGCTCATGGTTCCTGTTGAATACAATCCCAATGCAATTTCTTCGTTTCATCGTCAATGTGAAGTTCCCAGGGGTACATCAATCCTGTTGTGGTGCATCGGAAACTAGTAGTGCACTCCAAGCAAAGGTTCGAAGTACAGACCGTTTGCAGTGTTACTCCCCAGGAGAGACGAAGGAATGTCGCCTAGTGTATTCAATCCCAGTGCAATTTCTGTGTTTCATCATGAATGTGAAGTTCCAAGCGTTACAGTAAACCTGCAGTGGTTCAGCGGAAACTATTACTGCATTCCCAGGATAGGTTGAAGGCACATACCGTTTGAAGCGTTACTGCTCTGGACACAAGTGCTCATGGTTCCTGTTGAATACAATCCCAATGCAATTTCTTTGTTTCATCGTCAATGTGAAGATCCCAGGGGTACATCAATCCTGTTGTGGTGCATCGGAAACTAGTAGTGCACTCCAAGCAAAGGTTCGAAGTACAGACCGTTTGCAGTGTTACTCCCCAGGAGAGACGAAGGAATGTCGCCTAGTGTATTCAATCCCAGTGCAATTTCTGTGTTTCGTCATGAATGTGAAGTTCCAAGCGTTACAGTAAACCTGCAGTGGTTCAGCGGAAACTATTACTGCATTCCCAGGATAGGTTGAAGGCACATACCGTTTGAAGCGTTACTCCTCTGGACACAAGTGCTCATGGTTCCTGTTGAATACAATCCCAATGCAATTTCTTTGTTTCATCGTCAATGTGAAGTTCCCAGGGTTACATCAATCCTGTTGTGGTGCATCGGAAACTAGTAGTGCACTCCAAGCAAAGGTTCGAAGTACAGACCGTTTGCAGTGTTACTCCCCAGGAGAGACGAAGGAATGTCGCCTAGTGTATTCAATCCCAGTGCAATTTCTGTGTTTCATCATGAATGTGAAGTTCCAAGCGTTACAGTAAACCTGCAGTGGTTCAGCGGAAACTATTACTGCATTCCCAGGATAGGTTGAAGGCACATACCGTTTGAAGCGTTACTCCTCTGGACACAAGTGCTCATGGTTCCTGTTGAATACAATCCCAATGCAATTTCTTTGTTTCATCGTCAATGTGAAGTTCCCAGGGGTACATCAATCCTGTTGTGGTGCATCGGAAACTAGTACTGCACTCCAAGCAAAGGTTCGCAGTACAGACCGTTTGCAGTGTTACTCCCCAGGAGAGACGACGGAATGTCGCCTAGTGTATTCAATCCCAGTGCAATTTCTGTGTTTCATCATGAATGTGAAGTTCCAAGCGTTACAGTAAACCTGCAGTGGTTCAGCGGAAACTATTACTGCATTCCCAGGATAGGTTGAAGGCACATACCGTTTGAAGCGTTACTCCTCTGGACACAAGTGCTCATGGTTCCTCTTGAATACAATCCCAATGCAATTTCTTTGTTTCATCGTCAATGTGAAGTTCCCAGGGGTACATCAATCCTGTTGTGGTGCATCGGAAACTAGTAGTGCACTCCAAGCAAAGGTTCGAAGTACAGACCGTTTGCAGTGTTACTCCCCAGGAGAGACGAAGGAATGTCGCCTAGTGTATTCAGTCCCAGTGCAATTTCTGTGTTTCATCATGAATGTGAAGTTCCAAGCGTTACAGTAAACCTGCAGTGGTTCAGCGGAAACTATTACTGCATTCCCAGGATAGGTTGAAGGCACATACCGTTTGAAGCGTTACTCCTCTGGACACAAGTGCTCATGGTTCCTGTTGAATACAATCCCAATGCAATTTCTTCGTTTCATCGTCAATGTGAAGTTCCCAGGGGTACATCAATCCTGTTGTGGTGCATCGGAAACTAGTAGTGCACTCCAAGCAAAGGTTCGAAGTACAGACCGTTTGCAGTGTTACTCCCCAGGAGAGACGAAGGAATGTCGCCTAGTGTATTCAATCCCAGTGCAATTTCTGTGTTTCATCATGAATGTGAAGTTCCAAGCGTTACAGTAAACCTGCAGTGGTTCAGCGGAAACTATTACTGCATTCCCAGGATAGGTTGAAGGCACATACCGTTTGAAGCGTTACTCCTCTGGACACAAGTGCTCATGGTTCCTGTTGAATACAATCCCAATGCAATTTCTTTGTTTCATCGTCAATGTGAAGTTCCCAGGGGTACATCAATCCTGTTGTGGTGCATCGGAAACTAGTAGTGCACTCCAAGCAAAGGTTCGAAGTACAGACCGTTTGCAGTGTTACTCCCCAGGAGAGACGAAGGAATGTCGCCTAGTGTATTCAATCCCAGTGCAATTTCTGTGTTTCATCATGAATGTGAAGTTCCAAGCGTTACAGTAAACCTGCAGTGGTTCAGCGGAAACTATTACTGCATTCCCAGGATAGGTTGAAGGCACATACCGTTTGAAGCGTTACTGCTCTGGACACAAGTGCTCATGGTTCCTGTTGAATACAATCCCAATGCAATTTCTTTGTTTCATCGTCAATGTGAAGTTCCCAGGGGTACATCAATCCTGTTGTGGTGCATCGGAAACTAGTAGTGCACTCCAAGCAAAGGTTCGAAGTACAGACCGTTTGCAGTGTTACTTCCCAGGAGAGACGACGGAATGTCGCCTAGTGTATTCAATCCCAGTGCAATTTCTGTGTTTCATCATGAATGTGAAGTTCCAAGCGTTACAGTAAACCTGCAGTGGTTCAGCGGAAACTATTACTGCATTCCCAGGATAGGTTGAAGGCACATACCGTTTGAAGCGTTACTCCTCTGGACACAAGTGCTCATGGTTCCTGTTGAATACAATCCCAATGCAATTTCTTTGTTTCATCGTCAATGTGAAGTTCCCAGGGGTACATCAATCCTGTTGTGGTGCATCGGAAACTAGTAGTGCACTCCAAGCAAAGGTTCGAAGTACAGACCGTTTGCAGTGTTACTCCCCAGGAGAGACGAAGGAATGTCGCCTAGTGTATTCAATCCCAGTGCAATTTCCGTGTTTCATCATGAATGTGAAGTTCCAAGCGTTACAGTAAACCTGCAGTGGTTCAGCGGAAACTATTACTGCATTCCCAGGATAGGTTGAAGGCACATACCGTTTGAAGCGTTACTCCTCTGGACACAAGTGCTCATGGTTCCTGTTGAATACAATCCCAATGCAATTTCTTTGTTTCATCGTCAATGTGAAGTTCCCAGGGGTACATCAATCCTGTTGTGGTGCATCGGAAACTAGTAGTGCACTCCAAGCAAAGGTTCGAAGTACAGACCGTTTGCAGTGTTACTCCCCAGGAGAGACGAAGGAATGTCGCCTAGTGTATTCAATCCCAGTGCAATTTCTGTGTTTCATCATGAATGTGAAGTTCCAAGCGTTACAGTAAACCTGCAGTGGTTCAGCGGAAACTATTACTGCATTCCCAGGATAGGTTGAAGGCACATACCGTTTGAAGCGTTACTCCTCTGGACACAAGTGCTCATGGTTCCCGTTGAATACAATCCCAATGCAATTTCTTTGTGTCATCGTCAATGTGAAGATCCCAGGGGTACATCAATCCTGTTGTGGTGCATCGGAAACTAGTAGTGCACTCCAAGCAAAGGTTCGAAGTACAGACCGTTTGCAGTGTTACTCCCCAGGAGAGACGACGGAATGTCGCCTAGTGTATTCAATCCCAGTGCAATTTCTGTGTTTCATCATGAATGTGAAGTTCCAAGCGTTACAGTAAACCTGCAGTGGTTCAGCGGAAACTATTACTGCATTCCCAGGATAGGTTGAAGGCACATACCGTTTGAAGCGTTACTCCTCTGGACACAAGTGCTCATGGTTCCTGTTGAATACAATCCCAATGCAATTTCTTTGTTTCATCGTCAATGTGAAGTTCCCAGGGGTACATCAATCCTGTTGTGGTGCATCGGAAACTAGTAGTGCACTCCAAGCAAAGGTTCGAAGTACAGACCGTTTGCAGTGTTACTCCCCAGGAGAGACGAAGGAATGTCGCCTAGTGAATTCAATCCCAGTGCAATTTCTGTGTTTCATCATGAATGTGAAGTTCCAAGCGTTACAGTTAACCTGCAGTGGTTCAGCGGAAACTATTACTGCATTCCCAGGATAGGTTGAAGGCACATACCGTTTGAAGCGTTATTCCTCTGGACACAAGTGCTCATGGTTCCTGTTGAATACAATCCCAATGCAATTTCTTCGTTTCATCGTCAATGTGAAGTTCCCAGGGGTACATCAATCCTGTTGTGGTGCATCGGAAACTAGTAGTGCACTCCAAGCAAAGGTTCGAAGTACAGACCGTTTGCAGTGTTACTCCCCAGGAGAGACGAAGGAATGTCGCCTAGTGTATTCAATCCCAGTGCAATTTCTGTGTTTCATCATGAATGTGAAGTTCCAAGCGTTACAGTAAACCTGCAGTGGTTCAGCGGAAACTATTACTGCATTCCCAGGATAGGTTGAAGGCACATACCGTTTGAAGCGTTACTCCTCTGGACACAAGTGCTCATGGTTCCTGTTGAATACAATCGCAATGCAATTTCTTCGTTTCATCGTCAATGTGAAGTTCCCAGGGGTACATCAATCCTGTTGTGGTGCATCGGAAACTAGTAGTGCACTCCAAGCAAAGGTTCGAAGTACAGACCGTTTGCAGTGTTACTCCCCAGGAGAGACGAAGGAATGTCGCCTAGTGTATTCAATCCCAGTGCAATTTCTGTGTTTCATCATGAATGTGAAGTTCCAAGCGTTACAGTAAACCTGCAGTGGTTCAGCGGAAACTATTACTGCATTCCCAGGATAGGTTGAAGGCACATATCGTTTGAAGCGTTACTCCTCTGGACACAAGTGCTCATGGTTCCTGTTGAATACAATCCCAATGCAATTTCTTTGTTTCATCGTCAATGTGAAGTTCCCAGGGGTACATCAATCCTGTTGTGGTGCATCGGAAACTAATAGTGCACTCCAAGCAAAGGTTCGAAGTACAGACCGTTTGCAGTGTTACTCCCCAGGAGAGACGAAGGAATGTCGCCTAGTGTATTCAATCCCAGTGCAATTTCTGTGTTTCATCATGAATGTGAAGTTCCAAGCGTTACAGTAAACCTGCAGTGGTTCAGCGGAAACTATTACTGCATTCCCAGGATAGGTTGAAGGCACATACCGTTTGAAGCGTTACTCCTCTGGACACAAGTGCTCATGGTTCCTGTTGAATACAATCCCAACGCAATTTCTTCGTTTCATCGTCAATGTGAAGTTCCCAGGGGTACATCAATCCTGTTGTGGTGCATCGGAAACTAGTAGTGCACTCCAAGCAAAGGTTCGAAGTACAGACCGTTTGCAGTGTTACTCCCCAGGAGAGACGAAGGAATGTCGCCTAGTGTATTCAATCCCAGTGCAATTTCTGTGTTTCATCATGAATGTGAAGTTCCAAGCGTTACAGTAAACCTGCAGTGGTTCAGCGGAAACTATTACTGCATTCCCAGGATAGGTTGAAGGCACATACCGTTTGAAGCGTTACTGCTCTGGACACAAGTGCTCATGGTTCCTGTTGAATACAATCCCAATGCAATTTCTTTGTTTCATCGTCAATGTGAAGTTCCCAGGGGTACATCAATCCTGTTGTGGTGCATCGGAAACTAGTAGTGCACTCCAAGCAAAGGTTCGAAGTACAGACCGTTTGTAGTGTTACTCCCCAGGAGAGACGAAGGAATGTCGCCTAGTGTATTCAATCCCAGTGCAATTTCTGTGTTTCATCATGAATGTGAAGTTCCAAGCGTTACAGTAAATCTGCAGTGGTTCAGCGGAAACTATTACTGCATTCCCAGGATAGGTTGAAGGCACATACCGTTTGAAGCGTTACTCCTCTGGACACAAGTGCTCATGGTTCCTGTTGAATACAATCCCAATGCAATTTCTTTGTTTCATCGTCAATGTGAAGTTCCCAGGGGTACATCAATCCTGTTGTGGTGCATCGGAAACTAGTAGTGCACTCCAAGCAAAGGTTCGAAGTACAGACCGTTTGCAGTGTTACTCCCCAGGAGAGACGAAGGAATGTCGCCTAGTGTATTCAATCCCAGTGCAATTTCTGTGTTTCATCATGAATGTGAAGTTCCAAGCGTTACAGTAAACCTGCAGTGGTTCAGCGGAAACTATTACTGCATTCCCAGGATAGGTTGAAGGCACATACCGTTTGAAGCGTTACTGCTCTGGACACAAGTGCTCATGGTTCCTGTTGAATACAATCCCAATGCAATTTCTTTGTTTCATCGTCAATGTGAAGTTCCCAGGGGTACATCAATCCTGTTGTGGTGCATCGGAAACTAGTAGTGCACTCCAAGCAAAGGTTCGAAGTACAGACCGTTTGCAGTGTTACTCCCCAGGAGAGACGACGGAATGTCGCCTAGTGTATTCAATCCCAGTGCAATTTCTGTGTTTCATCATGAATGTGAAGTTCCAAGCGTTACAGTAAACCTGCAGTGGTTCAGCGGAAACTATTACTGCATTCCCAGGATAGGTTGAAGGCACATACCGTTTGAAGCGTTACTGCTCTGGACACAAGTGCTCATGGTTCCTGTTGAATACAATCCCAATGCAATTTCTATGTGTCATCGTCAATGTGAAGTTCCCAGGGGTACATCAATCCTGTTGTGGTGCATCGGAAACTAGTAGTGCACTCCAAGCAAAGGTTCGAAGTACAGACCGTTTGCAGTGTTACTCCCCAGGAGAGACGAAGGAATGTCGCCTAGTGTATTCAATCCCAATGCAATTTCTGTGTTTCATCATGAATGTGAAGTTCCAAGCGTTACAGTAAACCTGCAGTGGTTCAGCGGAAACTATTACTGCATTCCCAGGATAGGTTGAAGGCACATACCGTTTGAAGCGTTACTCCTCTGGACACAAGTGCTCATGGTTCCTGTTGAATACAATCCCAATGCAATTTCTTTGTTCATCGTCAATGTGAAGTTCCCAGGGGTACATCAATCCTGTTGTGGTGCATCGGAAACTAGTAGTGCACTCCAAGCAAAGGTTCGAAGTACAGACCGTTTGCAGTGTTACTCCCCAGGAGAGACGAAGGAATGTCGCCTAGTGTATTCAATCCCAGTGCAATTTCTGTGTTTCATCATGAATGTGAAGTTCCAAGCGTTACAGTAAACATGTAGTGGTTCAGCGGAAACTATTACTGCATTCCCAGGATAGGTTGAAGGCACATACCGTTTGAAGCGTTACTCCTCTGGACACAAGTGCTCATGGTTCCTGTTGAATACAATCCCAATGCAATTTCTTTGTTTCATCGTCAATGTGAAGTTCCCAGGGGTACATCAATCCTGTTGTGGTGCATCGGAAACTAGTAGTGCACTCCAAGCAAAGGTTCGAAGTACAGACCGTTTGCAGTGTTACTCCCCAGGAGAGACGAAGGAATGTCGCCTAGTATATTCAATCCCAGTGCAATTTCTGTGTTTCATCATGAATGTGAAGTTCCAAGCGTTACAGTAAACCTGCAGTGGTTCAGCGGAAACTATTACTGCATTCCCAGGATAGGTTGAAGGCACATACCGTTTGAAGCGTTACTCCTCTGGACACAAGTGCTCATGGTTCCTGTTGAATACAATCCCAATGCAATTTCTTTGTTTCATCGTCAATGTGAAGTTCCCAGGGGTACATCAATCCTGTTGTGGTGCATCGGAAACTAGTAGTGCACTCCAAGCAAAGGTTCGAAGTACAGACCGTTTGCAGTGTTACTCCCCAGGAGAGACGACGGAATGTCGCCTAGTGTATTCAATCCCAGTGCAATTTCTGTGTTTCATCATGAATGTGAAGTTCCAAGCGTTACAGTAAACCTGCAGTGGTTCAGCGGAAACTATTACTGCATTCCCAGGATAGGTTGAAGGCACATACCGTTTGAAGCGTTACTCCTCTGGACACAAGTGCTCATGGTTCCTGTTGAATACAATCCCAATGCAATTTCTTTGTTTCATCGTCAATGTGAAGTTCCCAGGGGTACATCAATCCTGTTGTGGTGCATCGGAAACTAGTAGTGCACTCCAAGCAAAGGTTCGAAGTACAGACCGTTTGCAGTGTTACTCCCCAGGAGAGACGACGGAATGTCGCCTAGTGTATTCAATCCCAGTGCAATTTCTGTGTTTCATCATGAATGTGAAGTTCCAAGCGTTACAGTAAACCTGCAGTGGTTCAGCGGAAACTATTACTGCATTCCCAGGATAGGTTGAAGGCACATACCGTTTGAAGCGTTACTCCTCTGGACACAAGTGCTCATGGTTCCTGTTGAATACAATCCCAATGCAATTTCTTTGTGTCATCGTCAATGTGAAGTTCCCAGGGGTACATCAATCCTGTTGTGGTGCATCGGAAACTAGTAGTGCACTCCAAGCAAAGGTTCGAAGTACAGACCGTTTGCAGTGTTACTCCCCAGGAGAGACGAAGGAATGTCGCCTAGTGTATTCAATCCCAGTGCAATTTCTGTGTTTCATCATGAATGTGAAGTTCCAAGCGTTACAGTAAACCTGCAGTGGTTCAGCGGAAACTATTACTGCATTCCCAGGATAGGTTGAAGGCACATACCGTTTGAAGCGTTACTGCTCTGGACACAAGTGCTCATGGTTCCTGTTGAATACAATCCCAATGCAATTTCTTTGTTTCATCGTCAATGTGAAGTTCCCAGGGGTACATCAATCCTGTTGTGGTGCATCGGAAACTAGTAGTGCACTCCAAGCAAAGGTTCGAAGTACAGACCGTTTGCAGTGTTACTCCCCAGGAGAGACGAAGGAATGTCGCCTAGTGTATTCAATCCCAGTGCAATTTCTGTGTTTCATCATGAATGTGAAGTTCCAAGCGTTACAGTAAACCTGCAGTGGTTCAGCGGAAACTACTACTGCATTCCCAGGATAGGTTGAAGGCACATACCGTTTGAAGCGTTACTCCTCTGGACACAAGTGCTCATGGTTCCTGTTGAATACAATCCCAATGCAATTTCTTTGTTTCATCGTCAATGTGAAGTTCCCAGGGGTACATCAATCCTGTTGTGGTGCATCGGAAACTAGTAGTGCACTCCAAGCAAAGGTTCGAAGTACAGACCGTTTGCAGTGTTACTCCCCAGGAGAGACGAAGGAATGTCGCCTAGTGTATTCAATCCCAGTGCAATTTCTGTGTTTCATCATGAATGTGAAGTTCCAAGCGTTACAGTAAACCTGCAGTGGTTCAGCGGAAACTATTACTGCATTCCCAGGATAGGTTGAAGGCACATACCGTTTGAAGCGTTACTCCTCTGGACACAAGTGCTCATGGTTCCTGTTGAATACAATCCCAATGCAATTTCTTCGTTTCATCGTCAATGTGAAGTTCCCAGGGGTACATCAATCCTGTTGTGGTGCATCGGAAACTAGTAGTGCACTCCAAGCAAAGGTTCGAAGTACAGACCGTTTGCAGTGTTACTCCCCAGGAGAGACGAAGGAATGTCGCCTAGTGTATTTAATCCCAGTGCAATTTCTGTGTTTCATCATGAATGTGAAGTTCCAAGCGTTACAGTAAACCTGCAGTGGTTCAGCGGAAACTATTACTGCATTCCCAGGATAGGTTGAAGGCACATACCGTTTGAAGCGTTACTGCTCTGGACACAAGTGCTCATGGTTCCTGTTGAATACAATCCCAATGCAATTTCTTTGTTTCATCGTCAATGTGAAGTTCCCAGGGGTACATCAATCCTGTTGTGGTGCATCGGAAACTAGTAGTGCACTCCAAGCAAAGGTTCGAAGTACAGACCGTTTGCAGTGTTACTCCCCAGGAGAGACGACGGAATGTCGCCTAGTGTATTCAATCCCAGTGCAATTTCTGTGTTTCATCATGAATGTGAAGTTCCAAGCGTTACAGTAAACCTGCAGTGGTTCAGGGGAAAATATTACTGCATTCCCAGGATAGGTTGAAGGCACATACCGTTTAAAGCGTTACTCCTCTGGACACAAGTGCTCATGGTTCCTGTTGAATACAATCCCAATGCAATTTCTTTGTGTCATCGTCAATGTGAAGATCCCAGGGGTACATCAATCCTGTTGTGGTGCATCGGAAACTAGTAGTGCACTCCAAGCAAAGGTTCGAAGTACAGACCGTTTGCAGTGTTACTCCCCAGGAGAGACGAAGGAATGTCGCCTAGTGTATTCAATCCCAGTGCAATTTCTGTGTTTCATCATGAATGTGAAGTTCCAAGCGTTACAGTAAACCTGCAGTGGTTCAGCGGAAACTATTACTGCATTCCCAGGATAGGTTGAAGGCACATACCGTTTGAAGCGTTACTGCTCTGGACACAAGTGCTCATGGTTCCTGTTGAATACAATCCCAATGCAATTTCTTTGTTTCATCGTCAATGTGAAGTTCCCAGGGGTACATCAATCCTGTTGTGGTGCATCGGAAACTAGTAGTGCACTCCAAGCAAAGGTTCGAAGTACAGACCGTTTGCAGTGTTACTCCCCAGGAGAGACGAAGGAATGTCGCCTAGTGTATTCAATCCCAGTGCAATTTCTGTGTTTCATCATGAATGTGAAGTTCCAAGCGTTACAGTAAACCTGCAGTGGTTCAGCGGAAACTATTACTGCATTCCCAGGATAGGTTGAAGGCACATACCGTTTGAAGCGTTACTGCTCTGGACACAAGTGCTCATGGTTCCTGTTGAATACAATCCCAATGCAATTTCTTTGTTTCATCGTCAATGTGAAGTTCCCAGGGGTACATCAATCCTGTTGTGGTGCATCGGAAACTAGTAGTGCACTCCAAGCAAAGGTTCGAAGTACAGACCGTTTGCAGTGTTACTCCCCAGGAGAGACGAAGGAATGTCGCCTAGTGTATTCAATCCCAGTGCAATTTCTGTGTTTCATCATGAATGTGAAGTTCCAAGCGTTACAGTAAACCTGCAGTGGTTCAGCGGAAACTATTACTGCATTCCCAGGATAGGTTGAAGGCACATACCGTTTGAAGCGTTACTCCTCTGGACACAAGTGCTCATGGTTCCTGTTGAATACAATCCCAATGCAATTTCTTTGTTTCATCGTCAATGTGAAGTTCCCAGGGGTACATCAATCCTGTTGTGGTGCATCGGAAACTAGTAGTGCACTCCAAGCAAAGGTTCGAAGTACAGACCGTTTGCAGAGTTACTCCCCAGGAGAGACGAAGGAATGTCGCCTAATGTATTCAATCCCAGTGCAATTTCTGTGTTTCATCATGAATGTGAAGTTCCAAGCGTTACAGTAAACCTGCAGTGGTTCAGCGGAAACTATTACTGCATTCCCAGGATAGGTTGAAGGCACATACCGTTTGAAGCGTTACTCCTCTGGACACAAGTGCTCATGGTTCCTGTTGAATACAATCCCAATGCAATTTCTTTGTTTCATCGTCAATGTGAAGTTCCCAGGGGTACATCAATCCTGTTGTGGTGCATCGGAAACTAGTAGTGCACTCCAAGCAAAGGTTCGAAGTACAGACCGTTTGCAGTGTTACTCCCCAGGAGAGACGAAGGAATGTCGCCTAGTGTATTCAATCCCAGTGCAATTTCTGTGTTTCATCATGAATGTGAAGTTCCAAGCGTTACAGTAAACCTGCAGTGGTTCAGCGGAAACTATTACTGCATTCCCAGGATAGGTTGAAGGCACATACCGCTTGAAGCGTTACTGCTCTGGACACAAGTGCTCATAGTTCCTGTTGAATACAATCCCAATGCAATTTCTTTGTTTCATCGTCAATGTGAAGTTCCCAGGGGTACATCAATCCTGTTGTGCTGCATCGGAAACTAGTAGTGCACTCCAAGCAAAGGTTCGAAGTACAGACCGTTTTCAGTGTTACTCCCCAGGATAGACGAAGGAATGTCGCCTAGTGTATTCAATCCCAGTGCAATTTCTGTGTTTCATCATGAGTGTGAAGTTCCAAGCGTTACAGTAAACCTGCAGTGGTTCAGCGGAAACTATTACTGCATTCCCAGGATAGGTTGAAGGCACATACCGTTTGAAGCGTTACTCCTCTAGACACAAGTGCTCATGGTTCCTGTTGAATACAATCCCAATGCAATTTCTTTGTTTCATCGTCAATGTGAAGTTCCCAGGGGTACATCAATCCTGTTGTGGTGCATCGGAAACTAGTAGTGCACTCCAAGCAAAGGTTCGAAGTACAGACCGTTTGCAGTGTTACTCCCCAGGAGAGACGAAGGAATGTCGCCTAGTGTATTCAATCCCAGTGCAATTTCTGTGTTTCATCATGAATGTGAAGTTCCAAGCGTTACAGTAAACCTGCAGTGGTTCAGCGGAAACTATTACTGCATTCCCAGGATAGGTTGAAGGCACATACCGTTTGAAGCGTTACTCCTCTGGACACAAGTGCTCATGGTTCCTGTTGAATACAATCCCAATGCAATTTCTTTGTTTCATCGTCAATGTGAAGTTCCCAGGGGTACATCAATCCTGTTGTGGTGCATCGGAAACTAGTAGTGCACTCCTAGCAAAGGTTCGAAGTACAGATCGTTTGTAGTGTTACTCCCCAGGAGAGACGAAGGAATGTCGCCTAGTGTATTCAATCCCAGTGCAATTTCTGTGTTTCATCATGAATGTGAAGTTCCAAGCGTTACAGTAAACCTGCAGTGGTTCAGCGGAAACTATTACTGCATTCCCAGGATAGGTTGAAGGCACATACCGTTTGAAGCGTTACTCCTCTGGACACAAGTGCTCATGGTTCCTGTTGAATACAATCCCAATGCAATTTCTTTGTTTCATCGTCAATGTGAAGTTCCCAGGGGTACATCAATCCTGTTGTGGTGCATCAGAAACTAGTAGTGCACTCCAAGCAAAGGTTCGAAGTACAGACCGTTTGCAGTGTTACTCCCCAGGAGAGACGAAGGAATGTCGCCTAGTGTATTCAATCCCAGTGCAATTTCTGTGTTTCATCATGAATGTGAAGTTCCAAGCGTTACAGTAAACCTGCAGTGGTTCAGCGGAAACTATTACTGCATTCCCAGGATAGGCTGAAGGCACTAACCGTTTGAAGCGTTACTGCTCTGGACACAAGTGCTCATGGTTCCTGTTGAATACAATCCCAATGCAATTTCTTTGTTTCATCGTCAATGTGAAGTTCCCAGGGGTACATCAATCCTGTTATGGTGCATCGGAAACTAGTAGTGCACTCCAAGCAAGGGTTCGAAGTACAGACCGTTTGCAGTGTTACTCCCCAGGAGAGACGAAGGAATGTCGCCTAGTGTATTCAATCCCAGTGCAATTTCTGTGTTTCATCATGAATGTGAAGTTCCAAGCGTTACAGTAAACCTGCAGTGGTTCAGCGGAAACTATTACTGCATTCCCAGGATAGGTTGAAGGCACATACCGTTTGAAGCGTTACTGCTCTGGACACAATTGCTCATGGTTCCTGTTGAATACAATCCCAATGCAATTTCTTTGTTTCATCGTCAATGTGAAGTTCCCAGGGGTACATCAATCCTGTTGTGGTGCATCGGAAACTAGTAGTGCACTCCAAGCAAAGGTTCGAAGTACAGACCGTTTGCAGTGTTACTCCCCAGGAGAGACGAAGGAATGTCGCCTAGTGTATTCAATCCCAGTGCAATTTCTGTGTTTCATCATGAATGTGAAGTTCCAAGCGTTACAGTAAACCTGCAGTGGTTCAGCGGAAACTATTACTGCATTCCCAGGATAGGTTGAAGGCACATACCGTTTGAAGCGTTACTCCTCTGGACACAAGTGCTCATGGTTCCTGTTGAATACAATCCCAATGCAATTTCTTTGTTTCATCGTCAATGTGAAGTTCCCAGGGGTACATCAATCCTGTTGTGGTGCATCGGAAACTAGTAGTGCACTCCAAGCAAAGGTTCGAAGTACAGACCGTTTGCAGTGTTACTCCCCAGGAGAGACGAAGGAATGTCGCCTAGTGTATTCAATCCCAGCGCAATTTCTGTGTTTCATCATGAATGTGAAGTTCCAAGCGTTACAGTAAACCTGCAGTGGTTCAGCGGAAACTATTACTGCATTCCCAGGATAGGTTGAAGGCACATACCGTTTGAAGCGTTACTCCTCTGGACACAAGTGCTCATGGTTCCTGTTGAATACAATCCCAATGCAATTTCTTTGTTTCATCGTCAATGTGAAGTTCCCAGGGGTACATCAATCCTGTTGTGGTGCATCGGAAACTAGTAGTGCACTCCAAGCAAAGGTTCGAAGTACAGACCGTTTGCAGTGTTACTCCCCAGGAGAGACGAAGGAATGTCGCCTAGTGTATTCAATCCCAGTGCAATTTCTGTGTTTCATCATGAATGTGAAGTTCCAAGCGTTACAGTAAACCTGCAGTGGTTCAGCGGAAACTATTACTGCATTCCCAGGATAGGTTGAAGGCACATACCGTTTGAAGCGTTACTCCTCTGGACACAAGTGCTCATGGTTCCTGTTGAATACAATCCCAATGCAATTTCTTTGTTTCATCGTCAATGTGAAGTTCCCAGGGGTACATCAATCCTGTTGTGGTGCATCGGAAACTAGTAGTGCACTCCAAGCAAAGGTTCGAAGTACAGACCGTTTGCAGTGTTACTCCCCAGGAGAGACGAAGGAATGTCGCCTAGTGTATTCAATCCCAGTGCAATTTCTGTGTTTCATCATGAATGTGAAGTTCCAAGCGTTACAGTAAACCTGCAGTGGTTCAGCAGAAACTATTACTGCATTCCCAGGATAGGTTGAAGGCACATACCGTTTGAAGCGTTACTCCTCTGGACACAAGTGCTCATGGTTCCTGTTGAATACAATCCCAATGCAATTTCTTTGTTTCATCGTCAATGTGAAGTTCCCAGGGGTACATCAATCCTGTTGTGGTGCATCGGAAACTAGTAGTGCACTCCAAGCAAAGGTTCGAAGTACAGACCGTTTGCAGTGTTACTCCCCAGGACAGACGAAGGAATGTCGCCTAGTGTATTCAATCCCAGTGCAATTTCTGTGTTTCATCATGAATGTGAAGTTCCAAGCGTTACAGTAAACCTGCAGTGGTTCAGCGGAAACTATTACTGCATTCCCAGGATAGGTTGAAGGCACATACCGCTTGAAGCGTTACTGCTCTGGACACAAGTGCTCATAGTTCCTGTTGAATACAATCCCAATGCAATTTCTTTGTTTCATCGTCAATGTGAAGTTCCCAGGGGTACATCAATCCTGTTGTGCTGCATCGGAAACTAGTAGTGCACTCCAAGCAAAGGTTCGAAGTACAGACCGTTTTCAGTGTTACTCCCCAGGATAGACGAAGGAATGTCGCCTAGTGTATTCAATCCCAGTGCAATTTCTGTGTTTCATCATGAGTGTGAAGTTCCAAGCGTTACAGTAAACCTGCAGTGGTTCAGCGGAAACTATTACTGCATTCCCAGGATAGGTTGAAGGCACATACCGTTTGAAGCGTTACTCCTCTAGACACAAGTGCTCATGGTTCCTGTTGAATACAATCCCAATGCAATTTCTTTGTTTCATCGTCAATGTGAAGTTCCCAGGGGTACATCAATCCTGTTGTGGTGCATCGGAAACTAGTAGTGCACTCCAAGCAAAGGTTCGAAGTACAGACCGTTTGCAGTGTTACTCCCCAGGAGAGACGAAGGAATGTCGCCTAGTGTATTCAATCCCAGTGCAATTTCTGTGTTTCATCATGAATGTGAAGTTCCAAGCGTTACAGTAAACCTGCAGTGGTTCAGCGGAAACTATTACTGCATTCCCAGGATAGGTTGAAGGCACATACCGTTTGAAGCGTTACTCCTCTGGACACAAGTGCTCATGGTTCCTGTTGAATACAATGCCAATGCAATTTCTTTGTTTCATCGTCAATGTGAAGTTCCCAGGGGTACATCAATCCTGTTGTGGTGCATCGGAAACTAGTAGTGCACTCCTAGCAAAGGTTCGAAGTACAGATCGTTTGTAGTGTTACTCCCCAGGAGAGACGAAGGAATGTCGCCTAGTGTATTCAATCCCAGTGCAATTTCTGTGTTTCATCATGAATGTGAAGTTCCAAGCGTTACAGTAAACCTGCAGTGGTTCAGCGGAAACTATTACTGCATTCCCAGGATAGGTTGAAGGCACATACCGTTTGAAGCGTTACTCCTCTGGACACAAGTGCTCATGGTTCCTGTTGAATACAATCCCAATGCAATTTCTTTGTTTCATCGTCAATGTGAAGTTCCCAGGGGTACATCAATCCTGTTGTGGTGCATCAGAAACTAGTAGTGCACTCCAAGCAAAGGTTCGAAGTACAGACCGTTTGCAGTGTTACTCCCCAGGAGAGACGAAGGAATGTCGCCTAGTGTATTCAATCCCAGTGCAATTTCTGTGTTTCATCATGAATGTGAAGTTCCAAGCGTTACAGTAAACCTGCAGTGGTTCAGCGGAAACTATTACTGCATTCCCAGGATAGGCTGAAGGCACTAACCGTTTGAAGCGTTACTGCTCTGGACACAAGTGCTCATGGTTCCTGTTGAATACAATCCCAATGCAATTTCTTTGTTTCATCGTCAATGTGAAGTTCCCAGGGGTACATCAATCCTGTTATGGTGCATCGGAAACTAGTAGTGCACTCCAAGCAAAGGTTCGAAGTACAGACCGTTTGCAGTGTTACTCCCCAGGAGAGACGAAGGAATGTCGCCTAGTGTATTCAATCCCAGTGCAATTTCTGTGTTTCATCATGAATGTGAAGTTCCAAGCGTTACAGTAAACCTGCAGTGGTTCAGCGGAAACTATTACTGCATTCCCAGGATAGGTTGAAGGCACATACCGTTTGAAGCGTTACTGCTCTGGACACAATTGCTCATGGTTCCTGTTGAATACAATCCCAATGCAATTTCTTTGTTTCATCGTCAATGTGAAGTTCCCAGGGGTACATCAATCCTGTTGTGGTGCATCGGAAACTAGTAGTGCACTCCAAGCAAAGGTTCGAAGTACAGACCGTTTGCAGTGTTACTCCCCAGGAGAGACGAAGGAATGTCGCCTAGTGTATTCAATCCCAGTGCAATTTCTGTGTTTCATCATGAATGTGAAGTTCCAAGCGTTACAGTAAACCTGCAGTGGTTCAGCGGAAACTATTACTGCATTCCCAGGATAGGTTGAAGGAACATACCGTTTGAAGCGTTACTCCTCTGGACACAAGTGCTCATGGTTCCTGTTGAATAGAATCCCAATGCAATTTCTTTGTTTCATCGTCAATGTGAAGTTCCCAGGGGTACATCAATCCTGTTGTGGTGCATCGGAAACTAGTAGTGCACTCCAAGCAAAGGTTCGAAGTACAGACCGTTTGCAGTGTTACTCCCCAGGAGAGACGAAGGAATGTCGCCTAGTGTATTCAATCCCAGCTCAATTTCTGTGTTTCATCATGAATGTGAAGTTCAAAGCGTTACAGTAAACCTGCAGTGGTTCAGCGGAAACTATTACTGCATTCCCAGGATAGGTTGAAGGCACATACCGTTTGAAGCGTTACTCCTCTGGACACAAGTGCTCATGGTTCCTGTTGAATACAATCCCAATGCAATTTCTTTGTTTCATCGTCAATGTGAAGTTCCCAGGGGTACATCAATCCTGTTGTGGTGCATCGGAAACTAGTAGTGCACTCCAAGCAAAGGTTCGAAGTACAGACCGTTTGCAGTGTTACTCCCCAGGAGAGACGAAGGAATGTCGCCTAGTGTATTCAATCCCAGTGCAATTTCTGTGTTTCATCATGAATGTGAAGTTCCAAGCGTTACAGTAAACCTGCAGTGGTTCAGCGGAAACTATTACTGCATTCCCAGGATAGGTTGAAGGCACATACCGTTTGAAGCGTTACTCCTCTGGACACAAGTGCTCATGGTTCCTGTTGAATACAATCCCAATGCAATTTCTTTGTTTCATCGTCAATGTGAAGTTCCCAGGGGTACATCAATCCTGTTGTGGTGCATCGGAAACTAGTAGTGCACTCCAAGCAAAGGTTCGAAGTACAGACCGTTTGCAGTGTTACTCCCCAGGAGAGACGAAGGAATGTCGCCTAGTGTATTCAATCCCAGTGCAATTTCTGTGTTTCATCATGAATGTGAAGTTCCAAGCGTTACAGTAAACCTGCAGTGGTTCAGCGGAAACTATTACTGCATTCCCAGGATAGGTTGAAGGCACATACCGTTTGAAGCGTTACTCCTCTGGACACAAGTGCTCATGGTTCCTGTTGAATACAATCCCAATGCAATTTCTTTGTTTCATCGTCAATGTGAAGTTCCCAGGGGTACATCAATCCTGTTGTGGTGCATCGGAAACTAGTAGTGCACTCCAAGCAAAGGTTCGAAGTACAGACCGTTTGCAGTGTTACTCCCCAGGACAGACGAAGGAATGTCGCCTAGTGTATTCAATCCCAGTGCAATTTCTGTGTTTCATCATGAATGTGAAGTTCCAAGCGTTACAGTAAACCTGCAGTGGTTCACGGAAACTATTACTGCATTCCCAGGATAGGCTGAAGGCACTAACCGTTTGAAGCGTTACTGCTCTGGACACAAGTGCTCATGGTTCCTGTTGAATACAATCCCAATGCAATTTCTTTGTTTCATCGTCAATGTGAAGTTCCCAGGGGTACATCAATCCTGTTATGGTGCATCGGAAACTAGTAGTGCACTCCAAGCAAAGGTTCGAAGTACAGACCGTTTGCAGTGTTACTCCCCAGGAGAGACGAAGGAATGTCGCCTAGTGTATTCAATCCCAGTGCAATTTCTGTGTTTCATCATGAATGTGAAGTTCCAAGCGTTACAGTAAACCTGCAGTGGTTCAGCGGAAACTATTACTGCATTCCCAGGATAGGTTGAAGGCACATACCGTTTGAAGCGTTACTGCTCTGGACACAAGTGCTCATGGTTCCTGTTGAATACAATCCCAATGCAATTTCTTTGTTTCATCGTCAATGTGAAGTTCCCAGGGGTACATCAATCCTGTTGTGGTGCATCGGAAACTAGTAGTGCACTCCAAGCAAAGGTTCGAAGTACAGACCGTTTGCAGTGTTACTCCCCAGGAGAGACGAAGGAATGTCGCCTAGTGTATTCAATCCCAGTGCAATTTCTGTGTTTCATCATGAATGTGAAGTTCCAAGCGTTACAGTAAACCTGCAGTGGTTCAGCGGAAACTATTACTGCATTCCCAGGATAGGTTGAAGGCACATACCGTTTGAAGCATTACTCCTCTGGACACAAGTGCTCATGGTTCCTGTTGAATACAATCCCAATGCAATTTCTTTGTTTCATCGTCAATGTGAAGTTCCCAGGGGTACATCAATCCTGTTGTGGTGCATCGGAAACTAGTAGTGCACTCCAAGCAAAGGTTCGAAGTACAGACCGTTTGCAGTGTTACTCCCCAGGAGAGACGAAGGAATGTCGCCTAGTGTATTCAATCCCAGCGCAATTTCTGTGTTTCATCATGAATGTGAAGTTCCAGGCGTTACAGTAAACCTGCAGTGGTTCAGCGGAAACTATTACTGCATTCCCAGGATAGGTTGAAGGCACATACCGTTTGAAGCGTTACTCCTCTGGACACAAGTGCTCATGGTTCCTGTTGAATACAATCCCAATGCAATTTCTTTGTTTCATCGTCAATGTGAAGTTCCCAGGGGTACATCAATCCTGTTGTGGTGCATCGGAAACTAGTAGTGCACTCCAAGCAAAGGTTCGAAGTACAGACCGTTTGCAGTGTTACTCCCCAGGAGAGACGAAGGAATGTCGCCTAGTGTATTCAATCCCAGTGCAATTTCTGTGTTTCATCATGAATGTGAAGTTCCAAGCGTTACAGTAAACCTGCAGTGGTTCAGCGGAAACTATTACTGCATTCCCAGGATAGGTTGAAGGAACATACCGTTTGAAGCGTTACTGCTCTGGACACAAGTGCTCATGGTTCCTGTTGAATACAATCCCAATGCAATTTCTTTGTTTCATCGTCAATGTGAAGTTCCCAGGGGTACATCAATCCTGTTGTGGTGCATCGGAAACTAGTAGTGCACTCCAAGCAAAGGTTCGAAGTACAGACCGTTTGCAGTGTTACTCCCCAGGAGAGACGAAGGAATGTCGCCTAGTGTATTC
Source organism: Schistocerca nitens (assembly GCF_023898315.1). NCBI lineage: Eukaryota > Metazoa > Arthropoda > Insecta > Orthoptera > Acrididae > Schistocerca > Schistocerca nitens. Next base: position 632,544,692 of record NC_064620.1, on the reverse strand, counting down.
AATCCCAGTGCAATTTCTGTGTTTCATCATGAATGTGAAGTTCCAAGCGTTACAGTAAACCTGCAGTGGTTCAGCGGAAACTATTACTGCATTCCCAGGATAGGTTGAAGGCACATACCGTTTGAAGCGTTACTGCTCTGGACACAAGTGCTCATGGTTCCTGTTGAATACAATCCCAATGCAATTTCTTTGTTTCATCGTCAATGTGAAGTTCCCAGGGGTACATCAATCCTGTTGTGGTGCATCGGAAACTAGTAGTGCACTCCAAGCAAAGGTTCGAAGTACAGACCGTTTGCAGTATTACTCCCCAGGAGAGACGAAGGAATGTCGCCTAGTGTATTCAATCCCAGTGCAATTTCTGTGTTTCATCATGAATGTGAAGTTCCAAGCGTTACAGTAAACCTGCAGTGGTTCAGCGGAAACTATTACTGCATTCCCAGGATAGGTTGAAGGCACTAACCGTTTGAAGCGTTACTGCTCTGGACACAAGTGCTCATGGTTCCTGTTGAATACAATCCCAATGCAATTTCTTTGTTTCATCGTCAATGTGAAGTTCCCAGGGGTACATCAATCCTGTTATGGTGCATCGGAAACTAGTAGTGCACTCCAAGCAAAGGTTCGAAGTACAGACCGTTTGCAGTGTTACTCCCCAGGAGAGACGAAGGAATGTCGCCTAGTGTATTCAATCCCAGTGCAATTTCTGTGTTTCATCATGAATGTGAAGTTCCAAGCGTTACAGTAAACCTGCAGTGGTTCAGCGGAAACTATTACTGCATTCCCAGGATAGGTTGAAGGCACATACCGTTTGAAGCGTTACTGCTCTGGACACAAGTGCTCATGGTTCCTGTTGAATACAATCCCAATGCAATTTCTTTGTTTCATCGTCAATGTGAAGTTCCCAGGGGTACATCAATCCTGTTGTGGTGCATCGGAAACTAGTAGTGCACTCCAAGCAAAGGTTCGAAGTACAGACCGTTTGCAGTGTTACTCCCCAGGAGAGACGAAGGAATGTCGCCTAGTGTATTCAATCCCAGTGCAATTTCTGTGTTTCATCATGAATGTGAAGTTCCAAGCGTTACAGTAAACCTGCAGTGGTTCAGCGGAAACTATTACTGCATTCCCAGGATAGGTTGAAGGCACATACCGTTTGAAGCGTTACTCCTCTGGACACAAGTGCTCATGGTTCCTGTTGAATACAATCCCAATGCAATTTCTTTGTTTCATCGTCAATGTGAAGTTCCCAGGGGTACATCAATCCTGTTGTGGTGCATCGGAAACTAGTAGTGCACTCCAAGCAAAGGTTCGAAGTACAGATCGTTTGTAGTGTTACTCCCCAGGAGAGACGAAGGAATGTCGCCTAGTGTATTCAATCCCAGTGCAATTTCTGTGTTTCATCATGAATGTGAAGTTCCAAGCGTTACAGTAAACCTGCAGTGGTTCAGCGGAAACTATTACTGCATTCCCAGGATAGGTTGAAGGCACATACCGTTTGAAGCGTTACTCCTCTGGACACAAGTGCTCATGGTTCCTGTTGAATACAATCCCAATGCAATTTCTTTGTTTCATCGTCAATGTGAAGTTCCCAGGGGTACATCAATCCTGTTGTGGTGCATCAGAAACTAGTAGTGCACTCCAAGCAAAGGTTCGAAGTACAGACCGTTTGCAGTGTTACTCCCCAGGAGAGACGAAGGAATGTCGCCTAGTGTATTCAATCCCAGTGCAATTTCTGTGTTTCATCATGAATGTGAAGTTCCAAGCGTTACAGTAAACCTGCAGTGGTTCAGCGGAAACTATTACTGCATTCCCAGGATAGGTTGAAGGCACATACCGTTTGAAGCGTTACTGCTCTGGACACAATTGCTCATGGTTCCTGTTGAATACAATCCCAATGCAATTTCTTTGTTTCATCGTCAATGTGAAGTACCCAGGGGTACATCAATCCTGTTGTGGTGCATCGGAAACTAGTAGTGCACTCCAAGCAAAGGTTCGAAGTACAGACCGTTTGCAGTGTTACTCCCCAGGAGAGACGAAGGAATGTCGCCTAGTGTATTCAATCCCAGTGCAATTTCTGTGTTTCATCATGAATGTGAAGTTCCAAGCGTTACAGTAAACCTGCAGTGGTTCAGCGGAAACTATTACTGCATTCCCAGGATAGGTTGAAGGCACATACCGTTTGAAGCGTTACTGCTCTGGACACAATTGCTCATGGTTCCTGTTGAATACAATCCCAATGCAATTTCTTTGTTTCATCGTCAATGTGAAGTTCCCAGGGGTACATCAATCCTGTTGTGGTGCATCGGAAACTAGTAGTGCACTCCAAGCAAAGGTTCGAAGTACAGACCGTTTGCAGTGTTACTCCCCAGGAGAGACGAAGGAATGTCGCCTAGTGTATTCAATCCCAGTGCAATTTCTGTGTTTCATCATGAATGTGAAGTTCCAAGCGTTACAGTAAACCTGCAGTGGTTCAGCGGAAACTATTACTGCATTCCCAGGATAGGTTGAAGGCACATACCGTTTGAAGCGTTACTCCTCTGGACACAAGTGCTCATGGTTCCTGTTGAATACAATCCCAATGCAATTTCTTTGTTTCATCGTCAATGTGAAGTTCCCAGGGGTACATCAATCCTGTTGTGGTGCATCGGAAACTAGTAGTGCACTCCAAGCAAAGGTTCGAAGTACAGACCGTTTGCAGTGTTACTCCCCAGGAGAGACGAAGGAATGTCGCCTAGTGTATTCAATCCCAGTGCAATTTCTGTGTTTCATCATGAATGTGAAGTTCCAAGCGTTACAGTAAACCTGCAGTGGTTCAGCGGAAACTATTACTGCATTCCCAGGATAGGTTGAAGGCACATACCGTTTGAAGCGTTACTCCTCTGGACACAAGTGCTCATGGTTCCTGTTGAATACAATCCCAATGCAATTTCTTTGTTTCATCGTCAATGTGAAGTTCCCAGGGGTACATCAATCCTGTTGTGGTGCATCGGAAACTAGTAGTGCACTCCAAGCAAAGGTTCGAAGTACAGACCGTTTGCAGTGTTACTCCCCAGGAGAGACGAAGGAATGTCGCCTAGTGTATTCAATCCCAGTGCAATTTCTGTGTTTCATCATGAATGTGAAGTTCCAAGCGTTACAGTAAACCTGCAGTGGTTCAGCGGAAACTATTACTGCATTCCCAGGATAGGTTGAAGGCACATACCGTTTGAAGCGTTACTCCTCTGGACACAAGTGCTCATGGTTCCTGTTGAATACAATCCCAATGCAATTTCTTTGTTTCATCGTCAATGTGAAGTTCCCAGGGGTACATCAATCCTGTTGTGGTGCATCGGAAACTAGTAGTGCACTCCAAGCAAAGGTTCGAAGTACAGACCGTTTGCAGTGTTACTCCCCAGGAGAGACGAAGGAATGTCGCCTAGTGTATTCAATCCCAGTGCAATTTCTGTGTTTCATCATGAATGTGAAGTTCCAAGCGTTACAGTAAACCTGCAGTGGTTCAGCGGAAACTATTACTGCATTCCCAGGATAGGCTGAAGGCACTAACCGTTTGAAGCGTTACTGCTCTGGACACAAGTGCTCATGGTTCCTGTTGAATACAATCCCAATGCAATTTCTTTGTTTCATCGTCAATGTGAAGTTCCCAGGGGTACATCAATCCTGTTATGGTGCATCGGAAACTAGTAGTGCACTCCAAGCAAAGGTTCGAAGTACAGACCGTTTGCAGTGTTACTCCCCAGGAGAGACGAAGGAATGTCGCCTAGTGTATTCAATCCCAGTGCAATTTCTGTGTTTCATCATGAATGTGAAGTTCCAAGCGTTACAGTAAACCTGCAGTGGTTCAGCGGAAACTATTACTGCATTCCCAGGATAGGTTGAAGGCACATACCGTTTGAAGCGTTACTGCTCTGGACACAAGTGCTCATGGTTCCTGTTGAATACAATCCCAATTCAATTTCTTTGTTTCATCGTCAATGTGAAGTTCCCAGGGGTACATCAATCCTGTTGTGGTGCATCGGAAACTAGTAGTGCACTCCAAGCAAAGGTTCGAAGTACAGACCGTTTGCAGTGTTACTCCCCAGGAGAGACGAAGGAATGTCGCCTAGTGTATTCAATCCCAGTGCAATTTCTGTGTTTCATCATGAATGTGAAGTTCCAAGCGTTACAGTAAACCTGCAGTGGTTCAGCGGAAACTATTACTGCATTCCCAGGATAGGTTGAAGGCACATACCGTTTGAAGCATTACTCCTCTGGACACAAGTGCTCATGGTTCCTGTTGAATACAATCCCAATGCAATTTCTTTGTTTCATCGTCAATGTGAAGTTCCCAGGGGTACATCAATCCTGTTGTGGTGCATCGGAAACTAGTAGTGCACTCCAAGCAAAGGTTCGAAGTACAGACCGTTTGCAGTGTTACTCCCCAGGAGAGACGAAGGAATGTCGCCTAGTGTATTCAATCCCAGCGCAATTTCTGTGTTTCATCATGAATGTGAAGTTCCAGGCGTTACAGTAAACCTGCAGTGGTTCAGCGGAAACTATTACTGCATTCCCAGGATAGGTTGAAGGCACATACCGTTTGAAGCGTTACTCCTCTGGACACAAGTGCTCATGGTTCCTGTTGAATACAATCCCAATGCAATTTCTTTGTTTCATCGTCAATGTGAAGTTCCCAGGGGTACATCAATCCTGTTGTGGTGCATCGGAAACTAGTAGTGCACTCCAAGCAAAGGTTCGAAGTACAGACCGTTTGCAGTGTTACTCCCCAGGAGAGACGAAGGAATGTCGCCTAGTGTATTCAATCCCAGTGCAATTTCTGTGTTTCATCATGAATGTGAAGTTCCAAGCGTTACAGTAAACCTGCAGTGGTTCAGCGGAAACTATTACTGCATTCCCAGGATAGGTTGAAGGAACATACCGTTTGAAGCGTTACTGCTCTGGACACAAGTGCTCATGGTTCCTGTTGAATACAATCCCAATGCAATTTCTTTGTTTCATCGTCAATGTGAAGTTCCCAGGGGTACATCAATCCTGTTGTGGTGCATCGGAAACTAGTAGTGCACTCCAAGCAAAGGTTCGAAGTACAGACCGTTTGCAGTGTTACTCCCCAGGAGAGACGAAGGAATGTCGCCTAGTGTATTCAATCCCAGTGCAATTTCTGTGTTTCATCATGAATGTGAAGTTCCAAGCGTTACAGTAAACCTGCAGTGGTTCAGCGGAAACTATTACTGCATTCCCAGGATAGGTTGAAGGCACATACCGTTTGAAGCGTTACTGCTCTGGACACAAGTGCTCATGGTTCCTGTTGAATACAATCCCAATGCAATTTCTTTGTTTCATCGTCAATGTGAAGTTCCCAGGGGTACATCAATCCTGTTGTGGTGCATCGGAAACTAGTAGTGCACTCCAAGCAAAGGTTCGAAGTACAGACCGTTTGCAGTGTTACTCCCCAGGAGAGACGAAGGAATGTCGCCTAGTGTATTCAATCCCAGTGCAATTTCTGTGTTTCATCATGAATGTGAAGTTCCAAGCGTTACAGTAAACCTGCAGTGGTTCAGCGGAAACTATTACTGCATTCCCAGGATAGGTTGAAGGCACATACCGTTTGAAGCGTTACTCCTCTGGACACAAGTGCTCATGGTTCCTGTTGAATACAATCCCAATGCAATTTCTTTGTTTCATCGTCAATGTGAAGTTCCCAGGGGTACATCAATCCTGTTATGGTGCATCGGAAACTAGTAGTGCACTCCAAGCAAAGGTTCGAAGTACAGACCGTTTGCAGTGTTACTCCCCAGGAGAGACGAAGGAATGTCGCCTAGTGTATTCAATCCCAGTGCAATTTCTGTGTTTCATCATGAATGTGAAGTTCCAAGCGTTACAGTAAACCTGCAGTGGTTCAGCGGAAACTATTACTGCATTCCCAGGATAGGTTGAAGGCACATACCGTTTGAAGCGTTACTGCTCTGGACACAAGTGCTCATGGTTCCTGTTGAATACAATCCCAATGCAATTTCTTTGTTTCATCGTCAATGTGAAGTTCCCAGGGGTACATCAATCCTGTTGTGGTGCATCGGAAACTAGTAGTGCACTCCAAGCAAAGGTTCGAAGTACAGACCGTTTGCAGTGTTACTCCCCAGGAGAGACGAAGGAATGTCGCCTAGTGTATTCAATCCCAGTGCAATTTCTGTGTTTCATCATGAATGTGAAGTTCCAAGCGTTACAGTAAACCTGCAGTGGTTCAGCGGAAACTATTACTGCATTCCCAGGATAGGTTGAAGGCACATACCGTTTGAAGCGTTACTGCTCTGGACACAAGTGCTCATGGTTCCTGTTGAATACAATCCCAATGCAATTTCTTTGTTTCATCGTCAATGTGAAGTTCCCAGGGGTTCATCAATCCTGTTGTGGTGCATCGGAAACTAGTAGTGCACTCCAAGCAAAGGTTCGAAGTACAGACCGTTTGCAGTGTTACTCCCCAGGAGAGACGAAGGAATGTCGCCTAGTGTATTCAATCCCAGTGCAATTTCTGTGTTTCATCATGAATGTGAAGTTCCAAGCGTTACAGTAAACCTGCAGTTGTTCAGCGGAAACTATTACTGCATTCCCAGGATAGGTTGAAGGCACATACCGTTTGAAGCGTTACTCCTCTGGACACAAGTGCTCATGGTTCCTGTTGAATACAATCCCAATGCAATTTCTTTGTTTCATCGTCAATGTGAAGTTCCCAGGGGTACATCAATCCTGTTATGGTGCATCGGAAACTAGTAGTGCACTCCAAGCAAAGGTTCGAAGTACAGACCGTTTGCAGTGTTACTCCCCAGGAGAGACGAAGGAATGTCGCCTAGTGTATTCAATCCCAGTGCAATTTCTGTGTTTCATCATGAATGTGAAGTTCCAAGCGTTACAGTAAACCTGCAGTGGTTCAGCGGAAACTATTACTGCATTCCCAGGATAGGTTGAAGGCACATACCGTTTGAAGCGTTACTGCTCTGGACACAAGTGCTCATGGTTCCTGTTGAATACAATCCCAATGCAATTTCTTTGTTTCATCGTCAATGTGAAGTTCCCAGGGGTACATCAATCCTGTTGTGGTGCATCGGAAACTAGTAGTGCACTCCAAGCAAAGGTTCGAAGTACAGACCGTTTGCAGTGTTACTCCCCAGGAGAGACGAAGGAATGTCGCCTAGTGTATTCAATCCCAGTGCAATTTCTGTGTTTCATCATGAATGTGAAGTTCCAAGCGTTACAGTAAACCTGCAGTGGTTCAGCGGAAACTATTACTGCATTCCCAGGATAGGTTGAAGGCACATACCGTTTGAAGCGTTACTGCTCTGGACACAAGTGCTCATGGTTCCTGTTGAATACAATCCCAATGCAATTTCTTTGTTTCATCGTCAATGTGAAGTTCCCAGGGGTTCATCAATCCTGTTGTGGTGCATCGGAAACTAGTAGTGCACTCCAAGCAAAGGTTCGAAGTACAGACCGTTTGCAGTGTTACTCCCCAGGAGAGACGAAGGAATGTCGCCTAGTGTATTCAATCCCAGTGCAATTTCTGTGTTTCATCATGAATGTGAAGTTCCAAGCGTTACAGTAAACCTGCAGTGGTTCAGCGGAAACTATTACTGCATTCCCAGGATAGGTTGAAGGCACATACCGTTTGAAGCGTTACTGCTCTGGACACAAGTGCTCATGGTTCCTGTTGAATACAATCCCAATGCAATTTCTTTGTTTCATCGTCAATGTGAAGTTCCCAGGGGTACATCAATCCTGTTGTGGTGCATCGGAAACTAGTAGTGCACTCCAAGCAAAGGTACGAAGTACAGACCGTTTGCAGTGTTACTCCCCAGGAGAGACGAAGGAATGTCGCCTAGTGTATTCAATCCCAGTGCAATTTCTGTGTTTCATCATGAATGTGAAGTTCCAAGCGTTACAGTAAACCTGCAGTGGTTCAGCGGAAACTATTACTGCATTCCCAGGATAGGTTGAAGGCACATACCGTTTGAAGCGTTACTGCTCTGGACACAAGTGCTCATGGTTCCTGTTGAATACAATCCCAATGCAATTTCTTTGTTTCATCGTCAATGTGAAGTTCCCAGGGGTACATCAATCCTGTTGTGGTGCATCGGAAACTAGTAGTGCACTCCAAGCAAAGGTTCGAAGTACAGACCGTTTGCAGTGTTACTCCCCAGGAGAGACGAAGGAATGTCGCCTAGTGTATTCAATCCCAGTGCAATTTCTGTGTTTCATCATGAATGTGAAGTTCCAAGCGTTACAGTAAACCTGCAGTTGTTCAGCGGAAACTATTACTGCATTCCCAGGATAGGTTGAAGGCACATACCGTTTGAAGCGTTACTGCTCTGGACACAAGTGCTCATGGTTCCTGTTGAATACAATCCCAATGCAATTTCTTTGTTTCATCGTCAATGTGAAGTTCCCAGGGGTACATCAATCCTGTTGTGCTGCATCGGAAACTAGTAGTGCACTCCAAGCAAAGGTTCGAAGTACAGACCGTTTGCAGTGTTACTCCCCAGGAGAGACGAAGGAATGTCGCCTAGTGTATTCAATCCCAGTGCAATTTCTGTGTTTCATCATGAATGTGAAGTTCCAAGCGTTACAGTAAACCTGCAGTGGTTCAGCGGAAACTATTACTGCATTCCCAGGATAGGTTGAAGGCACATACCGTTTGAAGCGTTACTCCTCTGGACACAAGTGCTCATGGTTCCTGTTGAATACAATCCCAATGCAATTTCTTTGTTTCATCGTCAATGTGAAGTTCCCAGGGGTACATCAATCCTGTTGTGGTGCATCAGAAACTAGTAGTGCACTCCAAGCAAAGGTTCGAAGTACAGACCGTTTGCAGTGTTACTCCCCAGGAGAGACGAAGGAATGTCGCCTAGTGTATTCAATCCCAGTGCAATTTCTGTGTTTCATCATGAATGTGAAGTTCCAAGCGTTACAGTAAACCTGCAGTGGTTCAGCGGAAACTATTACTGCATTCCCAGGATAGGCTGAAGGCACTAACCGTTTGAAGCGTTACTGCTCTGGACACAAGTGCTCATGGTTCCTGTTGAATACAATCCCAATGCAATTTCTTTGTTTCATCGTCAATGTGAAGTTCCCAGGGGTACATCAATCCTGTTATGGTGCATCGGAAACTAGTAGTGCACTCCAAGCAAAGGTTCGAAGTACAGACCGTTTGCAGTGTTACTCCCCAGGAGAGACGAAGGAATGTCGCCTAGTGTATTCAATCCCAGTGCAATTTCTGTGTTTCATCATGAATGTGAAGTTCCAAGCGTTACAGTAAACCTGCAGTGGTTCAGCGGAAACTATTACTGCATTCCCAGGATAGGTTGAAGGCACATACCGTTTGAAGCGTTACTGCTCTGGACACAATTGCTCATGGTTCCTGTTGAATACAATCCCAATGCAATTTCTTTGTTTCATCGTCAATGTGAAGTTCCCAGGGGTACATCAATCCTGTTGTGGTGCATCGGAAACTAGTAGTGCACTCCAAGCAAAGGTTCGAAGTACAGACCGTTTGCAGTGTTACTCCCCAGGAGAGACGAAGGAATGTCGCCTAGTGTATTCAATCCCAGTGCAATTTCTGTGTTTCATCATGAATGTGAAGTTCCAAGCGTTACAGTAAACCTGCAGTGGTTCAGCGGAAACTATTACTGCATTCCCAGGATAGGTTGAAGGCACATACCGTTTGAAGCGTTACTCCTCTGGACACAAGTGCTCATGGTTCCTGTTGAATACAATCCCAATGCAATTTCTTTGTTTCATCGTCAATGTGAAGTTCCCAGGGGTACATCAATCCTGTTGTGGTGCATCGGAAACTAGTAGTGCACTCCAAGCAAAGGTTCGAAGTACAGACCGTTTGCAGTGTTACTCCCCAGGAGAGACGAAGGAATGTCGCCTAGTGTATTCAATCCCAGCGCAATTTCTGTGTTTCATCATGAATGTGAAGTTCCAAGCGTTACAGTAAACCTGCAGTGGTTCAGCGGAAACTATTACTGCATTCCCAGGATAGGTTGAAGGCACATACCGTTTGAAGCGTTACTCCTCTGGACACAAGTGCTCATGGTTCCTGTTGAATACAATCCCAATGCAATTTCTTTGTTTCATCGTCAATGTGAAGTTCCCAGGGGTACATCAATCCTGTTGTGGTGCATCGGAAACTAGTAGTGCACTCCAAGCAAAGGTTCGAAGTACAGACCGTTTGCAGTGTTACTCCCCAGGAGAGACGAAGGAATGTCGCCTAGTGTATTCAATCCCAGTGCAATTTCTGTGTTTCATCATGAATGTGAAGTTCCAAGCGTTACAGTAAACCTGCAGTGGTTCAGCGGAAACTATTACTGCATTCCCAGGATAGGTTGAAGGCACATACCGTTTGAAGCGTTACTCCTCTGGACACAAGTGCTCATGGTTCCTGTTGAATACAATCCCAATGCAATTTCTTTGTTTCATCGTCAATGTGAAGTTCCCAGGGGTACATCAATCCTGTTGTGGTGCATCGGAAACTAGTAGTGCACTCCAAGCAAAGGTTCGAAGTACAGACCGTTTGCAGTGTTACTCCCCAGGAGAGACGAAGGAATGTCGCCTAGTGTATTCAATCCCAGTGCAATTTCTGTGTTTCATCATGAATGTGAAGTTCCAAGCGTTACAGTAAACCTGCAGTGGTTCAGCGGAAACTATTACTGCATTCCCAGGATAGGTTGAAGGCACATACCGTTTGAAGCGTTACTGCTCTGGACACAAGTGCTCATGGTTCCTGTTGAATACAATCCCAATGCAATTTCTTTGTTTCATCGTCAATGTGAAGTTCCCAGGGGTACATCAATCCTGTTGTGGTGCATCAGAAACTAGTAGTGCACTCCAAGCAAAGGTTCGAAGTACAGACCGTTTGCAGTGTTACTCCCCAGGAGAGACGAAGGAATGTCGCCTAGTGTATTCAATCCCAGTGCAATTTCTGTGTTTCATCATGAATGTGAAGTTCCAAGCGTTACAGTAAACCTGCAGTGGTTCAGCGGAAACTATTACTGCATTCCCAGGATAGGCTGAAGGCACTAACCGTTTGAAGCGTTACTGCTCTGGACACAAGTGCTCATGGTTCCTGTTGAATACAATCCCAATGCAATTTCTTTGTTTCATCGTCAATGTGAAGTTCCCAGGGGTACATCAATCCTGTTATGGTGCATCGGAAACTAGTAGTGCACTCCAAGCAAAGGTTCGAAGTACAGACCGTTTGCAGTGTTACTCCCCAGGAGAGACGAAGGAATGTCGCCTAGTGTATTCAATCCCAGTGCAATTTCTGTGTTTCATCATGAATGTGAAGTTCCAAGCGTTACAGTAAACCTGCAGTTGTTCAGCGGAAACTATTACTGCATTCCCAGGATAGGTTGAAGGCACATACCGTTTGAAGCGTTACTGCTCTGGACACAAGTGCTCATGGTTCCTGTTGAATACAATCCCAATGCAATTTCTTTGTTTCATCGTCAATGTGAAGTTCCCAGGGGTACATCAATCCTGTTGTGCTGCATCGGAAACTAGTAGTGCACTCCAAGCAAAGGTTCGAAGTACAGACCGTTTGCAGTGTTACTCCCCAGGAGAGACGAAGGAATGTCGCCTAGTGTATTCAATCCCAGTGCAATTTCTGTGTTTCATCATGAATGTGAAGTTCCAAGCGTTACAGTAAACCTGCAGTGGTTCAGCGGAAACTATTACTGCATTCCCAGGATAGGTTGAAGGCACATACCGTTTGAAGCGTTACTCCTCTGGACACAAGTGCTCATGGTTCCTGTTGAATACAATCCCAATGCAATTTCTTTGTTTCATCGTCAATGTGAAGTTCCCAGGGGTACATCAATCCTGTTGTGGTGCATCAGAAACTAGTAGTGCACTCCAAGCAAAGGTTCGAAGTACAGACCGTTTGCAGTGTTACTCCCCAGGAGAGACGAAGGAATGTCGCCTAGTGTATTCAATCCCAGTGCAATTTCTGTGTTTCATCATGAATGTGAAGTTCCAAGCGTTACAGTAAACCTGCAGTGGTTCAGCGGAAACTATTACTGCATTCCCAGGATAGGCTGAAGGCACTAACCGTTTGAAGCGTTACTGCTCTGGACACAAGTGCTCATGGTTCCTGTTGAATACAATCCCAATGCAATTTCTTTGTTTCATCGTCAATGTGAAGTTCCCAGGGGTACATCAATCCTGTTATGGTGCATCGGAAACTAGTAGTGCACTCCAAGCAAAGGTTCGAAGTACAGACCGTTTGCAGTGTTACTCCCCAGGAGAGACGAAGGAATGTCGCCTAGTGTATTCAATCCCAGTGCAATTTCTGTGTTTCATCATGAATGTGAAGTTCCAAGCGTTACAGTAAACCTGCAGTGGTTCAGCAGAAACTATTACTGCATTCCCAGGATAGGTTGAAGGCACATACCGTTTGAAGCGTTACTGCTCTGGACACAATTGCTCATGGTTCCTGTTGAATACAATCCCAATGCAATTTCTTTGTTTCATCGTCAATGTGAAGTTCCCAGGGGTACATCAATCCTGTTGTGGTGCATCGGAAACTAGTAGTGCACTCCAAGCAAAGGTTCGAAGTACAGACCGTTTGCAGTGTTACTCCCCAGGAGAGACGAAGGAATGTCGCCTAGTGTATTCAATCCCAGTGCAATTTCTGTGTTTCATCATGAATGTGAAGTTCCAAGCGTTACAGTAAACCTGCAGTGGTTCAGCGGAAACTATTACTGCATTCCCAGGATAGGTTGAAGGCACATACCGTTTGAAGCGTTACTCCTCTGGACACAAGTGCTCATGGTTCCTGTTGAATACAATCCCAATGCAATTTCTTTGTTTCATCGTCAATGTGAAGTTCCCAGGGGTACATCAATCCTGTTGTGGTGCATCGGAAACTAGTAGTGCACTCCAAGCAAAGGTTCGAAGTACAGACCGTTTGCAGTGTTACTCCCCAGGAGAGACGAAGGAATGTCGCCTAGTGTATTCAATCCCAGCGCAATTTCTGTGTTTCATCATGAATGTGAAGTTCCAAGCGTTACAGTAAACCTGCAGTGGTTCAGCGGAAACTATTACTGCATTCCCAGGATAGGTTGAAGGCACATACCGTTTGAAGCGTTACTCCTCTGGACACAAGTGCTCATGGTTCCTGTTGAATACAATCCCAATGCAATTTCTTTGTTTCATCGTCAATGTGAAGTTCCCAGGGGTACATCAATCCTGTTGTGGTGCATCGGAAACTAGTAGTGCACTCCAAGCAAAGGTTCGAAGTACAGACCGTTTGCAGTGTTACTCCCCAGGAGAGACGAAGGAATGTCGCCTAGTGTATTCAATCCCAGTGCAATTTCTGTGTTTCATCATGAATGTGAAGTTCCAAGCGTTACAGTAAACCTGCAGTGGTTCAGCGGAAACTATTACTGCATTCCCAGGATAGGTTGAAGGCACATACCGTTTGAAGCGTTACTCCTCTGGACACAAGTGCTCATGGTTCCTGTTGAATACAATCCCAATGCAATTTCTTTGTTTCATCGTCAATGTGAAGTTCCCAGGGGTACATCAATCCTGTTGTGGTGCATCGGAAACTAGTAGTGCACTCCAAGCAAAGGTTCGAAGTACAGACCGTTTGCAGTGTTACTCCCCAGGAGAGACGAAGGAATGTCGCCTAGTGTATTCAATCCCAGTGCAATTTCTGTGTTTCATCATGAATGTGAATTTCCAAGCGTTACAGTAAACCTGCAGTGGTTCAGCGGAAACTATTACTGCATTCCCAGGATAGGTTGAAGGCACATACCGTTTGAAGCGTTACTGCTCTGGACACAAGTGCTCATGGTTCCTGTTGAATACAATCCCAATGCAATTTCTTTGTTTCATCGTCAATGTGAAGTTCCCAGGGGTACATCAATCCTGTTGTGGTGCATCAGAAACTAGTAGTGCACTCCAAGCAAAGGTTCGAAGTACAGACCGTTTGCAGTGTTACTCCCCAGGAGAGACGAAGGAATGTCGCCTAGTGTATTCAATCCCAGTGCAATTTCTGTGTTTCATCATGAATGTGAAGTTCCAAGCGTTACAGTAAACCTGCAGTGGTTCAGCGGAAACTATTACTGCATTCCCAGGATAGGCTGAAGGCACTAACCGTTTGAAGCGTTACTGCTCTGGACACAAGTGCTCATGGTTCCTGTTGAATACAATCCCAATGCAATTTCTTTGTTTCATCGTCAATGTGAAGTTCCCAGGGGTACATCAATCCTGTTATGGTGCATCGGAAACTAGTAGTGCACTCCAAGCAAAGGTTCGAAGTACAGACCGTTTGCAGTGTTACTCCCCAGGAGAGACGAAGGAATGTCGCCTAGTGTATTCAATCCCAGTGCAATTTCTGTGTTTCATCATGAATGTGAAGTTCCAAGCGTTACAGTAAACCTGCAGTGGTTCAGCGGAAACTATTACTGCATTCCCAGGATAGGTTGAAGGCACATACCGTTTGAAGCGTTACTGCTCTGGACACAAGTGCTCATGGTTCCTGTTGAATACAATCCCAATGCAATTTCTTTGTTTCATCGTCAATGTGAAGTTCCCAGGGGTACATCAATCCTGTTGTGGTGCATCGGAAACTAGTAGTGCACTCCAAGCAAAGGTTCGAAGTACAGACCGTTTGCAGTGTTACTCCCCAGGAGAGACGAAGGAATGTCGCCTAGTGTATTCAATCCCAGTGCAATTTCTGTGTTTCATCATGAATGTGAAGTTCCAAGCGTTACAGTAAACCTGCAGTGGTTCAGCGGAAACTATTACTGCATTCCCAGGATAGGTTGAAGGCACATACCGTTTGAAGCATTACTCCTCTGGACACAAGTGCTCATGGTTCCTGTTGAATACAATCCCAATGCAATTTCTTTGTTTCATCGTCAATGTGAAGTTCCCAGGGGTACATCAATCCTGTTGTGGTGCATCGGAAACTAGTAGTGCACTCCAAGCAAAGGTTCGAAGTACAGACCGTTTGCAGTGTTACTCCCCAGGAGAGACGAAGGAATGTCGCCTAGTGTATTCAATCCCAGCGCAATTTCTGTGTTTCATCATGAATGTGAAGTTCCAGGCGTTACAGTAAACCTGCAGTGGTTCAGCGGAAACTATTACTGCATTCCCAGGATAGGTTGAAGGCACATACCGTTTGAAGCGTTACTCCTCTGGACACAAGTGCTCATGGTTCCTGTTGAATACAATCCCAATGCAATTTCTTTGTTTCATCGTCAATGTGAAGTTCCCAGGGGTACATCAATCCTGTTGTGGTGCATCGGAAACTAGTAGTGCACTCCAAGCAAAGGTTCGAAGTACAGACCGTTTGCAGTGTTACTCCCCAGGAGAGACGAAGGAATGTCGCCTAGTGTATTCAATCCCAGTGCAATTTCTGTGTTTCATCATGAATGTGAAGTTCCAAGCGTTACAGTAAACCTGCAGTGGTTCAGCGGAAACTATTACTGCATTCCCAGGATAGGTTGAAGGAACATACCGTTTGAAGCGTTACTGCTCTGGACACAAGTGCTCATGGTTCCTGTTGAATACAATCCCAATGCAATTTCTTTGTTTCATCGTCAATGTGAAGTTCCCAGGGGTACATCAATCCTGTTGTGGTGCATCGGAAACTAGTAGTGCACTCCAAGCAAAGGTTCGAAGTACAGACCGTTTGCAGTGTTACTCCCCAGGAGAGACGAAGGAATGTCGCCTAGTGTATTCAATCCCAGTGCAATTTCTGTGTTTCATCATGAATGTGAAGTTCCAAGCGTTACAGTAAACCTGCAGTGGTTCAGCGGAAACTATTACTGCATTCCCAGGATAGGTTGAAGGCACATACCGTTTGAAGCGTTACTGCTCTGGACACAAGTGCTCATGGTTCCTGTTGAATACAATCCCAATGCAATTTCTTTGTTTCATCGTCAATGTGAAGTTCCCAGGGGTACATCAATCCTGTTGTGGTGCATCGGAAACTAGTAGTGCACTCCAAGCAAAGGTTCGAAGTACAGACCGTTTGCAGTGTTACTCCCCAGGAGAGACGAAGGAATGTCGCCTAGTGTATTCAATCCCAGTGCAATTTCTGTGTTTCATCATGAATGTGAAGTTCCAAGCGTTACAGTAAACCTGCAGTGGTTCAGCGGAAACTATTACTGCATTCCCAGGATAGGTTGAAGGCACATACCGTTTGAAGCGTTACTCCTCTGGACACAAGTGCTCATGGTTCCTGTTGAATACAATCCCAATGCAATTTCTTTGTTTCATCGTCAATGTGAAGTTCCCAGGGGTACATCAATCCTGTTATGGTGCATCGGAAACTAGTAGTGCACTCCAAGCAAAGGTTCGAAGTACAGACCGTTTGCAGTGTTACTCCCCAGGAGAGACGAAGGAATGTCGCCTAGTGTATTCAATCCCAGTGCAATTTCTGTGTTTCATCATGAATGTGAAGTTCCAAGCGTTACAGTAAACCTGCAGTGGTTCAGCGGAAACTATTACTGCATTCCCAGGATAGGTTGAAGGCACATACCGTTTGAAGCGTTACTGCTCTGGACACAAGTGCTCATGGTTCCTGTTGAATACAATCCCAATGCAATTTCTTTGTTTCATCGTCAATGTGAAGTTCCCAGGGGTACATCAATCCTGTTGTGGTGCATCGGAAACTAGTAGTGCACTCCAAGCAAAGGTTCGAAGTACAGACCGTTTGCAGTGTTACTCCCCAGGAGAGACGAAGGAATGTCGCCTAGTGTATTCAATCCCAGTGCAATTTCTGTGTTTCATCATGAATGTGAAGTTCCAAGCGTTACAGTAAACCTGCAGTGGTTCAGCGGAAACTATTACTGCATTCCCAGGATAGGTTGAAGGCACATACCGTTTGAAGCGTTACTGCTCTGGACACAAGTGCTCATGGTTCCTGTTGAATACAATCCCAATGCAATTTCTTTGTTTCATCGTCAATGTGAAGTTCCCAGGGGTTCATCAATCCTGTTGTGGTGCATCGGAAACTAGTAGTGCACTCCAAGCAAAGGTTCGAAGTACAGACCGTTTGCAGTGTTACTCCCAAGGAGAGACGAAGGAATGTCGCCTAGTGTATTCAATCCCAGTGCAATTTCTGTGTTTCATCATGAATGTGAAGTTCCAAGCGTTACAGTAAACCTGCAGTGGTTCAGCGGAAACTATTACTGCATTCCCAGGATAGGTTGAAGGCACATACCGTTTGAAGCGTTACTGCTCTGGACACAAGTGCTCATGGTTCCTGTTGAATACAATCCCAATGCAATTTCTTTGTTTCATCGTCAATGTGAAGTTCCCAGGGGTACATCAATCCTGTTGTGGTGCATCGGAAACTAGTAGTGCACTCCAAGCAAAGGTACGAAGTACAGACCGTTTGCAGTGTTACTCCCCAGGAGAGACGAAGGAATGTCGCCTAGTGTATTCAATCCCAGTGCAATTTCTGTGTTTCATCATGAATGTGAAGTTCCAAGCGTTACAGTAAACCTGCAGTGGTTCAGCGGAAACTATTACTGCATTCCCAGGATAGGTTGAAGGCACATACCGTTTGAAGCGTTACTGCTCTGGACACAAGTGCTCATGGTTCCTGTTGAATACAATCCCAATGCAATTTCTTTGTTTCATCGTCAATGTGAAGTTCCCAGGGGTACATCAATCCTGTTGTGGTGCATCGGAAACTAGTAGTGCACTCCAAGCAAAGGTTCGAAGTACAGACCGTTTGCAGTGTTACTCCCCAGGAGAGACGAAGGAATGTCGCCTAGTGTATTCAATCCCAGTGCAATTTCTGTGTTTCATCATGAATGTGAAGTTCCAAGCGTTACAGTAAACCTGCAGTTGTTCAGCGGAAACTATTACTGCATTCCCAGGATAGGTTGAAGGCACATACCGTTTGAAGCGTTACTGCTCTGGACACAAGTGCTCATGGTTCCTGTTGAATACAATCCCAATGCAATTTCTTTGTTTCATCGTCAATGTGAAGTTCCCAGGGGTACATCAATCCTGTTGTGCTGCATCGGAAACTAGTAGTGCACTCCAAGCAAAGGTTCGAAGTACAGACCGTTTGCAGTGTTACTCCCCAGGAGAGACGAAGGAATGTCGCCTAGTGTATTCAATCCCAGTGCAATTTCTGTGTTTCATCATGAATGTGAAGTTCCAAGCGTTACAGTAAACCTGCAGTGGTTCAGCGGAAACTATTACTGCATTCCCAGGATAGGTTGAAGGCACATACCGTTTGAAGCGTTACTGCTCTGGACACAAGTGCTCATGGTTCCTGTTGAATACAATCCCAATGCAATTTCTTTGTTTCATCGTCAATGTGAAGTTCCCAGGGGTACATCAATCCTGTTGTGGTGCATCGGAAACTAGTAGTGCACTCCAAGCAAAGGTACGAAGTACAGACCGTTTGCAGTGTTACTCCCCAGGAGAGACGAAGGAATGTCGCCTAGTGTATTCAATCCCAGTGCAATTTCTGTGTTTCATCATGAATGTGAAGTTCCAAGCGTTACAGTAAACCTGCAGTGGTTCAGCGGAAACTATTACTGCATTCCCAGGATAGGTTGAAGGCACATACCGTTTGAAGCGTTACTGCTCTGGACACAAGTGCTCATGGTTCCTGTTGAATACAATCCCAATGCAATTTCTTTGTTTCATCGTCAATGTGAAGTTCCCAGGGGTACATCAATCCTGTTGTGGTGCATCGGAAACTAGTAGTGCACTCCAAGCAAAGGTTCGAAGTACAGACCGTTTGCAGTGTTACTCCCCAGGAGAGACGAAGGAATGTCGCCTAGTGTATTCAATCCCAGTGCAATTTCTGTGTTTCATCATGAATGTGAAGTTCCAAGCGTTACAGTAAACCTGCAGTTGTTCAGCGGAAACTATTACTGCATTCCCAGGATAGGTTGAAGGCACATACCGTTTGAAGCGTTACTGCTCTGGACACAAGTGCTCATGGTTCCTGTTGAATACAATCCCAATGCAATTTCTTTGTTTCATCGTCAATGTGAAGTTCCCAGGGGTACATCAATCCTGTTGTGCTGCATCGGAAACTAGTAGTGCACTCCAAGCAAAGGTTCGAAGTACAGACCGTTTGCAGTGTTACTCCCCAGGAGAGACGAAGGAATGTCGCCTAGTGTATTCAATTCCAGTGCAATTTCTGTGTTTCATCATGAATGTGAAGTTCCAAGCGTTACAGTAAACCTGCAGTGGTTCAGCGGAAACTATTACTGCATTCCCAGGATAGGTTGAAGGCACATACCGTTTGAAACGTTACTCCTCTGGACACAAGTGCTCATGGTTCCTGTTGAATACAATCCCAATGCAATTTCTTTGTTTCATCGTCAATGTGAAGTTCCCAGGGGTACATCAATCCTGTTGTGGTGCATCGGAAACTAGTAGTGCACTCCAAGCAAAGGTTCGAAGTACAGACCGTTTGTAGTGTTACTCCCCAGGAGAGACGAAGGAATGTCGCCTAGTGTATTCAATCCCAGTGCAATTTCTGTGTTTCATCATGAATGTGAAGTTCCAAGCGTTACAGTTAACCTGCAGTGGTTCAGCGGAAACTATTACTGCATTCCCAGGATAGGTTGAAGGCACATACCGTTTGAAGCATTACTCCTCTGGACACAAGTGCTCATGGTTCCTGTTGAATACAATCCCAATGCAATTTCTTTGTTTCATCGTCAATGTGAAGTTCCCAGGGGTACATCAATCCTGTTGTGGTGCATCGGAAACTAGTAGTGCACTCCAAGCAAAGGTTCGAAGTACAGACCGTTTGCAGTGTTACTCCCCAGGAGAGACGAAGGAATGTCGCCTAGTGTATTCAATCCCAGTGCAATTTCTGTGTTTCATCATGAATGTGAAGTTCCAAGCGTTACAGTAAACCTGCAGTGGTTCAGCGGAAACTATTACTGCATTCCCAGGATAGGTTGAAGGCACATACCGTTTGAAGCGTTACTGCTCTGGACACAAGTGCTCATGGTTCCTGTTGAATACAATCCCAATGCAATTTCTTTGTTTCATCGTCAATGTGAAGTTCCCAGGGGTACATCAATCCTGTTGTGGTGCATCGGAAACTAGTAGTGCACTCCAAGCAAAGGTTCGAAGTACAGACCGTTTGCAGTGTTACTCCCCAGGAGAGACGAAGGAATGTCGCCTAGTGTATTCAATCCCAGTGCAATTTCTGTGTTTCATCATGAATGTGAAGTTCCAAGCGTTACAGTAAACCTGCAGTGGTTCAGCGGAAACTATTACTGCATTCCCAGGATAGGTTGAAGGCACTAACCGTTTGAAGCGTTACTGCTCTGGACACAAGTGCTCATGGTTCCTGTTGAATACAATCCCAATGCAATTTCTTTGTTTCATCGTCAATGTGAAGTTCCCAGGGGTACATCAATCCTGTTATGGTGCATCGGAAACTAGTAGTGCACTCCAAGCAAAGGTTCGAAGTACAGACCGTTTGCAGTGTTACTCCCCAGGAGAGACGAAGGAATGTCGCCTAGTGTATTCAATCCCAGTGCAATTTCTGTGTTTCATCATGAATGTGAAGTTCCAAGCGTTACAGTAAACCTGCAGTGGTTCAGCGGAAACTATTACTGCATTCCCAGGATAGGTTGAAGGCACATACCGTTTGAAGCGTTACTGCTCTGGACACAAGTGCTCATGGTTCCTGTTGAATACAATCCCAATGCAATTTCTTTGTTTCATCGTCAATGTGAAGTTCCCAGGGGTACATCAATCCTGTTGTGGTGCATCGGAAACTAGTAGTGCACTCCAAGCAAAGGTTCGAAGTACAGACCGTTTGCAGTGTTACTCCCCAGGAGAGACGAAGGAATGTCGCCTAGTGTATTCAATCCCAGTGCAATTTCTGTGTTTCATCATGAATGTGAAGTTCCAAGCGTTACAGTAAACCTGCAGTGGTTCAGCGGAAACTATTACTGCATTCCCAGGATAGGTTGAAGGCACATACCGTTTGAAGCGTTACTGCTCTGGACACAAGTGCTCATGGTTCCTGTTGAATACAATCCCAATGCAATTTCTTTGTTTCATCGTCAATGTGAAGTTCCCAGGGGTTCATCAATCCTGTTGTGGTGCATCGGAAACTAGTAGTGCACTCCAAGCAAAGGTTCGAAGTACAGACCGTTTGCAGTGTTACTCCCCAGGAGAGACGAAGGAATGTCGCCTAGTGTATTCAATCCCAGTGCAATTTCTGTGTTTCATCATGAATGTGAAGTTCCAAGCGTTACAGTAAACCTGCAGTGGTTCAGCGGAAACTATTACTGCATTCCCAGGATAGGTTGAAGGCACATACCGTTTGAAGCGTTACTCCTCTGGACACAAGTGCTCATGGTTCCTGTTGAATACAATCCCAATGCAATTTCTTTGTTTCATCGTCAATGTGAAGTTCCCAGGGGTACATCAATCCTGTTGTGGTGCATCGGAAACTAGTAGTGCACTCCAAGCAAAGGTACGAAGTACAGACCGTTTGCAGTGTTACTCCCCAGGAGAGACGAAGGAATGTCGCCTAGTGTATTCAATCCCAGTGCAATTTCTGTGTTTCATCATGAATGTGAAGTTCCAAGCGTTACAGTAAACCTGCAGTGGTTCAGCGGAAACTATTACTGCATTCCCAGGATAGGTTGAAGGCACATACCGTTTGAAGCGTTACTGCTCTGGACACAAGTGCTCATGGTTCCTGTTGAATACAATCCCAATGCAATTTCTTTGTTTCATCGTCAATGTGAAGTTCCCAGGGGTACATCAATCCTGTTGTGGTGCATCGGAAACTAGTAGTGCACTCCAAGCAAAGGTTCGAAGTACAGACCGTTTGCAGTGTTACTCCCCAGGAGAGACGAAGGAATGTCGCCTAGTGTATTCAATCCCAGTGCAATTTCTGTGTTTCATCATGAATGTGAAGTTCCAAGCGTTACAGTAAACCTGCAGTTGTTCAGCGGAAACTATTACTGCATTCCCAGGATAGGTTGAAGGCACATACCGTTTGAAGCGTTACTGCTCTGGACACAAGTGCTCATGGTTCCTGTTGAATACAATCCCAATGCAATTTCTTTGTTTCATCGTCAATGTGAAGTTCCCAGGGGTACATCAATCCTGTTGTGCTGCATCGGAAACTAGTAGTGCACTCCAAGCAAAGGTTCGAAGTACAG
The DNA here is from genome assembly GCF_023898315.1 of Schistocerca nitens. Classification (NCBI taxonomy): domain Eukaryota; kingdom Metazoa; phylum Arthropoda; class Insecta; order Orthoptera; family Acrididae; genus Schistocerca; species Schistocerca nitens. The sequence goes on along the minus strand of NC_064620.1, from coordinate 632,522,517 downwards.
ACCGTTTGCAGTGTTACTCCCCAGGAGAGACGAAGGAATGTCGCCTAGTGTATTCAATTCCAGTGCAATTTCTGTGTTTCATCATGAATGTGAAGTTCCAAGCGTTACAGTAAACCTGCAGTGGTTCAGCGGAAACTATTACTGCATTCCCAGGATAGGTTGAAGGCACATACCGTTTGAAGCGTTACTGCTCTGGACACAAGTGCTCATGGTTCCTGTTGAATACAATCCCAATGCAATTTCTTTGTTTCATCGTCAATGTGAAGTTCCCAGGGGTACATCAATCCTGTTGTGGTGCATCGGAAACTAGTAGTGCACTCCAAGCAAAGGTTCGAAGTACAGACCGTTTGCAGTGTTACTCCCCAGGAGAGACGAAGGAATGTCGCCTAGTGTATTCAATCCCAGTGCAATTTCTGTGTTTCATCATGAATGTGAAGTTCCAAGCGTTACAGTAAACCTGCAGTGGTTCAGCGGAAACTATTACTGCATTCCCAGGATAGGTTGAAGGCACATACCGTTTGAAGCGTTACTGCTCTGGACACAAGTGCTCATGGTTCCTGTTGAATACAATCCCAATGCAATTTCTTTGTTTCATCGTCAATGTGAAGTTCCCAGAGGTACATCAATCCTGTTGTGGTGCATCGGAAACTAGTAGTGCACTCCAAGCAAAGGTTCGAAGTACAGACCGTTTGCAGTGTTACTCCCCAGGAGAGACGAAGGAATGTCGCCTAGTGTATTCAATCCCAGTGCAATTTCTGTGTTTCATCATGAATGTGAAGTTCCAAGCGTTACAGTAAACCTGCAGTGGTTCAGCGGAAACTATTACTGCATTCCCAGGATAGGTTGAAGGCACATACCGTTTGAAGCGTTACTCCTCTGGACACAAGTGCTCATGGTTCCTGTTGAATACAATCCCAATGCAATTTCTTTGTTTCATCGTCAATGTGAAGTTCCCAGGGGGTACATCAATCATGTTGTGGTGCATCGGAAACTAGTAGTGCACTCCAAGCAAAGGTTCGAAGTACAGACCGTTTGCAGTGTTACTCCCCAGGAGAGACGAAGGAATGTCGCCTAGTGTATTCAATCCCAGTGCAATTTCTGTGTTTCATCATGAATGTGAAGTTCCAAGCGTTACAGTAAACCTGCAGTGGTTCAGCGGAAACTATTACTGCATTCCCAGGATAGGTTGAAGGCACATACCGTTTGAAGCGTTACTGCTCTGGACACAAGTGCTCATGGTTCCTGTTGAATACAATCCCAATGCAATTTCTTTGTTTCATCGTCAATGTGAAGTTCCCAGGGGTACATCAATCCTGTTGTGGTGCATCGGAAACTAGTAGTGCACTCCAAGCAAAGGTTCGAAGTACAGAACGTTTGCAGTGTTACTCCCCAGGAGAGACGAAGGAATGTCGCCTAGTGTATTCAATCCCAGTGCAATTTCTGTGTTTCATCATGAATGTGAAGTTCCAAGCGTTACAGTAAACCTGCAGTGGTTCAGCGGAAACTATTACTGCATTCCCAGGATAGGTTGAAGGCACATACCGTTTGAAGCGTTACTGCTCTGGACACAAGTGCTCATGGTTCCTGTTGAATACAATCCCAATGCAACTTCTTTGTTTCATCGTCAATGTGAAGTTCCCAGGGGTACATCAATCCTGTTGTGGTGCATCGGAAACTAGTAGTGCACTCCAAGCAAAGGTTCGAAGTACAGACCGTTTGCAGTGTTACTCCCCAGGAGAGACGAAGGAATGTCGCCTAGTGTATTCAATCCCAGTGCAATTTCTGTGTTTCATCATGAATGTGAAGTTCCAAGCGTTACAGTAAACCTGCAGTGGTTCAGCGGAAACTATTACTGCATTCCCAGGATAGGTTGAAGGCACATACCGTTTGAAGCGTTACTGCTCTGGACACAAGTGCTCATGGTTCCTGTTGAATACAATCCCAATGCAATTTCTTTGTTTCATCGTCAATGTGAAGTTCCCAGGGGTACATCAATCCTGTTGTGGTGCATCGGAAACTAGTAGTGCACTCCAAGCAAAGGTTCGAAGTACAGACCGCTTGCAGTGTTACTCCCCAGGAGAGACGAAGGAATGTCGCCTAGTGTATTCAATCCCAGTGCAATTTCTGTGTTTTATCATGAATGTGAAGTTCCAAGCGTTACAGTAAACCTGCAGTGGTTCAGCGGAAGCTATTACTGCATTCCCAGGATAGGTTGAAGGCACATACCGTTTGAAGCGTTACTGCTCTGGACACAAGTGCTCATAGTTCCTGTTGAATACAATCCCAATGCAATTTCTTTGTTTCATCGTCAATGTGAAGTTCCCAGGGGTACATCAATCCTGTTGTGGTGCATCGGAAACTAGTAGTGCACTCCAAGCAAAGGTTCGAAGTACAGACCGTTTGCAGTGTTACTCCCCAGGAGTGACGAAGGAATGTCGCCTAGTGTATTCAATCCCAGTGCAATTTCTGTGTTTCATCATGAATGTGAAGTTCCAAGCGTTACAGTAAACCTGCAGTGGTTCAGCGGAAACTATTACTGCATTCCCAGGATAGGTTGAAGGCACATACCGTTTGAAGCGTTACTGCTCTGGACACAAGTGCTCATAGTTCCTGTTGAATACAATCCCAATGCAATTTCTTTGTTTCATCGTCAATGTGAAGTTCCCAGGGGTACATCAATCCTGTTGTGGTGCATCGGAAACTAGTAGTGCACTCCAAGCAAAGGTTCGAAGTACAGACCGTTTGCAGTGTTACTCCCCAGGAGTGACGAAGGAATGTCGCCTAGTGTATTCAATCCCAGTGCAATTTCTGTGTTTCATCATGAATGTGAAGTTCCAAGCGTTACAGTAAACCTGCAGTGGTTCAGCGGAAACTATTACTGCATTCCCAGGATAGGTTGAAGGCACATACCGTTTGAAGCGTTACTCCTCTAGACACAAGTGCTCATGGTTCCTGTTGAATACAATCCCAATGCAATTTCTTTGTTTCATCGTCAATGTGAAGTTCCCAGGGGTACATCAATCCTGTTGTGGTGCATCGGAAACTAGTAGTGCACTCCAAGCAAAGGTTCGAAGTACAGACCGTTTGCAGTGTTACTCCCCAGGAGAGACGAAGGAATGTCGCCTAGTGTATTCAATCCCAGTGCAATTTCTGTGTTTCATCATGAATGTGAAGTTCCAAGCGTTACAGTAAACCTGCAGTGGTTCAGCGGAAACTATTACTGCATTCCCAGGATAGGTTGAAGGCACATACCGTTTGAAGCGTTACTGCTCTGGACACAAGTGCTCATGGTTTCTGTCGAATACAATCCCAATGCAATGTCTTTGTTTCATCGTCAATGTGAAGTTCCCAGGGGTACATCAATCCTGTTGTGGTGCATCGGAAACTAGTAGTGCACTCCAAGCAAAGGTTCGAAGTACAGACCGTTTGCAGTGTTACTCCCCAGGAGAGACGAAGGAATGTCGCCTAGTGTATTCAATCCCAGTGCAATTTCTGTGTTTCATCATGAATGTGAAGTTCCAAGCGTTACAGTAAACCTGCAGTGGTTCAGCGGAAACTATTACTGCATTCCCAGGATAGGTTGAAGGCACATACCGTTTGAAGCGTTACTCCTCTGGACACAAGTGCTCATGGTTCCGGTTGAATACAATCCCAATGCAATTTCTTTGTTTCATCGTCAATGTGAAGTTCCCAGGGGTACATCAATCCTGTTGTGGTGCATCGGAAACTAGTAGTGCACTCCAAGCAAAGGTTCGAAGTACAGACCGTTTGCAGTGTTACTCCCCAGGAGAGACGAAGGAATGTCGCCTAGTGTATTCAATCCCAGTGCAATTTCTGTGTTTCATCATGAATGTGAAGTTCCAAGCGTTACAGTAAACCTGCAGTGGTTCAGCGGAAACTATTACTGCATTCCCAGGATAGGTTGAAGGCACATACCGTTTGAAGCGTTACTCCTCTGGACACAAGTGCTCATGGTTCCCGTTGAATACAATCCCAATGGAATTTCTTTGTTTCATCGTCAATGTGAAGTTCCCAGGGGTACATCAATCCTGTTGTGGTGCATCGGAAACTAGTAGTGCACTCCAAGCAAAGGTTCGAAGTACAGACCGTTTGCAGTGTTACTCCCCAGGAGAGACGAAGGAATGTCGCCTAGTGTATTCAATCCCAGTGCAATTTCTGTGTTTCATCATGAATGTGAAGTTCCAAGCGTTACAGTAAACCTGCAGTGGTTCAGCGGAAACTATTACTGCATTCCCAGGATAGGTTGAAGGCACATACCGTTTGAAGCGTTACTGCTCTGGACACAAGTGCTCATGGTTCCTGTTGAATACAATCCCAATGCAATTTCTTTGTTTCATCGTCAATGTGAAGTTACCAGGGGTACATCAATCCTGTTGTGGTGCATCGGAAACTAGTAGTGCACTCCAAGCAAAGGTTCGAAGTACAGACCGTTTGCAGTGTTACTCCCCAGGAGAGACGAAGGAATGTCGCCTAGTGTATTCAATCCCAGTGCAATTTCTGTGTTTCATCATGAATGTGAAGTTCCAAGCGTTACAGTAAACCTGCAGTGGTTCAGCGGAAACTATTACTGCATTCCCAGGATAGGTTGAAGGCACATACCGTTTGAAGCGTTACTGCTCTGGACACAAGTGCTCATGGTTCCTGTTGAATACAATCCCAATGCAATTTCTTTGTTTCATCGTCAATGTGAAGTTCCCAGAGGTACATCAATCCTGTTGTGGTGCATCGGAAACTAGTAGTGCACTCCAAGCAAAGGTTCGAAGTACAGACCGTTTGCAGTGTTACTCCCCAGGAGAGACGAAGGAATGTCGCCTAGTGTATTCAATCCCAGTGCAATTTCTGTGTTTCATCATGAATGTGAAGTTCCAAGCGTTACAGTAAACCTGCAGTGGTTCAGCGGAAACTATTACTGCATTCCCAGGATAGGTTGAAGGCACATACCGTTTGAAGCGTTACTGCTCTGGACACAAGTGCTCATGGTTCCTGTTGAATACAATCCCAATGCAATTTCTTCGTTTCATCGTCAATGTGAAGTTCCCAGGGGTACATCAATCCTGTTGTGGTGCATCGGAAACTAGTAGTGCACTCCAAGCAAAGGTTCGAAGTACAGACCGTTTGTAGTGTTACTCCCCAGGAGAGACGAAGGAATGTCGCCTATTGTATTCAATCCCAGTGCAATTTCTGTGTTTCATCATGAATGTGAAGTTCCAAGCGTTACAGTAAATCTGCAGTGGTTCAGCGGAAACTATTACTGCATTCCCAGGATAGGTTGAAGGCACATACCGTTTGAAGCGTTACTCCTCTGGACACAAGTGCTCATGGTTCCTGTTGAATACAATCCCAATGCAATTTCTTTGTTTCATCGTCAATGTGAAGTTCCCAGGGGTACATCAATCCTGTTGTGGTGCATCGGAAACTAGTAGTGCACTCCAAGCAAAGGTTCGAAGTACAGACCGTTTGCAGTGTTACTCCCCAGGAGAGACGAAGGAATGTCGCCTAGTGTATTCAATCCCAGTGCAATTTCTGTGTTTCATCATGAATGTGAAGTTCCAAGCGTTACAGTAAACCTGCAGTGGTTCAGCGGAAACTATTACTGCATTCCCAGGATAGGTTGAAGGCACATACCGTTTGAAGCGTTACTCCTCTGGACACAAGTGCTCATGGTTCCTGTTGAATACAATCCCAATGCAATTTCTTTGTTTCATCGTCAATGTGAAGTTCCCAGGGGTACATCAATCCTGTTGTGGTGCATCGGAAACTAGTAGTGCACTCCAAGCAAAGGTTCGAAGTACAGACCGTTTGCAGTGTTACTCCCCAGGAGAGACGAAGGAATGTCGCCTAGTGTATTCAATCCCAGTGCAATTTCTGTGTTTCATCATGAATGTGAAGTTCCAAGCGTTACAGTAAACCTGCAGTGGTTCAGCGGAAACTATTACTGCATTCCCAGGATAGGTTGAAGGCACATACCGTTTGAAGCGTTACTCCTCTGGACACAAGTGCTCATGGTTCCTGTTGAATACAATCCCAATGCAATTTCTTTGTGTCATCGTCAATGTGAAGTTCCCAGGGGTACATCAATCCTGTTGTGCTGCATCGGAAACTAGTAGTGCAGTCCAAGCAAAGGTTCGAAGTACAGACCGTTTGCAGTGTTACTCCCCAGGAGAGACGAAGGAATGTCGCCTAGTGTATTCAATCCCAGTGCAATTTCTGTGTTTCATCATGAATGTGAAGTTCCAAGCGTTACAGTAAACATGTAGTGGTTCAGCGGAAACTATTACTGCATTCCCAGGATAGGTTGAAGGCACATACCGTTTGAAGCGTTACTCCTCTGGACACAAGTGCTCATGGTTCCTGTTGAATACAATCCCAATGCAATTTCTTTGTTTCATCGTCAATGTGAAGTTCCCAGGGGTACATCAATCCTGTTGTGGTGCATCGGAAACTAGTAGTGCACTCCAAGCAAAGGTTCGAAGTACAGACCGTTTGCAGTGTTACTCCCCAGGAGAGACGAAGGAATGTCGCCTAGTGTATTCAATCCCAGTGCAATTTCTGTGTTTCATCATGAATGTGAAGTTCCAAGCGTTACAGTAAACCTGCAGTGGTTCAGCGGAAACTATTACTGCATTCCCAGGATAGGTTGAAGGCACATACCGTTTGAAGCGTTACTGCTCTGGACACAAGTGCTCATAGTTCCTGTTGAATAGAATCAAAATGCAATTTCTTTGTTTCATCGTCAATGTGAAGTTCCCAGGGGTACATCAATCCTGTTGTGGTGCATCGGAAACTAGTAGTGCACTCCAAGCAAAGGTTCGAAGTACAGACCGTTTGCAGTGTTACTCCCCAGGAGAGACGAAGGAATGTCGCCTAGTGTATTCAATCCCAGTGCAATTTCTGTGTTTCATCATGAATGTGAAGTTCCAAGCGTTACAGTAAACCTGCAGTGGTTCAGCGGAAACTATTACTGCATTCCCAGGATAGGTTGAAGGCACATACCGTTTGAAGCGTTACTGCTCTGGACACAAGTGCTCATGGTTCCTGTTGAATACAATCCCAATGCAATTTCTTTGTTTCATCGTCAATGTGAAGTTCCCAGGGGTACATCAATCCTGTTGTGCTGCATCGGAAACTAGTAGTGCACTCCAAGCAAAGGTTCGAAGTACAGACCGTTTGTAGTGTTACTCCCCAGGATAGACGAAGGAATGTCGCCTAGTGTATTCAATCCCAGTGCAATTTCTGTGTTTCATCATGAATGTGAAGTTCCAAGCGTTACAGTAAATCTGCAGTGGTTCAGCGGAAACTATTACTGCATTCCCAGGATAGGTTGAAGGCACATACCGTTTGAAGCGTTACTGCTCTGGACACAAGTGCTCATGGTTCCTGTTGAATACAATCCCAATGCAATTTCTTTGTTTCATCCTCAATGTGAAGTTCCCAGGGGTACATCATTCCTGTTGTGGTGCATCGGAAACTAGGAGTGCACTCCAAGCAAAGGTTCGAAGTACAGACCGTTTGCAGTGTTACTCCCCAGGAGAGACGAAGGAATGTCGCCTAGTGTATTCAATCCCAGTGCAATTTCTGTGTTTCATCATGAATGTGAAGTTCCAAGCGTTACAGTAAACCTGCAGTGGTTCAGCGGAAACTATTACTGCATTCCCAGGATAGGTTGAAGGCACATACCGTTTGAAGCGTTACTGCTCTGGACACAAGTGCTCATGGTTCCTGTTGAATACAATCCCAATGCAATTTCTTTGTTTCATCGTCAATGTGAAGTTCCCAGGGGTACATCAATCCTGTTGTGCTGCATCGGAAACTAGTAGTGCACTCCAAGCAAAGGTTCGAAGTACAGACCGTTTGTAGTGTTACTCCCCAGGATAGACGAAGGAATGTCGCCTAGTGTATTCAATCCCAGTGCAATTTCTGTGTTTCATCATGAATGTGAAGTTCCAAGCGTTACAGTAAATCTGCAGTGGTTCAGCGGAAACTATTACTGCATTCCCAGGATAGGTTGAAGGCACATACCGTTTGAAGCGTTACTCCTCTGGACACAAGTGCTCATGGTTCCTGTTGAATACAATCCCAATGCAATTTCTTTGTTTCATCGTCAATGTGAAGTTCCCAGGGGTACATCAATCCTGTTGTGGTGCATCGGAAACTAGTAGTGCACTCCAAGCAAAGGTTCGAAGTACAGACCGTTTGCAGTGTTACTCCCCAGGAGAGACGAAGGAATGTCGCCTAGTGTATTCAATCCCAGTGCAATTTCTGTGTTTCATCATGAATGTGAAGTTCCAAGCGTTACAGTAAACCTGCAGTGGTTCAGCGGAAACTATTACTGCATTCCCAGGATAGGTTGAAGGCACATACCGTTTGAAGCGTTACTGCTCTGGACACAAGTGCTCATGGTTCCTGTTGAATACAATCCCAATGCAATTTCTTTGTTTCATCGTCAATGTGAAGTTCCCAGGGGTACATCAATCCTGTTGTGGTGCATCGGAAACTAGTAGTGCACTCCAAGCAAAGGTTCGAAGTACAGACCGTTTGCAGTGTTACTCCCCAGGAGAGACGACGGAATGTCGCCTAGTGTATTCAATCCCAGTGCAATTTCTGTGTTTCATCATGAATGTGAAGTTCCAAGCGTTACAGTAAACCTGCAGTGGTTCAGCGGAAACTATTACTGCATTCCCAGGATAGGTTGAAGGCACATACCGTTTGAAGCGTTACTGCTCTGGACACAAGTGCTCATGGTTCCTGTTGAATACAATCCCAATGCAATTTCTTTGTGTCATCGTCAATGTGAAGTTCCCAGGGGTACATCAATCCTGTTGTGCTGCTTCGGAAACTAGTAGTGCACTCCAAGCAAAGGTTCGAAGTACAGACCGTTTGCAGTGTTACTCCCCAGGAGAGACGAAGGAATGTCGCCTAGTGTATTCAATCCCAATGCAATTTCTGTGTTTCATCATGAATGTGAAGTTCCAAGCGTTACAGTAAACCTGCAGTGGTTCAGCGGAAACTATTACTGCATTCCCAGGATAGGTTGAAGGCACATACCGTTTGAAGCGTTACTGCTCTGGACACAAGTGCTCATGGTTCCTGTTGAATACAATCACAATGCAATTTCTTTGTTTCATCGTCAATGTGAAGTTCCCAGGGGTACATCAATCCTGTTGTGGTGCATCGGAAACTAGTAGTGCACTTCAAGCAAAGGTTCGAAGTACAGACCGTTTGCAGTGTTACTCCCCAGGAGAGACGACGGAATGTCGCCTAGTGTATTCAATCCCAGTGCAATTTCTGTGTTTCATCATGAATGTGAAGTTCCAAGCGTTACAGGAAACCTGCAGTGGTTCAGCGGAAACTATTACTGCATTCCCAGGATAGGTTGAAGGCACATACCGTTTGAAGCGTTACTGCTCTGGACACAAGTGCTCATGGTTCCTGTTGAATACAATCCCAATGCAATTTCTTTGTTTCATCGTCAATGTGAAGTTCCCAGGGGTACATCAATCCTGTTGTGGTGCATCGGAAACTAGTAGTGCACTCCAAGCAAAGGTTCGAAGTACAGACCGTTTGCAGTGTTACTCCCCAGGAGAGACGAAGGAATGTCGCCTAGTGTATTCAATCCCAGTGCAATTTCTGTGTTTCATCATGAATGTGAAGTTCCAAGCGTTACAGTAAACCTGCAGTGGTTCAGCGGAAACTATTACTGCATTCCCAGGATAGGTTGAAGGCACATACCGTTTGAAGCGTTACTGCTCTGGACACAAGTGCTCATGGTTCCTGTTGAATACAATCCCAATGCAATTTCTTTGTTTCATCGTCAATGTGAAGTTCCCAGGGGTACATCAATCCTGTTGTGGTGCATTGGAAACTAGTAGTGCACTCCAAGCAAAGGTTCGAAGTACAGACCGTTTGCAGTGTTACTCCCCAGGAGAGACGACGGAATGTCGCCTAGTGTATTCAATCCCAGTGCAATTTCTGTGTTTCATCATGAATGTGAAGTTCCAAGCGTTACAGTAAACCTGCAGTGGTTCAGCGGAAACTATTACTGCATTCCCAGGATAGGTTGAAGGCACATACCGTTTGAAGCGTTACTGCTCTGGACACAAGTGCTCATGGTTCCTGTTGAATACAATCCCAATGCAATTTCTTTGTGTCATCGTCAATGTGAAGTTCCCAGGGGTACATCAATCCTGTTGTGCTGCATCGGAAACTAGTAGTGCACTCCAAGCAAAGGTTCGAAGTACAGACCGTTTGCAGTGTTACTCCCCAGGAGAGACGAAGGAATGTCGCCTAGTGTATTCAATCCCAATGCAATTTCTGTGTTTCATCATGAATGTGAAGTTCCAAGCGTTACAGTAAACCTGCAGTGGTTCAGCGGAAACTATTACTGCATTCCCAGGATAGGTTGAAGGCACATACCGTTTGAAGCGTTACTGCTCTGGACACAAGTGCTCATGGTTCCTGTTGAATACAATCACAATGCAATTTCTTTGTTTCATCGTCAATGTGAAGTTCCCAGGGGTACATCAATCCTGTTGTGGTGCATCGGAAACTAGTAGTGCACTTCAAGCAAAGGTTCGAAGTACAGACCGTTTGCAGTGTTACTCCCCAGGAGAGACGACGGAATGTCGCCTAGTGTATTCAATCCCAGTGCAATTTCTGTGTTTCATCATGAATGTGAAGTTCCAAGCGTTACAGGAAACCTGCAGTGGTTCAGCGGAAACTATTACTGCATTCCCAGGATAGGTTGAAGGCACATACCGTTTGAAGCGTTACTGCTCTGGACACAAGTGCTCATGGTTCCTGTTGAATACAATCCCAATGCAATTTCTTTGTGTCATCGTCAATGTGAAGTTCCCAGGGGTACATCAATCCTGTTGTGGTGCATCGGAAACTAGTAGTGCACTCCAAGCAAAGGTTCGAAGTACAGACCGTTTGCAGTGTTACTCCCCAGGAGAGACGAAGGAATGTCGCCTAGTGTATTCAATCCCAGTGCAATTTCTGTGTTTCATCATGAATGTGAAGTTCCAAGCGTTACAGTAAACCTGCAGTGGTTCAGCGGAAACTATTACTGCATTCCCAGGATAGGTTGAAGGCACATACCGTTTGAAGCGTTACTGCTCTGGACACAAGTGCTCATGGTTCCTGTTGAATACAATCCCAATGCAATTTCTTTGTTTCATCGTCAATGTGAAGTTCCCAGGGGTACATCAATCCTGTTGTGGTGCATCGGAAACTAGTAGTGCACTCCAAGCAAAGGTTCGAAGTACAGACCGTTTGCAGTGTTACTCCCCAGGAGAGACGACGGAATGTCGCCTAGTGTATTCAATCCCAGTGCAATTTCTGTGTTTCATCATGAATGTGAAGTTCCAAGCGTTACAGTAAACCTGCAGTGGTTCAGCGGAAACTATTACTGCATTCCCAGGATAGGTTGAAGGCACATACCGTTTGAAGCGTTACTCCTCTGGACACAAGTGCTCATGTTTCCTGTTGAATACAATCCCAATGCAACTTCTTTGTGTCATCGTCAATGTGAAGTTCCCAGGGGTACATCAATCCTGTTGTGGTGCATCGGAAACTAGTAGTGCACTCCAAGCAAAGGTTCGAAGTACAGACCGTTTGCAGTGTTACTCCCCAGGAGAGACGAAGAAATGTCGCCTAGTGTATTCAATCCCAATGCAATTTCTGTGTTTCATCATGAATGTGAAGTTCCAAGCGTTACAGTAAACCTGCAGTGGTTCAGCGGAAACTATTACTGCATTCCCAGGATAGGTTGAAGGCACATACCGTTTGAAGCGTTACTCCTCTGGACACAAGTGCTCATGGTTCCTGTTGAATACAATCCCAATGCAATTTCTTTGTTTCATCGTCAATGTGAAGTTCCCAGGGGTACATCAATCCTGTTGTGGTGCATCGGAAACTAGTAGTGCACTCCAAGCAAAGGTTCGAAGTACAGACCGTTTGCAGTGTTACTCCCCAGGAGAGACGAAGGAATGTCGCCTAGTGTATTCAATCCCAGTGCAATTTCTGTGTTTCATCATGAATGTGAAGTTCCAAGCGTTACAGTAAACCTGCAGTGGTTCAGCGGAAACTATTACTGCATTCCCAGGATAGGTTGAAGGCACATACCGTTTGAAGCGTTACTGCTCTGGACACAAGTGCTCATGGTTCCTGTTGAATACAATCCCAATGCAATTTCTTTGTTTCATCGTCAATGTGAAGTTCCCAGGGGTACATCAATCCTGTTGTGGTGCATCGGAAACTAGTAGTGCACTCCAAGCAAAGGTTCGAAGTACAGACCGTTTGCAGTGTTACTCCCCAGGAGAGACGACGGAATGTCGCCTAGTGTATTCAATCCCAGTGCAATTTCTGTGTTTCATCATGAATGTGAAGTTCCAAGCGTTACAGTAAACCTGCAGTGGTTCAGCGGAAACTATTACTGCATTCCCAGGATAGGTTGAAGGCACATACCGTTTGAAGCGTTACTCCTCTGGACACAAGTGCTCATGGTTCCTGTTGAATACAATCCCAATGCAACTTCTTTGTGTCATCGTCAATGTGAAGTTCCCAGGGGTACATCAATCCTGTTGTGGTGCATCGGAAACTAGTAGTGCACTCCAAGCAAAGGTTCGAAGTACAGACCGTTTGCAGTGTTACTCCCCAGGAGAGACGAAGGAATGTCGCCTAGTGTATTCAATCCCAATGCAATTTCTGTGTTTCATCATGAATGTGAAGTTCCAAGCGTTACAGTAAACCTGCAGTGGTTCAGCGGAAACTATTACTGCATTCCCAGGATAGGTTGAAGGCACATACCGTTTGAAGCGTTACTCCTCTGGACACAAGTGCTCATGGTTCCTGTTGAATACAATCCCAATGCAATTTCTTTGTTTCATCGTCAATGTGAAGTTCCCAGGGGTACATCAATCCTGTTGTGGTGCATCGGAAACTAGTAGTGCACTCCAAGCAAAGGTTCGAAGTACAGACCGTTTGCAGTGTTACTCCCCAGGAGAGACGAAGGAATGTCGCCTAGTGTATTCAATCCCAGTGCAATTTCTGTGTTTCATCATGAATGTGAAGTTCCAAGCGTTACAGTAAACCTGCAGTGGTTCAGCGGAAACTATTACTGCATTCCCAGGATAGGTTGAAGGCACATACCGTTTGAAGCGTTACTCCTCTGGACACAAGTGCTCATGGTTCCTGTTGAATACAATCCCAATGCAATTTCTTTGTTTCATCGTCAATGTGAAGTTCCCAGGGGTACATCAATCCTGTTGTGCTGCATCGGAAACTAGTAGTGCACTCCAAGCAAAGGTTCGAAGTACAGACCGTTTGCAGTGTTACTCCCCAGGAGAGACGAAGGAATGTCGCCTAGTGTATTCAATCCCAGTGCAATTTCTGTGTTTCATCATGAATGTGAAGTTCCAAGCGTTACAGTAAACCTGCAGTGGTTCAGCGGAAACTATTACTGCATTCCCAGGATAGGTTGAAGGCACATACCGTTTGAAGCGTTACTGCTCTGGACACAAGTGCTCATGGTTCCTGTTGAATACAATCCCAATGCAATTTCTTTGTTTCATCGTCAATGTGAAGTTCCCAGGGGTACATCAATCCTGTTGTGGTGCATCGGAAACTAGTAGTGCACTCCAAGCAAAGGTTCGAAGTACAGACCGTTTGCAGTGTTACTCCCCAGGAGAGACGAAGGAATGTCGCCTAGTGTATTCAATCCCAGTGCAATTTCTGTGTTTCATCATGAATGTGAAGTTCCAAGCGTTACAGTAAACCTGCAGTGGTTCAGCGGAAACTATTACTGCATTCCCAGGATAGGTTGAAGGCACATACCGTTTGAAGCGTTATTGCTCTGGACACAAGTGCTCATGGTTCCTGTTGAATACAATCCCAATGCAATTTCTTTGTTTCATCGTCAATGTGAAGTTCCCAGGGGTACATCAATCCTGTTGTGGTGCATCGGAAACTAGTAGTGCACTCCAAGCAAAGGTTCGAAATACAGACCGTTTGCAGTGTTACTCCCCAGGAGAGACGAAGGAATGTCGCCTAGTGTATTCAATCCCAGTGCAATTTCTGTGTTTCATCATGAATGTGAAGTTCCAAGCGTTACAGTAAACCTGCAGTGGTTCAGCGGAAACTATTACTGCATTCCCAGGATAGGTTGAAGGCACATACCGTTTGAAGCGTTACTGCTCTGGACACAAGTGCTCATGGTTCCTGTTGAATACAATCCCAATGCAATTTCTTTGTTTCATCGTCAATGTGAAGTTCCCAGGGGTACATCAATCCTGTTGTGGTGCATCGGAAACTAGTAGTGCACTCCAAGCAAAGGTTCGAAGTACAGACCGTTTGCAGTGTTACTCCCCAGGAGAGACGAAGGAATGTCGCCTAGTGTATTCAATCTCAGTGCAATTTCTGTGTTTCATCATGAATGTGAAGTTCCAAGCGTTACAGTAAACCTGCAGTGGTTCAGCGGAAACTATTACTGCATTCCCAGGATAGGTTGAAGGCACATACCGTTTGAAGCGTTACTCCTCTGGACACAAGTGCTCATGGTTCCTGTTGAATACAATCCCAATTCAATTTCTTTGTTTCATCGTCAATGTGAAGTTCCCAGGGGTACATCAATCCTGTTGTCGTGCATCGGAAACTAGTAGTGCACCCCAAGCAAAGGTTCGAAGTACAGACCGTTTGCAGTGTTACTCCCCAGAAGAGACGAAGGAATGTCGCCTAGTGTATTCAATCCCAGTGCAATTTCTGTGTTTCATCATGAATGTGAAGTTCCAAGCGTTACAGTAAACCTGCAGTGGTTCAGCGGAAACTATTACTGCATTCCCAGGATAGGTTGAAGGCACATACGGTTTGAAGCGTTACTCCTCTGGACACAAGTGCTCATGGTTCCTGTTGAATACAATCCCAATGCAATTTCTTTGTTTCATCGTCAATGTGAAGTTCCCAGGGGTACATCAATCCTGTTGTGGTGCATCGGAAACTAGTAGTGCACTCCAAGCAAAGGTTCGAAGTACAGACCGTTTGCAGTGTTACTCCCCAGGAGAGACGAAGGAATGTCGCCTAGTGTATTCAATCCCAGTGCAATTTTTGTGTTTCGTCATGAATGTGAAGTTCCAAGCGTTACAGTAAACCTGCAGTGGTTCAGCGGAAACTATTACTGCATTCCCAGGATAGGTTGAAGGCACATACCGTTTGAAGCGTTACTGCTCTGGACACAAGTGCTCATGGTTCCTGTTGAATACAATCCCAATGCAATTTCTTTGTTTCATCGTCAATGTGAAGTTCCCAGGGGTACATCAATCCTGTTGTGGTGCATCGGAAACTAGTAGTGCACTCCCAGCAAAGGTTCGAAGTACAGACCGTTTGCAGTGTTACTCCCCAGGAGAGACGAAGGAATGTCGCCTAGTGTATTCAATCCCAGTGCAATTTCTGTGTTTCATCATGAATGTGAAGTTCCAAGCGTTACAGTAAACCTGCAGTGGTTCAGCGGAAACTATTACTGCATTCCCAGGATAGGTTGAAGGCACATACCGTTTGAAGCGTTACTGCTCTGGACACAAGTGCTCATGGTTCCTGTTGAATACAATCCCAATGCAATTTCTTTGTTTCATCGTCAATGTGAAGTTCCCAGGAGTACATCAATCCAGTTGTGGTGCATCGGAAACTAGTAGTGCACTCCAAGCAAAGGTTCGAAGTACAGACCGTTTGCAGTGTTACTCCCCAGGAGAGACGAAGGAATGTCGCCTAGTGTATTCAATCCCAGTGCAATTTCTGTGTTTCATCATGAATGTGAAGTTCCAAGCGTTACAGTAAACCTGCAGTGGTTCAGCGGAAACTATTACTGCATTCCCAGGATAGGTTGAAGGCACATACCGTTTGAAGCGTTACTGCTCTGGACACAAGTGCTCATGGTTCCTGTTGAATACAATCCCAATGCAATTTCTTTGTTTCATCGTCAATGTGAAGTTCCCAGGGGTACATCAATCCTGTTGTGGTGCATCGGAAACTAGTAGTGCACTCCAAGCAAAGGTTCGAAGTACAGACCGTTTGCAGTGTTACTCCCCAGGAGAGACGAAGGAATGTCGCCTAGTGTATTCAATCTCAGTGCAATTTCTGTGTTTCATCATGAATGTGAAGTTCCAAGCGTTACAGTAAACCTGCAGTGGTTCAGCGGAAACTATTACTGCATTCCCAGGATAGGTTGAAGGCACATACCGTTTGAAGCGTTACTGCTCTGGACACAAGTGCTCATGGTTCCTGTTGAATACAATCCCAATGTAATTTCTTTGTTTCATCGTCAATGTGAAGTTCCCAGGGGTACATCAATCCTGTTGTGGTGCATCGGAAACTAGTAGTGTACTCCAAGCAAAGGTTCGAAGTACAGACCGTTTGCAGTGTTACTCCCCAGAAGAGACGAAGGAATGTCGCCTAGTGTATTCAATCCCAGTGCAATTTCTGTGTTTCATCATGAATGTGAAGTTCCAAGCGTTACAGTAAACCTGCAGTGGTTCAGCGGAAACTATTACTGCATTCACAGGATAGGTTGAAGGCACATACCGTTTGAAGCGTTACTGCTCTGGACACAAGTGCTCATGGTTCCTGTTGAATACAATCCCAATGCAATTTCTTTGTTTCATCGTCAATGTGAAGTTCCCAGGGGTACATCAATCCTGTTGTGGTGCATCGGAAACTAGTAGTGCACTCCAAGCAAAGGTTCGAAGTACAGACCGTTTGCAGTGTTACTCCCCAGGAGAGACGAAGGAATGTCGCCTAGTGTATTCAATCCCAGTGCAATTTTTGTGTTTCATCATGAATGTGAAGTTCCAAGCGTTACAGTAAACCTGCAGTGGTTCAGCGGAAACTATTACTGCATTCCCAGGATAGGTTGAAGGCACATACCGTTTGAAGCGTTACTGCTCTGGACACAAGTGCTCATGGTTCCTGTTGAATACAATCCCAATGCAATTTCTTTGTTTCATCGTCAATGTGAAGTTCCCAGGGGTACATCAATCCTGTTGTGGTGCATCGGAAACTAGTAGTGCACTCCAAGCAAAGGTTCGAAATACAGACCGTTTGCAGTGTTACTCCCCAGGAGAGACGAAGGAATGTCGCCTAGTGTATTCAATCCCAGTGCAATTTCTGTGTTTCATCATGAATGTGAAGTTCCAAGCGTTACAGTAAACCTGCAGTGGTTCAGCGGAAACTATTACTGCATTCCCAGGATAGGTTGAAGGCACATACCGTTTGAAGCGTTACTGCTCTGGACACAAGTGCTCATGGTTCCTATTGAATACAATCCCAATTCAATTTCTTTGTTTCATCGTCAATGTGAAGTTCCCAGGGGTACATCAATCCTGTTGTCGTGCATCGGAAACTAGTAGTGCACTCCAAGCAAAGGTTCGAAGTACAGACCGTTTGCAGTGTTACTCCCCAGGAGAGACGAAGGAATGTCGCCTAGTGTATTCAATCCCAGTGCAATTTCTGTGTTTCATCATGAATGTGAAGTTCCAAGCGTTACAGTAAACCTGCAGTGGTTCAGCGGAAACTATTACTGCATTCCCAGGATAGGTAGAAGGCACATACCGTTTGAAGCGTTACTGCTCTGGACACAAGTGCTCATGGTTCCTGTTGAATACAATCCCAATGCAATTTCTTTGTTTCATCGTCAATGTGAAGTTCCCAGGGGTACATCAATCCTGTTGTGCTGCATCGGAAACTAGTAGTGCACTCCAAGCAAACGTTCGAAGTACAGACCGTTTGCAGTGTTACTCCCCAGGAGAGACGAAGGAATGTCGCCTAGTGTATTCAATCCCAGTGCAATTTCTGTGTTTCGTCATGAATGTGAAGTTCCAAGCGTTACAGTAAACCTGCAGTGGTTCAGCGGAAACTATTACTGCATTCCCAGGATAGGTTGAAGGCACATACCGTTTGAAGCGTTACTCCTCTGGACACAAGTGCTCATGGTTCCTGTTGAATACAATCTCAATGCAATTTCTTTGTTTCATCGTCAATGTGAAGTTCCCAGGGGTACATCAATCCTGTTGTGGTGCATCGGAAACTAGTAGTGCACTCCAAGCAAAGGTTCGAAGTACAGACCGTTTGCAGTGTTACTCCCCAGGAGAGACGAAGGAATGTCGCCTAGTGTATTCAATCCCAGTGTAACATCTGTGTTTCATCATGGATGTGAAGTTCCAAGCGTTACAGTAAACCTGCAGTGGTTCAGCGGAAACTATTACTGCATTCCCAGGATAGGTTGAAGGCACATACCGTTTGAAGCGTTACTCCTCTGGACACAAGTGCTCATGGTTCCTGTTGAATACAATCCCAATGCAATTTCTTCGTTTCATCGTCAATGTGAAGTTCCCAGGGGTACATTAATCCTGTTGTGGTGCATCGGCAACTAGTAGTGCACTCCAAGCAAAGGTTCGAAGTACAGACCGTTTGCAGTGTTACTCCCCAGGAGAGACGAAGGAATGTCGCCTAGTGTATTCAATCCCAGTGCAATTTCTGTGTTTCATCATGAATGTGAAGTTCCAAGCGTTACAGTAAACCTGCAGTGGTTCAGCGGAAACTATTACTGCATTCCCAGGATAGGTTGAAGGCACATACCGTTTGAAGCGTTACTCCTCTGGACACAAGTGCTCATGGTTCCTGTTGAATACAATCCCAATGCAATTTCTTTGTTTCATCGTGAATGTGAAGTTCCCAGGGGTACATCAATCCTGTTGTGGTGCATCGGAAACTAGTAGTGCACTCCAAGCAAAGGTTCGAAGTACAGACCGTTTGCAGTGTTACTCCCCAGGAGAGACGAAGGAATGTCGCCTAGTGTATTCAATCCCAGTGCAATTTCTGTGTTTCATCATGAATGTGAAGTTCCAAGCGTTACAGTAAATCTGCAATGGTACGGCGGAAACTTTTACTGCATTCCCAGGATAGGTTGAAGGCACATACCGTTTGAAGCGTTACTGCTCTGGACACAAGTGCTCATGGTTCCTGTTGAATACAATCCCAATGCAATTTCTTTGTTTCATTGTCAATGTGAAGTTCCCAGGGGTACATCAATCCTGTTGTGGTGCATCGGAAACTAGTAGTGCACTCCAAGCAAACGTTCGAAGTACAGACCGTTTGCAGTGTTACTCCCCAGGAGAGACGAAGGAATGTCGCCTAGTGTATTCAATCCCAGTGCAATTTCTGTGTTTCATCATGAATGTGAAGTTCCAAGCGTTACAGTAAACCTGCAGTGGTTCAGCGGAAACTATTACTGCATTCCCAGGATAGGTTGAAGGCACATACCGTTTGAAGCGTTACTCCTCTGGACACAAGTGCTCATGGTTCCTGTTGAATACAATCCCAATGCAATTTCTTTGTTTCATCGTCAATGTGAAGTTCCCAGGGGTACATCAATCCTGTTGTGCTGCATCGGAAACTAGTAGTGCACTCCAAGCAAAGGTTCGAAGTACAGACCGTTTGCAGTGTTACTCCCCAGGAGAGACGAAGGAATGTCGCCTAGTGTATTCAATCCCAGTGCAATTTCTGTGTTTCATCATGAATGTGAAGTTCCAAGCGTTACAGTAAACCTGCAGTGGTTCAGCGGAAACTGTTACTGCATTCCCAGGATAGGTTGAAGGCACATACCGTTTGAAGCGTTACTCCTCTGGACACAAGTGCTCATGGTTCCTGTTGAATACAATCCCAATGCAATTTCTTTGTTTCATCGTCAATGTGAACTTCCCAGGGGTACATCAATCC